>NC_083712.1:36300955-37550955 GCF_033118175.1 Dama dama
GCCTTCAAGTAATATCATACTGCTTCATATATAGAGTCTTAAATCAGTGTAATTATGATTTTTTTCCCTCTGGGTTTTTGCCATCATTGTCATATATTTTGCTTTAACATATGTTGTAATCCCCACAATGTATCATTACTGTTTTTTTTTTTTTCTATTTTCAAGTAGTTAAAGATAAGGAATAAAATGACTCTTTAAAGTTACCTTAATTTTTATGATTTATATAGGTTTTTTAGGTCGATGTTCCTACCTAATCTGAAGAACTGAAGAACTTCCTTTAATATTTCTTATAGTGCAAATCTGTTTCCTACTTTTTTTTCTAGTGGTCTTTTAGTTTCTCTTTGTTATTGTTTTTTAGTCGTTCGGTCATGTCTGGCTCTTTGTAACCCTATAGACTGCAGCATGCCAGGCTTCCCTATCCATCACCATCTCCTGGCACTTTCTCAACCTCATGTCCATTGAGTTGGTGATGCCATCCAACCATCTTGTCCTCTGTCGTCCCCTTCTCCTCTTGTCTTCAATCTTTCCCAGCACCAGAATGGGTTCTTCACACCAGGTAGCCAAAGTATTGGAGCTTCAGCTTCAGCATCAGTCCTTCCAATGAATATTCAGGATTGATTTCCTTTAAGATTGATTGTTCTGATCTCCTTGCAGTCCAAGGGACTCTCAAAAGTCTTCTCCAACACCACAGTTCAAAAGCATTTCTTCGGTGCTCAGCCTTCTTTATGGTCCAACTCTTACATCCATACGTGACTACTGTAAAAACCTTAGCTTTGACTAGATGGACCTTTCTCAGCAAAGTAATGTCTCTGTTTTTTAATACACTGTCTAGGTTTGTCATAGCTTTTCTTCCAAAGAGCAAGCATCTTTTAATTTCATGGCTGCAGTCACCATCTGCAGTGATTTTGAAGCCCAAGAAAATAAAGTCTGTCACTGTTTCCAACACTTTTTCTCATAAAAGTATATGCTGGCATTTTTTCAGCCTTTTATAATATGTTTCTTCTTGATACATATTATATATAATATAATATCTCCTTGAGCCTACTGTAATGTTTATCTTTGTTCATTTGTATCTTTATGAATTTTTCTATAATTTTAATTTTGAGAAATTGGAAAATGAGGACGTCTAATTACATGTGTGTGCACTTCGGTTTTTTATTCTTTGTTCTGTACTCCATTTGGGCGTCTCCACTCTTTGCTCAATGGTTTGATGTCTTTTATTATCTTTGGAAAATTCCCATCCTTCATTTCTTCAAATACTTATTCTTCCCTTTTCTCTCTCTATTCTGAGATTCCAAGTATTAGCATGTTAGATAACTTGCTACTAGTGAAATCTCTTGAATGTTCAGTTATGTTTTTTCTCTTTCTGCAATTTGAGTAATTTCTATTGATCTCTTTAACATCACTAATTCTCAGCTAAACCTAGTCTACCAAACAGCCCTTTGAAAGAGTGACTTCTGATATCATTCTTAATTTCTACCCTTTCATTTGTCTCTTTCCTATAGTATATATATGTCTTTGCTAAAATTCTTCATCTTCATGAATATGGTTCATGCTTCTACTAGATAGATCCTTTAAGACATGTCACAGTTATTTTTCAAATTGCTGTCTTATAGTTCCAAAATCTGAAACAACTCAGTCTGATTCTGTTGATTGCTTTTTATCTTGACAATGCATTGTTTGTTTCTTCTTTTCTTGCTTTTGTGTGTGTCTTTTTTTTCCCCACTGAATCTTAGGCTTTTTATGTAGAACAGTAGATTAGGGGGTAAATAATATTTATGCCTGAAAATAGAATTGTTTCTTCCTCTATCAGGCCATTAGAGAAAAGGGTTGAGTCAATCTAAGCAACAGTTGATCTATGTTTGGGTTTCGTTGTTGCTATGGTTACCCTAAGTACCATTAGCTCAAATTTCTCTGATGGAGCACTGCCACTCACTTCTGATGAGAGTCTGGCCTAGGGTGCCGGAGAGTTTTTCTCAGTTCCCTGGTTAGCCCAAGGGTTTGACCTTCCCTTCCTGACTGGATAACAGGGGCACTCTCTCTATACCCCTCCCCTACTTTAATGGGGCAGGTGCTGTCTGATTCTCACTGTATACCTCCTATACTTTGGGCAGGGGCAGGGAGGATGCCCTATTGTCCAGGTTCAGCCTGTTGTAGGCAGGTTTTCTAAAAAAGGGCCTCAGATGAAGAACTTTCTAAGCATTTCAGTTTCTCCTCTGTGTGACCAGCATATTTTCCTTGTGTCTGTGATGGATCTTATGAAAAAGAGCTTCTTGCATCTATCTCAGTGGTAGCTGATTTTCAATATGAGCTTTTGAACCTAAAACACATCCCTGTTCTTCCTTCAGAAGTGGAAGAAATTTTCTTCTATTCTTTCCTCAGAAAAAGTAGGATTCACTACCCTCTCCCAGGAGCCTTAAAACATTTACTTTGTATAAGAAAAAGGGTTCTAACCACTTTGATTGTTGCAACCAAGTTATCATCATCCATTGCCTGGATTATTGTTATAATTTTTAAACTAATCACCTTCATTCCACTTTTGCCCCAGTACATTGTCATCATGGCAGTAAGAGTGAATTTTTGAAATACAGGTCAGATCATTTCACTTTCCTACCCCAAACCCTCCAGTGATCCCTATTTAAGTTAGAATTCTCCAGGCAAGAATACTGGAGTGGGTAGCCTATTCCCTTCTCCAGATGAACTTACCGACCCAGGTATCAAACCAGAGTCTCCTATGTTGCAGGTGGATTCTTTACCAGCTGAGCCACCAGGAAGGCCCTCAGCAGGTGCTAGTGGTAAAGAATCTGCCTGCCAACGCAGGAGACACAGGAGACGCAGATTTGATCTCTGGGTGGGGAGGATCCTCTGGAGAAGGAAATGGCAACCCACTCCAGTATCCTCGCCTGGAAAATTCCGTGGACTGAGGAGCCTGCCATGGACTTGCAAAGAGTCAGACACAATTGAACACACACGCATACACACACACACGCACACACACACACACCATAGTATATAAATGTTTTACTTGTTTACTGTCCTTAGTTATCCTTCCTCCCATTAAAAAAGAAAGCCATAATTTTTGTCTCTTTTTCACTGCTTATCTCTAGTGCTTTGAAAAGTATCTAGCAAGTGGTAAACAGTCATGAAATGACTGTTGAATGAATTGTTAATTCAGGGTTGATTGTATGAATTAAGTTAAGTAGCATGTAAAATATCTGATATCAAGAGTATCTCAGCAAATACTTTTTATGAGTACAACAAGCAGTGATGAATACATATTAAAAATATTCTTATAATGAACAGGTATGCATTTTAAGTTTTTAAACTTTAAATTCCCTATTCTAAGTTAGAAAAAAAATGAAAAAGTACATATTTAAAAACTAAATCCCCATAAATGAGGTCAAGATAGTAGAAAACAGTGTGCATCTTACCATTTTTATAAAGCTTTTAAAGTATGAAAAGAGTATTTGTCTAAAAGACACAAAGCTCTGTGTGAAAGTAATTGTCTATGGAGGCGACCCTTGGGCACTAGTGAGCATCAGGGTTGTATAAGGACTTATTTTCCACTGAATATACTTAGTTCCTGTTGATGTTTAAAAAAACCACATGCATGTACAGCCTATTAGAAGTAAATAAAATCCAGTGACTATAGTTGTAGATGAATTTGACTTCTCTAGAGAAATAGGAAAAATAATTACGTGTGTTTCTGTGGTGTGTGTCTGTGGTGTGTGTGTGGGGGTCTATGTGGAGAGAGAGAGAGAGTGGCTGTAGGAACCGACTCAGTAAGTATAGAAGCTGGCAAGTTTAATCCCACAGTGCAGGCCAGCAGGCTGCAAACCCAGAAATGATGGTGCAGGTAAAATCCAAAGGCCATCTGTTGGAGAATTTCGTATACCTTGGAGAGGTCAGTCTTCTGTTCTGCTTAGCTCTTCAACTGATTAGGTGAGGTCCACCCACATTTTGAAGGGCAATCTGCTTATCCAGAGTTGACCAATTTAAATGTTAAATTCATCCTAAAATACTCCCCATGTTGACACATAAAGTGAACCCTCATACTAGGTATTTGCCCAAGACAAATGAAACACTCAACCAAAAAAAATGTCTTGTACAAAAATTCATAGTAGTTTTATTCAGAATAGATAATTCATCAGCAAGAGAATGGATAAACAAGCATATACTTATAATATAAAGTGAGACACAAGTTATGACTAAAAAGGATACTGTCCTGATACACTCCAACATAGATTAATTGCAAAAGAATTAATCTGAATGAAGAAAGGATTACATAAAAAAGCTCATAAAGTATAAGTCAATCTATATAAAGTTCTAGAACAGGAAAAACTAATCTATAGTGGAAAAAATCAGAATGGTGTTGAATCTAAGGGAAGGTATTGAGGAAAAAGCATGAACTTTCCAGGGTAATAGAAACGTTCATATCTTAGGAGGGATTTGGTTTTCACAGATGTATGTAGATAACAAACCTATCAAACTTATCAAATTGTACACTAAAGAGTTTTGCATATACTTAATAGAAATTTTAACTTACAAGCAATAAACAAATGCTGAATACTAGTAATAATATGTATGCTCAAGTCTTTAGAAGTACCTAAATGTTTCAGCATGCATATTATTAAATAGAGTTTAGTATTTGCTATTGTCTACAGTCTACTTTAAAATGCATCTAAAACTTAAGTGGATTTGTGAATAAGCAATGGGACAGAGTTATGTGAGAAAGAAAATGTGGTAAAGTTAATCATGGAAGTTACATGGTAGATATACAAGAATTCATCATAAACATCTATGGTTTCCTATGTTTGAAACTTTTTATAATAAAATGTTGGGGAAAAAGAAAGCATAAATAAAATAATTTTTAAAGTATCTCTCAATACATTCAGCATAATTGACCCTTTTTTGGTAAAAATGAAAACACACTTTTCCAATTAATTTACATTTAAATAGAACGTATCTACAAGGAAAAACTATAATAAATTTTTCATGTTACCTCTTTCAATTCCATTTCTTACTGAAGAGCAGAAGCAAACTGTAATAAAAACTAAAGCATAGCTTGTGAGGAAATGCACGTGATTATTCCCTTCAACCAGGCATGAAGGGAGAATTTTAAAAGAGGGTTCATGGCACTTTTATCTCCTGCGTAAAGTGTATTGTGACTTGCTATTGCTGTTAGAACTCTAGACCTGGGAGCCACGGCACGTCATATTGAAGCGTTGATAACAAAACTTCCTTTGCATCACTAGAATTTTCTAGTTGAAGGGCTCAGAGCTCTTCAGATAGAATAGGAATGATACCTACCAACACTTGAGTCTGATCCCTGATTGCAAAATAAAAGCCTTTCTTTTACCAAAAGTTTGGCAGCAACTTTTATGAACCAGTCAGTGATTTTGAAAACTAAGTTTTGGGAAAGACAAAGAGTGAAAAAAAAAATTCTTCTAACTTTACAACAATTTCAGATAGGAAATAAAAACATTGCCTATATCAGAATGCCTGAAACGATGTTCATAACTACACTAAGGTTGTAAACTTGACACCCTATTTTGTCATCAAATGAGGACTCGATTGTCTCCTCTAAATCAGAATCCATTTGGGACCCCTTTCCCATTTTGGCTTCTCTGTTATTCCAATTCCACAATGTCTTCTATGAAACACACACACACACTAATGCACCTAGACATAGCCTGGTGATGCTGAATAAGTATTTTCCAATAATAATACATCAGGGCCCTTTCATTTACCTAGTGCCTTACATTTCATTATGCTTGAGTAATTTAAAGCCCGCTAAGACTCCATAAGGTGATGTTGTCTGCAGTACTATTTCTCAAACAGTTGTTCAAATACAGTTGCATGAAAATCACTGAGGTGGCTTATTTTCAAAGCTGGTTTATGGAACCTACCCTACAACTATTCAAGCAGGATTCTGTACAATGGTTCCCAGGGTCTTTTATCTAAGATCCAGATATTTTCACTCAATAAGATTTAAGAATCGCAATATGTACACCAATGCTTATTCTTGGCATGAGAATCTTTTTTGTTTGTTTTAATTGGATGATAATTGCTTTACAATGTTGTGGTGGTTTCTGCCGTACAACAGCATGGATCAGCCATGAGTATACCTATATCCCCTCTCTCATGAGCCTCCCACCCACCCACGCCCCATTCCACCCCTCTAGTTCATCACAGAGTGCTGGCCTGCCCCCCCTGTGTTATATAGCAGTTTCCCACTAGTTATCTATTTTACATATTGGCATAAGAATCTTGATTGAAATTATCAGCTGGGATCTAGCTAGTTCAGCTAGTTGAGATACTGTTCATAACAACACATGTGGACCTCCTCTTTTTTGTCTTTTTTGTGTGGATCTATTGAACTATGGAACTAAAAAGAGACAGAAGGATTAGTTGAAAATGCTTTTATGTCCACAATGCAGTAACTTTGCTAGAGTGTATGTATATAGATATAAGAAAGAAAAGTGAAGATGGAATCAAGATAGGCAATCAGATTAATATTTACATGGTTCTGGTTTTAAGACCTAATCTCTTCTTTCTAGAAACCACTAGTAATCCTAAGCAAATGAGTCTAAAATATATCTTTGGGTGTATTCTTTCTTGGACTTCCCTGTTGGCTCAGTGGTAAAGAACCCACCTGCCAATGCAGGAGATGCAGGTTCGATTCCTGGGTCAGGAAGATTCTCTGGAGAAAGAAATGGTGACCCGCTCCGGTGTCTTGCCTGGGAAATCTCATGGACAGAGAGGAGCCTGGCAGTGTAGAGTCCATGGGGTCACGAAAGAGTCGGACATAACTTAGCAATTAAACAACAACAACCGGAAATCCTAACCAAGTGAGTTTAAAATACATTTTTGTTTGGTCATAGTCTTTCTTTTTTCTCTTTGTCATCCTGGGTCACTCTTCATCGTTTTTGACTTTCAGTGCAATGGTGGCTTTATTATAGCAGCCGTGACATTTAGTGTTGGAAGACAACTCTCCATTGGTTTCTTGTATTTCTCCCGGTCTTATGCTTATAAGAGGCACTGATTGCCTTTTTTCTGAGCTATATTTTCAAGAATGTGTGCGTGCAAGTAGCCTCGGAAGGTAGAGGTGATGTCTTTCTCCAGAGCAACAGGTAGGTGTGCCTGATGCCCGATACAAAGATTCGAGTTTTCTAAGCCCGAGGGTTCGCTCCTGTAATTCAACCCATCACATGTTCAGGTATCACCTGTTTCTCTTCACATCACCTCAGGGGAACTGGGATTTGGGACCCCAGTATAAGAAAAGACTGAGTCTTTGGCTGCTGGAAGTAATTATTGATATTTGTCCTATCTCTAATCTAGAGGTTGTGTGCCTTCTGTGAGCATCTTCTTCCATAATCTGTGGTGGGATGATTTACTAGGTTGAAGGTAAAGAAAAATCCCAAAGACTTTATAGTTTTGACTGCCAATTGCATAATGTTTTCAATTTCTCTCGACTTTCTACAAGTTCAGACTAAGCCACAAGTCCTAGAAAAGTTTGGGTAGTTCTGTAATAATTATCATTGTTGTTAACTTATAAAATTTCAGGAAGTTTTTCAGCTTCAAAGCAACACTCTGAAAACACTTCTACAAGTGGTTTGTAGACCCAGATACAGTGCCTATCTTTTTACCAGGTCTACACTGTCCTCGGTCGTCTCTCTTGAGAACTCTGAAATGCGTTCTTCTGGAGAGAAGAGTTTGGCACTTGACCCCACAATGGCCTGTGTGTGTGCGGCAGCTTCCAGTTTAAATCTGAACTAACACATACTCTCCCATTGATTTTATGATTGATTTCCTTAATGGCTCTCATCAACTTCACCATAGCTGCCTAGGCAACTGGAGAGAAGGGAGGATGGTAGTGATTCCTTACCTATCTCATCTCCGTGGTCATCTGTAGACTTTGAAATTATTTTACTTTATTTCATTTTATGTGAGCATAGTGTTATAGATTTAAATAATTTTAAAGGTCAAATACGTCTTAGAACTGTCATCTGTGTGTAACCTCCCACACAAATCAGATGCACAAACTCTAAGCAGACCCTGCTTAGTTACCTACAGTGCTAGGAGATGACGGAATTCATAGTCAGTGTTTTTATCATGATTGTGCATATTTAATACTTCAAAATGTCTGCCTATGCCAACCACAAGTTATATTAATCCTCTCCAACCATGTGTTCCAAGCCCATCATCTGGTGCCACCACTGACTCTATCTGTCCTATCCCAGATATCATCAATGATCTCCTCCCCAAACTAAACTTAGCAAATGACCACTTTTAAATTTTAAATTTTAAAAGACATGGCTTCAAAATCTTTGACTATTCTGGCAAAATTCACACTAAAATGAACTCATACATGCTTTTCCCATGATAGCCTAATGACCAAACTCAACAATATATTGGTCTTTTCCATGCAGATCCACCACACTGTTGATCTATATTATGTTCACAGCTAACTAGAAACATCAGGTCTTCTTCACATGAATTCCTGATAAGCCAGGTTCATCACATTGTAAATGCCAGCAATTGATCTTTTTTCCTTTTATCTAAAGTAATCTAACTGCTAAATTAGTTTGGTGGGTTTTAATCCATTTCCATCCTCTTAGGATTCTTTCCAAGTGTTCATCCTTCAATCAAAACTATTTGTAACTTTTCCAAGATTTCTCATTAAAAACTCTGAAACAAATGCCTTTACACCTTTAATTTATTGATTAAAACATCAGACAGAGCAGGACCAATAACAGAACTCTTTGATCTTTAACTTTAGCCCCCTCTCACAATTGACATAGTTCTAAAGATCTATATTTTTAAGTGTGATTATTTAAAAGGCTTAAAATTTACCTTTCTATATTATTAACTATAATTCATATATTTATATTATTCCCAAAGTTACAGTGACTTGAGAAAATGTAATGTGTCTCGCTCAAATTTGAAAAAATGTTTTGATTAAGTTTTTGTTATAAAATGTATAAATATTTATTGTAGAAAATTTCAAAATCACATAGAAAATTTAGAGAGAGTACAGTTGACCCTAGAATGAAGGTAGCTGTCAAAATCAGAACTGGTACGTATAGCCTGCAAAAAAACATGTAAATAAAGAAATAAAGATGAAAACACACACAGCACACATATTAAATTTATTAGAAAAGAGAATCCTACAACTTCAAATCACCTGTGCCTAGAGAAATCAACATTAAAGGCTAGCATAGCCATTATTAGAGTTCTCACTATCACTTCAACACACATGTGCAGAGCAGGGCTATGTCTGAGGAGAAGGCATGGTAAATACGAAAAGAGAAAAGAAACACAGACAAAGCCAACATAAAATCACCACAGAAAAATCCAACACTGAACTCAAGTCTGAAACCTGGTAGTTGAAAGTACTCATTGTTTAGTTACTAAGTCAAGTCCAACTCTTTTGTGACCCCATGGGCTGGAGCCCATCAGGTTCTTCTGTCCATGGGATTCTGGAGTGAGTTGCCACTTTCTTCTCCAGAGGACCTTCCTTCCTGACCCAAGGATCGAACTCATGTCTCCTGCCTTGCAGGTATGGGGTTTACCACTGAGCCACCAGGGAAGCTGAAAAGTTCTACATGCAAGTCAAGAATTCAAAAATACTTAGGTGACAGTCTTGGACAGACATTATTTCTGGGGCAGAAAAGGGTAATTAGAAAGGAGAGACATCTTTTTAACTTGTAGTTATGAGGGTAAAGAAGCAATTAAGAGAAAAAATAGGGCTCTTGAAAAAATAAAAATAAACAAAAAGACCTAGGAATTATTTCCTCCCACATTAAAGATACTCATTTAAAAAGTAACTTCATTAAACTGACAAAAAATGTACTTTTGAAATATAAACTTTGTTTATGAAATGGATTGAATAAAATTAGCCTATTTCCATATAAAGCTGCTATAAGATAAAGACAGAAAATGATAAACAATATATATGATAAAAATTCTTTTAAAAGAACCGACCACAGAGCAGAACAAAACTATGAGACAACAAACAAACTGAATAAAATATCCTAAAACAAGTGTTTGAAGATAATGTTTATATAACAAATGCAGTTAGGACAACTAGAAAGAAAGTAAGAATTGATGAAACTCAGAAAAGAAACTAAAGAAAAAGGTCGTAGATAAGGATTAAGGTAAAAGATAATTGAGAATGGATTTAAATGAAAATTTAATAAGAGAAACTGAATAGGGACTAATAAAGGAGCAAAGCAATGAGAAAAAGAAAGGGGAAAAAAAGAGTCAGAGGGAAAGTGATCAAATCAGGATATAGGCAAAGAAGAGCTAACATAAAGAAAGAAAATTCCTGAAGGAGAGTATCAAACAGTGTCATCAAACTTGTATATAAATCTGTAGTCCAGAGAGTTCTGCTTTTGGTCACAAGAAGCAAACAAGGCCTTTGCTTACATTCCTGTCTCAACAACCAGAAACTGGAGAAAATGTATGTCCACCACGTTGCAACACTGAAGATCACTTAGTGAAGGACTGTGATCCATAAAAGAAGAAAAGCAAATGCAGTGAGCCTGTGATTAACCCCATAGTGGGATGTTTCTATTAATAGCAGAGTGCTATGACTGTGGTTCAGATCAGCTCATTATTGCAAAATTCAGGCTTAAGTTGAAGAAAGTAGGGAAAAAGCACTGGGCTTCCCAGGTGGTGCCAGTGGTAAAGAAACCACCTGCCAAGTGCAAGAGAGATAAGAGACTTGGGTTTGATCCCTAGGTTGGGAAAATCCCATGGAGCAGGGCATGGCAACCCACTCAAGTATTCTTGCCTGGAGAAACCCATGGACAGAGGAGCCTGGAAGACTATAGACCACAGGGTCACAAAGAGTCAGACAACTGAAGTAACTTAGCATGCACACACAGGGAAAACCACTAGACCATTCAGTTATGACCTTAATCAAATCCCTTATGATTATACAGTGGACGTGATGAATAGATTCAAGGGATTAGATCTGGTAGACAGTATGCCTGAAGAACTAGCAATAGAGGTTCGTAACATTGTACAGGAGTCAGTGACCAAAACCATCCCAAAGGAAAAGAAATACACGAAGGCAAAGCAATTGTCTGAAGAGGCTTACTCTTAGCTACAGAAAGAAAAGAAGCAAAAAGCAAGGGAGAAAGAGGAAGATACATCCAACTGAACGCACAGTTCCAGAGAAGAGCAAGGAAAGAGAAGAAGGATGTCTTAAATGAACAGTGCAGAGAAATAAAGGAAAACAATAAAATGGGAAAGACTAGAGATCTCTTCAACAAAATTGGAAATATAAAGGGAACATTTCATGCAAGAATGGACATGATAAAGGATAGAAATGGTAAGAACCTAATAGAAGAGATTAAAAAGAGGTGACAAGAATACACAGAACAACTATACAAAAAAGGTCTTAATGACCCAGATAACCACAAGGGTGTGATCAGTCACCTAGAGCAGATATCCTAGAATCGGGAGTCAAGTGGGCCTTAGGAAGCATGACTACACACAAGGCTAGTGGTGGTAATGGAATTCCAGCTGAGCAATTTCAAATCCTAAAAGATGATGCTGTTAAAGTGCTGCACTCAATATGTTAGTGATTTTGGAAAACTCAGCAGTGGCCACAGGACTGGAAAAAAGTCAGTTTTCATTCCAATCCCAAAGAAGGGCAAAGTCAGAGAATGTAAAATTGTACTCATTTTGCATGCTGGTAAGGTGATGCTCAAAATGCTTCAAGCTAGGCTTTAGCAGTACATGAACTGAGAACTTCCAGATGTACAAGCTGAGTTTTAGAACAACCAGAGATCAAATTGTCAACACTCCTTGGATCACAGAGAAAGCAAGGGAATTCCAGCAAAGCATTTACTTCTGCTTCATTGACTACGCTAAAGCCTTTGATTGTGTGGATCACAACAAACTCTGGAAAATCCTTAAAGAGATGGGAATACCTGACCACCTTATCTGTCTCCTAAGAAACCTGTATGGGGGTCAAGAAGCAATATTTAATACATGAAGCAATGGACTGGTTCAAAATTGGAAAAGGAATATGTCAAGGCTGTATATTGTCACCCTGTTTATTTAACTTAATATGCAGAGTACGTTAAGCGAAATGCTGGGCTGAATGAATCACAAGCTGAAATCAAGATTGCTGGGAGAAATATCAATAACCTCAGATATGCAGATGATATTACTCTAATGGAAGAAATTGAAGAGAAACTAAAAAATCCTCTTAATAAGGATGAAAGAGGAGAGTGAAAAAGCCAGCTTAAAACTCAACATTCAAAAAACTATGATCATGACATCTGGTCCCATCATTTCATGGCAAATAGATGGGGGAAAAGTGGAACTAGTGACAGATTTTTTTTTCCCTTGGGCTTCAAAATCACTATGGACATTGACTGCAGCCATGAAATTAAAGGACATTTGCTTCTTGGAAGGAAAAGTATGACAAACCTAGATAGTGTATTAAAAAGCAAAGACATAACATAGTCAAAGCTGTGGTTTTTCCAGTAGTCATGTATGAATGTGAGATTTGGACCATAAAGAAGGCTGAGCACCAAAGAATTGTTACCTTCGAATTGTGGTGCTGTGGTCATGTATGGATGTGAGAGTTGGACTGTGAAGAAAGCTGAGCGCCAAAAAATTGATGCTTTTGAACTGTGGTGTTGGAGAAGACTCTTGAGAGTCCCTTGGACTGCAAGGAGTTCCAACCATCCTAAAGGAGATCAGTCCTGGGTGTTCATTGGAAGGACTGATGCTGAAGCTGAAACTCCAATACTTTGGCCACCTAATGAGAAGAGTTGACTCATTGGAAAAGACCCTGATGCTGGGAAAGATTGAAGGCAGGAGAAGAAGGGGACAACAGAGGATGAGATGGCTGGATGGCATCGCCGACTCGATGGACATAAGTTTGAGTGAGCTCTGGGAGTTGGTGATGGACAGGGAGGCCTGGTGTGCTGCGATTCATGGGATCACAAAGAGTCGGACACAACTGAGCAACTGAACTGAAATGAACTGAGAAGACTCTTGAGAGTCCCTTGAACTGAAAGATCACACCAGTCAATCTTAAAGGAAATCAACCCTGAATATTCATCGGAAGGACTGATGCTGAAGCTCCAATAATTTGACCACCTGATGCAAAGTACATACTCATTGGAAAAGATCCTTATGCTGGGAAAGATTGAAAGCAAAAGGAGAAGGGGGTGACAGAGAATGAGATGGTTAGGTAGCACCATCGACTCAATGGACATGAATCCGAGCAAACTCCAGGAGATAATTAAGGACAGGAAAGGCTGGTGTGCTGCAGTCCATGGGGTTGCAAAGAGTTGGACATGATTTAGTAACTGAGCAACAACAAAATGGCCTCAGTTGAGTTGAGGAGGCAAAGATTTAACACGTGCCTGATTTCTTGACAGATCACAAATTTAGAAGACACCCACAAGAACCCAAAGCAACATAGCTTAAAAGCAGCAGATAGGAGTTTTAAGAGCAAAACTGAGATTCAATTTTTTCTTAATGTTCAAGAAGTCATTTCTTTAAATGAATCCAAGCAAGTTAACCAATACTCTTCAGGAAAACACAACAGAATCCATAGTCCCTATAACATATTATATACAATATGCATTCAATAACAAAAAGTTTTGAGATATGAAAAAACAAAAGCACACACACTAAATTAAAAAAAAAAAGTGTTACCCCATACACAGGAAAAGACAGTTAATTAAAATGTATTTTGTGTACGAACAGCTGTTGGATATAGCTGACAAAGACTTCAAATCATCTATTATAAATATGTTCAACAAATTAAAAGAAAAATATCCAAAGTATTAAATAAAGTCTTATAAAAGTGAATGAACAAATGAGGAATAGAAATAGAGAACTAAAAACTTCAACAAAATGCGTATGTAACTGAAAATTGCCATCACAGAAAGTTAAAAGTCACCAGTTGGAGAATAATAGCTGGTTGCACTTGATCTTGAGACATATACAAAAGCAATAAAAAAGTGAAGTTTTACCTTAAAAAAATATGTTTACATCAATGGAGATTAAAAGGGGGTCAAGAAGTAAACTCCCAGATTTATGAGCAATTGATTTTTGACGAAGGCGCAGAGGTAATTCCTCAAGAGAAAACATTGTTAATAACTTTTTAGCTAATAATACTTAGACCACTTGATGCCAATCAACAAAAAAGTTTAGATCTCAAGCTTTACCTCCTATCATACACAACATTAATTCAAAGTAATGCATAAGAGATGTATAGACCTATTGTAAAAATTATAACAATAAAGATTCTATAAGATAGCATAGAAGATTCAGGACTCAGGTTCCTTGGACAAGACCTAGAAAACTAGAAGCATAAAAGAAAAGAAAGCATAGATAAACTTCATCATATTTTAAAATGCCTTACAAAATATACTCCTAGGGAAAATAAGAGGCTGCCACACACTAGGAGGAAATATTCACAATACATACATCTGATAAAGGAGTTGCATACAGAAAATGTCAAAAACTTCTACAATTCAGTGATGGGAAGACAAACAGCTTCCACAAAACTGGCAAAAGATTTGAACAGAATCTTTGTAAAAGAAGCTTTTTGAATATCCATCAATCACACAAAAAAGTGTTCATCATTAGTCATCAGGGAAATGCAAATTAAAGCAACAATTAGATACCACTCCACACCCACTAGAATGGCTAAACTAACAAACAACAAAAAAGTGAAACGACAAACTATTGGCGAGGATGTGGAACACCCAGAGAACCTTTGCAGTCTTGGTAGTGATGTGAAAATGTTCAAGAACTTTGCAAAACAGGTCATTCAGTCAGTTGAGTCACTCAGTCCTCTCCAGCTCTTTTGGACCCCATGGACTGCAACATGCCAGGCTTCCCTGTCCATCTTCAACACCCGGAGCTTGCTCAAACTCATGTCCATTGAATTGGTTATGCCATCCAACCATCTCATCCTCTGTTGTCCCCGTCTTCTCCTGCCTTCAGTCTTTCCCAGCATAAGGGTCTTTTCCAATGAGTCAGCTCTTCACATCAGGTGGCCAAAGTATTGGAGCTTCAGCTTCAGCATCAGTCCTTCCAATGAATATTCAGGACTGATTTCCTTTAGGATGGACTGGTTGGATCTCCTTGCAGTCCAAGGGACTCTCAAGAGTCTTCTGCAACACCACAGTTCAAAAGCATCAATTCTTTGGCACTCGGGTTTCTTTATAGTCCAATTCTCATATCCATAGACTACTGGGGAAAAAATAGCTTTGACTAGATGGAACTTTTTCAGCAAAGTAATATTTCTGTTTTTTAATATGCTGTCTAGGTTGGTCATAGCTTTTCTTCCAAGGAGCAAACATCTTTTAATTTCATTGCTGCAGTCACCATCTACAGTGATTTTGGAGCCCCAAAATATAAAGTCCCTCACTGTTTCCATTGATTCCCCATCTGTTTGCCATGGAGTGATGGGACCAGATACCATGATTTTAGTTTTCTGAATGCTGAGTTTTAAGCCAACTTTTTCACTCTCCTCTTTCACTTTCATCAAGAGGCTCTTTATTTCTTCTTCATTTTCTGCCATAAGGGTTGTGTCATCTGTATATCTGAGGTTATTGGTATTTCTACTTGCAATCTTGATTCCAGTTTGTGCTTCATCCAGTCCAGCATTTCACATGATGTATTCTGCATATAAGTTAAATAAGCAGGGTGACAATATACAACCTTGATGTACTCCTTTCCTGATTTGGAACCAGTCTTTTGTTCCGTGTCCAGTTCTAACTGTTGCTTCTTGACCTGCATGCAGATTTCTCAGGAAGCGGGTAAAGTGGTCTGATATTCCACCTCTTGAAGAATTCTCCACAGTTTGTTGTGATCCACACAGAGGCTTTGGCATAGTTAATAAAACAGAAGTAGATATTTTTCTGAAACGCTCTTGCTTTTTTGATGATCCAATGGATGATGGCAATTTGATCTCTGGTTCCTCTGCCTTTTATAAATCCAGCTTGAACATCTGGAAGTTCTCGGTTCACATACAGTTGAATCCTGGCTTGGAGAATTTTGAGCATTGCTTTGCTAGCATGTGAGATGAGTGCAATTGCGCGGTAGTTTGAGCATTCTTTGGCATTGCCTTTCTTTGGGATTGGAATGAGAACTGATCTTTTCCAGTCCTGTGGCCACTGCTGAGTTTTCCAAATTTGCTGGCACATTGAGTGCAGCACTTTCACAGCATCATCTTTTAGGATTTAAAATAGCTCAACTGGAATTCCATCACCTCCACAAGCTTTGTTCATAGTGATGCTGCCTAAGCCCCACTTGACTTCACATTCTAGGATGTCTGGCTCTAGGCGGGTGATTACACCATCATGGATCTTTTTTGTATAGTTCTTCTGTGTATTCTTGCCACCTCTTCCTAATATCTTCTGCTTCTGTTAGGTCCATACCACTTCTGTTCTTTTTTGTGCCCATCTTTGCATGAAATGTTTCCTTGGTATCTCTAATTTTCTTGAAGGGATCTCTAGTCTTTCACGTCCTATTGTTTTCCACTATTTCTTTGCATTGATCACTGAGGAAGGCTTTCTGATCTTTGCTATTCTTTGGAACTCTGCATTCACATGGATATATCTTTCCTTTTCTCCTTTGTCTTTCACTTCTCTTCTTTTCATAGCTGTTTGTAAGACCTCCTCAGACAACCATTTTGCCTTTTTGCATTTCTTTATCTTGGGGATAGTCTTGATCTCTGCCTCCTGTATAATGTCACAAACCTCCATCCATAGTTCTTCAGGCCCTCTGTCTATCAGATCTAATCCCTTGAATCTATTTCTCACTTCCATTGTATAATCGTTAGGGATTTGATGTAGGTCATACCTGAATTGTCTAGTGGTTTTCCCTACTTTCTTCAATTTAAGTCTGAATTTGGCAATAAGAAGTTCATTGTCTGAGCCACAGTCAGCTCCCGGTCTTGTTTTTGCTGACTATATAGAGTTTCTCCATCTTTGGCTGCAAAGAATGTAATCAGTCTGATATCGGTATTGACCATCTGGTGATGTTCATGTGTAGAGTTGTCTCTTGTGTTGTTGGAAGAGAGTGTTCGTTATGACCAGTGCGTTCTCTTGGCAAAACTCTGTTAGCCTTTGCCCTGTTTCACTCTGTACTACAAGGCCAAATTTGCCTGTTACTCCAGTATATCTCGACTTCCTACTTTTGCATTCCAGTCCCTTATAATGAAAAGGACATCTTTTTTTGGTGTCAGTTCTAGAAGGTCTCATAGGCCTTCATAGAACCATTCAACTTCAGCTTCTTTAGCATTACTGGTTGGGGCATAGACTTGAATTACTGTGATATTGAATGGTTTGCCTTGGAAACGAATAGAGATCATTCTATCATTTTTGAGCTCGCACGCAAGAGCTGCATTTTGGACTTTTTTTTTTTACTATGATGGCTTCTCCATTTCTTCTAAGGGATTCTGGCCCAGAGTAGTAGATATAATGGTCACCTGTGTTAAATTTGCCCATTCCAGTCCTTTTTAGTTCACTGATTCCTAAAATTTCGATGTTCACTCTTGCTGTCTCCTGTCTGACCACTTCCGATTTACCTTGATTCATGGACCTAACATTCCAGGTTCCTATGCAATATTGTTCTTTATAGCATCAGACTTTACTTCCATCACCAGTCACATCAACAACTGGGCATTGTTTTTGCTTTGGATCTGTCTCTTCATTCTTTCTGGAGATATTTCTCCACTCTTCTCCAGTAGCATGGGCACCTAAAGACCTGGGTAGTTCATCTTTCAGTATTATATCTTTTAGCCTTTTCATACTGTTCATATGGTTCTCATGGCAAGAATACTGAAGTGGTTTGCCATTCCCTTCTCCAGTGGACCACGTTTTGTCAGAACTCTCCAGCATGACCCATCCATCTTAAGTGGCCCTACACGGCATGGCTCATAGTTTCATTGAGTTAGCAAGGCTGGGGTCCATGTGATCAGTTTGATTAGTTTTCTGTGTTTTTGGTTTTCATTCTGTCTGTCCTCTGACGGATAAGGTAGGAGGTTTATGGAAGCTTCCTGAAGGGAAAGACTGACTGTGAGGGAAACTGGGTCTTGTTCTGATGGGTGGGGCCATGGTCAGTAAATCTTTAATCCAATTTTCTGTTGATGGGCAGAGCTGTGTTTCCTCCCTGTTGTTTGACCTGAGACCAGACTATGATGAAGGTAATGAAGTTAATGGCAACATCCCAAAAGGTCCCATGCACACACTGCTGCACTCAATGCCCCTGACCCTGCAGTAGGCCACTCCTAACCCACGCCTCTACTGGACACTCCTGGACACTCACAGGCAAGTCTGGGTCAGCCTCTTTTGGGGTCAGTGCTCCTTTCTCCTGGGTCCCTGTGCACACAAAGTTCTGTTTGTGCTCCCCAAGAGTCTGTTTCCCCAGTCCTGTGCAAGTTCTGGCAGCTCTATAGTGAGGTTGACAGCGACCTCCTCCAAGAGGGCTTATGCCACACCCAGGTCTGCTGCACCCAGAGCCCCTGCCCCAACAGCAGGCCACTGCTGACCCCTACCTCCTCAGGAGACACTCAAACATTCAAAGGCAGGTCTGGCTCAGTTTATGTGGGGTCTCCTGGTGTGTACGAGGTTTTGTTTGAGCCCTTTGAGTGTCTCTGGTGGGTATGGAGATTCATTCTAAACATGATTTCGCCCCTCCTACCATCTTGCTAGGGCTTCTCCTTTGCCCTTCGACATTGGGTATCTTTTTTTGGTGGGATCCAACAGTCTCCTGTTGAAGATTGTTCAGCAGCTAGTTGTAATTTTGGAGTTCTTGCAGGAGATGATGAGTGTGAAACAGGTAGTTTCTTATAAAATTAAATGTGTATGTATACTTATATGAATCAGAAATTTCACTCCTATTTATGTAAGAGAAACCAAAACATGGTCATACAAAGACTTGTACACAAATGTTCAGAGAAGTCTTATTCCTAATAGCTCAAAAGTGAATCAACAAATGTGTGTCAGTGGATAAACTCATAAACAAATAGTGGTATATATATATACAGGGTCTTCCCAGATGGTGAAGTGTGAATCTGCCTGCCAATGCAGGAGATGCAAGAGATAAGGTTTGATCCCTGGGTTGGGAAGATCCCCTAGAGTAGGAAATGGCAACTCACTGCAGTATTCTTGCCTGGAGAATCCCATGGACAAAGGAGGCTTTTGGGCTTCAGTCAAAGAGGTCACAAAGAGTTGGGCATGACTGAGCATGCACAAACAGCACAACAGCATATATATACAGAGGAATACTACTCATCAACAAAAGGAATAAACCAGTGACTCGTGCAATAGTATGAATAAATTCCAAAATCATGCCGAGAAAGAGAAGCAGAACAAAACAGAAGCCAGACACACTTTAGTTCATACTGTGCGATTCCATTTAAATGAATTCTGAAAAAGTGAAATCTGTAGTGACAGGAATCAAATCAGTGCTTGCTTAGAGCCATGAAGTAGATTTTGGAGGTGCTGCAAGTGCATTAGGGGAATGGCATTCGATAAAAGGGGACTCAAGGGAGCTTTGAGTTTTGAAAAGTCCTTTATCTTGATTGTGGTGGTGGTTATGAGGGTTATATAAGCATACATTTATCAAAAGTCATCAAACTCTACATTTTAAATGGTTAACTCAATATGTATAAATTACATATCAGTAAAACCGAATCAGAAAAAAAAAATCAGAAAAAGTTTTTTTAAAAAAAGAACTATACCTACTTAATAAAATATTCCACTGGGGCCCTGGAGTAACGTTGTTGAAATTCTGAACTCTTTGAAAAAACTCTAATGAAGATATTCCAAGTTAAAGATTAAGAGAAAAATTCTTGAAACTTAGGCACTAAAAGACAAAGTAATAAAATCCTATCGGTATCAGGGGCTTCCCACACGGCGCTAGTGGTAAAGAACCTACCAATGCAGGAGGCGTAAGAGATGTCAGTTCACTTTCTGGGTCAGGAAAATCCCCTGGAGGAGGGCATGGCAACCCACTTCAGTATTCTTGCCTGGAGAACCCCATGGACAGAGCAGCCTTGTGGGCTATAGTCCATAGGGTCACAAAGAGTGACTTCCTGACTGAAGCGACTTAGCATGCATGTACATTGGGATCAGACCTCTAAAAGTCAACATACAAAGAAAGGTAGCAATGCAGCAGCATTTGAATAAATTTTGAGAAAAGAAAGTATGATACAAGTATATTATATCCAATTAAGCTGCTGTTCAACTGTCAAGGCCACAAATACTAAGTTTACACCTGAAAGGACTCGGACTGTCTCATGAGCCGTTCTAGAGGAAACTACCAGGGGATGATCTTCATTCAACCAAGAGATAATGTGCAATTTTTGGTGAAAATGCTCATGGTAAACATTCAGTATATTTAATTATAGATGTAAGACTAAAACAAGGATGAGGAAAAGGGTGAGAGAGGATTGTATATAAGTATGATCTGATAAAGTACAAAGAATTCAACTTTTAAAATAGAGAAAAAGAGGGATTGAAAATGGGAAAGTAAAATAAGTTCCTTTTTTGTTGAAATGGGAATAAAAAAACAAAAGATAATCATTTAATATTGACCAACCAACTAATAAAAGGGAAAGCAAGAAAGAAGAGGGGATTATGATGCTCTAAAGGGTAAAAATAAAAAGATAATTTCTAGGACAAGCAAAACAAAACTCCCTTTAAAAAATGAAAGCAAAGAAATTTATGTGGGAAAAAAAAAACATTTATTTTAACTTCCCAGAAATAGTCAATTGTTAGAACTAAAATCCTTTCCAACCTCTCCCTCCACGTCCTCTCTCTCCCCTTCTCTTTCTCTCCTATCCATTCTTTCTCTCTCCATGTGTATTATTAGTAAAAACCAGGACTGCCAGGTTGTATTTTCATTTTATATTTCATCATGAGCATTATCCATGCCAACAAATGTTCCCAAAACACTGTGACTTTCAATAAATTCCTATATATTTCACATAATGGATGAATTAATATATTTGTTCTCCTGAAATCTTGCTGATTCATCCTATATTTGTAATCAAGTGTTCATCCATTTATTCAGTCATTCAACATATATTTATAAGTTGTCTATTGCATGCAGTACATCTATGGGCAGGATGAAAGTATTCTCTGCCCTCCCTAGGAAGGCAGTTAAATAATTATATGTGTGATTAATGTTAATAATGTAGAAGTTCACAGAAATGTGGGGGTCCAGTTAAATGGATTTTTCTCAATCTTGAGATAAAGTCTAGGTCTAGTTTTGGTATTACTGTAGAAGGAAGTGAAGTTTAAAATGAAGTATACTAGGACTTCCGTGGTGATCCAGTGGTTAAGACTTTATGCTTCCAATGCAGGGAGTGTGATTCTGATTGCTGGCTGGAGAACGAAGAGTCCACATACCATGGCACGATCCAAAAAAAAAAAAAGAAGTATAGTAATGTGACATGGGCCTGAATCAGGAGCTGGGGATCATTTGGTTGTACTTTCTTATCATTTCCATTTTTCTATCATATCTAAAGTCATATCCTTTGACTTTTTTCCTCTCTCTGAATAGACTGTATACTTACTTTTCAATTCTAGAAGATGTTGAACTTATTTTTTTTCTCTAATTACGGTGTCTTAACTCTTCTTTGTGTTAAGATGAGAAGATAATTTTTCTGGCTTCCTTCTCTCTTGCCCATCTTTATAAATTTTGTTGTCATTATGAACTGATTCAGACTTTATGAATTATAACATCTTTCATCATACATATTCTTTAAAGAATTATTTTAGACATTTGCTATATTTTATGAACATTTTGATGACTGTCAACTCTACACATAAATGGTTGTTGAGATATTTTATACCACAATTTGTCCATTTTTAGTTCCTTATCTTGACTAATTTTTTGGTGGGCTGGAATATTCAAAGGTTCTTTCTTCCAGAAAAGCGATACCCTTGTTGATATATAAATATCAACATAACATTATGTGCATAACATTTTAAAGGAAGATCAGAGTAATTTAATCAATGAAGAATTCATCATGTTTGGGCAAGATTTGCTCTTAAAAAGTTAAATGCTGATCATGAAGAATCAGTTTAAATTCCATTTAAAATCTAGAACAGTCAAGTCTATAGAGACAGAGAATTAGACCAGTGGTTGTCTGAGGCTGTGGGGCTGAGGGGATCAGATGTGAGGCTAGGTGAAGGGATAAGAAAAATGTTATAAAATGCGTTGTGGTGGTGAACCCACAACTTTGTAAGTATATCATCATTAAATTGTACAGTTTACTTGAATGAATTATGTGGTTTGTGAATTATATCTCCATAAAGCTGTAAAAAAAATGAATTAGCTTATTATTTTCACTATTTAGTTGTCTGTTGTTTGCTGAAATTCCTCTTCTTTTTCCAAAACTGGAGGCATCATCTGATCATTTCCAGGCTTTTGGCAATCGCTTCTCTTCACCATCGTTTCAAACTCAAAGTATGAACTTGATAAAAATCGCAGCCTCGTAAGCATTTCATGCAGACCCAGCTGGATATAATATTATGGATTTAAAGTTCATTTCTAATATTGACTCTTAGTTCTATTTCACTATTATCTGCCTCTCTGAAGTCTGAGGTTATGCCCTCCTCACACTTTCACCCCTTAGCCAAATAAGCTATTACAAGTGGATCTTATCAACAAATTCATGTTCTTGGATAAAGTCTTACTTATCCTCTGACCCCTAGGAAACATCACATTCTGCAGAAACTTCATCACAATTGCAAAAACCCTTAAGCCAAAGAACAAAAGTTCTAATGGTGGGATTTAAGGCAATGGAAGAGATTAGAGAAGCATTTGGCAATATAAAGTGATTTTCAAGTACCCTGAAATCAGAACAATATGGCCATACCTCCCACTGAGTCTGGCTTTTGAGTGATCCTGGTTTACACTTCCATCCTCTACATTAAATTCTGGGACAATTAAGGCTAGAAGTTCTTCAAAAAATTCCTCTTGCCTAACCTGGGTGGGTTTCATGACATTTTCACATTTAGTTTGCTTTTTTCTCTCCCATGGCTGTCTGCTCTGTGAACCACTGTCAATGGAAGATGTTGAAGTCTGCTGTTATCAGGAAAGTAATAAGTTCAAATAATTCTCTTTTCTTCATTTATGTTACTTTATTGAAACCTTTTTATGAACTTTGGCATTTTTTTCTATCTAAAATAATGCTGAAGGTGCCTAAGATTTCAGACAAGACGTTTAAGAAGCCTTAGAAAAAACAATAAGAAAAACAGAACCGGAGAAAGCATGCTTTTAAAAAGATTACCTATATTCCTCTGGGAATTTTTTGTAGTAACTAGAGAAAGAGAACAAAAGGCCATACAGCGAGATTTTTAAATTAATTCGGCACCACTCAGGAGTGTCTGGAAGTCTGTGGAATGAAATCATGGATAACCCTTACCAGTGAACATCAGCTGAAAAAAAACTTATCATCCTTGGGAGCTGAAAGAATGAAGACAGAATTTAGGGCTTTAGAAGGGATTGCTAGGACCCTACCATCTACTGATCCTCCACCACCAATCCAATCATTAGGGCTGAATCAATACACTCCCTCACTGGTAATAGTCAAATCCTTTTTTGAAGAAAGATGCTACTTTAATCCCAAGTAATCTGCCGCTCTTTTATACACTCAATTAAATCTTCAGCTATCTTTTTGGATTATTTTAGCATTCCTCTGTTCAATATAGCCTTCCTTCTTCCCCTTGTTGTGTCCCTGGAAATGAAAATTTATCATCCTTCTCTGGGTTTCAATGTTGTTCATTATGGTTCTTCAAAGATTGTAAATCAACTAACTTCAATTAAAAAAAAATAATAACTGAAAAAGGAAGTCCCTTGGCCATAAGACTTCCCTATCCTAAGAAAAATTATTCACAAGAAATTTTTCAAAATAAAAAAAAAAAGAACCTTTTCTTTGTCTCCCCTGCCCTTTTGCAGTTTCTCAGGGAGGCACAAGTGTCAGCTGCTGAGACAGTTTTTAATTATTGACTCATCAGACTTGGCCTTCCCCGGGGACAGGAAATCTGCTTTCTTGCATTTGTGCTATTGAAGGCAATGCCTAAGATATGATAAATAAATAACTGCGCGTGATGAATGTCTGATCCTCCGTAGGCCACACGAGAAAACTTCTGTCAAAGCAGCCATGCTTCTTTCTCCTTTTAACAAGGCGTCCTCACCGAAGCTGCCAGGGCTGCTGCAGTGGAACAATAAGCAAGTGTTTCAAGCACCCATTTTTCCTGTGTTTGGAAAAAAAAAGGGTGGCAGCCTTCATAAATCCTAAGTGGTGGGGCTTGTCTGTTTTCATCCTTTCTCTGGTTCATTTTAAAGGAAGAAGAACAGAAGTGAGATTTCCTCTCTGGAGATCTAGATGCCTGTCCTTGACTCATCATTGTGGAACTTCAGGCAACCCACTGTCTTTCTGATTTTCAGTTTCCTTTCTCTAAAAAATATGCATATTACTCTACCCTGCTTACACTGCATCAATGTAAGACGGCAATGAAATTATATGCATGGAAAATGTACAAATATGAATGTTTATTAGCATTATTATTAAGAGGTGTTTTTCTCTTTCACTCCTTCTTTCATTTGACAGATATTTATTTTAAGGTCTATGAAAGCTGGTTTTAGTTTTGTTCACTGTTATGTCTTGTTACCAAAAACTCCACCTGACACATGGTGAACGTGCATTAAGTAATGAAGAAAACGAATGGATGAAGGAATGAAGAAGTGAGCTAAGCGTCCATCATGCAGTTACTGAGCCAGATACTGGCTAATATAAACGTGAATAAAACAGGCATGACCTCTTTAAAAGTGTCCCCTCTCTTTCACAATGAATGATTTTTGCCCCTCAAGTCAACCAATTCTTCCATTCATAATCTGATTTCTGCCTTCTCTTTGTTTTCTCTGGCATTTTAGAAGAACATTATTCAAAGTTTAGAAAGCGATATAATTCAGTGTGAAATTTGATTTTAGTTTTTGATGCTATCTAATTGTTCCGGTTAAGTGTACTTGATTTATGTACATATTATCAAAACACTTTAATTTTATATTTTGTTCTCTGTTCTAAATAAGTCATAAAAATTTCTGCATGGGAAAGAGAATACAGGCATGACCTCTGCCCTTATGGGATTTAGTCAGTGATTTATCCTTAAGTGTGATGTTAGTTGTGGGCATTTTTATAGAAACTATTTTTCAGAATGAGGAACCTTTCTTCTATTCCCAGTTTGCCAAAGATTTTTATTGGAAAAAGTGTTGGATTGTGCCAAATACTATTCTGTATCTAATGAGATAACAATATGAGTTTTCCTAAATCTATTAACATGTCAAGTTACTTTCATTGCCTTTTCTTCTTCTTTTTTTGTTTCTTCTTTATTTCTTGAGGTATAGTTGAGTTACAATATTGTGTTAGTTTCAGGTGTATAGCAAAGTGACTCAGTTAAACATGTGTGTATGTTTTTCAGATTATTTTTCGTTATAGGTTATTACAAGATATTAAATACAGTTTCCCAAAGTATATAGTAAATTTGTGTTGTCTATCTAGTTAATGTATGGTCATGTGCATCTGTTAATCCGATACTCCTGATTTATCACTCTCCCCTTCCACTTCTGTAAGTTTGTTTCTATGTCTATGAATATGTTGTATAAATAAGCACTGTTGTTTAGATTCCACATATGGTGATATCATATAATATTTGTCTTTCTCAGTCTGACTTCATTTAGCATGACAATTTTTAGGTCCATCTGTGTTGTTGCAAATGGCTGTGTTTCACTCTTTTTTTATGACTGAATAATACTCCCAATCTTGCTTTTCTGGAGTAAGCCCCACTTGTTTATAAAATGTTACCATTTTAAATATTGCTGGATTTTATTTGAAAAAATATATTATTAAAGTTTGGTCTCTATGTTCATGAGACATATTTGTGTGTAACATGTTAATTGTTGGATTCTCTTTGTCAGACTTTAAAATCAGTACTTTGCTATCCTAATGAAACAACTTGGTATGTTTCCTTCCTTACTTTCTCAAAATATTTCTGTAGGATTAATCGTATTACCTTCTTAAATGTTTGATAAAATGCATCACTTAAGCATCACTGGGCCTGAAATTTTCTTCTTGGGAGCATTTTTAATAGATGACAAAATTAGTTTAATGAGTATATGACTCTTCAGGTTTTATCCTATACCATTTTGGGTAGGTTTTAAATCTCAAGGGATTTATCCATTTTATCTGAGTTGTCAAATTTAGTAGAACAAAATTGTTGATAAAATTTCCTTAATACCATTTAATATCTGTACCTCTATTCTGATATTCCATTTCTCATTGCTGATGCAATATTGATAATTTATGTCTTTCTTCTTTGAAAAAATGCCTATTCAAGTCTTCTACCCACTTTTAATCAAATGGTTTTGATAGTGAACTGTATTAGTTCTTTATATATTTTGTATATTAACCCATTATCAGATATTTGTAAATTTGTAAATATTTCTCCCTATCAGTGGTTTTCTTTTCAGTTATGTTGATGATTTCTTTTAATGTGCAAAAGCTTTTTAGTTTGAAGTGGTCCCCTTTGCTTATTTTTGCTTTGTTTTTGTTGCTGATGAAATAGATCCTATAGATACATAGGATGCCAAGATTGATGCTAAAGAGCATACTGTGGCTTTTCTAGGAGTTTTATTGCTTCAAGTCTTACATTTAAGTCTTTAATCCATTTTGACTTTATTTTTCTACACTTTCTGAGAAAATGATGTAGTTTTATTCTTTAACGTGTAGCTGTCCCATGTTCCCAACACCACTTGTTGAGGACTGTATTTTCTCCATTGTATACCCTTTTCTCCTTTGTTGTACGTTAATTGGCATTAATTGTGTGGGGGGTTCTTTCTGAGTTCTCTTTTCTGTTTCATGGATCCCTCTGTTTGGTTCTGTGCTGGTACCATACTTTGTGATTATTAAAGCTTTGAGGCGTAGTCTGAAGTCAGGGCCTGTGATGTTCTTTCCTGCATCAGTTCCTGCTTGTGAGTCTCTTCTCCAGTAAGTTGTTATTCTCTGTATTTTCCTGCCTGTCTCACCGTGTGATGGGGTCAGTGGTTTGCCCTCGGTTCTCTTCTCACTAATGGAGTCTAGAAGAAATATCGAATTTTTCAGTCTTTTCGACTTTTTCTGTGCTTAGTTGCTCAGTCACGTCTGACTCTTTGCAACCCCATGGGCTGTAACCTGCCAGGCTCTTCTGTCCGTAGGATTCTCCAGGCAAGAATACTGGAGTGGGTTGCATGGAGTGGCAACTTTCAAGCTCCTTACATGTGGAACCAGAAACCATAACTCATAATTTTCTAAATACAACATCCCACTCACATACACACATGGTATCATTCTCTTAACTCAAAATTCATTTCAGCCATCATTTCTCTTTCATTTCATTTACAAGAAAACTTGTTTAAAGTGACATGCTCATTGTCTTTGGTTAGGGTCCTTGCTTTTTTCCCTTGTGCCCATTTCTATGGGTATTTTGCCCATTTCTATAGGGATTTTGCCAACACTTTACTGAAACTGTTCTTATCAAATTCACATAAGCACTTGGTAAACCTAATGGTCAATCATTAGTTATCTTACTTAATGTAACAGTAACACTTATTTACTCCTTCCTCTTGGAACTATTGGGTTGGCCAAAAAGTTCATTTGGGATTTTCCATAAGATGTTATGGAAAAACGCAAACAAACATTTTGACCAACCTATATTTCCTTTACTTAACTTCCAGGGTATCACACTCTCATCTTTCTTCTCTGGCTGCTGCTTCTTAATTTCCTCATCTGGTTTTTCCTCATCTCCTTGTCTTCTAGATAATTTAGAACTCAGTCTTTAGACCTCCACCCTTTTGTATTTACTCTTATTATTTAGTGATCTCATCCAGGGACTTTGTTTTAAATAGCATCTATAAGCTGATATCTCTCAAATATACATGTCAAGACCAATCCTAGCTCATGAATCACTATGTATTTCCAACAAAAATTTAACTCTGTTATACTCAGCATATCCTTCAGGATACAGACATTTTATTTATTTTTTAAAGATTTTTAAGAATATTTATTTAGGCTGCATAGGTCTTAGCTGCAGCAGGCAGGATCTTCCATCTTTGTTGCAGCATAAAGGACCTAGTTCTCTAACGGGGATTGAATCCAGGTTCTCTGTATTGGGAATGTGGTGTCTTACCCACTGGGCCACCAGGGAAGTTCCAGGAAATAGATATTTTAAACTTAACCTAAGTCAAACTGAATCTTTGATTTTCCCCTCCAGACATATTCCATCCAGCCTTCTCCATCTCAGTTAGTGGCAAATGCATGCATCTGGTTACTAGCAATGTTTACTGGTGACAGGGAAATATGTCAAGAGATTAGTTAGGAAAGCCTGTTACTTCCCCTACAACACATAGTCAGAATCCTCTGTTATCAAAATCCCAACTATCAGCTTTCTGCCCAAGCAGCCATTTTCTCTTCTGTGAATTTTTGCCATATTCTTGTAACTTATCTCCCTTTTTCTATCTTTGTCAAACCTAAATCTACTCATAACATGCAACCAAGTAGGTCAGATCCTATTACTTCTCTGCATCAACCCTCTAATGACTTTTCTCCCAACTCAGAGTAAAGGTCAAAAATCTTTCAAGAGCCTGGAAGGTCTTACACAATCAGTCTCACCCACTCTCTCAAATGTCACCTCCTACTATCTCTGCTCGCTTATTCTGTTCTAGCCACATTCACCTGATTACTATTTACTTTCCTACATTTACAAACATTTAGGACTTTTGGAAGTAATGCTTTTATTTCCTGAAATGCTTTCCTTGGATAGTTGTATGCCTTGTTTCTTTTCTCCCATCAGATCTTTATTTAAAAGTATTATTAGTGAGGCTTTTCATGATCATCTTATTTATAACTGGAATCTTCTCTAACTTCTATAACTCCTTTCTCCTCTTTATTTTTTGTTTTAGAATTTATCACCTCCACACCGTGCTCCATCTATCTATCTAATTTTTGTTTCTCCCTCACTAAATTTATGAATAGATTTTTGCTTGTTCTGTTTACACACGTAAAATTAATATATGGTATGCTGAAGTATTACTTTCTATGTACAAAGGAAAATGGATCTGAAATGCAAATAATAAAATGGGCATTACTTGTTGAGGATTTAGAATATGCCAGCCTCTAGGCTAAGAGTTTAACATGTCCTATCTCTCTATTTAATCTTCACAAAAATCCATTAGGGTAAAATTGGTCTTCCTGAATATTTCAAGTGAGAACACTAAAGCAAGAAAGAAGAAATTATTTCCCCAAAGTCAAACATGTTGGCAAGGTCAGTTAGTATCTGAGCCCAGCCATTATGATTCTAGAGCCCATACCCTCAGCCACCACATGAACATTTGATAAATAAAACTATAATTATGCAGATTAAGACCTTCATAATTAATTAATTAATGGCAATGCATTCTTCCAGGTCTGTGAGATATAAAAAAGATATAAATAAATTGTCCTTCAATTAACTTTTAAAGATGCCAATAAGATGGTTGTCTCAGGACTTTCCTGGTGATCTAGTGTTTAGAACTCCACCCTTCCACTGTAGGGGACATGGGTGTGATCCCTGGTCTGGGACAGTGTGGCCAAAAAGAAATTTTTTTTTCAAAAGATGATTGTTTCTTTTTAAACACAAACTTTCTTTAAATATTGTTAATTAGGAAAATAAAAACTTCTAAAATGTTTTTGAATGAAAAATATAGAAGCATTATACTTTTCTTTGGTAGATTCCCTATTAGGTGTTAGGCAATTGTTTAAGTTAACGTTTTTTTCTGTCTTGGGCAGCTTTGAATTTATAGCTCTTAAAAACTCCTAAAAGGACACAACTAAAAATTTAATGGGCATTTCAGCTAAGTCTTTTTGAATTTTGTATTAGATTTCCCCTTAGCCTTGGGTAAAGCCATAAAAAAAATTGCCTGCTTAAAAATGTAATCATCACACAGGAAACTTCCTAAAGTCAGCATCAAATAGAATAAAGTATATTTTATTAATGATACAATTCACAAAATTACCAGCCCTGCCACTCTCTCCCCTCTGGGGAAACTGCCTCCTCCTGTTACAAGTACACCAGTCACTGGTGTTTGTTCTGTGTAATTTAACCTTCTGATTGCCTTGAATGCTTAATGAACTAGATTAAGTGAAATGCTGATGAAAAGTGTTGAAATCTGCTGGGAAGGGAGACCACTGAAATCCTTGTCCTGAGACAAATACAGAGTCCTGATCTGAGGAACTAGAATCAAGAAGGAACATGAAAACTGTTTGTTTTCACTTCCTAAGTAAGGTTTTGTGAAGGAATAGAGTCAAAAATCCAGTCAGGCCTGGGAATCTAGGCCCCGCTCATGGAGCAGTGATCCTGTCTCTGCTTAAATGCCTTTTTCTTCCTCAACTTGTATATCTAGCACTCTTACTACATGATAACTGATCTTTTCCTCCTGCCTCAATGGTTGGTTTATTCTTAGTTTGAAACTGAATAACTTTCTTCCTCATATTTGTCTCAAAAGAAAGAGGAGGTGTGTCTCCCTGGGAGACTAAACGATGCTGTAATAGCTAAGAAATACCAAGTGAAAATTTAAATGACGTTGAGAATTGAGATGCAAAAGATAAAGCTGTGGCAATTTATGATAGCAGTTTTCCAGTATCTAATGTGGATTTCCCTACTGAGATGGAAGAAATAGTCCAAATGGCATGCTGATTGTCTGAGAGCAAATTTCTACTGACTAACTAAATTTATGCACAAAACTAATTTGATTTATTAAACTTATTTACTCCCCCAGTGAAATTATGACTCCACTTCAGAGGACATAAGCCAATGAGAAGAGAAGTTCTTATTTCTGAAGTATCTTAGAGTGGAATGAGAAGCAAATTGTTTCAACAGAAATGAGCTTTATGTGTGTGTGTGTGTGTGTGTGTGTGTGTGCGCGCGCGCGTGCGCACGCGCATGCATGCATGTGTGTAAGGGCTGCTAAGGGACTTATATAACTGCAAAGCCATACTTATGCACTGGAGCTTGTGTGATTACGCTTATTTCCATCCTGTTCAGAAGCTACCCTAAAGATGCAACTCTACACGGAGTCAAACCATGTGAGATTCTGAAGGAGCTTTTAACAAGCATCACATCTGCTTTAAGACACATACTTCACTAGCGTAGAATGCTCTGACCCTGAGAGAATTCCACCCCTGATACAGAGTGGGAAATTAGGGAATGATTCACACTACGTTCAACTGTTTCTTTATTCTAATGTCCCCAGTAAGGTGGGGTTTTCTTCCCTTTCATTTATTCTTTAAATGTCTGGAGTTAAGAGTACCTAATTGGGCTGAATCGTGTACTTGGGCATTAAAAGAATTAAATTGGCTGTTTTTAAATTGCTCCAGATGGCCCCCAAACCGTTTTGAAACACTGCATTAGACAAACACAATTAAAAAGACGTCAGGAGACAAAATATAAGGAGAGAAAGATGAATTTTTCTACTCTACTACTTTATGACTTCTGATAGAATCTTTTAACAAAATTGTTTAATCTCCAGAAACTACCTAGATATATATGTTCAGTAAAATTTCATTGAATAAATTAATTCATGTAAAACATTAAAGATGCACACAAGAGAGGAGATAATCTTATGACTGTATTTTCACTTTTTAATAATATTTTATTAGTAGATGCAAAGGACACTGATTATTCCTAAAACTTAGAGAAGATACAATTATCTGTACTTTGTATGTGTGTGCACATTAGTCGTTTAGTTGTGTCCAACTCTTTGTGACCCTATAGACTGTAGCTTGCCAGGCTCCTCAGTCCATGGGATTCTTCAGGCAAGAATGTTGGAGTGGGTTGCCATTTCCTTCTCCAGGGGATCTTCCCAACCCAGGGATTGAACCCTGGTCTCCTGCGTTGCAGGCAGATTCTTTACCATCTGAGCCATCAGGGAAGCCCTTATAAACCTGTCTATTTTATAGTTATGCTCAGTCTTTAAGAGAAATAAAATATAAAGTCATATTCAATCACACTATGAATCATATTTGCTCATGTTATTAGCCTACTGAATTCTTTCTTACTGATACAAAGAAAGGTCCAATTTCTTTCTTTCTTTCTTTCCTTTTAAGTATTTATTTATTTGGTTGCACCAGGTCTTCATTGCAGCATGTGTGATTTTCATTCTTCATTCTTCATTGTGTCATGCAGGATCTTTAGTTGTAACATGTGGAATCTAGTTCCCTGACCAGGGATCAAAACCAAGCCCATTGCATTGAAGCATGGAGTCTTATCCACTGGACTACCAGGGAAGTCCCAAAGGTTCACTATCAAAGATGGGTGAAAAATAGCTGCAGGTGATTAGTTTTGATGTCAAGATTGAAATGTTTTCTGAAGAGATGAAGAAAAACTTTATGATAGGGTATCTATTAATAACATGGATAGAGGGAATTCAAGGGAAACCTTCACTTAGTACCTGTTTCAGAAATATAGAGTAGTTTATAACAATTGTAAAATGACATGTAACTATATATACATGAGTACACACACACACACACACACACACACACACACATACATACACACATTTATTGGATCATGCTGGGTAATGACCCAAAACAAGCAGAACTTAAGAAGATTTAACCCCTGGAAAAATTATGAGAAGAGATTTCAGCTGATGCCGTTTGCATGAGAGACCAAGTGTTGAGTTTGAATTGTGCCAAAATGGGCTTGGAAAAGACCTCTTAATTATATGGAAGCCCACCAGGGTCATGTCTTAAAAGTAAGCAGTGCATTTCAGGGTTGAGGATACACTTAAAAAGAATTGCAAAACATTAGATTCCCCCCCCACCCCTGCAAGTATAATAAAGCTGTTCTCAACAAAATTAAGTATGCAATAGCATTTTTATACAAATTAAGAAACTGCAGTATTTGAATCATAGTCAAGATAAAAATTAATCAAAAGAAAAGTGACTCTGAGGTGACATAGATATTGGGTTTAGCACACAAGTATTTTAAAGAAGCTATTTTAATTGTGTTAAAGTGGTGTTAATGAGGGTGGCTATGCATGTTTGGGGCCAAGGGATAGATGAAAATCTCTGTACTTTTTCTCTCAATCTTGCTGTGAACCTAAAACTTCTCTTAAATAAGTCTATAAAAAATAAAAGAAAAAAAAGAATTATGATGTTGGGTGAAGGTGAATTACTATAGCGATGTCCTCGGGTAGATGGAATAAATTCTAATCCTGAGAGCACCCAAGATGGTAAATGAGGTAACTGAACATTGTAGTTTTATTCTGATTATTTCTATTTTCTCAGATAATTAGGAAATAAACTACTCACTGAGAGAATTTAAGAGAGGACAAGGTATGAAATATTTTATAAGGGGGTGTTGCTTTTTTTTTTTTTCTAACATTTTAGTAATTATAATGAGCTATCTTGTGTATCTACCAAGTAATTATACTGAGTTATCTTGTGTATCTTGTATCTACCAAGTCAGTTGATTGTTTATCTCAATTATTTTCTCTGTTTGCTGAGACTCAGTTTTGCCACTATACTATTTATGGAGAGCAAGTATTTATTTCTGTCTATGGCACCTATTTCATTGTCTGGTACACAATGGACATTTAAGCAATACTTCCTAAATCAATAAATAATTAGAACCTTATTGTATTTGTGTTTATTACTGATTTTTTATGTACATATGTGTTGAAGGCATGTGTATCATGTTAGTCCTTGAACACTTTCCAGCATCAATTATTTAGCTATATCCAGAATACTGTCTTCTAAAATTAAAAAAGAAATATGCTGCCTTTTATGGAATATTTTAATGGCTCATGCCCTGTAAATATTCAGATTTGGGAGTAGTATTTTCACTGATCTGTATCTTAGGGCAGATAGTTCAGCTGTTTCTAGTGTACCGTGTGCATGAATAATTCTCACAGGAAAGAAAGCCCACACTGTTTGAAATCAGAGATTGTCATTAGAATTCACAGTCCTGTTTGGAGTGTTGTTTAGTACCCTCACGTCCTGTGTCTGTAAACTGGGTCACATATTAAATGAGATGCTATTGTCCAGATCAAAGTTAGGAAATAGGGGACATTCAATAAGTTGGAGCTAGGGAACTCGGTGCTTCCATGTTATACTCCTAATTTTAAGTCAAGGTGACAATGAAAGTTGTCCAACTAGAGACTACAGTTTACCTTGAGCTATATTTTGTCAAAGGAATAATCATTTGCATGGAATCCCATTGTTGTATAAATGTGAGACTCATAGGTACCCAAGGACCCAGGGGGAAAGACTGTGATCAAAACTTTTGATGTAAACTGAAGAAGCCCTGTTACATTTGAACAAAGAGACAAATTGAAGAACATCAGTGGGTGAACAGACCACCACTAAAAAACCACTGAGGTTTCTGTAAGTGTTTGGAATAGAAAGAACATCATATGAGTGAAGGAGATAACTTTAGACTGTTTGGGCCAGTACTTTACTGATTGGCAGGGAGTATAAGAAGCAGCCATAGAAGCAGCCCTCTAGTGGACTCATCATATTCTCTATTTTCTTGCCATGATGCTTTTGAGCAGAGTAGACCTCCATCCTTTCTCAGAGCCCAGCTGTCAAGTAGGCATTGATTGAAGTCACTTTTAATTTGAAAATCTAAAACATATATAACCTCATTTGATATTAACTAGCAAATTAGATCATAAAAATTACATTACTGTAACTAATAATAGTAAAATCAGCAGTAGGTGACAGCTTCACAGAGGAACCCCAAAGGGAAAGCAGAATGTCCCACTATTCTCTGTAATGACCTAAAGGGCTGGGATGGGGGTGATGGGAGGGAGGCTCAAGAGGAAAGTGATATATGTATATTTATAGCTGATCCACATAGTTGTATAGCAGGAACCGATACAACATTATAAAGCAATTATCCTCCAATTAAAGGTAAATTTTAAAAAAGAATGGCCCACTATTTCCCTCTTGTATGAGTCCCTTCAGCTTAAATGTTTCTCTGAAGCTCTTTCTTTTTTAAACTCAGGCATCCAACCAAGACCAAACTTAGTCTCCTAATTTCCAACTTTTGAGCCCAAGTTCCTATTAACATTCAGTGAGCTCTTCTGCCCTGCTACTTTTCAGAATACTCTATGGACAACAAAAAGAGCAGCTGAGATTTTTACTGCCTCTTTTTTAGAAAATGCTAGCCTGTCTTGTCTTCCTAGAGAAGCCATGAGCTCCTAGTAGGTAAGTACTATCTGATGCTTGATTTATGGTTCTCTATAACATCCAGCACAGTGAGTAGATTTATGATTGATGGATTGGTTAGTTGTGAAAACACATTTTATAGTGGCCAGTGAACCCAGGCATGAAGAAAGCTCTCTGTCACAGCTGGAATTTCCAATATCCCTGTGGTGCTAATCATGACTTCCCTGTTGCTTTACTTATCTGACATCTATTTCTCATCAGTCGTCGCCAACTGCTACCGTTGATATTTTACTGTTCTTTACCTTGATTGCTGTCCCCCAACCCTGCCTCCACAAAAAGCTCACCCTGAAGAGTAGCTTTTTGGTGTGAAATGCCAAGTCTATAAAAATGTAGTTTATACAAAGACCAAAAAGAAACCTGAAGGCAGTTGGCTTAAAAACTTTAAGTTGGTAAGTCCTCACTTCACCTTTTTTGAACCTTGTCTCTTGCTTTTGTTATTCTGTTCTATGAAAGTCACTATATTTAGTACCTTGTACTATCTCCATTCTTAAAAGTGAAGAAAATGTTAATTGTGTCAAAGGCTAAGCATCATTTAATTACCCTTTTTAAAGAATGTGAAAGGCACTGAAAATATTTAACCGCCAGGTGAACTTCAGAAAAGTAGCAAGATTAGGCAGTACAGTGTTCCAAATCAATGAGCAGCGGGCTGGGTTTAAAGAATGTTAGTGAATGGATGAGAAAATGTGATTAAAATGTCAGTCCTGCCAATGGTTGATTACTTTTCCCAGAATATACTAATGGAGTTCCTCAAGCAGTTTATTGTGTCTCTTACCTGCACCATCACCTTTCTTTCTGAGGGCAAGTAAGGCCTCCAATATGATTTCCCAAGTAGCTTCTCACAATTGAAGTAGAGGTAAATCTTCAAAAATTACATAATTATGATTGGATGGTGAAAGGCTTGAATGTTCTGTCCCAGTTTATCTTTCTAATAGGAATTTTAGCCCTAAGATGTTCAGTCACCCAATTCTCTGCCTCACATTTTTAATGGACTGAAAAAATTGGTGTGGGTGACTGGGTAAAATGTGGTACAAATGACTCAAAAGTGTTGGGTACATAGTAGGGTAGGGTAAAAATTGATATCCACATGAAATTCAAGGCTTAAAGAATGGGTGTTCCCCCTCATACCTCTTGCTCTGAAGAAGCTTCTCTGATGTCAGGTTACCCAGTGCAATCCACTACTGCCATCTGTTCTGTTCTAATTCACTGTCTCTAACTGAAGTATTTGGTTTTATTGTCTATTCCCTTCAACCATGTGTGAGTCTGTGTGTGTTGGGGAAAGAGAATTAGAAAACAAAATCAGTTCAGTTCAGTTGCTCAGTCGTGTCCGACTCTTTGCGACCCCACAGACTGAAGGACACCAGACTTCCCTGTCCATCACCAACTCCCAGACTTTGTTCAAACTCATGAGATGCCATCCAACCATCTCATCCTCTGTTGTCCCCTTCTCCCCCTACCGTCAATCTTTCCAAGCATCAGGGTCTTTTCCAATGAGTAGAAGCATCAGGTGGCCAAAATATTGGAGTTTCAGCTTCAGCATCAGTCCTTCCAATGAATATTCAGGACTGATATCCTTTAGGATGGACTGGTTGGATATCCTTGCAGTCCAAGGGACTCTCAAGAGTCTTCTCCAACACTGCAGTTCAGAAGCATCAATTCTTTGGTGCTCAGCTTTCTTTACAGCCCGACTTTCACATCCATATACACTACTAGAAAAACCACAGCTTTGACTAGAAAAAACAAAATAGCAATAGCATGTGGTCGCTTTCTTAAAAGGCTCAGTCTTCTTAAAACACGTTCATATAAATTAAGTATTCAGCATGTGTGCATGCTCAGTCATGCTCTTTTGCAACCCCATGGAATGGAGTTCGTCATGCTTCTCCATCCATGTATTTTCCCAGGCAAGAATACTGGAGTCAGTTGCCATTTCTTCCTCCAAGGGATCTTCCCAACCCAGGTATCAAACCTGTGTCTCTTATGTCTCCTGCATTGGCAGGTGGGTTCTTTACCACTGTGCCACCTGGGAAGCACATAAACAAACTAAAGCCTGCACCAAATGCACTGGAACATAGAGGAAATAATACTCAACTCAGGAAATGGCAACCCACTGCAGTATTCTTGTCTGGAAAATCCCATGGACAGAGGAATCTGGCAGGCTACAGTCCATGGAGTCGCAAAGAGTCAGACAGGATTGAGCAAGTAACACACACTGCATGAGGAAACCAGCAAAAGTATCACAGACACAACAGGTGTGAGTTTGACACAATTAATGATGAGGAAGACACCCAACTGGGGAGCCCAGCAGGAACAGATGCACAGTGACATCCAAGTCAGTGGTGCCTCCAAGGAAGCGCACTCAGTTGAGATGGTGACAGGGCAGGGTATGTGGAAGAAGGGTGGGGATTGCAACAATTGAAACTGAAAAGTCAAGATTGAGCCCAGACCAAGATAAAAGATTGTAACACTGATGGAAATCTACTGAAGATGAATCTGGTAAAGAAAATTATGTGATTGTTCATTTCTGATGGCAAGTGTAGGTAAGACTGAAAGTGAAAGCTGCTCAGTCGTGTCCGATTCTATGCGACCCCATGGACTGTGCAGTCCATGGAATTCTCTAGGCCAGAATACTGGAGTGGGTAGCCTTTTCCTTCTCCAGGGGATCTTCCCAACCCAGGGATTGAACCCAGGTCTCCCACATTGCAGGCGGATTCTTTACCAGATGAGCCACAAGGGAAGCCCGTAGGTAAGGCTAGAGGCAAGGAAACTAATTAGATCATCTCAGTGGTTCTATGAAGAGAAGACAAAAGCCTTCTGTGACAACGGTGGCACTGTGTATGAGGAAGAGCAACCAGCTTGAGACATTTGAGCTGAAATTCACATAATTGAGTTGCACTGAAAGATGAAAGCGATACTAGAAGGACTTCCTGGCTTCTGATTTGGGCTTCTATTTATAGTCCCTTCAATAAAGTTGAGAATATATGAGGAAGAGCAAGCTTGAGTGAAAAAGATACTGTTCAAACCTGAACATGCTGTTTGAGTCCTTTGTGAGATGCCTCAGGCATTGAACTAGGCAGGAACTTAAATATATGTCTATAATTCAGGAAAGAGTTCTGGTCTGGAAACTTAGATATAAGGATCATCAGCAGAGAGGTAATAATAGAAGCTGTGTCTTGTATGAGAAAGCATTCAGGGTCCTCATCAAGTCACCTCAACCTATCTCAAAGTACAATTATAGAATCATCCATGATTGTTTTTGTAGTCAATTTCTTTCCTACAGAAAGCATATTCTTTTCATTATCTTGACACAAACTTTATGAATTTTTACCCAGATACCCTTGTCATGCTATTGCCACTTCCTAAAAAAGTTATCTTCTTCCTTTGACTTCCAGTATTCTATTTTTCCTTTAAAATAAACTCAAGTCTCTCTTAGTCTGTGAATCCTTTTGTGACTAATCACACTAAATACTATCAGTACTTCATTTGAATTGCTACAGGTTATACTATATGTCTCAACTACTAGTTACTTATTTTGTAGTTAGTATTAATTTATAATTATATAATCATTTATATAAATGTATAATTCAATGCACATTATTATGTGCAAATATTTTTTGCTTTTTTGTAAATTTGTTTTAAAGATATTATAACCTATGAAGGTATATGTAATGTACCATGTCACATACATTGTATGTATACAATAGTTTTACTATTGGTTTTGTAACTATGAAAGTGAAAGTGTTAGCCGCTCAGTCGTGTCTGACTCTTTGCAAGCCCAGGGACTGTAGTCTGCCAGGCTTCTCGCCCATGGGATTTCTCAGCAATACTGGAGTGGATTGCCTTCTCTTCTCCAGCGGATCTTCCTGACACAGTGATTGAACCCAGGTCTCCTGCATTGCAGGCAGTTTCTTTACCATCTGAGCTATCAGGGAAGCCTACATATTGCAACAGTTATACTACTGATGATGCTTACACAACCTCTTTAAAGAATGGATGTAAGGGTCAAATGAAATAATTTGTAAGACGTACTTTGTAATTATGAAGCATCTTATAAATTTAAGGAAGATTATGATATCATTTAAATAATAAATATGTGAGAGTTATATGTATTATTATATCCTACATGCACAATGAATGATCATAAGAAATAAAAAAGTTTTGGATTAACTTATGTAATATTACAGACCAGACTTGTGAAATATACCTTCAGAGCTTATATTGTTGGCCTTTAAAAGAAGAATCCTCATTTTGTGATGAGGGAAAATTTGTGTTCTGAACTAACAAATCAGAGGAAAAGAACTCCACATTCACAGCTGTTCTAGAGAATGTCGTGTTAATTATTTCCTTCTTATACTTAGAATTATGCTTTATAAAATGGTGTTCACTTACACATCCTTTAGAAAGTAGAAATGACCACAGTAAACATTTAAAATATTAATAAGAGAAGCTGGAAGTTTTCACTACCTGTCTGTAGACTTATAAAATTTTAGTAATGAAGAAAGTGTGATATTGAAAACAAGACAAAGAAAAAAGAATAGAATGATGTACATGATTAGACTATTCAAAAAGAAACTCACACTCACATGGTCAATCCATTTTGGTTCAGGTACAAAGACAATTTGTTGGCAGTAGATTTCAACAAATGGTGCTAGAACAATCAAATAATCATTTGTAAGATATTTACCTTAATCTTTACCTCATAGCTTATACAAAATTTAAGTTGAGATTGAGCCTAGGCTTAAATATAAATTTTTTTTTTAATTTTTGAAAGAAAACAAGGGAGAAAATCTTAGGGACCTTGGGTTTGGCAACAATTTTTAGATGAAACACATGTCATGAGCTATAAGTGCAGAAATCAATAATTTGGACTTCATTAAAAATATAAAAAAACCTTTTCTCTTCAAAAGATACTTATTAACATATCACACTACTATATATAAAATGGGCTTCCCAGGTGGCGTAGTGGTAAAGAGTCTGCCTGCCAGAACAGGAAACACAAGAGACATGGGTTTGATCCCTGGGTTGGGAAGATTCCCCTGGAGAAAGAAATGGCAACCTACTCCAGTATTCTTGTCTGGAAAATTCCATGGACAGAGTAGCCTGGCAGGCTACAGTCCATGGAGTCAAAAAGAATCTGACATGGCTGAGCATACACACACACATATATAAAATAGATAACCAACAAGGACTTAATGTATAGCACAGCAATCTGTACTCAGTTTAGGTCATAACCTATAAGAAGAAAGTACCTGAAAAAGAAATATGTATATGTATATATATATATATAAAAAACTGAATCACTTTGCCATACACCTGGAACTAACACAACATTGTAAATCAATGAAAGAAAGAAAAGAAACTGCTATAAAAGTGAAATGACAGGCCACAAACTTTGATCAAATATTTTTAAGACATATTTTTGAGAATATTTTAGTCTATACTATATAAATATTTTAGTCTAGATTATATAAAGAATACTTAACATGTCAATGCTAAAAAGACAAACGACTATTTTTAAATAGGTCAAAATATTTGAAAAATATATCACAAAAATATATAGATGATAAATATGTACAAGAAAAGATGTTCAATATCATTAGGAAAGTGCAAATTGTTATCACAATGAAATATGACTATATAATCACTAGAAGGGCTAAAATTAAAAATAATGATCTATTGACTGTTGGTAAGAATGTGGGGCAATCAGAACTCACATTCATTGTTGGTGGGAATGTAAAATGGTTCAACTACTCTGGAAAAAGTTTAATAGTTTAAGAAACTTAACTTCTAAACTGTTAAACATAGATGTAATATGAAACCCAGATATTTTGCTCCTATTTATTAATGTTTACCCAAAGAAATAAAAATATATTCCCAAAGATTTGTACATGAATGCCCACAGCATTATTATTTGTAGTAGGGGGAGAAAAATGGAAACAATGAATATGTTCATTAATATGTGAGTGGATAATTTACAGTCTATTCATATAATCGAATATTACTGTTGATTTAAAAATAAATTTCTGATGCACACAGTACGAATGCATCTCAAAATATTTGTGCCAATGAAAAAAGCCAGATAACCAGGAGTTTATACTGCTTGTTTTCATTTATATAAAGTCCTAGGAAAATCAAACTAAACCATAGTGACAGAATTCAGATCAGTTGTTGTCTGGAGACAGGGGCCAGGAAAATGGAGAGAAAGAGAGAAAGGAGTTACAAAGAAGTAATAAGAAAATTTTGAAGAGTGGCATTAGTAGATATGTTCACTGTCTCGATTGGAATGTTATGTGTATGTCAAAATTTATCAAGTTGTACACTTTAAATATAGGCAGCTTATCAAATGTCAGTTTTACCTCAATAAAGCTACAAAAATATTTTAAAGGTTAAATGTCTGCCTTAAACAAAAGGTACATGTCTTTTGGTAGACATTCTTGAGAAAGAAGAAATTTGGTAAACCAGCAGAACTTCTGTTATGTTGGCCAAGCCATACAACTTGCTTCATATTTCTCTTACTGAGCCTCCTAGAAGTCCCACCTTCATGTTCCATGTGGTGTGAGGTCAGTGGAAGAGGAAAGCCAATAATAAACTGTGTAGAGACCAGTAAAGGCACAAATCCATCTCTCCAGCTTCAGGCATGCCTCACCAGAGCCCAAATGGTATAGTGTTGGGGTGAGAATTTTGCTACATCAACAAAGCAGGAAGCATTTCTTCTTATCAGTCTTTATAGTTTCACTGATGGACACCCTTTGTTTGGAACCAGACCTTTATTGCTATATCTCAGAAGTCATTCCTCACAATAGCATTCTATGAGACATCTTTTTTTCTTTTTTTTAATTCATTATTGTTTCTATGAGACACTTTTAAAATCCCCTTTACAAATATATATATATATATATATATATATATATATATACTGCTGCTGCTAAGTCACTTCAGTCGTGTCCGACTCTGTGCAACTCCATAGACGGCAGCCCACCAGGCTCCGCCGTCCCTGGGATTCTCCAGGCAAGAGTACTGGAGTGGGTTGCCATTGATTTCTCTGATATGTGTGTGTGTGTGTGTATATATATATACATATATATATATATATATATATATATGTATGTATGTATGTATATAAAACCAAATCACCGTGCGGTACAGCAGAATTAACACGACATCATAAACCAACTATGTTGTTCTTCAGTCACCCAGTTGTGTCCGACTCTTTGTGACCCCATGGACTGCAGCATGCCAGGCCTCCCTGTCTTTCACCATCTCCTGAAGTTTGCCCAAATTCATGTCCATTGCATCAGTGATGCCGTTGAGCCATCTCATCCTCTGACACCCTCTTCTCCTTCTGCCCTCAATCTTTCCCAGCATCAAGGACTTTTTCAATGAGTTGGCTGCTTGCATCAGGTGACTGAAATACTGGAGCTTCAGCATCAGTCCTTCCAATGAGTATTCAAGGTTTATTTCCTTTAATATTGACTGGTCTGATCTCCTTGCCACGCAACAGATTCTCAGGAGTCTTCTCCAGCTCCACAGTTCGAAGGCATCAATTATTTGGTGCTCTGCCTTCTTTATGGTTCAGCTCTCACAACAAAATAAAAAATAAAATCCCCCTTACAAAGTAAATTCGGAACCTTTTCTTGCCATCTGGAGTTCCATTTTCTGATATATGTGCGTGTCTCCAAGTATATCATCAGATTGTAGAAATGTATCATAAAGAGTTACAACAGAGAGTTACAAAGACAACATGAGTTGTCTCAGTAAGCAATCTGAGTGCAGTTCACTGAAGATGAAATGTGCTAAAATATTCAAGAGTGAAGGAGCTCAATCTTCCTTGGAGGAAAAAGAAGCTTACTGAGAAGTGAGAATGGTCACTTGCTTTTGCTAGTCCTCCTTAGCGAAGAACTGAGAGGACCACTTGCAGACCGAGCCACCAGTCAGTTCTAACCGTGAATAGCAATGTATCAGAAGACACCTAGGGCTTCCCAGGTAGCTCAGATGGTAGAGAATCTGCCTGCAATGTGAGAGACCTGGGTTCAATTCCTGGGTTGGGAAGATCCCCTGGAGAAGGGACTGGCAACCCACTCCACTACTCTTTCCTGGAGAATTCCATGGACAGAGGAGCCTGGTAGGTTACAGTCCATGGGGTCACACAGAGTTGAAAATGGCTGAGTGACTAACATCTTCACTTCAGAAGATACCTTCCCACCAACCAGGAGCAATGAGTCTGAACTTTATCTTTCTGCATCAAACTTGGTGTCAACCCTGAACACTTGTGTCCCCACTGAGTTGTAGCTTCCCATTACTCATCTGCAAACAGTTTGTCTGACCCAAAGTTTTGATTTTCTGGATTATCTGGTTCCATTTCTATTCACTTTGGTGAATACTCACTGAATTCTGCTCTGTGCATCGAATTATGTTAAATCAAGTTACTACAAGGATAAAGACTATGCAAAATCTCACCAAATCATGAAAATAGAAATCTGAGAAATATGGGGACCTTGACTTCAATGAACACATATCTAAAATACGGGACTGACCACCAGCATTGTTACTAACCCTGGTCCCATATCTATTTATTGTTTGGTTCCAGGCATTCCTCCTGGGGTCACTATCTGTTACCGACCCCAGATTCTTTCTGCCACACCAAGGACCATCTCGGACTCTTTGGGTACTGATTCACATGTGTTTTTTCAAAATTTAACAGTGTGGTTTGATTGGCAACCCATCTTAGGGTCATTTCTTCAGCTGGTTCTTAGCACGGCCCATTCTTGCCTTCTGTATCCTCCCTACCAACTTTCTATAAATGTTTCATAATGTTTTGTACCCAAGCTTCTATAGGCTATGGAACTCTAGTGTTAGCTCATAATATTATTATGTTCACTTTAGTATTCAAACATTGTCCTTGACTTACCAGAAATTCAGGGAGGGCATCTAAAGTAAGTGTAAATATCAAGGATCAAGATCTCAAATATCTGGGACCAATGCCAGGCAGAGGCAAAAGAGATCATAGTTTTATTCAAATATTACAAAAGAAAGGAAATTAGGTAATTCTCAAATATTACAAAAGAAAGAAAATTTGATAACTATCTCTCTAGAATGACCACACACACACAAAAAAACCACAATTGTTCTAGAATAGTAGACTCTGGCCTTGCTCTTTGACATACTAACAGAAAGGAAGTTATAGACAGGAATATGCTAAAGGAAATACTGAAGGAGAGAGTTAATCTCCAGGAGCTGGTCCTATAGAAAAAGAAGGTGATATGATCTGTTGCATACGACAAAATGTTGTCAAAGAGGGGGACTATAATTTTATGTGATACTATAGTAGGCTGAGAGGACAAGATAAGAAATGGATGTGAATTGAGATGTTGAAGAGAGTAGAGAAAGTCAAGTCAGAAATTTTCAATTCTGCCAGTATCACAGGTACAGTTAGAACTTTCAGATGGCATGCGCAGGGGCAGCAACCTGAGGAAATTAATTCTGTGGAAGAATGTGGAGCAGTTGCTTCAGGCGGGGGATGCTATGTTGCATCTCCCCACATATAAATAAATAGATCAAGGAGTATTGAGCAGCTGGGAAGACCTAACTGTGTTTACGTAGCATGAAATTGCAGTGGACCCAATTATTTTAGTTTGTGACTTTCCTTGGCTACAGCCCAGCAGAAAGAGTAGAGACAATGCTTGATGAGGTTACCCAGGATTAGGAATCTATAAAGTAGACTTGACAGAAGGTTGGGAGTGGCAGTGGGAAATTCTACGATGTTAAAGAGATGTCACAGAATTGTCTGACCATGGGTTCTAAATTTTGTAGGAAGACAAGGGGATTCAGACAGAGTTGGTGGGCTGAGGACTTGGGAGATTTTCAGGAATTTAAGTTTATGAAGAACATGAATAGGCTATCAGCAAGAATAAAGGATTAAGATAAAGACCTGATAAAAAGATGACAGCAACAACAACAAACACCTCAGAGATCCCAAACGGAAGGATAATGAGGTCTGCAGACATCCTTACTATTATGTAGCTGGAATGGTATCAGTGTAAAGGTCAAGACAATGGCAAAGAACAGAGTAGAGAGGAAATGCATAAGCAAGATACTGCGCTCATTGAGAAAGATGGATAAATGCCCCAGATATAGACAGATGTGAACAGAGTCATCCAAAAGATACTGAAGAAGATGTCATAAACCCCAAAGGTAAACAAGCTATTGAGTGAAACCATAGTCTGGAAGTAACCATAGCACTAGAGAGGTAAAAAAAAAAAAGTCTTGACTCCATCAATTTGCCTCAAGAATTGTCAAGGTGAGGGAACAGAGATGAACTTGGTAAGAAATGCAGGATTAGTCAGCCCCTGGAGAAAGCCAATTTTCTATGAAGGCTAAGAGATAGAAAGAATACTAATGGAAAAGATTCAGTCATAGGGAAATTTCCTTGTTTAGAGTACCATAAATTTTCCATATAGCACAATTAAATGGAGGAGAAATGGAAAATGTGCAGGCAGGAAGTCTAACCTGAAAAATAGTCAAACTGAAAAATAGTGGGACTAGACTGGAAGGAGAAAGTTTACTCCTATGGTAGTAAGTTTTGAGAACTGGCGTGAAGGAAGTGTTTAAGAACTAGATATCTTAACTCTGCTCAACTCTTCTTTGCTAAATTTATATCACATTACTACTTATAGATAATACTTCAATACTGAAAAATAAATCATTGAGGGTTAGCTGAGAAAAAAACAGGCTGAAAATTAAAGTGAGGAAGAAATTTAGATTTCAATCAATTCTTACAGTAAAGAAAATGAGTTTAATGAAGTTAAATAGCCTGTCTAAACTTCCTCAGCTCGGGAATAGAATTCAAGTCTTTTAACTACATTGTGCCTAATTAACTGTCAGTCAGAAGACTCAGATTTTTGCCCCATCTCTACCATTAGCTAGCTTTCTTTTATTTATCCTTAATCACTTTCTGGTTTTTTTTCCCTTTATTATTATTTCACATAAAAATCACACAAAAAGGCAGTGTTTGCTTCTCCTGTGTCTCCTGGGGGTAGGGTAAACTCAGCCTGGGAGCTTATGCTAGCAACACGGCCTGGAGTTTCCTTTCCTTTCTCAAGAAGGAGAAAGGAGAACCTTTAATTTTGAATTCAGGATTTTCAGATTTCCACTAAATTTTTGATCAACATGTTATTTATTAAAGTTGCAACCAGCTATGGGGTTTTCTTTCTGGCCTGCTATTTTTCTTTTATTTCTCGTATTCCCTCATATTTCTCATACTCCCTGTGGACTAGTATGTAACACATTAATATACTTTGCCACTGGCAAATGTTTGAACTCCATAAAGTCAGTTCCTCCTTCTGGTCTGTAAGTCATTTACTTGTGAAGTGAGGAAGTTGTACACTATTCCTCCTCAAGTCACAAAAGAAGATGTAAGAATTTGCTGTGAGATTCTTCGTTTTTCCTATTCTCTCTTCCTTTTCCCCACCAAAGCTCAAAGTGTCAGGATTTTCTCCGACTTTCAGGATTCAAAAGTCTGTTTAGTTCTAAAATGTATAGCAGACAGCATCTACTCTAAGGTCATGCTGCCATGACAAATAGCCCCCAAATTGCAGTTTATGTCCAAAGAGACACATAGTTTGAGCTCTGCTGGGTAAATAAGTTCTGCAGATCTAAGATACAGCAGTGTGACTATACAGTTAACACTACTGTGTAATATACCTGAAATTTAGTAAGAGAATAGATCTAAAATGTTCCTACCACAAAAGAAAAGTCAGAAAGATGAAAAAGGGTAACAGATATGTTCGTTTGTGGCAATTATTTTACAACTTATTTGTATATCAAAACATCAGATTGTATACCTTAGATGGTATGCCATTTTTACTTGTCAGTTAAAGAAAGTCTTTAAGTCCACTGTGAGCCAAATGAATTCCAGGTTAATTTTCTTTCACATGAAAGCTCAGCATTCCAGACTGTTGTAATCTCATGACACCGACATCTTTTCACAGCAGCACATGCTATCAAGATCTCTGGGTGAATTAGAGAGTCAAGTATTGAAAACAAAATGCTTTACAAGGAAGTGGCATGTAGTGCTTTTGCTCACATTTTATAAGACAAGCAAGTCCTATGGCCCTGCCAGAATTCAGGGGGTGGAAAAGTGCAACTCTCCTAATGTCTCCTGATGAAAGAACTGGCTAATGCGGGATAGTTAAAATACCCACACAATTTAGAAACATAGCATTTAAATTCCATTTCCCCCTACTTTAAGTGCTCATAATAGCCAGTAATAGTTCAATATTCTAGGCGTTCTTGTATTAACATGCTATTAAAATGCTTATAGTAATGTACAGGTGCTCTTATCTTAGTTTAAATACTAGCTAAGGGAAATCTGTTGTTTTCAAATGGTTATAAACAAAGACCATTTGAGATGCATGAACTCTAAATCATAAGTGCCCATGGATTTAATTTTTGGTATACATTTTCATGTTCTGGGGGTTTTATTATTTGTGGAATTGTTCGTCTGTTTGCTTTCTATTTGCTTTGTTTTTTGTTTTAGTTCTGTAAAAACATATAGAAACTAAAAGTTACTTATTTGGTCTAAAAATCTGTTGTATTACAATTATATACAATAATAACATAAGGATAAAATTCTTAGCATGTTTTTCAGTCCTATATTAAGAAAATGTTACTAGCAGTACTATTCAAAAAACAAACTAGGAAAGAACTGAAACATAAAGGTCACTTGTGAAAAGTTTGGATTTCTCCCCATCTATGTGACAAAACTGCCCAAAATTTACTCAAAATTCGGCTGAGATGAGATAAGATGCCTGCATCTATGCCTTGGGATTTTCCTAAAGATGTATCTTACCACTGGCCTTTTAATTTTCCTTGATTTTCACTTTATCTATAGAGAGTAGAGCCATTTATCAGAAGTTTGCCAAGACACAATGGGGATTTTCCCAGAATGCTGCATACTAAAGTTAGTAGACTAAATACTCAATTTATATGCCTTTCCCAGACCCTTTCTCATATTGCATGTTCCCACAATAATCGCTAAGTGGGACAAGTGGGACTCATGATTCAGGTCTTTTACCCACAGTTGATTGGACCAGGGACAAGGAATCATGTGACCCCCCAAGAAAGTTGAGTCTCTGCCTTGGTGATCCTGAGAGCTTTCCAAGTTCTGTCTCAGGAATACCCTGAAAACCACCTGCTCTATCCTCTCTCAGTTCCTAAAGATATTGCTTTAACTTTGGGGAAGAACGGTAGCTTTTCAGGTGTTTATATTGCTTAAGGTAGTTTCCATACTTTTGTGTCCTATTATAAACAATTAGTCCTGATGAAGACATTAGGCATTTGCCGTATAATGGTAGGTAAAAATTTTGAGCATATATTGTGTTTCAGACACTATTCTAAGCACTTTATATATATTCTTCCAGTCCTCAAAATGGCCTAAGAGAGTTGTTAATATTATCCTAAATTTACAAACAAAGAAACCAAGGTTAAGTCACGTGTTGAAACCATAGAGCCAGTAAGTGTCAGACTCAGGATTCAAACTGTTACTGAGTCCAAGTTTGTACTACTCACAGCACAACAGCCCAATAAATCGAGAGACAAGTTACTGGGGCAAGGAACAGTGACTTTATTTGGAAAACCAACAGACCAAGAAGATGTTAGACTGGTGTCACAAAGAACCATCTTACCTGAGATAGACTTCAGGATTCTTTTAAACTAAAAAGGAAGGGAGTATTGCTGGTTGTTGCAAATTTCTTGGTGCCAGAATCCTTTGTTCTTTAAGTTGTCCTCATGGCTCTGATCTGATTGTCCCCGTAAGCCTCCAACAAGATAAAGGTTATTCTCTGTTCTGCAATTTTTTTATCTCTACATGAATGCAAAAGTGTTCTGCCTTTAAAGGTGAGAGCCCTGAGAATCGGCTGTCCTGTATATTTCAGGCCATAGGCAGCATTCTTTTATAAATAGGACGGAGCCAGCATGGCTAAGCCCAGGCTACAGAGCACAGGGGTTAGAGCTAATGAATAGATCCAATATGGAGTCAGATTTGTTCTTCCCTGTTCCCAAGCCTATGAAGTCTGACTCTAGAGCATGCGCTTTAACCACTGCGGCATAATACTCTTGGCGATAATAGCTCTTAGTGTCTCTCTGCTAGGGTTTGTATCCACTAATGCCGAAAGCATAAAATGATAGGTTTGAGAAATTCCAAAGTGGAGAACATCCAGAATAAGATGTCTGGAAAATCATCGAGGTTAGGAGAGAGGATGAGATCTGGAGATACCAGGAACTAGTGTACAGCCATCAGAATGCACTATTTAATGCCTGAGAAGTTTGCTGAAATTCTTGCCGGGAGCAATGGTGTGGAGTGGAGGATGAACGCTGCGCCTACTGGAAGTAAGAGCAATGTTTTTGCTTTTGCTTTTGCTGTTGCCTTTTAGCCTCTTAAGAGTTTATAAATTAATGCACCAGCTTATATACATGAATCACTTACCGGCTAGGTTCTGCTAGTTTTCACTTCCTCCAGAACATAATTGATTCAGATGTTTTGAACTATATTCTTTCTATTGTCAATAAACCCTGAGCACTACAGTGACTGGTGAAGACTGAACAAACAAATAAATAATAGATTTATTTCATATAATTTTATAATCAGGTAACTCCAGCAATTGAATTAGTCTTCAGCACTTCATTACCAGACCTGTCACAGACTAAACATTCTGCTACCTAACAGATTTCTGCAAAGATTCTGCCACCAGTCATGCTTCTAATTTCCTCCCCCTTGACAAGAGACATCAGATATATTATGAAGTGCAGCTGATTTTTATCTCCTGCATTAAAACAAAGCTTGTTTTGTTGTTGTTGTTGTTTTTCACCTCAATCACACTCTGTTCCTTCATAGGAAACACTCAACATGACTCATGGAACCTGCCGGTACTTATTACCTTGGGCTGTGTAAGAGGTAAAATAAAAATGATCAGATTTAAAGGGGCAGAAGTAATGAGAATGCAGAAAGAAAATCATCTGGAATAAATGGTTATCTGAGGACATGGCAAATGCCGCAGAGCGAATTGTGGAGCTTTGGCAGTATTTCCAGGCCCCCACTTCACGTGAAGGTAAAACAACAGCGCCTACAGTCTAGGCAGTGGGAAACAAATCAGTGACGCTGCTGGGAGAAAGGCTTGTGACTGCCCCAGTACTTACATCTAGAAGTAATCTAGTCAGAATCATTGCAGGATATGGAGAAATCCTTACTATTAACAAGTTTAGTACCCAGGTTGGGATACAGGAGATAATTTTGATGAATATATCTATAACATGTTCACAGATGGAGGCCACCAAGAAATAGGATTCTTCACCTTTTGTCAATAAAGTCAACATGCTTTTTAAAAACTTGGAGGCTGAAATTGTGGACAAGCTATTGTGCACCAATGGTCACCCTTTCCACATGTTACAGGAATGGCTCCAAGAATTTATATACTTGAACTTTCATTTAGGAACTTCCAAAGTGCTGCAGCCTTTGTTGAGAGCCTTTAACTACTGTGGTAATGGCCCTTTTTCATCAACTTAGTTTTTTTTTTTTTTTTTTTTTGCAATTTTAGAGGACTATATCTATTTCATAGGGGAAAGGGAGGATATTTTATATAATCAGTTTTATAATCTACAGTTTTCTTATCTGTTAGGTTCTTCTGTTACTGGTCTCGCTCAGTTCAGTTCAGTCGCTCAGTCGTGTCCGACTCTTTGCGACCCCATGGACTGCAGCACGCCAGGCTTTCCTGTCCATCACCAACTCCTGGGCTTGCTCAAAATTATGTCCATCGAGTCAGTGATGCCATCCAACCATCTCATCCTCTGTTGCCCCCTTCTCCTCCTGGCTTCCAATCTTTCCCAACATCAGGGTCTTTTCAAATGAGCTGTTCTTCACAACAGGTAGCCAAAGTATTGGAGCTTCAGCTTCAGTATCAATTTTCCAATGAATATTGAGGACTGATTTCCTTTAGGATTGACTGGTTTGCTCTCCATGCAGTCCAACGGACTCTCAAGAGTCTTCTCCAACACCACAGTTCAAAAGCATCAATTCTTCGGCGCTCAGCTTTCTTTATAGTCCAACTCTCACATCCATACATGACTACTGGAAAAACCATAGCCTTGACTAGATGGACCTTTGTTGACAAAGTAATGTCTCTGCCTTTTAATATGCTGCCTAGGTTGGTCATAGATTTTCTTCCAAGGAGCAAGAGTCTTTTAATTTCATGGCTGTCGTCATCATCTGCAGTGATTTTGGAGCCCAAGAAAATAAAGTCTGTCCCTGTTTCCATTGTTCCCCCATCTATTTGCCATGTAGTAATGGGACCAGATGCCACGATTTTAGTTTTTTGATTGATGAGTTTTAAGCCAGCTTTTTTTACTCTCCTCTTTCCCTTTCAGGAGGTTCTTCAGTTCCTCTTCGCTTTCTACCATAAGGGTGGTGTCATCTGCATATCTGAAGTTATTGATATTTCTCCCGGCAATCTCGATTCCAGCTTGTGCTTCATCCAGTCCAGCGTTTCTCATGATGTATGGTGCATATAAGTTAAATAAGCAGGGTGACAATATACAGCTTTGAAGTACTCCTTTCCGATTTGAAACCAACCTTTTGTGCCATGTCCAGTTCTAACTGATGCTTCTTGACCTGCATACAGATTTCTCAGGAGGCAGGTCAGATGGTCTGGTATTCCCATATCTTGAAGAAATTTCCATAGTTAGCTGTGATGCACATAGTCAAAGGCTTTGTCATAGTCAATAAAGCAGAAGTAGATGTTTTTCTCAAGCTCTGTAGATTTTTCTATAATCTAATGGACTGGAAGAAGCACAAGCTGGAATCAAGATTGCCAGGAGAAATATCAATAACTGCAGATATGCAGATGACACCACCCTTATGGCAGAAAGTGAAGAGAACTAAAAAGCCTCTTGATGAAAGTGAAGGAGGAGAGTGAAAAAGTTGGCTTAAAGCTCAACATTCAGAAAACTAAGGTCATGGCCCCATGACTTCATGAGAAATAGATGGGGAAACAGTGGAAGCAGTGTCAGACTTCATTTTCTTGGGCTCCAAAATCACTGCAGATGGTGATTGCAGCCATGAAATTAAAAGACAGTTACTCCTTGGAAGGAAAGTTATGACCAACCTAGATAGCATATTTAAAAGCAGATACATTACTTTGCCAACAAAGGTCTGTCTAGTCAAGGCTATGGTTTTTCCAGTAGTCATGTATGGATGTGAGAGTTGGACTGTGAAGAAAGCTGAGCACCGAAGAATTGATGCTTTTGAACTGTGGTGTTGGAGAAGACTCTGGAGAGTCCCTTGGACTGCAAGGAGATCCAACCAGTCCATCTTAAAGGAGATCAGTCCTGGGTGTTCTTTGGCCACCTCATGCGAAGAGTTGACTCATTGGAAAAGACCCTGATGCTGGCAAGGATTGGGGGCAGGAGGAGAAGGGGATGACAGAGGATGCGATGACTGGATGGCATCACTGACTCGATGGACATGGGTTTGGGTAAGCTCCGGGAGTTGGTGATGGACAGGGAGGACTGGCATGCTGCGATTCATGGGGTTGCAAAGAGCCGGACACGACTGAGCGACTGAACTGACTGAACTAACTGAACTGAATAGATGTTGGCAATTTGATCACTGGTTCCTTTCCTTTTCTAAATCCAGCTTGAACATCTGGAAATTCATGGTTCACATACTGTTGAAGCCTGGCTTGAGAATTTTGAGCACTAGTTTGCTAGCATATGAGATGAGTGCAATTGTGCAGTGGTTTGAGCATTCTTTGTCATTGCCTTTCTTTGGAATTGGAAAGAAAACTGATCTTTTCCAGTCCTGTGGCCATTGCTGAGTTTTCCAAATTTGCTGGCATATTGAGAGCAGCACTTTCACAGCATTATCTTATAGGATTGGGAAAAGCTCAACTGGAATTCCATCACCTCCACAAACTTTGTTCATAGTGATGCTTCCTAAGGCCCACTTGACTTCACATTCCAGGATGTCTAACTCTAGGTGAGTGATAACATCATGATTACCTGGGTCATTTCTTCTGTGTATTCTTGCCACCTCTTAATATCTTCTGCTTCTGTTAGATCCATACCATTTCTGTCCTTTATTGAGCCCGTCTTTGCATGAAATTTTCCCTTGGTATCTCTAATTTCCTTGAAAAGATCTCTAGTCTTTCCCATTCTATTGTTTTCCTCTATTTCTTTGCATTGATCACTGAGGAAGGCTTTTTTATCTCCCCTTGCTATTCTTTGAAACTCTGCATTCAAATGGGTATATCTTTCCTTTTCTCCTTTGCCTTTAATTTCTCTTCTTTTCTCAGCTATTTGTAAGGTATCCTCAGATAAGCATTTTGCCTTTTTGCATTTCTTTATCTTGGGGATGGTCTTGATCACTGCCTCCTGCACAATGTCATGAACCTCTGTCCATAGTTATTCAGGCACTCTATCAGATCTAATCCCTTGAATCTGTTTGTGACTTCCACTGTATAATCATAAGGGATTTGATTTAGGTCATAGCTGAATGGTCTAGTGGTTTTCCCTACTTTCTTAAACTTAAGTCTGATATTTGCAATAAAGAGGTCATGATCTGAGCCACAGTCAGCTCCTGGTCTTGTTTTTGCTGACTGTATAGAGCTTCTCCATCTTTGGCTGTAAAGAATATAATCATTCTGATTTCAGTATTGACCATCTGGTGATGTCCATGTATAGAGTCATCTTTTGTGTTGTTGGAATAGGGTGTTGCCATGACCAGTGCATTCTCTTGCAAAACTGTTAGCCTTTACCTTGCTTCATTTTGTACTACAAGGCCAAACTTGCCTCTTACTCCAGGTATCTCTTGACTTCCTACTTTGCATTCCAGTTCCCTATAATGAAAAGGACATCTATTTTGGGGTGCTAGTTCTAGAAGGTCTTGTAGGTCTTCATAGAACTCTTCAACTTCAGCTTCTTTGGCATTAGTGATTGGGGCATAGACTTGGATTACTGTGATATTGAATGGTTTATTTTGGAAACAAACAGAGATTGTCTGTCATTTTTGAGATTGCACTCAATGAAGTACTGCATTCTGGACTCTTATTGACTATGATGATGGCTACTTCATTTCTTCTAAGGGATTTTTGCCCACAGTAGTAGATATAATGGTCATCTGAATTAAATTTGCCTTTTCCAGTCCATTTTAGTTCACTGATTCCTAAAATGTAGACACTCACACTTGCCATCTCCTGTTTGACCTCTTCCAATTTACCTTGATACATGGACCTAACATTCCAGGTTCCTACCCAGTATTGTTCCTTACAGCATCAGACTTTACTTCTGTTACCAGTCACATCCACAACTAGACATTGTTTTTGTTTTTGCTCCATCTCCTCATTGTTTCTGGAGTTATTTCTTCACTCTTCTCTAGTAGCATATTGGTCTGGCTAGAGATTCCCAAACATTAGTGAATGGAAAAATTATTTGGAGGGATAAAGTGTTTATACACTTTCCTGGCATTGTCCCCATTAGTTCTGGATGAGGTCTTGAAATTGAATTTAACAATGACTCAGCTGATTCCTACTGTAGGTGCTCCATGGACCAGACTTTAGGAAACACTCTCCTAGAATGACCAAGTTTGCAGAGCGTTGCTTAGGAATCACACTAGCCTGTGCTGTGCTTAGTAACCATGTGGCTTTGGTTCACAGAAGAGCCGGAGAACAAACGATGGAACAGGAGAGACAAGCACAGAGCCATGATGTCTCTGTGCCCGGGCTGGCTGCCCTGCAGTTGGGAAGTAAGGCTTATTTTTGATGAGAAGAGAGGGACTTAGCAAGTTCCTAGGGAAAGGAAGTCTCCTAACATCTTAGATTTCTTCATTCTAGTAGTCAGAATCTCATTTCCAATCAGATCATCAAGAGTATTTAAGGCGATAAGATGATCAATTTCCCGATTGTGATTGCAAACTCAAAACAGTATATTTATGGCTTGGAATCACAGAGAAAGCATCTCTCACTGATGCTCTTTACATAAGGTTACAAGTCAGACCAATACATTCTGAGACAGCTTGTCTATCAAGTCACCTAAAGTTCCACTCTTAATCAGTAGACAAAGACCTGAGTCCCAAGAGGAAACCTGTGATTAATCAGTCAATGGCCAAACAGCCGTATATAAGTGGCTAAATTTGCTCTCTACACTTCATACCCTATTTGTGATCAGAACTGCATCTTTGTTGTTGTTCAGTCGCTCAGTAATGTCCAACTCTTTGCAACCCCATGGACTACAGCACGCCAGTCTTCCCTGTCCTGCACCTTAGTATGTATAAAAAAAAAAAATCAACTTGCTGCAAAACTCACACCCAAAATTGATATTTTGTGAACATTTAATGGTAAAATGGATGAGGAGAACTCTTACATTATGTACAGCATTTCACTTAAAAAATTTAAAAACCTATTTTGCCAAACAGTTTAATAACTACCCCCCCTCCTAGTTTACACAGTCCACTAAACAAAGCCCTCTGATGTTAGTATTTTGGGGAACCAAGCCACGTATGAAACCCCAGTGGAGTGGGAACACTGCGATCAGTTAAACTTTCGATCCCCGACTTCCTCTGTAAATCAACAAAAGGAAGTTGTTTCCCTTCTTATTAGCCACCAACTCCTAAATGTTCCTTTCCTTTGAAATCTAAAATAAAATTGGGAAATATTTTTAGCTCCTGAATTGATTAACTGGTTGATCAGCATTTACAGAAGTTATCCATTAGGACCTGTGGGAGCAATTTCTTAGACAACTTCAATTTCGAAGTTGTCTTCTATTTGCCTAAAGTGATCCTTTCCCTTAAGTGCAGTGAGGTGGCTGAATGTCAGTGCTGTTTCTTTCATGACCAACAACGAGCCTTACTCTAAGGGGAGTGACCTCCTCCATTTTGGATGACATTCCCTGATAATACATCAAGTCTGACATTTAACCCTTATACAACTCAGTAAAAATAGAGGCTCCTGCTGTTTTAATGCCTATGGGAGAATCAGATGTGCTCAACAATGTAATCATTCCTGTTAAGAGGAGTCTTAGCCTTCAAGTTTTTAATGTTTTTCGGAAGCTCACAGCTGAGTGTAGATAAATGTCAGTACATTGCTCATATTAAAGTTTAACTGTATTATTTTGTAGAATAGTGGGCTAGTTCATACAATTGACTTTTTTTTTTTACACCAAATATAGGAATATGAGAAGCAGAAGTCAAAAAGACAAAAGCAGAATCTTGGAAGGGTAAAGTATGATAGGGTTTTAGAGATGATGATACTAAATCTCCTCATTTTACAGATAAGGAAAATGAGGTTCAGAGAAAAGTCCCTGCTCTCCAAATAGATCACACTTTCCAGCTTATGTTTGTCCTGCTTCTACCGGGAACTTTCTGCTCTCTTTCTTCCATTTGATCAGAATATACATACTCTAAATTCCCACTGCAAGTCCACTAGTGATTGTCTCTATTGTAGTCTGATAGTATTGTTTTAAATAGTTGGCCTTATATTTATCTCTTTAGGGGAATGCCTTAATTATCCTTTTATTCTCAGTTCCAGTTGCAATGTGTTGTACAGAGAAGTTACTTTAAAAAAACAAACCTGAGTGACTTCTTCAAGGTCACACAAGTAGCCTTAAGAAAAACCACTGATTATGCAAGTCTCTGTGAGAGCTCATTAACTTTATTTGGCTAACTTTGTTATATTGACTCAAAGATTGTAGAAGAATTGGCTATGTCTGTTATGCTTCTCATTTTAACAGAATACATCTGGAAAAGGTGAAAGTATTGAAAAGACTCAGGTGTTTTTTTTCTTTTGACACTGGATCTCATCTTTATAGAAATGAGAAACAAACAACAAGACCTTGAAACTTGAACGGCATAGGAATAAATGTTGGTTCTCCTATTATTTGTGAAATTATTCAGCTGATATTAACTGTCTACACGAGCTATTATTCAACTCATCTGGATATCCCTTTCTAAAAGGGATATTGTAGATGTAAATGAGATTTATGAGATTATGTTTGCAAAGCACAGGAAAACAGTAGGCATTCTATAGAGGTTACTTCTCTCTCGTCTTCCCCCATAATTTGACACTTTATAATTTCCAGGCTTTTTTTTTAAATATACATTATCTCATTTGAATCTTATTATAGCTCTGTGGGGTGGGCAGAAGAGATACTACCCTCTAATTATAGACAAAGAAAATGACATTTGAGATGTGTTTCTGAGAAGATAAAATCAGGCATTTTTTGTATCTATCAACATAGACTCTCTCCAGTATCACAAATCAATGCTAAATGTTTTCATATGCTAAAGTATAAGATGAACACAAACTCTCTCTTTCATGGATACCCACACTTTCCTAGCAAAGTCCAAGGGAGTCCAAGATGAACCATGATGGAGTCTCAGAAATAACCACAATCCAATCTGACAAGAACTAGTTTAAGTTAGATATATTCTCAATATAATAGGATTATAAAGCAATGCAACTGCTAAGTATAATGAAACATGGAAGTGATTGTTGTCATTAGCTTGTAAACACAATATCCAGACATAGCTTTCTTCATACTGCTGAGATATTTCTTCAGGTTGCATGTGGTCAGTCTCTTTATTATTAATATATCTCCAATCTTACTGAGCTTCCCCGGTGGCTCAGGCAGTAAAGAATCTGCCTGCAATGCAGGAGACCCAGCTTTGATCCCTGGGTCAGGAAGATCCTCTGGAGAAGGAAATGGCAACCCACTCCAGTGTTTTTGCCTGGAGAAGTCTCTGGACAGAGACCTGGTGGGCTACAGTCCATGGGGTCACAAAGAGTCGGATACGACTGAGTGACCAACACTGTCCAATCTTACTGATGATTTCAAAAGCGTGTGAATAGCTGCTGGCTTCCTCCATGAAGTTCTAGCCATCTCTTATATAATATAGAAGATAGAAGTCAGATTGCTGAAGTACAATGTTGCCTGTGATTCCTTTAAGCAGGGGTGGAAGGGTAAGGGGTGAGTTTACCTTCCCCTTTAAACAAAACATATAGCTAGCAAGTAGCCACAGGCCTTTAAAGAGGATGTGAATAATATATGTTTGGCTAAAGCTGGGACAGGACGCTGGCTACAGTTTCATAGCCCAGTTGTTGTACATTTCTATGGCAATCACGTAGAAGAGAGTGGGCTCTGCCGGGTGGACGTGGGAGACCCCTTTGCTCACACCTTCATTGCCTGTCTGCTGCTCATCTCATTTTCAAGCATTCTCTTCTTCCCCCAGATATGGTCAATAAACACATGAAGGTGATTCTAGAGTTGGACACAGCTGCAGTCCCCTGTTAGCCAAGCAAGGCATTATATCAGGTTCCTAGATCTCCATTCCCTCTGTAGATGCACTCTTTGACTTTCTCTGTGTTTGTGTGTTAATAGCTCAGCTGTGTCTGACTCTTTGCAACTCTACAGACTGTAGCCCACCAGGCTCCTCTGGCCATGGAATTCTCCAGGCAAGAATACTGGAGTGGGTTGCCATTCCCTTCTCCAAGGGATCTGCCCAACCTCAGGATAGAACCCGGGTCTCCTGCATTGCAGGCAGATTCTTTACCATCTGAGCCAGCAAGGAAGCCCCTGAGCACTGCCAATAGGGAAAACAGCCTAGAAAGAACTTTGTCCTCTTTGAAGATAAAGCACCTCTTTTCTTGTAACCCCATGATTAAACTGTCTCCTCTTCAACCTCATGTTTGTTCGGGTTTTTTTTTTTTTTTTTTATTACACCCTACAGTTCATCATTCCAAGTCCCTCAATAAAATGTAAAAGGCATTGAAAACTATACTTCGATATAGAGTTGGAACACTACCGTAGCTTTCAAAATTTTCCTAGAAATCCTAAAGTCTTCTCAATGTGCTAAGTTCCAGAGACGCCAACTATTTTACCATTTTTCTTTCATTGCCACTCTTCCGCATATTGCCTGCACCCAGATACTTTTAGACGGGGTATAAAGACTGGGATAAAGAAGGAAGGGTGGTGGGTATGGCAGCAGTGGGTGACTAGGAATGTCTCTTAGGGAGATAGACATCTGATATGTGGAAAGGAATCATGAAAATAAATCAACTTAGAGGCATGACTCTGTCAAATCATTTCTTTAAATAAACTTTTTTATATTTTAATAGTTATAGATCTACAGAAAAATTGCTAAAATAATACAGTGAGTTCCCTTATGTTCTTGTTGTTTAGTTGCTAAGTTGTGTCTAACTCTTTTGCAACCCTACAGACTTTATTTAGCCTGCTAGTCTCCTCTGTCTATGGGATTTTCTAGGAAAGAATACTGGAGTGGGTTGCCATTTCCTTCTCCAGGGGATCTTCCCTACCCAGGGATCAAACCCACATCTCCTGAACATCACTTGCATTGCAGGTGGATTCTTTACCCACTGAGCACCAGCAAAGCCCAAGTTTCCTTATATCCCACACCTAATTTCCCCTATTACTAACATCTTTCATTACTATGGTATATTTGCCAGAACAAACCAGTATTATACATTTTTATTAAATAGATATTAACATAAATTATGCTACATTGACACAAGTTCATTGATATTAAATATATATAATTGTTAAAGTCTGGACAGATTAGCCTGGTGGGCTACCGTCAATGGGACTGCAAAGAGTCAGACATGATTGAGCGACTAACAGTAACTAAACATTCTTCCTTTTTCCTTCTCTGTTTTTTCCTTTTCTTTATTAGTCCTGTCTAAATTAATGAAGACCATCACTTGAGATAGTGCAAGACTGCTGATTCAGAGCTCTCTATAGCAAGGGGTCAGGAACTTAAAGACAGGCAGAGAAAAGAAAAGTTCTAGAGTGGAAAAGAGGGAAGGCTCATGTGTGCCCTACTGGAAACTGTTCGTGTGAGAAGCTGTAGGCAAGCTAACATCTTATGGAAAAACCCAAATGAACTTTTTGGCCAATCCAATAGAAGTAGGGCATCCTAGGTGATTGGGTATGGGGGTCTCTTTGACTTCCTCTGCTCAATCCTAAGTTGGAATCAAAGACAAAAATTAGAGAAGCAGTCAGTTATGAATCAGTTCCTAGCCATTAAGAGAGTACCATAACAGAAGTTATTGGTCACCTTTCTGGATTGTTCCTAGATACAGCAATCTGACTTCGTACCAGTCTGTCTGACAGCAGGCTGGGCTCCTGGGCTGTTTACAATAGACCAAGGGGTTGCTTTCCTGAGCAAGTTGCTGCAGGTCATGGGTCAGATTTCGATTTTTCTATATGGTCTGGTTATTGTCCATTCATATACTGAATCTCTCACACCTCTAACTCTTTCATCTCCTTTTCTCCAAACCTTTTCTCATTTCGCCTTATTTCTTCTTAGTACTTGTCTTTTCTCAGTGCTCAGTAAAGACTGGAAAAGAAGAATGTGAAATGTGGCCAAAATTCAATGTGTAAGGAAACATTTTCTTCATTTGCATCAAGCTCTCAGTAACTCTTGTCTTAAAACATGGAGAATTAGGGAAATTTTGTGATCCAGAAGGTTCAGTAAAGTTTGTTTTCATGAACACATAGTAAATGCCATGCTATTATTTGACTATGAGTTTGAGTAAACTTTGGGAGTTGGTGATGAACAGGGAGGCCTGGCGTGCTGCAATTCATGGGGTCGCAGAGTCGGACACAACTGAGCGACTGAACTGAACTGAACTGATGATCACACATAATATTGAAATGCTTCTCTGTACAAGTTTCCCAGAAAATAGAAACTTAAAACTTGAAAACATTACTTAGTATCTTCTGGACATGAAGTTGGAATGAACATACTTCATTTTCTTTACCGGACTTTACAACATGTGGAACCATTTTGAGATGAGGTAGCAGAAAAATAACATAGCCTTCAATAGATACTTCTAAAATAGTTCATCCTTCTCACTTTAGAAACTCTGAATGGATCCTAAATGTGGCCATTTGACCTAACAGTGCTTCCTGTCTGAGAAGCATTAAAAAAAAAAAAAAGGCTTTAAAGAAAGTAGATGTTTGTGTCTTCTTGAAATATTACTCAGTGGAGCAGTAAACCTAAGTGAATCAGTGAGCAGTAAGAGTGAGAAACTCATTTAAATTAAGAGCTAGAACTTTTATTTTTATGGAACACCTGTTCCTGTGTGCTGAAGATCTGTGATCAAAGTGCTAGGAATATATTCAATTTTCATATTCATTGCAGATTTGCTAAGTTTGTGGATCACACTTTATTATGTGAAATTTATTTTTAATGGAATTCTTCCTCTCTCCTGGATTTGTAAAGCTAATTAGGCATTGATACCTTTAGCTGTGAACACCTGCACCATTTTCTCTGATCCACTCTCTACCCACCCCCCACCCTGTAGAGGCGGGTCTTTCCAAGGGAAATGAATATTGCCATATGTCTCCAAACCCAAAGAGAAGGGAGTTAGGTTAAACACTAGGTCACAACAACCTCCTACTGGAAAAAAAGTACCCAAGAACAGCATTTTTGAAGGTGATCCAGCTGTGTAAGTTGAATCATTGCTCACAGTAATTTTACTAATGCATTCCATCCTGAATTTTAAAAGCCCAATGAGTCACCCTATATGGCCAACTGCTTACATTATTAAGCAGAACATAAAGACATTTACATACATTGGCATAATTCATTGCTGGATCAACCAAATTAACTTCTACTTTTGGAAGCCTTCAGACTTCACTTGAACAAAATAAATGGTCCTTTAACCAGTGAAAAGTGCTGGCAAATATAGAATTAAAATGTCATCTATTCAGAATTTTTTATTTTATTTATTATTATTTTTTTATTATGTGCCTATGTTGTTCTTCCATGAAAGTAGTTCACCAGTACAGGTGAATGTGGAGAACAAAGGACTAGGTGAAGTTGTCTAACATGCTAACATAACACTCAAGTGAGGATATAGGACATTCTCCTGACTTGACTTACCCAGAAAGTATCCTTCAATTCATTTCAGAGAGGCAGAGAGTAGACTAAATTCTCTCTGGACGGTGTATTGAGTCTAGACCATTTCCAGCTTTATGAAAATCAGATTTATATGAGGTTTTTTCAAGTCCTTTATAAAGAAATAGCAATGTTACTGTGTTTGAAAAGAGGTAACAACTTTTTCTAGGTAATAACAGTGTCTCTTCCTGTGGCCATTCTCCACAATTATGACCATCACTCATCATTTATGGTACATGGCACTTTTTATCTTCAGAACATTTGAGGCATTTTATCAAATTTTCCACACATCACTAGGAGGCACAGCTGCCTATAACATTCTGGATATCACACTGTACTTTTGAAAAGTGTCTGGGGATTTTATTTATTGAGTCATTAGTGATAGGAACAGAACATCTATATTTATCACCAGCTCTGAAAGAACATGGTCAGTCATTGGTCCATGATTGGAGAGTATTTGTTTAATCTCCAAGGAAAATATATGATTCTTTCCTGTGTTACAGTTACTTTGGTCATGCATGCTTTTTTATTTTGCCTTTTATATGTTTGTTCTGTAACTGTATCAGTTAGCATGTTGTGTCATCAAACATTGAGTATGGTCTCTACACATTTTACACACAATGCTCATTAGATAATATCTCATAGAAAGAGCACAAGTGATACAACATTAGATAATATTTATGCAGTTTTTGACCATCTTAAAAGTTAAAAGAGTCTTAAGGAATCCCTATACCACTTTCAAAGATTCTTGAACTTCTCCAGCATTAGGTAACTCACTAACTTAAGCTAGTTTCTGGAGCTGCATAGGGACTGGAATGTTAACATGCATGAAAGGGCTAGAAATAAAGTGTGGCCTTTTCAAGGTGGAAAGGCGAAACTGAGATTCCCATATAAAGTCAGAACCTCTGTGGAACTACAGACTTAGCAAATAGGTTCACACTAGAAAAAAGTCTAGATGTTACAACTGGGAGAATCATAGAGATTTGTTTATTTGTTTGAGGTCCTCTATAATTTACTTTAGTTTGGCCTGCCTTCTATTCCTGGGAAAAGTTCCCCTTACTAAGAATTTACAACATGCATTTGAGATTTAAATTTATCATACCAAATGGTTCAAGAACACCTAATTATCAAATTAACAAAAATATAAACATAAAATACAAAACCTCTCATGTAAATCAAAGGAAGCCACCTAGAATTCACTCCCAATCTTAATAATTCATTTCATGAACCAAAATAAAAAACATGTAAGGGAAAAATCTACTGTGATAGAGAGAGCTTTTGGAATTAAAGAACTAAGACCTTTGTATCTTCCTGGGGGAAAGATATACATGAATTGTTGAATCTGGAAAGTCAAGTATGCATGATGCATGTTAAAAATTTAAGGGTATTTGTAAGAAAATAGAGACTATAAATGTTAAAACAGTGGTGGTATGGGGGAGAAAAGAAATAAACTCCAGAAGACAGGAAAACAGAGAAATAAGAAGCACCAAAAAGCAGGAATTAGCAACAAATAAGCTGGAAGAAATAAATCCATGTATATTATAATATCAGTGTGAGAAATTACATCTCTAAGAAGATAAAGTTAATTGTTTTCCCTATTCCTCCCACTAAGTACAGTTTAAAACTTGGACATTATAAACAAAAATTATCATAAGAACACTCTGAGACCTGAGGAGAAGGCAAATTGGCTGAGGATCTCAGAACAAGAGGAACAGTATAATGATCTTTTCCCTGAGTCTTTGTTTTTACCTCATATAATCCAAACTTAGAGCTGAAATTAATAGCAACCCAGAAATACCAGCAAGGACAGAGAAAAGGAGCTCCCCAGCTTCCACTGACACCACAAGGGGCTGATTTTGCTATCTCTGGATGGTAGTGAAAGTCCCGACTCTCCACTCGGACTCATCTGATGCCATCCCAGCAGGAGTAAGTGGGATTCCTCATGATTTATTGCTGGGTGGGTAGGTGGGGGGAAAAGTCCAGACTTTCCGTATGGTCTCAGGTGACAATGTGGGATGAGGGGAAGGGGTGACAACATTCATCTGCAGAGACAGAAGTCTCAGCTTGTCACTCAACATCACCGGTGGTAAGGGGTTTGGAGTGCCTTGTTTCAGCCTGGTGAGAGTGTAAGTCTAGGCTTCTGATTTGGCCACTTTTGGATTTGATGACGATAGAGTGCTCTCTGGGGTGTTTGGCTGGAGAAAAGTGATTGTTGTCCAAAAATGTTTTGTCTTAAAGTAATGCTTCTTTCCTGGATCTTTGGCCAGGGAGAGCAGTCTTTAGTTACTTCCAGTCTGGGATGTACGAGGCAAAAGGGACTAACACGTGTTCTTCCTCAGGTTGAGGTCCTAGCCATTCTGCCTTCTTCTTTCCAACCTACCAGAGTCTTCTTAGGTTTGTTTTATGCATAACCTGGGCTTCCCAGGTGGCGCTAGTGGTAAAGAACCCGCCTGCCAATTCAGGAGACATAAGAGATGTGGGTTCGATCCCTGGGTCGAGAAGATTCCCCTGGAGGAGGGCATGGCAACCCACTCCAGTATTCTTGCCTGGAGAATCTTGTAGACAGAGGAGCCTGGCAGGCAATGGTCCACAGCCTCACATAGAGTCGGACAGGACTAAGCAACTCAACACTGGCACTGGCCTACATTCTCTCCAATGTGTTTAGTTACACGCAGTGTGAGGAACAGGGAAAAGTCCTTTCACCATCTTCCTCAAAGTGGAAGCTTTCTAGCTTCCTTTCTAAATCTTCTTGCCCCCAGGAATAAAATATGTTATATATTTATAAAGTCTATATTATACGTATGACATTATATAGCCAAGAGAGCTTAATAGTTATACCGCCAGCAGCTTGATATGCTCTGATAGTCTGTATACTAAACTTGGATGTCTGTTCTCCCGTTTCTACCACAGCATATTTTGTCTAGAAGAGCATATCCAAAATAGAGAAGGCAAGAGGGAAAAAACTTAAATTGTACTTTCTTTATCATACATTAGCATCACACTATTGACAACTTCCCTCAGCCTTCTGTATGGGAAGTTTATTCCTCTTTTTGTTCTCATGGTTTTTAATGTAATTTTAAATACCTATGTTTATAGTTCTTAGACTTTTCAGAGGTTTGCATATTTTCATCCTATTTCATATGAGTCTTATTTTTTTAATAATTTTTCATTTTATACTACCATTTATTTAATGTCTGCTAAGCATTCTACCAAATAACTATACTGTTATTAATTTTTAAATGCTATGAAAATGGATTTTCTTTCTTGCTGTGCCACATGGTTTGTGGGATCTTAGTCCCCCAACCAGGGATTGAACCTGTTCTCTTGACAGTGAAAGTATGGCGTTCTAACCAGTGGACCACCAGGGAATTTGCTGAAAATAGATTTTAGAGTTATTTCTTCATGAAACACGTTTATTCATAAGTCATACTGATTACAAAGGAAAATAAACAGACATGGCCTCAACCTTCATGGATTTTGCATTCTGTAAGCAAGATAATAATAAGGAAGCAAACAAAAATACATAGGAATTTCATATTGTGATGGGTGCTGTAAATGGCTTGGAAGCGTAACATAGTGGAGAATAATAAAGTAGACTGACCTAGGAGGGTCACCAAGGAAAACTGGACTGAGGCGGCTAAGACTTGAAGGAACAAAAAGAAATCAGTTCTACAAAGAGTGAAGTAGAGAGTGTCCTAGCAATGGAGAGCAGGAGAGAGAAGATTGCATCACACACTGACACAGAGGTGGAGAGGATGACCCCCTCACATTTGGAAACCCTTCCATGACCATTTTCCGGTTGGTTTTCTTCAACTCTTCAAGGTGTTGCTTTTGCCTACCATCTGCTCGAGCAGAAGCTGGTCAGGTCTCAACAAACATGGGTAGTGCCATCTTTTCCGATGCTGCGGAAGCCTCAGGTCACCAGCTGGCTGGTATTCATCTGACATCAAAACCACCCAAACAATAACACTTTCTGCTTCATCCATTCTCCAAAGCACAAGGCTGAGGGCAGAAACTAAATGAAAAGAACCGCTATGAAGAAACGATTGAAGACTGGGAATAGAATGCCAGGGTTCCAATCTGAATTCAGCCATGCCTCATTTTTTCTTTTCTATGTGGGTGAGCTGTTGCCTCTACTTGAGAAATTATTCTTTCTTGCCTTAAAGGATAAAAACATTGGAGGTGGAAAAGACCTTTGAGATTCAGTGGTACAGCTCTCTGAGCAGAAATCCAGGTGTATACCAATTTCCAACCTCCATATCCAGCAATCCACTATACCTCACAGCTGTTACACATAAACCTGCCCTGTCTTAGCTCCCAGGAATTTAAACCGAAATAAATTGTAAGTAATCAGTCTATGTGAATGTGTATGATATGGCATTTGTAAACATAATCTGTTTACATTTTATATGCTTGTACAAAATAGTTGGATGTTTCAATTTCCTCAGAATAATAATTAGATGTATTCAAAGAAGCATTAATGTTACATAAGGTGAAGTCAAGTACTTACAGTTTTTCTACTTTCATGAGTATTCCTACCTCAGCTGAAGGCAGAGATGGCTAACTAGTAATTGCCTTGGGAGAAGGCAAAGAGACACATGATGCATTTTCTCTTTCAGATAATGTTGAGCGTCTTTCCAGAGAAGAATAAGAGTTGACAAGAGGGAAAAGCATGGGAGAGATTTGTATTTAGATGATCCAAACACCAACTGTAAGCCTCAAAGGAAAAAGATATACCAGACAGAAATAAAAATGAATGATGACTTAATTGGGACAGTATTAGACAGGGCACTCAGAATTTTAACTATGCCACTTAAAAGTTTTCTCCTTTGGATCAGAAGGAGAATCAAGGCATAATCTATGGCCAAACATAAGACTAGCAAGATAGACTTCATGTTTCTGAGATTTTTTTTTTTTTTAATTTTCTACTTTGGATATAAGTAATTTGAAATAAACATATTTTTACTCTAGTGATATCCCCCACTTTATTCACTGCCTACTGTGATATCCCCCACTTTATTCACTGCCTATTGAGCTCATTCAACCTGACAATCTCCATTCTACTTCTCCTAGGACCAACATCTCCCAAAGTATCTTCTGTGAGTTCTGTTATAATTTCAAAGTATATCTCAGAAAAGAAAGATTCTATGTAAAGTTAAATTTGAGAAATGCTGAGTTGAACAAAAGCTACATGTTCATCTTCTTCAGGGCTTTACCAAAATAAGTTGCCTTTCCCACATCTACTTGAGCAAAAAACACTCTATGCATCAAGAAAGATATTCCTCAAAATGGAACTTAGGAACCAAAATCCTTCAGTCTGTAGACAAGCTGCAATATCAAAGCACAACTCATGGAATTCTTGTATGAACCGAAAAAGCATAACTTTCATTTCTCCTTTCACATTGCAAAAATGCTCCACAGAATAAGAGTCTGTTATGATTTGCCACTTAAGGTACACATCTCTGTGCAGAAGCAAGGAGTGTTCATTCTTTGTACCTCCTCATCTGCCCCAAAGCTTGTACTGGACAACGCGATTATCTATTCTTGCTTTCATATAGCCCAGAGCAGGTGCCAGGAACCTCATCACTATTCTCCCCCTTGTTTTTCTTTCTTCTTTTATATCATATATCAGTCCATGGGGTCATGAAAGAGTTAGAGATGAAAGTCAGACTTGACTTAGCTACTGAACAACAACATCATTGCTAGTCATAAATGACAAATTCATGCTCATTGTGGAAAATTCACCAGAGAAAAAGAACATTGAAAATCTGAATTGATATTGTATAAAATTATCTAAAAATGTATGTGTGTGTGCACGTGCTAAATTGTGTCCAATTCTTGGCAACCCCATGGACTGTAGCTCACCAGCCTCCTCGTCCATGGAATTTTCCCGGCAAGAATACTGGAGTGGGTTGCCATTTCCTACTCCAGGGGATCTTCCTGACCCAGGGATCAAACCCTCATCACTTGTGTCTCCTGCATTGGGAGGTGGATTCTTTACCACTAGCGCCACATGTATATTTATAATAAATGCCTGAGAACAGCCAAAAAATCATGAAGCAAAAGAACAAGAGTAAAAGTTGTTTAGGAAATTTGCCTTAACAGATATCACAATATACTAAATATTCACTGTAATATAATCAATATAATAGTGCATAGGAATGGACAAACAAATTATTTGAACCAAAGAGAAAATCCGAGAATAGATCCAAGAAAATACAATAACATGGGACAAGTGGATATTTAAATTCAATGAGAAACAGTGATTTATTTTAAAGAGGCCAACTGGACAACAGCTATATCTCAGGAAGAAAATGAAATTATATCTCTTTCACACATTCTTTACAAAATAAATTACAACTGGATTATACACTTAAATTTACTTATTTTAAATGAAAGAATAAACCCTTAGCAGAAAATTCAGGAAATTATATGTTTAAAATATAAGAAGGAGATTTTTTTTTTACTAAGACAAATACCTCAAACTACCAAGAAATAAATAGTTCAATATACAAATATATAAATTTTATATGCAAAAATATAAAATAAAAAGTCAGTAGGTAACCCTGATTCCAAAATCAGACAAAGACATAACACAAAAGAAGAAAGTTACAGGCCAATATTTTTTGTGAACAAAGATGCAAAAATCCTCAACAAAATATTAGCAGACCAAATCCAACAATGCATTAAAAGGATAAAGATGCAGAAAAAAGGAGGGGGGGGGGGCTTCCCTGTTAGCTCAGCGGTAAAGAATCCACCTGAAATGCAAGAGATGTGGGTTCAATCCCTGGGTCAGGAAGATACCCTGGAGAAAGCAATGGCAACCCACTCCAGTATTCTTGCCTGAGAATCTCATGGACAGAGAAGCCTGCTGGGCTACAGTCCATGGGGTTGCAAAGAGTCGGACATGACTGAAGCAACTTAGCAGCAACAGGGAAAAAAAAAAAAGAAAACATCCATTCATGATTAGAAAAAAAATTCTCACCAAAGTGGGACCATATCTTAACATAATAAAAGCCATTTACAACAAACCTGAAGCCAGTACAATACTCAACAATGAAAAGCTGAAAGGCTTCCTGCTAAATTCAGGAACAAAACAAGGATGCCTACACTTACTGTTTCTATTCAACATAATATGGGAAATCATAGTCACAACAGTCAGATAAGGAAAAGAAATAAAAGTTATGTAAATTGGAAGAGAGAAAACTGTCACTATCTGAGTTGACATGAAACCAAACATGGAGAACCCTAAAAGCTCCACACAAAAACTATAACTAATAAATGAACTTAGCAATGTAGAATGTTACAAGATTAATATGCAGAAATCTGTTACCTTTTTTTATACTAACAATAAAGTATCAGAAAGATAATAATCCATTTAAAGTCATATCAAAAAACAATGAAATAAGTTAGCAATAAGTTTAAGCAAGGAGGTGAAAGACCTATATGCTGAAAACTGTAAAATTAAAAAAATAACTGATGAAAGAAATTGAAGATGATTCAAAGAAATGGAAAGATATCCCATGCTCTTGGATTGCAAGAATTAATTTTGTTAAAATGGGCATACTACCCAAAGCAATCTACAGATTTAATGCAATCTCTATCAAAATACTCATAACAGTTTTCACATAATTAGAATATGTAATCCTAAAATTTATATGGAACCACAAAAGACCTAGAATTGCCAAAGCAATCCTGAGAGAAAAGAACAAAGCTAGAGGCATAAACCTTCCAGACTTCAGACAATGCTACAAAGCTACAGTAATCAAAAAAGCATGGTATTGGTACAAAACCAGACATAAGGCTCAGTGGAATAGAATAGAGAGTCCAGAAATAAACCCACACATCGAAGTGAGAATATACAATAGAGAAAAGAGAGTCTCTTCAGCAAGTCATGTTGGGAAAGCAGGAAAGCCACATGTAAATCAATGAAGTTAGAATACTTCCTCATACCATGCACAAAACTAAACCCAAAATGGCTTAAAGAGTTATAAATATAAGACATGACACAGTAAAACTCCTAAAAGAGAACATAGGCAAACTATTCTGACACAAATTGAAGCAATATTTCTCAGTTCACTTTCCCAAGGCAAAATAATATTAATAATAAAAGCAAAAAAAAGCAAATGGAACCTAATCAAACTTAAAAAGCTTTTGCACAGAAAAGGAAGCCATTAACAAAAGAAAAAGACAACCCACAGAATGGGAGAAAATATTTGCAGATGATGCAATTGACAATGAGTTAACATCCAAAATATATAATACAAGCAATTCATATAGCACAATATTGAAAAATCAAACCATCCAATTGAGATTTGATAAAAGACCTAAATAAACATTTTTCCAAAGAAGCCATACAGATGACCAATAGGCACATGAAAGATGTTCAATATCACTAATTATTAGAGAAATGCAGATCAAAACCACAATGAGGTATCACCTCATACCAGTCAGAGGGACTATCATCAACAAACCTATAAATAATAAATGTTGGAAAGTACACAGAGAAAAAGGAATCTTCCTATATACTGTTGGTGGGAATGTAAATTGGCACAGCCAACATGTTCCTTAAAAAGGTAAAAATAGAGTTGCCATATGATCCAGAAATCCCACTCCTGGGCATATATCTAGATAAAAAACATACTTCAAAAAGATACATGTACCCCAATGTTTATAGCAGTACTATTTATAGTAGCCAAAACATAGAAACAGCCCAAGAGCTCATTAAGAGACAATTGGCTTAAGAAAACATGATACACACACACACACACACACACACACACACACACCCATGATGGAATACTACTCAGCCATAAAACAACAAAGTATTGCCATTTGCAGCAGCAATTATACTTAATGAAGTATATCATACTTAGCTAAGTAAACCAGATGAAGAAAATATCATATGATATAACTTATATGTAAAACCTAAAAAAAATACAAATGCATCTGTATATGAAACAGAAATAGACCCACAGGCATAGAAAACAAATTTATGGTTACCAAGAGGGAGAGAGAGCAGAGAAGAGACAAACTGGGAGTTTGATGCTGACAGATGTAAAGTACTACACATAAAATAGATATGCAACAAATATTTATTACATAGCAGAGGGAATTATATTCAATATCTTTAAATAACCTATAATGAAAAATTCTAAAATATATATAGTATATATGCATATAAATCACTTTGCTCTACACCTGAAACTAATACAATATTGTAAATCAAATATACTTCAATAAAAAAGTCAATAGGTAAATGTTCGGCTTTGAAAAAATGAAAGCAGATGACAACCAAAAATGCTTATAATTGTGATACACAGGGATTCTTTATAAATGTAAGAAAAATATAAGGCAACCCAAGAGAAAAATTGGCAAAAATAGAAAAAAGCAATTCACAGAATACAAATTCTAATCACAAAATTAATACCAACTAGGTAAATTCACCTGAAGGTGACCATAAAATATAATTTTATACCACTAAGATTAGCACATATTTTATTAAAAAACCAATATTTATTGCTGGAAGAAATTTGAGATGGAAATGTTAATTGTTACTGTCATGTAGAATGTAGAAAGAAATCTGGCAAGGGCAATTGAAAGTAAATATACACCATTTAATAATAAATTCCTACTCCGGGTAGTATTCCCCACTGGGGGAAAAAAAAAGCCTCAGTGTGTACAGATGTATGCACATAGATGACTATTGCAGAATTATTTGTATTAGGCAAAAAATGCAAGTAAGTTTCTCTTTTACTGGGAAGTAGAAAGATGGGAAAAGCATGGCTTCTCCCATACTAGCAATAAGAAAAACCTGAATCAACTAAAAAATCACAGCTTCTCTTGACATCATCGGAATAAACAGAGGTGGACAGACCCCTCCCAGGCAAGCCAAAATAGGCAGACAGACTTGCTTGTGACAGATGAGAGGAAGAGGAGCTGGTTATTCAGCTACTCAGATGGTCTCATTTAGGGTCTCTTTTTCATTGAACCTCATCAGATGCTTACAAGAAATACTGAGGGAAGGACAGAATAGAGTAACCCCCCACCCCCCCACCCCGCCTTACACACGGCTTTTGGCCTCAATAGGCAGGAGGAGATTAGGAACACTGTGGAGAAGTCACAGCCTCACCACCCCCAACCTCTACCACAGACATTTGTCTCATTTGAAACCGAAGCCTTAAGCATCTAAGAGATAATAAATGCCATTATCTGAAGGGTACACATTAAGACTAATGGTGGCTGGTGGAAAAGTAAAACAACATTACTACTAGGCATGCTTTCAAACTGTGGTTCTGCCGAAGACTCCTGAGAGTCCCTTGGACTGCAAGGAGATCAAACCAGTCAGACCTAAGGAAAATCAACCTTAAACATTCATTGGAAGAACTGATGCTGAAGCTGAAGCTCCAATACTTTGGCCACCTGATGCAAAGAGCCAACTCATTGGAAAAGACCCTGCTGCTGGGAAAGATTGAGAGCAGGAGGAGGAGGAGACAACAGAAGATAAGATGGTTGGATGGCATCACTGACTCGGTGGAGATGAGTTTGAGCAAACTCCTGGAGATGTGAAGGACAGGGAAGCCTGGTGTGCTGCAGTCCATGGGGTCGCAAAGAGTTGAACACCACTTAGCAATTGAACAACAACTACTACTAGGAATAAGTAAAAAAATAACATTGGGTCCTAGACTCTTAGGTCAATGCCACTGGAGGTCACTTACCACTGGGGTGGGCTTCCCTGGAGGCTCAGACAGTAAAGAATCTGCCTGCAATGCAGGAGACCCAGGTTTCATCCCTGGGTTGGGAAGGTCCCCTGGAGAAAGGAATGGCAACCCACTCCGGTATTCTTGCCAGGAGAATTCCATGGACAGAGGAATCTGGTAGGCTACAGTCCATGGGGTCACAAAGAGTCAGACACGACTGAGCAACTAAGCTTTCACTTTCACACCACTGGGGAATATGATGGGGAATCCCTCCTATAAGATTTTCTACCAATAAAAAGAAAGTTTTGGTTCCCATGGAGAGGAGAGCCAAGAAGGCTGAGAAAGCCCTACCTTTAAGGCCTGCCTAAGAGTGAGTCGGTGCCAGAAACAGCACCAGTGGCCTGGCAAAGCCCTGAATAATATGAACCGCAGTCTAGCAGTGGCAGAGGGAAAAGAACTTGGAGCAGGCCTTCCTTCATTCAGGAAAGGACAGGCATGAAAGGCTGAATGTAAGACTGTAACCCCTGCTGGCGCAGATGGTAAAGAATCTGCCTGCAATGTGGGAGACTTGGATTTGATCCCTGGCTTGGGAAGATCCCCTGGAGGAGGGCATGGCAACCCACTCTAGTATTCTTGACTGGAGAATCCCCATGGACAGAGGAGCCTGGAGGGCTACAGCCCATGGGGTCGCAAAGAGTCCACACGACCGAGCGACTCAGCACAGCACAGCTCAAGACTGTAACAAACGCTAAGAAAAACCTCTGACATGACAGCCCTCTCCCTAAACACAAAGGAACAGCAGATGAATGCTGGAATTTTCTTTTCTTTTTTTTTTTTTTTGGTAGCAGCTTTATTGAGATATAGTTTATACCACATGTAATTCATCAGTGTGAAGTGTACAATTCGTGACTTTTAGGACTTTCACAGAGTTGTTCAGTCACCACTACAGTCAATTTCAGAACCTTTTCATCAGCTGCCCCCGAAATTCTGTACCACTTATATATCCTCACTCCTTCCCTTGCCCCCCAACTCCAGCTCTTAGACGAGTAGACAGCTTGAATCTGCTCTCTGTGCCTATTAGTTAGTTCATGTTAGTCTCTCAGTCGTGTCCAGCTCTTTGCGACCCCCTGGACTGTAGCCCTTCAGGCTCCTCTGTCCATAGGATTTTCCAGGCTAGAGTACTGGAATGAGTTGCCATTTCCTCCTCCAGGGGATCTTGCCGACCCAGGGATCAAACCCATGTCTCTTACATTCCCTGCATTGGGAGGAAAGTTCTTTACCAATAGCGCCACCTTTTCTATTCTGAACATTTCCTCTAAATGAAATCATATAGTTTGTGACATTGTGTGACTGATTTCTTTCACTTAGCATGGTGTTTTATGTGGTGGCCTGTGTCAGTTTCATTACTATTTATGGCCAAATAATAATACCACGTTGTGTCTATCAGTACATCAGTTGGTGTTCCCACGTTAGGGATATCATGAATAATAATGGGGGATATACTTTTAGGAGTGGAACAGCTGGGGCAAATGGTGATTCTCTGTTTTGCTTTTTGAGGAACTATTCTCCAAAGTGACTGTGTCATTTCTATTCCAACCAGCAGTGTATGAAAATTCAAACTTATCCACAGGCTTGCCAAACCTTGTTATCTGTCTTTTAGATTATACCCATCCTAGCAGATGAGAAATGGTATCTCAGCATGGTTTTGATTTGCATTTCCCTAATGATGTTGAGGGCTTCCCTGATAGCTCAGTTGGTAAAGAATCCGCATGCAATGCAGGAGACCCTGGTTCAATCCCTGGGTCGGGAAGATCCCCTGGGGAAGGGAAAGGCTACCCACTCCAGTATTCTGGCCTGGAGAATTCCAAGGACTGTATAGTCCATGGGGTTGCAAAGAGTTGGACACAACTGAGCAACTAAGTACAATAATGTTGACTATCTTTACATTTACTTGTTGTCCATTTGTAAAATGGACTGAACAGGTCCATTTGGAAATTTTTCCATTGGAAAAAATGTATGAATAAGCCGTTTGACCATCTTTAATAGGATTGTGTGTGAGTGCTTAGTCACTCAGTTGTGTCTGACTCTTTTCGACCCCACCAACTGTAGCCTGCAAGGCTCTTCTGTCCATGGGGATTCTCCAGGCAAGAATATTGGAGTGGGTTGCCATGCCCTCCTCCAGGGGCTCTTCCTGACCCAGAAATGAAACCAGGGTCTCCTGCATTGCAGGGCCATTCTTTACCAGCTGAGCTACTATGGAAGCCCCTTTAATAGGGTTATTTGCCTTTTATTATTAAATTGTAAGAGTATTCTCTATGCTCTGTATGCATGCATGCTCAGTAGCTTCTGTATCAGTTCAGTCACTCAGTTGTGTCCGATTCTTTGTGACCCCATGGACCACAGCAAGCCAGGCTTCCCTGTCCATCACCAACTCTCAGAGCTTACTCAAACTCATGTCCATTGAGTCAGTGATGCCATCCAACCATCTCATCCTCTGTCACCCCCTTCTCCTCCAGCCTTCAAACTTTCCGAGCATCAGGGTCTTTTCAAATGAGTCAGTTTTTCACATCAGGTGGCCAAAGTACTGGAGTTTCTGCTTCAGCATCAGTCCTTCCAATGAATATTCAGGACTGATTTCCTTCAGGATGTATTAGTAGGATCTCTTTGCAGCCCAAGAGACTCTCAAGTCTTCTCCAACACCACAGTTCGAAAACATCAGTTCTTCGGCACTCAGCTTTCTTTATAGTCCAACTCTCACATCCATATATGACTATTGGAAAAACCATAGCTTTGACTAGATGTACCTTTTTTAGCAAAGTAATGTCTCTGCTTTTCAATATGCTATCTAGATTGGTCATAGCTTTTCTTCCAAGGAGCAAGTGTTTTTTTAATTTCATGGCTGCAATCACCATCTGCAGTGATTTTGGAGCCCATGAAAAGAAAGTCTGTCACTGTTTCCATTGTTTCCCCATCTATTTGCCATGAAGTTATAGGACCAGATGCCGTGATCTTAGTTTTCTGAATGTTGAATTTTAAGCCAACTTTTTCACTCTCCTCTTTCACTTCCATCAAGAAGTTCTTCAGTTCTTCACTTTCTGCCATAATGGTGGTGTCATCTGCATATCTGAGGTTATTGATATTTCTCCCGGCAATCTTGATTACAACTTGTGCTTCATCCAGCCCGGCATTTTGCAAGATGTACTCTGCATAGAAGTTAAATAAGCAGGGTGACAATATACTGCCTTGATGTACTCGTTTTCTAATTTGGAACCAGTCTGTTGTTCCATATCCAGTTCTAACTGTTGCTTCTTGACCTTCATACAGATTTCTCAGGAGGCAGATTAGGTGGTCTGATATTCCCATCTCTTGAATTTTCCACAGTTTGTTGTCATCCACACAGAGACTTTGGAGTAGTCAATAAAGCAGAAGTAGATGTTTTTCTGGAACCCTCTTGCTTTTTCAATGATCCAACAGATGTTGGCAATTTGATCTCTGGTTCCTCTGCCTTCTATAAGTCCAGCTTGAACATCTGGAAGTTCACAGTTCACGTACTGTTGAAGCCTGGCTTGGAGAATTTTAAGCATTACTTTGCTAGCGTGTGAGATGAGTGCAATTGTGCAGTAGTTAAACAATAACCCTTATCAGATTTAAGACTTGCAAACGTTGTCTCCCATAGTGTGGGTTATCTTTTCTCTTTTTAAGAAGTTAACTTATCTATTTTTGGCTGCACTTGGTCTTTGTTACTGCACGCCATCTTTCTCTAGTTGTGGTGAGTAAGGGCTACTCTTTGTTGCAGTGCGCAGAGTTCTCATTGCAGTGGCTTCTCTTGTTGCAGAGCACAGACGTTAGAGCATGCAGGCCTCAGTAGTTGCAGCTTGCAGGCTCCACAGCACAGGCTCTGTAGTCGTGGCACATGGGCTTAGCTGCTCCATGACAGGTGGCATCTTCCTGGACCAGGGATGGAACCTGTGTCCTTGAATCAGTAGGTGAATTCTTATCCACTGAGCCACCAGGGAAGTCCTCATTGTCTTTTCTTCCCAGGTTTCTTAAGATATAATTGACATATAACATAAGTTTAAGGTGTATAATGTGATGGTTTGATACATATATATATATTATGAACTGTTTACCACAGTAAAGTTAGTTAACACATCTTCACCTCACATAATTACAATATTTTGTTGGTGACGTTATGTTAAAAACATTAAAGCTCTACCCACATAGCAACTTTCAACAATACCATGCAGTATTATTAACTGTAGTTACCACAGTGCACCTTAGATCTCTAGAAGTTACTCATATAACGGAAAGTTTGTAAGTTTACCCTTACAAGCATCTCCCCATTTCCCCCATTCCTTAACCCCTGGAGATAATCACTTTGCTCTCTATGTCTATGAGTTTGATGTTTTTGTGTGTTAGTCGCTCAGTTGTGTCCAGCTCTTTGTGACCCCGTGGACTGTAGCCCGCCAGGCTCCTCTGTCCATGGGACTCTCCAGGCAAGAAGGCTGGAGGGGCTGCCATTTCCTCCTCCAGGAGATCGTCCCAACCCAGGGATTGAACCCACGTCTCCTGCTTGGTTATGGATTCTTTACCACTGCACCATCTGGGAAGTCCATTCTTTTATAATATATGCACTCAGTGATACTAATTTGATTCTAAGCACTGCTTTCCTTGCATTTCACAAATTTTGGTAAGCTGTGCTTTCATCTTCAGTAAGTGAAAACCAAGTTCAAAGTATTTTTGAATTTCTCTTGAAATTTTTTCTTTGGCCTATGGATTATTAAGAGATGTGTTGTTTAATATTGATTTATTTTCTGTTGCCCCTTTTCTGGTTTCTCATTATTTTCTGTTTTGTGATTTTAGTTGAGTATTTTATGTGAATCCATGGTCTTTCCTGTCTTAGCATATTATCCATACTTATCTTATTACTTCTAAAGGTATTTTTTTATATTGCTCTGGAGTTTGGGGCAACTTTTCCAACTCCACTTTCAAATGTGGAAAATGTCACTTCATAGGCAGTGCTGATGTTTTATAATAACAAAGTGATTCTAAACCCTCCCTCTTGTTCCTGTAATCACTGCTATTATTCATCTCACTTAAGCATAAACATATTTATAAACACACATACATACATGTATGGAATCAAGTACTTTGTTGTTATTATTATTTTAAATAAACTGTTATTTGTAGATTAATCAAGAATAAGAAAAATAAAAGTTCTTATTTTACTTATTCCTTCTTTGATGTTCTTTGTTTCTATTTGTAGATCCAAGCGTCTGACTTACATCATTTTCTTTGGCTCTGCGGTTGACCCTTGGACAATAGGGGCTTGAACCACATGAGTCCAATTATATGTGGAATTTTTTTGTCAATAGTAAATCCTGTAGTACCACATGATCTCTGGTTGGTTGAATCCATGGATGTGGAATCATGAACACAGAGGAACCCCAGATATGGAGGGCTGACTATAAGTTATACTCAGATTTTCAACTGCATGGAAGGTTGGCACCCTACCCATGTTCAAGGGTCAACTATACTTTTAAAAAACATTTTCTGTAAGGCAGGTCTATTGGAGACACAGTCCCCTAATTTTTTTTTCTGAGAAAGTCTCTCTTTCTCCATAATTTTAGAGGGATAATTTCCAAGGATACAATATTCTAGACTGGTGAGTGTTTTTCCTCCCAGTACTTCAACCATTTCACTCCACTCCCATCCTGTTTGCTTGGCTCCTCAGGGAAAGTCAGATATAATTCTCGTATTATTTCCTCTATAAATAAAGTATTTTTTTCCCTCTGAATTCTTTCAAAATTCTCTTTATCTTTGACCTTCTGTAGTTTGATTACAATAAGCCTATAGTGTGTGTGTGTGTGTATATATATATATATATATATATATATTTAATTTACCCTGCTTGGTGATCTCTTAGTTTCCTCATTCTGTGTTTTGATGTTGAACATTGATTTTTAAGAACTATCAGTCATTACTGTTTCTAATATTTCTTCTGTTTCTTTCTCTCTTTTTCTTATGTAGTATTCTCGTTATGCAAGTTATACCTTTTGAAACCCATAGTTCTAGGATAGTCTATTCTGGTCTTTCATTTTCACTTTGCTTTTCAGTTTTTGAGAATTCTATAGATATATCATTGAACTCAGAAATTCTTTCTTCAGCTGTGTCCAGTCTACTAATAAACCCACTGAAGACATTCATTTCTGTTACACAGCTTTTGAGCTTTAGTATTTAGTTTTCTTATAATTTTCATCTCTCTGCTTCCATTTCCCATCTGTTCTTGCATGCTGTTTCCCTGATGCATGAGAGCCCTTAGCATTTTATTCATAGTTGTTTTAATTTCCTGTCAAACAATTGCAATATACCTGTCATATTCAAGTTTGGTTTCAACACTGTCTCTGTCTCTTTAAACTGTGTTCTACTGCATCACAGGAGTTTTGTAGTATTTTTTTGATAGCCAGATATGATGTACTGGATAGAAGAAACCTTTGTGTTGTATTTATTAATTTATATTATGTATTACCACAATTTAAAAAATAATAATAATGTGATAGACCAAACACTATTGTATACTTTACATAGGTGAATTGCATGGTATGTGAATTATACCCAAGAAAGCTGTTAAAAAATTTAAATGGTAGAATTACAGAGATGTAGAACAGACTAATGGTCATCAGGGGACAGTGATGAGGGGAGAGGGACTATAAATGGAGAGGCACACGTTCCCTTTGTGTTGATGGAATGGTTCTGAATCTTGATCATGATGGTGATTACACACATCTGCACATGGAATAAAACTACACAGAACTGCAAACACACACACACAGATTTCCTGGTTTTAATATTTTACCATGGTTTTTTTTGTTGTTGTTGTTCTTTTTTTGGAGTTACCATCTAGGGGAGCTGGATGAAGAATATACAGGACTGTACTATGTTTACAACTTCTTGCGGGTCTATAACTTGTTAACTAGAGGTAGGTGTAGAGTGAGAGAAAAGGGAATAACCTAATTTTAAGAAAGAAAGAGAAAAGAAATAAATTAGTATAGCACAGGGAACTCTGCTCAGTACTCTGTAATGATTATGTGGGGAAAGAATCTTAAAAAGAGTGGGTATATGTATATGTATAACAGGTTCAATTTTCTGTACACCCAAAATTAACACACCATTGTAAGTCAACTATACTCCAATAAAAAATTTTTTAAAAGAAACTAAAATACATAAAAGAAGAAATGATATAGCAGATATAAACCAAAAAAAAAATTACCACAGGTTCAGGAAAAACTCAAATTCTGAGAGTGGCAATCACTTTCCATCTTAGCAAGTGATTTTTGAGTGGGAGTGACAGTTGGAGCTAGAGGTGTAATTTACTGATTAACATCTGAAATCTACACTTTCCCTCCATCAGAAGCTGTTACTGTCATGTAAGGCCCATCATTTCTCACCTGCATGTAGCATCAGCCTCCCAACTCATCTCTCTGATTCTATCTTACATCCCCCAATCACTCTTCACACGATAGCCACAGTAACCTTTTTAAAATGTCAGTCCTATCAGGTCGCTGAAAACGTCCCTTTCCTATATTAAAATACCAAAAAAAAAAGTAACTCTTTTTGGATAGCTTCTATTTTCTACAGTTTACTTTTTACAACTGACTTCTTAAATGTTCATTTTTATGTGTTATGGAGTTCATTTTTCTTCCAGACAATTGACTATTTTGCCTAGATTCATTCAAGTAAGACTTTCTAAACATCTTTGTGATGTCAGTTTTATCATTCAGTAAATCCAATGTGCTCTTGCCTATTTCTGAGTCATTTACTGTGTTAAATTGGTCTGTTAACTCACATTATTTTATTTTTAATTTATACTATATATGTGTTAATATAGATCCTTCTTTAAGACTTTTAATATTCAAATACTTGAATATTAATTTTTGAACACTGAACCAAAAATTGGGCACAATTCTCTTCTTATTTTCAGAGAATTCTCAATTTATACTTTCAAGTGTAAAGACCTTTTGTAATTTTCAGTACATTTGCATTTAAACATATAAAGTAAATAGCCATCCTTAAATACTCAGCTGTCTTGTGCAAGAATGAAATGAGCCTACTGAATTGATTCCTGAACATTTCAGTATCTGCACTGATGGTACTTCTAACACAAAGTCTCTCAGCTACTTAATCTGTTCTCCTCTAATGATCTGATTCTCCTCCTGGCCTCCACCTACTCCTATAGTCCTATCCTAGACCTCCTGTGCCAATAATCACCCCTCTCCTACATCCTCAGTTGCAAGTATCACCTCCTATCTTTCCAGTTCACTCTGCTTAGAACCTCAACTCCAAAGTCCTTAAGTCCTTAAATCCATTCATTTTCTCCCCCTATATCTTACATCCTCACTGAATTTCCTATACACCTTCAATAACAGTATTTGCATTTTATTAATGATTATTATCTTTTAGAGATATGCTCAACTCAGTTGCTTTTCTCTCCAATGATCCCATTCACCTTGAAAACTTTCAGTTCAGTTCAGTCGCTCAGTCATGTCCGACTCTTTGCAACCCCATGGACTGCAGGCCCCCAGGCCTCCCTGTCCATCACCAACTCCCGGAGTTTACTCAAACTCATGTCCATCGAGTTGGTGATGCCATCCAACCATCTCATCCTCCGTCCCCTTCTCCTCCCTCTCTCAATCTTTCCCAGCATCAGGGTCTTTTCAAATGAGTCAGCTCTTCACATTAGTTGACCAAAGTATTGGAGTTTCAGCTTCAACATAAGTCCTTCTAATGAATATTCATAACTGATTTCCTTTAGGATGGACTGGTTGGATCTCCTTGCAGTCCAAGGGATTCTCAAGAGTCTTCTCCAACACCACAGTTCAAAAGCATCAATTCTTCAGCGCTCAGCTTTCTTCACAGTCCAACTCTCATACCCATACATGACTACTAGGAAAACCATAGCCTTGACTAGATAGACCTTTGTTGGCAAAGTGATGTCTCTGCTTTTTAACATGCTATCTAGGTTGAAAACTTTAACCCTGAGTAAACTCAGTTCCCCTCCAACTCATACCATCCACACATGCCATGGAATGCGGCTAGAGAAAAGCAAAAACCCTGCAGATCATCCTCACTTTAAATTCATGACCATCATCCTCAAAGGCCTATCTCCAAATCACCTAGTGGCTATTTCATACCTTTATTACAGTCTCTAATCCTCTTGCCCTTCCTCCTCATTTTCAACTGATGATTTTGTTTCTTTTCTATTAAAATAGGAAATTGAAACAAAGGACTTTCACAGGCTCCCATCAGTACAATTTTAAATTCATCTGTGTTTGTGCCCGTATTTCCGTTCCATTTCTAGAGTTCAACTGTTTGTGTGGTTTTCTAAGACCGCACAATGGTAGTGTAAATCTAAATGCAAGCTGGATCCCATTTCCTCTTGCCTGCCCAGAGACATTGACTGCCTCCAGTCAATGTCCGTCTCTTCCAGATCACAAAATTCCCCCTTTTTATAGATTCTTTCCAATCAGTATACACACTTCTCCCATTTTGAAAAAAACAGATTATTTTCTTTTATGACCTAAGGGTATATGAAGTCTACTTTCAGATTTTCAAGACTTAACAAAGTCCTTGGTTCTCTTCTCTATCTGTGCTTTCAACCTTAGTGATCTCTTCCAATTCCACAGATTTTTTTATTAGGTTAAATCATATGAAACTGCTATTATTTTCCATCAAAAAATGATCAGATCTTCTCAATAGTGTATGGTTAACCTACATTCCATTTATGCCACATTAGGCCACACTCAGCTCAGCTGTGTCCTCTCAATCCCAGTCAGTGTAGTTAAATGCCCCCTCAGCAAGTCCTAAGGCCATCTAACAGATATAACAACCTTGACTGGTTATACCTGTCCTCCCGCTCATTTCCACCAAACCACTCTGTCTGTTGCTTAGCCCATCTAAACGGAAGGTGATTCCGTTCTTCCAGTGGCCGACGTCAAAAGTCTTTGAGTTCTTTGCTGTCTTTCTTTCGCTCCCCTTATCTGGGCTGCCAAAAATTCTACTGGCTCTACTTTCAAAATAGGTTGAGAATTTCACATCCCCCATTGCTCTCATCTTGGGACCAGTCACCATCATTTCTATCTCGCGTTATTGCATTTACTTTCTATGTCTCCCTGCTTCAATCCACCCTCTGTAAGAGTCTGTTCTCAACACAGCAGCCACAGGCATCTCTTTAGAACATGTGTGTATGCTTAGTCACCCTGTCATGTCCTACTCTTTTGCGACCCCATGAACTGTAGCCTGTCAGGGATCAATTCATGGGATTCTTCAAGCAAGAATAGTGGAAGAGGTAGCCATTCCCTTCTCTCAGGGGTCTTCCAGACCCAGAGATCAAACCAGGGTCTCCTGCATTGCAGGCAGATTCTTTAAGATTATCTGAGCCTCCAGGGAAGCCCCTTTTTGGAACATATCTCAGATTATCTCACTTTCCTTCTCAAAATCACATGTCTCCCCATGTTACTTAAAATAAAAGCCATATTCAATGTGCTGACTTTTAGGAAACCCTACTAACTTGGCTTCCACTGCCTTCATAGGCCCACACTGTCCCCCACTTCCTTGTTGGGCTCCAGCCTTGCCGTTCCTCTGCCCGGAGTGCTCTTCCCTAGCCAGCCAACTGGTGCAAACTCCTCTACGCACCCCGTTTCCTGCCCCCATCATCACATCCTCAGTGAGAGCTGCCTAAGAAACCAGCCCTCCCCTCCCCCACAAAGGCACTCCCAATCCCACCATCCTGATGAATTTTTCATCATGATTCCACAGCATTAATCACCTTATAGCATACTACACAATTTACTTCATTTTTATGTTTATGGCCTATTTTTATCTAGTCCTGCAAAATTACAACTCCATGATTATCCGCTTTGTTTATTGACTGAATTCTAGGGACATAGAAGAGTGTCTGGTACTGGTAGGTGACAGATACTGGTTCATACCATAAATGCTTTCCTTCTTTAATTTTAAAAGTATTATCTAAATATTAGAAAAGTCCAGACAGTCTTACTTTCTGTCTTGATTGAGCTGAGCTATCTGCCATACAAAACTGTTGCAATTTTACCTCGCCAATTAATATCACCCACATACCCTTCTCTTAACATATGCACCATCCCCAGTTCCCCCTCTTACGTCTATCATTTTCTATTAATGCTTCCTTGCTTTTTTCCTTTGGTGTCCAAAATGCTGTCCACCATCTCAGCCACTATTGTGTGGACATCCAAATTTAAACAGAAATATCACCATATTTTACAGCCTTTAAAACCTCTGAGCCAATTCACAATATAGAGTTTCTTTAATAACCACAGTTTTCCTAAACCAGGTTTACCAGCAATAAAATGTCTTTAACTGGTTTTCTCCCACTTCTCTTAAAACTTTTCAGCTGACACGCTAAATTGATGCACGTCACGTGATGTGCTGGAATATGAATCTGCCATCCATCTTGATACAACCCAATTCAACGTGTCAGCTGAATTCATTTTCAAAAGCCCTGCAGCTCCACAGAAATGCAGCATTTTAAAGTCACATAAAGATAACAAAAGATTGGGTTGGATGTTAACTTTCTAAATCCCCGCAAGTAATGAAAGGACCCCCTCAACAGGGAGTGCTCTCTGCCCATCCCTCAGGATGGCACTCACTGCTCTGCCGCAATATCCATCCTGGACCTCTTCCATGTTCTGTTTCTACAATAGGCAACAGTGTTTGTTATAAAGTGATCTCACAGAGTCTGCAGTCCCCCAGACAGACCTCTAAACCACACAGCATATAGCCCTCCAGTGTAAAAGAAACTAACTCTGTTCTCTTCTACTTTGAGTAGCAACATTCTTTCTTGTCACCCAAGCGGAGAGGTATGTAACTGGCAAATGTACCTTGCTATAGGTAATAGAGAAGGGATGGCAACCCACTCCAGTATTCTTGCCTGGAGAATCCCATGGACAGAGGAGCCTGGTGGGCTACTGTCCATGGATCACAAGGAGTCAGACACGACTGAGTGACCAACTCTATAGGTAACAGAAGTAAATTGTGAAATCAGATAATGTATCTTAAATGTTTGTCTGCTGGCACTGAATCTAGATATAAGGTCAGTGTCATTTTGCCAAAGGGGGGAAAAAATCTTTAGAAGAAATATGTTCATTGTGTGTTCATTTTATGTGTCAAATTTGGCTAGGTCAAATTTGAGTACCCAGGCATTTGAGCAAGCACTCTTTCAGATATTGCAGTTGAAGTATTTTAAGATGAGGTTAACATTTACATCAGTAGTCTTTGAATGAAGTAGATTACCCTCTATAGTGTGAGTGGACCTCATCTAATTAGTTGAGGACCTTAAGAGGAAAGAAAGACTGTTGTCCCCAAGGAAGAGGGAACTCTACCTTCAGCAGAAACATCAAACTTAAGATATTGGAGCTGCCCTTAAGATTTGGAGTTGCCCTTAAGACTTTGGAGTTGCTAGTCTCCACATTCCTGTGAGCTTAGTGTTTCTATTTCTCTGCAGAACCCTGACAAATACACATGATGTTTAATACCATTAAGGAAAAGAGGTCCAAATTAATATGAAATAAAGTTAAAATTTGTTATTGTTTTCCATTACCCTTAAATGAGCATCAATAAACCAAGAAGCTTATTTGGTTGTTTTTTAGTATCAGTGCTTCTAAGAAAGGAAAATATTTCCTAATTTTGAAATTACAAAGAATAATATATAACCCTCTCTGTGATGTTATATTTCACAGATTTAAGAGTTTCTCTTTACTGGTGTAAGCTATTAGGTATTTTTTTTTCCAGAATAGTTACAAAGAATACAATCCTTGGTTGACACTGGAAAACTGTTTTCCAATGTTTGAGAAGTTGGGCTTAAAATTTATTCTTAAAAGGCTTTTTTCCTCCCAAGTAACATAAGAAAAATACATAGTTTTATGGTAGCACATGTTTAATGTGCTTGAACCCAAGGGGTGGGGAGACATGAACTACTTTTTGGATTGAAATGCCATCTTCCATACCACCAGGAATCAAATTTGGCCATCCCCTGCTTTGTTCTCAGCCAAAAAAAAAATAATGTATAAAATGTTTTAAAGTTTTCCTTAGTCACAGTGTCACAGAAAGGACAAGCCACCAGTATAGTTTGGTGGTTACAAATGTGTCTGAGTTGGAATCCTAACTTTACTGTTTCATAGACATGTCAGGCGGGGATCTTTCTTTCTCACCCACAAAGAAAGAAAATACTAGTATCTTTCTTCATGTTATTTTGCCACTTAAAGAATGTAATGCAAGTGAAACCCTTAGGATGTAATCAACTCTCAATCCATTTGGTCTTTATGTATAATTAGAGAGGCTTTCGTTTATATTTCTGATTGTGTCTGTCTACACATAAAACTAGTTGAGAATACTAGACACATCTGAGGTCAATATAAAGAACAGGAACTAGTTCCTCTTTGGTTGCAAAACTTTTGTTCGCTACATGCACTTGTGCTTTTCAGCCAATTGAAATAGGAACTCCGTGTGCCCATGCAGCGGAGTTAGCCCTGTTTCTCCTTTATCCAGCACTTTGATGGGAGGCCTCAGATTCCTGAATACGATGGCAATCCTCAGCACTTTTAGATACAGGAGGTCCTTCTGATAGAGTTTCTGAAAAACGTGCCCTGGGCTTTAGTCCCACTTTCTGTTCTTTTAGCAACCAGTTGTAGGCAAGTCATTTATCTTCAGATTCATTTTGGAAAAATCCCCCATGGAATATTTGAATATTTTTCTTTGTTTTTCCATATTCCTGATAAGTTGTATTCTTTCTTTGCTTTCAGATTGCATCTCTTTTTTTGTTTATGCTTTGACATCAAAATGTCCTAACGAGTAGACGAATGGGCATTAAATGCTTTGCTGTCATTTTATTTTGACTTAACTTTAATTTTTCATTTTGTTGCTCCATTTGTATAGGGACAGAATATAAAACCAAAGACCATATGCAGATACCATAATATGAGTTTGTAAAACATGAGTTATCCATTAAACAATTCCTTTTTAAGTAAATTAATTGAATCTTGGTTATTTTTAGTCTCTATTTTCTCTGTTGCCTTTTTAATTCATAAAATCAAGCTAAATTAAAATCCCCCCCAACTACAAGGCAAATACAGATCTTCACCTTTCCCCCCACTGTATCACCTTTACATAAGGTAGCTGCCATACATCTACAATTATATGTATACAGATGTTCTGCAGATACTGGTTTTAGAGAAATGGATTTTTTCTTCCTGAAAATCTGGAACATCATACATGTTCCATCTTTATTTAATGGAACAGTCTAAACCTTGCTAAAATTAGAACTTTCATGATTGATTACATCATTGATCAAACCAAAGCTATTCTGGCATTAACATCTGTTAATCAACCAGATGTTCCTTATGGTCTCAGTGACTGAAGAAGACTCTTTCCCTGCTGGTTATGGACTAATGGGGAAGTGCTTTTTCCAAGGGACTCTTCTCACTGCTGAAGGAGAGACAATATGAATTCTAAAAATGCAAAAATTCGTGATGAGTCTCTTTTGATCTATACTTGCTACACTGGAGTTGTACACAGTCTGTGTTCTTCTTTGGGTTAATAAGTCTGACTCACTTTCTGACATCAATCCTAGTCTTATTTTAACAGAGCATATTTTGACTCCGTTTCAGTGAAACATCTGCAATCCACATGCACAAAAAAAAGTAAGCTACTTGTAAATCAAAGATCTTTACCTATTTTATAACTCAATCTCTTACTAACCCCTTGGCTTGTCCAAGTACAATGTCAATATGGAAATTTACCTACTGGCAGCTGCCAAACTCTCACTAAGTGGTTCACAATCAGAATCTCTTTAGTTAGATCAATGCCAAATTTTAAAAAATTGCTCCCATGAACTTAGCCTTATTGCATATATATGTATATGCAACAAGGCTGAAAGTTTAGACTATTCCATTAAATAAAGATGGAACATATCTGATGTTCCAGATTTTCAGCCATATATATATGGCTGAATATATATATATATAAATATATATATATATACACACACACACATATTTATATATATAAATAAAACTGAGTCACTCTGTCATACACCAGAAATGAATAAACTGTAAATCAACTATACTTCAATAAAAAGCTTTTCAAAAAAAGAAAGAGAAAAGGAGTAAGGAAGGAAAAAGGGAAAGACAAAAGGAAAATAATTGCCATAATTTTTCTCTTACCCTTAAGGACGTTTTAAATTGATGTAGGGCCCAGAGCTTTTCCTAGGATACAAGGTCAGAGGAAATTTTTCATTTTTTTTTTAATCTCTCCTTACACTCCATTCCATTCCTAACATTTATATAAATTTTGCTTTAAATAAACCCAAAGAGCATTAGAAATTATAATAAGCTACAGAACATTTTGGCCTTAGAGGTCTAAAGGGAAAAGATACCAATAAATAAAGGGATAGACCCAATATCGAGGCTTGGCCTTCAGGTTATAGGAAAGCTAAAGAAATATTTGCACAGTTTTGAGCTCTGGCTTGTTTTAGCTGCAGTTAACAGATCAGCCTTGGCTCTCTCCTCTCCCCTCCATTTCCTTGCCCATCACCTGCATCTAATCCCTGTCCAGGTAACCTGACCACAGCAAAGGAAAAGCAGTACTGGTCAAGTCTCCCGGAAGACAGTGATGTTAATACCACATGGGGCTGTATAATGCCCCTTCCCATCACAACACTTCTTTTCTCACAGCATTCATTTTCACCCTCACAACAAACCTGTGAGGCACGCATCATGATTCCATAGCCCAGGGAACTAAGGTTCAGACTAGTCAAGTGAATGCCCAGGGCATACACGATGTGTGAGGGAGTGGAAATTCTAACCCGGTCTCCAAACCTCCCATTCAAAGAGTTCTTTCTTTATCGCCAGAGTAAGGACGTGGCTCGCTGAAATGACAAGGAAAGGTCAGAAAGGATCAGGGCTGAACAAACTGCCATCTCTCCTTCCTCTGCATCACAAATTCTGCCCGGATAACGTACCCAGAGCCAGGGATACACAGGCCAACATGCTCACAAATCTAAGATGCTGGCTCTCAAAGGGAGGTGGGGAGGGCGTCTCCGGAGACAGTAGCCTGGCCATGTGACAGTTGTTTGTCTCTTGGACCCTTGGAGAATGAAGGAACAGTGCTGAATTTATGCTCACAAGCAACCGTTCAAAAAAAAAAGAAAACAAAGAGCCCAAACGTTCCTATTTGTGGGTGATCCTTGCCAGGTGAGACAATGACTGACCTTTTCTGAAGCCACACACAGTGCTGAGCTGTGTGCATCTGTGTTTCACCTTAGCAAACTCACAACGGGAATTAATAACAGCTTTCCTGACAGTGGGAGTTGGGGGAAAGGGGCTTTGACTTCACAGCAGGGACCTGGCAGGTCCTTACCATTTCAGAGCTTCTTCTGCATTATGCCAATGACATGCTATTCCAGAGCCAGGGAAAGCTGGCTTTTCAGGTGGAAGTACCCGGGGAGAAATGTCTCGCCTTCCCAGCCAAGGACGTTTCCAGTGGCAGCCAAACCCAACAGGGACCATCTCTCTTCTTCTTTCCCACAAGCCGACCGCAGACTCAGATGGTGTAAAGGAGAAAGGGGTGCCATGACCTCATCTGGCCCATCTCCCAGCTGAGACGTAATGAGAACTTCTTTCAGTTCACCGTCAGGTCCGTGTTCATCTTGCTATCTTTGGTCCATCGTGTGTAAGCTTTCTTCAGCCAACTTACTGCATGAAAAAAAATCTTTATACTAATTCCCTTTATAACTTGATTATTATTATTTTTTTTATTTTTTGCAGTTTTGTTTATTTATCTTAGGCTGTGCTGAGTCTTCATTGCTGGGCACAGTTCTCCAGTTGCCGGGAGCAGGGTCTACTTTCTAGGTGTGGTGCATGGGCTTCTCATTGCAGTGGCTTCTCTTGCTGTGGAGCAAGGAGACTCTGGGGCTTCTGGGCTCAGTAGCTGCCTCTCCCGGGCTCAAGAGCACAGACTCAGTAGGTGTGGTGCTGCCTGGACTTAGTTGCTCTGAAGCACGTGCATCTTCTCAGGTCAGGGATTGAACCTGTATCTCCTGCATTGGGAGCAGGGAGTCTTAGCCACTGGACCACCAGGCAAATCTCTAACTCGCTTAGAAACTTTGGGAGCCATTCTGGATGTATACTACAGAAAGTTCCAAAGACAAGTTCAGCTAATTGTTGATACATGGTTTAGCCTATCCTGAGTCTCAGTCCCTTTAAGATTAATCCTTTGGGAGCCTATTCTTTAAATCTCTTATCAAGTGGTTACTGGTAGGCTCTATAGCCTGGTGATTATAAAGTGGGTTAGCTTGGGATATAAATTTGTGTTCAAATTCCAACTTCCAACTCTACCAATTGTTAGTTAGTTAGTTAAGTCGCTCAGTTGTGTCCAACTCTTTGAGACCCCGTGGACTGTAGCCCACCAGGCTCCTCCGTCCATGGGATTCTCCAGGCAAGAATACTGGAGTGGGTTGCCATTTCCTTCTCCAATTGTTAGCCTCATATTATCCATGTGTGGCAGGGATCATAATAACTAACTTTTAGAATGATTGTGAAGACAACAAGAATAATACATGCAGAGCACTTACCATGTTCCCCAGCACTTTTAATAAATTAAATAAATAGTAACTATACAGATAGCACAGGAATACATCTATACTGCAAAGAAAACTAAGGAATATATCATGCCTTTAATAAAATAAAGAAAAAAAATCCTTTAAAAAAAGGACACAACTGAACTCTGATTTTTTTTTTAATGTCCTTCTGAAAGGCTTTAATAACATTAGAAATACTGCATAGAGCTATAATGGTCATCACACTATATTCCTAGTCATACATCTCTTCAGTCTGCTCAGCCGGCATCCCCAGGTCCAATGTTAACTCTGTTAATTGAACTTGTTAATGCGATTGGCTCAGAGGAACAAGGTCGCAGCCAATGAGGACATGGAAGGCAAGATTCTCTTCACATCCTCTTTTATCATTTAAAGAACTCACATGTCTTGTCTACTCAGTGGGCAATTCAGAGCAATGTCTGGTTGATTTCCCAAAGGGTGGAATTCAATGTTATAATCATCACACACATGGAATACAGCTTCACATACTTGAAAAAGAGAGCAAAACTAGAATATATTCCTTGTTTGAAGTTAATTAAAGTGGTAGTGAAACAGCCCATAAAACACTTGTCTGCAGCCAACTAATTCTGCTATACTAAGGATGTTGATTTATCTTGCTTCTGGTGCATATATTTTTTTTTCAGTTCTCCTACTCAAATAAACAAGAGTGTCTTTTTTGTGTGAAAAATTAACAGGGATGCTTAAAAGTGGATGTTTCAAGTGCTTCCTGCTGGTCTCTTACAGGGAGCCCATTTAAGATTACAGAAAAAAGGAACAAAGTTTTTCCCATCTTATTTCCTCTCTGTGTTTTAGTACATGCTCACACAATCATTTAGAGAACAAATTCATTCTTCATTGTTTTAAGGCCACCTAGGATACAAACTAGATGCAAGCTAGGCATTTATATGAGATTAATATGGAAACCAGACTTTTTTCTATGCATCTATGTCTCTTTATCTCCCTGCACCAAAAATGGGGTCCAGGTAAGTTATAAATCCTCATGAATGTTTGTTGAGGGGCTACACAAATTTCCACTCTTGTTTTCTAATCTACTTAAGCCAACACATGTTCTTTTTTATGTAACCATTAAGAATCAAGAAACTCCTAGATACTACAAGCTGATTCTCTTCCCCCCCACCCCAAATTTCACATAAAGAGTCTTCTTTGAATTCACTCTCTGTCACACCCATCCCCACTGCCTTAACTGTTCTCCTGTTGTCTTGCTAGCACTCACACTTGGAATTATCTACCAAAGATCTGGTGTCATGCTTTGTGTTTTATAATCAGTAATTTTTAAAAATCTTAAAACAAGGAGTTAAAGTCTACCAATGCCATCTTTATTGAAGTACTGTTGACAATATTGTGTTAATTTTAGGTATACAGCAAAGTGATTCACCTATCAGTTCAGTTCAATTCAGTCGCTCAGTCATGTCTGACTCTTTACAACCCCATGGACTGCAGTATGCCAGGCCTCCCTGTCCATCACCAACTCCCGGAGCTTACTCAAACTCATGTCCATTGAGTCAGTGATGCCATCCAACCATCTCATCCTCTGTCTCATCCTCTTCTCCTCCCACCTTCAATCTTTCCCAGCATACCGGTCTTTTCTAATGAGTCAGTTCTTTGCATCAGGTGGCCAAAGTATTGGAATTTCAACTTCAACATCAGTCCTTCCAATGAACATTCAGGACTGATTTCCTTTAGGATGGATTAGTTGGATCTCCTTGCAGTCCAACGGACACTCAAGAGTCTTCTCCAACACCACAGTTCAAAAGCATCAATTCTTCGGTGCTCAGCTTTCTTTATGGTCCAACTCTCACATCCATACATGACTACTGGAAAAACCATAGTTTTGACTAGACAGACCTTTGTTGGCAAAGTAATGTCTCTGCTTTTTAATATGCTATCTAGGTTGCTCATACCTTTTCTTCCAAGGAGGAAGCATCTTTTAATTTCATGGCTGCAGTCACCATCTACAGTGATTTTGGAGCCCCCCAAAATAAAGTCAGCCACTGTTTCTACTGTTTCCACATCTATTTGCCATGATCTTTGTTTTTTGAATGTTGAGTCTTAACCCAGGTTTTTCACTCTCCTCTTTCACTTTCATCAAGAGGCTCTTTAGTTCTTCTTCACTTTCTGCTATAAGGGTGGTGTCATCTGCATATCTGAGGTTATTGATATTTCTCCTGGCAATCTTGATTCCAGCTTGTGCTTCAATCAGCCCAGCATTTCACATGATATACTCTGCATATTAGTTAAATAAGCAGGGTGACAATATACATCCTTGACATACTCCTTTCCCAATTTGGAACCAGTCTGTAGCTGATTCTGGCTCAGATCATGAACTCCTTAGTGCAAAATTCAGACTTAAATTGAAGAAAATAGGGAAAACCACTAGACCATTCATATATGACCTAAATCAAATCCCTTATGATTATACAGTGGAAGTGAGAAATAGATTCAAGGGATTAGGTCTGATAAATGGAGTGCCTGGATAACTATGGATGGAGGTTCATGACATTGTACAGGAGGCAGGAAATCAAGACCATCCCCAAGATAAAGAAATGTGAAAAGGGAAAATGGTTGTCTGAGGAGGCCTTACAAATTGCTGTTAAAAGAAAAGAAGCTAAAGGCAAAGGAGAAAAAGAAATATATGCCCATCTGAATGCAGAGTTCCAAAGAATAGCAAGGAGGAATAAGAAAACCCTCCTCAGGGGTCAATGCAAACAAATAGAGGAAAACAATATAATGGGAAAGACTGGAGATCTCTTCAAGAAAATTAGAGATACCAAGGGAACATTTCATGCAAAGATGGGAACAATAAAGGACAGAAATGGTATGGACCTAACAGAAGCAGAAGATATTAAGAAGAGGTGGCAAGAACACACAGAACTATACAAAAGAGATCTTCATGACCCAGATAACCATGATGGTGTGGTCACTCACCTAGAGCCAGACGTCCTGGAATATGAAGTCAATTGGGCCTTAGGAAGCATCAGTATGAACAAAGCTTGTGGAGGTGATGGAATTCCAGTTGAGCTATTTCATATCCTAAAAGATGATGCTGTGAAAGTGCTGCACTCAATATGCCAGCAAATTTGGAAAACTCAGCAGTGGCCACAGGACTGGAAAAGGTCAGTTTTCATTCCAATCCCAAAGATAGGCAGTGCCAAAGAATGTTCAAACCACCACACAATTGCACTGATCTCACACGCTGCCAAAGTAATGCTCGAAATTCTCCAAGCCAGGATTCAACAGTATGTGAACCGTGAACTTCCAGATGTTCAAGCTGGATTTAGAAAAGGGAGAGGAACCAGAGATCAAATTGCCAACATCTATTGTATCATACGGAGAAGGCAATGGCACCCCACTCCAGTACTCTTGCCTGGAAAATCCCATGGATGGAGAAGCCTGGTAGGCTGTGTGTGGTCCATGGGGTCGCTAAGAGTCGGACACGACTGAGTGACTTCACTTTCACTTTTCACTTTCACACATTGGAGAAGGAAATGGCAGCCCACTCCACTGTTCTTGCCTGGAGAACCCCAGGGACAGGGGAGCCTGGTGGGCTGCCATCTATGGGATCACACAGAGTCGGACACGACTGAAGTGACTTAGCAGCAGCAGCGTTGTATCATAAAAAAAGGCAAGAGAGTTCCAGAAAAAACATCTATTTCTGTTTTATTGACTACACCAAAGCCTTTGACTGTGTGGATCACAACAAACTATGGAAAATTCTTCAATAGATGGGAAAACCAGACCACCTTACCTGCCTCCTGAGAAATCTGTATGCGGGTCCAGATTCAGTTATGCATATGTATTATTTTTTAGTCTTTTCCACTATAGGTCATTACAAGATGTTGAATATATTTCCCTGTGCTATACAGTAAATCCCTGTTATTTATTTTACATATGGTGGTGTGTATGTGTTAATCCCATACTCCTAACTTATCCTTCCCCACTTTCGCCTTTGGTAACCATCACTTGGTTTTCTAAGTCTGTGAGTCTGTTTGTGTTTTGTGAATAAGTTCATTTTATTATATTTTTAGATTCCACAAATAAGTGATATCATATAATATTTTTCTTTGTCTGACTTACTTTCCCTTAGTATGATAATCTCCAGGTCCATCATCCTGCTGCAAGTGGCATTGTTTTATCCTTTTTATGGCTGAGTAGTATTCCATTGCGTATACATACGGTACGTGTTCTTTATCCATCCATCTGTTGATGGATATGTTGGTTGCTTCCGTGTCTTGGCTACTATGAATAGTGCTACTGTGAGTAGAAGTATCAGTATCATTTTATAGAAAGGAAATGAAGTTTAGAGAAATTTAATGATTTGGTCAAAGCTGCATCATAGGAATGAAACTAAACAGTTTGTTTCTTCATTGTTATATGGCATTGCATTCACTAATAATAGGACTCAAGTTGGTGAGGAGAGAAGGAACTTGGAAAACATTGAGCCCAACTGCTTCATTTCACATATGGAGAAACTAAGTGAGATTAAATGTTTAGCCCAAGCTTCCAAGGCTAAACTGATCTAAATTAGAAATCTTAATCCAAACTCAAGTCTCTTGCTCTTTTCACATTTCTAGAATTTACCATCTACTATATAATTCAATTTGACAAGAAAATGCTCCTTGCCAACGCCAGCATTCACTGCTAATTTATTCCATCCTTTCCTTGTTTCCTGTCCTTTTACTTCACCTGCATTTCTCAGCAAGTGTTTCTCTCTTCACTCACCTTCATTTCTCCATCTTCCCTCTCCTCAGTCCCTCTATCTTGCAGTAAAGGACAGTTTTCAACTCTTCTTGCTCAAGTTTGCTTTGGTTCCCTTGGCTGTCTTTTCTCCCTATTTTCTTTCTATGAATACATGTACGTGTGTGTGTTAAGTTGTTTCAGGCATGTCCGACTCTTTGCTGCCCTATGGACTGTAGCCCTCCAGGCTCCTCTGTCCATGGGATTCTCCAGGCAAGAATACTGGAGTGGGTTGCCATACCCTCCTTCAGGGGATCTTTCCCACCCAGTGATCGAACCCGCATCTCCTGTGACTCCTGCGGTGCAGGCAGATTCTTTAACCACCGAGCTACCGGGCCAGCCCCTATTAATGCACACCCAGCTGCTTTTTTCAGTCTCCTTTGCTCACTTCCTCTCCTCAACCAGGCCTTATAATGTATGGTCCCTACTGCTTCATCTATGGTTTTCTCTTCTTTATCTCAATCACAACTTTATTTATACCATCACCTACATGCTCATGATTTCCACATCAGCAACTCCACCCTGATATTCAAACTCAAACCGAATACTGTCTGCAGAATAGTCCAACCATCATGAGGTTATACATGCCACATTGACTCAATATGTCCAACTTTCAACTCATGCTCTTTGCTTCCCATCAGACTTGTGTTTTCTTTTCTTGCTTCATGACATTACTGTCTACTGACCACTTTAACAGATACTGGCCAATTTTTCACCAATATCCCTTCTATTCCTTAATGTCACATGGCTAGACTGCATTTCCTGGCTCCCTTGTGGTTCAGTGGCCTTCCCAGGTGACGCCAGTGGTAAAGAAGCTGCCTGCCAGTACAGGAGATATAAGAGACATGGGTTCAATCCCTGGGTTGGAAAGATCCCCTGGAGTAGGAAATGGCACCCCACTTTAGTATGCTTGCCTGGAAGATTCCATGAGCAGAAGAGTCTGGCAAGCTATAGTTAGTGGGGCCACAAAGAGTCAGATATGTCTTTGTTGAAACTAATTGTCACAGAAATTAGCTTGCCCTGACCAACAGTATCACCTAGGTGAGTAATGTTAATCAGGAATGACCCTGTTGTCTTACTTCCCTTGCGTACACACTCATTCTCAACACCAGGATTCTTCCTATTATCTTTTTAAAAAAATCTCTCCATTTTTACCACTCTTATCTCCTATGTGTGTGTGTGTTAGTCACTCAGTCGTGTCTGACTCCTTGTGACCCCATGGGGTAGCCCACCAAGCTCCTCTGTCCATGGAATTCTCCAGGCAAGAATACTGGAGTGGGTAGCCATTCCCTTCTCCAGGAGATCTTCCCAACCCAAGGACAGAACCCAGGTCTCCTGCATTGCAGGCAGATGCTTTCCTGTCTGAGCCACCGGGTTCGCTCCTTATCTCCATGTAATTGTTCCCATTTATTCTCATGGTTTCATATCTTTTATTAGACCTAATGCAATTTATTCTCAATTGTACTTTGCCTCAAATATCTTGTAAAATTCAACCCTCTCCTTTGCTACCTTACTTCTTAGGTTAACATCTAAAATTTCAATGCCTGGCATCATTTCATGACTTGAAATCATTGTTATGTGTGTAGACACAGCATGGCACCCAAGTCTCTCTGACTTTTCTTCTCTATACTTTCACCATTCCAAATGTTTCACATTTTACGCAAACTATTCACTTCCTTCTTCCCTCACTTTATTTATTCTATTTCTAAATATGTAAGAGCTGACACTTTGGAAAAGACCCTGACGCTGGGAAAGATTGAAGGCAGAAGGAAAAGGGGGCAGCAGAGGATGAGGTGGTTAGATAGCATCACTGACTCAGTGGACATGAATTTGAGCAAACTCCGGGAGGTAATGAAGAAGAGGGAAGCCTGGCATGCTGCAGTCCATGGGGTTGCAAAGAGACAAACACAGCTTAGCAAAAACAAAAACAATTATAATGGTAGAGAACTATATTTTTGTTCTATGCTATAAAAATTCTACTTATTCTTCAAAGTCCAAAGTCTTTGTGGTACAGGGGTGCTTTCTCTCATCCCAAGGTCAGACTTGATTCCTATACCCTCTGTGTATGTAACTATTCCACCTTAGCTCTAAAAATCCTTTGTCTCCTCATTATTTTGAAGGATACTAAAAGCCTAGTATCAATGTCTTTTTCCAGTGTTTATTTCTTATTTCATGGGAGCAAGCTTTGTTCTTAAATAAAGGAGCCAATAAAGATTTGGCAAATAACTGAGAAAATGAATGAAAGTACAGATGCAAGGTCAAACATATTTCATCTGTGAAACATGTTGCTAGGTACTGGTGTTTAGATAAATGACTCATGGTCCACTCTGCTTTCAAAACAAAGTCTAATGGTTTCTCTCTATGTATCCCAACTCATCAAAGATTTGTTGCTTTCTCCAGTTGTTCATTTATCTCAACTCTTTGAAGAGGTTGGAGTTCAAAGCTGTCTTTTAACTTTTTCTTATATTTTATGACATACTTTAGGCTTTTCTTGGATTAAGAAGCATAAACCACTTACCCTAGAAAATGCATAAGAGATCAAAGTAATGTACCTCTGAAGAGTGCACTTAAGAACTCAGAAAGGGTAGTAATATTACCATATAATTATTTCAATTTATCTATCTCTCAAAGCCCAAAGAATCCTTTTTCACTTTTCCAGACCATAAGTGTATCATCTCCTTTTAGAAAGTCCAAGAAGATAGTATACAACTGATTCATAATACTAATTAATTAATCACTGCTTTTGTGCAACGTTCCATGTTGTAGCTTATGCTTCTCTTAATTAATTTTAGTATCCATACACCTTTATCTCCTTGCTAGGTTTTAAAGACTTTCAGCATAAAATATCCCTTGGAAATTAGTGGTCTATTTCATATGTTGTTTAAATAATCACTCCAATTTTGTTTTGACTTGTTTTAGTCCTTAGAATACACAGCAAACTATTCATGCTTATTGTGTTTCATTTGGAGAAGGGCGTGTATTTCTTTTGCTTAGTCTGTTTAAATTCACTGTAGGTTATATATTCGACCTTTGCTCTCCCTTACTACTGTGATGATGATCAAGGTGGTTATTTCCAGCTAGGCTCACTTGGTGCATTTTAATTGAATAGGAACTGGTTGGTGGGATTATATTAAAAGGAATCATCTTGTGACTCATATTATTTCACTTAGGACTTGAATGTCAGAGCATACATGGTTCTAGAATTGGTTCTGAGAAATGACAAAAGGGAGAGAACAAGATTTCCTCTGTGTTAATAACAATGGGGTTTAAATGCCACATCTGATTTTAACTCAACAATTTTTCACTTTTTTGTGCCCTGGTCCAGTCGCTGTGGTTTTCCCCCATTTCATTGTTTGTGTTTACGCTATATACGATGTCAGGAAGGAATCTGCTTCCTTCATGACTATGTACTCATGTCAGATTCTTAGATTCATATATTTTTTTCAAGGAGGAAGAACTGCAATCAATTGAGGGCCTGCAGTTGGATCCTTGAGGCTATTTAGTTAACATAAATAAATAATCACAGGAGTCATGGTTATATGGTGGCCATAAACCTGCTCCACTTAGGGTCTGAAAGCACATAAAAGAGAACAAATGGTCTCTCCGCCCCTAACCTTCAACCCTGGCTGTACCCTGCTTGAAACACCAAAATGAGCCATCTGTCCCTTTTCACTTCTCATTTAAAAAAAAAAAATTACTTTTTTTTTTTTTTGGCTGTACTGGGTCTTCACTGCTGTATAGGCTTTCTCTAGTTGGAGCAAGCGGTAGCTACTCTCTAGGTGTGGCGAGTGGAAACTACTCTCTGCTTGCGATGCACAGGCTTCTTTTGTTGCAGAGCATGGCTTTTAGGGCGTGTGGGCTCAGCAGTTGTGGCTCCCCTGCTCTAGGGCACAGGCTCAGTAGTTGTAGCACCCAGGCTTCGTTGACCCCACCCCCCGCAAGTGGAATCTTCCCAGATCAGGGATGGAACCTGTGTCTCCTGCATTGGCAGGCGGATTCCTTACCACTGAGCCACCAGGAAGCCCTGTCACCTCTCATTTTGAATTCAGAGTGAGGAAAAAAGAGAAGGTGGTCCATCAGAAGCAAAGGGTATAATTAAAGCTGTTCCTGAGAAAATAGAACACAAGCACTCCTTCATTTCTAGGAATTTTTCTTTCCCTTCCCCCTGTAAGAACAAAAATAAAAAAGAAATTAGAAGTGACTCTAATAACATTTGGAATGGAGAATTAGGGAAATAATGGTATTCAATGCTTTTCAGAAAAACATTCTATGTGTTGCTTCTGAAAAACATTGAATTTTCTGCAAAGCAGCTTTCTTCCACCATCCGCACGGCCGGAATGCCTTCCCAAGCATCTACCAGAGCAACCATTTATCTGACTGGCATCACCCTGCCCAGGCTGCAGAAGCTGGATGGTTTTACATTTTGAACGTCAGCGCAACCTGCTCTCCAAGGCCTCTGAAACCCCTAAGCCAGAAAGTCTGCTTGCAGAATGGAATTCCTTAATCGAATGTTCAAAGCTCATTACCTCTAAGGAGCTCCGGACTTCCTGCCCCACAACCATCTGACAGATGGAAAAAGGAGAAAGCTCCTGCTGGGGTTTCCCAGGGACGAAAATCTTTGTTCATATTTGTTAATAACGTGAAGCTTGGAATCCTCAGACAGCATTTCCCTTCACTGAGTCTGCAAATCTCCTCCCTGTCCTTTTTGTGTGTAAGAGTTAATTCCCAGAGCCAGCACTAAACTAACACACGATGACAGCTTCTCCCTCAGCTCAGTCAGGCGAACACGCGGCGTCAGGTTCAAAATGAAAGTCGCACGTCCTTCTGTTTCCTGGCAGTGAGGAACAATACAGGCCAAATCGAATGCAATCCTTCTTTGAAGTCGGTTTGCAAGGGTCCGTCCCCTGCCCTCTGTTGCCGATAGGTGGCGCTGCTGCAAAGCAGATCATTACGCTAGGCGTGCGTGCAGGACCGCGGTAAGAGCTCTGGAGTGGTCCAGATCTCTGCAGCCTGGTGGATGCAACCTGGCACACCCCCAACAAACAGCAGGGGGACCGGCCCTCCTTCTCACGCCAAAAATGATAGCTACTCACCACGGGGCAGATGATTCAACCACAGCTAAAATAGCATTTTTGCACAGGACCCACACTTGACCCGTGTTTAAGTAATTCTAGGTTTCTCTTTCATCATTTCCAGATTCTTTTCCTTAAATGAGCTTAACTGTAGTTTACCTCATTAAAACATTCAAAAATATTCATTACATTACAATTCCCTCGGCACGTGCTGAGAGTATTGTTGTTGTCTGTTTTAATATATGGGACGCAAGACTTCATTTCCCCCTTTCTCCCCTTAACCTGGGAGCTGTCTTTCAAAGGATGGCAGGAACCATGGACAAGAACAGAAGTTCTGACTTCAGAAATCTGTCCATCAGGAACAAGGAGAAAAAAATCAAAACCGGATCAAGAAGAGATACACACATATGCATATGTGTGTGTGTATGTATGTATATATTTCTCTCCCCTACAGAATTTATCCATGCTTTATTCTTTAACACCTTTCCCTCTCTTGACAGAGAAAATGTGGTTATTTTATTGAAATGATTTGTATGAAGATAAAGTGAGGTTAAAACAACAGCAAAAAGTTGAAAATCATTCTTACTCGTCTGTAATGAAGCTACAAGGAATTAAATGCTAAGTAAGACCCATTGTCCTGTCCACCCTATGCCTGTCCATCTTTTCTTCACAACTCAGAATCCTTAGCCAGTGAGTGATCTTAGAGCTTAGCTTCCTAGAACTATCATGCCACAGAGAATGGAATAGAGAACTAAACAAACTGTCCCAAATTCACAAGACATTTCTGAATTTTTTTGCTTCACAGAAAAAAATCACTCTAAGCCTTCTGAAACTAGTTCTGAATATTTTTGCTCCTAATTCTGGCAAAGCATCAATTTCCAGTGACACCCAACACATCTTTCCCATCACAACTCCCCGCCCCCCGCTGCTTCCACCCAGATGCTTCCCTTCCCCAAGAAGCTACTTTTCAACTGAATAGTCTCTGGAAGCCAGCTACATACTCCTTACACGACTGAGGACTGGGCAATGCTAGTTTCCTAACCTTGGAAGAACTGGGTAGAACGATAGTAATCAGGATGCAGCACAGACATCAGTAGCAATGGTCCACATTATTACAGAGTTACTGAACTCTGTCGGTTTTAACTCCATTTTCATTACTGTCCAGCTCATTTGTTCCTGACAAGCTCAACCTCTCTAAGGGGGCCAACCCCCTGAAACATATTTATCACACTCAGTGTTCAGTGCATCTGGAACCTACGCTGAGTACCATCATAGGTTTCTGGACATTCTCAAGTTATTCTACTGGCCAAAGTTCCATGATTAATATCTTAAAATACCTACTTTCAGGAAATGTGCCTCTTCCTAGGTTAGGTAAATAATGCATTTCTGCATAAGAGAAGTTTGAGGGTATCAGGAAAATCCCCTGACCTCCACCCAAATGGAAAGTTATTGAATCATAAATCTGATTTTATAAACATCTGTTTCTAAGCTTCCTGCAGCTAGACATTGTTCTTCCCTGCTACTATGTTCAAAACTATATGTCTCTCCAAAAGATGTTTTCAAGTTAATTCATAGTTTTCTTTTTAAAAGAACCATTGTATCTTGCATTTCTAAAGACAGGAATACTCGTAAGCCAATTGAATTATTTTTCCTTAACAGTATAAATATCATTCAAGTCACCTTTCAGTCAAATACAGGGTCTACCTTAGATGACTTATCAAGAAATTCCCACCGTATAGCACAGGGAACCCTTCTCAATGCTCTGTGGTGACCTGAATGAGAAGGAAATCCAAAAAGGAGGGTGTATATACACATACATACATTTAAGGAGGGTGTATACATATATATACACATACATATAAGGAGGGTGTATATATATATGTGTGTGTAAATATATATATATGTAGCTGATTCACTTTTCTGTGCAGCAGAAACTAACACATTGTAAAGCAGTATACTCCAATAAAAACTTTTAAAAGTTCTTCTATTTCTGGGACATTCCTGGTGACTCAGTGGTTAAGACTCTGTGCTTCCAATGCAGGGGGCACAGGTTTGATTCCTGGTTAGGGAAATAAGATCCCACATGCCATGTGGTGCATCCAAAAAAAGAGAGAAAAGAAAAAGAAATTCCCTCTATTTCTGATCTCCATCCTCTCCTGCACCCCCTGCTCTTTATTCTCGAAATTACATTTTAAAAAATATACAGATAAACATAAAACAGATGCTCAAGTCTACTTCAAAAGATCCTTGGTCACTTGCTATGCAAAGAAGAGAGTTTAGAACCAGAGATCCAGTGAAAGATTGTAGCTTGTTGAAATTTCTTTGAACAGCACATTTCCAAAGCATCGTATCAGAACACCCATGACGTATCCATTGGTTTCAATGAATTTTTATTAAGTTCTTAAGTCACTGGGGCAAATGAAATTTTAAGTCTGTAATTCTTCAAAGTAGTTCATCTCAATCTCAGAACAATCATCTTAATAGTATTCATCACTCTCCAAAATTATTTATTTGTATACATTTTTATTTTTCTCTTCCACATGAATAAATCTTTATTAAAATACACTGGAATATTGGTTGACACATAGGGACTTTATAAGTAATTGTGATGAATAAATAATGTCCCACACATTCTGGTGTTACAGGTGGAAATAAAATAAAATAAGAAGTTAATTCGTCTTCACTCGTTGGTAGGAACGCAAAGTTCAGCCACTTTGGAGATCAATTTGTTAGTTTCTTGTGAAATTAAGCATACCCTTGCCATAAAACTCGACATCTGTGGGACTCAGTAATCCTACTTCTGGTTTTTACTCAAATCAACTGAAAATTTACATTCACCTAAGACCGGTACAAAACCTTTATAGCCACTTTGTTTGTAATTGCTGAACATTGGAGACAACCAAGATGCCCTTCAACAGATAGATAAGTCAGTTATGGTGCATACATACAATGGAACATTATTCAACAATAAAATGGAAGGAGTTCCTGATGAAACAAATTCATTTTTGCCAAGTATAGAAAACCAGACCAAAAAGACTGCATGTATCCTAGTCCATTTGGTGTGATATTTTTGAAAAGGCAAAACTACAAGGATGAAAAACATACGTATTTGTTTGAAGGATTTGAGGAGGGGGAGTGACTGACTCAGAGGGGACACAGGGGAATTCTTAGCGTGACCGGACAAGTCTATATGGTGCTGTGCAGGGGTACACATGACTGCGTTTTCCTTATTTTCTTTTGTTTTTTTTCATTTGGCTGAACTGGTTCTTAGCTGCAGCACGTGGGATCTTCATGGCTCTTAGCTGCAGCATGTGTGATCTAGTTCCTTGACCAGGGACCAAACCCAGGCCCCCTGCTTTGGGAGTACAGAGTCTTAACCACTGGACTGCCAGGGAAGTCCTTGTGCATTTTTCAAAACTCACAAAACCATATACCACTTTATACCACTTTAATACATGCAAATTAAAATAAACAGAAGATGTTGGAGGATCCTAGATAAAATGCAGACTCTGATAAACGAGTCTAATTATATTCCAAATACAGGAGAAAAATCTCACTGGAGGGAGTGGGGGGAAAATGAGGCGACCTAAGTACAAGAGGTAAACAGTGGTTCGACTAGAAAATATAACCAAAGGAAAAAAATCTCCTATGCCTAAACATCGTACTGTAGTTGGTAAGTTTGTTTTCTAGGGGTGCAGGTTAGCTATTCTGAAACTACATGTACACTAGAGTTTAACACATCAGTCAGTGGGTTGTAAATAATGGGAGCTAAGGTATTCACTGCCAAAGAAAGAAGTGATGAAATCAAATAAAGGTGGATTAGAGTAAGAGCTATTGTATCAGAGAGGGAAAGAGAGAATAGAGGGGTGGGACTGAAATACAGCAGGAATATATACGTAGGATAGTGTCCAGACATATGTATTAACGTAGTTCTGTGCAGTGAGAGAGCCCCAAAGCAGCGACAGGCCAGTAGCCACAAGTGCAACTGTGCCCAGATCTTTTGTTTCTAAATGCCATTCATTGATAATAGCAACCTGGGCTCCTTGGAGAAATTGTTAATTCGAGGGTCCAGGAAATACAAAATGATTCTGGAAGATCCGGAAATGCCAGACATTAAAGAAGTGCCCCCTCGGGGGAGGAGCCAAGATGGCGGAGGAGCAGGACGGGGAGACCACCTTCTCTCCCACAGATTCATCAACAGAATAACTGAACGCAGAGCAAACTTCGCAAAACAACTTCTGATCGCTAGCTGAGGTCATCAGGCGCCCAGGAAAGCAGCCCATTGTCTTCGAAAGGAGGTAGGACAAAATATAAAAGATAAAAAGTGAGACAAAAGAGCTAAGGACGGAGATCCGTCCCGGGAAGGGAGTCTTAGGCGGCATTGCTTGGGGTAGGGTCCGGGCCTGAGTGCCCTGAGGACAATCGGAGGGAGCTTCTGTGAGTTGCCAACTTGAACTGTGGGAGACCAAAAGAGAGAGAGAAAATTAACCGGCCGAACACACTGCCGGCCGTTCGCAGAACAAAGGGACCGAGAAAGTCCCGAGAAGAGCTCGCAGGCTGCGGACCGGCCCAGCCCCGCCGGAGGCAGGAGGCAGGGGGGAGGGGAAGGTCGCGGCGAGACACAGGGCGCAGGCACCCGACCGGCGCGGGCGGGGACTGGGGCTGGGGACGCGGAGGGCAGAAGGCGCGCGCACCCGACTGGCGCCAGCGGAAACTGAGACTGGGTCCGCGGAAGGGAGTGGGCGCGCCACACCTGGGAAGAGTGCGCCCACCGAGCCCCTGGCTGCCTGGACCGCTCTGACGGGGAAGGCACAGAGAGCAGGCGCAGCTTTTCCTTCCGCGCTTTTGTGGAACACCCGAGGGCTGGAACCTCGCGCAGCGCGGGGCGCGCTCCATATAGAGCGGCCGGGAGCCTGAGCAGCGCAGAGGAGAGAGCAGCGTCAGCCCCTCCCCGCAGAGGACGGAACTAGCTACCTGAATAAGAGTCCACCTCCGCCCGCCTGTGTCAGGGCGGAAATGAGGCTCTGAAGAGACCGGCAAACAGAAGCCAAATAAACAAAGGGAACCGCCTCAGAAGGGACTGGTGCAACAGATTAAAATCCCTGTAGGAAACATTGACTACACCGGAGGAGCCTGTAGATATCGAGAAGCGTAAGCTGGAACGAGGAGCTATCTGAAACTGAGCCGAACCCACACTGACCGCAACAGCTCCAGAGAAACTCCTAGATATAATTTTACTTTTTTCTCTTTTTTTATTTTTTTTCTTTTTTTCTTTTTTTTCTTTTTTCTTTTTTATTTTTTCTCTTTTATTTTCCTTTAAAATCCCCTATTACTCTCCCATTACTCCTTAACTTTCATTTCCATAGACTTTTACGATTTTTTAATTAGGGGGAAAAAAAAATTTTTTTTTTTCTTTTTCTTTTTTTTTCTTTCTTTTTTTTCTTTCCTTTTTCTCTTCTATTTTCTATTTTTCTTTTTCTCTTATTTCTTTTAAAGTCCTCTAGTACTCCTCTACTACTCCTTAATTTTCATTTTCAATACACTATAACCTTACAAAAAAAAAAAAGAAGAGAAGCCCTATTTTTAAACCGAAGATTATTCTCTCCCAATCTTGACTCTCTGTTTTCTACCTCAGAACACCTCTATTTCCTCCTTTCCCCTTCTCTTCCCAATCCGATTCTGTGAATCTTTGTAGGTGACTGGGCTACGGAGAACACTCTGGGAACAGACAGCTGCGTAGATCTGTCTCTCTCCTCTTGAGTCCCCCTTTTTCTCCTCCTGTTCATCTCTATCTCCCTCCTCCCTCTCCTCTTCTTCATGTGACTCTGTGAACCTCTCTGGGTGTCCCTAACGGGGGAGAATCTTTTAGCCATTAACCTAGAAGTTTTCTTATCAGGGCTGTATAGTTGGAGAAGTCCTGAGACTACAGGAAGAATAAAACTGAAATCCAGAGGCAGGAGACTTAAGCCCAAAACCTGAGAACACCAGAAAACTCCTGACTACATGGAACTTTAAGTAATAAGTGACTGTCCAAAAGCCTCCATACCTACACTGAAACCAACCACCACCCAAGAGCCAATAAGTTTTAGAGCAAGACATACCACGCAAATTCTCCAGCAACGCAGGAACATAGCCCTGAACATCAACATACAGGCTGCCCAAGGTCACACCTAACACATAGACCCATCTCAAAACTCATTACTGGGCACTCCATTGCTCTCCAAACAGAAGAAATCAAGTTCCACGCACCAGAACACTGACGCAAGCTTCCCTAACCAGGAAATCTTGACAAGCCAATCGTCTAACCCCACCCACTGGGTTAATCCTCCACAACAAAAAGGAACCACAGACCTCCAGAATACAGAAAGCCCACTCCAGATACAGCAATCTAAACAAGATGAAAAGGCAAAGAAATACCCAACAGGTAAAGGAACATGAAAAATGCCCACCAAGTCAAACAAAAGAGGAGGAGATAGGGAATCTACCTGAAAAAGAATTTAGAATAATGATAATAAAAATGATCCAAAATCTTGAAAACAAAATGGAGTTACAGATAAATAGCCTGGAAACAAAGACTGAAAAGATTCAAGAACTGTTTAATAAAGACCTAGAAGAAATAAAAAAGAGTCAATTAAAAATGAATAATGCAATGAATGAGATCAAAAACACTTTGGAGGGAACCAAGAGTAGAATAACGGAGGCAGAAGATAGGATAAGTGAGGTAGAAGATAAAATGGTGGAAATAAATGAAGCAGAGAGGAAAAAAGAAAAAAGGATCAAAAGAAATGAGGACAACCTCAGGGACCTCTGGGACACTGTGAAATGCCCCAACATTCGAATCATAGGAGTTCCAGAAGAAGAAGACAAAAAGAAAGGCCATGAGAAAATACTCAAGGAGATAATAGCTGAAAACTTCCCTAAAATGGGGAAGGAAATAGCCACCCAAATCCAAGAAACCCAGAGAGTCCCAAACAGGATAAACCCAAGGCGAAACACCCCAAGACACATATTAATCAAATTAACAAAGATCAAACACAAAGAACAAATATTAAAAGCAGCAAGGGAAAAACAACAAATAACACACAAAGGGATTCCCATAAGGATAACAGCTGATCTATCAATAGAAACCCTCCAGGCCAGAAGGGAATGGCAGGACGTACTGAAAGTAATGAAAGAGAATAACCTACAACCTAGATTACTGTATCCAGCAAGGATCTCATTCAGATATGAAGGAGAATTCAAAAGCTTTACAGATAAGCAAAAGCTGAGAGAATTCAGCACCACCAAACCAGCTCTTCAACAAATGCTAAAGGATCTTCTCTAGACAGGAAATGCAGAAAGGTTGTATAAACGTGAACCCAAAACAACAAAGTAAATGGCAACGGGACCACACCTATCAATAATTACCCTAAATGTAAATGGGTTGAATGCCCCAACCAAAAGACAAAGATTGGCTGAATGGATACAAAAACAAGACCCCTATATATGCTGTCTACAAGAGACCCACCTCAAAGCAAGAGACACATACAGACTAAAAGTGAAGGGCTGGAAAAAAATATTTCATGCAAACGGAGACCAAAAGAAAGCAGGAGTCGCAATACTCATATCAGATAAAATAGACTTTCAAATAAAGGATGTGAAAAGAGACAAAGAAGGACACTACATAATGATCAAAGGATCAATCAAAGAAGAAGATATAACAATTATAAATATATATGCACCCAACATAGGAGCACCGCAATATGTACGGCAAACGCTAACGAGTATGAAAGAGGAAATTAATAGTAACACAACAATAGTGGGAGACTTTAATACCCCACTCACAACTATGGATAGATCAACTAAACAGAAAATTAACAAGGAAACACAAACCTTAAATGACACAATGGACCAGCTAGACCTAATTGATATCTATAGGACATTTCACCCCAAAACAATCAACTTCACCTTTTTCTCAAGTGCACACGGAACCTTCTCCAGAATAGATCACATCCGGGGCCATAAATCTGGTCTTGGAAAATTCAAAAAAATTGAAATCATTCCAGTCATCTTTTCTGACCACAGTGCAGTAAGATTAGATCTCAATTACAGGAAAAAAACTGTTAAAACTTCAAACATATGGAGGCTAAATAACACGCTTCTGAATAACCAACAAATCATAGAAGAAATCAAAAAAGAAATCAAAATATGTATAGAAATGAATGAAAATGAAAACACAACAACCCAAAACCTATGGGACACTGTAAAAGCAGTGCTAAGGGGAAGGTTCATAGCATTACAGGCTTACACCAAGAAACAAGAGAAAAACCAAATAAATAACCTAACTCTACACCTAAAGCAATTAGAGAAGGAAGAAATGAAGAACCCCAGAGTTAGCAGAAGGAAAGAAATCTTAAAAATCAGGGCAGAAATAAATGCAAAAGAAACTAAAGAGACCATAGCAAAAATCAACAAAGCTAAAAGCTGGTTTTTTGAAAAAATAAACAAAATTGACAAACCATTAGCAAGACTCATTAAGAAACAAAGAGAGAAGAACCAAATTAACAAAATTAGAAATGAAAATGGAGAGATCACAACAGACAACACTGAAATACAAAGGATCATAAGAGACTACTACCAGCAGCTCTATGCCAATAAAATGGACAACTTGGATGAAATGGACAAATTCTTAGAAAAGTATAACTTTCCAAAACTGAACCAGGAAGAAACAGAAGATCTTAACAGACCCATCACAAGCAAGGAAATCGAAACTGTAATCAAAAATCTTCCAGCAAACAAAAGCCCAGGACCAGATGGCTTCACAGCTGAATTCTACCAAAAATTTAGAGAAGAGCTAACACCTATCTTACTCAAACTCTTCCAGAAAATTGCAGAAGAAGGTAAGCTTCCAAACTCATTCTATGAGGCCACCATCACCCTAATTCCAAAACCAGACAAAGATGCCACAAAAAAAGAAAACTATAGGCCAATATCACTGATGAACATAGATGCAAAAATCCTTAACAAAATTCTAGGAAACAGAATCCAACAACATATTAAAGAAAATCATACACCATGACCAAGTGGGCTTTATCCCAGGAATGCAAGGATTCTTTAATATCCGCAAATCAATCAATGTAATACACCACATTAACAAATTGAAAGATAAAAACCATATGATTATCTCAATAGATGCAGAGAAAGCCTTTGACAAAATTCAACACTCATTTATGATTAAAGCTCTCCAAAAAGCAGGAATAGAAGGAACATACCTCAACATAATAAAAGCTATATATGACAAACCCACAGCAAGCATCACCCTCAATGGTGAAAAATTGAAGGCATTTCCCCTGAAATCAGGAACAAGACAAGGGTGCCCACTCTCACCACTACTATTCAACATAGTGTTGGAAGTTCTGGCCACAGCAATCAGAGCAGAAAAAGAAGTAAAAGGAATCCAGATAGGAAAAGAAGAAGTAAAACTCTCACTGTTTGCAGATGACATGATCCTCTACATAGAAAACCCTAAAGACTCTACCAGAAAATTACTAGAGCTAATCAATGAATATAGTAAAGTTGCAGGATATAAAATTAACACACAGAAATCCCTTGCATTCCTACATACTAACAATGAAAAAAACAGAGAAATTAAGGAAACAATACCATTCACCATTGCAACAAAAAGAATAAAATACTTAGGAGTATATCTACCTAAAGAAACAAAGGACCTATACATAGAAAACTATAAAACACTGATGAAAGAAATCAAAGAGGACACAAACAGATGGAGAAACATACCATGTTCATGGATTGGAAGAATTAATATTGTCAAAATGGCTATTCTACCCAAAGCAGTCTATAGATTCAATGCAATCCCTATCAAGCTACCAACGGTATTTTTCACAGAACTAGACCAATGAATTTCACAATTTGTATGGAAATACAAAAAGCCTCGAATAGCCAAAGTAATCTTGAGAAAGAAGAATGGAACTGGAGGAATCAACCTGCCTGACTTCAGACTCTACTACAAAGCCACAGTCATCAAGACAGTATGGTACTGGCACAAAGACAGAAATATAGATCAATGGAACAGAATAGAAAGCCCAGAGATAAATCCACGAACCTATGGACACCTTATCTTTGACAAAGGAGGCAAGGATATACAATGGAAAAAAGACAACCTCTTTAACAAGTGGTGCTGGGAAAACTGGTCAACCACTTGTAAAAGAATGAAACTAGAACACTTTCTCACACCATACACAAAAATAAACTCAAAATGGATTAAAGATCTAAATGTAAGACCAGAAACTATAAAACTCCTAGAGGAGAACATAGGCAAAACACTCTCTGACATAAATCACAGCAAGATCCTCTATGACCCACCTCCCAGAATATTGGAAATAAAAGCAAAACTAAACAAATGGGACCTAATGAAACTTAAAAGCTTTTGCACTACAAAGGAAACTATAAGTAAGGTGAAAAGACAGCCCTCAGATTGGGAGAAAATAATAGCAAATGAAGAAACAGACAAAGGATTAATCTCAAAAATATACAAGCAACTCCTGCAGCTCAATTCCAGAAAAATAAATGACCCAATCAAAAAATGGGCCAAAGAACTAAACAGACATTTCTCCAAAGAAGACATACAGATGGCTAACAAACACATGAAAAGATGCTCAACATCACTCATTATTAGAGAAATGCAAATCAAAACCACAATGAGGTACCATTACACGCCAGTCAGGATGGCTGCTATCCAAAAGTCTACAAGCAATAAATGCTGGAGAGGGTGTGGAGAAAAGGGAACCCTCTTACACTGTTGGTGGGAATGCAAACTAGTACAGCCGCTATGGAAAACAGTGTGGAGATTTCTTAAAAAACTGGAAATAGAACTGCCATATGACCCAGCAATCCCACTTCTGGGCATACACACTGAGGAAACCAGATCTGAAAGAGATACATGCACCCCAATGTTCATCGCAGCACTGTTTATAATAGCCAGGACATGGAAGCAACCTAGATGCCCATCAGCAGATGAATGGATAAGGAAGCTGTGGTACATATACACCATGGAATATTACTCAGCCATTAAAAAGAATTCATTTGAACCAGTCCTAATGAGATGGATGAAGCTGGAGCCCATTATACAGAGTGAAGTAAGCCAGAAAGATAAAGAACATTACAGCATACTAACACATATATATGGAATTTAGAAAGGTGATAACGATAACCCTATATGCAAAACAGAAAAAGAGACACAGAAATACAGAACAGACTTTTGAACTCTGTGGGAGAATTTGAGGGTGGGATATTTCAAAAGAACAGCATGTATACTATCTATGGTGAAACAGATCACCAGCCCAGGTGGGATGCATGAGACAAGTGCTCGGGCCTGGTGCACTGGGAAGACCCAGAGGAATCGGGTGGAGAGGGAGGTGGGAGGGGGGATCGGGATTGGGAATACATGTAAATCCATAGCTGATTCATATCAATGTATGACAAAACCCACTGGAAAAAAAATAATAATAATAAAAGAAAAAAAAGAAGTGCCCCCTCCCCAAAATAGAGGCATGTTAAAGACATCCAAGCTTCTGACAGCCAACACTGGAACGAAATAAAGAGAATATTGGGTTATAACACGGATAATAATGCAAAAGTCCACGACATGGTAGTGTAAGTAGATGATTAAGTAAGTGAATAAATGGGGAAACAGACAAATAGTCCTTACTGAAGAATCCCAAATATTAAATATAAAAGGAAAACTAGAAATAGAAAGGCGCCCCTGGTCCCCCGCAGTAATAACTGCTTCTCACAGAATCTACTGAGAGATGCTAAATTTCTGTGAGCAAAATGTGAAGGAGAAACAGGAAAAACGAATAGCCTGAAATCATCTCTGCCATAACTTAGTAACTACCGTCATGGTTTTTAATATATTCCCAGAAAGTCTTTGGTACTCCTCCCTACACAGGAGGTGGACCGTCATGCCTCTCCCCTGAAATGTGGGCTGATCTTAGTGACTTGCTTCTGAAGAATATAGTATGAAAGGAAAAATAAACAAATAACAGCAGAGAAGCCTGGCAGACAGTAGCTTAATAAAGGGTTTGAGGCTAACATCATCAGTGATAAGTCACGTTGATGTCATGCGCCTTCTGGTAGAATGGGATAATAAGGTCACTTCATCTGTTTAGCATTTTTCCCTTAAACTAATAGCCTCCATCTATCCTGAGAAAACCCAAGACAAACACAGACGGAGGTACCGTCTACAAAACCCTTCAAAGGTATCAATGTTACACACCAAAATAAGAAAAAGGAAACAGATTGGTGGAAACTAAGGTGATGTAATGACTAAATGCAATGTGGAATCCTGGATTGGATCCTGGAACAGAAAAAGGACATTTTTTTTCCCCCTCATATCTGAAAAACTGGAGAAATCCAAAGAAGCTCTGAAGTTTAGCTAATAGTTGTTGTTTTCGTTGTTTAGTTGCTAAGTCATATCCAACTCTTTTGTGACCTCATGGACTATAACCTTCCAGGCTCCTCTGTCCATGGGGTTTCCCAGGCAAGCATAATTGAGTGGGATGCCCTCTTCCTGACCCAGGGATCAAACCCACGTCTCCTGCCTTGCAGGTGGATTCTTTACCACTGAGCCACCTGGGAAGCTCTTAGAGAGCTGCTGCGCGGGCGCAGGAGGGCCGAGAGGAGCTACTCCACGTTCAAGGTCAGGAGCGGCGGCTGCGCTTTGCTGGAGCAGCCGTGAAGAGATACCCCACGTCCAAGGTAAGAGAAACCCAAGTAAGACAGTAGGTGTTGCGAGAGGGCATCAGAGGGCAGACACACTACAACCGTAATCACAGAAAACCAGCCAACTTGATAACGGGACCACAGTCGTGTCTAGCTAATAGTAGTGCGGCACTAATACCGATTCCCTAGTTTGGGGAACTTGCTATGATTGGGCTTCCCTGGTGGCTCAGACGGTAAAGTGTCTGTCCGCGATGTGGGAGACCCAGGTTTGATCCCTGGGTTGGGAAGATCCCCTAGAGAAGGAAAAGGCAACCCACTCCAGTACTCTTGCCTGGAGAATCCCATGGATGGAGGAGCCTGATAGGCTACAGTCTATGGGATCCCAAAGAGTTGGACACGACTGAGTGACTTCACTTTCACTTTCTTTCAAACTTGCTATGATTATATGTTTGCATAAGAGGAAACTGGATCTAGGGTATATAGGACTCTCTGTACCATTTTTTCAACACTTCTACAAATCTGAATTCATTTTAAGACAAAACTTTTAAAAATATATATATTTATTTGACTGTGCTGGATCCTAGTTGTGACAAGCAGGATCTAGTTCCCTGATCAGGGATCAAACCCAAGCCCCCTGCTTTGGAAGTGTGTAGTCCTAGCCACTGGGCCACCAAGGAAGTCCCTCAAGACAAAAACTTTAAAAAGAAAACAAGTTAGCTAGTAATATATGTCAAATGAATATTAAAGGGCAAAACTGATAAAGGATACCACTGTGAGTATGGACCTTATCAACAAGGAAACAAATTAGAAGTTGGGTATTTAGGATTCAAAGATCTAGAAAGTAAGAGGAAGGTGTAACAAGAACAGAGTTGTAGCAACAGAAGTGCTCAACTGGTTAAGAAAGTTCTGAGTGAACCAGTCCAACCGAATCTCGGGCTGGAGTATAATGGAGGGCAGAGATGACAGGACTTCCTTATGGTATAAATAATGGGTTTGCAATGTGGGTGCACGATTTAATTACTTGCAACATTTATTTCTCTCAATGAAACATCCTTGACTTTATTCCTCAGTAAAAGTGTGAGTTCCTTATGATCACCCAGACATTATCGCATCCACTTGTGTTAACTAGTAGAAAGGTGTTTGTGGTGATTTGGTTTGGGGCATTTTTTCCAGCTACAAATGAACTTATTACCGACCCAAATATTTGAGCCAATGTCTCAGAGGGCATTTAGGCAGAGATGTTAAGATCACGACTTTTGATTGAACTCTTATGAATGGGTTAGAACACTGAGAAATGCTGTAGGCTTCCTGGATCCCTGGATCTATTTTTCTTTTCTTTTCTTTCTTTGCAGCTGTCAGTCAAAGACCCTCCCAAGTGGTCCTGAGTCACTGTCCTCAGATACTGCCCACCCTCACAAGGTGGCCCCTACCCAAAAGTGTTGTCATCTTTGTGCTTGAAGGCTTTGAGCTGTCTTTACTGGGAATGTTAATAGTGTTTCTACGTGACTTAACATTTGTTAGTTGAGGAGTTTGCCTGGAACGACTGTGGCTTTGTGTATTGTCACATTCCCTGTAATCCCTGTTCTTCCTACGCACTCAATAGCCCTCTGTGGTCTTCTTGGATGAGCAGCATCTTTTTCACTTCATTTTATGGGAAAAATGCAAAGCGAAGTCCTCTGGGGGGCTGGTTGCCTATTTAGTTGAAGTTCAACTAATGATAGGAACTGTAGTTGAAGCATGGAAGCTGATTCCCTTCACTATCTTCATTCCATTGGCTTTCATTAAATGTCACTGGCCATGTGTTTTCAAGTACCAATCCTGCCATCCAAATGTAAACACATATTGACCCTCCTCGTTGCAATCAGCAAACCCCTCCCCCAACACACACAGACACACACAGAGACTCCCCATGGACTCACACACATACTTTGCTTTCATTACAGAGAATCAAGCCTGGAAATAATTTTCTGCTTTGGGGCAGGGAAATTCTTTCCTGCTGGTAATGAAAACTGTAAAAATGTGCCCATGAAACCTCTGTCTCCTTGGAATTCGCTGCTGCTCAAACCAAGATTTTGCTGGTAACAAGTTGCTGAGGGAGGGGGTGGGAGGGTGAATTTTGCATGATTGGAGGTGTCTTCATCTAGTCCCATCTAAAATCTGGACTGCATGTGACACAGTAGCCATAGAAAGTGAGCACATATTTTGCCCTCCCCACCAAGTGATCAAACAATAACTCTTAACAATTCTCCTTTTGTTCTTAAAATTAATTATGGGCTGGTCCAGAGAGCAGTGAGATTCAACTCCTGCTTGACAAGAGTGTCTCACTGTAGAGGTTGGCAGGAAAGCATTTCCTAGGATGTGAACCTAATTAAACTGAAAATACAGAATGTTAAGGATAAAACCTCAGATTTACAATGTGGTTTGATCCAGCAAGGGAAAAAAAGGGGGGGGGGGCTTTAATCCAAGCAGAAAATGAGGGTGCATAAGAATATGAATTTGATGGTATTGAGGGATCCCAGTCAGAGTCCCAAAGGCCAGGAGAAAGCCCAGGCAACTGTAACTAAGAGCTCTCATCATTTTTTTCCCCCTACCTGCTTGGCACCTTGGCCATGGCCCAGAGAGGCATCATTCATTTTACAGAGCAGTCTAACCCTTCAGACTTTGATATCACTGTGAAAATTCAAATGAAGACTTCTTTGCAGAAGTGGTTTTCCTCCAATGGACACCCCATATTCTGAAGGGAAGAAGGACTATGCTGATGAATTTGCCCACACGAATTCTCATGTGCTCTCCCCATGTGCCCGAGTCCCTTCTCCCTGGCGTGCATGTGCGTGCACACACTCACACACACACACACACACACACACACACACACACACACACACAACTCTTTGGAACTGAGTTCCCAAGAAATCAGAGACATAGGCTTCTTTTTCATGTGTGATGCCAAACAGGAGCAAAAACTGTCTGCTCCTATTCATAAATTCTGTTTCATTGCAACAAGAAAGCATGCTCTTTCTCTGTCTCTCTCTCACATGCACACTCACACACATCCACTCCCAGAAATGTTCTGACTTTTCAGCACATGATCAATAGGCAGATACCCACCTCAGGAAAGTTGCAGTTGCTGTTTGCATCTACCTGGCAATGGGAACTCTGGCAAAGCTGTATTCTGGAGGAGCCATCAGAGTGGTCAGCATGAAGCCTGAGTTCAGTCCCCAAGAGAGAAAACAAGTGAGCCCTGATGAGGGTGAGTTGGTCCCCATACCATCACATCATCAGCTCAGCTTGTCACAGGGTATCCTGACATGCTAGCTTGACATTTGAAAAATAGATACACTAGATGAAAAATCATGGAGGAAAATAATTGTACATGGCAAAGAGGGATAGGGAGACATTTCTGAACTCCAACTCCCCAGGTGGTTCAGACAGTAAAGAATCGCCTGCAATGCAGGAGATGCATGTTTGATCTCTGGGTCGGGAAGATCCCCTGGAGAAGGGAATGGCAACCCATGTAAGTATTCTTGTCTGGATAATCCCATGGACAGAGGAGCCTGGCAGGCAACAGTCCATGGGGTCGCAAAGAGTCAGACACGACTAAGTGACTAAACAACAACAAAATGTTCTTTACTAAGAAAGTCACTCCCTAGCATCCCAAAATGTAAAAGTAAAAGTCTAATAAGGTTCAGGGATTTGATTCCCTCCAAAGAAAAAGGAAATAATAGTCAAACCAAAAAAATTGTTTAATAGGAAAACAATACCCTGGTCTCTTTCACACCTCAGATGAGAAACTCCAAAATCAATTTACAAAGAAAGTTCTTGCTTTCCTTGTGAATTAGGAACTCTGCAGATGAAAAATTCCTGTCTTTGACTTCAATTTCTGCCACAAACCTGAGAAGCAGCTCAGTTGGTGTTCTCAAAAGCTACCCCTGAGGGCATGTGATGTCCAATTTTTTTTGATAAAATGATATTTTCCAACCTCATGCATATCCCTTCCATTTCCCGGATGCTTCAGCAGATACATGCAAGACTCTGCATTCAAGTGGATTTTGTCATTTATGTCTCTCTAAACACCATGCCCAACCTGAAAAGTTTTGAATACCAGTTAATGAAATCATTTTCTTTGCTTTAAAAAAAAAAGCAGTATCAAGCTTTGAAATGTGATCATTCTGTTATCTCAGCTCATTATAATTACCCTTGAAATAATCAGTAATTACCTTCTTTTAACCTTTAGTTCTATCTTGGGCTACAACTAAAGGATTCAAGTGAGAGGAAATGAGGGTTCTCACTCTCCTTGAAAAAATCTGTTCTTAAGCAAATCTTTCAGTATACACCCTCTGATCCTTTTCTGCCTTGGTTTCTTTACTTGGGTAGTTTTCTCTTCAATAGCAGTCTCATTTTCAAAGAATAGTGTTGGTTTTAAAAAAAAATAAATAGGTGACTTTCAAAAGGAGGAAGACACCAGCTTCTAAAAGGAAGAGAAGAAATACATACCCCACTCACACTCTATCAGATACTATTTTGCTTTTTGCTCAGCATTGATCTCAAGTCAGTGGTAAAGACACAGGGTTTATGTAACTCATGCCCAGATCAGCTGAGAGGTGGAACTCCAGTCCAGACTTCTGGGCTCCTAACATCCCTGTCAAGGCCTCTGAAGCTTCCCACGGTCGTGAAATGGATGTGTGAGAAAAGATCTGGGATGTCTGAAACTGGGCATGTGTTTTTTTGCCATCTTTTCCAGTATTTGCGTTGCTTGAGGTTCTAGTGTTGTAAGAGTTTGTGTCTATGTGTCTATGTGTGTGTGTTAGCAGTAGTAGGAATCATTAACGTAAAATAATCTAAAATATTAGCATCAGCCATCTAGTTGCTTACCACAGGCTGTTCTTACACTGACCATGTAGAAAGAGGAGGCAGAGTAAACCCACCCCTCGTACACCTCAGTTCAGGCAGGCCTTCTGCCTGCTCTGTATTGTGAATAGGGGAACATGGAAAATAAATAAAAATAATATTAATAGATAAAAATAAATTAAAACCAAAAATAATTTTAAAATAAAGTGAAATTTAAAAAAAAATTAGCAAAGAATAAATGTATTTTTTTAATGCCAAGAAAAATATAGAGAATTTCACCCGTTTAAGCATCTCCTGGATCTTTATTTTTTTTTTAAATGCCAAGAAAAGAAAAATGGCAGTGCTGAAAGCCAGAAGCTTAGTAGAAAAAATCCAAACCCTTAATTACCCAAGCTAAATAGAATTTAGAAGCACATAGTGAATGATGAAAAATCTTCCTTTTTCTCTTGGGAAAAGAAATCTATTTTATATTACTAACAAGAGCCAGAAATAATTTTTAAATCTAAACTCTTTGTGTAAGGCATCTACAAATAGATAAAGGCAAAGAATCACTTACGTTGTTGTTGTTTCCGCACTAAGTTGTGTCCAACTGTTTCGCGACCCCGTGGTCTGTAGCCCACCAGGCTTCTCTGTCTGTGGGATTTCCCAGGCAAGGAGTGGGTTGCCATTTCCTTCTTCAGAGCATCTTTTGAACCAAGGGATTGAACCTGGGTCTCCTGCATTGGCAGGCGGATTCTTTACCACTGAACCACCACTACCTACAAATATAAATATAATCTCAGCATCTTTCCTCTCAATGTCCAACTCATCCTCCTTAACTTATTGGAAGTATGAATTACAACTTTTTTTATAGCAGAAGAAAGCCATGTAAATATATACCATAAAATCTATACACAATGAATATATAATGTCTAACTAGTTCTCAACTATTATTTTTTAAGTTATAATACTGATCATAGTGAGTGAATATCAGAATACTATCACAAAGACCAGCTGAATATCATACTTGTATGAGAAGTAAGCTTATAAAAAGTATAAAGGAATTAGTAATATACTGCATACATCTGATTATAATGTATACTGCTTCTATATCAGGAATTAGTAAACTAAACTCAAGGGCTAAATCCGGCCCCACTTCCTGTTTTTGTCAATAAAGTTTTATTGGAATACAACCCTGCTCATTTGTTTACGTATTGTCTCTGGCTAGTTTTATGCACATGCAATGGCAGAATTGAGTAGTTGCGGCAAAGATAATCCGTCCTGCAAAGCCTAAAGTATTTATTTTTTTACAGAAAAAGTTTGTCAATCCCTGATCTACATATTTCGTGGAATTGAGTTTCATTAAGGAGCTTTCCTGGATTTACTGCAGTGACAAATTCTGGATTTAATTGATGAACTATGATGTGCTTAGTCACTCAGTTGCGTCTGACTCTTTGTGACCCCATGGACTATAGCCTGCCAGGTTTCTCCATCCATGGGGATTCTCCAGGCAAGAATACGGGAGTGGGTTGCCATGCCCTCCTCCAGGGAATCTTCCCAACCCAGGGATCGAACCCAGGTTTCCCACATTGCAGGCAGATTCCTTACCATCTGAGCCACCAGGGAAACCCAATTGATGAGTAGGTAAATTTATATTTTTGGATAAATTCTGTGATTCTATTTCAGTTCAATGTGATGAAACTAAGTACATGCATAGACATATATAAATCCTAGAAGTGTACCTAGAGTTATGTCATATAAGCAGATATTCACACATACAGGCAAATGTTCATGTAAACTCTCCAAAAGATTTAAAGTTGCTCCTTGCTACCTTGCTCTTTCTAAGCCTCAATTTCCCCATTGGTAAAAGGATAATAGTAATTGTTACATTATTGCATCATCATTATCATCATGATACTCACACTCAGTCATGTCCAACTCTTTGCAACACCATGGACAGCAGCCTGCCAGGCTCCTCTGCCCATGGGATTTTCCAGGAAAGAATACTGGAATGAGTTGTGATTTCCTCCTCCAGGGGAACTTCCCCACCCAGGGATCAAACTAGAATCTCTTGAGGCTCCTGCATTGTCAGGCAGGTTCTTTATTACTTATTACCATAATAATGCCATAATAATTAAAGGAAATGAATGCTGAACAGAATGCCCAGCATAGAATAAGCACTTAATAAATGTAAGTTACTAATATTTTAGGTTGCTTTATTGACAATCTTTACCCGCAAGGAGGCACTTCTATCTCTGAGAGAAGGTATGTGATCTTTCTTATAGGGAAGATCAAAAGTCATCAGAATGCTCGTGTTGCCGTCTAGATAACTCAAGTATAAAACCAAAGGATGTGCCTTATCAGTGGGCTGACAATCTGAACTCCATTCTTGTCAGAGCTTAATCTAGATTAGCTCTTCTTTGATGCATATAAAAAGAAAACTCAAAATGATTGGTCTGTACCAAGGCAGAGTGCCTGAAGAACTATGGATGGGGGTTTGTGCCATTGTACAGGAGGCAGGGATTGAGACCATTCTCAAGAAAAAGAAATGCAAAAAGGCAAAATGGTTGTCTGAGGAGGCCTTACAAATAGCTGTGAAAAGAAGAGAAGTGAAAAGCAGAGGAGAAAAAGAAAAGTACCCCCATCTGAATGCAGAGTTCCAAAGAATAGCAAGAAGAGATAAGAAAGCCTTCCTCAGTGATCAATGCAAAGAAATAGAGGAAAATAATAGAATGGGAAAGACTAGAGATCTCTTCAAGATAATTAGAGATACCAAGGGAACATTTCATGCAAAGGTGCGCACAATAAAGGACAGAAATGGTAGGGACTAACAGAAGCAGAAGATATTAAGAAGAGGTGGCAAGAATACACAGAACTCCACAAAAAAGATCTTCATGACCCAGATAATCACCATGGTGTGATCACCAGCCTAGAGCCAGACATCCTGAAATGCGAAGTCAAGTGGGCCTTAGGAAGCATCACTACGAACAAAGCTTGTGGAGGTGATGGAATTGCAGTTGAGCTATTTCAAATCCTAAAAGATGATGCTGTTAAAATGCGGCACTCAATGTGCCAGCAAATATGGAAAATCAGCAGTGGCCACAGAACTGGAAAAGGTCAGTTTTCATTCCAATCCCTAAGAAAGGCAATGCCAAAAAATGCTCAAACTGCTGCACAGTTGCACTCATCTCACATGCTAGCAAAGTAATGCTAAAAATTCTCCAAGCCAGGCTTCAACAGTATGTGAACCATGAACTTCCAGATGTTCAAGCTGGATTTAGAAAAGGCAGAGGAACCAGAGATCAAATTGCCAACATCTGTTGGATCATCAAAAAAGCAAGAGAGTTCCAGAAAAACATCTACTTCTGCTTTATTGACTATGCCAAAGACTTTGACTGGGTGGATCACAACAAACTCTGGAAAATTCTTCAAGAGATGGAAATACCTGACCACCTGACCTGGCTCCTGAGAAACCTGTATGCAGGTCAGGAAACAACAGTTAGAACTGGACATGGAACAACAGACTGGTTCCAAATCGGGAAAGGAGTCTGTCAAGGCTATATATTGTCACCCTGCTTATTTAACTTCTATGCAGAGTACATCATGAGAAACACTGGGCTGGAAGAAGCACAAGCTGGAATCAAGATTTCCAGGAGAAATATCAATAACCTCAGATATGCAGATGACACCACCCTTATGACAGAAAGTGAAGAAGAACTAAAGAGCCTCTTGATGAAAGTGAAAGAAGAGAGTGAAAATGTTGGCTTAAAACTCAACATTCAGAAAACTAAGATCATGGCATCCAGTCCCATCACTTCATGGCAAATAGATCAGGAAACAATGGAAATAGACAGACTTTATTATTTTGGGCTTCAAAATCACTGCAGATGGTGATTGCAGCCTTGAAATGAAAAGACACTTGCTCCTTGGAAGAAAAGTTATGACCAACCATGATAGCATATTAAAAAGCAGAGACATTACTTTGCCAACAAAGGTCTGTCTACTCAAAGCTATGGTTTTTCCAATAGTCATGCATGGATGTGAGGGTTGGACTATAAAGAAAGCTGAGCACTGAAGAATTGATGCTTTTGAACTGTGGTGTTGGAGATGACTCTTGAGAGTCCCTTGGACTGCATGGAGATCCGACCAGTCCATCCTAAAGGAGATCAGTCCTGAATGTTCATTGGAAGGACTGACGCTAAACAGACATTTCTCCAAAGAAGACATACAGATGGCTAACAAACACATGAAAAGATGCTCAACATCACTCATTATCAGAGAAATGCAAATCAAAACCACAATGAGGTACCATTACACGCCTGTCAGGATGGCTGCTATCCAAAAGTCTACAAGCAATAAATGCTGGAGAGGGTGTGGAGAAAAGGGAACCTTCTTACACTGTTGGTGGGAATGCAAACTAGTACAGCCGCTATGGAAAACAGTGTGGAGATTTCTTAAAAAACTGGAAATAGAACTGCCATATGACCCAGCAATCCCACTTCTGGGCATACACACTGAGGAAACCAGATCTGAAAGAGACACGTGCACCCCAATGTCCATCACAGCACTGTTTATAATAGCCAGGACATGGAAGCAACCTAGATGCCCATCAGCAGATGAATGGATAAGGAAGCTGTGGTACATATATACCATGGAATATTACTCAGCCATTAAAAAGAATTCATTTGAATCAGTCCTAATGAGATGGATGAAACTGGAGCCCCTTATACAGAGTGAAGTAAGCCAGAAAGATAAAGAACATTACAGCATACTAACACATATATATGGAATTTAGAAAGATGGTAACGATAACCCTATATGCAAAACAGAAAGAGACACAGAAATACAGAACAGACTTTTGAACTCTGTGGGAGAAGGTGAGGGTGGGATGTTTTGAAAGAACAGCATGTATATTATCTATGGTGAAACAGATCACCAGCCCAGGTGGGATGCATGAGACAAGTGCTCGGGCCTGGTGCACTGGGAAGACCCAGAGGAATCGGGTGGAGAGGGAGGTGGGAGGGGGGATCGGGATGGGGAATATGTGTAAATCTATGGCTGATTCATATCAATGTATGACAAAACCCACTGAAAAAAATAAATAAATAAATAAAGGAGAAATTGGAAAAAAAAAAAAAAAGAAGAGGCCAAAGACCATTAAATATCAAAGACTATTAGAAAAAAAAAAAAAAAGCTGAAACTCCAATAGTTTGGCCACCTGATGCGAAGAACTGACTCATTTGAAAAGACCCTGATGCTGGGAAAGATTGAATGAAGGAAGAGAAGGGGACGACAGAGGTTAAGATGGTTGGTTGGCACCACTGACTCGATGGGGATGAGTTTGATTAAACTCCGGGAGTTGGCGATGGACAGGGAGGCCTGGAGTGCTGCAGTCCATGGGGTCACTAAGAGTTGGACATGACTGAGCAACTGAACTGAACTGACCAGGATTAGTATAAGGCAAACAATAATCATCCACTCGTTTTGTGCAGCTCATTTGGTTATTTTTGGCTTGCACTTGGTCTTCGTTGCGCACTTAAACTCTTCATTACTGTGTGCAGGCTTTCTCTAGCTGCAGCGAGCAAGGACTACTCTCTAGTTGCAGTGTGCAGGCTTCTTATCACAGTAGCTTCTCTCTCTGTGGACCACAGGCTCTAGGGTGCGAGGGCTTCAGTAGTTGTATCATGCAGACTCAGTAGTTGTGGCCCATGGGCTTAGTTGTTCTGACGCATGTGGGATCTTAGTTCCTGGATCAGGGATCAAACCCGTGTCCCCTGAATTGGTAGGTGAATTCTTAACCACTGGACCACTAGGGAAGTCCCTAATTATCCATTCTTATAGCCTTTTAACGGAGAAGGCAATGGCACCCACTCCAGTACTCTTGCCTGGAAAACCCCATGGGCGGAGGAGCCTGGTAGGCTGCAGTCCATGGGGTCGCTGAGAGTCGGACACCACTGAGCGACTTCACTTCCACTTTTCATTTTCATGCATTGGAGAAGGAAATGGCAACCCACTCCAGTGTTCTTGCCTGGAGAATCCCAGGGACGGGGAGCCTGGTGGGCTGCCGTCTATGGGGTCGCAAGGATCGGACACGACTGAAGTGACTTAGTAGCAGCATAGCCTTTTAAAAGTTTGTTTAGCATCAAGTTTGCTGACAAAGAGAATACATGGTCTAGGATGTATTTCCTTCACTTGACATCAACTTATCAGGTGCCAGGGAAGACCTCTGGGGCATCACAAACACTAGCCTAGCTCTACATGAAATTGCTCTGATTGGATGATTTGTCCATCCACTAACATTTGGGGTCTGTTTCTTTTTTCCACCTCTTTCTCTCATCAGCTCCCCCTGATCTCTGAATCACTGATGCCCAGTGATAATTTCTTGGCTCTAACTCTGGCTTCTCTCCTCTATAGCTTTTGTCATCTTCTGTGTATTTCTTGATCTCAGCATTCTGCTCTGTTTTTCCTTCACTATGGGGAATGAATAAGATTAATTTGTTGCTTCTCCAGCAAAACCCTCCCCACCAGCTCCCGCAATCTTCATCCCTTTGGTGGTATCACACCAGATAGAATAAAATACTTTCACTGAGTTAAAAATCTGGCCTTATATCCTTATTTTTGTTTAGGGCCACTATAAAAAATGTGTACATGAAGTACGTTTTTGCACGTTCTAGCAAGTTTTCTTTTAAGGGATTTGTCTGTTATTAATCAGGAACTCCGATGGGAAGATTTGTATTAGACTGTTTTGCACACAGTTTAATGCCAGACACTCTCTCTCCTCTAAATAACTGAAATGTGTGGTTTTTTTCAGACTATGAAGGCACTGTAACCTTTTCTTTTTATCTAACTACCTATCTGTTGGCTTAATAACTGGGAGCTCAGACTAAATATGACATTTGAATGTAATTACTGCCTAATCCAAGTTTCTATGCGAATATTTGTTATTTTCTATGAAGTCACAAATCTCTTTTTGGGACCCAAGAGTAAAATGAAAACAACCCCCCCAAAATACATTTTTAAAAAAATTTTTACATGCCATGATTTCTAAACAGAATCGTAGAATTAATCATTACATTTAAACTTTTAGTGAAATGATAGAGGTCTATCTGGGCTTCCCAGATGGCATTAGTGGTAAAGACCTGACTGCCTATGCAGGAAACATAACAGACGTGGGTTCAATCCCTGGGTCAGGAAGATTCCTTTGAGGAGGGCATGGCAACCCACTCTAGTATTCTTGCCGGGAGAATCCCACGGACAGAGGAGTGTGGCAGGCTATAGTCCATAGAGTTGCAAAGAGTTGGACATGACTGAAGCGACTTAGTGTGCAAAGGTGTATCAACAGCTATTAGCCATCTTGAATTTTCCTGGAATCTTAGCTCAGCATATTGTCCAAAACTTTGGCAGTCGGAGGAAAGGAAGTAAACACGTTTAATAACAAACTAAGAACCACATAGAGAGTGGAGTTAGGTATTATTAAATAACATTGCTATTGAGTTAGTTCCTCAAGGAGAGGCAGCTGCAATTTACTGACCAGTAATCCCTGGAAGCCATGGAATCTCTCAGTTTTGAGCAGACATTTTAACTGAGATATAATTGATAGATAACATTATATTAGTCGCAGGTGTACAACATAGTGTTTCAACATTTGTATGTATTGTGAAGTGATCATCACAAAAACTTAACAGCCATTACCATACTTTGTTACAAAGTTTTTATTATGATGACAACTTTTAAGACCTACTCTCTTCAGCTCAGTTCAGTTCAGTCGCTCAGTTCTGTCCGACTCTTTGTGACCCCATGAATCGCAGCACGCCAGGCCTCTCTGCCCATCACCAACTCCCGGAGTTTACTCAAACTCATGCCCATCCAGTCGGTGATGCCATCCAGCCATCTCATCCTCTGTCGTCCCCTTCTCCTCCTGCCCCCAATCCTTCCCAGCATCAGGGTCTTTTCTAATGAGTCAACTCTTCGCATGAGGTGGCCAAAGTATTGGAGTTTCAGCTTCAGCATCAGTCCTTCCAATGAACACCCAGGACTTATCTCCTTTAGGATGGACTGGTTGGATCTCCTTGCAGTCCAAGGGACTCTCCAGAGTCTTCTCCAACACCACAGTACAAAAGCATCAATTTTTCGGTGCTCAGCTTTCTTCACAGTCCAACTCTCACATCCATACATGGCCACTGGAAAAACCATAGCCTTGACTAGACGGACCTTTGTTGGCAAAGTAATGTATCTGCTTTTAAATATGCTATCTAGGTTGGTCATAACTTTCCTTCCAAGGAGTAAGCGTCCTTTAATTTCATGGCTGCAATCACCATCTGCAGTGATTTTGGAGCCCAAAGAAATAAAGTCTGACACTGCTTCCACTGTTTCCCCATCTATTTCCCACTAAGTGATGGGACCAGATGCCATGATCTTAGTTTTTTGAATGTTGAGCTTTAAGCCAACTTTTTTCACTCTCCTCTTTCACTTTCATCAAGAGGCTTTTTAGTTCCTCTTCACTTTCTGCCATAAGGGTGGTGTCGTCTGCATATCTGCAGTTATTGATATTTCTCCCAGCATCTTGATTCCAGCTTGTGCGTCTTCCAGCCCAGTGTTTCTCATGATGTACTCTGCATATAAGTTAAATAAGCAGGGTGACAATATACAGCCTTGATGTACTCCTTTTCCTATTTGGAACCAGTCTGTTGTTCCATGTCCAGTTCTAACTGTTGCTTCCTGACCTGCATACACGTTCTACTCTCTTAACAACTTTCAAATATAAACACTACACAGATGTCCCTTTTATGAGCCATGGTTTTCTTTTCCACTGTTTCTCTCCCACAGTCAACAGCAGTCCAAAAATAATAAACAGAAATTTCTAGAAAGAAATGATTCTAAAGTTTTAAATTGCTCACAGCCCTGATAAAATCTCATGCCATCCAATTAGTCACTTGGTGGTCCTCTGGTCATCAGATTTACTGTCGAGGTGTCACAGTGCTTATGTTCAAGTGCCCATAATTTACCTACTAATAGCTACAAAGTGCATGAGAGATGAGGCTGGCAATTTGCCTATGCCAAAAAGAAGGCAAAAAGTGCTTCCTCAAAGTAAAATGGTGGAAGTCCAGCTTTGCGGTTGCACCTCAAACTGCAAAAGATACAGCTACAGAACCTCATAAATTCTTAGTAAAGATAGTTGTTGTCATTGTAGTTCAGTTGCTCAGGCATGTCTGACTCTTTGTGACCCCATGGGCTACAGCACACCAGGCTCCTCTGTCCTCCATTATCTCCTGGATTTTGCTCAAATTCCTGTCCATTGAGTTGGTGATGCCACCTAACCATCTCATCCTGTGCCACCCTCTTCTCCTTTGCCTTCAGTCTTTCCCAGCATTAAGGTGTTTTCCAATGAATCAGCTCTTCACATCAGATGGCCAAAGTCCAGGGGTTACAGCTTCAGCATCAGTCCTTCCAGTGAATATTCAGGGTTGATTTTCTTTAGGATTGACTGGTTTGATCTCTTTTGTTGTCCAAGGGACTCGTAAGTGTCTTATCCAGCATCACAGTTCGAAAGCATCAGTTCTTTGGTGCTCAGTCTTCTTTATGGTCCAACTCTCACATCTATACATGCCTACTGGTAAAACCATAGCTTTGACTATGTGAACCTTTGTTGGCTAAGTGATGTCTTTGCTTTTTAATATGCTGTCTAGGTTTGTCATAGCTTTTCTTCCAAGGATCAAGCGTCTTTTAATTTCATGGCTGCAGTCACTGTCTGCAGTGATTTTGGAGCCTAAGAAAAGATCTGTCACTGCTTCCACTTTTTCCCCTTCTATTTGCCATGAAGTGATGGGACCAAATGCCATGATCTTAGTTTTTATAAGACTGAATTTCAAGCCTGCTTTCACCCTTCTCTTTTCACTCTCCTCTTTCACCCTCATCAATAGGCTCTTTAGTTCTTCTTCACTTTCTACCATTAGTGTGGTATCATCTGCCTATCTGAGATTGCTGGTATTTCTCTTGGAAAGACATTAAATATATACAATAAGATATTTTGAGAGAAAGACAATATTCACATAACTTTTATTACAGTATATTGTTATAATTATTCTATATTGTTATTAGTTATTGTTGTTAATCTCTGTGCCTAATTATAAATTAAACTTTATCATAAGTATGTATGTATGGGAAAAAAACATATGTAGGGTTCAGGCAACCACTGGGGTCTTGAAACTCATCCCCCACAGATAAAAGAGGACTTCTATGTTATTATCTGTAGCTAACAGTGTACATTATATTCCCAGGACTTATTTATTTTATAACTGAATTCTGTTCTTTTTGACCCCTTTCACTCATTTCACTTGCCCTCCCTCTATTCCTGGCAACCACCAGTCTGTTCTCTGTATCTATGAGCTCGGTTTTATTTGATGTTTTGTTTTTAGATCCCATTTATGTATAAGTGAGATCACACAGTGTTTGTCTCTCTCTGTCTGATTTAGTTTGCTCAGCATACATAATGCCCTCAAGGTCTATCCATGTTGCTGCAAAAGGCAAGATTTCATTATTTTTGTGGCTTAATTGTATTCCATTGTCTGTACGTATTTCACATCTTGTTTATCCATTCATCTATCAATGGACACTTAGGCTGTTTCCTTATCCTGGCTATTGTAAATAATGCTGCAGTGAACATTGGGGAGTGTGTATCCTTTCAGATTAGTGTTATTGCTTTCTTCAGATAAGTACCCAGTAGTGGAATTGCTAGATTATATGGTAGTTCAAGCTTTAAATTTTGAGGTACCTCCATGCTCTTTTTCATAGTGGCTGCATCAATTTACATTCCCACCAACCGTGCACAAGGGTTCCCTTCTCTCCATATCCTCACCAACACTTGTGATTTCTTGTCTTTTTGATGATAGTTGTTCCAACAGGCGTGGGGTGGTAACGCATTGTGATTTTGATTTCCCTGATTATTAGTTATGTTGAGCATTGTTTTTTATGTACCTGTTGGCTATTTGAATGTCCTCTTTGCAAAAATGTTTATTCAGATCCTTTCTCCATTTTTTTAATCAGACTGATTTTTTTTTTTTTTTTTTTTTGCTATTGAGTTGTTATGAGTTCTTTATATAGTTTGGATAATAACCCCTTATCATCTGTATGATTTGCAAATATTTTCTGCCATTCCCTACGTTGCCTTGTCATTTTGCTGTTGATTTCCTTTGATGTAGCCCCATTTGTTTATTTTTGCTTTTGGAGTCAGATCCAAAAAATCTTCACCAAGACCTATACATGTTTTTACTGTGAGATTTTGTTCTGATTTTTTTTATTCTTACATTTTATAGATGAATTGGTCATACTATTAACATACCATATAGTCTCAATAGATAATTACTACTTTAAAATGTATGTGATTATGCCTTTATACACATTTGAAAAAGAGAAAACCCTTGGTGAAAATTCATGGAGAGAAAATCATGCATTTTGAAATCTGTGTATTGTTACAGAGATCCATTGATATGGTATATTGGTATTTTCGTTTAATAAAAATAAAAAGGAAACTAATAGTCCTCCTGTAAATAGTGATTTTTGCATCAGTTAGGGGGCTAGATCTTGGGAAATACAAAGCATGTAATAAATAATGCTTACTTAAAGGAAATCACAATCCTATTTTTCGTAGCTTAAAACAAACATTTTTATTATCCCTCTTGGCTGTGAGAGTTGACTGGGCCTCATTGGATGGGTCTGCTTTTGGCCTCCCATGCTGTTGGAGTCTGGAGAAGGCAAAGGCACCCCACTGCAGTACTCTTGCCTGGAAAATCCCATGGATGGAGAAGTCTGGTGGGCTGCAGTCCATGGGGTCGCTAAGAGTCGGACAGGACTGAGCGACTTCACCTTCCCTTTTCACTTTCATGCATTGGAGAAGCACATAGCAACCCACTCCAGTGTTCTTGCCTGGAGAATCCCAGGGGCGGGGGAACCTGGTGGGCTGCCGTCTACGGGGTCACACAGAGTCGGACACGACTGAAGTGCTTTAGCAGCAGCAGCTGCAGCAGGAATCACATGGCCATGAGGCTGGAGTCCTCCAGAGGCTCCTTCCCTCCCCGGGTGGTGCCTGAGCTGGGTCTGCTGACGTGGCTGGGGGATGGCCGGGTGGTTGCCCTCAGCCTCATGCTTTCTGCACATGGCCTTCCACCTTGCCTCCTCTGCTGCATGGCCGAACTCTTGGTGTAGCCAAACTTCTCACATGGGCGCTGGCTTCCCCAAGGCAAGTGGACTGAGAGCTTAAAATCATTTTCCATGGGTAAAATGAAATAATAGTCATAGTTTAATGAACACCAATTCCCATGCCAGATATCATGGGTATATTTTATTCTATTCTCATAACAACCCAGACCCAGAGATCGAACCTGGGACGCCTACATTGCAGACAGGTTCTTTACCATCTGAGTCACCCAGGAAACCCTAAGAATCCAGGAAAGTATCACTATTCCTATATTAAAGATGAAGGAACGGAGACTCAGAATTGTTATCTAATTGCACCCCTGCACACAGCTGGAAAATGGGCAATTCAGGCTGTTTTATCCAAATCAAATCCAAGTTTGTTCTCTCTTTAAAACCCATCTTCTTTCTCCTCTGCTGAGCCACCTCTTATGAACCTAGGACAAGTTAAATGGCAATACAAGAGATAAAAAACAGTTCAATAAATGGGATGTCATGAATACGTAAGTTCTCTAGGACTTCAGCACAGGCGAAATTCCCTATGAACTAGGATTTCTGAGCTTTCTTACAAGGGAGTAAATGGTCTAAGTGCTGCAAAATTTTGTTCACAAACTGAATATAATTCTACAAGGTATACATTTTCTTCTTATCAGACATTTTTGCCTACTTCAAATTCTGTATCTTTCCCCCTCACACAGATATTAAAATTCCAGATCTGCTAAAGGCTGAGCAGATATAGTTTTCTTTAAGTAGCTTGGATAATAACTCTTGGTTATCTTGATATTTTTTGCTGATTTCCTTTTTGCTGTATTAGACTATACCTAGATGATATGAGCATTGTTATTTAAGCCTAAAAGAGAGTCCAATTCACTGATTAAAGCAGGAACAAAGGGCAATTCCGTTAGAAGAGGCAGTTGCTGAATTGATGGAGTATTTTCTCTGCTGGTTGCAGACAGAGAGAGATAGCCTTGTAAAATCCTAAAATGCACCTCAGACTTTGCCTTATGCCCACTGGATGTTACCACCAGGTTTAGAACTTCATGTCTAGTTGATTCTTATTTCCTACTATACCCCCATCTGGAGCAAGAGCCACATTGAGGGACTATTCTAGCAAGGACGGATTCCAAAGATGGGGAGAGAAATGGCACATACCCATATGGGACATGCAGCAGATTCATCTTCATGCTGATTTGTTGTTTTTCTGTTGCTCAGTCATGTCTGACTCTTTGCGATCCCATGGACTGCAGCACGGCAGGCTTCCCTGTCTTTTACCATCTTCAGGAGCTTGCTCCAACTCATGTCCATCAACATCATGTCCATGTCCATGGCCTCATGGACAGAAGCCATCCGACCATCTTGTCCTCTGTCAGCCTCTTCTTCTCCTGCCTTCAGTCTTTCCCAGCATCAGGGTCTAAAGAATCAGCTCCTCGCATCAGGTGGCCAAAGTATTGGAGCTTCCACCTCAGCATCATGCTGATTATATCACCCAAATCACAGAAAGTGGATCCTTGTCAAATTAGGCAGTGGAATCTTTGATGAGTTTGCAAGAGCTAATATCATTGGCTACATCTGAGGGAATTAAGGTGGCCTGGATAAAGGCTACACACAAGTTGTCCCAATCATTTTCTTTTCTCATGATGCTTTCTAATCCTAGGCTTGTTGTTGTTCAGTCGTTAAGTCGTGTCTGACTCTTTGTGATCGCATGGACTACAGCACACCAGCCTTCCCTGTCCTTCACCATCTCCCAGAATTTGCTCAAACTCATGTCCATTGACTCAATGATGCTTTCCAACTATCTCATCCTCTGTCACCCCCTTCTCCTCCTGCCCTCAATCTTTCCCAACATCAGGGTCTTTTCAAATGAGTCAGATCTTCTCATCAAGTGGCCAAAGTATTGGAGCTTCAGCATCAGTACTTCCAATGAATATCCAGGGTTGATTTCCTTTAGGATTGACTGATTTGATCTGCTTGTTGTCCAGGGGGCTTTCAGATATTTTAATATGTCTGTGCCACCATCCATAGTTTTTTGGTTTGGTAAAAAGAAGAATCCAATGATACTATCACACTTCTGGACTCTAAGTTACTAGAGGTAGGGATGTGGGCAAGACCACCAGATTCTTCTAGGCATCTGAGGTGGTGCTTGTACACATCATATTTTTATGTGACAATTATCTTTTGAAGGTCTGCCTGCTAAACACTTTACACTCAAGTGATACCAAACTCTTGTGTTGGCTTTACACCAAAGTTGGTCTCTGGAATTTGGTTGAGTTCTTTGCTCTGTCATTCTTTACTCCTCTTACTCCTGCCTAGCTTCAAGTTCTAGCTCAGATATCTTCTCCTCCAGGAAATTTTCCAAAGCCCCCTTCCAGGCCATGCACACTTCTGCATGTTCCTGAAATAGTCCACTGGAGGCATCTGTGTATCATTTCTGTCTCCATAAATCCATTAAGAATAAATACCATTTCTCACTCATCTTTGCACCCCAGTGCACACCTCCATGCCTGGCTTGTAGTTTGAGATCAGTAGGATTTGTTGAACTAAAGAATGAATGAGCAGGAGCTCAGTGAGGCAAACCAGAGAGCCATGTGTCCCAAGCACATGCACTGTTCTCTGTGTGGTTTAGAGAGGATCTCTTGCACAGGAATTCTAAGCAAGTTATTCCATGTTGCCTCACAGAAGCATAAATGCATTCTTTTAACCTTTAAATTTCAAAATTGCTGTGGAAAACACAATTGGGAAGTTCTAACAATTCACTGGGGGTTTCCCTAGTGGCTCAGTCAGTAAAGAATCCCCTTGCAATGCAGGAGACCTGGGTTTGATCCCTGGGTAGAGAAAATCCCCTGGAGAAGGAAATGGCAACCCGCTCCAGTATTCTTGCCTGGAGAATCCCCTGGACAGAGGAGCCTGGTGGGCTACAGTCCACAGGGTCACAAGAGTTGGACACAACTTAGTGACTAAACCACGACCAGCCAACAATTCATGGAGTCTATCCTGCTTCCCTTAGGAGTCATGGGAAGAACCAAGAAGAAAGAAGTAGAAACTGATGTAACCAACGTGGGAGTTTCTGATGATACCCAGACACGCACCAAGTCTGGGAAAGCAGACAGAACAGAGTGATACCAAAGTAAAGTGTCATGTTCTCCTGGCAGAGGGCAAGAGACAGCAAGCCAAAGGGGTCAGACAAATAGAAAGGGATTCAAGTTAATTTCCTAAAAGAACTGACACTATTTGAGACTTGCTTGCATGTGCCAAATTTTCAACAGCCACAGGCTGAATGGCTAATGATGCCGACTGCCTTGCTGCGCTTTCCAGAGATGGGCAGCATTCTCTGGCCAGCTCCATGGCAGATCGGAAATGAGGAACCCCGGGATGTTAGCTGTGAATGATCCCAGCGCCGACCCACCGGCAGATCACAGATTTATTTAAGACCAGCAGGAAATGAAGTGGGTATCATGGCCCCCTAAGGCTTTCTGATCAGCTTAGAAGGAAGGATGACAATGAGATACAGCAGACAGCCCTCCGAAATCAGTGAAGGGCTATTTGCATCTCTTTGGGGAATAAGAAATGGTGCTGATGGGGAAGGACAAGTGGTCATTTCTTTCACTGTCAAGCTGGGAAGCCCCTAGGAGCTTAATCCCAGCCTCACTTACTCCAATGCTGCTATTGGAATGAAATCTTCTGCAAAAGGCTGCTTTGGCAAAAGATGCTACTAATGTTTCTCTTTGAGTTTAAAGAAAGAGAGTCGAAGAATTGCTTTATCTCCCATAGCCTCTTCATCAGTGAATAGGATTCATGACCCTGGAGTGAGTGAGATTTGAGTTTCTTCAGGTCAAATACTATCCGTGAGAGCAGGCACCCGGGTCGCCCCAAGCTATCGAGAAATTCTTGTGGACAGAAGCAATGAACTGCAGTTCCCAGCTGCATACTGAATGTTTCCTATTAACTCACTATCCTTTGCAGTAAATCAACTTACTCTCCATTACAATAGATGGCAATAGTGTATTACTTGTCAGCAACAAGCTGCCATAATAAGGCTCTTTCAGACAGCCTCTCAGATACAGATTGTGATGTCTGGAGAAATAGAATTGCTTTTTTTAAAAAAGTGTGAGCCATGACTATGTAATGAGGTCAGATCCAGTATTTCAACAGGAGGGTCCCTGAATTTTCTTACATCACAACAAGAAATGGACTGCAGAGAGCATGATGAGCATTTATTACTTTAATTGAAGACTATTTATGAAATTGAGGTCCTATGAATTCAGCAACAGAAATATCTTGTCCAAAATGTTCAAAGCCTACAGAAACTACAAATTATCCAGTAGACTCTGGAAACAGCCAGAAGGCTTGGATTCATAGCTTGCCTCTGCAGCTTACCATCTGTGTGACCACAGGTAGGGTGAAAGTGAAAGTGAAAGTCGCTCAGTCGTGTCCAACTCTCTGTGACCCCATCGACTATACAGTCCATGGAATTCTCCAGGCCAGAATATGAGAGTGGGTAACCTTTCCCTTCTCCAGGGGATCTTCCCAACCCAAGGATTGAACCCAGGTGTCCTACATTGCAGGTGGATTCTTTACCAGCTAAGCCACCAGGGAAGCCCAAGAATACTGGAGTGAATAGCTTATCCCTTCTCCAGCAGATCTTCCTGACCCAGGAATCGAACTGGGGTCTCCTGCATTGCAGGCTGATTCCTTACCAGCTGAGCTACCAGGTTACTTGGACCCCATCCTTAACCTCCCAGGTCTTATGAAGGCAACAGTCATCCCTTCTATTGGAACACACGATTGTGGATTAAATGAGATGACATCCGTAATGTGCCTCCACAAATGCCTGTAACACAGGTATCTGATCAATGTCACTTAGTGTTGTCTTATGCCCAGTGTTTCTAAGTCTGCAGCATTGTACAGTCAGAAGCTCCTTTTAATTCAAGGAACCAGAAGATGCCTGCTCCTTATCTCTTGCCCTTCCCCTCATGCCAGCGCAGATTTGAACTCTCAGGAAATAGTCCATGGGGGTTGAATGTTGAGCTTCCCAAAGGAACAAATAAAGAGACCAAAGTCAGCTTGTCCCCACCGGGTTGGCATCTGACAAAGATTTGAAGTGGCTCTGAGGCATCACGGAGAATGGCTGCAAATCACGCTGTCAGCCCAAAGTGCGTCAAAGCCTTTCGCTGGCTTGAGCCACCCCAGGGAGTATCTCCGTTCAGCATCGTCCGCGCACAATCGTGCTGGGCCCGGCAGGACGGGGAGGAGCTCGCCATCCCATATGGCACCTAGTTTGTAGCAAGCACTTGACGAGGAAGAAATAATGACAGTAATAACCCTTCCTCACCCACAAACAGGACCCCTTTAGGGACATCTGTCACCATTAGCACCACTGACACAAAATCTGATATTACTTTGTGCTGCAGAAAATGGGAGGAAATGCACTTTGTAGCTAACGGGAGGTTCCCGTGCCTGAGGGGTGAACATGGAGAGCGTCCCCTGATGGCGAAGAGCATGGCCCGGCTCTCTGTGCATGTGTTGCTAATAGAAAGAAGAGCTGATACCTCCACTTGAAGTCATTTTGCTTATGCTTAGTTCTACTTTTCCAGCCACAATCTTCCTTATGATACCTTCGTAGAATCCTGATGCAGTGACATCCTTCTTTTTCCTCTTGTCTGGACAATGGATGCACCCCCTCCTATCAAAAAGGTCTCTGCAAACTTTGGGAGGAATTTCTGCCTAAGAGAACCATAACTGGTCCCTCCCTGCTCTCTGGGTATAAAAAGACCCTTCTGTCACACAAGTCTGGCTTCCCAAGTGGTTCAGTGTTAAAGAATCCACCTGCCAATGCAGGAGACCTGGGTTCAGTCCCTGGGTCAAGAAGATCCTCCTCAATCCCTGGAGGAGGAAATGGCAACCCACTGCAGTATTCTTGCCTGGAGAATCCCATGGACAGAGGAGCCTGGCAGGCTATAGTCCATAGAGTTGCAGAGTAGGACACGACTGAGCAACGGAGCAGGCACACACATCATACATCACATGAGCCTTGAATAAGTCAGCTTCTTAGTGACCAAGGGTAGACAGTGTCTCTGGATCAGTGGTTTGTAAGAAATATAAAACTATTTTCAATGTCCTTATAGGTTTAAGGCTGCGCTATTTCTGCGCAGAAGGAAGCAGGTTAGTAGCAGAAAGAGGCAGGTTTCCAACCTCTTGAGAATTTGACAAAGGTCAGCCCAATATGGAGCCAGTTTTTTTTCTTTCCTGATTTTTTAGCAGGTGTTGATATTCTGGTTAGCTAGGAGAAAATAAAATGTTCATGCCTGATTACTCCAAAGCAATGAGCAAGTCCAAGTCCAATGAAAGGTCTTCAAGTGGGACCAACATGATCCACAATGTACGTGATGTGTGATAAACCCCGTGTCCTGTTGCTTTGACACTGCTGTCTTTGGGTTGTACTTGGTGGTGTCTCCAGTTTGACCATCACACATTTTCCTGACATCCTCATCATTCTGCATAAAAGACTGGGCTAGTGGTACAATGATCTGAATTACAAAATCAGCTGGAAAGTTCTAAATTAGATCTTTCAGCTTGTCACTTCAAGCTATTAGCCTACATGAACCCAATTCCATAAAAAAAAAACAAAACTGCATGATGCAAGGTAATATATTTTACATTACATATGTTCTAAAGGGGTCTAAAGACAAATGTTCCAAAGGCCTGAAAATAATAGCTGGACCTTGGATGTTGTTGTTTATTTGCTCATTTGTGTCCAATTCTTTTGCAACCCCATGGACTGAAGCCTGTCAGGCTCCTCTCTCTATGGGATTTCCCAGGCAAAAATATTGGAGTTAGTCACCATTTTCTACTCCAGAGGATCTTCCTGACCCAAGGATCGAACCCACGTCTCCTGCATTGGCAGGCAGTTTCTTTACCACTGAGCCGCCAGAAAAGCCCAAGCCTTGTGTTGACTAGTAAGAGATTAAGTTCCATACTCTGCCTGTTGGTCAGGGGTGTCCTGCCATCTATCCCCCAAGTGACCTGATCCCTCTAAGCCTCCATTTTCATCTTCAAATGAGAATAATAATATTCCTGTTTCCTGGCGGTGGTGGTGGTTTAGTCGCTAAGTCGAGTCCATCTCTTGTGACTCTGTGGACTGTGGCCCACCAGGTTCCTCTGTCCATGGGATTCTCCAGGCAAGAACACTGGAGTCAGTTGCCATTTCCTTCTCCAGAGGATCTTCCTGGCCCAGGAACTGAACCCAGGTGTTCTGCATTGCAGGCAGATTCTTTACCAACTGAGCTAAGAGGGGAGCCCCTTCTATCCCCTAGAGTTGTAATAATGATTGAATGAGCTAATCTACAAATGGCACTTACCCTTGTGCCCACAGCAAAGGACGCCTTTATAAGCATCACCAATGACAATGGTGATGATTTCTACTTCACGTGGCATTTTACTGCACATTTCCATGTATGTGAGCGTGTGGGATCTTCTTCTCCTGACTGGCCCTGTCTCCAGGTACAGTCACATTGAGATTAGAACTTGAACATGTGAATTTCAGGCCAGCATAAATACTCAACCTGTAGCATATATCATTCTGCATGTAGATAGAAGTATTGAGAGAGAAATATATGGGTCTCTGCCCCAACATGTCCAATTCTGTGTGTTTTTAATGTTGTTCACCCTCTGGGAGTGATTCTGTCTGGGTCATTTTTGCAAACTTACACGGCTAATTTCCCATCAAAGGAAACACCATGCTAGGTTAGTAGTGGGCTCTGGACCCGCAAGAGTGGCTTTCTTGCATCCACTCAGCATGTGGTTTCTATAGGACCTATCTTATAGAAATATCCTTACATACAGTATAGCCTTACATACTGCTTATCTTATGACACCATCAATATACTGTAACTTTTAATATCTTGACTGATAGGGTGAGTGCAGTCTTGCATTTCTATTCCCACTGAGCTGACTGTAGCATTCACAGGCTGCTGGTTGAGAGTCTGTGCTGATGGGAATTTAATGTAACATTTCACTGTAGTGAGAACGAGCTGATTCAGAAACAGTGGATGGAAGCGACTGGACCCAAACCATGCACTGTGGACCCATCCTTCCAACTTTATCCCCCCAACAAGGCATCAGCTGACAAAGGAAGATATTTCCCCTTTTCTCTTTTCACTTAACATCTCCTGATGTGCACTCTCAGTGATCATGAACACTTGAAGAGATCCTCTTCATCAGGGCAATGAGCCACTTCTGTGAGAACTGTTGCATCTCCTTCCATTTATCTCCAGAGTTGCTCTTCAGGCTGATTCTTCTTCCCAGGGTTGTTTTACTCTAAGTCAGCAGGGGGCCCCCAAATCACCTCTACTTTCACAATTTTTTACATTGACTATATAAACACTTTTAGTAATTGTTTTTTTACTATTTATTTTTCTCAATCACCTTTCCAAAAGATATTCCAAGGTTTAAGTGATTTTGAAATAATGACATTTAAGGTGATCCCTTCCCTGCAGGACAGATTAAACCTTAAAGTGGTGTGGTTTTGTTTTGTTTTGTTTTTTCATTATTCCAGTTAGATAATGGATATATGACATCACTGCATATGCTTAAGATGTGCAACATGACAACTTGTTAAATGTATTGGGTTGGTCAAAAAGTTGGTTTGGGTTTCTATACAATGTTATGGAAAAACCAGAAAGAATGTTTTGGCCAACCCAATATATATTACAAAAAGATCATCACAATAGGTTTAGTTAATATCTATCACCTCTCACAGTTACAACTTTTTTTCTTGTGATGAGAAATTTTAAAAGATCTACAATCTTTGCAAACTTCGAATATAAATACAGTATTGTGAACTATAAACCCATGCATATATGGTGAACTAATATTTGACAATGTGAATCACAACAAACTAGAAAATTCTTAAAGAGATAGGAATACCACACCACCTTACCTTCTGCCTGAGAAACCTGTATGAAGGCCAAGAAGCAACAGTTAGAACCGGACATGGAACAATGACCTGGTTCAAAATTGGGAAAGGAGTACAAGGCTGTTATACTGTCACCCTGCTTATTTAACTTACATGCAGAGTACATCATGAGAAATCCTGGGCTGGATGAAACCAAGCTGGAATCAGAATTGCCAGAAGAAATATCAACAACTCAGATATGATACCACTCTAATGGCAGTAAAGGAAGAGGAACTAAAGAGCCTCTTGATGAGGGTGGAAAAGGATAGAGAAAAAGCTGGTTTAAAACTCAACATTCAGAAAACTAAGATCATGGCATCTGGTTCCATCACTTCATGGCAAACAGAAGGAGAAAAAGTGGAAGCAGTGACAGATTTTCTTTTTGTGGGCTCCAAAATCACTGCAGACAGTGACTGCAGCCATGAAACTAAAAGATTCTTGCTCCTCGAAAGGAAAGCTATGACAAACCTAGACAGCATATTAGAAAGCAGAGACATCACTTTGCTGACAAAGATTGGTATAGTCAAAGCTATGGTTTTTCCAGTAGTCACGTATGGATGTGAGAAAATGTTAGTCACTCAATCGGGCCCGACTTTTTGCAACCCAATGGACAGTATCTCACCTGGCTCCTCTGTCCATGGGATTCTTCAGGCAAGAATACTGGAGTGGAGTGCCATTTCCTTCTCCAGGGGATCTTCCTGACCCAGGGATTGAACCTGGGTCTCCTGCATTGCAGGCAGATTCTTTACCAACTGAGCCACCAGGAAAATCTTTGAGAGTTGCATCATAAATAAAGCTGAGTGCTGAAGAATTGACACTTCAAATTGCAGCACTGGAGAAGACTCTTGAGAGTCCCTTAGCTTGCAAAGAGATCAAACCAGTCAAATCCTAAAGGAAACCAATCCTGAATATTCATTGGAAGGACTGATGCTGAAACTCCAATACTTTGGCCACCTGAAGCAAAGATCCGGCTCCTTGGAAAAGATCCTGATGTTGGGAAAGACTGAAGGCAAAAGAAGGGGTCTGCAGAGGATGAGATGGTTAGGTGGCATCACAGACTCAATGGACATGAGTTTGAGCAAACTCTGGGAGATAGTGAAGGACAGGGCAGCCTGGTGTGCTGCAGTCCATGGGGTCGTGAGAAGTCAGACATGACCTACGAATTGAACAACAAATATTTGACAAGGGAGCCAAGAATACTTGATGGAGAAAAGAAAATGTCTTCAATAAATGGTGTCAGGAAAGCTGGATTTTCACATTGAAAAGAGTGAAACTAGACTCCTGTCTTATACAGCTCACAAAAACTCAACTCAAAATAGATTAAAGATTTAAATGTAAAACCTGAAACTATAAAACTCCTAGGAGAAAATATAGGAAAAATCCTTCTTGACATTGGTCTTGGCAATTATATTTTTTACATATGACATATAAAGCACTTGACACAAAAGCAAAAATAAAGAAGTTGGACTATTGCTTTGTAGATAATAATGATGATAGCTAATATGTACTTGTTCTTAGTATATGGTAATAATATGCTAATTAGTTAGCATGCCTTATAACATACAACCTTCATAACAGCTCAGTGAAGTATATGCCATTGTTATCATCATTATGTAGATGAAAAAATTTGAAGTTAAGAGGGTTTAATGACTTGCCATGTGACAGAGAGGAGAGATGGTAAAGTAAGGATTTGAACCTGGGTGGGTCCAAATTCCAGTCTCTGCTTGTAACCACTATGTTCAGATGATACCATGACCCCATATCTTTCTAGTCACAGTTTTTTTCTTCTATTGCTTTATTTCCTTTCCCTACATTGTATTAGGGCTGGTGGTTGTGATTCATTGTGGCGTAAGACATTCATGTGTTGAACAAATATTTATTATGGCCCACGAATGTGTAAAGGTGATTTCAGCTGGTAGAGAGGAAGTAAAGTGGATACATGAAGAATTATTTTCTAAATTCTCCCAGATAATTTCTTTCTCCACATCACATGTTAAGTACAGTTTCTCTATCCTACTTTCTCCTATAGAGACACTGCAGCTTTTTGTACTTAATTCCTATTTTACACTATGCGGTGCTGTGCAAAATAGTGTATAAGCTATTTTAAAGACCACCTTGGGTAACTTTCCTGTAATGTTTGAATCTGAAATATTTTCCCCTAAACCTTCAATTTTCCATATAGTCAAGCTGCTAAATTGCCTCTCTGAGAGGCAGAAATTACTCTGTTGATTTGATTTCCTTTGTTTTCTTAAGCAAGTATAAGATATAAGCAATTTCTTTTTAATCCCACCACTGGTGCCCTGTCTCTCTCTAGAGTTCTAAAACTCTAGACAATTTTGAACATTAAGTACTTGCAGGAATATTAACTTTTAACGAATGGGAAAAAAGTTGTGTGTTCTAATTTAATCAGCATCCTTAAACCTCTTTAAGGGTTTTCTAGCCCAGGTTCAAAACAAAAGTGAAGCCACAAACAAGCAATCATAACAACCAGGATTTGGCATCCTTGTCTTCTGTGCTACTGTGTCTATTGTTTCTCAAGCAACTATTATAAGGCTGCCTCAAAGATCTCCCTCAAGAACCAGAGGCAGCTGTTTTTGCTACTGTTTTTTCTTTTTTAAACTTCTCTATGTGGTAATGAGTCAATATGAAAAGATACAGACCTTTGTGTTTTGAAAATTTATCATAGAGGTGGCACTCCCTTTGGAAAAGATGCATTTGAACTCTTACTTTCTTTAGATCAAGGTTACTTAAAATTAGAAGCAAGCAAGCAAGCAGTTAATGACCAGTTCCTTCACTGAACCTGAATCATGATATAATTAAGTCAAGAGAATATCAAGTAGGGATCATTTCTCTTGGTTATAGAACAAGTGAAGTATTGTAAGGATTTATGCCACTTTAAATAACGGAATCTGATGATTTAAGAGCTCGAATTTGATTATGTGCTTGTGACTAGAATCTCAGCTCTGTACCTATTCTACTGACTATGGAGCACCTCCTATTATATTCTGCTTTAGTCAGAAGTTTCTCTATGGAATTTGGTCAGATTTTGAATGTCTGTTCACCTTCAATTTAAAACATTCTGCTTATTCAATCTCAGAGTGGGTTTGTGATGGAGGCCTATGTTGGCTTTGTTCTGTGCAGTCTGATTTGGGAAGTCTCAGAACCTCAAAGTAAGGATTTCATCAGTTGACATGAGACGTACAGTTGTGATTAAAAACCTGTGCACTTCTGTAAATAAAATCAAAGATTACTTGTAACAGAGAAGAACAAACCTGACTCCATATTGGATCTACCTATGCTCTGTTGCCTGTGCTGAGTCATGAGGTCTCTGCACCTTTTGTAAAAAGAATGTTGCCTATGGCCTGAAATATACAGGGTAGCCCAATCTCAAGGCACTGTTGCCTATGCTTGTCCTTTAAAACATAACACTTTTCCATTCACATAGAGATAAAAAGTCACAGAGCAGAAACCAAGTGTCCCATTGGAAGTTTATAGGAACACTGTGATCAGACCTGCCTGGATAGCTGCAAAAAGATTCCTGCACCAAGAAATTTGCCACAACCAGTCACACCCCTCCCCCTTTCAGTATAAAAGAAGTCTGGCGGCTCAGTGGTAAAGAATCTGCCTGCCAATGCAGGGGACATGGGTTTGACCCTTGGTCTGGGAAGATCCCACACGACATGGCGCAGCTAAGCCTGTGCACCACATCTACTCAGGCCACGCTCTAGAGCCCGTGTTCTGCGGTAAGAAGACACCATTGCAATGAGAAGTCCATGCACTATGATGGAGAGTAGCCCCTGCTTGCCACACCTGGAGAAAAACCTGCATGCAGCAATAAAGACCCAAGACAGCCAAAAATAAATCAATAAATGCAATTTAAAATAAAAGTCTGAATTCTACTAATAACTCTGGGAAGATAGTTCTTTGGGACACTAATCCACCACTTTCTCAGTCTGATAAATTTCAGGATAAAATCACTATTCCTCACCCCAACACCTAAGCCCTCAATGTATTGGACTTTTATGTGGTGAGAGGGACCAGCTGAGATGTGGCAACATATTTTAAAATTTCAGGCAAAACCACACATACATTTATATTACATAGGCATCCTAAACCTGAAATAAAAACAAATTTCACTGTCACACAGACACACACACACACACAACTTTGGATTTGTTCAGATTCAATTAGAAAGTACGAGAATATATTCTTCAAATAAAGTGATTCTTTTGAACCAAAATGTTTTCCCTCGTTTAAACATACCTGCAATGATTTTCATATTGAGATAAATCAGAGCACTTAACTAAAGAATGAATTGAGTATTATTGGCCATAATCTTTTATATAGAATTTTAAACTTTAGGTAATATTTATGTGGATGCTCATAACTATGAAAAATAGCCAGAGAAGTTCGTTTGTCCTTACATTATATCAAGCCTTTCTTCTTTATTACTGTGTAGGCTGAACAGAGTGGCGAATGACCTGTGGTTGATGGAGAGAGTTTTCAGTGGAGGCCAAAGTGCCAGACATGGGCAGACCCCCTACTCCGCCTCATGAATGTCTGCCATTTCTGTACCAATTCTTAACCCTGAGCCTTTCATCTTTCTTTTTTTTCTCCCAATCTTGTAAGGCCCAGAGGCTGAACCTGAAAAGGTGTGAAGTTTCCTTTTCTGTCATCTCTTAACTCATCTCTCCAAGTTCACGGAGGTGCCTGGACTGTGCAGATAAACTTTTATCTGTCTCTTGTTAACACTTTGAATGTCCCACAGGAGAGGTTCTAAATCCTTCCCAGAGTTACCTCCATCTGCCTAACGCTTAAGAGGTGACCTTTTCATTTTCTTCTTTACCTTGTTGAAAAGTGCCAGTGCATCTAGCATCAATTCCTAGTCTCCTTTCCACTTCAACTAACAACAAAGGCTTCCCATCATCTCAGGATCCACATGGATGCTGCCCTAATCTCACTTCCCTTCTGTCTCGGAGGACGAGACCTCTCTCTGTGTGTAGTCGTGATGCTGTGGTCTTTTGCATCTCTCACGCATTTCTTTCTTGAATTAAAAATTCTTTTTAAAACAATTAGTTCCTGGCTTTCTGTTGGCCTTTTTTTTCCTCCCTTTTGCTTTTTACGGTGTTCAAGTCTCCTCACTTATAACTAAAAACTAACCAATAAGAAACACACTAGTATGTACTTTTAAGAATATAAATTAGAATCTCCTCCTTTCCTCCTGGAAACTGTAGAAAGAAATAATGGGGGTGGGGGGGAGTGCAAGCAGAAAGTTTCACACACTCTGAAATGAAACAAAAATCTGGAAAGCTGACGGGGCAGGGGTGTAAGGGAGCTGGTATTTGACATCAAGAGTAGCAGTGAGTTGTGAAGGAAATGGTGAGGAATCTGAGTGTGGGAGACCCCATAGCACTGGTAACAGGATGCTTTCTGAGGATCAAGGGCATATTCCAAGGTACAATGGCTGAGAACAGAACTGAGCTTTATCCAGAAGCCCCAGTGAGCAGAGACGGCAAGAAAAGTGACAAGGGAGGCTAGGACAAGGCTTGGCTGATGTGAGAAATTATTTTATGAAATATCCCTGAAATAAATCCCATGGAAACAGCCTCCTGTGAGCCCAGAGCTGGTAGCAGAAACCCCTCCTGGACCAAATTAATTTTGGAAAAGGGTAGAAGCTTGTTGAGAAGTCACATAGAAAAACACAAGGAAACGTCATCCTGGAGTCCACAGTCTGTTTTGCAGGCTGCAGAAGATGGACCCTTGATTTGTAAGAGTTTTTTTCCTTGCGCCACGTAGCCCCAGTCCCACCCACCATGGAAAATTGCAAACAGCAGGTCTAGAAGCATCTAACCCATTTAACCTTGAGTCATAAAAGAACAGCGGCACAGAATCCATACAAAAATACTATTACAAAGGTGTAAAAAAGTAGTAAAGCTTTCCTACAAGAGAACAGTCACCAGAAAAATACTGCCAAGCTGCAGCTGAAGATTTAGCCAAAGATCCCCCCATTAAAATGAGTTATGAAGCAATCACGGTGAGAAGGGAGACAAGGCAGAAAAATAAGAACACGGGGGAAATGGGCACACGGCAGGCAGCGGCGAGCATCTGCAGACAGAATCCAGAGGAGAAAGGAGAAGGAAGACTCGCAGAAAGGAAGATTACAGGAAAGAGTACAAGAAAGATAGTTACTCTGGCTGTCAGGAGCCACTGCAGCACAGAGTAAAACAGAGAAAATAAAAGGAGTAAAATGAATGGAGAGTTAGAAGGGATACAGAGGACAGACGCGAAACGCAGGCAACCTCGTTATAGATGGAATTTTTAAAAAATTGAACTAGAGTTGATTAACAATGTTGTGTTAGTTTCAGGCGCACAGCAAAGTGATTCAGTTGTATATGTGCATTGGAATTCTTAAAAACAAACAAAAAAGCAAATATTTTAAAATGTAATTCGAAAGTCTTTTCTGGGAACTCCCCCGGTGATCCAGTGGTTAAGACTCAGTACTTCCACTGCAGGGGTCACAGGTCACAGAAAATAAAATAAAACAAGTATTTAAAAAAAACAAAAAACTTTTCTGAAAATAAAGAAACTTTGAACCTACATTTTGGTCCCCTGAAAAAAATGGGCCAGAATAGTCAACTCTATGTAAACTTTACAAGTAAAGTTTTTGAATGTTAAAGATAACAAAAGAATTTTTCCATATACGAGACACCAAAAAAGTTAATTCTAAGGGGAAAAAATACACTTTATATAATTAAACTAACATCAGACGTCTCTCTCAAACATGATACCTAGTGCCAGAACACAGTGAAGTAGCCCCTGAAAAATACTGAAGGTGGAAAGAGTGTGAGTCAAAGGTTTTCTGTCTAGCCAAGCTATCCTTTAAGCATATAAAAGATAAAAGCTATGTAAAATAACTACCAACTAACAGTTTATTTTATTATTTTTTAATTTTTTTTTTTTTTGCCATATCATGCAGCATATGGTATCTTAGTTCCAGGACCAGGGATCAAACTCTTACTCCCTGCAGTGGAATTATGCAGTCTTAACTACGGGATGCCATGGACGTCACCACTACAAGCTGTTGAAAATGGAAAAATTCAGAGAATACTTTTTCCGTAAGTTCTACTTGGAGAAAATAACTATAAACTTGGGAAAGGCTTAGCCGCAGACTAAATGGAGACTCTATTTTGCTACAATTAAACTTAAAACCAGGGTGCAAATAAGAGTAACAGAATCATTAGAAATATAAGGTGGCTTGAAAACAGAAAATAGCTAACATGAAGAAGAGAAGAAAGCAAGAGGGTGCAAGTAAAAACTTGCAGATGCCTCATCATTAGTAGCTAGGAGGCAGAAGATAGCCTTTAAAGCTGGCAAACCAAATAGTGGAAATATATGCATATTTAAGAGTACAGTGGTGTTGGAGAAGACTCTTGAGAGTCCCTTGGACTGTAAGGAGATCCAACCAGTCCATCCTAAAGGAAATCTGTCCTGAAAATTCATTGGAAGGACTGATGTTGAGGCTGAAACTCCAGTACTTTGGCCACCTGATGCGAAGAGCTGACTTATTTGAAAAGACCCTGATGCTGGGAAAGATTGAAGGCAGGAGGAAGAGAAGGGGACAACAGAGGATGAGATGGTTGGATGGCATCACCGACTTAACAGACATGAGATTGAGTAAACTCCAGGAGTTGGTGATGGACAGGGAGACCTGGCGTGCTGTGGTTCATGGGGTCGCAAAGAGTCAGACACAACTGAGCGACTGAACTGACTAACCGAAGAGTACCGTGGTGAACATGAAGGGAAAAGACTGTTAAGTCAATTAGGGGGACACTGCGGCAGAAAGGAGGAAGAGGAAGATAGATAAGGAATATAAAAGTATTAATTTATTTTTATGAATAGATACAAGATATGATTATAATGGTGACCACCTGAAAATGTAAACTTCTAAAATATTAGATGATGCACAGTTTTTGAAAAAAGAAAGAGTTGACATATGAGAGCTTGTCCTCAGAAGAAACTAGTAAACCAGAGCCTAACCTTCTGGGGTGTTAGCAGAGCTTACCTGACCTGGAGGAAAGCAGATACCAACTCCATCCAGCCAGCTCTTGCCATTTTGTTTCCTCTATACCCTCAACCCCTTTCCCAGGGAGTGTTTTGCAGTTTTTTTCTCTCCACTTGTGGGGAGAGAAGAAGCTAAGAAACATTTGTGACTTTCACAGTCCAGATACATAGATTCACGAACAGCGTGAAATCTGATCAATGACCATAGAGTACTTCTCCTTCCCTTCCACCTCACACCACGTGACAAAGAACCTATTTACAGTAGTAAAGACATCTATTCATAGTTGCTTATATCTGCATAAAGAAAAATTGGGAAGTATATTCAGGAAAATAATATACCTGCTAGAGCCAACAGGCAAAAGCCAAAATACATGAGGGTCTGCCTTAAAAGGAAATAGGACCTTTTTATGTTGGTTTCATTTTTTCCCTTACCAAAATGAATGCCTTACCTGCAAAAAAAAAAAAAGTATTTTTATTATTTAGAAGTTTAAAACTTAAACATCAACTATTTTAAAATAAAGTAAATTGCATTCCAACTGCAAAAATTTCATCAGAAAACTGTCCTTTTGGGAATTCCCTGGCGGTCCAGTGGTTAGGACTCTCCACTTCCACTGCAGGGGGCCTGGGTTTGATCCCTAGTTGGGGAACTAAGGTCCAGCAAGTTGCACTTACACAATCAAAAAAGAAAAGAAAAGAAAAAACTGTCTTTTGATCCTCTTGTTCCTTCACACTGCCATCCTACCTCTTTTTCATATACACACAGACTTGTTGAAAGAGTAATAAATATTATTTCAATCAAAGTGTAAGCAAATTACACCAGCTTTTTTCCACTTCCTCACCATCTGCTACTTACCACATAAATATTGCAGTTGACTTGACTTCCCAAGGCCATCCATGATCGTATATGGACAAAGCTATAAAAATTACTATCATTAATCAACCTACTTTTGGTGAATTGAGAATGCTAGAGAAGCTTGTTATTTAAAAGAAATCAGAAATGAATCTTTTTCTTAGTACATGATATTTAACTCCTAATTTGTTTTTTTCACATTGCAATTTTTGGTAATTTCAATGCTGTTAAAATAATCTCAGATGTAATGATTTTGATTCTTGAAATGAAACTTCAGGAAGAATATGACTTGTTGATTCCATTATTGTAAAAAGATCTGTGTATATAGTTAGGTGTGTAGTCACAAAATGTCCATACTCTAGTTGAGCAGTTCATGTATTCCAATTCAGCCACCCCAAGTACATACCACATAGTGTCCATTCATGGAAGCTCCTTCATTCTCCACTTCAGAGTCTCTTCTTAAATCTCCCCACCCACACACCCACCTGTTTTGAAAATGTTTATCAAATCCACAATTTCATTGGTATGTACTTGCTTCCTCTCGCTAATGCTAATTCCATTTTCCAGGCTTAGTGTGCTGTAAAAGAATCTGAAATTGCATTTTGTCTAAGGTACTTAAGGAGCACTCATTTTCATGACACAATTGAAAGGAAATGTGTTTTAAAAGTAAAAGAAGAACATATAGCCTGAAAAATGCCTTTGTTTTCCTCTCGGTGCCAGAGCTTACTTCATTATGTTAATTCCAGAGGGCCTGCAAAAGAAAACTGACTGCAGCTGAACAGTAATCCATAGTGAAATTGACTAATCCAGTTTCCACTTATTACCAACTCTGTTAAATGCAAAAGGTAGTACATTACACTGAAAATAAAAAAATAAAAAAAAAGCACACGCTGTCTCTAAATTGCTAATATATGGGAAAGTCAAGATCTTTTTTCATGGGGTGTGCATGAAGCAATAAAGGACGTGTGTGCAAGTGGGAATTTTGCAGCCTGTTCTTATAAACACCTGTAGGAAATTCTATCAGAATTCAAGAGTAATCTTCAACTCAGGCAAATCAAAGAAGCATTTTTATCTAGCAAAACCAGGCACAGAGAAGAGCAAGTAAAGAGAAATTAAGAATTTCATTAGGAAAAGCCATGAAACAATACAACTGTTCAGTATACTATGTAATGAATTTCAGCTTTGTATTTGCCAGATACCTCACATCCATACATTCCCTGCCCTTCACTGTGTGAAGCTTCTTAAGTACAGACACAAACGCAATTAAAGAAGCATTCTCAAAGATACAGAGAAGTCTGTATAGATTATCATGTTTTAAGGAACAAGGGAATATAAATACATGTGTGTATATGTATATATGTGTATACATCTGGGTATACAGGTATATACTTATAAATATAAATGTATTTGCTCATATTGTTAAGGGTACCCGTGGTAGGTAGGTGGGAATATGATAAAGGGAACAGAAATTGAAGCTAAACTTTTTTGACTATACTTTGCTTTAGAAATTAGACTTTGAAATCATGGACATGTATTATGTAATTCTAAAACAAAAATTTTTGAAAGAACTTAGAAATAAAAACTAAAATGAAATAAAAAATAACTGTGATTCAATTTTTGGCATAGCCAGTCAGATAGAAATATTTCAAGGGACTTTGAAACACGATAATTTGGCCGTACATCCACAGTGGAATAGATCCCAAAGGAAACGAACTACAAAATAAAAAATGTGGCTGTTTTTGCTAACCATATCATTGGTGGTAATGTGATATTATTCTTTGGAGAACTTTGTGTGTATAATGTGAGATGAGCAAATGAGTAATTACATTGGCATTATAGAGAACCAAGATTTGAGGCATGGGACAAATGAAATATTGACATAAGATCAATGGTATTAAGTAAAATCTCTATAGTCTTGATTTTTAATTGGAAAATCAGTATAAATTCAAAATGCATCTTATTTATTTTATTTTTTTTAATTAATTAATTAATTAGTTATTTTTGGCCATGCCACGCTGTATGCTAGCATACATAGCATTCCCTGGGCGGGTCTCAGTTCCCCGACCAGGGAATGGGACCTGCGCCCCCTGCAGGGGACGCCGGGAGTCGTCCTGAACCGCCAGGGAAGTCCCCTGTCCTGTTTTTTTAATGTGTGTTTTCTAGTTCTGCCTAAAAACAATGAATGACCAAAGAGTGGATAAAATCTCTAGGGCCTAACTGTGGTTTTGACACGCTAAAACCAAATGGAAAAAAAACAAAAACAAAAACAAAACAGGAGTCCTCAAAGAAATAGCTATTACCAGAAGGAAAGTGTCTTAGATACTTTTCAAAATAATCAAAGAGGGGGTGCCTTAGAAAGTGGATGGAGATATAAAGGAAACAAGATGAGCATTTCCACACCAGTAAACAAGGAAGCCATCGGAGAGGATCACACTGGGTCGAAAGAACTTAGGAACCAACCTGTTCAAAGATGAGCCAGTTTGAGCGTTGATCAAGAAAATAATTGCAGTGGCTTGAAAACTATTAAACCATTTAAATCCATGAGTTCATCATGTTACAAAAAAGTCAGTCATCATTTTTGGAAGATATTAAGACCAACTCATTATTTTGAAAACTCAGAGATGAAAGAAAATAGTCAAGCATTTAACCTTTAAGAGCTCTACCTTAGGGCAACCAAACTGTTGATGAAGACAAATTTCTCTTTATAGAAGTATTCACACTAATGATCGAAGAAAGAATGATAGATTAGCCTATCTCTAACCACTAATGAATTAATGCAAATAGTGATTTTTGGTTGCTATTACTATCATAATGAGTGGGAAAACAGGAAACTCTGTACCTTCTACCAGAGGGATACACTACCACCTGGGTATGAATTCGTCTGGAAAAAATCAAACTTGGATATGATAATTACCAATGCACATGAAACACAGAGAACAAGAGAGCATGTGAGTGTTATGGAGATGAACTCCACAACACAGTCTGCAAGAAATTCTACCAGAAAATGAAAATTCTATAACCACCACCAAAAAAAAGGTAAAAAAAAAGAAAAACAGAGGATGAATCCATAAGTCAGAAGACACTTAAGAAACACATTTCTGCAACTAACACGACATTATAAATCAACTCTATTCCAGTAAAAAATTTTTTTAAAATCTCTATACAATCCAAGGAATATATTTTGTATCTAAAATGTGGTATTAATTGAAATATGACTGGAGATATTTAGAAAATAAATTGAGCCTATTAAGAATTCTCATAGGATATCAAAATTTTCAAAGGAATGTATAAAAATATAATGTGAAATGACATTGCATAAACTTGAGGCAATTTATAAATACAATTTTTAAAGTTTCAAGCACTTAAAAAAAAAAAAAGAAGTTAACCAATCACAATGCATGGCTCTTGCTTGGCTCCCAATTCAATAAACAAAGAGTGAAATAATATAGAATTTGTGAAATGGGAGTGATGTATGGGATGCTGGCTGTGCCCCAGCAACTGTCTCTCAGTCTCCCCAAGAGATCAGAGTTTCTTGGGCTAGCCAGAATCTTCCTGAGTCTCTCTGGAGACAGGTCAGAAGTCCCAGGAGAGAACGCTCAACCTGTGAGATGTGACGGTGGATGAATGCCCAGTTTCCTTGACCTTCTGTGGCACAATTCTGACATGTGCCCCAGAGAGTGTCTCCCAGGGTCTCCAGGGGGAATGACTCCCTCCTCCCACGACAGTGCCTCGTCATTAGCACACTCTTTCTTGACTTCTGTCCCCTAGACTTGGCCACTTCCTCACACAAATCTGTGTTAGGGTCTAGTCTTTGGGGGACCCCAGGTTAAGACAAAGAGAATTTTGTAATAATAACATTTTTTCTTTGTCTGGAGTGTGATTTTAGTGTTGATGCTATGGTTTTATAAAGGAATTCTAGAGGTAATTTTTAAAATAATTGTGGATAAAATTATATAATGCTTAGACTTTGTTTCAAAATAATTTATGAGACAGTTGCTGGAAAAGTGGGTGGAGTTACAGACATGCAAAACTGCCTCTGATTTGATAACTGGCGAAGTTTTGTGATATGTTCATGGAGGTTTATTACACTTTTACCACTACTTTTTATAGATGTTTAATATTTTACATAGTAGAGCTTTATGAAATTACATCCACACCAAAGATATCTCTGGAAGGATTCAAAGAAAGTAGTAAAATTGGTTACATCTAATGAGGGGCAGTTGGGAGGGAGGGAAACAGGGTGGGAGGAAGATTTTTCAATGTATAATTTTTAAAAGCTCTTTGTTTTTATTTATATATGCTGCTTCTGGTCTTAGTGGTAGCATGTGGGATCTAGTTCCCTAACTGGGGATCGAACCTGCATCCCATGCATTGGGGGTGCAAAGTCTTAGCTACTGGACTACCAGGGAAGTGCCTGTGTAATATTTTTTAATCCTTTAAAGCTGGACCAATAGGAAGTTGACATTTTCAAAGAGTAGAAAAAATGTTGTACATAATAATAAAGGTACAGCAGTTAGAGGACAAAGTAAAATGCCGTATGATTGATCACAGCAGTTTCCTGCATAAAGCCTTTCAAATGTAACCCACTGACCTAAAGACAAGGACCAAAATCTTTTAACACATCCCCAAAGTCCCTACAGGATCTAGTCCATGTCCACCTGTCAAGTTTTAGCTCTTGAGTACTTGATTCGACATGCCCAAACATTTTTTTTTTCATTTTTGTTAATCTCTTTGTCTCCTCAAAACCTTTGCACAAGCAATTTCCTCTTCCTTAGTGCAGCATTCTCTAATCCCAAACTAAGTTCTCATTTCATGTACCTAAACAGTACCCTGTGTCACCAGTCATCACAACTGTGATTTCATTATTTTTATGTAATAATCTGTAGAAGAGTTGTGATTTTAGTCCACAAATCCAGCTATGTAAGAAAATAAACCTTTCTATAATGTCCTTTCTCCCCTGTTAGAACTTCATCTTAATGAGCACAGAAGCTCTTGGTCCCTTTGGAAATTCCAGAACATGGTAGGCAATCACTCAATATTTATTGAGCAGAGAATGATGAATGGATGGATGGATCGATGGGTGGATGGATGAATTGAAGAACAAATAAGTAAATGGATGGATGCATCCATGAGCAGAATCTTTTGAAGTCCAGCCGTCAGTTTTGTTGCCCAGTCAAAGATTTGAATTAACGTGTGGTTGATCTTTGTATGTCACTGTTTCTGAAATCTAATGAAAGCTTTGGTTTTATGCTGCAAATAAGGAGAAAAAGAATACCCTAACTGAAGCAGATGCCTCTACACTGGGGTTGCCCTAGTGGCTTAGATGGTAAAGAATCTGCCTACAGTGTGGGACACCTGGGTTCCATCCCTGGGTTGGGAAGATCCCCTGGAGGAGGGCATGGCAACCCACTCCAGTATTCTTGCCTGTAGAATCCCCATGGACAGAGGAGCCTGGTGGGCTACCGTCCGTGGGGTCGCAAAGAGTCGGACATGACTGAGTGACTCAGCTCAGCACACACCTCTACACTGAGGCCCCTGCACCCCCCTGTATCGTAGGAAAAATCACTTAAGTGTATTTAAACACTTAAATACAGCAGGCAGTGCGGAGGGAATTCCACCATAATATGAGAATCCTAAAACTTCTTTTCAGTATTATTATCAGTGTTGATAAATAATAATATATGTCAAACTGCTTTGCACATATCAAGGATTTTAAACTCTAAGTCTGTGCTAATGCATGGTCCAGGCTCCCTAGAGGCAGTCCCAGGTTTATTTCAAATAATCTTGCCGCTTGCATCATCTAAAGCAAAAACTAACATATCTGTTCAAATTCAGTCTGAGTTCAGTTCAGTTCAGTTGCTCAGTCGTGTCGGACCCTTTGTGACCCCATGAACCACAGCACGCCAGGCTTCCCTGTCCATCAGCAACTCTCAGAGTCCACCCAAACCCATGTCCATCGAGTCAATGATGCCATCCAGCCATCTCATCATCTGTTGTCCCCTTCTCCTCCTGCCCCCAGTCCCTCCCAGCATCAGGGTCTTTTCCAATGAGTCAGCTCTTCACATGAGGTGGCCAAAGTATTGGAGTTTCAGCTTCAGCATCAGTCCTTCCAGTGAACACCCAGGACTGATCTCCTTTAGGATGGACTGGTTGGATCTCCTTGCAGTCCAAGGGACTCTCAACAGTCTTCTCCAACACCACAGTGCAAAAGCATCAATTCTTCAGCACTCAGCTTTCTTTATAGTCCAACTCTCACATCCATACATGACCACTGGAAGAACCATAGCCTTGACTAGACGGACCTTTGTTGACAAAGTAATGTCTCTGCTTTTTAATATGCTGTCTAGGTTTTTACTCTGAGTAAGCAGGGATATTTAAGCGCACACAACCAAAAGTGGGACTACCTGCAAGACCAGTCAACTGAAAAATGTAAATTGACTGAAAAATAGACTTGAATAAGTAGATTCTTCCTAGACTTTCCTACTTTTGAATTCAATTAAACGGCTTCCCTGGTGGCTCAGACGGTAAAGCATCTGCCTACAATGTGGGAGACCCAGGTTCGATCCCTCGGTCAGGAAGATCTCCTGGAGAAGGAATTGGCAACCCACTCCAGTACTCTTGCCTGGAAAATCTCATGGACAGAGGAGCCTGGTGGGCTACAGTCCATGGGGTCGCAAAGAGTCGGACATGACTGAGTGACTTCACTTTCCTTTCTAAAGGGCTAACTTAAAAATCTCTAGTTTTAGTCATGCTCATATAACCCATTTTTCCATTTAAAAATATGTGTGTCTATACGGCCAAGAAGTACCCCCTCATTTCTTATTTTTAATATATTTTATCTATCTATCATCTATCTATCTATCTTGGCTGTGGCAGGTCTTTGCCGCTGCACATGGGCCTGCTCTAGTGCAGGGCATACTCCGCTCTTCGTTGTAGTGCTCTGTCTTCCCGCGGCGGTGGTTTCCCTTGTTGTAGAGCGAAGGGTCTAGGGTGCTCAGGCTTCAGGAGTTGCCATCAGGCTTAGTTGCCCTGTCGCATGTGTGTTCTTCCCCCATGATCAGCAAGGAAAATGGATGCTTCGACCCAGGATCTGGCCACGCTTCACTCCATTGATGTTGTAGAAGGTACACAGCTCTTGGTCAACCAGAGTTTTCAGCAAAAATGTCAACTCTTTACAGAAACAAAACTATCACCCAAATCACTGACTATTTTGAGCGTTGTCTCTGATGCTGTTGTACCATCGAAAATCATTGAAAACAAGGCCTTTTAATTTTGGTGCAAATTCTTTGTGGCAAGTCCTTGATGCTACAAGATATAATATATGCTCATGGAAACTATTTTCTTTTAATAAGCACTTAAGAAACTATTTCCTTTTAATTTCTTAAACCAGCAGAGCAGGTGCAAATTTATCCTCATGTACTGAAGTGTATTTTAAGTTAATTAAAAAACTTTCTAAAGAGATTGAATATGGTGATTCCCCTTTGAACTAGTTACAGTGACTCATAGACTCATTCTTCCTCCTTTTTCTTTGGTGCTCACCCATACATCTGACTCAGCCACAAAAATCAGTTGATTCATCAAGCTGAATTTCACTTTGAGATAATCCATAATCACTGTAGGAAGTTCTTCTTCATCTTAAGATGTTTATTTGGAGTTCCTAAGCTAGAATCTGTGCTTATGATGTTACTAATAGTTTGACCCTTGTAGCTATCTATTTTACTTGGTTATTGACACAAGGATTTTGATTGTATGCTTCAAATGGCTTCTTAAATTTAAATAACCTGCAACTTAGCTTATTCTCAATTCCTCAGCTTCAAGCCACGTTTTCTTGGGGAGCTTCCCTGGCGGTCTAGTGGTCGAGACTCCATGTTTTCACCGCAGGGGGCACAGATTTGATCTCTAGTTGGGGAACTAATATCCCACATACCACATGGTGTGGCCAAAAAACCATGTTTTCTTGGGTATTCAGGTATCAAGTTATGTCTGGTTTAACTCCTTGCCTTTTACTTGATTGTCCAGGAAGTATAAATAGGGTGAGATTGGTCTTTAAAACTTGAGTTGCCCAGGGCTCAATGTCATGGAATTCCATCTACCTTCATTATATGTGGAATAAACCCAGTTGATATTATATTTGAGGTTCTTCAACAGGACATATAGGAGCGATATTTCTGTGGTAACAACTGGAAGCCAGCATTAGCAAGACGATGTGAGCCAAATTCCAACAAGGCCCACTCACTCCCATATCCCTGGAATACAGGATGGAAAAGAACCTCACCATAGCCAAAAGGCAGATCTGTTTCACAGAAACACTACCATTTAACTCAGTTCAGCTCTCCACCACATAGGGATGATGGATCATTGTGACAACTTTTGCACCAGCAATTGTGACTGTTCACCAGAGAGTCTTGCACCCATGAATTATTCTGTCAGATCTTTGCTCTCAGGTCTTATATGGATCATAATAATGGGATTGTGAAGGAAAATACACTCAAAATGTCAGTTGGTACCGAGGCAGAAAGTCAGGGCTAAGTGAGGGTTAGTTTCTGTGGACATGTCTATATATCTATTACTTTTTTTAAGATTTTAAATATTTTGTTAATTGAAGTATAGTTAATTTACAATATTGTGTTAATTTCAGGTCCGAGGCAGAAAGTCAGGGCTAAGTGAGGGTTAGTTTGTGTGGACATGTCTATATATCTATTACTTTTTTTAAGATTTTAAATATTTTGTTAATTGAAGTATAGTTAATTTACAATATTGTGTTAATTTCAGGTCCGAGGCAGAAAGTCAGGGCTAAGTGAGGGTTAGTTTGTGTGGACATGTCTATATATCTGTTACTTTTTTAAAGATTTTAAATATTTTGTTAATTGAAGTATAGTTGATTTACAATATTGTGTTAATTTCAGGTATACAGAAAAATGATTGTTTATATACATATGTATATATTATTTTTCAGATTCTTTTCCTTTACAGGTTATTACATGATATTGAGTATAGTTCCTTGTGCTAGCTCTCCTGTAGGTCTTTCCTTATTACTTTTAGGTCCTAACTCAAGTTATTGCTCTCATAACACAAAGCCTATCACTTCCTCTATATCTAAAAAGTGAGAGAAGAAGAAAGCTAGATATACTTTTCTTCTTTCATATATATATCATATATATGTATATATATGTGCATGTACATATCATACACATATATCAATCACATGCATATATACATACATTATGGTGCTCCATCGCTCTGTCATGTCCAACTCTCTGCAATCCCATGGACTGTAGCCCACCAGGCTCCTCTGTCCATGCGATTTTTCAGGCAGGAATACTGGAGTGGGTTGCCATTTCTTTCCCCAACATACATTATACACACACACACACACATATACATAAGGACTGTCTGACTTCCAGTCAATACACTTGCATTTATTGAAATGTTTATTTCTAAAACTGAGCACCTTGATGCTTTACACCATTGAATTATATGCTAGTAATTACATAACTTTTTTCAGGGAGAAAAAAAAACATACCAAGCAGATGTCATATGCTCAAGGCATGTCATATTTATTTGACAGATAAAAACAACTGTACTAGTTAAAGTAGATATACATTTAGCACATTCTTCTCCATGCTGTGTTTGTGCTTTTTCTCAAACCATACCTATTCTATACCAGCAGTGTTTATCTATTTCAACCCTGAAAGCCTCTTCCACATTGTCAGGAAAGAGTGACCTGATTCCCCTGTCCATAGCATGATAAGTGAAGATCTGAAATGAACAAGTCACTTTCATAACCGGCATCCAACCATCTGTCCCTCTTTGTGTGTGTGTGTGTGTGGTTTGTAGTTCATACTTCTCAAGAAACAGAATCCTCTTATACTAATATTCTTGCATAATACAATTCATTCCATTGATTTTTACCAGATGGATTTGCCCTGACTTGTCAGTCTTTGCAATTCTACCTTGTTTACATTTATTTTTCTGAGTTTACTATGAGTCATGCTCATCATGAGGACCCCATAGATGAGAGAGAGACTTCCTGCCTTGTATTAAATAAAAACCAATTGGTTACATTGTCAAATACATTTTTCTATAATGTAGCAATAGCAACATTTATTGTGGCCAAGTTAATGCTGCAATACACAATTGTGTTCATTCTTTGATAGGATACACATACAATGTACAATAGAACTGCTTTAAGTTATAAGGCAATAACCATGTTGGCCCAACATAAACAACAGGAAAACAGACATAGTTCATTTTGAAATAAAATTAAGCATAATGTAATTGTATTAGATATTGTTTTGGCACAAACCTAATTGCATTTTGCTTTAATGTATGTAATGGATGCTAGTATATTGTTGTATCAAGTAATGTGACCTTAAGACTATAGAGGGAATCCCCATCTCCACCTAGGAATTTGGTTGTAAAGTTAGAAACTATTCTACCCTGACATTTTATTACCAAAGAATCAACAGATATTTTAGATTAGTCATTAAAAGAAATTTCTGTGCTCAATCGTTCAACTTATTGTGACCCCATGGACTGTAACCTGCCAGGCTCCTCTGTCCATGGAATTTTCCAGGCAAGAATACCCAAACGAGTTGCCATTTCTACTCCAGGGGATCTTTCTGATGCAGGGATCAAACCAGCGTTTCTTGCACCTCCTGGATTGCAGGCAGATTCTTTACCACGGGACTGCCAAATCTTTAAAAAGCAAGTAGATCAACTGGGATTGATGACATTTGGGATACCTTCAAAATTATTTTATATATACATTATTTGGTTATTGTCACAACACCAGAATATTTTGATGACTCAGCAGCAAGGAAAGGAAATCCATGAATTAATTTGACATTGTGTTTATGTATTTTCCAAAACACCCAGTGCAGAGGATGATTCTCTTGACCCTAAAATGAAGAATGGCAGTTTATGGTGAATGATAATGTGTCAGAGATGTCACAGGAGGCTCCCTCATCTTCAGTTCTGTGCCTTCCAATAACCACTGCCTACAGAGTGGGGGTTACTGATCAGAATTCTCCAACATACACACTGCGCACCACAGTCCCGCAGTAACGGTAGGATTATTTATTTAGATATTCCCATACATCGTAATAATTGAGCATTCTTGTCTGTCAGTTTCCTATGGGCTTGGAATTACAAAGCAGCCAAATCATTTCAGGTCAAACCACTGAGAATAAGTTCTGGAACCCATCCAGGTGAGACCAGACTTTGATTAGCAGTGACAAAAATGAAGTGCAGGTCATCCCTGTAGCCATGGTTTGAGTTGAATGCCAAGTTCTTTCTGTTCAATGTAGCAAAATTACTATTTTTTTTCACATGCCTAGTTAGTAAGCTGTTAATGGAAATACTTACAAATAACATGATTTTTTTTAAATAAAGCCAAGCAGATTTTAGTTTCTGTGTCATCAACTCACTTATTCTGAAACTGGCAGTATTCAGAAGTTTCCCTGATACTCTGTATTTCTTTATGATCATGATCATTATCAAAATCGTCCTCATCACATTTACGCAGACAACAGAATCCACTTGTGAAGACACAGGCAAAAAAGAAAAAATACTCACAAAGAAGTGCTTTCCTTTATAGCAGTGGAATCAAGACGTTCTTTTTTACCTCTAAGAGAATGACCATGAGTCTAAGGACTGGGGTAATTTACCCAATGATATAGCCTCAAAGATTAAAAAAAGTGTGTTTGGTGATAGAATGATGTTATTTACATAAAAAGAAATAAAATAAAATTTTGCAAATGAGTTTTAATAAAACTCATTTAAATAAAATTTATAATAAATTTATAATAAACCCTTAATAAAAATGTTAATTACCTATTAGACACAGTCTTTATTATTTTGTTTAGTGAGACTGACCTCCAGAGTTCAAGATTCTTGCACTGGAATTTACCAATGGGCTTCTGTCATGTGATGTGTTCTTTGAATATTCATACTTTTTAGATAGCTAGATAATTGGCTGTATCAAACCCTGAAGCACCTGTTTACCCTGTTAGAAAGGATGTAGTTGCTTCTTAGGACTTGTGGGGAGAATATTAGCTGTTGTGTCAAAGACATACATCTTTTAAAAAAGTTTTACCTCCATCTATTAACTCATATGACTATGCCAAAGCCTTTTGTGTGGAACACAGTAAACTGGAAAATTCTGAAAGAGATGGGAATACCAGACCACCTGACCTGCCTCTTGAGAAACCTGTATGCAGGTCAGGAAGCAACAGTTAGAACTGGACATGGAACAACAGGCTGGTTCCAAACAGTAAAAGGAGTACGTCAAGGCTGTATATTGTCATCCTGCTTATTTAACTTATATGCAGAGTACATCATGAGAAACTCTGGGCTGGAGGAAGTACAAGCTGGAATCAAGATTGTGGGGAGAAATATCAATAACCTCAGATATGCAGATGACACCACCCTTATGGCAGAAAGCAAAGAAGAAGAACGAAAGAGCCTCTTGATGAAAGTGAAAGAGGAGAGTGAAAAAGTTGGCTTAAAGCTTAACATTCAGAAAACTAAGATCATGGCATCTGATCCCATCACGTCATGGGAAATAGATGGGGAAACAGTGGAAATAGTGTCAAACTTCATTTTTTTGGGCTCCAAAATCACTGCAGATGGTGATTTCAGCCATGAAATTAAAAGACGTTTACTCCTTGGAAGGAAAATTATGATCAACCTAGATAGCATATTAAAAAGCAGAGACATTACTTTGCCAACAAAGGTCCATCTAGTCAAGGCTATGGTTTTTCCAGTGGTCATGTATGGATGTGAGAGTTGGACTATAAAGAAAGCTGAGCTCTGAAGAATTGATGCTTTTGAACTGTGGTGTTGGAGAAGACTCTTGAGAGTCCCTTGGACTGCAAGGAGATTCAACCAGTCCTAAAGGAGATCAGTCTTGGGTGTCCATTGGAAGGACTGATGCTGAAGCTGAAACTCCAATACTTTGGCCACCTCATGTGAAAAGATGACTCATTGGAAAAGACCCTGATGCTGGGAGGGATCTGGGGCAGAAGGAGAAGGGGACAGCAGAGGATGAGATGGCTGGATGGCATCACCGACTCAATGGACATGAGTTTGAGTAAACTCCGGGAGTTGGTGATGGATAAGAAGGCCTGGCGTGCTGCGATTCATGGGGTCGCAAAGAGTCTGACACAACTGAGTGACTGAACTGAACTGATTAACCCATAGGAAGTAAATCAGAGAAGGTGATCTTTTACAAAAATAAATACATAAGAATATGCCTATTATTCAAGTTTATGAATTCGTAGATTTGGGAAGCTGGAGTTTAATATATGTTTTATATTACTTTATATAATATCCTAGGATTCCCAGGTGGCACTAAAGAACCCTCCTGCCAATGCAGGAGACATAAGGGATGCGGGTTCAATCCCTGGGTCTGGGAGGTCCCCTAGAGGAGGGTATGGCAACCCACTCCAGTATTCTTGCCTGGAAAATCCCATGGACAGAGGAGCCTGGTAGGCTATAGTCAACAGAGTCACAACGAATCAGATACAACTGAAGCGACTTAGCATGTGCATACACACACAGACATACAAACACACACATACACAATATCCTATTACTAATCCCTCAGAATCTGAAGCACTGCATCTATTATTAAAATACCAACTTGAATTATTATCACTGGATTAGAAGCAAGAAACCAGTGTATACTCTGAGTCCAGAAAGGAAGGTTGTAACTGAGACTTAGAAAGATTTACCTGAAAAAAAAAAAAGAAAGATTTACCTGCCACTCATCGTAGGATTGGAGGGGAGAGAGAGACATGAGCAAAATCTTGCAGTGAAGATATGAACCTACTTGCAGGGCAAGAACAGAGACCCAGAGGTAGAGAAAGGACATGTGGACATGGTCGGGGGAGGGGAAGGTGGGATGACTGGAAGATAGATAACACTATATATATGTGTGTGTGTGTAAAACAGATCATTAGTGGGAAACTAAGGTATCGTGCAGGGAGCTCAGCTTGGCACTCTGTGATAACCTAAAGGGATGACAGGGGGAGGGGTTTGGGCAGGAGGTCTAAGAGGGAGGGAACATATGTATGCATATAGCTGATTCACTTTATGGTACAGCAGAAAGTAACACGACATTGTAAAGCAATTTTACTCCACTAAAAAGCAAGAAAAAGTGAGAGTGGTAGTCATTCAGTCGTGTCCGACTCTTTGCGACACCATGGACTGTAGCCCACCAGGCTCCCCTGTCCATGGGATTCTCCAGGCAAGAATGTGGAGTGGGTTACCATTCCTTTCTCCGGGGGGATCTTCCTGACCCAGGGATTGAACCCAGGTCTCCTGCATTGCAGGTAAGTCCTTTTACCGTCTGGGCCACCAGGGAAGCCAAAAGGTAATGAAAAAAGATCTGAGAGCTCAAACTAGTTGAGTTGTCTGAATAAAGCAAAAATAAAAACAAGAATGAAAAAGACATCATTAGTGATTTGTGCATCTTATATTGAAAATCAAAAAGGGAGTCTTTATTCAAGGCATAAACTATGAGAAATTCAAAAATGTGTAAAATTAAAACACATTCAAAATATAGAGTATTGGATATAGTTAAGGATATGGGCTCTGAAGTGAAGAAAATCACTTATTATATGGTTGAAGCTATTTACTGAGTTTTAAATTTTCATTGAAAGTGAAAGTCACTCAGTCATGTCCAACTCTTTGTGGCACTATGGACTACAGAGTCTGTGGAATTCTCCAGGCCAGAATACTGGAGTGGGTAGCCTTTCCCTTCTCCAGGGGATCTTCCCCACCCAGCGATCAAACCCAGGTCTCCTGCATTGCAGGTGGATTGTTTACCAGCTGAACCACAAGGGAAGCCCAAGAATACTGGAGTGGGTAGCCTATCCCTTCTCCAGCAGATCTTTGCAACCCAGGAATGAAACCCACGTCTCCTGCATTGCAGGCAGATTCTTTACCAACTGAGCTATTAGGAAAACCTGATAGTAAATTTACTAAATTTCATTAAATTTAGTAAATTTTCATTCAGTTGAGTTGAGTTCAGTTCAGTCACTCAGTCGTGTCTGATTCTTTGCGACCCCATTGACTGCAGCACACCAGGCTTCTCCGTCCATCACCAGCTCCAGGAGTTCACCCAAACTCATGTCCATTGAGTCAGTGATGCCATCCAACCATCTCATCCTCTGTCATCCCCTTCTCCTCCTGCCCTCAATCTTTCCCATCATCAGGGTCTTTTCAAATGAGTCAGCTCTTTGCATCAGGTGGCCAAAGTATTGGAATTTCAGCTTCAACATCAGTCCTTCCAATGAACACTCAGGACTGATCTCCTTTAGGATGGAATTTTCATTACTTAACATAAATTTCTAGAAATTCAATTTAGTACTTTTAAATGTATAACTTACAGAAGACAATATCCAGTTATTTTAAGTAAACCAGGCTTTTAAGAAAATGTATGAAGTGTTGTAATTATCATCACAATTCAGTTCTAGAACAACTCTTAACACCTCAAAGCATCACCACACATAGGTTTACAAGCAATTCTTGCTCCAACCCTGCCCTCCCAACCCGTAACCTCAAGAAAACACTGAAAAGCTTTGAGTGAAATTTCTAGATTAGATGGTAAGTGTATGCTAATCTTTTGAGAAAACTAGTGGTTTTCCAAAGCCACTGCATCCACCAGCAATGAGTGAGGGTTCCAGTTGTTGCATATTCTCAACCCATAGTTTTATAATGGTCTCTTGTTGTAGTTTTAACTTGCGTTTCTCTAATCACTAATAATGTTCAATGCATTTCTCTATGCCGTTGTTCATTCAGATATTTTCTCTGAAACTCTGAACATGAAAATGGACAAGGGCCTGACCATTCATGACAACTTCTGGAGCAGCAAGTCCAGGAAAGCCAAACAAAGACCTCTGGAGCAATTGGCCCAGAAAGGTCAGGAATTGGTAAATAACTGCCAGTTTTCCTTATTTTTGCTTCGGCTTTCAGCTCAGGATCAGAGGAGAGCTCTGTTCTTTTTTTCCTTTCATTTTGTTTTTAATCATCTTGCCTAGCCTTAAGCTGTGGAATCTGTCTCCTACTCACTGCAAGGGATGTTTCTGCTTAGTTTTTGATTTTTCCATTTCTTTTTTTTTTTTTTCTTTTGTCTGGCTCCCTAGGGCTTGCTCCTGTGTTTACATAGTTTAGTGGTTAGTCAATAATTTGCCAAGAGCTTATATTCAAACACCTGAAGCCCATAAGGCTGTCGTCCTAGGCAGTTAGATGTCTCTGTGGTTCCGGGAGCACATGCATATTTCGAGCCAGTTCCCACATCTCTGTCGCCTTTTACTTCTTGCTGGATTCTCTCAGGCCTACTTTGCTGTTGTGTGTAGATTCCCAGTCAGTCAGGTATATGCAAAGAGCCTCCTTCAGCACTTCCGGAGCTCTCGCCTTTGCAGAATCTCCCATTAATTTCTGCCTGGCTGCCTGCTTGCCACACTGGGCCCTCAGTCTTAGGGAAGCACGCTTGCAGGTGTTTCCCATTCATTTTCCATCGAGTTTGCCATTTACAGCTGACGGAGCTACACGATGGCACTCCTGCCCAACGTGAGTCTCCCACTCGCAGCAAATCTGCTCGGATTTGGGGCCAGTCTTAGCCTGGCAGACCTACAGTTCTCCGCAGTCAAACTGGGGAGAAAGGATAAGAGTGTCCTGAGGTCAGTGTCCCAGACTCCCACTGTTCTTGCTGCAGCTCTTCGCGCTCTGGCTCCTTGGTTTGTCTCACTTTCTCCCATTTCAGAGCCCGAAATGCCTCTTTTTATCCAGTTTTAAGGTTTCTTTTGGAGGGGAGGGCGGGGTAGGATTCACTGACACCCAGTGCTTCCACAGGCTGATGTTTGTCTTCTTTATCAACTTTGGAAGAGCCTGAACCAGCTGTATTCTACAGCACACCAAAGTTCAGTTAGATAAACCAATTTCTCTGTGGATTTTCTTCTCTTTTGCTTCTTAATGCTATTCATTTTTGGTTTCATACATTCTGCCCTGTCTTCAGTTTCTTTGGGGGCATCTATGTCAACCACAACCACGTAAGGAGAAACTCCTATCTACTAATTTTGTGCTGGATTGTAGTCATGTGGAGGAGACATTGAGGCACTCCTTGAAAGAGAATATCCTGCAACCCTCCTGAGGCAGGTGATCTATTTTGTCTCTTTTTCAAGTCTTTTTGTATGACGTTTTGGTCATTGCCCATGTTTTCAATTATTTTGCTTCACTAGGCAATGGCACCCCATGCCAGTACTCTTGCCTGGAGAATACCATGGACGGAGGAGCCTGGTAGGCTGCAGTGCATGGGGTCGCTAAGAGTGGGACATGACTGAGCAACTTCACTTTCACTTTTCACTTTCATGCATTGGAGAAGGAAATGGCAACCCACTCCAGTGTTCTTGCCTGGAGAATCCCAGGGACGGGGGAGCCTGGCGGGCTGCCGTCTATGGGGTTGCACAGAGTCGAACACGACTGATGTGACTTAGCAGCAGATACTATAAAAAGAGAATTATTTCCAATTTTATTTAAAAATTTCTGAATTCCTCAGTAACATGATTCTTTAGCTCGTTGATTCTGGTGATGCACTCCTTCTTTAAATTTTTATTTTATTTTTCAATTTTGGCTGCGTTAGTTCTTTCTCTACTTGCGGCGCTCGGGCTTCTCATTGTGGTGGCTTCTCTTGCTGTGAAGCGTGGGCCATAGGGCACTGAGGCTTCAGTAGTTGTGGTTCATGGGCTTAGCTCCCCCATGACATGTGGAATCTTCCCAGGCCAGAGATCGAACCCATGTTCCCTGCATTGGCAGGTGGATTCTTAACCACTGGACCACCAGGGAAGTCGCTGGTGGTACACCCTTATTGAGGCCGAATTCCTGCTATTCATCATGCAGAGTGTAAGTGCATATTTGTCTGGATTTTATAAAGGAAAATCCCTGTGTTCAAAGGTTTGTTCTCCAAACAAGACATCCTTTTCCTTGGCTGTATACCCTTGGGACACTACCCATCTTGCACAAGTTAATTTCATGGTTTCGACTTTCTGTAACCACATAGGTAATATATTTTTGACCCTGAAACCTATATTTAGAAAAGCCTCATTTAAAATTCTGAAAGACTCTTCTAACCTGGATCTTAGGCCAAGTCAGATGAGTCTTCTTGTGGCCTCTCTTCGTTAAGTGGATATTTCTGGTTCACATTTTCAGTTTTGTTGAAGTACTTTATGGGTTCCTGGTTTGTATACAGGTCTCACATCTAATTCCTCCCCTTCTGAAGTTCCAAGGATTAGTTTCATATGCCCAGAGTGAGCATTAAAATGCAATCCTATAGGCTGTAGACTTTGTTAAATTCCCCAGGACAACCCCAGCCTCAAAGTAAGCTTATCTTTCCAGATTTATTTCTGGCCTCTGCATCTTCTCCTTAATTTGAAGGGAACTTTGAACTAGAGAAGTATATGATATTTCATCCAGCATTTCTAGCTTTTTCGTTTGTTTGTTTTTCAGATGCCACAAGCAGAAATCTCCAGAGGGGTTTTAGTAATTTCTAGAATTTAGTTCTGGCATCTTCTAAGTAGGAAAATCATATATGTGTCAGAAATGTTTGTTCACTAGTCTCCTCTTGGCTCAGTAAAACTTTAAAATAATGTATTGCAATGGCTGAATCATCTTGAACATCGTTCGATACTGAGAGTGACAGCATTCTAGCTCATTCACAGTTTTAATGAGAATGACATGCACTTTGCTATATCACTTTGGGTCTGGCTTTGGAATAGTCAATCACAAGAGTGCCTTACTCTTCATAGTTTGATAATTTTTAGCCAGATTGTGTATGCAAAATGTCTCAGATGCCCTTTTATCCCCTCCTGAGGTGACGGCAAGGTTTCAAGTACTCAAATATTGTAATGTTTGTGTCGAGCAAGTGACAGCTATTATCACCCCCAGGGGAGGAGTCTTACTCCACCTGAAGCAACTTTCCCGCTGTTGCTCAGTCAGCTCTGCACTGCCAACTCACTCCATGGTTTGGGCTTGCTAGAAAGACAGGAGTCACAGAGATAGTACAGAGTAACAAGGCTTATTCCCCAACAGAACAGACAGAGCAACATCAGCTTCAATGGTGGGTGTTAGGCCCCCACCTCAAACTGACACTGGGTGATGGTCTTCATGCACCTCCTCTTTTTTTTTTGCAAGCAATGGACCCCAGCCCCTCCTCTGTGCAATCTGAGATACAGAAAGATGAGGGCATGCCTGAAGATCATATGATGCACACCATTAAGCTGAACGAAGGAGCGTATCTGGAACCTGGTAAGATACTCCTAAACTGGGTGATGTGCTCAGCACAGGGGGTGGGGCTCTTTATCTCTCAGAAATATCCCAGGCTCAAGGCTCTTATGGGGTCATGCAGGGGTCAAAAGACCACGTGCACAAAGGAGACAAACATCTTTCCCCAATTTTTTCATTGTTTACATAATATACATATATATGTAAATATATATATATATCATATATAGTCACATATATACATATACATATACAATGCAGTTGTTTTAGAGTTCTGTAATTATATTCATATAGAATTTATTTGGTATGAAGTTTCTGTCTCTGGTATATACTGTATATTTAAGTGTATGAATTATGTTAGTTTTATAATTGGAAAGGGATTTCTTTCTTAAATTTTCTTTGTTGAAATTTTAATCTTAAAGAAATAATGTTCATTTTGTCTAGTAGAAGAATACAAAGATGCATAAAATAAATTAGTAATCTCTTCCTACTCTCAAACTCTCCCCGCTTCATTTCCACATTTTTCTGTTCATCACAATACAACACGGTTTACATATTTATTTTTGGTTGTGTTTTTGGGTTTTGTTGGCTTGATTAAAATGGAATCCCTATGACTCATGATTTATTTTCCTAAATTATATTCAGGATCTTGTAATAACAGGCTTCCCTGGGGGCTCAGATGGTAAAGAATCTGCCTGCAATGTAGCTCAGTCATGTCTGACTCTTTGTGACCCCATGGACTGTAGACCACCAGGCTTTTCTGTCTGTGGAATTCTCTAGGCAAAAATACTGGAGTGAGTAGCCATTCCCTTCTCCAGGGGATCTGCCCGATCCAGGGATTGAACCCAGGTCTTCTACACTGCAGGCAGATTCTTTACTATCTGAGCCACCAGGGAAGCCCGTTATTACAAGATACTGAATATAATTCAGGAAAATAAATCATGAGTTGTAGGGATTCCATTTTAATCAAGCCAACAAAACCCCAAACAACAACCAAAAATAAAGACCGGGGTTCGATCCCTGGGTCGGGCAGATCCCCGGAGAAGGGAATGGCTACTCACTCTAGTACTCTTGCCTGGAGAATTCCACAGACAGAGGAGCCTGGTGGGCTACAGTCCATGGGGTCACAAAGAGTCAGACATGACTGAACGACTAACACACAGAAATACATCTTGTGGATGTACATATAGTGGAAAATAATCTGAGAAAAATGTGTATATACCTGATTCAATTTGCTGTATAGCCAAAACTAAGACAATATTGTAAATCAACTATACTTCAACTTTAAAAAGAAAAAAAAAAAGAAACAGTAATCTTATAAGTTTCAAAAATATTCCCCATTCTACTGTTTGTTTTTTGATGTTATACAATTAAGACATTTAGATATAGCTTTTAAAAATCACTTTAATGAAGTGTAACTTACATACAGAAAAATGAACAGATCATAATTGTACAGGTTAATGATTTATTACAGTGAACAAAGCCATAAAACCATCACCCAGATCAAGAAATGGGACAACATCTGCAGCTAAAAAATTCTCCCATTGTCCTCGTTTATTCACAATGCCTTTCCTCATTCCTCACTTTTAACAGATATGGATTTTGCCACTATTAAGATTTATATACGTACACATATTTTAAACACACTATGATTTTGTTTGATGTGATCAATTTTCATTTACCTAAAAATGTCACCTTTTTATTGCTTTTTTCTCTATTTTCATATTTTTTTCACATGATGTCACTGTCCTTCTGCCTGAAGGACTGTCCTTCTGCCCTTTAGCATGTTGATTTGCATCTGCTGATGATAAATTCCCTCATCTTTTATTTGTGGGAAAATGTTTACATGCTTTACCTTCATAAAGGTATTTTTACTGAATATGGAATTTAATGTGGAGGACTATACCAAGGTCACAGGTGTGGAGCCCTCTACCAAGATCACAGGACAAAAATCTTCAGAACTGACAAAGCTCCATAGCAACTGTTGCTATGTGTACCCCTGGCCTAAACCACCATCCCCTGACTCCATATTAGGTAAAATACCCACCTTATAGCACCATAACAAATCACCTAACACCACCCTTCCAGCAGGAATTTTCTTTGTCTTGAGGCTATAAAAATTGGACACCTTCCTAAAGGAATCGATCCTAAAGGAAACCAACCCTGAATATTCACTGGAAGGACTGATGCTGAAGCTGAAGCTCCAATAGTTTGACCACCTGATGTAAAGAGACAACTCATTGGAAAAGACCCTGATACTGGGGAAGATTGAAGGTGGAAGGAGAAGGGGATGACAGAGGATGAGATAGCTGGATGGCATCACCGACTTGATGGACATGAGTTTGAGCAAACTTCAGGAGATAGTGAAGGACAGAGGAGCCTGTTGTGCTGCTGTCCATGAGGTTGCAAAGAGACAAACATGACTTAGCGACTGAACAACAACATAAAAATTGGCTACTGACATATGATGGAACTCCAGTTGAGCTATTTCAAATCCTGGAAGATGATGCTGTGAAAGTGCTGCACTCAATATGCCAGCAAATTTGGAAAACTCAGCAGTGAGTTTTCCACAGGACTGAAAAAGGTCAGTTTTCATTCCAATCCCAAAAAAAGGCGATGCCAAAGAATGCTCAAACTACCGCACAATTGCATTCATCACAATTGCACGCTAGTAAAAGGAATGCTCAAAATTCTCCAAGCCAGGCTTCATCAGAATGTGAACCCTGAACTTCCAAATGTTCAAGCTGGTTTTAGAAAAGGCAAAGGAACAAGAGATCAAATTGCCAACAGCCGCTGAATCATCGAAAAAGCAGGAGTTCCAGAAAAACATCTGTTTCTGATTTACTGACTATGCCAAAGCCTTTGACTAGGTGGATCACAATAAACTGTGGAAAATTCTTCAAGAGTTGGGAATACCAGACCACCTGACCTGCCTCTTGAGAAACATGTATGCAAGTCAGGAAGCAACAGTTAGAACTGGACATGGAACAACAGGCTGGTTCCAAACAGTAAAAGGAGTATGTCAAGGCTGTATATTGTCACCCTGCTTATTTAACTTATATGCAGAGTACATCATGAGAAACTCTGGGCTGGAGGAAGCACAAGCTGGAATCAAGATTGCTGGGAGAAATATCAATAACCTCAGATATGCAGATGATACCACCCTTATGACAGAAAGTGAAGAAGAACGAAAGAGCCTCTTGATGAAAGTGAAAGAGGAGAGTGAAAAGGTTGGCTTAAAGCTCAACATTCAAAAAACTAAGATCATGGCATCTGCTCCCATCACTTCATGGGAAATAGATGGGGAAACAGTGGAAACAGTGTCAGACTTTATTTTTTTGGGCTCCAAAATCACTGCAGATGGTGATTGCAGCCATGAAATTAAAAGACGCTTACTCCTTGGAAGGAAAGTTATCACCAACCTAGACAACATATTAAAAAGCAGAGACATTACTTTGTCAACAAAGGTCCGTCTAGTCAAGACTATGGTTTTTCCAGTGGTCATGTATGGATGTGAGAGTTGGACTATAAGAAAGCTGAGCACTGAAGAATTGATGCTTTTGAACTGTGGTGTTGGAGAAGACTCTTGAGAGCCCCTTGGACTGCAAGGAGATCCACCCAGTCCATCCTGAAGGAGATCAGTCCTGGGTATTCATTGGTAGGACTGATGCTGAAGCTGAAACTCCAATAATTTGGCCACCTCATGTGAAGAGCTGACTCATTTGAAAAGACCCTGATGCTGGGAAAGATTAAGGGCAGGAGGAGAAGGGGATGACAGAGGATGAGATGTTTGGATGGCATCACCAACTCAATGGACATGGGTTTGGGTGGACTCCGGGAGTTGGTGATAGACAGGGAGGCCTGGCGTGCTGCAGTTCATGGGGTTACAAAGCGTCAGCTCGACTGAGCGACTGAACTGAACTAAACATATGAGAGGGGTTGGCTTTCCCTGGTCTGTCAAGAGGTTGACCTGTTGCTTTTGCATTGCCCTCCTTATCTCTGTTCTCTGCTCTTAATAAGGGCTTCCCTGATAGCTCAGTTGGTAAAGAATCCACCTGCAATGCAGAAGACCCTGGTTCGATTCCTGGGTCGGGAAGATCCACTGAAGAAGGGAAAAGCTACTCACTCAAGTATTCTGGCCTGAAGAATTCCACTGGACTCTATAGTCCATGGGGTTGCAAAGAGTCAGACACCACTGAGCGACTTACTCTCAATAAACTCATTCCCTTCTAAACTACTCTTGTGCTCTATTCTCCATTTATTTTTTTAGAATATATTTATTTTACTCCATTTATTTTTGTTGTTTTGTTTCTCAGTGCTTCATTCTGGGCATTTTCTTCTGATCTCTCTCTCATGTCACCAATTACCTCTTCATCTGTGTCTATTGCAATGTTACCCATCCCCAAAATTCCTAGTTTCAATGGCTCTTATCTTTAAATATGGAAATTTCAATGGATTATTTTGATTTCTTTTGTTCATTGCTGAACTTTTCCATATTTTCATGTAATTTATGAAAATAATAATCATATTGACATGTTAATCTGTACTTTATAAAGCCTCTTAATCTATTAAGTGTGAGAAATTCCTTTAAATGTTTTATACTATAAAGTCATCACATTTTACACCTATATTTATTTCACTGTAATAATCTGATGGTATTATTCTGTGGTCTTCAGCACAAATCTGCTTTTTTTCTACAAAATATTCTTTAATTTTAATACAGTCACTCAATCATTGGCATTCTATTATACCTTTGATATTCTATTCATTTATAAATCATTATAATGTCTTAGTGGGTTTATTTTTACATATTGTACTTAGTAATCTGGGTGTCATTTTCAGATGAATAATTATTTATACCTTTAATCCTAGAAAAATTTCATCTTGTAGCTCCTGAAAGGGCTTCCCTGATAGCTCAGGTGGTAAAGAATCCACGTGCAATGCCGGAGACCCTGGTTTGATTTATGGGTTGGGGCTGCCTGCATTGCAGGCAGATTCTTCACCAACTGAGAAATTATTTCCCCACCATTTCCTTTATGATCACTTTTTAAAATGTCTTATTAGTGGAGTATTTAAATCTGGGCTCAAAGTCTCTTAATTTCGCTTACATGTTTTAAATCATGCTTACATTTTTTTTCTATATCTGATGTCTCTTCAATATTATTTTTAAATTAACTAATTGCGTCTTCACTTTGCCAACCTTGAGCCCTGTGTTTTATTACTTTTCTTTCTTTAAAAAAAGTATTTATTTATTTTAACTGGAGAATAATTACTTTACAGTATTGTGATAGCTTTTGCCATACATCAACATGAATCAGTGATAGTTATACATATGTCCCCCTCATCTTGAACTCCCCTCTCCTCCCACCTCCCTCCTACCCCATTCCAAGAGTTATGTTTTCTTATCCACTAATATTGATTTATTTCAGCCTAACTTTAATTTTATATGATTTTTGTGATTTTATAATAAGTGTAGTTTTTCTTTTTATACTTTGGAGCTTTCCAAATAGAGATATTTGATGTCCTGTGATGTTTTTTTCATGAAGAGTAAATTAACATTCAAGTTGATTTTATTTTTATGTATTTTTAGCATTATATTATCTTTAAGTATTTTAGGATATTGGTTAGTATGATCATTTTAAGGCAGAGGATTCTTTTTCTGCTCCCCTCCCCCACTTCATCTCTTTTCAGTGATTACCATTCTGGATTTCAGATATGTGGCTATTTGTACCTAAAACCAAGTCCCTAAGTTTAAATTAGGTCTTATAAAAGTCATTCAGGACTTCTGAGTTATAGAATTATTGGGAGATGTGGCATTCAGCCAATATGAACCAATATATCAATATTAATATTAGGTTCACCTCCCAATGAGAGGTTTTTGTCTTTATAATTCATCTTTCCCTAAAGTAATTCATCTTAGATTGACTGAATTTGCCAGATGGGCTTTTCTTTTGAGTTGGAAAACTCTAACCCAGTTTCTTCAAGTTGCTCCAACTCTGATATCCCATGTAGCAAGAAACCATTGATTTCCTATTGCACTGGATTATTTGGACTCCCTCATACCACTTCCTGCTTTGGGAGCGAGAGACCAGAATGTGCATGGATTTAGCTTCACTCACCGTTTGTCAGTTCTGTTCTGTTGATGACCCATGAAGATATTCACCTTGGCTTTGAGCCAGGCATTTGTCTTCAGTGGTGGTTTTTTACTGTTGTTGCTTATCATTCCTATGTGTCTGAAGTAGAATAGGATTAAAGGATAAAATTACCAGGTCATCTTGGTCAGAACTCATTTCCTTTTCTTCACACACACCCATACCCACACCCACACATACACTCTAGGTATATGAACTAGTTCATTCATACACACACATACACACATATATATGTAGGCATATATCACATATGTGATGCATAGATGCATTTATATAGATGTGTATTAATTCACTCATTTATATATACACAAACACACTAACAATTCATTTGTACACATACACACACAGATCTTTGTCAACTTACCATGGGGGTTCTGTCCCATAAACCTATCATCACTGGAAATACTGTTAAGTTGAAAAGGCACTTACTACAGCCATAGAACATCCTAGCTTAGCCCAACCTACCTTAAAAGTGCTCAGAACACTTCCATTGGCCTAAAGCTGGTCAAAATCATTTAACACAAAGCCTATTTTAAAATAAAGCATCGAATATCATGTGTTGGTTGACTACTATATGGAAAGTGAAAAACAAATTGATTGATGGGTCCAGAATAGTTGTGTGTTCATTGTTCACCCTTGTGATGACAAGGCTGAGCTGTGACTATCAGCAGAGACCATCAGACTACCTTTCAATGGCTGTAGATCAGATTAGAATTCAAAATTGAAGCACAGTTTCTACAGAATGCATTGCATTTTCACATTATTCTCATAAAGTCAACAAATTATGTCAAACCACTGAAGTTGGGGACTGTCTACATAAATAAATGAACTGGCAAAACCACCTAGATGCCCAGTGTGTGTGTGTGTGTGTGTGTGTGTGTGTGTGTGTGTATACATGTGTAATTTGCTTCCTCTTCTCAACAGAGAAATATATTGTCAGTGACTGAGTGCAAGAGAGTAAAGGAATTCTACATTTATTTTGTTTTGATTAGTTTCTTATAAAAGCTCTAATAATGATCATTGCCCTCTAGTGATCCCCAAAATCTACTCTTGAACTAGACTGTCTCTCTAGGGAAGCTGATACTTGGTTCGGGATGAAGTCATCCTCATACCTGACAGGTTGAGTGGAATATGTGGTTGAATTAAATTGCAAATGGTACTCTTTTAAATTTTATTTTCGGTAAAATACCACTTAACATGTAAAGCAGATCTTTTCTCCTTCAGAATGCATGACAGCCATTTACTAATGAATGTTTTTAAATCTACTGCCTGAGCCTTAAGATATAACAAATTATAAATTCATAGTTTTTTCCCATAAAGATGGATAAAAGGAAGCAGGTATATAGTAGGATTTGGGTCAGAAAAGTCAAAGCCGTTTTTGAATATTGGAAATGATCCTGTGTGGTAAACTCGCATTTTCTCTTTGTACACCATTGATTAGAATCATGCAACAGTTACTTAAGTACTGCTTTGAAGGATCCAAACGAGTTGTCATCCCTCTCTTAGTGACAGGTAGTCATTTATGATGTTTTATTCCAGAAGGGAGGTCAAGGGAACTGAAGGAAAAAAGAAAGCGAGAGAAGAAAATTTAAAAAAAAATTAAAAGAAACCTTATTTTGCTTATTTCTTTTATTTTACTTCTCAGAGAAGCCATATTTTTCTTAGTGATTGGCATTTGTACAAGTGGCTTCTTAAGATCAAAGGCTCTTTGAGAAACTTCTTTGATAGCATAATCCACCCCCAAATGCATACACTACCATTCTGCTCATCATAATTTGTCCCAGAGGCCAGACTCCTTTTTCTTCTCTTGGTCCTGGTACTGCAAACAGGCACTATTGACCTTTCCAGTCTTCAACTTTGACAGATTGCATCCATCTATTCCTCAGCCCTTGTTTTTCAGGAAAACAGGCAACTTTAGTATGAAAAGAAAGCCACTGGCTCTGTTCATGGCTGCATACTGGAACCTGTGCATCTGACCTTACATTTCCCCAACAATTGGCTTTGGGTTCCAGGAAAACAAAGCAGCTCTGAATCTTGTAATATTAATGAGGGAATGGAGAGGTTAGAATATGAGTTTGTTCTGCTCGTCATATTTTTGGACTCTTGATTCTGTTCTTGACCAGAACCTGCAGGGCAGTCATCTCTTCATGGGTTCAGCAGTCTTCTATTTGGGGTGTGAAGGAAGAATGCCATCTACCAGGTCAGTAAACAAAGGCATCACGGTCATCATGCCATCAGTCACTGCCAGTACACCCTGAGGGGATTCAGGATGGAGAAGAGCAGGATACTGGCCCTAAATAGTTAACACGCACATCAAAGGATTGATTTCAATGAGCCCAGACTCTGCATCTCCCCATATATAGAAAAGCGCTAAGTTCATTGACTTGAGACATCTGATTTTTTTTTCTTTAATTAACAGTAATCTTTCAATGTTCCAGCTACCTGGTTTTTGTTACAAAAATTCCTAAATATACTGGCTCCTCACTCACCTCTTCAGAGCAGTCCGTCAGAGCTACCTGAGAGGCTGCTGCCTGGGCTTAAGTCCTCAGCAAGCCCGCTGAATAAAACCTCATTCTTGACTTCTAGATTCTGCTTTTTTTTTTTTTCAGTTGGCAGGAGACAGGTGTGTGGTGTAGTGAAGGTGACATGGCAGTCACGTCACCTGGAAATAGGCATTTACTTTATCTCTCGAAGTCTCTTCCCCTATTTTCTCTGTTCACCAGCAGGCATGTACCTACCAGCAAAGATCAAGAAGAAGAAATGAATGAATGAATGAATGAATGATGTCCCATGGCAACTTGTGGAAGGAATACACAGATACAACCTGGGCAGTAAAAACCTGTCACAGACACAGACTCCACAAAGGTTTGGTGGCATCTTCCACTCATCGGTTAAGAATCATAGCCTTTTCTCCCAACATGGAAAGATACCAGGCTCTCCCCGAGTTACCACAAGGTGCTGGGCTGAGAAACTGATGCTCCGTGCCAAGGTCAGGTAACTCAGGGGTTGCATGTTACACTGTCATCAGAGGCCACATCTTTTATGATTTAACACATCTCGTCTTTCTTCACCCAGTTTATTATTTTTTTAAAGAGCTAACACATTAATTTTACTGCCAAAGAATTGTGTTTCTTGTTATTATTTTTAAGTTCTTTCATTCATCTGTGTCAGCAGCTACAGCCCAAACTCCTAGATGCCTGATTCCAGGAAGAAAGTCCTGGAGTAGAAAACAAGGAAGGCATACTTGCAGTGTCAGGAAAAATGTGTTTAGAGTCTTATCTGAGTGCCCCACTGCCCTTCCTAAACAAATGCATTGGATTTCTGCACTTTATTGCTGCCTCGTAGCCCAATATCCAAAACAGACCTTCTCTAATTTTGTGTGTGTGAGACAGTCTCCTTAACAAACGATCCCATATTGCCTTTACCAGGGAAGGCTGTTAACCTGTATTATTGTACCCAGAGAGAACATCATATGGGGAGCACTCAAGCCTCCCCAGCTCTCAGCATCGTTTTCTCCCCCTGTTCCAGCAGTTTTCTGAATCATAAGCAGGTTGTGAGCCCATAGTGGTGAATGAAATCCTGTCTGCTCTCTGTAAGTCATGTGCATTTCTGAAATACACTGCTCTGATTGAACAAGACCTTTCTGGGGAAATGACTGACACCAAGGATTCCCAATAGCAATATTGCTTGCAGACTATCTCATTTAATTGTATTGCCAAGTTTACCCATTGCAGTCACCAGCTGTTGCTCTTTCTTCTGTTGATTTCAGGTCTTCCCCTATTAATGATCATAACTGTATGATGAATAGAGACAGGGGCTTTTATCAGAAACATCCGGCAGTAGCAGAGCTTAGAAACACGTGGGTCGAGAAATGAGAAATAGTAGTTAGGTTCCTGGAGGAGGAAAGCCACAAATGTGGGAAGACTGCCTCTCTATGGCGCATGCTTAGGAAAGGATCTGTGTGTAGCCTGCAAAGGCCCTAGAAACATTAAGAAAGAGTCTGACAGCAGTTGTAACTAAAGCTGCCTATTCAGTCCTGAAAGTAAAGCAAGAGGTACCACTATGTGGGGGAGTTCTTTCCTGCTCTTTTCCCCCTAAGTTTTCCCCTAATATTCCTAAACCCATCGTCTCCATCTCCTCAGCTACAGCTGAATTTTATTCCCAAAGGTCTTGATCTCACTGACTTCTGACACCTGGCTTTTGTTCAGATTTTCAGCAGGCACCTCATGCTCCTAAAATAATCCAGTACTATTGTTAGGGAGGCCCCGCAATGTCTCCAGACTTTCTGAAAGCTTCCTCATCTAAGGGCCTTCTTCTCTCTTCTGAGTGTGTTTTGTCTTTAGTAATTTAGATCCAAACTATAGTCCCTTTGCTCTTTTTCATAAAGAATACACTCGCCTCCATAACTTTCCTGATGATTTGGATCTCCCAGAAGAAAAGCCATGTGTTGGTAGGCATGGCTTTCCACTTACCCCTTGGCTTCTTTTTCCTTCTCCATCTCCTGGAACAAGTTCTTTCCCTTACTCTTGTTTTTTTTTTAAGATTATTATTATTGTGGTTTTTTTTTTTTTTGGAATGTGGACCATTTTTTAAAAAGTCTTTATTGAATTTATTACAATATTGCTTCTGCTTTATGTTTTGGTTTTTTGGCCACGAGGCATGTGATATCTTAACTCCCAGTCAGGGGTCCAACCCAATCCCCTGCATTGGGAGGTGAAATCTTAACCATTGGACCACCTGGGAAGTCCTACCTCTTACTCTTGCAGAATATCTCTACTTTATTTAATGTCCTTTGGAGTTTTACCACTTCTACCAAACAGGTGGGTTAGATCATTTAAAATGTTTTTTTTTTTTTTTCCCAGGCAAATACACAGGCTTTCCTAAGGAGTTATAATTAACACTTAAAAATCATTTATTATATTTGGAAGGGCATATCTTGCCATGCAAAATCTATTTTCTCCTCCAAATTACACTCAAATATTTTCTATTTTTTGAGACTAGTTTGGCTAGAGATAATCAAAAGGCTGCGAAGAAAGAAGGAACTCTTACCACTTGCAACAATAAGAATGGACCTGAAGGGCATTATGCTAAGTGAGGTAAGTCAGAAGGAGAAAAAGTACTGTATGTTCTCACTTAAATGTGTGATCCAAAACAAAAACAAAGAACAAAATGAACCAAACTCACACATACAGAGGACAGATTGGTATTTGCCAGAGGTAGGGGGTGGGGGCTAGGTGAAATAGGTGGACGGGATCAGAAGGTACACACTTCCAGTTATAAAATAAATAATTCCTGGGGATGTATGTATAGTATAGCATTGTGACTGTAGTTAAAAATACTGTTTTTCCTATGTGAAATTTGCTGAGAGTAGATCTTAAAAGTTCTTATCACAAGAAAAAAGATCGAACTATGTAAGGTGACAAATGTTGACTTATTGTGGTGATCATTTCATAATGCATACAAATATCAAATCATTGTTTTGTACACCTGAAACTCATATAATGTTATATGTCCATTATACTGCAATAAAACAGGCAATGGAAGTAGAAATACTCTACCTCTTGATCTCTAGGTATCAACTGCTAGAAAATAGTCATATTCAATTTAAGCAACAAAAATGGAGAAAAACATTTTCCTAAGCCTATTCACTAAATGAATATTCTTTGGTTATAGCTAATACTTATAGATCGGCTATGATCCAAAATAATTTCTCTAGAACACAACGCATTTTCTACATAATTGTCCCAGTTTCAGAAGAAGTGGCTTAATTTCCAACTTGATTGTACTGAGCATTCAAGATCACAATGTGCTACAGTTGAAAATGATGGATCTTCAGTAGGGTTGATCTTAAGCTCATCTAGTGAAATAGCCCCATTTTACAGATGAAGAAACTGACAACAGGGGCTGCTGACTTGCCTCCGGCCACACAGTCAGTCCCTGGCGGTGTCAGGGCCCAGCACCCTGGCGTCCTGATTCTCAGGTCAGGTCTTCCATGCTGCTCCTCAGCCAGAGGCAGTGATCTCAAGTAGTGACCGCTCCCTGTACTTCTCCCAATGGGTATGGGTGGTTCCCCAAATGGAACGGAGTATGATTCATGCATCTTATAAAGTAGCCAGGGTTAGATTAACAGAGGGTGTATTGAGATGTAGAACATGATTAATACAGGACCCAAAATGAATACATGGTCTGTGATGTGTCATTATACTGATGACCTCACCTTTCCCAACCCAACAGTCAAACAGTATTGAAGAAGATGAGGAGGAAGGTCTACGTCTGGTAAATCCGGCAGACTGAACACAACCTCAGACTTTATCTTGGGTTTAGAATTGTTCAAACTGATGCCTCATTCTTGATGGTCAGCCACTTGGTCATAGGAGTGAGTGAGTGAAAGTCGCTCAGTTGTGTCCGACTTTTTGTGACCCCATGGTCCATACAGTCCATGGAACTCTCCAGGCCAGAATACTGGAGTGGGTAGCCTTTTCCTTCCCCAGGGGATCTTCCCAACCCAGGGATTGAACCCAGGTCTCCTGCATTGCGGACCAATTCTTTGCCAGCTGAGTCACATTATTATGTGACCTTGAGCAAATCACTCTCTACTCAGCCTGACTATCTGCCCAACAGGGATAATAGTACCTGATTTCCAGAGTATGGCTCTTTTCTGAAACAACAAAACCAAAAATATATAACATATATTTATATACAACAAATATATATACATGTAATATATCCATGTCTGTATGTAATATACATATACTGAGTAGGGTATGCACTCAAAGATTCTTAGTTTCCCTCCTCTCTTAATTGTGATCCCAATTTAACTTGACTTATTAATCTCACCTGTTAACCTTATTAGCTCATCTATTTCCTAGATATTTTTTCAAAATAAAATTATTATACTTTTGCACCCCTTTGAAGTCAGTAGTACTTAAATACTATCTCAGAGAAACAGTCATTCCTTTTTCTTTTTTTTAAAGAAAATACTCATTTGTGATATACCTGTCACATAGTCTTGAAGAATAAGGAAAGTTGGAGGATGAATGACTATTTTCCAGGAGACAGGTAAAGCATAGTTGGTAGATTAATTCCCAATTCACCTTCTCAGAGGAAAAGGACAAAACCCTCATTTACCAAGATTCTAAAGAGATTTTCAGGCGAGTCCCTGGCCAGTCCCACATCAGTCTTTGTTCCAAAGCCTTCATTCCCCAGAGCTTGGTTTTCTTGACCGGGTCCCAAACCTTTTATTGAGCGGCAAGAAGACGTGAGGAAGAGATTGCTGACGGTCACGTGTCTGGTGGCGCTCCGGTGAGGAATGGTGTGCGTGCTTATCAAGGAATCAATCTTTCTGCCTATCATCCTCTTTTTCCTCGGAAGAAAGCTATTTATCGCAATTACCTCATCCAGAACAATTACCTCACTTTAAACTGTTTATTCTCCTGAGAAAGGTGTTTGGAAGCAGGTAACAACTTGACCAGAGAGATGGATTTTTTAAAAGTACTGTATCGATGTTGGATGTGGGCAGTGGGGAGCCGTTGGGAACTTTTTCTTTCAAACCAAGACTTCATTTTCTGTTGGGTCCACCAGGCAAAAGGGGACACATTCTGACTAGCTGAGTTTAGACACCATTCAGGGGGCTCAATACTGCAAGAGAATGCTATGCGCTGCCTATGGAGCCTTGAATTCAGGGCCAAACCCCCAGGGGCGTTCTTTGCTCTGAAACTGTGTGGCCTAAGGCAGTGTCTCTCAAATGACTTCTTCTGCAGTAGGGAGAATAAGAGGCAACCACAAGGTACTTTCAAAAGCAGTTAAATAAAGATTTGACAGTCTATTCAAAACAAACCACACTTTTAAGAGAAGTCTTCTTTCCCTCTTACAAAGCCCCAGCATGACTGCCTTTCCCTGATGCTTACGAGAAAGGCAATTGCCAGGGCCCAGATTAAAACAAAACAGGAGCTGTCAGAAACGAGGTAGCTTTCTGAAGAGTTGGGGGGATTCCAGGGTGATTAGAACCACAGACAAGGAAATTGGGGAGAAAAAAAAGAAAACTCGATCACATCATCCGGTTGCACCCAGGATCTCCCACCCCTTTCTGTACATCCTTGCATATTTCGCCTAGCTGCAATAATGGGTTTATTCCAGTGATTTTTTTTTTTCCCACTTGGCATTTGAGTCTTTTTTTTTTTGAATGCTTCAAGAGTGTTGCCTGATTTGATTTTAAAAAATGGAAGCTAGACAGGCAGGGCTGCGAAAGGGCTCAAAGTTGAACAAAACAGTGGTTTCCAGGAAGCAGGAGACTCAGGCTGCCGAGATGCCCACATCCTTCTGCACCGGGTTCGCCTCCAAGAGGCCCGCCGGCTCTGCGCACATCTTTGGAGGGCGCGTGACCTCCGCGAGCCCCGCTCAGGCCCGGCGTCCGCGCTCGCTGAGCGGAAGCTTTTTTTGCGGAACGTGCGGGAACCTGGGGCGGGGCGGGGGGGTGAGCGCAGCCGCCGCGGGGCTCACCTGCGCCTCCCGCCGCCCGCCCCACCCAGCGCCGCGCGGCCGGCCGCCCCCGCCCCGCCCGCCGCCCCGCCCCGGCCCGGCTCATTGGCTGCCGCTCGGAGGGGAGGAGAAGGGGCGGCCACGGGGGTCTCATTAGGGATGCGGGTTCCCTCCTTAGCTCCCTAGTCCGGATCCCGGCGCCGGCGGGAGAGCTGCTCGTGAGCGGTGCGGAGGGGAAGGCGGCCGACTCCGGCAGTGACCGTGGCGGCGTCGGTCGCCCCGCCGTGGGAGGCTATGGGGACGCGCGCATCCTCTGGGTGCCCAGCGCGCGGCGGCTCGGAGCGCCCTGCCCCGCTGCTGTAGGGAGCGGCCGTGGAGCAGTCACTCGCTGAAGACCCCTGGGACCCACTCTCCTCGGCCCCCCTGGCTCGCCGAACCTCTCCCGGGGCGCGGAAGAGGACCTGTTCTCCTGAGCGGGGCGAGCAGCATGGGGAGAGCGGCCGCCGCAGGAAGAGGCGCTGGAGGGGCGCGCCGGTGGCTCCCTTGGCTGGGGCTCTGCTTCTGGGCGGCGGGGGCTGCGGCTGCCCGAGGTAAGCGCGGGGCCGAGCGGGCGGCGGAGCCGGGCGGGGGCCGGGGGGGGACGCGACCGATGGGACCCTCACCTATGGCCTTGGCTTTCCAAGTTGCGCCGTGCACCTCCCCGCGCGCGCGGAGCGCAAGGGGTGGCTCTCGGGTGGAGGACCTCCGAGGGGACCACTGTCTCCCACCCCAAGTTTGCGATCAGCTGCAATCCTACAGGTTGTTGGGACCGCAGGGCCCCTACCCTGCCTTGATTCTCTTCGCTCGCTCCCTTTTCCGAGCCCTCCCCAATTGCTGCAGACTGGAGTCCCCCGTTCTGTCTACTCCAATCTCGTTCTCTCGAGTCCACTCCACTTCCTTCCGAAGCGAACCCGTTCTCGGGTGGGCGCCCCGAGGGGTGTCCGAGAGCTCCTGGGGAGAAGGGACCGGGTACTGGGAGACTCGGTAGGGTGGGCTTGAATGGAGATCGCGCCTTTTCCCTTTGGGGAGAAGCACCCACGTTGAGGTCCGCGAAGCTCGACACGCCTCGGTCGACACCAGCCCGAGTTCGTGGGCAGCACTGGGCTTTCTTTCGAGAAGGCCGCCGTGTGCCCGGGAAAGCTGCGTGCGCGGGCCGCGCGTAACTGCGCCTGCAGTGCCCACCCGGGTTCGCAGTTGGCCCGAGGCCGGTCACCCGGCGCCTCGTCTCCCAACCGGGTGCCCGCTCCTGCCCGGGAGCTCGCCAGCGCGGGGCCCCTGAGCGGCGGGGAAGCCGCTGCTTCTTTCTACTTAGGAACGTAGACCCCATTTTCCCTGGCTCCTCTGGACTCCAGCAGAGGGAAATTTCGCGACTGGTTTCAGCTCCACCTTGAGCGAGGACGGGGAGCATCAACTTAAAACCCGCGGACTTGTTTGAAGGTGATCAGAGGCAGTGTTACGCATAGCTTGAGGATTGTGCCTTTTACCTTTGAAATCACCAGGAAGCTTCTCCTTCCCGCTCTTCTTTACCTTTCTTTTTTTCCTGGGTGTCATCCATTAGGCTTAGAATTTGTAAATTACATTCAGTGATTTACCTAACGCTGGTCTGGCGAGAGGTGAAACTGACCTGCCCACCTCATTTCCCTGGAACATTCTGTGAGTAGCCGGGAGACAGAAAAGGGTGGAAAGGGTTGAGAATGATCATAAAAGAACCAGTATCATCTCATTTTTATAAAAGCTAACGGTGTGTTAAAAGCAGTCTTGCTGCCTGGAATGAAGAGTTAAAAAAAAAAAAGGTGGATAGAGGTTTTCCCCCTTTTATGATCCTGTTCAGTGACTATTTGCATTTCATTTCCTGAAAAGTTCCCCCCCCCCCCCCCCTTTTAATGGAGTAGGCTTTTTAAAAAGCAGGAAAGGCTTAAAAAATGAGCCCGTGATTGCACACACTGGTGGTGGGGAGCATAGTTCTTTTCCTTGCTGGAAGAAGCACAAGCTTCAGCCATTTAATTTACTACGGAGATTGCCTCCTTGCAAAGTCAGCTCTGAGTTGTCTTTAATACACTGTTCTGGGGGAAAGCGGGCCTTTTCTGTCCTGAATGTTGATTTTAAATGTCTGAGTTGCCACTTGCTATTCTATGCTGAGTACCTAAGAGTGACTGATGCCACATTACTGACTTTTGGAATTTGGTTGATGGGTCTGTCTTGAATCTAGCTTGAAACAAGAGGTGCGGACCTGCCAAAAAGCCTCTTGGATGGAGTTTTGCTGGCTGTGAAACTAAGGCTAGCACTTCTTGTCGGCAAGCTGTTCTTCGGAGGACTCCTGGAAAACACACTGTACACTCTGCAGGCTTATTTACAACAAATGTCTTGCGCAGATCATAGTAATGTTCGAGACACATGGGGTGGAGCTGTACATCTGCCTAATATTTCCCTTGTAATATTTTACTTGCTGGGGCAGCAAGCCCATTACCTTTAGCACTTGTCAGAGATTCCCCAAGAAATGAGCAGTAAACAGACTGCAAAATCTGCGGAGCCCCATGCGCCTGACTTGGGACAGGTGGACACAATTAAGAGTTTCTCAGAACAAAGGGTGGGTTTCAATGTTACTTCAGTTCTCCCAGCCCAGGAAGGTGCCGTTTCATTGAAAGCAAGATGAGGTCCTCCTGGGGACGTGTTTGCTAAGTGGTGATTATCTCTGGGGTTGGCCTCCTGTTTTTCTTACTTATCCAAGTAAATAGTTTTTTTGTTCTTTTCACATTGTTTTGAACTAAGCTACTCTGCTTTCCCTAAACAACATGCTGTTATTATTGACTATATAATACTATTGATTATTAGTAGCCATTTCTTTACAATTAGCTATCATTTATTTGTTTCCAAGATGATTGTACCAACTCCTTTCCCTCCCCTTTTCTTTCACTCCATATTTAAAGTAAAACTGTCTGAAAATTGGAATGAGATTTCAGGTGATTGGCTTTGAATGTCCTCAAAGAGGAAAATACTTGGGGCAGCAGACTGCCTGAAGAAACTATGTTCTGGTTCTGTTCTTTGTAAGCTAGACTGACTGCTTCAGATTTATGTTCCTGATGGATAGCATACTGTAAGGAAGGCACTTGGGTACCATGATTACTGTATATTTTAACACTTTCCAACTTAAAAGAAGGTGGTTTAAAAGTTATTCATGACCTGCCAAGTGCTAATTGAATCCCCATCATGCTGTCACACTGATTTGTTTTTGTTCTTTGAAAAAAAGGAGCACCGCTGTTGATCTGGTTGTAATTCCTCTGTTAGATACTGTACTTACGAGATCCCAGTCTGAAGGCAGGGAGGAAGATGATCTCAGATAGGCTAGGCTTTCATCCAGTTTCTTCTTTAAAAAATTTTTCTGGACAATGCAATCTTCCTTACCGTAACCATAGCAATGCATTAAGGGCAAGAGAAATACACGTCTACTTTATGGGCACAGTAGGTCATGTGGTTGGTGCATACTTAAATCCATTTACCTCCCTCATTCCTACAGTTTTAAATCTATATTCACTTTCTCCTTAATGAACATTATTACTGCCTCCCCCGCCCTACATTCTGCTGCTTTTTCCTCCCAAATCTGCCCCTCCACAGAGGGCTCTGAAAAAAGAGCCTTTTCTCCCAATTTCTTGATGGGCTTTTCTTTTTGTGACTCTTGGATTGTGCTCTTAGTTTGAGCAGTCCAGTGACACATTCTTTTTCTACCCAACAAAGGGTTCTGCTCAGGAAATCTCTTTAAGTATCTCAGTTGTTAAGAAATTTCATTGTTTTAACCTGGCCATATAATAGCAGCACCTGTCACCTTTTTTTTTTTTTAAATATTCTTACTAGGAAAATAGTAATGTCAGCCTTCCATTCTTCCTCACTCTTTGAATGACCTGTCTGTGGTTTTTTAAGTGGTACCCTGCAGGCTGGGAAAACCTGTGGAACCGCAGGAATCCTCAGTGAATTCCATCAAAACTCTCTAAGTGGGACTGGTAGGTCCATACCCTGCTCTCTCAGTAGTTGAGGAAACCCTTTCCTGTTGCCTCAATGACCCATAAACTTTTCACCATCCTCCTTCCACCAAATAAGAACCCAACTTAAAATATTGTCAGCTTTCAAGGTTTCTCAAGAAATAGCCTGTTCAGGAGTTGATGAAATTTGATATCACTTCCTTGGGTCTGTCTTCTTTTTTAAATATGGAGGTTGGGGACCCAGACCATAGGTGTTATAGTCTAATCCCAAAGACAGGTGGACCAAGAGAGATTTATTCCATGACATCCTCTTAAGGAAGGTGGTGGTGGTGTTACAGGATGTCTTCTTAGTGGGCAGACACAGGTGTGCACAGAGCCAGCACATGCCCCACTTCTTCTTACACCCTTGCCATGAATTCTGATTGTCCCTTTCACTAGGCGGTACCACTTGACTTAGTGCGTTATTGTCTGTTCTTCTGTCCTCCTCATTCAGCTGCCTTCATGAACAAGCAGCCTCGAATAACCAAAGGGGGCTTTCTCCTGTCATTCTTGGCCTCACGCTCTAGGTAAAGGCACTTACCTGCTCACCCACGAGTTGTCCAGTGCCCACCAGGCAGCAGACCTATCATTGTGTTGCTCCTACTCTTTATATCATGCCTGTTCTTTAAGAGAAGGTATTTTTGCAGTCTTGCTTGAATATTAAATAATACTAGTAGTGACTGTATTTACGGGCTTCCCTGGTGGCTCAGTGGGAAAGAATCCTCCTGCCAATGCAGGAGATGTGGGTTTGATCCCTGGGTCGGGGATGATCCCCTGGAGGAGGAAATGGCAACCCCCTCCAGTTTTCTTGGTCTGGACAATCCCATGGATAGAGGAGCCTGGTGGGCTACAGTCCATGGGGTCTCAAAGAGTTGGACACTAAGCAACAGAACACACATCCGCACATGTGTTAATTACTCTAAAGAGTTTTGCACGTGTTAACTCCTAGAATGCTTAAAATAACTCTCTGAGGTGAGCACTCGTAAGATTTTTCTGTCTAAGACAGGAGAACAACTTTACAGGGAGGTCAGATCCCTTGCTCAAGGCCACGGAGTTTAGTCTGTTGCGGTGGCTGGATTTGAACCCACGCAGTCCCGCTCCAGAGCCCACGGTAAAGAGGCTTTTCTAAACTGTGCCGAAAGCAAAACGGCTCTGATATTTTGGTGCCACGAGGGCTAAAATTATCTTTCTAACTATGAGATTTGCAGAAGAATTTAGAGGAGCTTAAATAAATCTATAAATGTATTCAGCTACATCTCAGAGATTTATGTTGTATGGAAACAGCCACCCTCTCACCATTCAGCTTAATATACTTTGGGATCAGATTCACACTTAAAATTCTGAGCGCCAGCTTCTAATGTGGTAGCTTGCCTGCCCCCCCCCCCCCCCAATTTTGAATTTCAGCACAAAATATTGCTCTGATTGAATACGCCATCCATGGAATGGCAGATCCCAAGAGACTATTTGTTGCCTGTCTTGTATTTTTAGCCTTGTTTGCCGGGGAAATGTGAAGCGTGAGATTGGAGACTAGATTGTTAACACCAGAGGTTGCTGTTTCTGCTGTTTTGGGTTCTCCTGCTGCTGCTTCTGCGAGGCAGATGGCTCGATTCATTTATAGAAGAGAGAGATTCGTTCTGTTTTGCATCTCCACTTTGAGAAGAACTTTTAATTGTTTTGTACCACATTGCGTTGTCTGCTCTTACTGTGCACGTAGACATGCCGTGCGTAGATAAGGTGCAGAAATTAGGTGGATGTTCCTGTATTCAGTTTGGACCACGTTAGAAATCCATGGCGCATTCCTTGTGCTTCTGGAGGATTTCTTTGAAAAGTGGATTTGTGCGCAGGACGGTGGGGACCACGTGTGTTGTGCTCCACACCCCCGCCCTCTCTGGACGTCCCTGGGCTAAGAAATTAGGGGCAGAAATATTAGGGTTGTGTTGATGGGGCTAAAGTAGAAACCAGAACGTGGAGTCCGCTTGTTGGCTTACGTCAGACCACGACAGGATGTAAAATGTTCCCTGATGTTTCAGGTTGTAAAATGTTTCGTAACACTGTTTTCAAGAGGGCAGGAGTTCAGGGCCGGCCTGTATTTTTCCTATATGATCAGTTTCTTCTGACAGTTTCCTTCCTAATTAAGGAAGCTGGAAGCCAAAAGCTGTCTTCCAAGTGAGGTCAGTTACAGCCTCACTTAAGGCAGGTATTGACTTTCTGCCCCCAGATTTCTGGTTCATAAAGTGCTAAAGAGCCTCTCTCCCCAGAATGAAAGACTTTGACACTCTATATGCTTCCGCTGGAACCTGGCTTGTAAGGATGGGAGGAAGCATATGGGGTAATTTCACTGCAACACCATGGAATTTGACCCAGGATGGGTTTTACAAGATGTGTTGTTTTACTTCCACTGAATGGTGTAACTTCTCAAATCAGGTAAGTCCAAGGGAAAATGACATTGCAGACATCCCCTGAAGGTAAGTGATTGGCAGACAGTCATAGGAAGGTGGAGATACTAGAGGTTAAAGCAAAGAAATCCTGGTGACTTCAGGGGCCCAACCTACATTGGGATGACTAGGCTTAACGTCATTCGTAGATTTTACTATAAAAGCAAGTGTATTTACTAAATACTGGATGAGAAGATTTGCCTCTATAACAAATTTGTGGCACACACTGTGGAGTTGTTTTCATGAGATTGGTGGTTCCTGCCTTGTCACAGTACTTGCTTAGTAGTTACGTCTTTATTTGAATTTAATTTAATAAAATCTCTTGGAAGAGGAAGGGAAACCAAATGATCACGGGTTATGAAAGCTAAGCTGGTAATATTTGAAACACACAAATCAGGACTTTTCAAATGTTAATGTATATTTGAATCACTGCACATCTTGGTAAAATGCACATTCGGATTCCGTAAATCTGGGGAGGGGCCCGAGTCTTCATTTTCTGACAAATTTCCAGATGACACTGTCTGACCACACTTTGAGTAGCAGATCATGGATGGTAGTAATTCAAGATTTGAAAAAAAATTTTTTTTTTTAATTTTCAGTATTGCTTTTCACTTGGAAGACAGTATGAAGTAGAGTCCTATGTAAGAGTATTGTAAAATGCCAATAAAAGAATAGGCAAAGACAAATGTCAGTTTTAACACAGAGAAATGTAGAACCACTTATAAAACATTCAGGGAGAGAGCCCCATTCTGATGGAATATCGTGTCTTGCTTCCAGCATTTGGAATGATGGGTGTAATATTTTCAAAGGCTCGGGTTTTGTTTTGAAGTAACGGAGGACTTATGTCTGTGCCTAGTTCATTTCTTTAGGAAGAAACTGAGTCCCTCAGAAGTTGAACAATTTGCCCAAAGTCAGAGTTTTGTTGAATAAGGACCTTTTCTACCTCCTTTCATCTTATCGTATCTCTTGACTTGCGCTATATTTAAAAATGATCCCGAGTGCAGAATATTGAAAGTGAGGCTGTACTGAAGGGAGAGGTCGAACAGAAACAGTTGGTTAAAAACAAAAGCGGAGGAATGTTCATATGGGGTACATGTGCTCCCCAAGCAACTGGATCCTGACATGATGTGGGAGTAGGTTTTGGGTCCTCCTTTGCTGTGTCTACTTGGCAATCGCCGTCTTGCTTAATGTTACTTAACCCAGCACTAGCAGGGCTGGTCCCGTAACACAGGCTAAACAATATTTTTACTTTAACCTTATTATGTTAAGGTATAAATAATAATAAAGATACCATTTCTAAAATTCACTCAATATTGCGATAAAACATTCAGGAAAAGTTAGTTGCCGTAAATAATTAAATAACTATAAGAGGGTTTTACACACACCACCCCCCACACACAACAGATTGTAAAGCCTACATTCCGGGATGGGTGCGTGCCTGCTAAATTGCTTCCGTCGTGTCCGACTCTTTGCAGCTCCGTGGACTGTAGCTCGTCAGGCTCCTCTGTCCATGGGATTCTCCAGGCAAGGATACTGGAGTGGGTTGCCGTGCCCTCCTCCAGGGGATCGTCCCAATCCAAGGATCAAACCTGCAGCTCCTGCGTTGCAGGCGGATTCTTTGCTGCCGAACCACCAGGGCAGCCTCACATTCCTGGATACATTATTCTAAAAAGATGATTAAGTGTAAGATGTGACACTATCACGGATGGCTGTTTTGAATAATTCATTTGCATGTAATTTGACATTTTTAGGTCCATTCACAGTTGGGATAGTTTTGTATTTTTACATCCACCGTGATATGGAACAGACGATGAAATTAAGGTTTATAGACTTTTTTTTCCCACCCAAGGCTGGACAGAGAGTCATAAATAGCACTAGGACCAGACGCCGAGTCTCCAAATGGTTTCTGGGACTTTCTGACTACCTCGTCAGTCTGTTCCATTTATTTTGGCCCCAAATAGGTTGGTTGCACTTAAGTTGGACCTTACAACATTCTGCTTGTACTACTTTTGAGACAGGACTGGGAGTCCACGAATAGGTGTGATAGAAGGAGAAATAAATGAGTAAAAATTTTCAGTGATACCTGTTGACTTCTTGGTTTATGTGGTGGTATGTTTCTCATGGTTATGAACATAAGTGTTCCCATCTGGGAAAGGGAACAAGTACAAAAGTGTCAGGAGTGATGGAGGCAAGTAAAATTGTGAATATATGAAAAGTGGTATACTGTGTACCGTAGTATGTGCTTCCCTGCTAGCTCAGCTGGTAAAGAATTTGCCTGCAATGGCAGGAGACCCCGCTTCAATTCCTGGGTCGGAAAGATCTCCTGGAGAAGGGATAGACTACCCGCTGTTGTATTCTTGGACTTCCCTGGTAACTCAGATGGTAAAGAATACCTGCTCAGATGGTAAAGAATCCTCCTGCAATGCAGGAGACCTGGATTTGATCCCTGAATTGGGAAGATCCCCTGGAGGAGGACATAGCAACCTATTCCAGTATTCTTGCCTGGAGAAGCCCCAGGGACCGAGGAGCCTGGGGGCCTACAGTCCATGGGGTCTCAAAGAGTTGGACACGACTGAGCGACTAAACACATGCACATATACTATAGTATGACCTCTGTGGTGTGTAAACTATCCGGAGGAATTTGCTAACTAAATTTCTTAAAGGGATTAAAATTTAGTTCATTAAAGTAACATCACAGTTTGTTCTTCTGCGGATTTATTTAAAGATTTATTTTATTTATTTATTTTATTTATTTTACAGGTATAAAGCCCTCTTTAGAAATACAGTACTGGCTTCTCAATCTGAATCTCTTTCTAAATATCTTGTGTTGTTTATTATTGGGTTGGCCAAAAGGTATGTTCATATTTTTCGAAGGAACCCTCCCTTGGGCCAACCCAATAATCTTGTGCTTTTTTCTCTCTGTGTACAGTGTTAAGATAAGATTAAAGTCTTTTGATTTGTACCTGGAAGTTATCTGGGAAGAGGAGAAGGGGATGACAGAGGATGAGATGGTTGGCTGGCATCACTGACCCAATGGACATGAGTTTGATTAATCTCCGGGAGTTGGTGATGGACAGGGAAGCCTGGCGTGCTGCAGTCCTTGAAGTCGCAGAGTTGGACACGACTGAGTGACTGAGCTGAACTGAACCGTGTATTTGGACTTCCAATAATAATTTTCATCAATGTCTCTTTAAGAATTATCCCCCCTATTTTTAAAAAAGAAATAGAAAAAAAATACCACAAAATAAAATTCTTTGCTGGAGAAATACATGTGTTGTAAACCTTTTGAAAGGAGCTGGGAAAACTGTAACTGTCCTTCATCCGAGTAGTCAACCCTTGTATCTCCCTCAGCCTAGGGACCTGCAGCTGCAGTGATTGTCAGAAACTTGCATCAGGAAACTTCCAAAGTTATCTCCCTTCAAAAAAAAAAAAAAGGCAATCAGGAGGTTCACAGGTTTTGTCAGTGTGAGGTGTGTGGGTGGGATGTAAGTGGGGGGTTTGCTTTAAAGGAAGAATGGTTTTAAAAATATTTGTCATTTTTTTTCACCTTGGAGCAAAGAGAAAATAAAAATAAAACCCCACCTGCCCATCCCAAATACAAAAATGAAAACTAAAACCCATTGGCTATTATCGCAAGTTTAGCAGACAGCTTGAAATGCACATCAATCTTGGAGAGCAATGTGAAAAGACAGCCCTCCCCTATCATATCCTGCAGCAGACAACACCATCACTTGTGCAGTCAATTATTAATAATTGTCAAGGGGATAAGTGCCTTAATGTGCAGATATCTGTATGTATGTATTATATATTAGTAGAATGTCATATATCATCATCATTGAAAACTTACATCATTAAAGTTCTATGCTATTAATTTAAATGCCATTAATAACACTTAAACTTGAGGTGGAGACACAGTTTTGACTTGGTCGCCAGGTTCTTAATTTGAATGCCCCCGTTTCTTGCTTTCTCCCTGATTTTTCCCATCCAACCCCCATCTGTCTCTTCTTGCTCCCTGTCTCCTCATCAAGTCAAAACTGCCTTCCTGGGACTTCCCTTGCGGTCCAGTGGTTAGGACTCAGTGCTTTCCACTGCAGAGGGCACGGGTTCGATCCCTAGTCAGGGAACTAAGATCTCAGATACCATGTGGCGTAGCCAAAAAAAAAAAAAAAAGTAGCTTTAAAAATAATAACAGAAAACAAAACAAAACCCTGCCTTCCTATTTAAGTGGTGTGGTCGGCTGCAAATTAAAGGCTGCATGTCCTGCAAAGGTCACTTTTTCCCTCTGGTTCTTTTATTTCTGAAATGAGACAACATTATCATCAAACTTCCTTCCTGCTCTAATATTATTGTATGATGTTACCTGGTTGTTTTCAGTACCATTTCTTCACAGTATTTTTGGCATATCAGGAGGCATTTCATGGTATTTTAAATGTGTCAAAACCTTCAATAACAAGTACTCTGAAAGAATTTTTAGGACAAGTTAGTAGGACTTTAGGAATGTTGTTGGTGAGCCTTGGCTCAAGTGTTTTCAAGAATCATCAGCCAAAGAAGTGTGATTTTTACATGTGAGTTTCTCTTAAATCAGTGGTTGTAAACTATTGCATGCATGTGCAGCTCCAGCAGCAGAAGTGGGGTGAGTGTGCAGAACGGCCGAGTGGGTTAGAATCCGTCCATGGCAGCCCATTGTTGCCCAGTTGGGCGCATGGGCCCACTGTTGGTAGGCTGACTTTTTATTTTTTAGCAGAAACCATCTCTATGCTGTTTCATGGTAAATTTCTAGATTTGAACCTTTCTCAGGTTATTTTAGTAAAACGCCTTTAATTCAAACAAAAGTCACAAGATATAGCACTCAACCTTCCAGTTTGTCTCAAGACAAGGACTTTTGCTGCCTTTTGTTAGATTTAAAGGGTCAGGGACTCGGTTGGTCCTCATTTTCAACGATGGTCTTTGAGCTCTGCTAATAAAGCTTTTTCAGCTTTGTGGAGGAGTAGTGTTGTTTATTGTCTTCCTTTCCGCTTGTGTTTTCTTGCAGTTTGATAACCATCTTTTAGTGTTTGGGATGCTTTTTCTTTTTGTGTGTGTGTATCCATTGTTGTTTTTAGGTTTGCTGTCCCTGTGAGGTTTTGATACAGCAATCTATATATTGGGTCGGCCAAAACGTTTGTTCGGGTTTTCCCATATCCGAACGTTTTGGCCAACCCAGTTTGTACAAGATTGGTCTTTTTCCTGTCTAGAGAAATTTCTTTAGCATTTGAGAAGCATTGTCTAAAAGCAGAAGATCGAAAGCATGTGAGTGGCCTTTTATTTAACACATGATAAACACTAATTTGATCAGTAAGTTTCTGTGTGCCGCTGCATCCCATTTGTAAAGAAGAAGCATAAAATTGTATTGCTGAAAATTTATAGGACCCTAAAATGTCTAGTGAGTGAGTGTCAGTTGCTCAAATGTGTCTGACTCTGTGTGACCCCATGAACTGTAGCCCGCCAGGCTCCTCTGTCTGGAATTCTCCAGGCAAGAATACTGGGGTGGGTTGCCATTTCCTTCTCCAGGGGATCTTCTTCACCCAGGGATTGAACCTGGGTCTCCTGCATTGCAGGCGGATTCTTTACCATCTGAGCCACCAGGGAAACCCCAAAATGTCTATGCTGAAGCTCAGATCTCTGCATAAGCAACTGAGGTATAAAGAAGCAGTGTAGATTGCTTGCCTTCTAGGAGGTCATTTCTATGAATGTTTGCCTATGAAACCAGATCTTCATTTTCTCAGTGTTCTTGCCTCTTCTCCTTTTTGGAACCATAATAGCAATCACAATGAATAGAGGTACCAAGGAATTCAAAAGAATGATACCCTGAGACTAAAACCTATTGATCATTTCACCCTGCTGTTAAAGGATGTTTCCCTTTTGTTTAAAATCTTTATGTTTATCTAAGTACCTTTGAAATAGGATAGATTTTTCATCTTTGGTGCTGTTCTGAATCATAGAACGATGAGGCTATGGTTTAAGGGGCTCATGTTGGTTTATCGTAGCAGAGCTAATGAATATTGCATTGTATTATTATCTATGTTACGTTATCTGTGTCTACATCATAGATTGGTTTTGTGTTTTTATGAAATTTAGGGTGAGTCAAGCTTTTGTTCCAATTACTTACCCTCTGCATCTTTGGTAAAAATTTTGTTCAGTCAGTATGAATTCACTAGGAGACCCTAAAAATGATCCAAATGTGGTTATTAAAAATTCTGTACATAGGATGAGAATAGTCACTTCTCTTCTGCTCAGACTGTGTGATGTTACTGCCATGAGTTAGAAGAGAAAACATTATGCTTTATCCAAGGAAATAATTTTAGTATTTATATTTGCCACACAACTCCTAATTCTTATCTGGATAAGGAAATTGCTTCCAGTTTCCATGTTTCCCTTTTAAATCTGGATATCCCTGTGTGGTGAGAAGGTCACACTTGGAATGGTGAGCTAGGTCCATTGTGATGTTAATTCAGATGGTGGTGGTAATTCAGATGGATTCGGAGGTTGGGCGCTTAGAGAACCACTAGATGGAGCAGATTCTCAATGTGCACAAGTGATAGACTTGTGGGCTTCCCAGCTGGCTCAGCTGGTAAAGAATCCACGTGCAGTGCAGGAGACCTGGGTTCGATCCCAGGGTCGGGAAGATCCCCTGGAGAAGGGCGTGGCAACCCACTCCAGTATTCTTGCCTGGAGAATCCCATGGACAGGGGAGCCTGGAGGGCAACTGTCCGTGGGGTTGAAAAGAGTCAGACACGACTGAGCAACTAAACAGAGCACAATTGACTTGCACTTCTTAGAAGAAAGCTTTCTGAGGCTGGCAGCAACTTGCCAGTGATACCCTCAAAAGGCCATGAATTTGGATCCAAAGAGAGTGACTGGATGTTATTTTGAAAGCCTCAATTTCTTCCCCTTCTTGCCGTCTCTGTTTTTTATTTTTGGCCACACACTGTGGCATGTGGAATTTTAGTTCCCTTACCAGGGATTGAATCCTCACCCCCTGCAATGGAATCTGAGTGCTAAACTGCTGGACCATGGTCAGGGAAGTTCCACTGATCTTTATCTTAAAGTGAATTCTGCATCTCTGATGGCCATGAAAACTTGCAAAAAAAAAACAATCCCTGTCGTTGAGCTGGAGCTTCTAAACTCCGGTGACTCTGTAATGATTATTCATGTTGAAGCTACCTTGTTGGGAAGGTGTTAGACATGGAGGGTGTGGAAAACTTCTGATTCTTGGAGATTAGGTGTCAAAATATTCAGGGTTTGGTTATTTTTAGCAGTTATCAGTGAAGGTTCTTGCTGCTGGAAATAATGATTAGGTTTTAAAGCTGCAAATTCCCAGCCAATCACCCAAAGGACCCCCTGCCAGCACCCCCCCCCCCCTTTTTTCCTCCCAAACTGGTAGAAATGCTGGCCTCTGTAATATTGTCATCCAGTTTAAGTGAAAAGATGACAGAGAAGTGCTTTGAATGTGTGTGCCTACCAGCTTTAAAGTTTGGAATTGATATTTAATATTAAACAGTTTCATTGAAACATAGTAGATTGAAAAAGGAGCGCCAAATGTTGAACGTCACCTCTATTTAGAGAGATACGTATGTGTGTAATTTAAATTTTGAAGAGAAAATTTAATCCTCCTGTTCTCAATCAGCTGATGCCAGGCCCTCCATCTCAGAAAAATTTACTCAGCATCTCAGGGGAGAGGATCCACTGATTACTGTTTTTAAGTTCCTCAGGTGAGTCTCAGTTTGGGAACCAAAGATTGGGAGCCACTGGTTTAATGGATGCATTGATTGTGAGCAAATGTAGAAACTGATACTGTTTTTTTTTTTTTTTTTTTCCCTTTGAAATTTAGAGAAGATATTTGACAATCCTGGTCATAGCAAAGTTTAAGGGATTAAAGTGGCCACCTAGGTTTCTCCTCCCCATTGAATCAAGCCTTAGATTTTCATGTTGGATCGCAAATAACTTGGATGACTGGCATTGGATAGTGGTACTCAGCATTTCAGTCTTTAGGAACTTGCCTCTTCCTGCTAGGATGGAGGAACTGAGGTATTGATCAAAAGGATGTGATTAAATAAGAAACATGATATAATAATGGAACAGAGTTTTAAGAACTCAGGGTTGGAGGTTGCACCATATGTTGCCCTTCTGACAAAAGCTCAAGGGCCCACAAAAGGAGATTCCTAGTAGCACCCATCTAACGTCTCCTAGGTCCAGGATATAAATGATAAGTGATCACATTTATGAGTGGGTTTATATCTATGTGCTCATCGTGGTGTTGGATGAAGGCCGCAGAGTTCCTCTTCCAGTGTTGGGCATGGCCCCATCGGCACTGTTGCTGTTGACCGAGTTGGGTGGGAACAGCTGGTATCTCTTTGCCAATTTAGGCACTATGACATAGCAATTCTTTCTAAAGCAAGTGTTTCTTATAGTTCTATCCTGCTCACAGCTGCCAGTGGTTCCTTCTTTGTCTGTGAAATCAAATAATCTCGTGACCAGTTGTTGCACATGAGTTTAGTTCAAAGAATCAACATGGGTATCTGTGCACCTCACCACCGTATTGATAGAACGTTATCAACCCTTGACTCATCTGTGTGTTTCCTTTATTCTCATCCTGCTGGTTCTCCTTCAGAAATAATATTACTTGAATTTTGTGCTTATCATATCCTGGTCTTTAAAACTATTTTAAACAAATATGTAGGTACTCCTAAACAGAGTTGACTTTTGCTTCTTTTTGATGTGTATTTATAGTCTTCAGGAATTGTTTTTTTTTCACCCAGTATTAGTTTTCAGCTATGTTCTGTTGAATCACTTCTCTCCTTTACAATATTTGGTGCTGTGACTGAACCATAATTGACTTATTTATTTTACTCTCAGTGATATTTGGCTTGTTTTCAGGTTGTTTTTTTCTATTATGAAAAGTGCTACTAGGACCATTCATGTACATGTCTAATGGCACCCACTTTTCAAGTGTTTCTCATCTAAGAGTAAATTAATAAGACCCAGAGCATGAATATGTTAGAATTTCCAGATAAGCCAAAGCATTTTTCAAAGATGAGTTCTCATCACTTCACATCAGCTAGCAGTTAATATTTCCAGGCCTAGAGATTTCTGCTAATTTAGTGGGTATAATATGATTATCTCTGAATGGACTTAATTTCCATATCCCTGATTACTAATGAAGTTAAACATTGTTTCATTTATTTCATTGCCATTTATATTTCTTCTATAAACACCTACTCAAGTCTTTTTGCTCATTTCTATTTGCCTTAATGAATTACAGGGGTTTTAAATGCACATATGTGTAAGTGTGTGTGCATACTAAGTCACTTCAGTTTCCTCCGACTCTTTGCGGCTCTCTGGACTGTAGCCGCCAGGCTCCTCTGTCCGTGGGGATTCTCCAGGCAAGAAGACTGGAGTGGGTTGCCATGCCCTCCTCCAGGAGATCTTCCTGACCCAGGGATGGAACCCACATTCTCCTGCACTGGCAGGCAAGTTCTTTACCACTAGCGCCACCGGGGAAGCCCATGTGTGTGTATGTATATATATTTTAATAAGCTTTAATATGTTATGTGGTTGGGATTTCTTCCAGTTTATTTTAACTTAATGGTATTTTCTGATGATTTGAATTTTTAATGTTCTTATGAACTCACTTTTAATTTTATGATAATCAATGTTGTCAATCGTTTTTTGCTCTTTTGTGTCATGTTTCGGAAATCCTTCCTGAATCTCTTGAAGTATATTCTTCTATAGTCTAAAATTTTATATTTTGGTCTTTCATATTTATGCCTTAATCCATCCAGAATAGATTTTTTTTTTCTGTGTAAAAGTTTGAGTTAGGGATTTAATTTCATTCTTTCATGTGAATAACCAGTTGTCACAGAACCATTGGTTGAGGGGGTCCCCCTCCTTTTTCTAATGATCTGTTGTGCCATCTTTGTAATGTACAAAAGTTGCATACATGCTCAGGGAGTTTTTTAGTCTGAGGTTAAGTGTTCTTCCAACGAACCTTTCTGGTTTCATTTCCCACTGCCCTTCCGTGTACCCCCTACTCATCCAGACTCCATGCTGTGCTTCAGAATTGTCTCATGATTTCCTTTGTCTTGTGCATTTTGTCCCTTTTCTTACATGTCTCACATCCTGCCTCATGCTGTTGTTTTTAGGTATATTTATTTCTCTTTTGCTTCATATTGTGTATCAGTTTTTGAAAGTAGGCTGTTTTGTTCACCTTTGATACTTGTGAGCAGAAGCTGGTGTCTTTTACTGAACAGCTATTTGATAAATGGTTGACCTAAATTGGGGTTTGGAATAGGAAGGATCTTAGAAATTATCCAGCCAGTCTCATTTTATTTGCCTACCTACCATCATTGGGATTTGCAGAGTTTAAATGCAGTGCCCAAGGTCATACAGCTTGGTTGGTCCCTGACTTTTTTTCCTTGAGCTTATTCTAGAACACCTTTCATTATCTGTTCTGTTAGCAAAGAACTACAGTATCAGACACTGTCCAGAAATAGGAACTAATCCTGAAAATCCTGGAAAACCAACATATGTGGTAGGTCCATGATCCCTTGGCTTGTTGCGTCAGTTTTGGACAGTGATATTCACACCACATCCAAATATTGAGCATTTCCCAAACATGCTGTACTGGCTTCCATCTCTGGGCCTTTGTCCATATTCCTTGTTCACCAGAACTGTTTTTATAGACCACTGTCCACGAGTCTTCTGTACTCCTAGAGGTTAATTTCTTGTTGAATGCTCTTTTTCCATACTGTGACGTCACTTCCGTTCCTCCACCAGTCAGACTGTATTTTAATTTACTTTTTTATTTTTAAATTTTTTTTTCTTGATTTTTGTCTCCTTAGAGGTGAGAGGCAATTTACTATTCTACCATGTCTTCTCAGAACCTGACCCGGGGCTGTGTCTGATCTAAGTTAGGGTTTTTTATATATAGTTTTTTAAAAAGTTTCTTTTCGGCTGAGCTGGGTCTTCGTTGGTGTGTGGGCTTTTCTCTAGTTACGGCAAGCAGACATGCCTCTCTAGGTGTGGTATGCAGTCTTCTCATGGCGCCTTCTCTTGGTGCGGAGCACAGGCTCTAGGGATTCCATAGTGGCGGCTCCGGGGCTCCAGCACAAGCTTGATCGTTGTGGCCCACGGGCTTAGTTTGTCCTTGGCATGTGGGATCTTCCCGGATCAGGGATTGAACCCCGAGGCTCCTACATTGGCAGGTGGAGTCTTCACCACTGAGCCACCAGGGAAGCCTTTAAGTTAGGTTTTTAAGATGTTCTATATGCAGAAATCAAACGAGCAAAAAAAAAAAAAAAAAAAAAGCAAAACCACAAAACCTTCAAGTGAGCTTATGAATATGTCCTGTCATTCCACCTTTAAGATGTGTAATTTGGGTAAAATCACGTTTTATTTAATTCACCTATTTAATGCTGGGAACTTCTGAGCAGGAGAACATCCAGAAATGGAGTCAGGGGGCTAGCAGGGGCTGACATGGGACGTCTAGGAGCTGACATACTCTTCTCCACTCTTTTAGTCACATGTGGGGTACGTGGTTAGAGTAACACAACTAATGAGCCTGGCGAGCTTTATCTGTACCTATTCCAAGTAGCTTTTTTGGGTGAAAGTTTTTTTTTTTTTTTTTTCTCTGACTTAGAAGGATGTTCTGTGCTCATTGTAAGAAGTTTGAAAATATGGGAAGGTACTAAAGAGGACAGAAATCCCCAACAGAGTGTTCAAAAATAGCCACCTTACGGGAGTTCTTATGGTGCCTCTGGTTGTTGGCAGATCTCTACTGGTCCCTCCTGTTCTTCATCTTTTGGAAGGAGAACCAGTAACCTCATTATTAAACTGGATACATTAGTTTAGCTGCCCTTGTCTTTTCAGAAAGTTCATATTGCGGTGGCAGACTTTGTGTCACTTTGCTGTATCTTCTGTGCTTTAGATAATGTGAAACGATCACATTGTTATTTTTTCTACAACTGACTGGAGCTAGTGTACACACCCTTTGTTGTGCCGGAGATCATGAGTAGCAACTTCTTTAGAAGAGTTACACAGTAGGGCTTTCTGTTAACTGAATCAAGATATACACTTGTTTTTTATCTCTCAGTATGAGAAAGGCAAAGTGATTGAAGTACTCCTTTGACATTCAGAGCAGAATTTAAAATTTTTTTTTTTAAACTCTTCAAACAGCTTTGAAGGATGGTTTTCTTATTCCCAGTATGTTACCATATACTGGTTTTATCTCAGCATCAGAATGAATCAAACTTTGGCCAGTATGAGTTCTGTCTACTGTAGACTTGGACAAACAGGGATACATTTATGGGAATATTTATTGTTTTGATGTGGTTGGGGCCTATCTCAGTTGTGGTAAAGTTGTATGTCTAGGTAGCCAAGAGCAGTGATCACATTACATATGCTCAAATTGCATTCTGCATTGTTTTATTTCTTGGACTTGAATAGGAGTTTTCCTAGGCAAAATTAATTAAGATTAGAGCAATTAGTCATTGCCAGGTCTCCTTCCCACCTTCTTACGCAAATTTATTAATAAAATGCATGTGAAGTGATTAAGATGTAGAAAATGAAAATCAGAAGACCGTATATTTTGGCACACCATGACTTAACATATTCTCAATTCATCCATCTCTCCATCACCTCCCTCCCTCATGGCCAAAGTACTTACCTCCAGAGTGAAAACATCAACAGTTCCTCACCTACAGAAGTGTTTCCTCTGTGTGTATGCGTAATGACATCAGAGTTCTGCAGCTGGTAGTGGTTTGGTAGTGAGCTGAATGTCTGTTTCCTCATTTGATACCTGATGACGGGCAGTTTGTTTTCTGAATCTTTGAATACTTGTTTGGCCCATTTTAGTAATTCAAGGAGTACAGGAAGAGTAGAATGGATGAATCATTAGCACCACAATGAGTATTTGCGTGTTAGTTGAGCTCCGACTTCTTGATAATTTTATGTTAATATGAATGTTTGCTATGTGTCACCCATCACACTAGAGGCTTAACATATATGTGCTTTAACTCCTACAACCACCTGTGAAGGTAGGCATTACTATCCGCTTTACAAATAAGGAAATTAAAAGTCAAGTATACTTAAGACCATACTACTGACAAGTATGAGTGTAGGGATTTGGCACAGGTCAGCTTTGGTCCAACACATGCATTCTTTCCTACTATCCTATCAGGATGCCTTCTAATTTTGACATGTGTGTGTGTATGTGTATATACATATATGTGTATACACACAATGGAATATTACTCAGCCATAAAAAAGAGTGAAATAATGCCATTTGTTGCAACATGGATATACCCGGAAATTATCATACTACGTGAAGTAAGTCAGAGAGAAAGAGAAATATTAGATGATACCACTAATATGTGGAATCTATAAAATAATACAAATGAATCTGTATACAAAACAGAAACAGTAACAATACAATTTTATGTTTATTGAAGGAGAAAGGCAGAGGGGAGGGATACATTAGGAGTGTGAAATTAACAGATACAAACTACTATACATAAAATAGATAAGCAGCAAGGATTTGTTGTATAGCATAGGGAACTGTGTTCAGTATCTTAATAACCTATATTGAAAAATAATCTGAAAACAGTAACTGCATATATTTTGTTGTACACCTGAAACTGACCCAATATTGTAGAAGTACTATGTGAGTAGTATGAAAAATACAATTTGTATCCTCCAAGCTAGGTTCTTGTCATTTTAATGCATGAAAGTAAATTTAAATTTTGTAAAATATGCCCTCTAACTTTGTAACGAAGATTCTCATGAGTGTCCAGGCTTCTTTGGATATCATACTCCTTTCAGAGCCAGCTATGGTTGGTTTTCCAAAGTAGCTTTCCTGAATTACTGTGCTGTCCAGATGAAACTAACACAGTATTGTAAATCAGTTGTACTTCAATAAATAACAATGGCAAAGAGCTTTCCCAGCCCCTTCTTAGTCCCCAGGTATGGTAGAGGTTTCCTAAGAAAACGTGTGTTGAAATCCAGCTTCTTGATTCTGTCTTTGGCTCCTGTCTCTGCTGTGAGCAGTTTATCAATTACAGTTCTTCCTAATGTGTAAGTGTCCTTGAATGTCAGTCTTGCTTTCCCCTTTGACAGTTTTAGCAATGAGCATGGATGTGACAGTGTGTGGCTCTCTGGGCCTGGCTGGATGACAGGCCCATTTTGCTGGTCTTATACTGGGGGAGACGGGACCCAGTTTCCATGCCATCCTCAGGGCCTGTCTGTGCTTCATATATATCCAAAAGAAGATTGCAACAGTAAGCCCCCTGCCATGGATATGGTATTATGTATGGCTGACCTTGCTTTGGGCAAAGAATATGCATGCGTTGATGTACAAACTAATAATAGTTGGCAATAGCAATTATAGGCCAAATGATTACCTCAGGTAAAATTGGCAACCTGCATTTTAACAGGGCTTTCATCGCCTGAAGTTCACTAATAGAATTAACCCCATTGGTGGGTACAGGGAATTCACATGTATTTAACACATCTGTGCATTGTGCTATCCAGATTATGGGACCTTTTAATTTTAGTTCTCAAAGGGAAGAAGCTGAGATTACAGAAAAGGAAATAAAATTGGAAGGTATTAGCTAGATTTTCCTGGGTCATTACAGGTTCTAAGTGACACATCTGAATATTAAAATCAAAGAAAAAAAACTCTTCCAAAAAACATTTATTGAGTATATTTAAGGTTCCCTGGTGGCTGAGACAGTGAAGAATCTCTCTGCAATGCAGGAGACCTGGGTTCGATCCCAGGGTTAGGAAGATCGCCTGGAGAAGGAAATGGCAACCCTCTCCAGTATTCTTGCTTGGAGAGTCCTGTGGACAGAGGAACCTGGCCAACTACAGTCCATGGGGTTGCGACTGAGTGACTAACATACAAGGTGTATAGATATTGTTTTTGAAAGAGGCAACGAAGAATATACTTACAAAGCACAGTCGCTACAATCAGACTGAGTGAGAATTTAGTTTTTAGCACTCATCAGCTGTGTGACCACAGGAAAATTAACTAACCTTTCTGTATGCTATCTCCTCATCTGTAAAATGGGGATAAGTAATAGTATCTGCTACTTAGGGATATTATGAGGATTAAGTAAATTCCCATATGCAAAGTACTTACAATTCTCATATGTAATATTTTTTCTATATTTGTCATTGTTACTTCCATATTGAATCACTGTGCAAGAGACTGGGATCTAGAAATAAAAGCTACTGTACCTGCTATCGAGGATCTTCCAGCCGAGTGAGGGAGATGCTGGAATCCACTCTACAAGGCATTGTGGGAAATTCAGGGAGGGAGTCGAACTTGGAACATGGGGTTTACTCCGAGGAAGTGTTAACCAGCCCAGCTGAGTGATGAATTTTGAGAAGGAAGGTTTGGGAGATAGAGGACATTCAAGGCAGGACAAGATCCCTACCCGCTAAGAAATGACTTCCTCTACTTACCCCAGCTGGCCAGGCATCTGACAAAATAGAAAACGTTATATTCCTTGGAGAGGTAAACATACAGATGTCCTTGGAAGAGGATTCCATTGACTCTCGTTCTGAGGTGTTAAGTCCTGAAATCCCACCCTCTTTATAAAGTAGTTTCTAATAGTGAGGTAGCAAGGGCAGACGGAAGCTGCAGCCATCCTTTCAAGACGAGACTTCTGACGGGAAGGAGAAGGCTCGCACCGAGGACCAGCCCCCAGGGAAGGGAGAGCCCGTGTTTGGCAGTGCTGGCTGGTGATCAGGATGGGAGAGGTCGGGAGTGGACCTTGGTTTTATGCAGGTGACAGTACAGTCCAGGGTGGAAATTAATGCAGGCTAGCCGCTCATCCTCATTGTAGCATGGAGAAGAGTTAATTCCATGAGAAACAGACCCCACAGACGTTTGAGAGCTGCCGATACCTCGTTTTGTTTTCCAGCCACGGACTCCGGGGGGCTATATATAATCACTCTAGATGCTGTAACTACTCCCCATCACATGGCTAGTTCATTTTTACCTTTTCCAAGTGAACACTTTAGGCAGACTTGATTTACTTTTTTCCTCCTCTCTGAAATAGAGAAGTGCTCTTTAGCACTTTTACCCTTTGAAAATATAAAATCACTCAAGGGCTTTCATATTTTCAAAGGGCAGAAGCAACTTTAGCGAGAGAGAAGAGTGCAAAAAGCCGACTGATCTTTTTTTTTTAAGTGCTATAATGAAAACATGTATAAGACATATCCTCCAGGCCTCTGTGTGTGGATGCTGGTAAGAGGTGGCCGAGGTAAAGAGGGGGAGAGGGCAGAGATGGATGCGGATCTGCAGGGTGAAGTGGCTTTCTCTGTGGCTGGGATTTTATTCTTTTCCTTTTTAACTTACTGGGGAAGAAACAGTCGTTACCATTTTCCCCAAAGCACATGCTAAGATCCGCCTGAGTGGTAGCCCTCCATATTTTTTGGGCTTCTTTGGATCTTAGTTCCCGACCAGGGATCACACTGACATCCTGGAAGTGAAAGGGCGAAGCCCCAACCACTGGACTGCCAAGGAAGTCTTCAGCCCTTCATATGTGCGGGGATCGGGATGGGGAATACGTGTAAATCCATGGCTGATTCATATCAATGTATGACAAAACCCACTGAAATGTTGTGAAGTGATTGGCCTCCAACTAATAAAAAAAAAATAAAATAAAAGATTTTTTCATATGGACCATTTTTAAAGTCTTTATTGAATTTGTTTACAGTATTGTTTTTGGTTTTAATTTTTTCTGGGGGGCCCTGGGGCATGTGGGATCATAGCCCCCACACCAGGGATCAAACCCACACCCCCTGCAAAATCCTAACCACTACCACCACGGAAGTCCTTGCCTTCCATATTTTAATTGAGAAAATGATGACTTCCTTCTTTGACATGGATTTGCCAAATCTCTGAACCCTGAGAATGAAATCATAACCATCGGGAACTTCGCTGTGTTATTCCTGAGTGAGTTTTGCCTTTGGCGTGACAGCTATAGTTATGTCTCCTCGAAGATGCAGAGAGAGCAGTTGACTTGTCAGGTAAGAAACGAATAACAGAACTACCAGCCAGGCCCATTATCTTAGCGCCGCACCACACCTGCGCACGGCAGACACCTCTAGAGCGGTCCATCATTCAAAAGGGCCATATTTTACCCAATGAGGTGCTTACTACGAACCGCTATAGAAATGATCTACTAACTCCAGCTTCGTTGGCAGTCCTGGATGAGGGCATTCTGTGTCTCTTTGCCTCCTCCCCAAATCACAGCAGAGTATTATCTGCAGGCAGGATTTTACTTATGTTTAGTATTAAATGTAAACATCAACAATGGCATAAGGCATTCCTGGCAGGTGTGTTTCTTCAATGCTGTTTGCCAGAAATGGGGTCCTCTGTTGGGGACCCCAGAGGTTACACCATTAACCAACAGGTCCTAGAATTGTCGCAGACTTTGTTCTAAGAAGATAGCCAGGACACTGCTGACTCTTTCCAGGTTGAGTTGGGTTAGAGTCTCTGCATGTCTGCTACGTCGCTTCAGTCATGTCCGACTCTTTGCGACCCTATGGGCCATAGCCTGCCAGGCTCCTCTGACCATGGGATTCTCTAGGCAAGAATACTGCAGTGGGTTGCCATTCCCTTCTCCAGGATTGGCGTTTACTGGAGTTTAAAGCCAGTGAAGGATACCTTTGCCATTTCCGAGACTCAAGGGTATTGTGATGACTTCTTTTCTTTTTAAGGCAGCCTGCACTGCTGAGGTCTGGAGACAGGGGGAATCTTCTGAATGGTGGAGTCCCACTCTTCCCTGGCTTTCCAGCAGCAAAGTGATTTAATTGTGAAACCATGTGAGAGTTTGTGATGTTACCTTAGAGAGACTTGCCCATCAAAGGGCAACTTAAAATTCATGCACAGTAGCCCCTGTGAAGGAATACCTAAGACTCATAAATAAAACAAACATACCTTAATTTATGGCCAGGACCTTCTCTACCCATTGAGCTATTCAGAACTCTGCACAATTGATGTTTCTTTCCTCCAGTTATTGCAGTAAAAAATGAACTCTATTTTATGCCATACAAGCATACTAATAAACCAGTGTTTTGCTGCTTATAAAGGCAAACTGTCACCTGTTAAAATATGTAACTGTCATAGAAAGATAAAAAAGGATCATTTAATAATGATGAACAATGTGCATGTGGCATAAATAGAATCCAAAAGGTAAACAGCAGTTTATTATGCCAGAGCCAGCCAGAGCTGTTCCTCAGTGTGGAGGGCTCTCCACTCATCTATGAGCTCTTCCTTTTAAGGGAAATATAACCTGGCTTAACAGTGATGCCTGTGTGTGTGTATTTAATGGAAGCTCATTGCTGGGGCAAAATCTGTACTGTTGCTCTCATGATGGAGGGGAAAAAGTGGCTTTCAGGCATATTTTCTTAACTGATGAGGAAAAGCTTCAGTGTTCCATTGTTTTCTCGAGCTTGATAATAGAGAGTGTTTAGAAGTTTCATTGTTCTGGTAGGTTTGGAAAGGAGGTTGTTTTTAATTAAGCTATTCAGCTGCTTCTCCGTATTTGAAGCCAAATATATCCCTAGCAAGAGTATATCTGATGTGACTAAATAAAGCCAGTGTTAGCAAAAAATAGAAGTGGGTTTATTGTAGCTGCCTGAGTTTCTTGATCTCTTTTTATCGACCCATACAAATAATCTGTCCAAGGTGTAGCATTGAAAACTCCAGATTGCCTTTATGATGTCAGGGGATGATTGTAGCCAGTGGATAGTATTAAAGTTGCATCCTTGTACACTGAATTTTAAGAGGCACTGAAGGGTTCCTTGGATTTGGTGCAGCGAACAAGAGATTGTAATGAAACTTTTTAAAATTAATGCATTCTTTAGTTGCAGTCTGTTCCACTTCAGGGATCTGGAAACCAGAAGGGTAGCCGCAAGAAGAGTTTCTTCTCTTCTGGAGTCATTTCTTCTCCCTGTTTCCGGTTAGCATGTATTTATATTGACTGAAGTCTTGGAAGTGACAATATGGTCGGCTCAATAAATATTGAATGTTTTAAAGATTTGTGTAAATATTTGCCCGGCAGACAGCTCTGCCTTCTTAAATATTTGGCATTTTATATTAGGTTTCGACGTGCAATGATTTAAAAGCTTATTCAACTGTTGAACAGAACCATACAGTTTTATTTATTTTTTTCATTAATTTTTATTAGCTGTAGGCTCATTACTTTACAATATTGTAGTGGTTTTTGCCATACATTGACATGAATCAGCCATGGATTTACATGTGTTCCCCATCCTGATCCCCCCTCCGGCTTCCCTTCCCATCCTATCCCCCTGGATCTTCCCAGTGCACCAGCCCTGAGCACTTGTCTCACGCATCCAACCTGGGCTGGTGATCTGTTTCACCCTTGATAGTATACTTGTTTCAATGCTATTCTCTCAGAACATCCCACCCTTGCCTTCTCCCACAGAGTCCCAAAATCTGTTCTGTACATCTGTGTCTTTTTTTCTGTTTTGCATATTGGGTTATCGTTACCATCTTTCTAAATTCCATATATATGCATTAGTATACTGTATTGGTCTTTATCTTTCTGGCTTACTTCACTCTGTATAATGGGCTCCAGTTTCATCCATTTCATTAGACTGATTCAAATGAATTCTTTGTAATGGCTGAATAATATTCCATGGTGTATATGTACCACAGCTTCCTTATCCATTCGTCTGCTGATAGGCATCTAGGTTGCTTCCATGTCCTGGCTATTATAAACAGTGCTGCGATGAACATTGGGGTGCACGTGTCTCTTTCAGAGCTGGTTTCCTCAGTGTGTATGCCCAGAAGTGGGATTGCTGGGTCATGTGGCAGTTCTATTTCCAGTTTTTTAAGGAATCTCCACACTGTTCTCCATAGCGGCTGTACTAGTTTGCATTCCCACCAACAGTGTAAGAGGGTTCCCTTTTCTCCACACCCTCTCCAGCATTTATTGCTTGTAGACTTTTGGATAGCAGCCATCCTGACTGGCGTGTAATGGTACCTCATTGTGGTTTTGATTTGCATTTCTCTAATAATGAGTGATGTTGAGCATCTTTTCATGTGTTTGTTAGCCATCTGTATGTCTTCTTTGGAGAAATGTCTGTTTAGTTCTTTGGCCCATTTTTTGATTGGGTCATTTATTTTTCTGGAATTGAGCTGCAGGAGTTGCTTGTATATGTTTGAGATTAATCCTTTGTCTGTTGCTTTGTTTGCTATTTTCTCCCAATCTGAAGGCTGTCTTTTCACCGTGCTTATAGTTTCCTTTGTTGTGCAAAAGCTTGTAAGTTTAATTAGTTCCCATTTGTTTATTTTTGCTTTTATTTCCAATATTCTGGGAGGTGGGTCATAGAGGATCCTGCTGTGATTTATGTGGGAGAGTGTTTTGCCTATGTTCTCCTCTAGGAGTTTTATAGTTTCTGGTCTTACATTTAGATCTTTAATCCATTTTGAGTTTATTTTTGTGTTTGGTATTAGAAAGTGTTCTAGTTTCATTCTTTTACAAGTGGTTGACGAGTTTTCCCAGCACCACTTGTTAAAGAGGTTGTCTTTTTTCCATTATATATCCTTGCCTCCTTTGTCAAAGACAAGGTGTCCATAGGTTCGTGGATTTATCTCTGGGCTTTCTATTCTGTTCCATTGATCTATATTTCTGTCTTTGTGCCAATACCATACTCTCTTGATGACTGTGGCTTTGTAGTAGAGCTTGAAGTCAGGCAGGTTGATTCCTCCAGTTCCATTCTTCTTTCTCAAGATTACTTTGGCTATTCAAGGTTTTTTGTATTTTCATACAAATTGTGAAATTATTTGCTCTAGTTCTGTGAAAAATACCATTGGTAGCGTGATAGGGATTGCATTGAATCTATAGATTGCTTTGGTAGTATAGTAATTTTCACAATATTTATTCTTCCAATCCATGAACACGGTATGTTTCTCCATCTGTTTGTGTCCTCTTTGATTTCTTTCATCAGTGTTTTATAGTTTTCTATATATAGGTCTTTCATTTCTTTAGGTAGATGTACTCCTAAGTATTCTTTTTGTTGCAGTGGTGAATGGTATTGTTTCCTCAATTTCTCTTTCTGTCTTCTCATTGCTAGTGTATAGGAATGCAAGGGATCTCTGTGTGTTAATTTTATATCCTGCAACATTACTGTATTCATTGATTAGCTCTAGTAATTTTCTGGTAGAGTCTTCAGGGTTTTCTATGCAGAGGATCATGTCATCTGCAAACAGTGAGAGTTTTACTTCTTCTTTTCCTTTTATTTCTTTTTCTGCTCTGATTGCTGTGCCAACACTTCCAAAACTATGTTGAATAGTAGTGGTGAGAGTGGGCACCCTTGTCTTGTTCCTGACTTTAAGGGACATGCTTTCAGTTTTTCACCATTGAGGATAATGTTTGCTGTGGGTTTATCGTATATAGTTGTTATGTTGAGGTATGGTCCTTCTATTCCTGCTTTCTGGAGAGTTTTTATCATAAATGGATGTTGAATTTTGTCAAAGGCTTTTTCTGCATCTATTGAGATAATCTTATATTTTTTATCTTTCAATTTGTTAATGTGATGTATTACATTGATTGATTAGCGGATATTAAAGAATCTTTGCCTTCCTGGGATAAAGCCCACTTGGTCATGATGTATGATCTTTTTAATATGTTGTTGGATTCTGTTTGCTAGAATTTTGTTAAGGATTTTTGCATCTATGTTCATCAGTGATGTTGGCCTGTAGTTTCCTTCTTTTGTGGCATCTTTATCTGGTTTTGGTATTAGGGTGATGGTGGCCTCATAGAATGAGTTTGGAAGTTTGCCTTCTTCTGCAATTTTCTGGAAGAGTTTGAGTAAGATAGGTGTTAGCTCTTCTCTAAATTTTTGGTAGAATTCAGCTGTGAAGCCATCTGGTCCTGGGCATTTGTTTGCTGGAAGATTTCTGATTACAGTTTCGATTTCCTTGCTTGTGATGGGTGTGTTAAGATCTTCTATTTCTTCCTGGTTCAGTTTTGGAAAGTCATACTTTTTAAGAATTTTTCCATTTCTTCCAAGTTGTCCATTTTATTGGCATAGAGCTGCTGGTGGTAGTCTCTTATGATCCTTGGTATTTCAGAGTTGTCTGTTGTGATCTCTCCATTTTCATTTCTAATTTTGTTGATTTGAGAACCATAACAGTTTAAAAAAGTCTTTTCAAGCCCAGTTAAATTTGAAAGTTAAATTTGGATTCAGTGAATAACAGATTTTCACAAATCAGAGCAGATAAGACAGTATTGAAAGGATTAAGAAGGGCTCCATTGGAGAGCAAGGGTGAACTAGTCTGGGATACGAATGACCGTTGCTTTGTGTCCCAGCTCCATACCCAGTGTCCGCTTCATTCCAAGATTTCTTGTCCTGGAAATTTCCCTTCTTAGCAAAATTCTTAAAATAACTGAGTTGTTTGCCACAGTGTCTTACAGACTTATAGCAAAACAATCAATTCATAAATTCAAGTTGGAATCCTGAATATTAGGTCCTAGGGCAAGATTTGGCTACCTTCTCATACCCCATGATCAAATGAATCTTTCAGTATCAGAAATCTTTCTTCAACCCTCATTTTTATTATTCTTACCAAATTGACAGCGGTTCTTTTTTGCCTTTATGATAAAGTACAGACTCCTTCATGCTGTAGTTTGGCCTCAGTCTACCCTTCTTTAATACAGATTTTTCTTAAGCCAATTCTTTATTTTTTTGGCCACACTCCTGGCATGTGGGACCGTAGTTCCCTGACCAGGGATTGATCTCATGCCCCCTGCTCCCCTGCAGTGAAAGCATGGAGTCTTAACCACTGGACCACCAGAGAAGTCCCTCAACTTAGTTTTCTAACTTCATGCCTCACCACTGTCCACTGTCTAGCTTACTCTTCACAAAGACGTACCATGAGCTTTTCACAGTCTGTACCTTTGCATATGACTATTTACCAAGACATCCATCTGCCTGACTTCTCTATCAGGCTGTTGAACACCTACTTAGTCTTCAAAGCCCATTTCAAAGATGACCACCCTGGAATTCTTCTAATAATTCCATTGTGCAGGACAAATCACTCCTCCCTGAACCCAGTACTTCAGATAGGGCATTGCTAGTGTTCAATGTCAGTTCGTAGTAAGTCTGTTGACATGTCATAGATACCTAATAAATTGGTATTCTTCTTTGTTATGAATAGTGGACTTTTTCATTCAACCTGGTGGTGGTGGAACTCCCTGTCTGTGGTTTTGTATCCGAACAGGATGGGTATATTTAGGCTTTCAAAGAACATTTGACTGTTAATCCTTGATCGCTGGATTGTTGGATGTGAGACTACAAACTGAATACGTCCTTAGCCCGTTAGCCTTGGGGCTGTCACCTAATTCCCTAGCCTGTAACTGTCTTATTTGACAAATAGGAATAAATAATAATATTCTTTCCCGCTGAACTGGATGCAGATTCTGAAGTGACAAAAAATTGACAGAAATTTACCTGAAAAGGATGTTCACATGTCAGTTTTTGGCTCTAATTAATACCAGTATTCATTTTAATACATTTCCTGGAAAAAAGCCATGTTTTTTTTTTTTTTTTTTTTTTGATGAAGCTTACATAGGTTGTCATTTATTTGGTCCAGGAACAAACATAATCAAACCAGGTTTTGTGATCTCTAAGATCTGGTGACATTTTGGAGAGTAAAAACTTGGGCTCATTTACATTCAGCCAAAGAATATACAGACCAGATTTACAGCATGACCTGTAGCTTATCAATTCATTGATCTATTTGCTCGGCACTGCAGATGGTATAAGTGCAAATGAATAGAGTGATAAAATTCCTCCACAAGCCTTTGAAGTGGAGCTTGCAGTATAATCTCTTGGGCTACAGAATATCTTTTTTGGTGAAATGTAGCCGATATAGAGAAAAACAAAGAGAATACTATATAGTGATTATCCCTATGGCTGTATGAAGCTTCATTAAATATCTACTTTGAATCTAGAAATAAATCTTAAAAATTAAGCTTTTTAAATATATAAACCACAAATTGATTCTTTTGCCCACTCAGCCTATAGGCAGGGCCATCCTGAGATGGAGGAGATAGCATGGAAGAGGTGGGATGACACAGTCCAAAGGGATTGCCGTGATGGTAAGTAATGTTCTGGTTTTCACTCATCTGCATGAAATGCAGACATTTACAAGATAGCTTGTAAATATTCCTGTGAACAAATATAAACAGTCCTAATAAGCACAGATGAAACTAGAAGAAAATGGCAGAGCTGTACTTCCCCAGATCTAAGCACAGATTCCCTGTCATCCAGGTTGGGAGGGAAAACAATAACAATCATACCAGGTTTGACAGAAAGTCAAATCATTTTATAGTGAGGTTATTTTGATCACAGTTAATAATAATTCCACCCCTTTGTGGTAAGACTGCCCCCTAATCATCAATTCAGTTCAGTTCCTCAGTTGTGTCCAACTCTTTGCGACCCCATGGACTCAGCATGCCAGGATTCCCTGTCCATCACCAACTCCCGGAGCTGGCTCATATTCATGTCCATCGAGTCAGTGATGCCATCCAGCCATCTCATCCTCTGTCGTCATCTCCTCTTTCCTTCAATCTTTCCCAGCAGCAGGGTCTTTTCAGAATGAGTCAGTTCTTCATATCAGGTGACCAAAGTATTGGAACTTCAGCATCAGTCCTTTCAATGAATATTGAGGACTGATTTCCTGTAGGATTGACTGGTTGGATCTCCTTGCAGTGCAAGGGACTCTAAGAGTCTTCTCCAACACCACAGTTGAAAAGCATCAATTCTTTGGTGCTCAGCTTTCTTTATGGTCCAACTCTCACATTCATACATGACTTCTGGAAAAACCATAGCTTTGACTAGACGGAGCTTCATAGTATGAAGCTAGTGTGATACCTAAATCATATCATACAGTATTTTAAGTATGGAGGTATAATAACTAGTAAGGCATTTTGTGTTACATCTTTTAAAAAAAAAATTTATTGGAGTATAGTTGATTTACAGTGTTGTGTTAGTTCTGGGTGTACAGCAAAGTGAACCAGTTATGCATATACACACATCCACTCTTTTTCAGATTCTTTTCCCATATATGTCATTACAGAGTATTGAGTAGAGTTCCCTGTGGTATACAGTGGGTTATTAGGGATCTATTTTATATATAGTATTATTTATGTTAATCCCAGTCTCCCAATTTATCCCTCCACCCTTTCACCTTGGTAACCATGTTTATCATTTTATTTCTGTTTTGCAGATAAATTAATTTGTACCATTTTTTTTAGATTCTACATAGAAGTGCTATCATATGATATTTGTCTTTGACTTTACTGAGTTTGACAATCTCTCCATTCATGCATGTTCCATTTTTTATTTTTTTAAAGATTCTGTATCTTTTAGAGAAGGATTGACATGCATTTTCTGAAAAAGGGCTAGATATTAAAAATTTTAGGCTTTGCCATAGGTTTTAGGCCACAGATTCACTACCACAACTACTTTGTTAATGAAAGCAACCAAAGACACCCCATTAATGAGATAAAATTAACATGTAGTGGCTGTGTTCCAATAAAAATTTATTTGTAATAGCAGGTAGCAGGCAGGATTTGACCTGGAGAATGTACTTCACTAACCTCTGTTAGAGATACATTATAGAAAGGCTTCTGGAAATATGATGTCTGGGATTAGGATCAAAATACTCTGGAAGTGTAGGGGAAGTTTATAGAGATATAAATGAAGAAAGCTGGACCATGTGGTGATAATTATTGAAGTTGGGTGATATATGAGGGTTAACGATGTATTTCTGACTATATATATTTAAATAATAAACCTCCAGAACATTAGGACAGACCTCATTTTTTTCCCTAGGATGTTTAAAAATCAAACTTTCGTCCAGTAACTTACAAAATTTCTCTGTTTTGGATGATAAATGCTCAGAAGCTTATTTCAGATTTCTTGAGACCAGAAGATAGTATGCCATATACCATTGGATGGAAAGTTTATTTCTTTTTCCTTGGTAAAAATGGCCAAAATAATGTGCTCCAAAGATTACAACATTCAATTGAAATGCATTCCTTTGTTGGCAAGTACTGTTGTAAAACAGATTGTAAATATACTGAAGACTTGAAGGAACAAGTATTAAAAGACACTGGACCACACGGGAAGCTGGCCAAAGAGTTAGATAAAAGTGCAGAAATTTCAACATCTCAGAGCTAATGTTTGTTAGAATATACTCCAGTAGTGATATATAGGAAGACCTATGTCAGTTCCTCTTATTATATAATGAACTTTACCAAATTTAATGACTTAAGACCACTGCTGTTTTATTATGCTCTTGGATTCTGTGGGTCAGGAATTCATTAGGGTTAATAGGGTGGCTTGTCCTCCACTGAAAGTTGGCTGGGGCTTTGGCAGGGAAGGCTTGAATGCCTGGAAATGAGGGGACTGGTTAGGACTGGAATCACTTGGTACTTGGTGTTTGCGTAGCCTCGGAGTCGTTGAGCTTCCTGCAGCGTGGCAGCTAGATTTTTTTTTTAGACTCACAATAACTTTTTATTTTTATTTACTTATTTATTTTTGTCCATAGCACATGGCATGTGGGGTCTTAGTTCCCTGACCAGGGATCGAACCTGCACACCCTGCCTTGGAAGCATGGAGTTTTAACCATTGGCCTGCCAGGGAAGTAGCTAGATGCTGAAAAGTAGCATCCCACATGGGGCGTCTGGAGAGTGAATGTTCCAAGGGAACAGACAGAAGACAGACTCTGATGCAGACTCTAATTTCAGAAATCACTTCTGTCAGTGTGGATGGAAGCCATCAGAAGCCCACCTAGATTAAAAAGCAGGGGCATAGACCCACGTCTAGATGGGAAGAGTGTCAAGGTATTAGGGGTCATATATTAACATAAAACTGGCTTCCCAGGTGGTGCTAGTGGTGAAGAACCAGCCTGAGACTTGGGTTTGATTCCTAGGTCTGGACGATCCCTTGGAGGAGAGCTCAGCAACCCACTTCAGTATTCTTGCCTGGAGAAGCCCATGGACAGAGGAGCCTGGTGGGCTACAGTTCATGAGGTCGCAGAGTCGGACACGACTGAAGTGATTGAGCCTGCACACACAAACTTTATAAATTTGCTGATTCTGGTTCTGACTGTATTGAGGTCCTTTTTGCCTTTTTCTTATGAATAACCCTAACAGCAACAACAATGATAATGATATAACAGACTGTCGTACTTAATTAGTTATTACGATCCATTGATGATTGTGTAATTGTCCTTAGGGGAGTGGTTGGTGTGATTTAGTGTATTCTTCAAATTAAAAGTAAAACCTTGTGTCCTGTCCGATCTTAAATTATAAGATCTAAGACAGAGCTGCACTGTTCATTTATATTTTTATGAACCTCTTCGCTTTGTACAAGTCTCCAGCAGACACCTGCTTCATGGCCATTTAAAACAGTGGCTCATAACATACAGTAAATTTATAGGCAGTCATTTCTTGCAGTTGCCAACTTATGGTACTGTACTTGTGACTGCAATAAAAAAAAAAATCACTATTTATTTCTTTAACTTTTCACATCGAAATGTGCCCCTAAGGTACATTATGGAGATACTACTGTGTCGCTGAGGATGGCCTCCTGCCATTTCTCATCAGTAGTACACATCTGTTTGGGTGAGCTTAATTTGTAAAATACACAAATGTCGCAGTAAACACCGGTGATCTCTTTTAAATTTTATATTGTAGTACAGTCTATTTACAGGGTTGTGTTAGTTTCAGATGTACAGCAAAGTGATTCGTTTATACACATACATATTCTTTTTCAGAATATTTTTTTCCCGTATGGTTTATTACAGAGTACGGGGTAGAGTTCCCTGTGCTCAACAATAGCTTCTTATTGATGAACTAGTTTATATATAGTAGAGACACCCCTGGTATTTTAAGAGAGTAATGAATTCTGAACTGTGCTTACAGGAAAGTCACTGATCCTAAAGAGAGTGTGAGAGCTGGGTTTCAGATTCTTTCATTCAAATACATGTATCAGGTGCCTCTAATTTTCTAGGTGCTTCTCTAGGCTTTGGGATAGATGGACAGATTTCTCCCCCCATGGGATTTCCCTTTGCCTGAATATGCTTAAAATGAGTTACAACTCTAAGGGATAGCTTTTTAGAAGCTTTTGTGTCTTCCTCTTTGACTTAGATAAAGATGAAAGCTCTTTTCAGCTACATTGTTCCGTGTGGCCATGGCTAGGTATAGTATATGGTCTGTCTACCCACCACGGAATTAAAAGTCCAGAAGACACAGCAGTGGTGGAGAGGAGTTATGGCTCTGGTGTTCTTGGAATTGTTGGATTTTCAACAAAGAAGTGATGTTGAATTGCTGAGTATTTGGGTAGCCCCAAACAAAACTGAAAATGATGTTTAAAAAAAATAAATGTTAAAGTATAATTTCAGTTGTCCAGCTGAGGAATGTGATCTTTGCTTCCACTTAAAACATTTTTCCTTTTAAGTGACCCTCATAGATTGGGTTCCCTGGGATGCAGGTACCAAGGATGCTACGGGGTGAGTGGGGGGAGTCGAAATGGAGGAAGGTGAAATTGACGGACATTGTAGCTGCAGCAGAGGTTGCAGAGATTCCATGGGCTCAGAGTGGAATGGGCCATTAGAATTGTCCCAAATGGAAGCCAGTGCCTATGACTTTAAGTACACCCCCATGGCCATCTTCTGTCCCTAAGAGTCCCCAGATCTGGCCTTCCCGTGGGGATGGGCAGGGCTTACTTTGAATGAGGAAGATTCTTGAGTGAGAAATTAACCCTGGGCTGGTCTCCAACGTCTACAGCTAAGTGCCCTCAGTTTCCCAGTGTATTCACAGGGACTCTGCTTGAACTACCAGGTCGAGATAATTCCCAGTTTCCACACTTTGTTGCTTTTTTCCTTTCAAATCCAGATTTTCAGCAGTCGGTATGAGCAAAAAAGTACCATATAAAAATCAATGCAAAGCAGAAAAGGAGGGTGGTGGTGTCCATTCTCCCAGGGCTTGAAATTAGAGTGCCCAATGGCTGCTAAGTGGTTAGGACTTCAGTACTTAGCAAGTTGTAAACAGTAGGTTGGGTGTCTCTTTAATTTGACTGTCATGAAGGACTCTCAGACGTTAGCAAGTTTGAGGAGCTCTGGCCTTAGAACAGTTGTTGGGAGAGAAGGGCTCAGCTGAAAGCTGTCAGCCACCAATGCTTCCAGCTGGGAGAAAAGGTGTTTTGTCCTGAAGCTGGAATCTGGATACAGCCTCTAGTGTTTATTACAGGGAATCAATATTGAGTAACCTCCTTGCCAGATACAAATCTTAAAAGTCAGACATAGCATCAAACCAAACACTACTTCTTCAGTTAATCTACAGGAGACGTTTAAAGCAATCATGAAAGGATGGAGAGGCGTGTGTCCTAAGATTCTCTGGTTGCCGTCCATCATGTTAACATGTACTTAACAATGAGGAAACATGTAGGCATTATCAAAATGGGATCAGGAGGTGTGATTTTAGTGCCCAAGTTCCTGGCTGCAACTTTGTGTTTTGGATCTTTATGTTGGATCTTGTTAGGTTGAAAAAGCGTATAGCCAAGCCTCTTTTGGACTTAAGGAATCCAACTTCCCTCAATGGGAGGGAGTTGAATTCTGAATTTTGCTGTGAAACATAGTGTTAAAGAGTTTCCTCTATGTTGGAAAGTTTCCCAAAATGTTGATTTCAGAAATATTTTTTTTCCCGACGGAAGTTAGAGAAAAAAAATAGCAAAAACATCCTCAATGTTGAGGTTTTAGTTTTACAACATTGCCCCTTCTGGTGTGTGTGTGTATGTGCTCAGTACTTAGTCATCTGTGACTCTTTGCAACCCCATGGACTGTAGCCCACCAGGCTCCTCTGTCCATGGAATTCTCCAGGCAAGAATACTGGAGTGGGTTGCCATGCCCTTCTCCAGGGCATCTTCCCAACTCAGGGATTGAACCCTTCTCTCCTGCATTGGCAGGCAAATTCTTTAGCAGTGAGCCACTTGGGAACCCTCTTCCAGGTGGATATATTTGAAAATCTCCTATGTGACAGTTACTATTGGTTTATGTAAATCCAGTTGTTCTTCCATTGTAGCTTGGATTAGAAAACTCTTACTAAGGGACTGCAGAGCCTGAGAAGTTTGTTAAATATAAATTTACCATCTTCCACATAAATTTTATTTATAACTCTGGGGAAAATACAAGCCTTAACAAATAAGGCATATCATTTTTCATAGGTTTCCTAGTATGATTTTTATGCCTATTATGGACTTTTAATCAATTTGTAATTTTTTTTTTTTACTTTTTTACTGATGGAGTATGTGTTTGTCTAATTCAATTGATTGAGCATAAATTGTGGTTTGAATGGTGCTCATGTTTACCACTGAGAATCCCAAATCTTGTCTCTTAAAGTTAAAAAGACCTTGCTCATTACCAGCTGGCATTTAAAGAGTAAAATCTTTTCTTAGTCATCATAATATATAGATTTCCTTTGATGGGGGTGTGATTATTATTATTTTTTTTAATTTTTGGCTGTTCTGGGTCTTCATTGCTGCATGGATTTTTTTTTTTCTCTAGTTGTAGCAAGAGGCGCCTACTCTAGTTGCAGTGGGCAGGCTTCTGATTGCAGTGGCTTCTCTTGTGAACCACAGGTTTCAGGACACCCAGACTCAGTAGTTGTGGTTCACTAGGCTTAGTTGCTCCCTGGTCTGTGAGGTCTTCCTGGACCAGGGATCGAACCCATGTCTCCTGCATTGACGGGGCGGTTCTTTACCACTGAGCCAGCAGGGAAGCCCCAAACACAAACTTTTTTAAAGACACCTTGGGAAAAAAAAAATAAAGACAGCACAGTGCAAAAGGGCTCTCAGAGTGAAAAGCTAAGAACAGATTGTTTCTTCAGATGATTTAGCGAATCTCTAGAGCAGGATTTTTCATAAGAACCTGTTGCCTAACTCAAGCACAGCAGTGGTCATGTCTTAAGAAGCTAAACTGCCTCTCAAGGGTCAGGGAGAAAACAACTCACTAGCCAAATTGAATTTGTCACCTGTAACTCATCCGGCTCATATCGGCAGAGGTCCAGGACCTCTGGGGTTCAGTGTGTGTGAGTCTGGGTGTGTACAGGCACACACGTGTCCAGCTTCCATGCCAGTGACTGGTGATTCATGACACGTCCTTTGATCAGCCTGGAAACTCCAGATCTCATTGCTTCGTGAGACACCCCATTTTGTCCTTTGGTGGCAGAGTTTGATATCAACTTTAGTTCGTTATATATCCCTTAAAAGAGGTGGGTGGTTAGCAGCAGCTTTATCACCTCAAAGTTTGTCTGTTTGTGTCTCAGACATTGAATATGTATATGAACCATAGGTGACAACAGCCAGAGGGAGTTTTAGTAGGCAAAACGCCTTAGTATAGTGTTAAAAGTATTTTATGTTTATCAATTCTAAAAATCTCTTTGATTACAATGAAATAGGAAGATAAATCTGTACATTTCTTCTGTCACTTTTGTTTCTCATTTTGCCTTTCAGATTTTCACCAAATTTCTCTTTATCCTTGTACTCTGGTTTCTGTTTTTGCTGCCAGGATTCTTCCCAAAGGCCCAGGGTAGAAGAAATCTAATATTTTGGATTAAAAGTTCATAACATATGTCACCATCTGTTATAAGTAAATTAGTGTGTTCTAATTTCAGGCAAAGTGTGTTGGACAAATAGTTTTATAAATTCAAATCAATATTATTGTGACAAAAAATGTGAGAAATCGTGTCTTTCATGCAGAAAAATGTGATCTGTGTTTCTTGTCTCTGGGGTAATATAATTGAAAATTGGTATTCCTGTTCTTGGGGCTTCCCTGGTAGCTCAGGGATCGCCAATGCAGGAGACCTGGGTTCAGTCCCTGGGTTGGGAAGATCCCCTGGAGAAGGAAATGGCAACCCACTCCAGTATTCTTGCCTGGGGAACCCCACAGACAGAGAAGCCTGGTGGGCTACAGTCCATGGGGTCACAAGAGATCAGATATGACTTAGCAACTAAACAACAATCTTCTTTTTCTTGGTGTATTTTTATTCATGTTTCATCTCCATGAAATTATACTTGTTTCATTTTATTTTCATTATTTTTGGAGTCAAGGTGACAAAAAGTATGAGCTCTCAAGATCTAATCTCATCTTTAACATTTTCTCTCTGTGTGACTTGGAGGACATCAGCGTGCCACGGTTTCCTCATCTGTAAAATGGGTATCACGATACTTCCTAGGGCTTGAGTCAGCTACTATATAATGTAACATTGCTTTGCCTCTAAGAGCTGCTTTGTTTGCATGGCCTACCTTTCACATACCTGTAGCTATCAACCAATCTGTATTCTAAATCGTTTTTATGTGTAGTTTAAATTTTTTCCCTAGTACTCAGACCTTTTGTGAACAAAATAGCGCAGAATTTCTAAAGGATTCGGGGCAGTATGGCCAGAGAACTGGAATCTGTGCAAAGTCTGATTTTTTTTTTTGGAAGACGGGATAGAGGTATAATACTTCCTTTGTGGTTTAATGTATGATCAATTTTGTTCGTGGTTTTATGGAAATCAGAAATACTGTAAAATTTGTTTTTGACAGTTTATATATGTTTCAGAGTATATCCATCTCATCGTGCCTTTTTGATTTATGTTTATTGGAATATAATTGCTTTATAATGTGTTAGTTTCTGCTGTACAGTGAAGTGAATCAGCTACATGTATACATATAACCCCCCCCTTGCTGAACTCCCTCCTCCCCACTACCCCATCTCACCCGTCTAGGTCACCAGAGAGTACCAAGCTGGGCTCCCTGTGCTATCCAGCATCTTTCCACTAGCTGCCTGTTTTACACGATAGTGCTTTGATGTCAAACCTAATTTCCCAGTTTATCCCACCCTCCCGTTCCCTCCTGTGTCCACACATTTTTTCTCTACATCTGCATTTCTATGCCATTTTTCAAGTCCTCTGCATAAGTTGTCAGAACAAGGGGTTATACTGATTGCTCCATAACAGCATGGTTATATTGGCAGTGAACTTGCTCTCTGAATGTCAAATATTGACATGTAACAGATCGAAGGTTAGATGTGGGGAAGGTTGCTTGGGTGGTGGTGGGGTTCAGAATTGCTTCTGGGCAGGCAGGTTTTGACTGAAAGTTGATTGATTAAATTAGCACAACTAATAAATAACCCATCAGAATGTTGGTCAGACTCCAATGCATAGACAAGTGAGGTCAAGAAGCCCCGCATGAACCCTGGTAATACAAGTACTCTTCAAGCTAGGGTGAGATTTTTGCCAGTGGATTCAAACATTTTTGAGCCATTACTGTAGCTGGGAGTATTTTGAGATGGCTGTATCCAGCTACGTTAAGCAGATACCATTAAAAATTTGATTATCCATCTTTTCCCACTTGTTTTGATTTCATATTCACTAAGCAGTTTTTTCTGAGTTATATAATTTCCCTTGTCATTCTGTATATAAGGAGGTGGAGGTGATTTTTGCTTGAAATAGTGCTTGGGATAGTTGTCTATCATTATTAATTAATACATAAGCATTGGAATGATTGGCCTGTCCACTGGCAGGAATAAATCTTTAGGATAGTATTTTAAAAATTGGTAAATAGATGGTGCATTTTCAGAGCTTTTTCTCAGTGAAGACGAGTTTTCAATTACTTTTTCCTTTAGTGATTCTTTTTTCTGTGTTTGCTCTGGTCTCTGTGTGGTATTCCTATAATGCATGTTGACTGTCCTATACCTGTGTTCCTGATCATTTAGCTTTTCCTTTTTGATCTTCATCTCTTTACCCTTCCCCTTGAGTCTTGAGAGACTTTCCTTGAGCTTTTTCCTTGACTGATTTGGGTTTTTCCACAGTTCAGACTGCTACTCTCTGCCTTAACTATGCTGTCTTAACTATGTAGGCTGGTCTTTCTGTTTTCCCCCTGTTCTTGACTGCCTCTTTTCATGATCCTCTCTTTTCAGAGATGCAGTGTCCTTTTGAGTTGTATTTAGAGAATACATTTAAAAGAAATTCTCCCATTTCTTATTGTCACGGTGTTTCTTAGGAAGATAGTCACTTTGTCTCTTCAGAATTTTGCTTCTGTGCAAGCAGAAACGTCTGTGCTTTTCAAAGATTGGCATTGGTAATGTATTCTTTCAGAGATGGTATTGAATACTTTCCAGTGTCTCGGTCTCTAATGAAAGTGTTCAGAGATGCAGCGGCAGAGGTGGGGATGACCCGAACCCCAGGCAGCTTGACCTGTTTGCCAGTTTCTCCATGTAGAGCAGTCTGTAGGAGTTCACTGGACTACTGCTTTCTTACTTGGCCTGGTCTGGTTCTTCCAATTAGCAGCCAACCAGGACCGTACTCCATTCTTCATGCCCAGGGAAAGCCAGGTTTAATCTGTCAGTGACTTCTGATCTCAGAGGGCTCTCCAGATACACTGGAGAAGTCACCTGTGCCTCATACCACACCCACGCTCATCACCAATCCTGCCACTGGTACCTAATGGGTGTTGGCAAAACTCATTTTCTGGGATCACTTCTGCGACCCTCCGAGGTAGCTAGTTCCTTTACATTTAAGATGTCTTCCTTTGGGTGTACTTTCCTTAATTTATTTCCATCTGTATTATATCTGTAAAGTCCTTGAAGTTTCTCGTGTAAAAACCATAAGCAGATTATTCTTTATTTTTTAAATAATCCAACTGATGGTCGTTTCAATGCATGTCTAAACTAGGGAATGGAGTTTCATGGGTTCGAGGAAATGTCTGCCTACTCCAGTATTCCAGCCTGGAAAATCTCATGGACAGAGGAGAGACTGATGGGCAGTTCATGTGGTTGCCAAAGAGCTGGGCGTGATGAATGACTGAGCATGCATGCATGCATTCTTTATTTTTAAAAAATCCAGTTGATGGTTATTTCAGTGTGTATCTGAATTAGAGAATGGAGTTTCATGGAATTTCTTTATATTACCTGGAGAAGTGTCTTTTCACAACAATCCCCTAAATGTTAATATTTTTTTGCTATTTTTATTGCTATTAATTTTTATTATTTTTTATTTTATTGGAGTATGGTTAATTTACAGTAATGTATTAGTTTCAGGTATATAGCATAGTCACTCAGTTATACATAGACATATGTTCTTATTCAGATTCTTTACTCATATAGGTTATTACAGAATATGATACAAATGTACTTATTTATAAAACAGAAACAGACATGCAGATTTTGAAAACAATCTTAAAGTTCCCCAAGGGGAAGTGGAGGGCTATAAATTAGGAGTTTGAGATTAACATGCATACATTCAGTTCAGTTCAGTCGCTCAGTCGTGTCTGACTCTTTGTGACCCCATGAACTGCAGCACGCCAGGCCTCCCTGTCCATCACCAACTCCCGGAGTCCACCCAAACCCATGTCTATCAAGTCGGTGATGCCATCCAATCATCTCATCCTCTGTCGTCCCCTTCTCCTCCTGCCCTCACTCTTTCCCAACATCAGGGTCTTTTCAAATGAGTTAGCTCTCGCATCAGGTGGCCAAAGTATTGGAACTTCAGCTTCAACATCAGTCCTTCCAGTGAACACCCAGGACTGATCTCCTTTAGGATGGACTGGTTGGATCTCCTTGCAGTCCACATTATTATATATAAAACAGACAACCAACAAGGACCTTACTGTATAGCACAGGGGACTCTACTACTCAAGAAATGTTAAGTTTTGTACACTGTGATAGGGTCTAGTTATTAGTACCAGTAGTGAGTGATTATCTTCCCTAAGAAAGATACAGGATTTACAGCCTTGGAGAAATCCAATTTCTGCTTTACGCCGGGCTCCCTGCTATGAGTCCAGGAGACTGCGGAGTCTGCCAGAATCTCCTGTACCCTGCTGAGATGCTCTGAGGAGGACCGGGGCATCTCCTGCATTCTAATGATGCCCTCCTTTCAATGCCTGTGTGCTCAGTCATTTTGTAAATAGCGACTCCTGCTTATAGACTTACAGCATTCCTTCTGCAAGAGGAAGATAAATAAACTCAAGAGGAATAGTTGGGACTTGACTCAATTGTCCGCCCACCGGCTACTCGGGGTGTCCATATTTACCTCGGGGAGAGATGGTGTTGGGAAATGAGGGCCAGCTGTTTTGTGAGATTTAATGATGGACTTGCAAACTATTCAGAGAACGTAAACACAGTATAAATTTTATGTGGGTGGCAAATTGCTCCCAAGCCGAATGACCCTTTGCAATGGAGCGGACATTTGTCAGCATCGTATTTGTGTTGTAGGTCACACGGGTGATTAATGAACATGGTTCCCGAATGTAAAATATGGAGAAGTGAGTCCTCCGTGGCCCGTTAATAACCAGGGCTCCTGCCGCAGTAAACCTCGAGGGGTTTTGGTGGCTGTTCCTTCTCACCTTCATTCCAGCTACCTCCACACACACACGTGTAAACGCTCTGGTGGTGAATGCTGCTGAAATGACCTTGCTTTGCTTCCAAAAGACTCTGGGGCTAGAGACAGACCGAGGCTGTGGGTAGATTGGGTTCTCCCATCGGCAAAATATCCTTGACTTCCAATTGGCTGCAGCAAATTGGAGTCAAGACCAATAGGAGGTTGACACTATACACCCCACCTTGTAAATCAAGAAAAATTCAGGATTCTGGGTGCTGCTATCATGGAAACGGAGCATTATCTTTTCAGTCATGCAGGTAAAGACCCAAACATACTAGTCCTCCCTCAGTGTCCCCGAGGGATTGTGTCCAAGACCCCCATGGATCCCAGTATCCTTGAGGGCCGAGTCCCTTGTCCGCTGAAATGGTAACATACTGTCAGTCCTCTGCAGCCGCAAATTCTGTATCTGCTGTTGGTTGAATGTATACATGTGGAAGCTGCAAATCCAGGGGAATGAATGTATCAATACTATCTATGAAGGAGTGGTACCTTCTGTGTAGAGGTTGAGCTACACTTTCCTCTGCTGGAGGAACTTTTTAGAGAAGACAGTAGTGAAGTCTTGATATTCAGTCATTTAGTGTTTAATGAGGGTCTGTGTCCTGTGTTCCATGTTAGATCTGAAGTTGACCTTCCTGATGATATGTTTTTTCAAAGCATCTGCTTTGATCTGTGAAATTGTGTCTGTTCCCACGTGCAGGTGGCAGGGGTGATTGTTAATGTGAGGATGTAGGTGGCGTCACAAGGAATGCATCTATTTCTTGTTGATGACTTTTCACCTGCCGTCAGCCATAACAGATCACACTGCTGTCTGTCAGTATTTGAAACACGCCTCTGCTTCTTATACAAATTGTATCTTTAGAAATCTGCGTTTTCTAATTTAGCATGGCCGCCTCATCCTTTGGACTTGACCAGGTGGTAAAGAACCTGCCTGCCCATGCAGGTTAGACATAAGAAATGTGGGTTCAATCCCTGGATTGGGGAGATCCCATAAAGGAGGGCACAGTCACCCACTCAGATATTCTTACCTGGAGAATTCCACGGGCGGAGGAGCCTGGCTGGCTGCGGTCCATGGGGTCATGGAGAGTCAGACACGACAAGTGACCGAGCATGCGCACACACTTCTTTTCCTTCCCCTTGCCATCCAGTTTCCTCTTTGCCCAGAGGCTGTCTGGAAGTGGACTCCTCTCCTTGATGCTCTCCTCCGTCAGTTCATTCTTTCCTGGGTTGCCAGGTTCATCTTCACGAGGTTCAACCCTGATCCTGTCTCTCCCTTCTCAAATTCCCTGGTTCCCCATTGCCTAGCAAATGAAGTTCCAGATGATATTTATTTAACGCATAAGCATGCCTGCCTCCCCACTCATTTTCGGATTCCTTTTGCCTGTCACTGCAAGCACAACGCCGCCTCCCTGTGCTTCCCCGGCCAGAGCTCACTCTTTTCTTTACCAGCTCCCCAGGTCTTTACGTGGCCTCAGATCTCTGCTCTGTGATCATGTGTCGGTGTACCCTCCTCCCTGTGGGCAAACTCCTCTCTGGGCTGAAGCCGTTGCTTGGCATCTTTCTTCTGACTCTGCCCTGATGAGACTGTACGTCTTTCCTGAACATCGCCACGTTTCCGCATTTTTGTCTTGGCTCTCAAAGCCCTGATTGAAGGAAGGAGAGATCCCTCCAGCATCACAGCTGAACGGGGCACCGTTCGTTGACGATCCATCCCTCTGTCACTGGGCGTCCATGTTTCTTGCACTGAGTCATTCTAGCTCTTTCCCTTTAACACTGTTTTTTGGCCAATGTTCTCTTCTTTCTGAAACTCTCTCATTGCTATACCCTCTAGCTAGAAGACACTCCTTCAAGTCACTTATGTGACTTTCTAATTTGTTTTTTGATTGGAGGAAAATTGCTTTTCAGTGTTGTGTTGATTTCTGCCATACAACATGAATCAACCATAAATGTACATACATTCCCTCCCTCTTGGATGTCCCACCCCTCTCAGTCATCACAGAGCCCGAGCTGAGCTCCCCGTGTTATAGAGCACGTTCCCACTGGCTATCTGCTTTACGCACGGTGGTGGGTATATGTCAGTGCTGCTCTAGCAGTTGGTTCCATTCTCTCCTTCCCCTGGTCTGTCCTCAAGTCCGTTCTCTACATCCGTGTCTGTATTCTTGCCCTGCAAATAGGTTCATCAGTACCAGTGTTCCCCTATGGGCCTGCCTGAGAACTGAGGTTTAGGATAACCCCCGTCCTCTGCCCCCTGTGACCTGCATCTCCATTATTACAGGAAATAAATCCTGCCATGCCTTGATTCTTCTCAGTGGATATTATTTTCCCATTTCTCGCCTACTTCCTTCATTTCATTTGGTGAATGGTGTTATGATAGTGTCTTAAATCTAGGTATCCTTCTCACTTTTATATTCTCTGTTTTATGAATTACTTTTATATCACTTCTTGAATACCCACATTTAATGACCTTTCCCCTCACATGGACTCAGTTATTCTTTTAGGTACTAAAATATTATATTATTTTCCGTCACTTAATGTCTGTCTAGGCAGGATTCTCTTGTAAAAACAGTTCTAAATCTCCAAAGGCTCAGAGCAATTTGCAGAGGCTGGAACTTGGTCTCAATTTTCTTTTGCTTTTCTTAAAATAAATAGGAGAAACAAACCTGGGCATAGTTGGTCTCTTTTTAAAATATCTTGTGAAATGGTGGCCAGTTTCTGAATACTGCTTTCTGTGTTACCAGAGCAGCCAACACTCAGAACACCATGCCCTGGGATTGCTGACTACCACCCCTTTTGAACAATTTTGACACAAAATTTTCTTTATGCCTGTTTATTGCTAATATATAGTTGTAAACTATGTAAAGATAGTAGATAGCCTACTCTTTTAGAAACCATCAGATCAGACTTGACTGTAAAACTCTATGACCCTCCTTGATATCAATTTTCATCCTTATTTTATGTGAATCATCAGAAATTTTGGTCACGTGTGAGCTGTCTTCAATAAGGAGGAGGGGTTGTCAGGGAGAGGGTAGGATTGCTGTATTTCTGTTCCATGTGTATGACTTTGTGTGAATACCTCTATGTTGCTGAAGGTGATGTACAAGAGAGTTTATGGAACTTGACTCAGCATCATCATTTCTGAGGAAAAGATGCCCCCAAGTTCTTTAAAATGTGTTATCTCTGCGCTTAACTGTATTTTGCTATTCTTAAAAGGTTGGAAAAACAACAGCAACATATTTCCTCCTGGGTGTGTCTTATGCTGGAGTAATAATTTCAATCAGTTAACTTAAACTCAATTACTTGAAATAATCCTCATGGAAGTTTAACTGTATTGGTGATGGACTTTCATTTTGGAAGTTTAGAGTGAAGCAGTTTATAAAGGAGTCCCTCTTTTTTTTTTTTTGGCAAATCTTTGACCATATGGAAACATTAGTGTGTTACTAGTAATAGACATTCAATCTTGACACATGCTCTTGATGTTTTATGAATTCTGTAGTTGGCTAAAACCGAAACTTTCAGTGTCCATGTGGCCTGTGTACATGCGTACTGAGTCACTTCAGTCATGTCTGACTCTTTGCCACTCTGTGGGCTGTAGCCCTCCAGACTCCTCTGCCATGAGATTGTTCAGGCAAGAATACTGGAGTGGGTAGCCTTTCCCTTCTCCAGGGGATCTTCCCAACCCAGGGATCGAACCCAGGTCTCCTGCCATTGCAGGCACATCCTTTACCAGCTGAGCCACAAGGGAAGCCCAAGAGTACTGGAGTGGGTAGCCTATCCCTTCTCCAGGGGATCTTCCTGACCCAGGAATTGAACCGGGGTCTCCTGCATTGCAGGCGGATTCTTTACCAACTGAGCTATCAGGGAAGCCCAGGATAGAGTACATACAAGTAATTTGTGTTCCTTTGATCTATAAAACCAATTTCCAAACAAAATTGAATTTCTAAATATAAGTTCAAAATATTTTAGTAAAAATGTTTCTGGAGATAGTTTTAATTTAATGCCTTAAAGCAAAACTACCACATCGTGTAAGGGAGAATAATTCTTGATAAAATATGCTTATATAGTCTTTATTTTTTTAATAGAGTATTGCCTGTTGGTGTCCCTTGGACCCTCTTTGTCCTCAGTATACAAAAAGAAGAGTTGATTTCTAACTATTCATAATAGAGTCACGGCTGCCCGTCAGCATTGAGTCTCCAGTTCATCTGTAATGATGTCTGGGATCCAAGATGAAGGGTTAAGTTACTCTGTTTCTGAGATACGCCCTTGTCAAGTCCCAAATTAGGCTGGGGCTGAGTTCTCAGATTTGGGTTGAAATCATTTGCGGAGGTTTGATTACTGATTCCCAGGCCCCAGCTTCAACGGTTCTCATTAAGTTATGCTAGAATGGGGCCCAGAATAAGGATTTCTTAAGAGTTCCCCAGACAATTCTAGTAGAACCAAGGTTGAGAACTACTTACATCAAGAATCATTCAAGCACCAAGACTCAAGAAAAGAAATCTTAAAACCTATTTTTTGGTCTTCAGTCAACCTTTTTTATTGGAGTATATTTGCTTTACAATGTTCTGTTAGTCTCTTCTATACAACAAAGCAAATCAACTGTATGTATCCATATAAACTGAAGTAATTTCTATAGGTGTAGAGAGGAAGTCTTATTGAGGATGAATTTCATTTAAAACTGAGAAACAATTTAGTGACAGAACCAACAGAAACTCTTGGCCTTGGCCAATTCTTTGAATAAACAGACAAAGACCACGTGAAACTACATCAGACTGTATTGTGCTTGTGTATACTTTTTGCTGAAATAATCATACTGAGTTTAGAAGTTATATGTACAAAGGAATGCTAGACTCATAGAAAGTATAAGCGACTTTTATTAAAAGTGAAGTCGCTCAGTCGTGTCCGACTCTTTGCGATCCCATGGACTGTAGCCCACCAGGCTCCTCCACCCATGGAAGTTTCTAGGCATGAGTACTGGAGTGGGTTGCCATTTCCTTCTTAGCAAATATTTCTCTCTTTAAAATATAGTTTATAAAACCTTCTTTTAACTGATTTTTTAAAAATTCACAACTTTTGGAACTTCCCAGGTGGTCCAGTGGTTAAGACTCTACTTTTCTGTTACAGGGGGCTCATGTTCTATCCCTGGTCAGGTAACTAAGAATCCACACGCTATGTGGCATGACCAAAAATTTTAAAAAAGCATTTGCTACTTTTGGTGATAGAGATTTTCTTTGCACAAGAATGGCAAAGTATCACCTCCCTTTGTTACCACCAGTACCATTCATCTAAACTCCAGGTTTGATGCAAGCACTTACAGATGATTACCTCCTGGCGATTTCAATTATATGTACCAGTTGTCACTGGTAAAGAAACCACCTTTGTTTTCCATGTAGCAGTAGAAAGTCTGGGGAAGTTATTTAAAAATATAATTTGTATTTTCTGTAAGTAAAACATTTCTATCTCTGAGTTAGATGTTGCAAAGTTATTTTAATCAGTTTGCATCCCCTGACCCCAGAGGGCATTCTTTCCTTTTTGATCCTCCCTGACCAGTGAGTTTAAAAATAGACTCTTTCTGGCTATTGAATGTGTTTGAATTCTTGGCCTTGAAATAATTATTAACACCTCAGTGATACACTCACTAAACAGTGACCTTTGTGTTTCTGATTTTTTTTTCTTTTACATTTATGGTGTCATATAGCACTAATATGACACATATATGGTGTCATATAGCACTAATGTATAATCATAAGACTTTCCCCTCTGTGTCTACAAACCGCAAACTGTACCCAGGTAGACGTGAAACTGTTTTAACAGTGTTGATAGCCTCATTTTCAGACTCAGATGAGGAAAAGTCCTGTGGGTTTCCCAGCTCCTCCTCCGCAGAAAAAGACCAATTCATCTTCAGGTGAACACCCTTGTGTGGGCCTTCCTAGGAAAATTAGAGCATTCATGCTAGAACATTCTGTACATAGGGGAGATAACCATTATATCTGAATGTTTGGCTCTAGTTTTGTTTAGAAGTAGTAACTGGTTTCAGATGAAGCTTTGAGTAAGTTGTGTGTTCTATGAATCTGTAAATAAAATTAAATTCTCTCCGTAGGAGATGATTGTTGAATCTGAGTGAGTTGCTGGGTAGCATTCATTTTGCTATTATATGAGACGAAGGTGAAAGGAAAAGAAAATCAAGCTCATAGGTCAATTACATTTCTTTAGGGATCTGGAGTAAGCAATTTGCTCTTTTGGTCCAAAGCACAGAATGGTTTAAAAAAAAAAAAAAGTCACTGTTCCATTTCAAATTAAGCTTCTTGTTGAGGAAACCTTACTGGGGTTAAGCTCTGCAAAAATTACCCCCACGGAGGGCTGACAAAGTCACAGATCTGTTTCCTCACTCATGATCTTGACAGTGAGGCTCCCAACATTGTCCAGAAATTTCACATCTGTTTCCCTCCAGTTTGGAGTTTCTAGGTCACAGAGGTAAGAATCTTAGGATGATTCACTTAGGAACTTTTATATGACAGTATATACTTAAAAAAAATAACATTAGAAACATAAGTCACAATTTAGTGTCTGTGTCATTTTTTAGGGAAAAAAATTCAAAGTGATAACTATTCATGGGGCCCCAAAGTTTTACGTAAAGATGAAAAGGCTTTTTGGGAGTTAAGAATTCCTATAGCCTTCTGTAAAATCTGTCTTGACAACTGTTAAAAGGCATTATCATCAGAAATAGGGCTGCATTTCACTGTCTGTCAAATATAACCCACATAGAGGACTTTTAGAAAGTATGACAAGAAGGTGTGTCAAAGCAATTGGAAGAAATCACCAAAGATCAGCTACTTCTGGCTACTTTTAGAAGAGACTTCAGAATAACCCCCCAAACCAGTGCCCAGGACCTTCAGTGGAAACTGGTTCAGAATGGGCATTCATGCACTGTGAGCAAAAAGGAGTGAAGGAATTTAAAACCACTTCTTTATCTTTGTACAAGTCAACCAACCAACCGTTCTAAAAATAAAGTACCTTAGAGGAAATGTCTCTCCAAGGTCATGTGATGTCCTTGGTGGTTTGGGAATAATTTGCAGCCCAAAGCTGGCATCTCCGGGGGTCTGGGAGCTGCTGGTGGGAAAGTAGACACGCTTTTGCACCAGAGAAATCTTTGAGCTGGGAAACTGAAGAATAGTAGTTTCTGGACTCAACTTCACTTGTCCCGGGGGTTGGCTCTTAGACACTTGGGTGACTTATGGTCTCTTGTTTCTTTTAATGCTTAAATGAGGTGGACAGCAGATTGCATGACCTTTAAGGCCATCTGACCACTGATAGGCCTTGAGTCTAAATTCCATTTCTTCCATTCCATTCTTCGGTCTTTACCTTTTATGTTACTGAACTTCAGCGAATCAGATAGAGGCATAGCTCACATTTTTTGTAATGATGAGGTTCAGTTAGAAGTCTAACTGGGTCCTTGTTTTATACTTAATTTCATCTAGTCAGAGCTATGGTTTCTCCAGTAGTCATGTATGGATGTGAGAGTTAGACTATAAAGAAAGCTGAGTGGTGAAGAATTGATGCTCTTGAGCTGTGGTGTTGAAGAAGACTCCTGAGAGTCCCTTGGACTGCAAGGAGATCCAACCAGTCCATCCTAAAGGAAATCAGTCCTGAATATTCATTGGAAGGACTGATGTTGAAGCTGAAACTCCAGTACTTTGGTCACCTGATGTGAAGAACTGACTCAATGGAAAAGACTCTGATGCTGGGAAAGATCGAAGGCAGGAGGAGAAGGGGATGACAGAGGATAAGATGGTTGGATAGTATCACCAACTTGATGGACATAAGTTTGAGCAAGCTCTGGGATTTGGTGATGGACAGGGAAGCCTGGCATGCTGCAATCCATGGGGTCACAAAGAGTTGGACATGACTGAGCCACTGAACTGAACTGAATTATGGAAAGATTTATGCAGCCATGTCTGGAAGGATATATTTTCCCTAAAACATTTATCCACTGCTTTTCATTTAGTTCCTGAGACCATCGATTGTCTTCATCATTTTGGCCACCTAACTGAATTTAGACTATTTCTAAAGTGGAGAGATTGTTGCATTGTAAGCTGGCCAGTTTCTTGGGAGTTTAGGAAGTCAAAATCGCTGGAAGGATATTAACAATTCTCTAGCCCCAAATCCCTTTATGACTGATACAGTTCCTATTTTCTCTTATTCTTTTTCTGATTTGTTTTATTTCCTCCCTTTGCTAATTTTCCATCTCTGAAGAAGGAACTAAAGTGTCCGAATTGCATGCAGGGCATTTAAAAAGAATTTGTTCTGCATCTCTAATTACCTTTATCTATTATGTTAGGATTTTACTCACTTTGCCAAATTGCACTGCTACAAAGCCCATTAGGGATTTTAAAAACCAGGATTAGTGCATACTGCATATTCAGAACTTTAGTTATTAATTCAGTTCTGGCAGAAAAATTTTGCTCTAATTATGGTAGCATTGCAATATTGGACATTGGTCAAAGCTTTCAGAGATGGTTATAAACAACTTGAATTTATTTTAAGATGAATTAGTCGATTATATTCTGGAGTCAAAAATAAGTATACCACACCAGATTCCCTCAGATCTCACACTGTATACTGTATTACCCACATTTTTAAGTCTAAGGGCATTCAGCAAGTAATGTCACGCCAATTTGTGATATTCAGAGTCACATAACAATATTGATATTAGTGGGTTCTTTAGAGTTGAAACTCCTATATGTGAAATTAATTCAGTTAAAAACACAAAAATATTTTGCTAGTCATGGTAAAAACCAATGTCTAGGTAATGACCATCCCTGGGAAACTTATGTTTGTCTTTATTCAGTTGAATCTACAGAGTTGACCCCAAACAGAGACGTGAAATTTTATCAGTAACTACTTCTATCTGACCATTTTTTAATGCCTCCTACAAAAATAAATGTTTTGTATCTCTCACTTTCCTTCTTTACTTAGGAAAAAATTCTCATAACTGGTCCTATTTTTAGTATATGTACTGCCGAAGTGAGCACTCCTAACTAGTCCTATAGAAACTTTTCGACTGTTGGATTAACTTTTACAAGAAAAGTTTACTCTAAATTGTGGCTCAATCACCCTTTCCATTTTCCAATAAGTTATAGGATCTAGATAGCAGAAAATTATTTCGGTAGAAGAGTGATTGTGCCTCTGAAATGATGTTGTGTCCAGTTACTGGGACCTTCCTTTTCAGTGATCTGCATAGCAGAGAATAGAAAGATTTAAATGATGGAATCACACCTCTTTAGGAGATGTGATCCCCTTAACAGGTTGGCTGAGGCCGCTTCGAGCAGAGGAACCTAGAATTCATGCCAGGAGGTCTCCTATCCCCCTACTAAGGACATTGTTCCAGTCTGTCCTCCCCAAGACCTAATCTTAACTCCATAGTTACTTTGGAGGACTTACTGATGAGGGGGCATAGAAGAGTTCCAGTCCTTGTTGCCCTAGCAATTAACGCTTTAAAACTATGACAGGAGTTCATTTTGTTCTCTAGCGCTCTGCTGTAAGATGTCTTTATTGTTTCCAGTTCTGCATCAGCAGATGCTGAGTACTTAGATCCCAGATTTATTAAAATTTGGCAGGGTCCTGTGACTTCCACTGGGTGGGTTCAAAAGTTAGGGGGCTGCTTTGGCGTCTGCAGCAGAGGGGATATGAGCCTGGGTTTCTTCTTGTCTGTATGAACAGCACGGGTAACTGGTATTCTTTTCCGTCTCAGATATCCTGCTGGTAGGGTTGCCTTTCCCATGGGTCTCCTTTGCCCACCACAGGCTTAGCCACAGGGGCCTCCTCTGCTGTTCTGGGAAGTTCAGCTCTATGGAGCGGCATCTGCCTTTGTCTCGAGCCCGTTCCCTCGATGGAGGCTCTGCCTGCCAGTGGAATCCAGCCTTTGTTACAGAAAGTGAAAGTGAAGTCGCTCAGCTGTGTCCAACTCTTTGCGACCCCATGAACTGTAGCCTACTAGGCTCCTCTGTCCACGGGATTTTCCAGGCCAAGGTACTGGAGTGGGGTGCCACAGAAACACCTCCCTGTCTCCTGGCTTCTTCCAAGGAAAGCCAGTCTTTCTTCTAGGTGGAGCCACTCTGGCCTTCTCTCCCTTCAGACATTCCCGATCCAGTTCACCCCTAAAGTTTGGTTCTGTGGCCTCTTTGAAGTTGTATTAAAAAACACACACACACACACACACAACTGTTAGTTCTCACTTGGGAATAGGAAAGGTCCATTTCTCTTACCTTGAAAAGCTTGTGTGTTCTTTTGAGAGTGTGTGTCGTGGAGACCAGCGGGTGGGAAGGGCTCCTGGGGTACCACAACAAGAGACACATTAATATCTCGGTAGAGGATACTGTTCCTTGACTCTTTGTCAGAATGAAGATTAATTGCTGAGACCTGTACAGAATGGCTATCATTGAAAACTCTGCAAATAATAGATGTTAGAGAGGGTGTGGAGAAAAGAGAACCCTCCGAAAGCTGTTGGTGGGAAGGTAAATCAGTGCAGCCATTATGCAAAACAATGTGGAAGTTTCTCAAGAAACTAAAAGTAGAGTTGCCTTGTGATCCAACAGTCCCATTCCTGGGCATGTGCCCAGGCAAAGCGTAATAAGAAAAGACGCATGCACCCCTGTATTCACAGCAGCAGTATTTATAATAGCCAAGACATGGAAACAGCCTAAATGTTTATCAACAGATGAATGGATAAAGAATATGTGGTTTTTTTAATATACAATGGAATGTTACTCAGTCATCAAAAAATGAAATAATGCCATTTGCAGTGGCATGGATGGACCTAGAGATTATCATACTTAGTGAAATAAGTCAAAGACAAATATTGTATGATATATCACTTATGTGTGGAATCTTAAATAGGAAACACATGAACATACCTATGAAACGAAAACAGGCCTACAGATAGAACAGACTTGTGGTTGCCAAGGATGTGGGGAGGAAGAACTGGGAGTTTGAGATAAGCAGATGCAGACTAATGTATATGGGATGAAGAAACAACACGGTCTTACTGTATAGCATGTGTGTGGGCATACTGAGTCACTCAGTCGTGTCCAAGTTTGTGACCCAATGGACTGCAGCCCTCCAGGCTCCTCTGTCCATGGAATTTTCCAGGCAAAAATACTAGAGCGGGTTGCTGTTTCCTCCTTCAGGGGATCTTCCTGACCCAGGGATTGAACCCACGTCTTTGGTTTCTCCTTCACTGGCAGATTCTTTGCCACTGTGCCCACCTGGGAAGCCCCTTACTGTATAGCATAGGGAAGTATATTTAATATCCTGTGATAAATGATGATGGAAATGAATCTGAAATGGTATATATATATATATATATTTGATACCCTGTGATAACCCATGATGGAAATGAACCTGAAAAATGAATAATGAGATCATTAGATTCATTTCCATCATGGGTTATCACAGGATATCAAATATATAAGTAACTGAATCAACTTTGTGCTACAGTGTAAATTAACACAATGTGAATCAACTATACTTCAATAAAAATTTTAAAACGTTGCTTAGACCTCTTATTTATTTGTCATCCTGAGGAAGTAATGGGAAATGCTCATGAAGTATATACAGGGTGTGGGGTTCAGACCTATCGATTCAGCAGCAGCAAGGGTTGCAGAATATCTGAATGAAAATAAAGCAAAGAAAATAGAGCACATTTCCATATATTGTCAGGAGGAAAAGCCTTGGAAGAACATGTGTTTGGTAGCCTTGGATGTAAGTATCAGTGTTTGTTCTTCCACAGTGAGTGTGTTAAGAGAAGTGGTACTTGAACGTTGATAAAACCGTTAGACTAGAAGAGCTCTGAGAAAGAGAAGTATGCTTTTGAATAAAGAGCAATGTTATTTGCATATCTTGTTTATTCATTTTCACCCATTTGAAAACTTGTGCACCTGCTGTATTGGCACTTCAGGGTTAAAGAAGATAATGTCCCCGTTGTCAAAGTGTGCAAAGAAACCAGATTTCCCTGGAGCCAAGCCTAGCACAGTTGGTTCAGTGCGGTCAAGATGGTGTCATTATAGTAGCCGAGGCAAGGAAACAGTCTAAATGTAGACCAACAGATGAGTGGATAAAGAAGATGTGGTACAATGGAATTTTATTTGCCATTAAAAGGAATGAAATAACACCATTTACAGTGACATGGATGGACCTCGAGATCCTCATACTAAGTGAAGTAAGTCAGACAGAGAAAGACAAGTACCATAGAATATCACTTATATGTGGAATCTAAAATATGACACAAATGAACTTATCTATGAAGCAGACAGCCTCATAGACGTGCAGAACAGATGTGAGTGGCCAAAGAGGAAGGGAGGTGGAGGAGGGATGGATTGCATTAGCAGATGCAAATTTACGTGTAGAATGGATAGATACAAAGTCCTACTATGTAGAATGGGGAACTATATTCAATATCCTATGATAAATCATAATGGAAAAGAATATGAAAAAGAATGTCTATGGGTGTTATAACTGAAATACTTTCCTGTGCATTAGAAATGAACACAGCATTGTAAATCAACGACACTTCAATAAAATAAAAAAGATGGTGTGAATAGAGAATTTCTAGAATGCTCTGTCAAATTAAACCTGTTCTGAGGAAGCGGGATTGACATTTGAGCTTGAAGGGTGAATTAGAACTAGGGCATATCTAGTAAGTGGGAGTGGGTAGACGTGTGGGATTGCAAGTGAAAAAAAGAGTGTGGGCGAAGCTTTGACAGTGTGCACAGATGCTGGAATGTTTGGGGAATGGCAAGTCCCCTGATGGAAGGAGCATCAAGAGACAGTTGCTGAAGTTGAGGCTAGCCTCAAAGCTACCTGGAGAGAGCCTTGTTGGCACTTCTAAGATGGGAGAGCTTTATTTCACAGACAGTAGGGAATTATCTATTATTTTTAAGCTGGAGAGATCTCTGTGTCAGTACTTTCTTCTTTCTTCCCTTCCTCTTTCTTCCTTGGAGAGGATTTTATGTGCTTTGTGGAGGGTGTGATAGAACAAAAATAAAAAAAATATGTGGAGCCTGGCACTGTCATACCGTGCTCCTGGGGATGCAAGCTGGTGCAGCCCTCCTGGAGGAAAAGTTGGTGATATGTGACGAAGCTACGTATGCACTCACTTTTTGTCTCAGAATCCCACAGCTAGGAATTGATGCAAAAGGCCCACCTCCAACAATGTAAAGATGTGTATTATATGAATAAGATTTCTTACTGTAGTATTTGTAAGCACAAAATACTAGGAACAACCTAAATTTCCATAGAGAAGTGTGATCGAATAAACTACAGCCATGCAATGGAGTACAATACAGCTGTAAAAAAGAGTAAGGATGATTTCTTTGAAGTGATTGCTATTGAGTAATTTCTAGGAATTACTTTTAAATAGAAACTCACAGTACAAAGGGTATCCTGAATGAAAGAGTACCTAGGAAAAAAAATATATAAAGGTATCTGCTAATTTGTGTCAAAGAAATATGGGAATAAAATCAGGAGCTAATGAGATTACCTATTGAAGAAAGGGAATGGGAATGAGGTAGTAGAGATGAGATGGAAACAAAACTTCTCTTTATATTTTTAGTTTGACTTTGCCTTTTAGAATCAGAGTAATGTTTCATATATTTTAAAAAATGAATAAAATTAACCAGAATGTGGATGGAACCCAAAGAGAATTCAAGTAATGATAAATGAATGTAATTGTATCATAAGTGACTTAAATAACCTTGTGAAGGGTGAAGAACTAACCTAAATAACTTTTAAGAACATTTTAACTGGATCGATGTTAACGTTTTAACTTAAAGACTAAAGTCAAAAGTGTACACAAAGGCCTTGATCTATTTAGTGAATTTATTTCCCACAGAGATATGGGTTAGTGGTTGTGAAAGTATTTTGAGTATTCTAGGACTGAACAAATAAGCAGATATTTTGTAGATAATGGAGAGCTGGATTTTTCATTATTGGAAAAAAAAATTGTAAAGAGTAGAACGAATGCTTTGGTGTTGTGTTGGAATTAGAGGTATCAACATGAGCACCATATTGGGGAATGGAAGGTAAAATTAATTTTACATTTTAATGTCATCTATATCAATCAAGGGCCTCTAAGGTGGGCCTAGTGGTAAAGAACCTGCCTGCCAGTGCAGGAGATGTAAGCGATGTGGGTTTGATCCCTGGATCAGAAAGATCCCCTAGAGGAGGGCATGGCAACCCACTCCAGTATTCTTGCCTGGGAAATCACATGGACAGAGGAGCCTGGTGGGCTGCAGTCCATGGGGTCGCACAGAGTTGGACATGACTCGAGTGATTTAGCACACATGCACTATCAGTCACAGCGAAGAAAAAATATTAGTGGTTTTGATAAATGTACAGATCGACACAGAAATACGGATGTGTGTGTGTGTGTGCATATGTATATTTATTAGCTGTGTTTGTTGAGAGGGAAAGACAGAACAGTGCTAGCTTAGTAACAATGAGCACCCACAGCACCTCGATCCTGGTTACTAAATACCATTTTCAGTAAAAGAAACTATATTTCCTTAAGAAACAATTCTAGAGCTTGAAGAAATATAAGATGAACTTGGACTATCTTATAGGGTCAGCAGGTCATTTTCAAAAAAAGAGGCATATGTTGAAAAGACAAAGGTGCCAACCTGAAAGAATTCCCAGTGGTCAAAGTCAGAACAACTTGAGCAAGTAAATGAATAAACAATGGCAATATTACATTATAACCCATAGGATAAATAAACATCCCCAAGTCCATCCTGATAGAAATATTTAAAAACTAAATGTGGGAGAAGGAACTTTTTCAGAGAATCCCATTTCGTAAATGTAGAAAGTGAGGGAAATAGAAAATTACCAGTGGGAACACAACACAGTAGTAATTGATGCAAGCTGGATTCAGCAGAGGAAGCTGAGGTTTGTGGGTGAAAAGCTTGAGTCGAAACAGGGCATTTGCAGCATCTCAAACTATCTCTTTCAAGGTATTCATTGTGTGACAGATGGAAAAAATAAAAAAAAAACAGTAGAACACACCCAAAGGCAGGTACTTTCACAAAGTGATTAAAGTTAACATCAGCAGTAATAAGGCATTCACATCACGTATCTCTTAATATGCACTGAAAAGAACCCAATGTCATTTTGTGCCATTCTTGTCAAAAATAGATAACCTCAAATCTAATCGTGGGACAACATCAGAGAAACTTGAGGCATATTCACAAAATTTTGCTTTTGTTTTTGGAAAAGTGTCAAGGACTTGAAGTGTAAGGGAAGCCTGAGAATTGTCTTTAACTATAAGAGACTAACAGAGAAGGCAATGGCACCCACTCCAGTACTCTTGCCTGGAGAATTCCATGGACGGAGGAGCCTGGTAGGGTGCAGTCCATGGGGTCATAAAGAGTCGGACACGACTGAGTGACTTCACTTTCACTTTTCACGTTCATGCCTTGGAGAAGGAAATGGCAGCCCACTCCAATATTCTTGCCTGGAGAATCCCAGGGACGGGGGAGCCTGGTGGGCTGCCGTCTATGGGGTCGCACAGAGTCGGACACAACTGAAGTGACTTAGCAGCAGCAGCAGTATAAGAGACTGAGCAGTTATGACCACTCAAGGCAACGGGGGGTCCTGAACTGGCTCCTAGAAAAATAAAGGACACCCATGGGGAAAAGAGTGAAATTTTGATAAGACCTATATTTTAGTAAATAGGGTTGTGCGTGTGTTACTGTCTTGGCTTTCGTAATTGTATAGTGGTTTTGTAAGATATTAACACTAGGGAAAGGAGAGTGGGGAGTGTAGAGAACCCCTTGGTGCAATGTAAGTTTCAATTTTGAAGAAGGACGGATGGGGAGAGAGAGACGGAGCCTGAGAGAAGAATTAAGAAATTCAGCGAAAATGAAGAAACATAAGAGTTTGAGAGGCCTAAAATGTGCCAGATTAAATGGGATGAAAGATAGTGGGGACTGAGGATGAGGCAAAGGGGTAGAATTTGACTCTAGTTAACCCAGGTTGGATAAATTCCACAGCTCACCGTTCTATGTGAAATATTTATTTGGCATTGAGCAGCTCAGCAGTGCCACTGGGTTTCAAAGAATTCAGAAACCCTGCCTCTCCAAGTGGAGATGGGCTGAGAGCCAGATCTAAATATCCTGTCTTGGGAGAAATTCAGTCTCTTTTTTGTTTCCTTTTCTTAGGATTCTGGATGTTTGCTGTGGTACAAAAGAGAAAAGTTAACCGAAATGCAATTGAAATGTGATGCAACCTCGTAACCTTACTACCAAGTGGGAGAATAACAGGGCTCGCTCTCTGCATATATTCTTTTCCTGAGATGTTGCACACTATGCAGCCTTTTAGAGGATTTTTAGAAGCTGCTTTAAAGAACTTTCTTTTCATGGTCAGATATAATAGTGTTAGCTATACATGTGTGAGTGTGTGTGTGTGTGTGAGAGAGAGAATACACATGGTAAAACAGAGTGGGAATTGTTTTTTGTTTTTTTTTAAGAGTGGGAATTTTAAAGAGATGCTGTATGAAGGCAGGATGGAAGATGAGATAACTTTTATTTATTTATTTATTTTTTTGAGATAACTTTAAAAAATTCTTTTACATCTTTGGAGAACACACATTAGGCATTCATGAAGATCTTATATTGCAAACTGTTAAGCAGAAAAAGATCATGGTCTAGGAAATTCAGGAATTCTGATAGTTTATTAAGATCTTAAGGCATAAATGTTGTTGTAATAAGTAAGCCTTCTTTACCTCGTAATAGAATTAATAAAAATTACCATTTGTTGAGTGGTATGCCAGATCCTGGTGGCTCAAATGGTAAAGAATCTGTCTGCAGTGCAGGAGACCTGGGTTCAATCCCTGGGTCTGGAAGATCGATCCCCTGGAGAAGGAACTGGCAACCCACTCCAATATTCTTGCCTGAAGAATTCCATGGACAGAAGAGCCTGGTAGGCTACAGTTCATGAAATCTCAGAGTTGGACATGACTGAGCAACTGACTTTCAGTTTTCATGCTAGACCCCAGGGAATATGCTTTATATTTGTGAATTTTAATTTTTACAAAACCCTGCAGTGTCATTCTTTACTATTTGATTGTTAAGGAATCTAAGATTTGAAGCAGCATCGCTCAGCAGAAACATAGTGTGGGGCACCAATGTAAGCCAAATACATAATTTTAATTTTAGTAGTGACTTTAAAGCAGGTAAAAAGAAACAGGGGAAAATGAGTTTAATAATATATATATATTACTTAGTTCATCCAACATGTCATTTCAATATGTAATCAATATACAAACATTATTAGTGAGATATGGTTTACATTTTTTATACTAAGTTTAAATTGGAACCTATTTTTGCAGAGAACATATCTCAATTTGGATGCTAGATTTTCATTGGAAATACTTGATCTGTATTTAGATCTTGTGAAATGTACAAATTTGCATACCTGAGTTGTTCCAACATGCTTAAAAGTTGTTCCAATAATTGAACTGAGTATCTGCTTTTAAATTTAATCAAAATGAAATAAAGCTGAAAATTCAGCCCCTGAGTCATATTTGCCACTTTTCAAGAGCTCTGTGGTAACCTTTGACTGACGTTACCTTTGAGTGGTAACCTTTTTGACTGACTAGCTTAGGGGATGGTGTAAGTTTAGAGAATTAAAATGAATTACCCCCAGCCTGTGAGCCCCTAAGTCCTGGAAACAGCAGTTATATCTAAGTTAGCGTGGCTCAGAATTCCATGCTCTTAACTCTGACTTCCAATATGAAAATATTGTTGCTTTGAATGAGAGTTTGCTTTATTGAATGTGTGTCTTCTCTCCTTTTAGATAATTCTACTTAAGCTGATGGGCCTGAATGCCTAAAATCAATTGTTCACTGTTAAAGCAGCTTGTTTATAAGCCGGAGGAAATGCCGGCCCTGAGAGCAGCAAGTACATTTCACATTTCAGCAAGGCCAAAATGCTAATGTATTTCTTAGTTATTCTCAGTCTTTGCCGCCATGAAATGGGGACTGAAATGCAAATGGTCAGCTGAAGCCATTTCGCTCTGGAGGCTAGCTTTGTATTTACCAACCTCCCTTAGTAGTTCTTCATTAACAGTCTGAGTTGTCTGTCCTTGTCACAGTGCTTTTATTTTGTTTTGTACATTTGGAGGGCTCTTTCATGTTAAAAAACAAAAGCCATTAGACTCCTTTTCTCATGAGAGTCACATTGTTCTCCCTAAAGAGGAGTTTTGGCTTCTAAAACAAGAAAAATCAAGACAGAGTCCTTTGATTGGCAGGGAACATTGCCATGATTTGATTTTTTTTTTTTCCCTTCAGCATCGCTAGAGAATTATTTTGATGCTTTCAAATTTTTGACTGATAATATATTAAGAAAACTGTAAACACAGTAGTTTCATTTCTTAGTGCTGGCCTGCTACAGACCTGGTTCCCGGGGAGGATGCTTGCTTGTTAGTGATTTGTATTTTTAAAGAGCGTGTTTTCCTCTGTTTGGAAAGCAGAAAACCCTGTTTCTTGACTTTGTCCATTCTTCAGATGGTGGATAATTGTTTTTGTACAGAGGGAAGGAAAAGAGTAAAAGAAGAGAAATTGAATGACATGCCAGCAATTTTAGTTAATTTCATAATAACTTAATCTATGTCAGACAAAGTAAAATGAATCACAACCTAAAAGGAAATGACTTTTTAATGAAAATTGTTCAGGCATGTCATTTATACTTTGTGTGTGTGTGTGTGCGCATGCCTGTTTCAGACAGAAAAGCCGTTAAAGAGAAAAAAGAAGAGTGAATATTAAGAGGCCGTAGTAATTTTGTAAGCCAGTGTTTTGTTTTCCTCTTTAGTTTTCTATGTGAAATGTTGGATGCAAATTATATGGGATAAAATAATTGTTCTCTCCCTGAACTATAGTCACAGTGTGACCTATTGGGTTTGCTCTATTTACTGTGTCTGCAGCGTAATTATGAAGACTTAGCTGCTCTCTCAAATAGTTACAGATGTGGGAGAAAAATAAATTACTTTTGCATGCTAGCCCTGGAAGTCGTGCTGTTGTAATATAATGTAATCGGCCATGAACAAAAGGAAGTTATTATATTCATTTATATTAGTTTGAAAGCCACAGAAATGTATTATATTATTTTAGGCTGAAGAATTGAAGCAGGGCCATTGATGGTATTTTTTACCCCTGATCATCCAGCTTTCCTCTGAAGGTCATTTTCATGAAATGTGATAATTTCAGCCTTTTCATTTTATTTTAAGACATAAGCAACCTACGAGACCTCGTCATCAAATGTTTGAAGATGTACGGAAGAAGCATATTTGGTGGGTATGGTTTCAGGTGGGGAGAAATAGTATCAGTGACAGGACAGATTTTAATTGAATATAAAGAAGAAATGATTGTGGACAGAACTGTCTAGAAGAGAGAATTGCATGAGAGATGGTGAGCTTCCAGAGTCTTTGGTCCTACTTACATGTTCCCTTCTCGGAGATGCTCTAGAATCAGATCAGTGGATCTTTTGAAAAAGCAAACAAAATCATCCAATGTTCTTTTCCTTCCAGCCCAGTGACCCAAGAAATCAAAACTCTAGGGGGAGCCTGGGTTTGTAGCCAAGTATTGCAGAAGTGTGAGTAACTCTTAAGTATCATGACCTTGGGGGAATTCTTCTTGTGACTATTTCAGAATTTACATATATGGAGAGGAATATGATACTTACCCCCTTTACATGCAGAAATATGATGAGGTTAACATGGCTTTCTGTGAGATGTATTGGTCTATTTACTGAAACTTAAATAAGTAAACCCTACTTCAGTATAAAGATAACTGTTTCATTTTTCACTAGAAGTGAAGAATAATAGTAAGTTGATTTACACTTGGGTGGAGAGGGCGGTGGGAGCGGGGATCGGGATGGGGAATACGTGTAAATCCATGGCTGATTCATATCAATGTATGACAAAACCCACTGAAATGTTGTGAAGTGATTGGCCTCCAACTAATAAAAAAAAAAAAAAAAGTTAGGCAAATATACACACACACACACAGAGACATATATATATATATATAATTATGAACTTTGAAATAGATGGCATATTTTTGCATGTATTTTTTTAATTTATTAGATTACTTACATGTTCTTACCTAAGGATCACCCTGTGACTTCCTTGTTTAAAAATGTCCCTTGAATTTTTTCTCAGTTTAACCAGTATATTGTCAGATTTGAAATCAAATTTTATAAGCAGAATTTTAGTTATTTCTTCAAGGGAGAGGCACTGTAAGTGGTGAGGTTTTCACCGGCATATGAAGAAAAATATTTATTCACACATGAACACACACACAGAATGGAGAACGGGGAGAACTATTCCTTCTAAGGGATTATTCTGAGTGAACTTTCTTCATTATTTAGGTTTTTAAATTCTTAATGAAATGCTAGTAACTCTTGTTACTAACCAGCCTATGAACTATCTCTGGAAGTGGAGGCTGTTTTAGATTTATGTAGGGGATTGGAGGAAGAAGCCCTTCTGTAATATGTCATCACCATAATGAGTTATCTCTTAAATTTGACATGGAGTTTTTTGGTTTTTTCTTCCAGAATGTATCTACTTAAGTTGGAATATACTTCTGGGATGAATAGACATTGTCCCAAGACAATATACTTCTGGGATGAGTAGACATTGTCTCAATGTTCCATTTATGTTTCCTGTGGTTTAAAATTGTTTAATTGTAAATTTGAAAACATTGTTGATTGCCTTCATTCTGTTGTCATTTTTGGTTATTTGAGATTTCTAGTTGAAAGGCAGTTTGGCAAATCTCAAATTTTGTTAGTACAAGGTATTCAAAGTTGGGCTGATAAAAATGGCGGTCAACATCGTAACGTAGAATTCAAACCCAGGTCTTACTTGGCGGTCATTGCATTGACTCATTACTACTAAGTGATTACAGATCATCTGGATAAGATTCCTTATCTGCCTGACGTTCTTTGATCTGGATTTTGCTTTCCCAAGGGACTCAGGTGAGAAGGCATCATTCATGTAAGCTGTAGGTGGTCTTCAGTATTCCATGAGATGGTTGTGACTCCATCATTTGCCTGGTTCAGTCCAGTTCAGTCACTCAGTTGTGTCTGACTCTCTGTGACCCCATGGACTGCAGCACTCCAGGCTTCCCTGTCCATCACCAACACCCGGAGCTTACTGAAACTCATGTCCATTGAGTCAGTGATGCCATCCAACCATCTCATCCTCTGTCATCCCCTTCTCCTGCCTTCAGTCTTTCCCAGCATCAGGGTCTTTTCCAGTGAGTCAGCTCTTCTCATCAGGTGACCAAAGCATTGGAGTTTCAGCTTCAGCATTAGTCCTTCCAGTGAATATTCAGGACTGATTTCCTTTAGAATGGACTGGTTTGATCTCCTTGCATGCAGTATAAGGGACTGTAATGGGACAGTCAGGATACCTAAAAGTTCTTCTTCAGTTAAATGAGAGGTTCAAGAGAGAATGAGATGAAGGGCTGAGTAGTGTAAAATCATGTAAATTCCCTTAGATTAAAATGATAGAGATTGAAATAGAAAAGGCAACACACCATCATCTGCTGGGTACCTGGCTAATTAACCTTGCATTTCTACTTGTGTGGTCTTTTGGGGAGGCCAGGAGAGAATGCTCTGGGATGAAATTGACCTTGCTTTTCCTCCACATGCATATGGAAATGCCGGGCAAGGGCTTTGCAATTAATATTGATTCCATGTCAGAAGCACAACATTGATTGCAATGAAAAAGCCTGACAGGGGTGTGTGGGGGGATCTCCTGAAGCTTTCATTTGGAACATGTAAAAGTGCAAGCCCACATTATTGACTTAGGTGGGGATATTGAGGGTATTTGCTGGGGCCTGTGATCACTTACTTCCCATCTGCTATGAAGGCAGCTTTTTTGTACCACTTCGATTATGCCTTACATATTTTGTACTCAAAAAGAAGGCCATGTTTGCAGTGGAAGCAGCAGAGTTACCTGCCTTAAGCCTTTTTACATAACGATGGAGTACATGCATCTATAAACTTAGAGGGCAGCTTTATTCCAGCCGATGAGTTTTGTGTATCATGCATGCATGGTCAGTTGTATGCAACTCTTTGTGACCCCGTGGATACCTGGCCCACCAGGTTCCTCTGTCCGTGGGATTTTCCAGGCAAGAATACTGGAGTGGGTTGCTGTTTCCTACTTAGAGGATCCTCCCAAGCCAGGGATGCACTTGGCATCGGCAGGCGGACTCTTCACCATTGAGCCACCTGAGAAGCCCTTTTCGTATCATGGGTCTCTACCAAAAGGACATTCTGTCAGCAAGTAATTAACAACGCCTCCCATTGAATAGATGGGACCAGATTCTGATTGGTTAATATAATGGCCGTATTCTCACCTGGGACCGCCTTTTGTGACACGAATCCAAGGACACTCTTCCAGTGAAACTATAGACGTGTTTTATGGCCAAACAGTCCTGGGTTAACAACTACCATAGGGAAGTCCAATTAACAGATCTATTCATTTGGGCCCTATTTGCACTTCTGCTGTCAAGTCTAATTACTTCTTTTTGAAATAAAAACTTTGGCCTTCGCTCGGGTCTCTGGTGCCTGTCAGTGAATGATCATCTGTTTGCATCTCCTCAGCTATATTCGCATTTCACAGGTCTGCCATCTGGTCATAGGAACCAAAGCTCCGTCAGTATTTATACACACAAAATGGAAATTCCTGAGAAAGGATGGTTTCAACTTAAGTGAACGCGTGGCTTAAAGTTGATACTAGAATTACACGTGGACACCATGCCTTGCCAGTCAGTAGCGATTATTCTATGCCATGGATGTTTTTTGTCTTTCATAGGAAAGAGCCATGGTGCTGCAAAACTTAGAGGACCTGAAATCTGTGCTTTTAGTGCTTGAAGAGGGGAGACGAGGAGGGAGAGAGCTGGGTTGGATAGATGACAGCCCCCGGCCACAGAGGGGTAGTAATGGCACGACAGCCTTGTCTGTACATCACTTGTTTCATGCTTGATGCTTCCAGAACAGCTGCTCTGCTGCAGGGACATGGGCTGAGAGCTGATCCCTGCTCAGCTGGGCCCTTCTTCCTCAACAGGAAATAATTCTGAGAACTTTGAGTATTTGGGAAGTTCCCCCATAATAATTACTGCTCTTGCAAGCCATCATATTTGCCAGTAAACGGAGCTCTGTTTCAACCTATAGATTTAGAAACTGAGGCGCGATGACCTTGCTACCCAGGATCGTATATTTTTAGGGTAGAAGGAATTGCAGTTAAAAGTCTTAAACACTCATGTTGCAGACAGGATGCTGAGTGCAGAGGAGTTAAGCTGATGGTTAGATGCCCTAGTCATTGCTTCCTTTGCTTGGGGACAAAACCCAGGATCACACTATTGCGTGTCGTGGTTTTGCCCATAGATCATTCAACTTCTTAGCCTTTGTGGGTATTTGACTATATTAAATGGGAAATGTGCATCTGGAAAAATAACTTTTTAAAAAACATTTTATTTTGTCTTGGGGTATAGCTGATTAACAATGTTGTGATGGTTTCAGGTGAAAGCTAAGGGACTCAGCCATGTGTATACAAGTATCCACTCTCCCCCAAACTCCGCTCCCATCCAGGCTGCCACATGACATTGAGCAGAGTTCTCTGTGCTATAGAGTAGGTCCTTGTTATCCATTTTAAATACAGCGGTGTGTCCCTGTTGTTCCCAAACTCCCTAACTACCCTTTCCCCCCATCCTTCCCCTGGCAACCATAAATTCATTCTCTAAGTCTGTCCATCTGTTTCTGTTGTGTAAGTAAGTTTATTTGTATCATTTCTTTTTAAATTCTCCATATAAGCAATGCCAAACAATATTTCATTGTCACTATAAACACTGTTTAATCATGAGTCCTGTTTGAAACAAACCAAGAACACTAAAATGTAAGTTTTATTCCAAAAGGTTAATTGTGGATACTTAGCAGTGACTTTTAAAAATTGTTTGGGACTGATAACAACCAGAATTCCTGTAAGTCATTTCTCTTACATTTTTGTCGATATAACATACAGTTTTTACCTAATAATTTAAAATGTTCTCAGACTTTAAAAGACATAAGCCCCTTCTATGGGCCTTACTGGAGATACAGACTCCACAGTACAGCCCGAAGAGATGATTTGAGTAATACTAGGGTCCAAGAAATCCCATGTTCAAAGATTCCAGGTGGGTGTGTTACATATAGATCATCAAAGGGTCCTCATCAATGAAGTGTGCTAATTTTGAATTCTGATTAATTTTTAATTTTAGTCATTGCTTTTTGAGAAATTATGTGTTATGGTATTGTCTTTGAATGCACTAAAGATAAGTGTTTCTATATTTTTCGTGCTAAAGAAGATTTTTCATGTCTCTGCTTCTGTTTTGATGACTTGACTTTTATACTTGGATACTTTATTCAAGTATTCCTTGAAAGTTACAAGTGTCTTTTTTTTTTTTTTTAGAAAGACCACCATGCCATAGCAATAAATAGTTTAACATTTTTTTACATAGTTTAGTTTATAATCCAATGTGAAAGTGGAATTCTATTTGTTTTTACATCTTTTTAAAGAAATTTGTCAATAAATAAAGTAAATCAAAGATAAGAAAACAGGGGGAGCCTGAATTGAATTTCAGCCTTAAATTACCTGAAACTGTTACATTTTCAAGAATTTACAGCTAATTTGCAGAGCTCTCTATGGCAAAAGATAGGCAGCAGTGAGAAGAGCATTTTTCAGAGTTAAAAAGAAAATTGAGAAAGAGAGGGAATGAAGAACTAAGTATGGGAGCAGAAAAAGGGAAAGGAAGGAAAATATTAATTATATACTGCAGATACATTTGCATAGAAGCTTGTCTCTCACTGTATATGGAGTATATCATGAATCTGTTTCTGATTTAATTTACTAAGTGTTTACAAGTGTCCTGTAAATGGGACAGATTTCCATGGATGTATTGCTTTGCTAGAGCTGCCATAACAAAATTCCACGGCTAGGCAGTTTAAACAATAGAACTTTATTTTCTCAAAGTCTGGGGGGCTGGAAGTTCAAGGTCAGGATGACTGCAGGGTTGGTGGTCCTGAAGCCTCTGTCCTTGACTTGTCTTTTCACTGCGTCCTCACATAAACTTTCCTCTCAGGGCCCACCCCGCACCCCTAGTAAGTCTCTGTGAATTCTGATCTTTTAAGGTCCAGTCAGGTTGGACTAGGACCATCCTTATGACCTCAAGTAACATTAATTACCTGTTTAAAGGCTCTATCTCCCAATCAGTCATATTGGGGGTTAGAAATTCAGCTTATGAATTTTTGATCATACACAATTCATTCTGTAACCAAGGATATAACGAGTAAGAGTAAGAGTTAGAGACACACAGTTTGATGGGCTAATTGGACTAATGGCAATGTCCATTCTAATAAATAAAGTGAAAAATGTAAACAGTGCTTGTAAAAGCCTGGGGAAGAATGATACTGTCCTTGAACCCAGTAGGAAAGGTTCATTGTGGGAATTATGTTTGATACTGGCCGATGAGCTGAACCCAGTTGTGAGAAAGGAGGGAAAAGTTGGGGGATTGAAGCAAGGTGTGTGGCAAATGGAAAGTGAGCATGTGAGCATGCATACAGGCAAGTCGTGAGTCATGAAACTGAAAGGTTATTTCAGGGAATATTAGGAAAAGGGTCAACTCTCTGCGCAGGAGGTGGGACCATAGATGCTAGCTGCTTTGTGCATGGGATAGTAGATCCTACAGTGATGATGGTCGGCGGTTCCAACTCAGATGCTGGGCAGGCTAGAGTTTGGTGTTATCTTGGTTCAAGAAATTACTGAACTTCAGGAAACTTTTGCTTCCTCATTTCTTAGACAGTGATAACAGTTTCCCCTTCTTCATCAGCCTGCTGAGAGAACTAACTACGATAATGCACGCAAAGTGCAAGCAAGCTATATCGAAAACACTCAACCCGTGCTGAGTGGGCAGTATTTGTTTCATTCCTCAAGTAACTCAGCAAATATACAGCATAGATTTGGTGCTGCAGCTGGGGTTTAACTGTGTATCAAAATGATGAAGACTGGGTAGAATTTAAGATAATAGGCGACAAGGTCCTATTGTATAGTATGGGGAGTTATATTCAGCATTCTGTGATAAACCATCATGGAAAAGAATATAAAAAAGGATGTGTGTGTATGTGTGTGTGTGTGTAACTGAAATACTTCGCCATACAGCAGAAATGAACACAACATCATAAATCAACTGTACTTCAATAAAATTTAAAAAATACAATACATTGTCACACCAACAGCACCAACATGCATGGCAAGTAGTTTGAGGCATGGGGGAGAGGAAGGCGTAGAGGGGGACTTCCCAGGTGGCGCAGTTGTAAGGAATCCGCCTGCCAATGTAGGAGACGCTTGTTCAATCCCTGGGTCAAGTTCCCGGAGGAGGAGATGGCAGCCCATTCCAGTACTCTGGCCTGCAAAATTCCATGGACAGAGGAGCCTGGTGGACTACAGTCCATGGGGTCACAAAGACAGCATCAGGAGTAGAGGGAGGGCTGGAAGCAAAGAACAGATCAAAGCGGCTTGAGAAGTATGAGGAAGAGAACCTTCCATCGGGTCCTGCAGGATTTGTGCGGTATGTTATTAACCTGTTGTACCTGAAATCCTTGCATCGGCACTCCTGACTTCACATCAGCATCATCGATTTCCATCTGTTTCCCAGTTCTTTTGTTTTATTAATTCCCTCATTCTTCTTAAAATTCTGGGCTTTTATGCTCATGCGTGCTCTGTTCAGTCAGTATTTCCTTCTCAGAGGTAAAGTCATGTTTCCCAAGCTAACATTGTTTTGCAATTAATTAAAATCAGTTAAGAACAATTTAATTGAATGCTGTCATCAGCGCCATAAATCATTGTGATGCTTGGCTGTCAGCACCCCGCTTTTGAAAACACCTCTTGTGGCAAGATCCAACACAGTGTATAGTTATATCCAAAATGTTTAACCAGGATGACATAATTGTCAAGTCTGTAATTGTGCTTTTACTGCCTGGAGCATTCACTCCTATTGGAAAATGTCAGGAATTGCTATTGCAGGCAAGTCAAATGTTGAGACATAGGTCCAGAAACGAATCCTCTGCCAATATTAAAAAGCATCATGATTCCTTGGTGACTTAAAGTTGAATGCCCTCGGTATCAGGAAATATCTTCTAGGGGTGTTCACATGACATTTCAAGTTTGGAGAGAATGCAGGGGAGTCTAGCCCTGTCTGTGCGACTAAGAATTATTAGGTGTGGAAATTGGATGCAAGGATCTTTCGAAGGGAGTAAGGATGGGTTTGTCATACTGGGTCATATTTTAAAATGAATTTTGACATGTTCAATAGGCTTCATCACACATGATTAGCATCTCCAAATACTTTATGGACTCCGGTGACACCCACTGTGTTAGCCGGGACATCAGATCAGAAGACAGATTCACGGATGTCAGAGGAAGTGTTGAATTGGTGTTGAATTTTCCCCTCTGTTTTAGCAACGAGTGTTTCAATTCAGGATGGCATTCCATGATATAAACTCCCACTAAATTGTCACTATTGTCTAGCCTTTATTTACTGTTTTCCTTTATAACCTAAATGGTCAAATTAGTAGCCCCCCCACCCCCAAACCAACTTCCTGCGCCCATTGGCAGAATGCCTAGCTATATCAACATGCACTCACTTGACAACTGTGTATCAGATGACAAGAGGGTTCTGTCAAGCGCTGGGTAACCACATTAAAATAATTCAGCAGGTCCTTTGAAAGGAACAATCAGTTCAAATTCAATGGAAATTTCCACTTAAAGGGGGTACAGCCATCACCACTGGAATAGATATTAGTCCACATTTATTTGATTAGAGCTCACCCATGATATGTCATTAGCATGAACCGTGCTTTTCTTAAACTACAAGGAGTGCAAGTCTCATGTCAATTGCAAATATGATGCAGCCTTTCAAATATTTATTTAGAAGGATATAGTTCATGGCAGTCGTTTCTTTGACATTGAGTATGATGCTCTTTAATATCATGGTGCTTTGTTCCTGTGATCTTGTATTTGACTGTGCCGAACTGCTGTACAGAAAACATTTGAGCAGATTGTAGACTGCTCATCAGCTTTTCTTTTAGATGACATGGAGCCATGTCGCATATGATAGGAAATTGCTATGATTATCCTGTCCCACGTGGAAGTTTTGTGATTATTTGCAGAAAGGAAACTGAAGAGCCTGTCAAGCCTGAGATGGGCAGGTTGTTTTGTTGGTCTTCCACTGACGTTTCTTCTAAATGGAAGAATGCAGATGGAGGGCTTGGTCAGTTACACCAGAGACTTATCGAGTTGGCTCTCTTTGTTGCTTTCCTCAGTAGTTAAGAGGATGGACACAGGATAGGGCTGCCCAGGGCCAGATTCTGTCTCTGTCACTTAGGAACTCTTGACTTTGGCAAGTTGCAACCTGTTTAGATGCACTTCTTCATCTGTTGCATAGATATAATAATAGTACATAGGATTGTTCTGAAGATTAAATGAGTTTATGTACCTAATAAGCTTAGAGCAGTGCCTGGCACCCAGTAAGAGCTGAGTAAATTTTAGCCATCACTGTTGTTATAACTTCTGTTGATTTGAGTTGATGTGTGGAAGTTCAGTATTGTTACATTTTTTGAGGCTTCATTGAGCACGAGAAAGATGTCATGAGAATGGAAAAATATTCTAATTTTCTAAATTGATGTAGCATTTGGATTTTGAAAATAATTGTTACAGTTTCTCCTTTGAAAAGTTCTGGTCAAAATTACCAAACAGATGGCTTTTGAGCACTCAGAAGAAACTTTGGTGGTCACTAATCATCATGATGTGTTAATTGTCATTCCCAACTAACCTGATATCATTTTTTGGAAAGAGGTACTAGGTTGTTGAAATATGAGATGCCCTGTCTGGATCTCTGCAAGCTATGTGGATTCATTAAATATTTGGATCAAAATGCGGAAATATAAGCTTAATCAACTGGAGTATTTCATGGATAGAATATCACAAAAGTGATTATTCTCAAGAGCGATATCTCAGGAGTTAAAGTACAGTTATTTGGTTCACCTCCATATTTATATCCGTGGTTTTTGAGAAGATTTGGAAAATATGCATCATATGTGAGTGATACATGTTTGGGAGAACTTAATGTTGGTGACAAATACAAGTTTCATAGCAGTTATATACTATATGTAGGATAAGCAAGGACTTACTGTATAGCACAGGAAACTATATTCAATATCTTGTAATTACCTATAGTGGAAAAGAATCTGAAAAAGAATACCCTGAATGTTCATCACAAGGACTGATGCTGAAGCTGAAGTTTCATTGCTTTGGCCTCCTGATGCGAAGAGATGATTCATTGGCAAAGACCCTACTCACTGGAGAAGACACTGATGCTGGGAAAGATTGACGGCAAAAGGAGAGGAGGGCGGCAGGAGAGAGATGGTTAGATAGCTTCACCAGCTCAGTCGACATGAATTTGAGCAAATTTTGGCAGATGGTAAAGGACAGGGAAGCCTGGCATGCTGCAGTCCATGGGGTCACAAAGAAGAGTCACATAGGACTTAGTGACTGAACAACAACAAAAACATAACTGAATCACTTTGCTGTACATTAAACAAATACAACATTGTAAACCATACTTCAATTAAAAAGTGTCTCAAAGAATAGCAGGCACAGTGGTTGAAACAAACAAGGTAACATTTAATAGAAATATGGTATATGTAAGGTCATATTAATATATTTTTAAAAACTCACAGTAGTAAAGTAGACTAGGCTTAACAAAAGTTTATTTAAACATATTTTGAACCTTGAAATACAAATAATTTTCTTTTGGGGCGTCAACTCTTATTGGTTAGATAAGGTTGACTGAAGCACCATGATAAGGAGGAATCTAAAGTAAAGCAACAGTTAATTTCCAATAGTGACACAGTCCCTACCCTTAAGTAGCTTATAAAATAGTGTTGGTGGTAAGTATATGAGTAACAGTTGTACAGTATGGAAATAGAGCAATGGAGTAAACATAGAGTTTACAGAATTCACAGAAGGAGCTTTTTTCTATTTAATGTCTTTTAATTGAAGTATATTTGCAATATTGCATTAGTTTCAGGTGTAAAGCAAAGTGATTCATACACACACACACACACATACATATATTAAAAAACCCTAACCCATATATAATATATATATGGTATGTATATACACACATATATTCCTTTTCAGATTCTTTTACATTTTAAGTATTAGAAGATATTGATTATATTAATAGTTCCCTGTGTTGTATAGTTGGTTCTTGTTGTTTACCTATTTGATATATAATAGTGTGCATCTGTGGAGAAGGAAATGGCAACCCACTCCAGTGTTCTTGCCTGGAGAATCCCAGGGACGGGGGAGCCTGGTGGGCTGCCGTCTCTGGGGTCGCACAGAGTCAGACGCGACTGAAGCGACTTAGCAGCAGCAGTGTGCATCTGTTAATCCCATACTCCTAATTTATCCCTCTCCCCGCTTTCCTCTTTGGTAACCATAAGATTGATTTCCATGTCTGTGAGTCTATTTCTGTTTTGTAAGTAAGTTCATTTGTATCAGAGACATTGAACACCACGTAATGATGGCAAGAAATGATCCTCCAAAGAAGATATAATTTAAACTAAGAGGACTAGGCCTTTGCCACCTGATGGTAGGGACAGTGGTATTCCAGGTTGCTAAATTACAGATGGGATGTGAGTCCATGTGTATTTCAGGATGGTTTCTATAGCAGTGATTCAAGTGGCAGTAGGAAGCAAGGCGGAGGCCACTGAGTTATAATAGCTAATGTTCATACATGCCTGAAACTTTTAAAAATGCTTTACCTATATTAACTCATTTAATCCTGTCATATCCATTAGCTTTTGCTGCATAACAAAACTCCTGTAACTTAGGGGCTCATAACAATTATTGTTACTCATGAGTCTAGGAATCAGAAGCTTCATTCTGCTGGAAGAGCCAGGCGTGGTCCATCATGGCTGGACTTTCTCATTTATTAGTTCTCAGGTGCTGGTTCATCTAGTCTGGATGATCTAGAATGGTCTTGCTCCCATGTTTGGCATGTGTTTTACTTCTGGTTGGGGCAGTGGAGATGACCTGACCCTTATCTGGTCATCCAGCAGGTCAGCCAGACTTGTTCATGTGATAGTCACAGGGACTCAAGATTAGCAAGATGACAAATCTCAGTGTTCAAGCACCTTCCAAGCCTCTGCTCAGGTTCAGAGCAAGTCATGTGGTCCACCCACAAGGTGTGAGAAGTGATTCCATGTCTTGAGAAGAGTGATAGCATGTGTGACCAATTTTGTCATCTGTACAACTTTAAAAATCTCAGTGAGAAAGGTACTGTTACTATAAACCTCAATTACCTCTTAGATACAGGGAGGTTTAACTTGGTCAAGATCACAGAGCCAATGAACAGCAGGTCTGCAATGAGACAGTCTGACTCTGTAGTCTGATTTTTTCCCTCTCTACTGGCTCCTTGGGGCAGGCATAATAAGATAGGTACTGACCTCGAGAAACACTGTGTGTCATTGTTGAAAGTTAGGATTTTATTTTGAGAGCCATGGAGAGCCAGTGAAGAATGATCAAAAGATTGACACGGTCAGCTCTACAGCTTAGGAAGCTCCCTTGAGCTGCATGATGGCGAATGAATTATAAGGAGGGCCATATTGGAAATTGATCAACTGATTATTGGGATGCTGATAAAAACACTGGTCTAGGGGAGTGGTAGTTGAATAGCTGTATAATTTTATCTAAACTAAGGAAACATATTACATTTTTTTTCATATAAACATGACAGTATTGACTAGGTGTCAATAGCTTGGGGAAACTAGTAACACATTTGAGCTTGTAACACATTTAGAGAAGTAGAATTACTTTGTCATTTGTTAGTCAGTAAAGAGTAATAGAGGGAGATGATGTTTGTTGATGTAAATAAATGATTGGAGTTGACAGCAGAGGTGCGAAAGGCATTTTAGGGCATGCATTTGCTAATTGGCGTGGTGAAGATGCTTGACCCCATTCTGTTTGTATAAGTGAAACATAGATGGTAGTTATCCAGTGAACACAAAACTCCTTTGTGATTGTCCATCTGCCAAATTAACTCACAAAGTGTGAAAAAAATATTTCTGCAGAATACTGACTGACTCAGCAGCTGAGAAAAATCAGATATGTCGCCCTATTTGAGGATGAAAGGAGGATTTTGTTATCTTATTTGATTGAGCGATTTCTGGCCTCTCGATTTCTGGAATGGTTCATGTGAGCCTGAATGAAAGTGATTACAGATTTAATCGAGAGTATAATTATTTAGGTTAAATTTTTATTGAGCCTGCATTTCGGTGTGATGAGTAGGTGAGGTCAGAGAGAATGCAGAGACTGTGCAGATTCCTTGTCTTCATGGCTTATATTACTTTGCATTTTTTAGGAAGCATACTGTCAGATGGGTTGTTGGGGGCTACAAGGACATTCATTTAATCATTGCGAATAGCCATGACAATCAAAAAGCCAGTCTTTGAAAGAAAGTGAAATTGTACAACATAAAGTAATTGTTCTGACTTTCAGAGGATAAACTAATACCTAAACTTGCAGTGGGAGAATATTAGAGCTTGCAGAATCCTTAGTATATATTTCAGTCCTCCATTTTGTGAATAAAGACATTGAGATTAGAACAGTTAAATTACATTTCCAAGGTTATGTAGCTAATTAGCAGAGTTGAGAAAATAAACCAACTTTCTAGTTCCTGTATAATACATCTTCTGTCACCATTTGTTGTTGCAGTGGTGCATAATAGTTATGAGTAATTCATCCCGAAATAGTATGTGTCAAAAGGGAATTGGTGTACCTGTTATTGCTAAAATTTACAAACAAACCTCTGTCCATTCACTGGTATAGAATGTCTGAAGATGTTTAAAAGAAAGGGGTTTTGGTTGTTCTGGTCACCAGCTAATGAACAGCTGACTCTGTTTACTACAATGGACATTATAACAATATCTTAGTAAATTTACCATGGCCAAAGGTATAATTTTTTAGCTTACCACCCAAAAATGAAATGATAACAGTATCAGGATGAACTCGGCTAAGGATGCTGAATCACATTAAAGTACTTGAAAGAGACTAATAGGTAGAAAGTAGATTTGTTGTTCAGTCGCTCAGTCGTGTCCGACTCTTTTGTGACCCCAAGGGCTGTAGCCCGCCAGGCTCCTCTTGCCATGGGATTTCCCAGGCGAGAATACTGGAGTGGGTTGCCATTTCCTTCTCCAGGGGATCTTCATGACCCAGGGATTGAACCTATGTCTTCATTGGTAGGCAGATTCTTTACCACTGAATCTACCTGGGAAGCCCCAGAAAGCAGATATGTGGTAATACCATCAGGATGAACTCAACTAAGGATGCTGAATCACGTTGAAGTACTTAAAAAGAGACTTTACAGATTCAAAGCACAGTGCCCAACAATTAGCAATGAGAAACACAACCATCTGTCAAAGTAGACATTCCTTTCAACCTGTTACATGTACTCTCTTGGTTCCACTGATGTGGGAAACCAGGTTACTTGGTGAGTTCGGGGTTAGACTGAGGGTAGGTTTAGGTAATTGACAAGTATTTTATGGTTCCAAGCTTATATTGCCTAGTGTGTCCATGTTCACTGTAGGAATTTCTTCTGCTGGGACCAGGCTCTTCAGGCTTGGGGTGAGTATGACACAGCTTCTGGTCAGTAGGGGGACTGGTCCTGCCTGAGCTTGTTCTGGTTTCTGTCTTCCCTTTTGTCAATTTCTGACTGTCCTCTCTTCTGATTAATACTCTCTCCTGGTAAAGAATCTGCCTGCAATTCAGGAGACCCGGGTTCGATCCCTGGGTAGGGAAGATCCCCTGGAGAAGGGAATGGCAACCCACTCCAGTATTCTTGCCTGGAGAATCCCACGGACAGAGGAGCCTGGTGGGCTGTAGTTCAAAGAGTCGGACATAACTGAGCGACTAACACTTTCACTTTTCCCGCATCCTGACTACCATATGTGTTAATATATTTTCAAGTTTTGTTGGGCATAAGAACTAGTCTTGTCTCTGAAAGGGGATTTTACATATGTCTGGTCTAATTTTACTATCTCGTTCTTAGAAGACAATGTGTTACTTTTTATTTTGTGATTCTTGGAAGACAATCACATCACCTCACTGTTACTCCCATGTTCTGCTCCCAGTCTGTAGGTTGGTGTCCAAATTCTACATTAATGTCAAAGTTCCTTGGCAGGGTTTAGATGGACTGATATAGAAAGAGTGGTCTTTTACCTGATACCCAGTCAAGAACCAGAATTACTAGTTCTCATTCCCCCATTAATAGTAATGAGATGGACAGATTACGTTGCTTGTAAGTGGTAGGACAAGTAGGCATATGATAAATGTAAGGATCTATAAGGTAGGATTACCAAGGATAGGGTTGGAAATCAGATTCAAGGTTTGAAGTGGGTCCCACTTCTTACCAGCTGTGTGGTCTAGGGCAGGTATTTTTGCGAATGATACTGTTTTATCATCTGACATTTTAATGATACACGTCTTTTACAGTTGTTTTAGGACTGAAAGTGGTTTTGTACACTTAAAGCTTTACAGATGCAGCTTCAATGTAGGTGTTTACTATTTGTGTATTTTCTCTTCCATCAGAGAACTGGAGATGGTTGATACTTCAAGACGGAGAAAGTCACTTCCCATTGGATAACACTTTAGTATTATCCAATAACACTTATTGTTATCCAATAAGCAAGTCAAAATAGCCTGAATCCAAATCCCAGTGTGGTATGTTGTCACTAAGAGCACAGATTTTGAGCAGTGACCTTTGTATTCCAAAGCTGCAGATGTGTGCGTTTCTGGAATAGCTATAACCTTTCCATTCAGAGTGAGTCTGAGTATCCTCAGAATGTACAGAAATGAATACTCAGAAGGTTCATGTAACAGAAAATCTACCCAAGTCATAGAATCTTAGAGAAGGATCTCACTAACTTTCACTGAAGAAGGTATCTACTCTTCCTTCAGGTCTTAGGGTGGAAAGAAAGGGATTCTGTGTTCTTCCTTGGTAGCATTTCATAATCATAACTCATATGCATGCAGTGCTTTAAGCTGAGGAGGCATCTTCAAGCTCACGTGCACGAGTTTGGTGACAAGTCTGGATTTTCCCCTTGTCTGAGACATACAATCACATTATAGCTTCCTATTAAAATACACCCTTCAGGCCAACTTAACTTCTCCTTTATGGAAACATGAGTCTATTTCCCTTTGCTGTGTGTGAGGCTGTTTGAATTCTTGATCCAGTGTGCACTTGGATAAAGGTCAGATTAATCTGTATTCCTTAATAGGATTGTCTCTTTTCCTGTGACATAAGAGGTTCTTGTCTCTTTGAAATGTGTATTCTGTTGAAGACCACTCCACAATCACTTACTTTCTGTGAGCTTCTGCATTTTTTTCTTTTAAAAGTGTCTAGCTAAGAGAATCCTTAGACTGAAATACACTGATTTCCGTTCCATAGTGAGGAAGGCAGAAAAGAACAAGATGCTTTTTTGACGATAAATTTCATGGGTGATCAAGACGAGCCACAAAATGTTCTACCATGATTTTCATGACCAAAGAGAAGTGAGGACTATATATTCTTGACATCACCATGTGCGTTTGTGAAGTTGGCTATAATGAGAGCAGTTCTTAGCAAATTCTGTTCAACATATGAATATTTGTTAGCAGCCCCAACCTGTCATGCTGCCTTTCCATACACTCATGTAGAACCTGATTGTGTCCTCATGACTGCAGCAGGCATTGGACATGAAGGGTGAACTCTGTAGCAGCTTCGTGAATATGCTGATCCACTGTACTACAACTAAGACATAGAACCAACCTAAATGTCAATCGGCAGATGAATGGATAAAGAAGATTGTTGTATGTATATACAATGGAATACTACTCACATAAAAAGAATGAAATAGTACCATTTGCAGCAACACAGATGGACCTGGATGTTATCAGACTAAGTAAATCGGAAAGAGAAAAGCAAATAGCATGTGGTTTCATTATATAGGACTTCCTTGGTGGCTTAGGCAGTAAAGAAACTGCCTGAAATTCAGGAGATCCAGGGTTCAGTCCCTGGGTTGGGAAGATCCCCTGGAGAAGGAAATAACAACCCATTCCAGTATCCTTACCTGGAGAATTTCACCGACAGAGAAGCCTGGTGGGTTACAGTCCATGGGGTCATAAAGAGTCGGTCATGACTGACTGCCACTTTACTTTACATTTATCACTTATATATGGAATCTAAAATACAACACAGATGAGCTTATCTACGAACAGAAACAGACTCACAGACATAGAGAACAGACTCGTGGTTACCTAGGGGAGAAGTGGGGGGCAGGGAAGGAGGGGAAAGAGGGCGTTTAAGGGTTGTACGTGCAAACTCTTATTTATGGAATGGATAAACAACAAGGTCCTACTGCAGAGCCCAGGAAACTGTTTTCAGTATCCTGTGAAAAACTATAATAGAAAAGAATATGTATAGTTGAATCACTTTGCCATATAGTAGAAATGAATATAATATTATAAATTAACTATACTTCAATAAAATAAATTTAAAAAAAGGAACATGCTCATCCCAGGGCCAGATACCCACGTAAGCAGACCAGGGACAAGAGTCTTCCTTGAAGCTGGGGGTCCCTGGGTAACCAGGGTTTCAGACTGCAAGTACTGCCTGACGTTATTAGGAGGCTGCTCACTATGTGTCTCATCACCTCTCCTTTCACCATCCCTTATGCTGGTTAACAAACACCGTGGTGCAGTTTAACAAAGCCTTTTGAAGTGCTCAGTGGATATTTTGATCCCCATTTTGTAGGCAGGAAATGAAAACCCACAGTACCTACTTCACAAGCTTCTAAAGAGGAAAACATTAGGAATGTGCATGTGAAATCCTCAGCCCAGTGCCTTCAACATCATAGATGTTACCTTTCATCATCCCCTGTGTAATCAGTGGCTTTCCAGGTGGCTCAGTGGCCACCTGCCAATCCTGGAGACACCGGAGACAGGGGTTTGATCCCTGGATCAGGAAGATCCCCTGGAGGAGGAAATGGCAACCAATTCCAGTATTCTTGCCTGGGAAAGCTCATGGATGGAGGAGCCTGGCAGGTCACAGTCCAAAAGGCTGCAAGGAGTCGGACAAGACTGAGGACACTCGTGCACACACATGAAATCAAGAATTGGTTTTTGGAGGGAAAGCATTTTTAATAACAACCATGAATGAAAGGCGTAATATCATTATGTAAGCAGATTCTGGTGTTGAGTTACCTATATGGAAGGGGTTATTTATTTTCTGCTGGGTGCAGGATTTAATTTTTCTTTTAAAGATGGCACACATTAATATTTATTACCTGCTCATTTCTTAGACATGCTGAATTGCAAATAATTAATGGTTTGTATTCCTCATGTAAAGAATTGGGGAAAAAAAATAGTTTTCTGTTTTTCCTTCCTTCTTTCCTTCCATTTTCCCTTCCTCCTTCCCACCTTCCCTGTCTGTTTTTCTTTTCCTTTACATTAGAAAACTGTTCTTCTGCCAGCATAGCTCATAAATTGGCTAAGAGAAAAACATGTGTAAATCTTCATTTTACAAACTCACCTTAGCTTCTTGGGATTAGCATCGGCTTTGGGTCCATCCCTTTCCCTGTGGTTTGATATGCCCTGTGTCAGCCTGTTGCTTGCACATAATATTGTTGAATTCCCCTGGGGGACTGAATGAAACAGGATGCTTTAATCCCCTCTCTGACACTGCCTTCTCAGGAGGATTTAATCCTGATAGGAATAGGGGATAAGTGTATGCGAATATCCCTCATTTGCAATGCATGTTGTGTCTGCCTCTTTAAATAAAGTAAAGGTTAATATGTTGATTTCCTATTTATAGGTAACTTAATGCTTCTAATTTTTTCTAATCATGGCACACGGTTTTGGCTCAGTACTATGATTTCTTAAATGATCTTTCTAAATCGCTGTAATGATATGATGAGTTTACTACTCTCTGAAGAGGTTGGATTGACAGGTTTAAAGAGACAAATCATCCAGGACTCTTTTTTTGCCACATAATATCTAGTTACAGCGGCAAGCCCTTCCGTTAAGCAAGCTGTATTTCTCGATGATGTATCTTTAGGCATTTTTTATTTTAGCCCAGGCGTTTCTGCTTTGGCAATCCAGATTTAACAGTAGGGCCAATATGATCTTCACATAGATCAGAAGAGAATCAGATAATATTAATCTAAAAACTGAACTAATACACTCCATCAGAGGAAGTGGATATTAATTCATTACATCATTTCCATTTTTGACACTTAAAAAAACAACTTGACATTTTGCTGTTTTTCTTTCTTCTTTCCCTTTATCCATGGATTAAACTTTACAAAAACCTTTCTTCAGTCAGTATGAGACCTGGGGCTACCTTAGAGAAGCGAACTTTGCCTCCACAGGCTAGCACATGTTCTCTGAAAGGGAATGGGCTGCCTAATTGGTGTCTCTATGTTTTTGTTGAGTCTGCTTGACACAACCTTTCCTTGGAGTCGCTTGGTTTCTAAGGAAATGCCATATACCATCTTTCATGAATTTCCAAATCACCTGTCTGCCCACCTTCCACTCTGTCCTTTACCATTTTTGAGTGATTCCAAAAACTATAAACTATGAAAAATAGACATTTCTTCCAAGTAGAAACAAGTCTAAAGGTTTATTCGTTTGACAAATAGCACATTATCAGTTCTTTGTGGAAAGCATTCTGTTGGGCACTGGAGATAGGACTGCTGCTAACTCAAAACATGTATATGGCACCTGTAGGGTACAGAGTACGGTTCTAAGCATTTTTACCTACATTAATATAGTTTTATTTGAAACACCTACATGTTATTATTATTATTATCCCATATTATTATGGGATAATTATCTTATTATTCCCATATTAGTGATGAATAAATTGAAGCCCAGAAAGTTTTCTTATTTGTCCAAGGTGTTTCTAAGAGGTGGAGTTGAATCTGTACCCAAGCAGGATTTATGCAAAACTGCTTAGTGGCTCAGTCATGTCTGACTCTTTGAGATCCCATGGATTGTAACCCACCAGACTCCTCTGTCCATGGGATTTCCCAGGCAAGAATACTGGAGTGGGTTGCCAGTTCTTCCCCCAGGGGATCTTCCTGACCCAGGGATCGAACGCACGTCTCTTCTTTCTCCTGCTTTGGCAGGTGGATCCTTTGCCACTGAGCCACCAGGGAAGCTTTGAGAACCAGGAGAGACTCACTCACATCCGTCTGGACTCCCTGAAGAGGCGGCTGGGCACAAGGGGCCTCTGCTGGTACCAAGGCCCCACAGCCTTGAGTTCAGACAGAGGAGAGGGATCTGCTCTGGTCCTTTCTTTGGTGTCTCTGGAATCGTCTATCAAATACAGTATGCATTTAACTACTTGTACAAAGATGATTGATAGCAAAGTCATTGACTTTCCCAGATTTCGTAGGTTGTCATTTTGTCCAGTTTTTGTTCAGAAAAGTCCCTGTTCAGTCTCTTAGGAGCATGTCGTGTGCACACAGGTTCTGGGCAAACATAATAATGGTGAGTCATTCCATCTATTCACCTAATGGGTGTTTATTGAGTACTTACTATGTACCAGGTACAATATGAGATGATGATGTTGTTTAGTTGCTAAGTTGTGTCCAATTCTCTTGCCCCATGGGTTGTAGCCCATCAGACTCTTCTGCCCATGGGCTTCTCCAAGTAAGAATACTGGAGTACCATGCCCTCCTCCAGGGGATCTTCCTGACCCAGGGATCAAACCTGCATCTCCTGCACTGTGGGTGGATTCTCTACTGCTGAGTCCCCAGGGAAGTCCACGATATAAGGTACTTGAAGACAAAAAGACGAATAATAAAAATTCTTTTCCCAATTTCCTATGCCATTTAAGTTGTCCCTTGCTTCATTTTCATCTTTTGTTTTCCTGCTGTTTTCAAGTATTTAAAATGGGTAATGTAGATATTAGAAAAGCACTTCATAAATTCTAAACTGCTGTGAAAGTATTCACTTTTATTTTTATCATTGCTTATTATATTGGATAAATTTCCATGTGCCTGCCTCATAGGTAACGTCAGCCATTTGTTAATTCCATTTGTATTCTAGCCGAATGATTCAACTTGGTGTTTGTGGTTACTGAGTAAAAGACACATAGTCAATTAAAATTTCAAAACTAATATTCAGCATGAGATGACCGAGTTGCTAAATGAAAATGAATATTATATGATGAAGGGAAGCTGCATATTTACTTAAGTTTTTCTATCAAATTAGCAACTTGCTTGTTACAGAGAGTGAATGCTAATTAGTTCTCTGAGCTACAGAAAGCAGCCCATGCCTGTCCCAGGATAGTGTTTGTTAAGCGGCCTCATTTCTTTGAGGTCTTGGCCCCCTTTTTTCTGATACTGACATAAGAGAAGGGCAGAGGACCATGTCATGTGCCAGGAACGGTGTCGAGTTATAACCACCCATCACCTCTTTAATCAGCATCTGAGATAGTCCTGTTTCTTTAAGTAGGAGCACACCTTGGAAACACTGGCGGATCTTCCCAGCCAGTGAAAAGCTGAAACTAATAAAGACCCAGAGATAGAAGACCCTTGGATTCAGGCCTAAAGCAAATGCGTAGACTCCAGTAGGGCAATGACAAAGCCATCTTGTCAGCCTTTGACGTTAATGATAAAGAAACTTCCTTCTTCAAACACATTCACTATACAAACATGCATAAAAAGGTTGGAGATGGAAAAACAAAATTTCTAGTGATTGTTTTAAAAGGATCTTACCTTGATCATGTTCCTTAAATGTTTCTAGGTTGAAAATCTGAGACCACCAGTGAAAATTTTAACAGGAACATCCATGATTTTGTAACAAAGGGAGACAGATTCAAGTGCCAGGACAAAGAATACAGGCAGAAAAGTATGATTGAAAAAACTTTGAGTGACGTGGCACGTGGGTTGGGGTGGAGAGGGGATTGAACCGGAGTCTGTGTTAAGTGATCAGGCTTGGTTCTAGTTTACACTAGCCTGAACACACGTGAGGCAATGCCTTCCATCTGGGTACCATGTTCAAAACAGAGTCATCTAAAAACAACAACAACAACAACAAAAAAGCAGAATCATCTAGAACATGTTCAAGGGAGAGTCACCACTAGTATTAAGAATTTGAAACCAAGAAGCCATTTAAGACCTCAAATGCATCTGAAACATTGAGTTTCATGTGGAAGGAGAAACAGAAGAGTAAGATCATCTACTTAATGTCCTCTGTGTTCTGATCCGTCCAAGGACCAGAAATCACCCCCAAATCATATTATGGTGGCCCAGTATGTAGTTGAGGCTGGGTCTTATGCATCAGCTTGTATAGCAATACCATGGTGTTACTAGAATCCTAACTTGGGTCTTTTGATCTTTAAAGCCCGTATTCCTTACTCTCCACTTTGTTCTCTCTTGAATGGTTACAATGAGATCAGTGAGTATAGACTTTAACAGTGATTTGGATTCAGTATGATGAAGACTTTTCTACTATAGTGTTTAATGGTAAACTAGGTTTTTGTAGGAGAAAGGAATTATTCAGGCCTCAGCAGGATGTCCTCTTGGCTGGAGTGCTGGCCTTTAAGATCCTTTTAAAAGTGTGTGTCTGTCTTTTTTTAAATTAGAGTTGCTTGCCCATGTTGCATTAGTTTCTAATATATAGTAAAGTGAGACAGCCACGTGTATACACATATCCCTGCTTCTGTGAATTTCCTGCCCATTGAGGTCACCAAAGAGCAGTGAGTACAGTTGCCCGTGCTATGCGGCAGGTTCTCATCAGTTATCTGTATTTATATAGTAGTGTACATACGGCAATCCCAGTCTCCCAGTTCATCCCACACCCCCTCATCCCATTGATATCCACGTTTGTTCTCTACATCTGTGTCTCTGTTTTTGCTTTGTAAAAAAAAGTGTATGCCATTTTCCTAGATTCCACATGTATGCATTAATGTATGAAAGTGTGTGCTTCTTGATCTTATGAATAAACCAACAGAATGTCAGAGTGTAGTAACACATCACTAAAGAGAATAAAGGCAGGCAGAGAAGGGACGTGTCATGGCAGGAGGTGAGAAGCCAGAAGACACACAGGGAGGGAAAGCCCCACTGGTAATTAAGAGGCAGCAGATCCAGAGGACCCCACAGACCAGGGTTTCAGTTTCAAGTGGAAAAGAAATAAGACGGAAGCCATCAGCACCCTGAGAACTGATCCTGAGGTGACGTTCTACAGAATCAGCCCCTCCTCCCCACCAGTGATAGGTACTGTAGCAGGGCATGTGTGGTCCAGGACCCTGGGTGATGACAGGTGTGTAAGTGTGGTCAGCTCCCAGAAGTTGCATCATTTTCATGTTTGTTTGTTTTAAAGATTCATCCTTAGTAGAGCTGTAATGGACATTGCATGGACAATGCAGTAGATTGACTTGTAGAGGGGGAAATTTGTCTGAATGAGTCAAGATGGTCAGATGTGTATTTCTAAGAACAGCAAAGCAACGAAGGTGCATTATTCCTAGAGCCTCAGCAGAGAGATGAAGGGAAGAAATGGCCATGAAAATCAGATGCCCACTGAGTTCTGAAACATACAGCCATAATGATACTTTCTAAACCATGTTTCCCAATGAGTATTGCTGTGGTGAGCATACAGCTCCATCACTTGAAACTATGTAAATCACACCAGGTAAGTTTCACCTGGACCAAATGGCCTTTCAAGATGATGGTGAGGATGCTCTTGACTCTGAAATGTCCTCTTTGCATGTGCTCCCACAGGGGTGTGTTTGCTGACCCATCTCCTACCAGTGACCTGGGCACACCATTGGTGTCAGGCCACCCCAGCATCCTAGAGAGAATTCCCGGCTGATGGAAATTGCCACATAGTCTGTATTTGGCAGGAAGACAGTTTCCCTTCATCCAGGCTCCTGTGATGACAAGTGGGGCTTGGCAGGGCTCCTTTGCCAAGCGAAGTGTATGAACTCTATCTTCTCCATGGGTTCTACTTATGTCTCCTTTGAACAAGAGGCTTCTCTGTTGGAGGAGGAGCGTGGGAAGCTGGTTCCCAACCTGTCTAATTGACTGCCACTGCTCTTTCTGAGTTTGGCGAGCTCCCCAGTTGGAGAGCTGTGATTCTCTTGCCATCCACAATGATGGATTGAAGGTGACAGCCCGAGTTAAAGTTCTAAGCTCCCAGCTGGCTAGTGGATTTCACAAGTACAGTGTTGCAAGAGTCATTTATCAGAAGTGTGAACCCAGAGATTTGGATGTTTGAGGTTGACAGCTGTTAGACACACTAGTTAGAGAAATAACTCACAGAAGATTAGGATAAGAAGGTCTTTGATTTTTTTTCATCCATGTGATTGGAAATTTGGAATAAGGAAAGGTCTCAATGGACACTTCTGCTGTTCAAGCACCAGGAAGAGATTTGGGTGACCTCACATTTCAGTGGAGGCAGCCTTCAAATAAGATGTGTGTGTGTTTGTAAATAAATTTAAAACCCTGGAAAAGATATCCTAGAAAACATTAAGAAAAAAAAAGATTTACTTTTGTGTATGAATCTAATGCTGTTATTAGTAGTGGGTAGATAATCCCTGAGCAAAGTCACAGAAAGTAGTGGGTCCAGTGTTTTTAGTCACAGATTGTAGAGTCCATGACAATTTTGCACTTCAGACAACGAATATGTTTATCCTCCACAGGGAAGTAAATGAAATCATCATTTGCAATGCTGTCTGTTTTGTTTTTTTTTTTATTGTCAAATCTAAACATCAGTGTTCAACGTAAGACATTCATTCATTTCCTGGCAGTGACCCAGATTCGGTTAATTCTTGGGAGTTAACAGCTTTGGTCAGGACAGAGGTTCGAGCTTTTTTCCTCCCCTTCCTGCTGTAAATAATTATCCAAATTCCATTTCAAAGATATGTCTATGGATCTCTCTTCTTGTAAAGTTTAGTGGATATTGGGCCTCTTGATGTAACATAGCAGTTCCCAAGGCAGACGAGACTCAGTTTTCAGAGAAAATTTTAACGTGCCAGCTTACACATCCCATATAAACTTAATAAAACCAGATTGGCCCACTGTGAAAACTCCTTCTAAGACAGGCTGTCTGTATCAGGAGCTGCCTTTATTCTTGGAGGCCACAGGGGTATCCTTCTGTATGTGACCCTTGAAGTGAATTGGTTTTTTCATAATACATTTTGGAAGGACTCTATTTCTGCTTCTTCCCAATCACACACCCACATGCTTATTACACTGTTTGTCCTTCTTTGTCTTTTTCACATCTCCTTGCCCCAAATCCCTGCTTTATGTATTTAATTTTTAAATTGGTTTTTATTGGACTATAGATGTTTTCCAATGCCGTGTTAGTTTCTGCGGTACAAAGTGACCCGTTCCTGCCCTGACCTCTTATCTCAACTTTATTTTCTGAGATACTGATGAGTGAGTCGATAGAGTTCCTTTACTCATAAGGTCAACTTTTTCTCCAGGTTTCCTTTTTTAATTTTGTGGATTAAGAGCCTTTAAAAAAAAAATCTCTTTTGTGTATTACATCCTCTAATCATCACTAGCCCCCATATAAGAGGTATGATTTCTCTCTTGTACAGGAAATTGGACTCAGAGTGCTTACGTCATTTGCTCAAAGTCAGAGCCAGAATTTGATTCTGGAGTTGTTGACTTCCCGTGTCCTGTGTTTTTATTTTCTATGCTGTAGTCTCCAGTGTGTTGGCCCATTTTCCCATCATATAGGAAGATTCCTTATTTCTTATCAAGAAAAAATAAGATAGACCTCTTTCAGCATATAGAAGTGATATAGGTAGAGAATATTCCGAATTTCTTGGTTTTTATAGGGGTGACTTATATCTGAAAAAAGAAACATGAGGTGACAATTCTTAAAACATTAGATTGGAGTTCTAATCAGACTGGAAAGTAAATAATCACCAGAAAAATGCTGAACATCATATGAAATTCTGTTAATAGTGCCTTATATCTTGCCTGTTATTTTTTTTTTTTAATGTTTACTGTATTTTTTTTCTTGGTTGTGCCATGCGGCCTACAGGATCTTAGTTTCCTGACCGCGAATTGAATCCGTGCCCCCTGCAGTAGAAGCGTGGAGTCTTGACCACCAGCATGCTTGGGAAATCCCCTGCCGATTATTTTAGCTGTCTTTCGATATTTCCTCATCCCTGACTCCTTCTCGTATATTAGGCCATGATTAAGTTTGCTACAAAACTGAATCAGTAAAAAATTAAGTAAAAGTTATAAAAACAAAAAGTCTGTACCTGGGGCCCAGCCTAGCTTGCCCAAGCGTGGCCTCTCCATCAGCAGAATCAGCAGCTTTGTTCCCGTTGCATGTGCCTCCAGGATTGAACTCACTCTTACTATTCACGTTTCCCTGAATATTTCTAGACTTGGATTTCTGGTACTTGAGCAGGTATGAGCAGTGCTTTCTTCAACTTGTAGTAATAATAATAGGTAACATGTACTTGATTCTGGGAAAGATTGAGGGCAGGGGAGAAGGGGGCGGCAGAGAATGAGATGGTTGGATGGCATTACTGGCTCATGGGGCAGGGGTTTGAGCAAACTCCAGGAGATAGTGAAAGACAGGGAAGCCTGCCGTACTGCGGTCCATGGGGTCACAAAGAGTCAGACATGACTGAGCAACTGAACCGACAGCAACAACATGTAATGAATCCTTAAATTCTGGGCACTGGACTGAGCATGTCAGTTGCATTATCTCACTGAATTGTCCATACTTACAAAGGAGAGAATGAAATCACGTTTGGAAATTTCGTAACTTCTGAACATTCACAGCTGCTAAGGCATTTGTTCAAAGCCACAGAGATGGTCAGTAGTGACCTTGGATTTAAAGCTTTAATTTTTCTGACTTCATTGACCAAGTCCTTCACCCTAGTTCATATTCGATTTCCATGATCCAATGCAGTATTTGTTACATACTAATTGCTCAACAAATGGTTCTTGCATTGCCAAATAAGATAGTCTCTATGCTGCTGAAACACACTAGACTAATAATTAGTAGATGAAAGATTCAGTTAGAAAGATGCTGCATTTGGCTTTGTGATCTCAACAGTTCACATTACCTGTCTGGACTATGGGTTTTCTTCATCTGTAAAATGAAGGGGAAATGGTAAAACGAGCCCTAAGATCTCTTCTATACTCCAGTGAATAAAACCACAAGTGGTGACTAGAAAAATAATTCAAAGCCACTCGCTGACACACCAGTTATTGGGCAAATAGCTATTGCATTATTCCAGTTGCTCTTCAGTTCAGCTGTAGTGGTATAATTCCATTTAGATCCAATCTAGATACGTTTTTGCAGGGCCTCTATCATTTTTCAGACTCTTTGAAAAACAAAATACATGTAGGCTTCAAACCCTGAGTTTGGAAATCTGAAATATACATAAGATGATATGAATGAGCCTGACTTTGATTATCATAGGGCAGCAGAGCTGGGGGCGATAATAAAAAAAACCTATAAAATTGAACTTGATCTGACCCATGGCAGGTCTTCTTAATGTGGGGATGCTTTGGCTTTCAAGTGGATTCTTTCACTGTATTATACCAAGTGTGGATAAAGTGATAACTAAGTTTAAAAGTGATTGTATAAAGTGAAGTGCACTGTCGCACAGGAAAGCATTTTGCCCCAGGGAGACCAAGAGTGTAACCTCATTTCCTTTCTTTTAAGGACTCTCTGGGTTGCTTGTGGCTGCCACAGTTGGGTGGGTTGGTTTGTTGTTTGCCAAGTTAAGATAATCTTTGCTATTTTTTTTTTTTTTTCTTTTTTGAGGAATTGTTATCCGAAAGGACTGTTTTAAGAGGCAGAAGAAAAAGGCAGAGAAACTGGGAAAGAGCCAGCAAAAAGGACCAGAGACAAAGATGTGTGTGTGTGTGTCTGAGAAAGATACATTAATTCATAAGCCTTTATAGATATTTGGAAAAACGACATAGGACAGTTATATTGGGGAGGCCACTGGGTTTGCTTGAAGGTCAATGATGCAAAAAAAATTAAAACGCAAAAGTTGATGGCTTCGGCAGCTGCCTTCTCTCAGAGTTTATAGACACTTCCCCACCCCAGCACTGACACAGTCCCTCCCCCAGCCGCTATGGCATGACTATTCAGCACAGATCCCCGTGGTCAGAAAGATCCCCTGGAGAAGGGAATGGCTGCCCTCTCCAGTAGTCTTGCCTGGAGATTTTCATGGACAGAGGAGCCTGGTGGGCTGCAATCTATGGGGTCGCAGAGAGTCAGACACTGCTGAGTGGCTAACACACCGGTTCTCCCTGCATATGGTAGAATGCTTCATCCGTGCAGGTGGCAGTGATCATGAAGGTCAGGGTGGCCTTTGGACTGATGGACAGGTGAGTGTTGTGCCACTTGTCTGACTTTCTCTCTCCTGTTGTTTGCACTGCTTGCCTGCTGGTTTGGTAGTTAAACAGAGACAATAAGCAGTGTGAGCTTGCACTACCAGTCAGGTTGGAAGCCATTGAACACGGTCCAGGCTTTACATATAAAGCATTCTCTTGTTTCCTTTGTAAACCAGTTGTTCTCCCAAAGAAGGATCCAGAAAGTGCACTGAACACAGTCAAACCACCTGATATAAGCCAGTAAGTTTGGGCTGTGGATTCAGCCTGCCCTCCTGCTTATATCACTATAAATTGTAGAACATTTGCCACCTACTTCTAACAGTTTGAAAATAAGATTTCCTTTGCCTGGATCTTAGGAAAGCTGGTGGCACAGGTGTAGTTCCCAGCATAAAGCACGTGTTCAGTGTTTGATGATCATTATTATGATTTTGATCCCTCTTGTTTTCTCTCTTCCCTGAGGTTAGTTGATTTCTACTGTAAGGATGCTGTCTGTTGACCTGTCTAATAGATGGTCAGGCTTCAGAATGACTTGATGAGTACCCTTTTGGAGGATAAAATCACAAGCTTTCTAATTTCAGGCAAAAAATATGCTAAAAATAAGGTGAATGCTAGTAGTATGCTCGGCTTCCCTTGTGGCTCAGCTGGTGAAGAATCCACCTCCAATGCAGGAGACCTGGGTTTGATCCCTGGGTTGGGAAGATCCCCTGGAGAAGGGAAAGGCTTACCCACTCCAGCATTCTGGCCTGGAGGCTTCCATGGACTGTCACATACAGCTGGGTCCAAACAGTTGGACATAACTGAGCAACTTTCACTTCACTTCTAGTAGTGTGCTAACCTAGCAGTGTTGTAAAATAATAATGTTAGATTAGTGTTTAGCGTTCAGTCTGAATCCATTTTGGAGACTTTTACTGTTCTCCTGCAAAGCAGCACAGCAGGTTTATGAAAATCTCACCTTCAGAGTTTTTGGTTTCATATTCTTGGAACTTCCCTGGTGGTCCAGTGGTTAAGACTTCGGCTTCCAATGCAGGGAGTGCAGGTTTGATCCCTGCTTGGGGAGCTAAGATAACCACATACCTCTTGGCCAAAAAACCAAAACATAAAACAGGAGCAATATTGTTACAAGTTCAAAAAAGACTAAAAATGGTCCACATTGAAGAAAAAAAAAAAAACACCCCCAAACAAAAAAGTTCTTGGTCTCATATTCTCAACTGCAAATCTTCAGGTTCATATAAGAATATTGGCGGTAACAACCCCAATGAGAAGCACTCTCTCCCTTTGTTTCTTAGGGAAACTTTGTCAAGTATTGTTTGAAAATGCAAAGATTTCATCTGAGTTCTTGTTGAATTTTGACAGCTCTTTTGTTCTCTCTCTTTTTTTTTTTTTTTAAGCTCTTTTGTTTTCTTTGCTATATTTGAATATGTTGGATTCTGATGACTGGTCAGAACATGGTTATCAGGAGAATTCTGTGGTTTTAAAACATAAAATATTGGCAGTTGAACATATAATTATAATCGTGCATGTGTGCTAAGTTGCTTCAGTAGTGTCCAGCTCTTTGCGACCCTACAGAGCATAGCCCGCCAGGCTCCTCTGTCCCTGGGATTCTCCAGACAAGCATACTGGAGTGGGTTGCCATGCCCTCCTCCAGGGCATCTTCCTGTCCTGCATTGGCAGGCAAGCTGTTGAGTACTGACGCCTCCTGGGAAGCTCATAATTATACCCAATCAACTATTAATTGGAGTTGGTGATGGACAGGGAGACCTGGCGTGCTGTGATTCATGGGGTCGCAAAGAGTCGGACATGACTGAGTGACTGAACTGAACTGAACTATTAATTGTAGAGAGGCAGGTTAGTCATGAGTAAGACCAAACAAGTTCTAGATACCTTATTTCTGGGCCAAGGCATTTGATAATTGGGCCATAGGTGATTAGTGCCACATGTTCACCTCTGTCCATCTTCACACAATAACTGCAGTGGTATCAGGAAGAGGAGGAAGTGAGTTTGACATCTGGGCAGCTGGAGTGTCCTCATTCTAGCATTAACTGAGCTGACACGCTCCCAGCCTGGATGATGCGTCTGAGTGGGGTTGATCCACAGTTCTAATCAAGCTCTGACTACATAATTCTCCAACCAGGCAGGCAAAAGAAGCTGTCCCAGGTCTCTGATGCTGTTATGAATAAGCTGCTCTGAGATCAGAAGTGCATTTCCCATGTAGTTAAAGCCATATAAGCTTTAAATCTCTTCCTTGTATGGGCCCCCTTCCAAATTCTACTTTGTGTCTGACTTGTAGGTCTCTCAGAACCTGGAACATTAGCATTTGCTTCAATCATGACTTCAGGGTAAATTTCTTCCTGCAAAACTAAAATTAGAACATGGGATGCTTTACTGCAATGTTTTAAAATGTTAATACCATAACTTGTGTTGGTTAATTGCCAATTACCCAGCATTCAGATCTTAGAAATTTTGGGAGGGTCTCAGATGCATCGCTAAGTACTCTAAATGAATTAACCGTCAATGTCAATAAAAATTCCTATAACAGAGCATTTTTCCTCCATAGAAAAGGTGTGGCAGAAGCCCTCCTTCAGAAGAGAACCTTTTTGATTTTTTTTTAACTTAATTTTATATGCAGTGGAAGCTTACCACTTTTATTTAACTTCACAACCCGAGGGATTGGAATAGCAGACAGTGGAGAAAATAGATTAAAAGAATAAGTTAAAAAAAAATCTTACCTAAACAAGCAAAAAGTAACAGTAAAGATCAGAGGCAGCTGGGAAAAGACAGAAGCTGCATGAAAGAAATCAGTAGGAATGTGGGGTCATTTAAAGTGTCCAGGCACATGGATCGAAACCAGCTTTGTCCTTAAGGATTTAATTTGCAGGCAGGTAACAAAATCACTAATTAGAACATCAGGCATCAAGTAGCCCTTTATATTCTATAGACTAAAGGTAGTGAAATTGCACTAAAGTAAAACTGGATTAAAGTCAGTACTCTCCCCTCCCATTCAGGATGCCGTATAACGCTGAGCAGAGTTCCCTGAGCTATACAATTGGTTCTTATTGGTTATCTATTTAAAATATGGCAGAACGTGCAAGTCCATCCCAAACTCCCTAACTGTCCTTTGGAGGGGAGTTTGGGGGAGAATGGGTACTTGTATATGTATGAGTTGCTGTGGTCTGTACCCGAAACTATCACAGCATTGTTAACTGGTTATTCTCCAATATAAAGTAAAATGTTTACAAAAAGTAAACTCAGCATTGTTTTTCTCAGTAGGACATTTTATAATATCTGAGGCCATATACTTTGGTGGTTAAGGGCACAGATTTTGGAGTTGGACTGCCAAGATTTTGAAATTTGGGTATAATCAATGTATAGTAAAGTCCACATCTTTAAAGTGTCCAATTGGATGAATTTTTGACCTGTATGGTGATGTGTGAACATCACCACAATTAAGATAATATGCCTAACCATCACCCCCATCATTTCTTCATTCCACTTATGAATGCATAGCTCCCTTTTCTGCATTCCCTTTCCACTGCAATCACTGATCTCCTTTGTATTACTATAAGCTTGCTTTTTCTAGAAAATTATATACATGGAATCATACTGTGTGTGTTCTTTTTTTGATCAAAATTCTTTCACTTGACTCAATTGATTTTAGATTCTTCTATGTTGTGTGTTTGTTACTTTTATGCCTCAGTAGTATACCATTGTGTATCTGTGTGACAGTGTTTATCCATTGGCCCACTGATGACATTTGGATTGTTTCCACTTTTTGGCTATCACAAGTAAAACTGTTAAGAACTCTCATGTGCAGAATCTTTGTGTGGACATGCTTTCAATTGCTTGAATAAATACCTCTGAGTGGAATGACTGGGTTATATGCTAGATATATGGTGATTATACTGGGCTTAAATCTGAGTTATATCATCAACTCGCTATGACATTGTGTTAGTCACTTAATCTGTTGGATGGTAACCAAGGCACCAGTTTATTGGAAGGATTAAATGAGATGATTCATGGAAAGCACTTAGTAAGCATTTACAGTTTTGCATAATTATTTCTTTTAAACTTTAACAATTTAAAAACAATTTAAAAATTTTATCAGTGCTGAAATTTATTTTTTTCTTCTCAGGAAGGTTCATTCATGTGAAAAATGATGATTCCATCATACTGCATCAGAAGGGTCTAAGTCTATTTTTATTATATTTCCTTAGGACATGAGCCGTGTGCATGGTTACCAGCTAACAACATACAGAGAATGATAGGCAATCGACCTTTGAAGTGATAGGTTCAAATGAGTAATTCCAGTTTCTGAAAGACTATTCATAAATTAAAATGCAGGGAAGGTGTAATCAGTCTAATAAGAGTTAGTAATAGATACCCATTTCTGTGTGGAGAGTCAATGATAAAAGAGCTAAGATAAAGGAAATGCAATTCTGAAGTGTCTCCTTTAGAGTGTGGTAAATTGAGGAGTGATCTTTAGATTGAGGGCTAAGACCACTTTTCTTATCAGTTGCGTTGCTTTGGGAACATCATTTAACCTCTCTGCTACTTCGAAGAATGAGCCTCCAGCTCAAAAATTTGTGAATCTGTGACATATGATGTGACGAGATACTTCCTTAACATTGCTGGCACTCCCTAAAATCTAAACATTGAGTTGAATCATGGTTAATTATGCCCATGGGGAGTTTTATAATTGCTTATGGAGAGGAGCAGTGTTTTAATGGATTTATGCAGGAGTCTTCACTGGTGTCTGGATTCAGTGTTGTGATCTCTTTTCCACGCTAGTGATGCTGAGGACTCGCCAAAGGTCACAGGTGATGCAGCTGAGCTCTCAGGCTATAGAGAGGGTCAGAGCTGATCCGCCATGCCCACCCATGTCTGCCTTCAAGTAGGCCAGACCTGGGTGGTACCGAGACCTCTTTCTTTTTCCCAAGAGTAATTGAAGAAGAGACTCTCTGCTAAGGATGCAGTTTTTCAGACACCAAGCCCAGATAGAGTCAGGGACGTGGTGGTTTTTCTTCGATTTTATGTTTAGTTTTACTGTTGTTTTGGATATTCTTTTCAGCACTGCCTTCTGTGAAATTAACTCTGATGCGGCACTGAAATTGACACCTGCTCTCTGTCTTCTCCGCGAACAGCTGGGTGAACAGATGCCTGTGAGCCACTCCTGTTCAGTAACCCCCCTGAACTATTTTGTCAGGACGATCACGTGCATTTTTCACACTTATTTATTTATAAGTTTAGATGCTTTTCTGTGAGTAACATTCAAAATGCTGACCCCATCATGGGAGAGTAATGATTGAGAAATTTTGCACTGGTTATAAATTCTGATACAGTACATCATGGGCTTCAACTGCTGAGTGATCTTAATGTTGTCTTTTTTAGATGTACGCTTGAGGAGACATCAGTGTCTTTAATACATTTCCATCTCCCTATCCTCTCATCTCAACATCACCACCTAGCAGTATGCAAGAGAGGGGTTTTGATAGGAGTTTCCATGGTTCATGCTAATGTCTTTTCAAGTAAAATTTGGTTGTTTTCTTGGAGGAATCCTCAGAGGCAGGAACAGCTTATTTGTCAGTATCTTATTTAGATCTTGCTTTTAGACAGAGTGCTTTCTGTCCATTCTGACATAAGGAAGGAATGTTTTGGGTCACTACTGACATTTTGCTTATTGTTGTTCAGTTACTAAGTCGTGTCTGACTTTTTGCTCTGCCCCATGGATTGCAGCATGCCAGGCCTCCCTGTCCTTCACTATCTCTTGGAGTTTGTTCAGATTCATGTCCATTGAGTTGGTGAGACTATCTGACCATCTCATCCTCTGCCTCCCCCTTCTTTCCCTTCAGTCTTTTCCAGCATATGGGTTATGTGTTTAGCTTATTCAGTGGGTCTGTGGGGTTGAAGTACATGTATTGACTTCAGTTTCCAATCATTGAGAAAGCAGTCAGCTTTTTCTACCAAGTTAGGAAAATCTGCCCAATTGTGGGCAGTTCCTCTTAGCATTCTGGTGTGTACACAGTACACATTGAATTTTGCTCCCTTCAGTAAGTTACTCGAATGCTTTCTCTCAAACAAACCTAACTTCTGATTATCTCTGTTGGAAAAGCTAGAAAAGCCTCATCCTATGCAAATATGGAAAAACTATTATCTTTACGTATTCCATGGGGGTAGTAAAAGCAAATCAGATAGCCAAGAAAGTCAACTGTTGATCTAATTTCAACATTTCCAGAGTGGTAATCATATTTTTAGTTATTACTGTCAGAATTATCAATTATTAAAGGTTTGTGTTTGTTATTTTTTTCACTCCTGCATTATCCAAATTGATTGGCATGCGGTAAAAATTTTATTTGCCTTTTATTTTCTCATTGTTGTAAAATGTTTACAGAATACAAATGATGGTATTAAAATTATTGTGCAGTATTCATAATCAGAGTTCTAAATTAAAGTTTTAAAAGGAAACGCGATGAAACTTCTCAATTTTGTGTGTGTGTGTGTGTGTATATATATATATTTTTTTTTTTTTCAATAGTTTATAATGACCTATAATGGAAAACAAAAGATTCAGTTTAACGTTGGAAAGCAAGGAAGGAAATCAACCCTGAATACTATTTGGAAGGACTGATGCCGAAGCTAAAGCTTCAGTACTTTGGCCACTTGATGGGAACAGCTGACTGATTGAAAAGACCCTGATGCTGGGAAAAATTGAAGGCAGGAGGAGAAGGGGATGACAGAGAACAAGATGGTTGGATGACATCACCAATTCAGTGGGCATGAACTTGGGTAAACTCTGGGAGATAGTGAAGGATAGGGAAGCCTAGAATGTTGTGTTCCATGGGGTCATGAAGAGTCAGACATGACTTGGCAACTGAACAACAACAAAAAAAAATGGAGAAGACTCTGAAGAAGGATGTGTGTGTGTGTGTGTGTGTGTGTGTGTGTGTGTGTGTGTGTAATCATATCACTTTATTATATACCTGAAACTAGCATTGTAAGTCAACTACAATTTTTAAAGAAAAGTACATGGAGAGTATAGGCGACCTGGGGCAGTTGTGAGCTGCTGGAGCAGAGAGTGAGTGACAGAGTTAGAACAATGGTCTTCCTGGACTGGAAGACCAGGATGGATGACTGACAGGGAGTTTTCCAACCTCCATTCCCACAAACACACATAAAGCACTTTATCCCAATAGAAAAGAGGACTTCTCTGTCTGACTAGAGGGATGAAGAAAGAAAAGAAAGTGAAGTCACTCAGTTGTGTCTGACACTTTACGACCCCATGGACTATAGCCTATCAGACTCCTCCGTCCATGGGGATTTTCCAAGCAAGAATACTGGAGTGGGTTGCTGTTTCCTTCTCCAGGGGATCTTCCCAACCTAGGGATTGAACCTGGGTCTCCCGCATTGCAGGGCAGAAGCTTTACCATTTGAGCCACCAGGGAAGTCCATTGATTAAAGGGATACGTGCTTCTAAATAAAAATATTCTTGGGAATGCCTTGGTGCTGAATACCCTGTACAAGGTCAAGAAAGAATACGGCAGTCCGTTGAATGACAGACACAGCAGTTAGTAAATGATTGTGTGTGGACTAGAGGAATTTTCACTCTGTGGATTTTTATTTCATAGCTATTTGATTTAAAACTAGTCACTTTACTTGCAGTGTGGTCACTAGTTTGATATGTTGGGGATTCTGCATGGGTGTTACAATGTGGGGGTGAAAAAATAAAGCAGCAGATGGGATTGGAGGAAGTGAAGATCCCTGCATGGTCCACGGGGTGCCCCGGGATCTTCCATTTGCAACTTACAGAGATTTATTCCGTGCTTTGTCTCTGGTTACCCAGGTCCCCTCTTCACAATATGTTTGGTCATTTGAGATGTACAATTGAGAGAAAAAAACTGAATTTGTGTATACTAGTATGCTGCCTGTTGGTAACAAGTAGCACTGATTTGGTAACCCCAGAGTTGAGGTTTACCTAACAACCACCCCAAGAGACATCAAACTTTGTTGATTCATTAGAACTTTGCAACTCACGGGCCAAAAATTCCCAGTTAGATGTTAGGTGGGCAAAAAGTATTTTGGTTAAAACTTTACTCTTGATACTCACTGTCCTAAGAGTAAAGTATAATTTCAGGGGAAGAGAATAGTTTTCTGAAATTAATATTCTATAGTTTAAAAATGGTTGATTTCAGAACCTGGGAACATACCTGACCTATGAATATTGTAATAGTGATTATAATTACACGCCTATTGTAACTATATTGACATAACTTAATCACAAAGATAACAATTTTTGGGAACACTCAGAGCAAAATCCTTAATATTTCTACTGTATAAATCATGTTGGAATAATACAGATTTTTTCCATTATAATCTAGACATTTTTATTTATGAGTACTCAAAAACTAATAATGGCTTTTAATTGGACATTTGCCACCCATTTTTGATCCATGCCTAAGGGGATGGAAAAGGTAAGGCATACTTGACAATTTTCTTTGAGTAGTATTGCATGTTACATGGATTTTAACCACTGGACCACCAGAGAAGTCCCTGGATTTTAATTCTTACTTGATCTATTACTCAAATAGCCTTCCACATAGATAGCAAACAGAGTAGCCAAAACCAAAATGGTGTGGTGGGGGTGATGAGGGAGAAATCTTTATTTTTAGAGGAGACACATTTGAAGTTGATGGAACTAAGGGCCATTGTATTTATTTCTTCCTCTTCTCTTTGCCATTTTAAAACATTTTTGGCCTGTCATCTTGATATAACCTTTATACAAGTACTCAGAAGAAAGTTGAGATGCTTAATAATCATGCAAATTAGGCAGAACAGACACGTCTTTGATAGGAGAATTAACTAAGAGCAAAACATGTTATTAACAAGTGGCCAGTGATGTGACAAATATTTTGTGTAAATGGAATTAATAGTGAAACTTGTGGCAGCCAGCTTTTATTTTAAAAATGAGAAAAATCATAGTTAATCCAGCTTTATGAGACAAACATATATTAAGCAGATGTTGTGTTGATGACTTAGGCAATAGCATGCAATTTTTTTCCATTTTTTTTTTTTTTTATGTTTGGAAAAAATAGGGCAAAATGTCAAACACTGCAGGTTTACAATAGCCTATTTCATGGTATCAATACTGCAGAGTATGGGTTTTATTTTCTACACCCCCCCCCCCCCCATTTTTAAGACTCTTGGCTATCAATCTTGTAACATGCTGAAAATTTTAACTTACCATTGATGTAGTGAAGTGATTTTTGCCCCTGATAATTTGCAGTCTAAACAGATCCATTCATGGAATTTTTAGGACTCAGTGGAGCTCAAGGATAGGAGTCTTGTAAATAATATAAAATTCAATGATCCAAGTGTGTGAGTTCTGACTTTTCCCTGTGACCTCAGTATCCCAAGTGTTTGGATTAGATGTTATCTCGTGGACGGACTGGAGAAGGACACGGCAACCCACTGCAGTATTCTTGCCTGGGAAATCCCATGGACAGAGGAGCCTGGTAGCTACAGTCCATAGCGTTTCAAGAGTTGGATAGGGCTTAGTGACTAAACCACCATGGAAGGCCAGACAGAAGGGAGGATGCTCTCATATCCCATTACTCATTCTTATTCATTGTGTGAGACTTGATCCTCTATTGAGTGACCACACACTGTGTTTATAAAATTGCTTGCTGTGTTGTGTTGCTTTCTGAATCAACAAATGTTGAATCCACATTGTAAAACAACTATACTTAAATCGAATTAAAACAAAAAATGCTGAGTATGATCTTCTGCCATATATGCAGAAATTTCCCAATTCATCCCATCCTCCCGTTCCCCCTTGGTATCTGTAAGTTTGTTCTCTACGTCTGTGTCTCTATTTCTGCTTTGCAAATCAGTTCCTCTGTACCATTTTTCTAGATTCTACATATAAGTGATCTTATATTTGTCTTTCCTCTTTCTGATGTACTTCACTCTGTATAACAGTGTCTAGGTCCATCCACATCTCTGCAGATGAGATTAGTGTTATCTTATAGTACTTCTTTTTCAGTTTGAGGGCTTTCCATGGGGATGGGATATCCAAGGAGGGAACTTCAAGGGCAGTGTGTGGCATTGTTATTATGTAGCTGATGCATCATGGTCTTCAAAGAAATAGGAAGACTGTACCCAGTCATCTGCTCACGTGAACATTCTCTGGCTAACCTTACTGGACCTGAGGGGCAGGTGGAAATGCCACAGTTAGTGCAAGGGATTTGGTGAACAAGCATCTGAGTCCAGGATGACTTGGAGAGTACCTGACAATCTTTCCCAGGGCAGGCCTGGGCTCCAGGGTCAGGGTAACCCGCTCCGGTTCTGTGTATCAACTTCCTTCCCTTCCCTGCATCCCCTTGATCATGCTGTACCTGAAGGTGTGTCATCATTCACGGTTTGGAGCTTCCTAGGAATGTGTCTTCGGAGAAGGCAACAGCAACCCACTCCAGTACTCTTGCCTGGGGAATCCCATGGATGGAGGAGCCTGGTAGGCTACAGTCCATGGGGTCACTACGAGTCAGACATGACTGAGCCACTTCACTTTCACTTTTCACTTTCATGCATTGGAGAAGGAAATGGCAACCCACTCCAGTGTTCTTGCCTGGAGAATCCCAGGGACGGGGGAGCCTGTTGGGCTGCCATCTATGGGGTCACACAGAGTTGGACATGACTGATATGATTTAGCAGCAGCAGCAGGAATGTGTCTCAGAGAAACCAACTTTCAGTTAAATCCCTGTCACGTGGATTGCTTTGGGGGTGAGGAGGAAAGACAACCGGTGCTGCTGAAATTTGAATACCACTGGGAAACTCAAGTGGACATCCAGGGAGCGTTTATGTAGTGACTTGGGCTTTCCATAATTTTTTGTCAGGTATACTTGTTTTATTAGCGATGAGTGTTCTTAAAAGAATTAGAAAATTCAGGTCACCCAAACCTAAATGTTTAAGTCATCCAGCAGCTAGAGGTAAAGGTGGCATAAAATCTTACACCGACACACATCCCTTGCTGTGACTCAGGGCCCATCCAGTTTCAGAGCAGCATTGTGTTCAAAAGAAACGTCCGTCAAAAGAAGGGAAAGTCAAACTAGCATGAATTCTTTAGTTTCTTGGGGTGTTTAAGGGTTAAGTATGTGAAACGTGGTCATCACCTCTAACGTATGGTTGCTTCTTCTTCACAGCCTTCAAATACTAGGGCAGCTCCCACATCTTCTTGTTTTTTCTTTTACATACAACTTCTCCCCAAATAAAGTGAACGTGAAGTCACTCAGTTGTGTCTGACTCTTTGTGACTCCATGGACTGTAGCCCACCAGGCTTCTCCATCCATGGGGTTTTCCAGGCAAGAATACTGGAGTGGGTTGCCATTTCCTTCCCCAAATAAAACTCCCAGTGAAAAAAGCCCACCCGTATCAGATTGGTGCCACTTATCTTCCACTTCCTTCCATTTTGTTCCTAAATTTACAGGACTTAGAAATCTTAAAAACACCTGCTTGACTTGCTGGTTCCCTCCTTAGAAGGCTTAGGAGAGAATCAATGCAGGAGTGGGTCCCCAGCCTTCCTTAGCAGTTCAGGGTGGGGCTGCAGATCTGAAGACGTTAATTAATAAATAATGTGTGTCCTGCTACAGAGATATTTAGACCATGCCTTAGTTTTCTTCGACAGTTTTTTTTTTTCACTTAGCAGTGCATTGTATAGTTTGTTCTTTAATAATTATGTATGCACAGTCATTTCTGTTGGATTTCACAGATTCAATTAAAGTATAATTTATTTGCCTAGTCTGTTATTTCTGAATATATATGATACTTCTATTTTTTTCTCCCATTATAAGTTGCTGTGTGTATATATTTACGTACTGACTTGCTACTTTCCTTAGGATCATTTACAGAAGTGAAATTACTAAGTCAGAGATTGCACTTTTCAAATCTTATGATAGACGTTGCCATTTTATCTTCCAGCAAAGTATGGGTATAGTGACTTTGCCAGGACCTCAAAAAACCAAGAGGTCAGTATTCTGTTTTCATCTTTGTCAGTAGATAGGCAAATAAATACATAAATAGCATCTTGTGAAACATCTGGTTTCCTTTTTCATTAATTGAATTTTATTTGGGTAACATTGGCATGTAACATTATGTAAGTTTCACGTGGACAACTTTTTATTTCTACTCTTTGTACACTATAACATGCTCAACCACCAAAAGTTTAGTTTCCATCTCTCCTCATATGGTTGATCCCCCTTACCTGTTTTGCCTTCCCTCCCAGCTACCCCCAGGACATTGGTAATCACTGCCCTGTTCTCTGTACTTATGTCTGTTTTTGTTTGGTTCAGTTTGTTTATTTAGTCGGTCTTTTAAATATTATACATATGAGTTAAATCATATATATGTGTCTTTCTTCCTCTGACTTATTTCTCTTAACATATAACTTCAAGATCCATCCATGTTGACACAAGTAGCAAGGTTTCATCTTTTTATGGCCAAATAGTGTGTGTGTGTGTGTGTGTGTGTGAGAGAGAGAGAGAGAGAGAGAGATACCATCTTTATCCGTTCATCCATTGATTGGCACTTAAGTTTGTTTCCATATCTTGGGTATTGTAAATAATGGTGCAGTAAAGATAAGGGTGTGTATATTTTTTGAATTAGTGTTTTCATATCTTTTTGGATAAATACTGAGAAGTGGAGGATCGCTAGATCATATGGTAGTTCTCTTCTTAATTTCTTCTGTATGTTACACAATCTTCTTTGCGTTCCATAAATTACTCTTCTATCTGCAGCCTACTTTTTCATTGAGGTTTTAGTCTTGATACTTTGTAAGCGTGCTTAATAGATAAAAGAAGTTATCTGTATATCTGGGAAATATTTCCTAGAGTGGTATTGTCTTTGTAAAACATAAATCTTTTACACTGGATACTTGAAGAATTATCATTTTAATGAACAAATCAGAAATCTTTGCTAAATGATTCCTTTTTACCTCATGGCCACCACAGGCATCCTTTCTTCAAGTCATAGCACATGTGGTATCATCTCTCCTGTGCTGGCCCTTTTACAGAGCTTCAGAAATGAGAAGCCACTTTATATAATTCTGTAGTGTCGCTGTGTTGAATATAAATGAATGTGTTTGCAAATTCCACTGAAGGATCGCTTTTATCATTCTCATGATTTAAAGTTATTATATTGCACGAGAATTTCATGAAGGATCCATCGGAAGATTATATTAGATTGCCTATCAAAATGGGTGTTACTGACAAATGCTGGAGGATTTCAGAGAAGACTGTGAGACCAGCATCAGCCTGGGCAGTTGCTTCTTGTGGGAGGCAGTGGCTTGAAATGGCTCTGCTGTGATTTCAGTAGGTAAAGAGATAGAAAAAGACATTGTGGGTCTTGTTCTTTTTTTTTTTTCTTTTTGTATAAGCAGGAAAGGCCTCTTCCAACACACAGCAAGTAAATAAAAATAAATGGCAATGTCAGTACGCGGGCCAGCTGCTCACCCACAATTGAATTGCCCAGGAGCAAGATTCAGCTGCTTGTGGAAGCGCAGATGACCTTCTGTGCTACTCTCCGCAAGCCAAGCACACAGTGGCCTTGAGTCTTGGGTCAGACTTGGCAGTGAAATTACATGATCTCTGTGCTTCTGCTTGGATGGAATTTTGTCCTGTTCTGTATCTTTATTTCAGGTTCACATGCATGGGCTCAGATAATCATACTGTGTAACTGTAGCAGACTGTAAGTGATATTCCTTGATATGCTGAATAACTGTGCAGGAATATAAATGATATTTATGAGGACGCTGGGAGTGCTTTAAATATTGTGAAAATGCTGACTTTGACACATTGGGGATAATGATGCAGAAACACTAGGCTCTTTGTAAACTGTTTAATGGCAACAATTTTCTAAATCAAAGCAATCTGCACGTCCCCATTTACAATTTCATCTCTAACTACTATAGTCTCATAAAGAGGTTTACTACACAAAAGTTTTGCCTTTGTGAATGGTTGTCCCATACTCTGATGTTTTAAACCATTTATATTTTGTCTTTTAAGGCAGAAATATTATGTGGGGTTAGAAGGATATGTCATTTTAGCTGAAATATGGTTTTGTCAATACATGCAGAATTTAAGGAGCACGGGTTTTAAACATGTGAGATGCTTTCCTTCTATAGTGTTTAATATCCTAGATAAATATCAGTACTTAAACCAGCGGGGTTGTGTGCCTACACAGAAATAATGCAATGGTAATGTACATATGTCTCTAACCTGTTGAGTAATGGGTGTGCGATGGTAAATGCCAGAAGGATTACATGGTGTGACTGAATTTCATTTAATTTTTCAAATATGGCAAAGTTTAATCTGTGTATTAACTTCTGTATTTGCTAAATTATAGACATTTTCCTTTAAAAGCACATTTTTCTCAATGTGTGAGCTGAAAAGAATTCTTATAATCTAATTATATTTGATTGTAGCCAGTGCTGTTTACATTTCATAATGCCTACACTTATTTCTGACCTGCTGTATCTTCATTTAATGAGTTTTCCTCTAGAATTTTCTATGACCCCCTTTGTTTGCAGCAGATGAAAAAAATAAGTTAATAAAAAAGACCAGAAGGCCGAGTGAAAAATACCCGCTGGAAGACACTGGAAGACTTGTAAAAGGAGCAGGAAAGCAGTTTCCTACTCTTGTGTTCTTTCTGTCATGTGGAACATTTCTAGAAATAAAGATTCTACTGTATTCTGTGCTGAGTACATTTGAATCACCCATCTCAATGTTAGTAACTTCCCTCTGATTCCACTTTTCATGTTCATTGGCACAGAGAGATTTCTTTCATTCGGCAAAGTAATTTTCATCTTCTCTGACGGTATAAGACATGGGAAGAAAAGTAAACCTAGCTTTGCGCTCAGAAACGCAATATGCTAGCCTTGTATCTCTGGGAGTTTGCTATAAACTTTTATTTTAAATGTTCTTCTGTGTGCTCACAAAAATTTAGAGGATATGAAACACATATTACATTTTTTTTTTTACCCTCAAACACTGAACAAAAACTCATGCATGAAAGTGCCTGATAACATGGATAATGTCCAAAGGAAGGAAGAAAGGTTTTATGATTCTGATACAGACCTGACAGAAGAAAATTAGGTTAAAAAGCAGGATAATCTCTTGGTGAGGAGTGTGACTAACCAGTGGAAAGATAGAGAAGATTTGTACATTTAATTTCTGGGGATCTTGACTCTGTATGATTTTACCCTGAACTTTAGGTTCATGGTATGTATATTCTCTGGAGGATTTCCATGTCATTTTTATGTTGGGATTCTTAAAAGAGAAAAAAAAAATTCTCTAAATTGAAAAACTTTGGCTTTACCTGACTCTCTTTTTCAATTTTCTATATGCTTTTGGGGAAAAAGAGGAAATGAACTTTAGCTGGGGGTATGGGAGGTAAAAAAACTGTTAGTGGAAGCCATGATATTATCATTATTTAGACTAGTAGGAACACACAGGTACTGTGTAGAAATAATTGTCTTTGTGTGGAGTTGCAAATCAGATTAGAGGCTTTCAATCATAATGACTAATTAAATATTTATTTATATAGAAAATAATGAAAACTCATTAGGACTGCAAAGAATTTTTTTTCCATAAATATGCTTAAGGAATCATTTTATTTTTTTTTCTTTTCATTTATTTTATTAGTTGGAGGCTAATTACTTTAGTGGAGGATCACAATTCTGAATATATATTTTTTTAAATTTAGAGTTACAAATGAGATACTGTGAGAGGGCAGGAAGACTTCACTACTCCTTCATTTGCCCAGTTGGTTGCCCCACATTGCACCTCTTCAGCATAACACAGTACATCACTGCAAACCAGAAAATTTATACATTAGAGGACAGTGTACACACCTTTAAAATTGCTTATGCAAATATATTAAAGCAAATGTAGTTCCTATATCATTGGTGGTGTTTTACCAAAATTAAAAAAAAAAAAACATTCTATATACATTAATTTGCCTTTTTCACTAAAGAAATATACCATGGAATGAACAAAGTGAGTACAAGTCATGTAATCAGAGCAAGTTTGGGAGTGTCTGGAATGTCATAAAGCACAGTTGGGAGAGAACCAAGTTCAGTGGTTACAATGACTATTGCTTGCTACAGGATAAGGTGGATATACCAAATACTAATTAATAAGTAAATATTAGCTTCTTTATTTCCTGTGATCACAGATACAGACATTCTAGTTGAAGCTTTAGATCAGCCTGGGAAAATCGGTGTGGCGTTACCATGTTGAGAAGTTCTCCTCTATTCATGAGAAAAAGAACTTTAGGACAGGAATGAATGCTGCTTCTCTGTGACAAATGATGAACATGAAAAATTCTGATAATTCCAAAATTTGGAGAGGATGAAAAGAAGATTAATACATATGCTGCTGGCAGTAAAAATTGGGAAATATTTGTTTATTATCTAATAAAGTTGAAGGTTATGTGTATCCAAATTCAGCATTTTCATTCTAGAAATATATCCGAGAACAGAAGTTCTCAAATGCTGCTGTTTTGTCACTAGAGTCTAAAACTTTACTAGGAGACCCAAAGAGCTTTTGCTTCTGTAGGTTTTACCTATTGATTTTTTCTTTTACATTTTGGCCGTGCCTCAAGGCTTGTGGGATTTTTGTTCTCTGACCAGGGATTGAATACTCGCTGCCTGAGGTAGAAATGCGGAGCCTTAGCCACTGGACCACCAGGGGAAATCCTATCTGTTGATCTTTACCAAACATAAGCATTAAATTTTAGAACATTTTAAGATGTTTATTACCATATCTAGAATAACAAAAATATACCCACCACATGTTAACATAAGCAGGAATTTTTATGAAAATGAGCTATGTTTTACAAAACAAAAATGAACTGAAAAACATGATGTTTTTCATCTTTGCAAATCTTTTTAATGCAAATCTTTTTAATAGGAAGCAACTCATATCTGCTTCTGGATTCAATCTGTTGTGGTATGTTGTTTTGGTCCCCATATATGAAGAAAATCTAGGCCCACATTGATGTAAACTTGATGAAGGAAGAGGTGTTTTAACAATCATTTTAGACATTTATAGGCATTCTTTTTGATACTATATAAAACTTGACCTATAGTAGTTTTGTAAAGTTTATGGCAATATAATAAAACAATATCAAAGAACTTTTACTCTGTGTTTCTGTTCTGGTCGCCTGCTTTTTGATTGGGTGTTTATCCACAATAATTTTGTGATATCATGCAACACTCATTTAGAAAATATTGATTCACTTAGTTCTAAAGACCTTCCAAAGGTGGACCCATTTCATAATGCAACAGAAAGATTACCTTCATTAATATTACTACTGATTTCGTCTGAATAGTCTTTGATTATTAGGAAGCTGTAACTTTACAGCAGCAGATTAAAGTTTTCAACAATTCTAATTGTCAAATGAAAGCGCACACTTTTGTCATTGTCCATGAGTATTGTCAGTTGTTTTGTTTGAAATGATAATTTCACTGTTTATTTTCAAGACAATTTCTGCTAAATACTCAAGTCTGGATAATAGTGTTTTCAGTCTTTCAGTGTAACAGTGTTCCATGAAAAAAAAGCTAGTTTAGCATATACATCGGTGACTTAAGAGTGTTTTTTTTACTTCAGTATGCAAGAGAAGAGCTTTATGCATACTTTTTGTTATTTAAAAAGCATGTGTTCAAGAGTAGAGACTGAATAAAATTAATGATTGTTATTACTTTGTTAATGTTCTGAGGCTGACACTTTGTATCACTTTTGCCTCCAGTTTACTCACCATTGGTTTTACACCATGAGTTCAGTGTCAGTGCAGTGAAAAAAGAAAATCACACTTTAATATTGTTAGTAAAATAGATTTTTCTTCCTGGTCATGTGGATGTTGTGAAGCCTCAGGATTCTATGGATCACATTTTGAGAATGATTTAAAAAATTTGCATGTCTTCACCGCATGATAGACACAAGTATGTGTATAGTTTCAGTTCAGTCTCTCAGTCGTGTCCGACTCTTTGCGACCCCATGAATCATGGCTCGCCAGACCTGTATAGTTTAGTTGTAATACAAAAATACCTGGAAATAACTCCAGCAGCCGTTAACTTGAGGATGGAGAAATAAGTTGTAGTGCAAAGGCATGAAACTGTGCCATTTGCGGAGATGTAGGTGGACAGAGAGACTGTCATACAGAGTGAAGTCAGAAAGACAGGAACAAATACCTTATATTAAGGCAAGTATACAGAATCTAGACAAATGGTACAGATGAATCTATTTGCAAAGCAGAAATAGAGACACTGACATAAAGAACAAACGCATGGACATCCAGGGGGAAAAGAGGGTGGTGGGATGAGTTAAAAGGTTGAGATGGACATGTATACACTACTATGTATAACAGATGACTAATGCGAACCGACCATATAGCACAAGGAACCCTGCTGCGTGCTCTGTGCTTACCTAAATGAGAAAGAAATCCAAAACAGGGATACGTGTATACAACTAGCTGTTTCACTTTGCTGTACAACAGAAAATAACACGACGCTTTAAGCAACTATACGCCAATAAAAATTTAAAACTAAATTGTCGTGCACACGCATACCTCACTTGACTGCACTAACCTTCATTGTGCGTGGCACATACTGCATTTTGTTTTCATTGAAGGTTTGTGGCAACCCTGCCTGAAGCAAGTCTGTGGTGCTGTTTTTCCAAGAGCACTTGCTCACTTCATGTTTCTGTGTCACGTTTATTGGTAATTCTCTTAGGATTTCAAGTGTTTTCATTATTGTTGTGTTTGTTATGGTGGTTTGTGATCAGTGATCTTTGATATTACTATTGTAATTGTTGGGGGGCTGACAAACCCTGAGAGGCCACATTTAATTGATAAATGCATGTGATCTAACTGCTCCACTAACCGGCTTTTTCCCTCTCCCCGTCTCCTCTGGCTTCTGTCTTTGGGGGTTGGAGAAATATTAAAATTAGGCCAATTAATAATCCTTCAATGGCCTCTCGAGTGTTCAGATGAAGAATCCCATGTCTCCCACTTTAGATCAAAAGAAACAAATGATTAAGCTTAGTAAGGAAGGCAAGACAGACTGAAAGCTAAGCCTCTTGTACCAGTTAGCCAAGTTGTAAATGCAAAGGAAAAGTTCTGGAAGGAGATTAAAAGTGCTACTTCAGTGAACATGTATGTGATAAGAAAGCAGGACAGCCGTATTGCTGATGTGGACAAAAGCGTGAGTGTTCTGGGTATGTCAGTGCAGCCACAGCATTCCCTAAAGCCAAAGTCTAATCTAGAGCCCAAAGCCCTATCTATCTTCAATTCTGTGAAGGCTGAGACAGGTGAGGAAGCTGGAGGAGAAAAGTTTGAAGCTGGCAGTAGTTGGTATAAGGAAAGAAGCCATATTCATAAAATAAAAGTACAAGTTGAAGCAGCAGTTGCTGATGTAGAAGCTGCAGCAAATTATCCAGAATATCTAGCTAAGATAATGACGATAATACAGATTTGTTATTGTTGTTGAGTCACTCAGTCATGTTCAACTCTTTGTGACCCCATGGACTGCACCACACCATTCTTCCCTGTCCTTCACCATCTCCTGGAACTTCCTTAAACCCAAGTCCATTGAGTTCACAGACAGGCTTCCCTGTCCTTCACCATCTCCTGGAGCTTGCTCAAACTCATGACCATTGAGTCAGTGATGCCATCCAACCATCTCGTCCTCTGTCATCCCCTTCTCCTCCTGCCTTCAGTCTTTCCCACCATCAGGGTCTTTTCCAGTGAGTCAGATCTTTGCATCAGGTGGCCAAAGTATTGGATCTTCAGCATCAGTCGGCTCCAATATACAGGACTGACCTCCTTTAGGATGGTCTGCTTGGAGCTCCTTGCAGCCCAAGGGACTTTGAAGAGTCTTCTCCAACACCACAGTTCAAGAGCATCAATTCTTCGGTGCTCAGCTTTCTTTATGGTCCAACTCTCACATCCATACATGACTACTGGAAAAACCATCACTTTGACTATGTGGTCCTTTTTCGGTAAAGTGATGTTCCTGCTTTTTAATATGCTGTCTAGGTTTGTTATAGCTTTTCCTTCCAAGGAGCAAGCATCTTTTAATTTCATGGCTGCAGTCTGCAGTGATTTTGCAGCCCAAGAAAATAAAGTCTGTCACCGTTTCCATTGTTCTCCAGTCTATTTGCCATGAAGTGACGGGACATGGTGCCATGATCTTCATTTTTTGAATGTTGAGTTTTAAGCCAGTTTTTTCACTCTCTTCTTTCACCTTCATTAAGAAGCTCTTTAGTTCCTCTCCACTTTCTGCCATACTGTAGTGACATCTGCATATCTGAGATTATTGATATTTTTCCCAGTCTTGATTTCAGCTTGTGCTTCATCCATCCTGGCATTTCATATGATATACGTCTGCATATAAGTTAAATAAGCAGGGTGACAATATACAGCCTTGACTCCTTTCCCAATTTTGAACCAGTCCATTGTTCCATGTCCAGTTCTAACTGTTTCTTTTTGACCTGCATACAGATTTCTCAGGAGGCAGATAAAGTGGTCTGGTATTCCCATCTCTTTCAGAATTTTCCACAGTTTGTTTTGATCCATGCTGTCAAAGGCTTTAGTGTAGTCAATGAAGCAGGTGTTCTTTTGGAATTCCTTTGCTTTCTCTCTGACCCAGTGGGTGTCGGCAGTTTGAACTTTGGTTCCTCTGGCTTTTCTAAATTCAGCTTGAACATCTGGAAGTTTCACAGTTCATGTACTGTTGAAGCCTAACTTGGAGAATTTTGAGCATTACTTTGCTAGCGTGTGAAATGAGTGCAATTGTGTGGTAGTTTGAACATTCTTTGGCATTGGAATGAAAACTGACGTTTTCCAGTTCTATGACCACTGCTGAGTTTTCCAAATTTGCTCGCATATTGAGTGCTTCACTTTACCAGCATCATCTTTTAGGATTTGAAATAGCTCAGCTGGAATTCCATCACTTCCACTAGCATTGTTCATAGTGATGCTCCAAACTCTCCACCACGACCCGTCCATCTTGGGTGGCCCTACCTGGCATGGTCAGAGTTTCATTGAGTTAGACAAGGCTGTTTTCCTTGTGATCAGTCTTAGATGATACAGTAGCAATGAATTTTTCAATGTAGACTAAGCAGCCTTCTGCTGGAAGAAAATACCATTTAGGACTTCCATAGCTAAAGAGGAGAAGTCAGTATTTGGCTTCAAAGGAGACAGGCCAAATCTCTTATTAGGTTCTTCTGTATTTGATGACCTTAAGTTGAAGCCTACAGTGGTTAAGCATCCACTTACCAATGTAGGAGACGTTAAGAGTGGGTGCAATCCCTAGGTTGAGAAGATCCCTTGGAGGAGGAAATGGCAACCCACTCCAGTGTTCTTGCCTAGAAAATTCCTTGGACAGAGGAACCTGGTGGGGTCCAGTGCATTGGGTCGCAGAGAGTCAGATATGACTGAGCACCAGCACCTCCAGCGCTCATTTACCATCCTGAAAATCCTAGGGCCTTTAAGAGTGATGCTGCATCTACTCTCTGCCTTTGCCCTATAAGTGGAACAACAAAGCTTGTATGACAGCACACCTCTTTACAACATGGTTTACTGAATATTTTAAGCCCATTTTGGAGACCTACTACTCAGGAAAAAAAAAAAAGATTTATTTCAGAATATTACTGCTTGTTGACAAAGCACCTGGTCATTTAAGAGTCTTGATGGAGATGTACAAAGAGATTTATGTTGTTTTCATGCCTGCTAGCACAGCATCATTTTGTAGCCCATGGATCAGGAGAAATTTTGAATTTCAAGTCCTATCATTAGAGAAATACATTTTGTAAAAACTCTCATTTTCAGAGATAGTGATTGCTCTGATGGATCTGGGCAAAATAAAGTAAAAATCTTCTGGAAAGTATTCAACATTCTAGATGCTATTAGGAACATTTGGACTATAAAGAAAGCTGAGTGGGGAAGAATTGATGCTTTTGAACTTTGGTGTTGGAGAAGACTCTTGAGAGTCCCTTGAACTGAAAGGAGATCCAACCAGTCCATCCTAAAGGAAATCAGTCCTCAATATTCATTGGAAGGACTGATGTTGAAGCTGAAACTCCAATACTTTGGCAACCTGATGTGAAGAACTGACTCATTTGAAAAGACACTGATGCTGGGAAATATTGAAGGCAGGAGGAGAGGGGGATGACAGAGGATGAGATGGTTTTGAATGGCATCACCGACTCAATGGATGTAAGTTTAAGTAAACCCTGGGAGTTGGTGATGGACAAGGAAGCCAGGTGTGCTGTAGTCCATGCGGTTGCAAAAAGTCAGATACAACTGAGCAACTGAACTGAGGAACATTTGTGATTGAAGAAAAGGGGTCAGAATATCAACATTAACAAAAGTTTGGGAGAAGGTGATTCCAACCTTCATGAATAACTTGGAGCGGTTCAGAATTTCAGAGGAGGAAGTAACTGCAAAGGTGGAGGAAATAGGGAGAGAACTAGAAGTGGAGCTGAAGATGTGACTGAATGCTTCAATCTCATGATAAAGCTTCAAAGAGTGAGAAATTGCATCTTACAGGTAAGCAGAGAAAGTGGTTTCTTGAAAGGGATTCTACACAGGCTGAAGATTCTGTGAAGACTGTTGGAACAACACAAAGGATTTAGAATATCACACAGACTTAGTTGATAAAGCAGCAGTAAGGTTTGAGCAGATTGACTTCAGCTTTGAAAGTTCTACTCTGGGTAAAATGCTATCAAACAGCATTGCATGCTACAGAGAAATTGTTCATCAAAGGAAGAGCCAATCAGTGTGCAAGCTTCATTGTTGTCTTCCTTTTAGAAATTCCCACAGCCTCCCCCAAATTCTGCAACTACCACTCTGATCAGTCAGCAGTCATCAACATCAAGGCAGGGCAGACCAAAAAAGATTATGACTTGCCAGAGGTTTAGATGATGATCAGCTTTTTGTAGCTATAAAGTATTTTAAAGTAACATACATTTTTTAGACATAATGCTATTATGACACATTAATAGACTACAGTATAATGTAAACATAACTTTTATATGCACTTAGAAACCAAAAAACTTGTGTGACTCACTTTATTGCAATATTTGCATTATGGTTGTCTGGAACTGAACCCAGAAAATCTTCAAGATATATAATAGAGTTCTATCTCAAGAGCATAACGTTAGATGAAAAGAGAAAAATGAAAAAAATTATAGCAGACCACTAAGTATGCCTCTACTAAAATATGATCACCACGAAATTGAGTGTCTTTATGTATTGAAATCATGTTTGGATCTCAAATAACCACAAATTCCTAGCAAATAACAGGTACTCAATATTTTCTAAATGAATAATTGCTATCAGTAAAACCCACGAGTATGCAAAACTCAGCAATATAATGTTTAGAGAACATCAATGGAAAAAAAACTCCTTCACCATTTTTGATTTCAAAACATTTCTAGCTTTAAAATGTACCCTGAAAGTGAGTTGACATTTTCTAGATAACTATTTTTGACGTAATTGCTTAGAAACAGTCAAATTTTCTAGCCTCCATTTTCATTCTAAGTACTTAGGGAAATGAGGTTTACAGTTTATTTAATAAACTAGGGGACAGGAGGAATTATGTTTACAAAAATGTTTAAGAACATTCTGTCTTCTGTTTCTGAGGTTGTTTTGATTTTCAGTCTGTACACCCTCTTCTTTTGTGACCTTCCAGTGCCTGCAGATCATTGTATTTGTTACAGTTTTTTTGTTGCTTTCAGCCCAATTCCCGTTATGCATTAAGTAGACAATGTCTGGGCTTCATGACGGCTCAGATGGTAAAGAATTTGGCTGCAATGCAGGAGACTCAGGTTTGATCCCTGGGAGAAGAGAATGACCACCCACTCCAGTGTTCTTGCCTGGAGAAGCCCATGGACAGAGGAGCCTGGAGAGCTACAGTACATGAGGTGGATGATGATGATTCGCAAAGAGTTGGACACAACTGAGCGACATAACACTTTCATTTTTCAGATAATGTTTCAATTTCATTTAATGGGAAAAGAAGGATTTTGAAAACTAATCTAAAAAGTTCTCTTAAATGGAAGCTTATGTCTTTAGATTTCTTATTATTCTAGGGAGGATATTTCTTCTGGTTTTAAAACAGGTGTGTGTGTGTGTGTGTGTTTAGTTAAACTTTATAAACTGCCAGATTGAAAACACTAGTATGAATATGCGTAAGCATTTGGCAGTTGAAAATTAGCTGCAGGAATCCACGTATGTGCAAGTACTTTTAACAAAGACCCCTATTCCAAAACCTTGAGATTCATTTTTTTCCCCAAAAGGTCATTGAAAATCCTTTTTATTTTTCTCTTGCTCACCAAGTCCCTATGTGACTCATGAAGCCTTTAAACGGTGATAAACTTTTAACAGTTATAACTGATCTTATAGAAGGTTTTCTAAAATATTCCTGATGGAGATATTTAAGGCACTTGAACTCATAGTATTAAATATATCTATACAGTTTGATTGTATTTTATAAAGGTAGACAGGTTGACATAGGTCAGTGTAAGTGTTTTTAAGTCTAAGAAATTATGGAAAATGGCACCATGTTCCTTGATAAATTACAGTCAGGACCATCCTCCCTCTGTTGTTTTTGAAGACTGTAGAATCAAACCACTGATCTGCACATAGAGACTAAGAATTGTTTCTCCTGGAAAATATGACATTAAATAAATATCATTTACAAAACATGAAATTTACTAATCTCATTACCCCCAAGGAACATCCACTGGGCCGTTGCCTAATATGAGATGTGGTTTGTGTTACTAGAATTATAAATGGTAAGACTTTAATTTTATTTAATATTATTAATAAAAATTCAGGTTGAAAGATGGAAGTGCTATTTTTCCCCTTTTAAGATTAAAAGAGCCTTAAAGGTCTAATAAAAGCTGGTGCTTATATCCTCAAAACATCTTTTTCTCATGACCAAAAGTTTGTATGTGTGCATGCTCAGTTGTGTCTGACTCTTTACAACCCCATGGACTCTGTCCTGCCAGGATCTCTGTTCATGGAATTTTCCAGGCCAAGAATACTGGAGTGGGTTACCATTTCCTAATCCAGGGGATCTTCCTGACCCAGCAGTCGAACCTATGTCTCCTGCATTGGCAGATAAATTCTTTACCACTGCACCACCTGGGAAGTCCAAAAATTTGTCTATCTTATCTTTTATCTCTGCATCTCTCCCTCACCACAGTCCAGACAACCACCAATATATTCTGTTTGTGTGAAATTCACTTTAAAAAAATATTCTTCATATAAGTAATAACATCCATTATGTGTCTCTCTTTCTGGCTTATATCCATTAGAATGATGCCCTGCATGTTCGTTCATGTTGTTGCAAATGGCAGGATTTCCTTATCTTTAATGGATGAATCATTACATGCATGTGTGTAGATATATATGTATGTGTATATTTATTACATTTTCTTCATCCTAGTTTATTTCCATATCTTGTCTATTATGAATAATGCTGCATTGTACTTGGAATTGAAGATATCTCTTTGAGATATTCATTCCCTCTGGATGTATACCCATAATTGGAATTGCTAGATCATATGGTAGCTCTATTTTTAACTTTTAGAGAAATTATTTGCTGTTTTCCATAGTGGCTGCACCAGTTTATATTTCCTGTAACAGTGAACAGTGGTTTCCTTTTCTTTGTATCTTTGCCAACACTTAATATTTCAAGTCTTGTTGATAATAGACATCCTAACAGATATGAAGTGATATCTCATTATGATTTTGCTAATCTTTTAAAATTTATTAAGACTTGTTTTGTCACCTAATCTATTATCTATCTAGGAAAATGTTCTGTGTGAGCTTGGGAAGAATGTGTATTCTGCTGCTGTGGGGTGGAATGATCTGACTATGTCTGTTAGGTATATTTATTTGGTTGAAAGTGTAGTTCAAGTCCATTGTTTCCTTATTGATTTTATGTGTGAATGATCTATCTATTGTTGAAAGTGGAGTATTGAAATCCCCTATTGTTATTGCATTGAGGTCTATTTTTATCTTCAGTTCTGTTGGCTAATAAACATCACTCATTATTAGTGAAATGCAAATCAAAACTTCAATGAGATATCACTTCACCCCAGACAGAATGACCATAATCAAAAAATCCCAAAACCACAGTTGCTGGAGAGGGTGTGGAGAAAAGGGAACCCTCCTACACTGCTGGTGGGAATGTAAATTGATACAGCCACTATGGAGGATATGATGGAGATTTCTGAAAAAACTAGGAATAAGGGATTAGATCTGATAGACAGAGTGCCTGAAGAACTATGAATGGAGGTTCATGACATTGCACAGCAGACAGGGATCAAGACCATCCCCAAGAAAAAGAAATGCAAAAAAGCAAAATGGCTGTCTGAGGAGGCCTTACAAATAGCTGTGAAAAGAAGAGAAGCAAAAAGCAAAGGAGAAAATGAAAGATACACCCATTTGAATGCAGAGTTCCAAAGAATAGCAAGGAGAGATAAGAAAGCCTTCCTCAGTGATCAGTGCAAAGAAATAGAGGAAAACAAACAGAATAGGAAAGACTGGAGATCTCTTCAAGATAGTTAGAGATACCAAGGGAACATTTCATGCAAAGATGGGCTCAGTAAAGGACAGAAATGGTATGGACCTAACAAAAGCAGAAGATATTAAGAAGAGGTAGCAAGAATACACAGAAGAACTGTACAAAAAAGATCTTCACGACCCAGATAATCAGGATAGTCTGATCACTCACCTAGAGCCAGACATCCTGGAATGTGAAGTCAAGTGGGCCTTAGAAAGCATCTTTATGAACAAAGCTAGTGGAGGTGATGGAATTCCAGTTGAGCTCTTTCAAATCCTAAAAGATGATGCTGTGAACGTGCTGCACCCAATATGCCAGCAAATCTGGAAAACTCAGCAGTGACCACAGGACTGGAAAAGGTCAATTTTCATTACAATCCCAAAGAAAGGCAATGCCAAAGAATGCTCAAACTGCCACACAACTGCACTCATCTCACACGCTAGTAAAGTGTTGCTCAAAATTCTCCAAGCCAGGCTTCAACAGTACATGAACCATGAACTTCCAGATGTTTAAGCTGGTTTTAGAAAAGGCAGAGGAAGCAGAGATCAAATTGCCAACATCCGTTGGATCATTGAAAAAGCAAGAGAGTTCCAGAAAAACATCTATTTCTGCTTTATTTACTTTGCCAAAGCCTTTGACTTTGTGGACCGCCACAAACTGTGGAACATTCTTAAAGAGATGGTAATACCAGACTACTTGACCTGCCTCTTGAGAAACCTGTATGCAGGTCAGGAAGCAACAGTTAGAACTGGACATGGAACAACAGACTGGTTCCAAATAGGAAAAGGAGTACGTCAAGGCTGTATATTGTCACCCTGCTTATTTAACTTATATGCAGAGTACATCATGAGAAATGCTGGGCTGTATGAAGCACAAGCTGGAATCAAGATTGCAGGGAGAAATATCAATAACCTCAGATATGCAGATGACACCACCCTTACAGCAGAAAGCGAAGAACTAAAGAGCCTCTTGATGAAAGTGAAAGAGGAGAGTGAAAAAGTTGGCTTAAAACTTGGCATTCAGAAAACTAAGATCATGGCATCTGGTCCCATAACTTCATAGCAAATAGTTGGGGAATCAGTGGAAAGAGTGACAGACTTTATTTTTGGGGGCTCCAAAATCACTGCAGATGGTGACTACAGCCATGAAATTAAAAGACACTTACTCCTTGGAAGGAAAGTTATGACCAACCTAGACAGCATATTGAAAAGCAGAGACATTACTTTGCCAACAAAGCCCGTCTTGTCAAGGCTATGGTTTTCTGGTAGTCATGTATGGATGTGAGAGTTGGACCATAAAGAAAGCTGAATGCCAAAGAATTGATGCTTTTGAACTGTGGTGTTGGGGAAGACTCTTGAGAGTCCCTTGGACTGCAAGGAGATCCAAGCAGTATATCCTGAAGGAAATCAGTCCTGAATATTCCTTGGAAGGACTGATGTTGAAGCTTGAAACTCCAATACTCTGGTCACCTGATGTGAAGAACTGACTCATTTGAAAAGACCTGATGCGGGAAAGATTGAAGGTGGGAGGAGAAGGGAACGACAGAGGATGAGATGATTGGATGGCATCACTGACTTTATGGACATGAGATTGAGTAAAATACGGGAGGTGGTAATGGGCAGAGAGGCCTGGTGTGCTACAGTCCATGGGATTGCAAAGAGTCGGACAGGACTGAGCAACTGAACTGAACTGAAAACCACTATATGACCCAGCAATATCACTTCTTGGCATATACCCTGAAGAAAGCAAAACTGAAAAGAGACACATGTACCCCAATGTTTATTGCAGCACTATTTACAATAGCCAAGACATGGAAGCAACCTAGATGTCTGTTGACAGATTGATGGATAAAGAAGGTGTGGTATACATATACAATGGAATAGTACTCAGCCATGAAAAGGAGTGCATTTGAATCAGTTCTAATGAGGTGGATGAACCTAGATCCTCTTATACAGAGTGAAGTTAAGTCAGAGAAGGAAAAACATATTATATCAACACATATATATATGGTTTCTAGAAGGATGGTACTGACGAATCTATTCTCAGAGCAGCAGTGGAGATGTGGACTCAGAAAACAGACTTATGGACAAGGTTGGGGGAGGAGAGGGAGAGGGTAAGATGAATGGAGAGAGTAGCTTGGGTGCATATACACTCACATATGTGAATAGGTAGCCAATGGGAATTTGTATATGACTCAGGAAACTCAATCAGGGGCTCTGTAATAAACTAGAGGGGTGGGAATGGGCAGAAGTGGGAGGGAGATTCAAGAGGGAGGGGACACATGTATACCTATGGTTAATTCATGTTGACCTATGATAGAAATCAAACCAATATTCTAAACCAATCATCAATAAATTAAACATTTTTTAAAAAGTTAAAAGTCAGTATCAGCTTTATACATAATAGCTAAAAACCAGTAAAAATTTGGATATCCTTGAACAGGTTAATGGTTACACTGTGATATGTCCACAGCTGGAAATATAACTCACCAATAGGAATGAATTAAAAAAAGTTTAATATGTTTAGATACTCCAATATTGGGTGTGTATATATTTACAGTTGTTACTTCCTCTTCATAAATTGACTCCTTTATAATTGTATAATGATCTTCTTTTAAAATTAAATTTACTGCTGCTAAATTTGCAGTATACTAGACTTACCTGTGTTCTCTTGTATGTGATTAGTCTTTTTTCTCTTGCTTGCTTTTGAAATTCTATTTTTTGTCTTTGATTTTGGAGAGTTTGATTATAATGTATTTATGTGAAGATCTCCTTGTGTTGAACCTATCTGGAGATCTTTGAGTCTCATGTACCTGTGTGGCTGTGTATTTCCAACAGATTTGGGAAGCTTTCAACTATTATTCCTTTAAATAAGTCTTCGTTTCCTTTCTTCTTCTTCTGGAACTCCTATCACACTAATACCGTTTTCTTTGATGATATGCCATAATTTATGTCAGTTTTCCTCTTTCATTCTTAGCTCTTTTTTCTTTGCTGTATATTGTTAAGAGATCTGTATTCACGTTCTTAGATTTTCTTTTCTTCTGTTTGATTGAGCCTGCTGTTGAAGCTCTCTCTGTCACGTTTCATGGTATTCATTATGTTCTTTACTTCTATAATTTCTGTTTAGTATTTTAAAAAAATCATTTATATCTCTGCTGAACGTCTCATTTTGTTCACACATTATTTTTCTGAGTTCTCTGACTTGTCTCTCTGTATTTTCTTGACCCTTGAGTTTCTTGAAAATAATTGTGTGAATTCTTTTTTCTGGCAACTCACAGGTGTCCATTTCTTTGAAGTCAGTCACTGAAAAATTATTATTTTCCATTCGTGGTGTCATGTTTTTTGCTTTCTCATGCTTCTCATGGCTTTGCATTTATACCTGTGAATTTAAGGGAGCAGTTGCCTCTTTCATCCTTTTATGAACTGACTTTGATGGGGAGAGACTTTCCTTGAAGCTGAATACAGAAGCACTAGCTGGGTGGAGTTCAGTGTCTCTTGGTTCTGGGATGCCACCGAGGCAGAGTCTCTTGAGTATCTCCCTCAGCTGAAATCTTCTGCTATAACTTCTGGAATTTTCTGTGGCCAAGACTGCAGCGGTTCTCTGAATGGCAGTGTCAGCTAGGGCTCATGTCATCCTCAGAGGTGAAGGCTGCTGGGGTTCTTTTGTTCTACTTTATTCCCTTGGGGAGGATATTTTATTTGAGGTTATCCTTCTTGGCCCCAGGTCTGGTGTGCTGGCTCTCCATACAGAAGTGGAGCTGTGGTTGTGGGATCAGGTTGTGGGATCAGCTACCGTAGCACCTGGGTCCTGGGACAGAGATGTAGTTTTTATGGTGGTGATGTTGGTGTCTGAGGTGCAGGCCTGTGCCCATCTCCTTTGGAACCAGGGTCTGCATCTCTGGGACTCAGGCCAGTGGTCTTGCCTGTGTGTGTGTGTGTGTGTCTGGGACTCAGGCCAGTGGTCTTGGCTGTGTGTGTGTGTGTGTCTGGGACTCAGGCCAGTGGTCTTGGCTGTGTGTGTGTGTGTGTCTGGGACTCAGGCCAGTGGTCTTGGCTGTGTGTGTGTGTGTGTGTGTGTGTTGGGAAGGCCAGCAGAGCAGCCTGGGACCCCAGGGGCTGGATACAGGGAAGCCCCAGTGCCCTCCCCCACCTGTGTGATGACACATCGGAGCCACAACTGGAAGCTTTGGGTTGGGGCACGCAGCTGCAGCAGCATAGCCCTGGCACAGCCATGATTTATGACCCACAGTGGGCAGTCACAGAACAGTAAGCAGCATGACCCTGGTGATGGTCCCATTAAAGCCTCATGTCAGGACCCAAAGGCGGAGAGACAGCAGCAGCCGTTCGGTCCCAGTGATGCAGGTCAAAGCAGTGACTTAGGATCTGGATCTGCAACTATGACAGTAATGCGTACGCATCGGCAGTGCCGCCCTGGTTACTGGGAGTCGAAGCCTGACTTGAGCCCCAGAGGGTTGATACAGAGCAGCAGCAGCTCTGGCCCCTGGAGGACCAGGAGGAGACACATTGGTATGGGCTCCGGGCAGCTCTATCAACTGTTTAAGACCGTGGGATCCTTGGTAGCAAATGCTGCTGAGGTTCATGACCTCTTTTTCCCCGCGTGGTGAAATCTCTCCCAGTGGATCTCTCCTGGTGCCAAGCTGCTTTGGACTCGGGAAGGTGCTGATGCAAGGAAGATGCTTCCTACATTTTTCTGTGCAGACATCCTTGGGTTTTGAGCTCTATAGGGTTTCTGCTGCTTTTCACCATAGTCCTGAGCTTTCCCAGAGCTATTTTTGTTGATTTGTAATTGTTTTCATACTGTTTTTGTGGAAGAGATGAGCATTGCAATCCTCTAGGCCTCCATCTTTCTGACATCATCATCTTAACAATTTTAAATGTAAAAAGTTGTCAACATCAAAAATTATAACTGAAATTCTATTGTCTTGTGAAAGCCAAGAAATTTCCCCAATGTTTCTTTTTAATTGCACTATAATTACATTGATTCAAATGTTGCTGAAAATAAATAACTCACTAAAAAGGATCTTAGAAAATTTTTATTCTATCAAGATTTTCTCGATGATAGTTCTTAATGACACTTGACTAATATCTTTTAGCAGGATATTGGACTCATTACAGCAAAATAGATAAACGAATAGTCTGTGCAAAAAAAAAACTATGACCCTAAATGCATAAACCATTGGGAAAAAGTCTGATAAATTCAACTGCATTAAGAAAATTGTCATCGTAATATCCTGATGAGCAAATTCAAAATATAATTTGGGAAAAAACTTTTCAAAACTCCTTCCAGAGCCAAAGTGATAGTTTCTTTAAAGAATCCCTGAAAATCAGTAGGAAATGGACCAATACCTCCTTGCAAGAGTAAACAAAGAATAAGAGCCAGTGACTTACAGAAGCGGAAGTGTAAATGGCTCTTAAACACAGATAATACATAAAAGAATTATAAAACACGCCGAAACACCAATTTTCACCTGTTAAATTACCAAAATCTAAACAGAAGTAATAAAATCATGTCTATGGATAAAATAAATCATTGACTTTGGTATTGTAACTTTATACAGTCTCTGTGTAGGCAAAATTGAGAGAAATTATCTAAATTATGAATCCATATACCCTCTTTCCCAGAACTCTTACATCCAGGAAATAAGTGTCCTGTGCGCTAGGAAATGAAGAGCCATTACAGCAGAGGAGCAAAAACTAGAGGCATCCTGATATTCATCCATAGGGTTCAGAGTAAATACAGCGCAGTGGGCTAGGCACCACTCTAAAACAAGATCTTTCCTTGTGTATTTTTAAAATTTTCAGTACTTGTATGATTCTTTTTTAAAATTTGTTTTTAATTGGAAAATAGTTGCCTTACAATGTGTTGATTTCTGCCATACAGCGACGTGAACGAGCCTAAGTATACATACACCCGCTCCGCCCCCATCCGCTCGTCTAGGTCATCACAGAGCATCGGGCTGAGCTCCCGGAGCTGCACGAGTTTCCACTAGCTCTCTGTTTCACACATGGTGGTTGTATGCATGTCATTGCTACTCTCTATATGTATTAATGTTGAAATATCTCCAAAATATGTACTGAGAATGGGAAGGTTCAGGAGAGTGTATAGTGATTGTGTAGAATAGGGGGAAAGTTATACACCTCTGTACATCCATACACCTATACATAATTTTTATATAAAATGTACCTATATATGTATATAGGTGTTTATATACAGTTATATGAAAGCATATGTGCTATCATTGAATGAAATATTTCTAGAAATATTACAGGAAACTGAATACACTTTTTATCTTCAGGGAAGGGTACTAGGTGGCTGAAGAGAGGGTTGGGAGGGTGACTTTTCTCTATTTACAGAGTTTGGAGTTTGGATAATGTAAATATATTACTTAGAAAATAAGTGAAATATGTATTTAAAATAGCATAGAAATAAAATATTAATGTGACTCCTACAGTTCATTTAGGTACGTTTGGTAGTTATTTGCCAAGTTGTGTTGAATACAAGAAAATTTATTGGACTCACAGAGCCCTATTATTTTTGTCTTGCCTTTTTTACAGACTGAATCGGGTGTTATACTGCAAATAGAATAAAATAAGTGGGTCATGTCTTTTGGTGTCAATATGTTTACTCTTTTTTTCACCTCTTCTTGTTTTTTCTCCTGATACATTAGGCAAGCAGGGGCAATGCTCAAATACATGAGTGACAGCTTGTCACTGGAAAAGTTCATTGTGGGAATTTTTATGAGTTTATGACATCTTTGTTAATAAGCACTTAAAATGAACATCTGACAAGATGTTAACAGAGGGATGCAGTGAACTCAAGTGCAACTGGAGCTATTTCATATGCATGTGTTTTCAAGGTAACTGAATATCTTCTGTATATTATGCAAAATGTATTTTGTTTTGCTTATTCCATGTAGTAATTCCTGTTATTGGTCTGGTCAGTTTTTATGCTGCCGCTGTGCTTTCGCCGAGGTGAAGGAGAGGTTCTCTTGAGACCAGAGAGACAACCTTTTTTTTACAGAGGATCCTAAAATGGTGGTTTTGCTTTCTTAGTTCACTGATAATTTCCTCCAAGATATTCTTTACTGCGTAACAGACCACCTCAAAGCTTCTTGGCTTAAACAAAGTTGTTTATATAGCTCATGATTTTCCGAGTAAGGATGTTAGCAAGGGCCGGCCTGTGTGGTTTGGTTTGGATCCAGAGCTGGGTCTGGAACATCCATTTCTAAGATGGTTTCCTCACTCACGTGTGTGGCGGCTCAGTTTTCTGTGGCCCCTCTCCCCCCATGCAGGGTCTTGTCCTAGCGGCTCTCTCTGTGGCTGTGATTCCCACAGTGTGTTGGTGTCCGAGTAGTCACTCTGCTCTGGCAGCTGATTTCCAAGAGACCGAAGTGAGAGCTACCTCTCTCCTTCAGGCTGGACCGGAAACTGGCAATGAGTCACTTCCGCCCGGTTCTGTTATCCAGTGTCTGCTTGGATTCAAGGGGAAGGAACACAGACCCGAGCTCTAGGTAAAGGGCGTGTCAAAGAGTTTTGAGGCCAATTCCTTTCTTTTGAAGAACTTGGACAAGATATTGAGGGATCTGTTGGGAACTTTTGAATGCCCTCATTAAGCTCAAACCCCAAAGGGTGCCTTCCTTCTTCCTTAGCAAGTAACCTGAGCTTCTGGGCCAAGTCAACGGGACTTAACTTAACTTCTTTCTTTAAAAAACAATTTTCTCGTGGTAAGGTTGGATGGCATCACCGACTCAATGGACATGAGTTTGAGTAAGCCCCGGGAGTTGGTGATGGTCAGGGACGCCTGGCGTGCTGCACTCTATGGGGTTGCAGAGAGTTGGACACGACTGAGCGACTCAACTGAGCTGAACTGAAAAGTCACATAATATAAAACATATTATTGTAACCGTCTATAACTGTACAGTGAATGCCCTAAGTAGATTCGCTGTTGTGCAACTTTCACTGTCTGAAACGGAAACTCCGTTAAGCACTTTACTCACCATTCTTCCTCCCCATCACCGCACCTGGTGCCTGTTAGGAAGTACCTGCCCAGATGAGAACTCTGAGCATTGTGAGTCAGTCTCTGTTCTTCCTCTCCATTCCCACAGTCTGTAACCTGACCCTCAGAATCAAAGCTGTGCTTTCTCTTTCCTGATAAAAAGCCTTTTAAAAATAGCTTCCTTGGTCTTCCATCTTGATATGCCAAGCAGATTGAAGTAGCCCCTGAGAACCTTGTAATGCAATGCCCTCATCAACAGGACCAGGAAGCTTGTTTCCAATTCCTTAGCAATCTTGTCACTTAGCCAGTGTATGAGTGTGCATAGGGTCTGGGTCTGTTTTCCCAGCACCGTGCAGCTCTGAGACCATGGTCAGTGCTGACTGTAATAGCTATGGAAATAGATGGTGATAAACAGTTTTTCTTTGTTTCAACTTCTATGATCCTAACCCACCTTTTTATCTCCTTTTCACTACATACTGCCTCTGACTTCCTTTATATCTTGTCGAGTTCATGCAAAGTCTCCTGCTTGTCTTTCCTGATACCAGTCTTGCCTGTCTTCTGGTCTGTTCTTCACATGCTTACCGAAATGAGCATCCTGATGTGAAAATCTGGATCTCCTCACTTGAATTTCTGTAATGACTCTGTTGTCACCAGAGTAAAGTCAAGTAACTTCCAAGCCTCTGAATGCTTGGCCCCACTTTCCTCGAGCCTCATCTTGATCGAGTTCACCTTCTCACCTGTGGTTCCAACTACAGGGTCTCCTTTTAGCCCTTAGAGTGTGCGTGCTAAGTCACTTCAGTTGTGTCCGACTCTGTGTGACCCCATGGGCCGTAGCCCTCCAGGCTTCTCTGTCCATGGGATTCTCCAGGAAAGAATACTGGAGTGGGTTGTCATGCCCTCTTCCAGGGGATCTTTCCAACCCGGGACTCGAACCCGCAAATCTTGTCTCTTGCATTGGCAGGTTGGTTCTTCACCAGTAGCATCACCTGCGAAGCCCTTAATATGTGCTGCTTATTCTTGACTGTAAGCTTTCCTCATGATGCTCTTCTGCCTGCAAGTCTCTCCCCTTCACTTGTTTTTTGTTTTTTCCTGTTTTTAACAGGAACGTTTTAACCCCGAATCATTCCATTTTGACTGAGTTTTAACCCTGAATCATTCCATTTTGACTATCATTTTCTTATGAAGCATTCTTACGTTTGTGATACACATGCTTACGTGCAGTGACAGTCATTCTTGCTGTCCTTTTAATAAAATTTTAGGAGCTGGTACTATTATCTATCTTTTGGTATTACTGTGGAGCTTATATCACTTTAAGCCTTTGTTGAGTTAAGTGGAAACTGGGTCTTTATATGAGTTAAAAACTAACCTGTTACAAATCATGATTGCTTATGAATATATAAGATACAGGTAGAAAATGGACCTAGGGATTGTAAGTCTCTTTAAGCAGAAACTTTATTTCGATTTGAATGCTTATATTTTTGTTTGCTTTTTACATTCTTGCTGTTACACTTAGTGAAGGTCTGAACATGTCTGGGATCCTCTTTTTTTTTTTTTTCTTCTTGCACTTGGGCTATCAATGTTCTCCAAACAGAAATTCTTTACACAGCTATCAGCTTCCATATTTTTGCCCAAAATCTCTTCTGAGTTTGTTGCCCCTTTAGAATGCACATCTCATTGAATGTATCTTCACTTGTGGACATTTACAGGGACTTCCCAGGTGGCATAGTGATAGAGAATCTGCCTGCCAATGCAGGAGACACAGGGAGATTCAGGTTCAGTCCCTGGATCGGGAAGATCCCCTGGAGAAGGGAATGGCAACCCACTCCAGTATTCTTGCCTGGAGAATTCCATATACAGAGAGAGGAGCATGGATGGTGGGCTACAGTCTATGGGATTGCGAACAGTCAGACACGACTTAGCAACTAAGCAACAGCAAAATTACTAAAGTCTTTGTGGGTCATGTGGCAATCATCTGTAAACTCTTTTTTGATATGAGATGTTCTGGTGAATTGATTTGTTACTATTTGTTATGTGGATTATCAAGTTTTTAAAAATACAGTACAGTATCACTAGGTCTCTCCTTTCTTTCAATTCCTACCTTATGGCCCTTATCTTTTCTGGTCCCTCAGCATTGAGTTCAGTAGCTTCTTCAAAGATGCCCTACATTACATTCATTAAGTGGATGTGTTTCTAATGATCTTCTGTGATGATTCAGAGAGTTAGGATGGGTTCTAAAATGATGAATACCAATTATCATATCATAAAAGCTTGGAAGTGAGGGTTAATGGAGAGTTTCTGTACATTAGCTGATTCTCTGATCACTTTCCCCTTTTTTTTCCCTGAGTTAGCTGAGATTATTCTAGTTCGTCTGCGAACTCAAATAATAACTGCATTACAAATGTGGTTTGTTCTAGGATTTTTGTGTGTGTGTGTGTATGTCCCTGCACCATTCCCAGCGTCTCACTCTGTCCTTGAAGTCTCTCTGCAGTGCATTTATCACGCCCAGGTCAGTGGCTGTGTTATCTCGTAAGGTCCCTATATCAGCATTGTCTCCTGTTTCCTCTGACATATAAATGTATCTATCCGTTCCAAACAGTAGTAGCATGTTTAATTCCTATAACTCACACCAGAAACTTTCTCTTTTGCTGGGAGTGCTTTAATTAGAGGCTCTCTTACCTTTTGTGGAATGCATCTTCCTTTAAAGTAGCTTTTGCCATCTTCGTTAAATCAGTCGGGGGAGATGTGGTCTCTGATACTGGGCTTTGCTGAACTGCTGATTGGTTTGATGTTCTCGGCATTTTCCCTGGAATGCTGAGTGTGTTGGAGGATTCTACAATCTGTCTTGTTTAGTGCCCTGTCTATAGGTTACCAGTTATTAGTCAGAAAGGAAATTGTCTTCTCTGCTCCACGTATCTGAATCTTAACCGCAACTCTGTTAGAAGTCAAGTATGTGCATTTCTGAATTCAATCTATTAATTTCTGCTCTCTTGAGTGTATATTTCAGGAGTCTGGGAGACTCTATGGCCATGGTAATAGATCTAAACTGTGGCTGTAGTCATATGAATATATGTTCTAAGAAAAGATTTGGAATTGACAATGTAGGCTTTTAAAACTCCAACTGAAGCTACTGACAATCATTTAAAACTCCTCATGTGTTTTCTTTTTTTTTTTTTTTTGCATATTCATTTTCTTTCTTTTTTTTTTTTTTCCTTTTTTTCTTTTTTAATTTTTATTATTATTATTTTTTTTTTCCCAGTGGGTTTTGTCATACATTGATATGAATCAGCCATGGATTTACATGTATTCCCAATCCCGATCCCCCCTCCCACCTCCCTCTCCACCCGATTCCTCTGGGTCTTCCCAGTGCACCAGGCCCGAGCACTTGTCTCATGCATCCCACCTGGGCTGGTGATCTGTTTCACCATAGAGAGTATACATGCTGTTCTTTTGAAATATCCCACCCTCACATTCTCCCACAAAGTTCAAAAGTCTGTTCTGTATTTCTGTGTCTCTTTTTCTGTTCTGCATATAGGGTTATCGTTATCACCTTTCTAAATTCCATATATATGTGTTAGTATGTTGTAATGTTCTTTATCTTTCTGGCTTACTTCACTCTGTATAATGGGCTCCAGCTTCATCCATCTCATTAGGACTGGTTCAAATGAATTCTTTTTAATGGCTGAGTAATATTCCATGGTGTATATGTACCACAGCTTCCTTATCCATTCATCTGCTGATGGGCATCTAGGTTGCTTCCATGTCCTGGCTATTATAAACAGTGCTGCGATGAACATTGGGGTGCACGTGTCTCTTTCAGATCTGGTTTCCTCAGTGTGTATGCCCAGAAGTGGGATTGCTGGGTCATATGGCAGTTCTATTTCCAGTTTTTTAAGAAATCTCCACACTGTTTTCCATAGCGGCTGTACTAGTTTGCATTCCCACCAACAGTGTAAGAGGGTTCCCTTTTCTCCACACCCTCTCCAGCATTTATTGCTTGTAGATTTTTGGATAGCAGCCATCCTGACTGGCGTGTAATGGTACCTCATTGTGGTTTTGATTTGCATTTCTCTAATAATGAGTGATGTTGAGCATCTTTTCATGTGTTTGTTAGCCATCTGTATGTCTTCTTTGGAGAAATGTCTGTTTAGTTCTTTGGCCCATTTTTTGATCCTCATGTGTTTTCTGATTGGTCTCCTCAGATGGCAGGCTTGTGATTGGGATACTGTTGCAGAATTGCTATTGCTTCAGACAGTTCTATTTTTCTACAAGTTGCCTTAAAAATATTTTAAAAAATAATACACTGTCAAACATCAGAAACACATTTGGACTCTTTTTTTTTTTTTCAAAAAGAAAGTAAGTTTAATGGATGTTCAAATATCTGAGAACTAGCAAGTTTGCCAGGATCGTGATAAATGGTATGTAGGTATTGGAGGAGTTTTGGGGTAGTTGCAAGTATTAAACAGGATTCAGTCCTTTACATAATGAAATGTAAAGAGTTTTGGACAAGGAGTTAAGGGACCTGGGTTCTGGTCTGGGCTCTGCTTGAGTGTTTCTCACTTTCTTTTTTTTTTATGTATTTTTGGTCATGCCAGCCCATGGGGGATCTTACTTCCCCAACTAAGAATCGAACCCAGGTCCCCTGCATTGGAAACACAGGGAAATCTGTTAATTTTTCTTTTTAATTGAAGTATAGTTGCTTTATAATGCAGTGTTAATTTCCAGTGTACACAACAGTGATTGAGATAAACATATGTGTATATATAGTCTGACTCTTTGGACCCCGTAGACTGTAGCCCACCAGTCTCCTCTATCCTTGGAATTTTCCAGGCAGGATACTGGAGTGAGTTGCCATTTCCTACTCCCGGGGATCTTCTCTAGCCAGGGATCGAACCTGCGCCTCCTGCATTGGCAGGCGGGTTCTTTACCACTGAGCACCTGGGAAGCTATATTTCAGATTCTTCTCCATTATATGTTATTACAAAATATTGAGTCTAGTTCCCTGTGGGATGCAGCAGGTCCTTGTCGGTTGTTGGTTTTATATTTAGTGGTGGTGCATGTGTTACTCCCGAACTCCTAATTTATCCCTCCCTCTTCTCCCCCTTTGGTAATCATACATTTGTTTTCTATATCTGTGGGTCTGTTTCTGTTTTGTAAAGAAGTTCATTTGTATCTTTTTCTCACTTCCTTTTCTTATGCAAATATTCTCATCTCTCCCTGCTTCTGTCTCCTTTGTGGTCTAAAGTAGCCAGAGTGGATGTTATCTGAGACCTAACTTATGAAACCCCATGGCTACCCTTGATTTTAACAGGGGCAGTAAGCAAATAAAGCAATAAATAGGGCAGTTGGATCTTATGTTATCAGACCATGTAACCTCTAGGGAGCAAGAAATGTTTAGGATAAAACTCACAAGAAATTCGCCACTTATCCCAATGTCTTCAAGATGCCAACTCTGAGTGTTAAGCAATCAGCCCAATGGACTGCTTTCTTTCAGGTGGGATAGTGAGTGTCATTGATATCAGGAGCAGAGAGCACAGAAATGCAGAGATGTGTGAAAGGATCAGTAGCTTGCAGCCTATGGCATCTATGCAGGAGGTAATTTGAGTTCTCAGAATGGCTTGTGCAAGCTTCTTTCCTTTCACAGAACTGAAATTTTCCAGTTTTGACCATCATTCCCAGTAGTATGAGTCTTAGTAACAGCTTTAACTAGCCATCTGGTTTAGTCATTTTTGTTTGTTGTTGTTGTTAAATTAGACCTGTGATGCCACTCTGCATAGAACAATCCAAAGTAGTAAAAGTTACTTCCAAAAATAGGAGATTATCATATGAAGTGAAGTCAGACAGAGGACAGATATCATATGATGTCACTTACATGTGAAATCTGCAAAAAAATGATCCAAATGAACTTATTTCCAAAAGAGAGATTTGGAATACAAACTCAAAGTTACCAAAGAGAAGGGTAGGCTGGGGATGAGGGCATATATTAGGAGTTTGTGATTAACATATGCATAGTACTGTATGTAATATAGATAAACAACAAATACCTATTGTATAGCACAGGTAGCTGTACTCAATATCGTATGATAACCTATGATGGAAAAGAATCTAAAATAGATTATATGTATAACAAACTCTCTTTGCTATACACTTGAAACACGACATTGTAAATTAACTATACTTCAGTTAAAACAGAAACCAAACAACTATATGCTGATCATATATTGAATATATATTATATATTTTATTCTATGGCATACATTTTAATCTCTGAATTTGAAATGTTTATTGTTGATGACATTTTCTAGTTAAAATGGGCAAAACATTTACCTTCAGGGGTAAGTAAAATATAGGTGCATCTTGCAATCAATGATAGCTTAGATTTGATGGATTATGGTATTAAACTTTATCCCCAGTCATGATATCAGTTCCTTTTTTCATGCAGCATTCATAGTGAGGTAGAGATAGAAAACCTTCATAAATGTATTTGGGATGTTGGGCGTGGAAGAATTTCACTAAACTTTTCACAGGTTGCAATTGAGAATTGAGTCACTATCGGAGGTTGGTCCTCTGTAGCCCTGTTTGCTTATTTTACTATCTACTAGAAAGTTTCTTTTTAATGGAATTAGAAATCTTGAAGTAAGTGGATTTCCCTTTTGCAAATGCACTCCTTTACAAGAGTAGGTGTAAAAGCACTTAGCCCAGAGCCCATAATGAATGGCAACCATAAAGCGCCTTCTGGGTAAGAGCGCTTTCTGGCTAAATGTATGGGTTTAGCATTTTCGCATTTAGTCTTCTGTGAGGGTGGCCATCTCTCACCAAAGGCAATGAAGGGCCACACTTCAGTGGATGAAACCAGGGAAGAATCTCTCTCTATCTTACAAATGACTGGACCACTGTGACAGTGGAAATAACTAGGCTCTGAGGTATAAGTTCTTTTTGAATTTTTCATTTTGAAATATTTTAAGATTCAGAGAAGAGTGACAAAAACAGATTTCCTGTAAACCCTGCTCTCAAATTCCCCAAGCTTATTAAAAAAAAAAGTGCAGCAATCTAAATCATGACATTAACTTTGATTCATGATTATTTTCTTTTAAAAATTTTTTTTCACCATTTTTTATTGGAGTTTATATTTAATTTAAAATATTGTGTTAGTTTCTGGTATACAGCAAAGTGATTCAGTTATAGATCTATGTGTATATATCTATTTTTTTAGATTCTTTTCCATTATAGGTTTTGTGGTTGTTCAGTCACCCATTCCTGTCCGACGCTTTGCGACCTCATGGACTGCAGCACGCTAAGCCTCCCTGTCCCTCACCATCCCCCAGAGTTTGCCCAAGTTCATGTTAATTGCATCAGTGATGCCATCAAACCCTCTCATCCTCTGATGCCCTCTTTTCCTTCTGCCCTTGATCTTTCCCAGCATCATTTTCCAATGAGTCATCTGTTTGCATCAGATGACCAAAATACTGGAGTTTCAGCTTCAGCATCAGTCGTTCCAGTGAGTATTCAGGGTTGCTTTCCCTTCAGATTGGCTGGTTTGATCTCTTTGCTGTCCAGGGGACTTTCAGGAGTCTTCTCCAGCATCACAGATCGAAGGCATCAATTCGTTGGTGTTTGCCTTGTTTATGGTCCATCTCTCACAACTGTATGTGACCACTGGGAAGACCGTAGCCTTGTCTATATGGACCTTTGTCAGCAGATGATGTCTCTGCTTTTCAACACACTGTCTAGGTTTGTCATTGCTTTCCTGCCAAGCAGCAGTCATCTTCTGATTTCGTGGCTGCAGTCACGGTCTGCAGTGATTTTGGAGCCCAAGAAGAGGAAATCTGTCACTACTTCCACCTTTTACCCTTCTATTTGCCATGCAGTAGTGGGGGTGGATGCCATGATCTTAGTTTTTTTATTGTTTAGTTTTAAGCTGGCTCTTGGACTCTCCTCCTTCACTGTCATCAAGAGGCTCTTTAGTCCCTCTTCACTTTCTCCCATTAGAGTGGTATCATCTGCATATATGAGGGTTTTGATATTTCACCTTCCTATCTTGATTCTGGCTTATACCTCATCCAGCCTGGCGTTTCTCATGTTGTCATCATATAGGTCAAACAAACAGGGTGACAGCAGGCAGCCCTGTTGTACTCCCTTCTAAATCTTGAACCAATCAGTTGTTCCATACAAGGTTCTAACTGTTCCTTCTTGACCCATATACAGATTTCTCAGGAGACAGGTAAGATGGTCTGGTATTCCCATCTCTCTAAGAACTTCCCACAGTTTGTCATGATCCATACAGTCTAAGGCTTTTGCATAGTCGATAGAAACAAAATTTTTCTGAAATTCCCTTGCTTTTTCTATAATCCAGTGAATGTTGGCAATTTGATCTCTAGTTCCTCTTCCTTTTCTAAACCCAGCTTGGACATCTTGAAATTCTTGGTTTGCATGATGGCAAAGCTTAGAATGTAAGATTTTAGCGTGACCTTACTAGCATGGGAGATGAGTGCAATTGTACCGTGATTAGCACATTCTTTGGTGCTGCCCTTTTTGGGAATTGGGATGAGGATTGACCTTTTCCAGTCCTGTGGCCACTGCTGGGTCTTCCAGATTTGTGGACATAATGAATGCAAAACCTTAATGGCATCATCCTTTAGGGATTTGAATGGTTCTGCTGGAATTTCATGGCATCCATTATTTTTATTAACAGCAGTGCTTCTTAAGGCCTACTTGAGTTCACACTCTAGTATGTCTGGCTCTGGGTGACTGACCACACCATTGTAGTAATCTGGTTCATTAAGATCGTTTTGTACAGTTCTTCCATGTATTCTTTTCATTTCTTCTTGATTTCTTCAGCATCTCCTAGGTCTCTACCAATTTTATTCATTATTTGCCCTCTTGGGGCAGAATGCTCCCTTGAGGTTTCCAGTTTTCCTGAAGAGATCGCTAGTCTTTCCCCTTTTGTTGTTTTCTTCTGTTGTTAAACAGTCTTTGATGAAGAAGGCCTTCTTGTCTCTTCCAGCTGTTCTTTGAAACTCTGTGTTTTTATTGGATGTACCTTTCCCTCTCTCCCTTGCTTTTTGCTTCTCTTTGTTCTTTTGCAATTTGCAAAGTCTCCTCAGATAACCACTTTGCCTTCTTGCTTTTCTTTTCCTTTGGGATTGTTTTGTTTGCCGCCTTGTATACAGTATTATGGACCTCTGTCCATAGTTCTTCAGGCACACTGCTACCTAGATCTAGTCCCTTGACTCTTTATTACCTCTATTGCAAATCCGCATGGGATTTGATTTAAGTCATACTTAACTGGCCTAATGTATTTCCCTGGTTTCTTTAGTTTAAGCTGGTGATCTGAGCCTCTGTCAGCTCCAGGTCTTGTTTTTGCTGACTATATTCAGCTTCTCCATCTTTGGCTACAAAGAATATGTATATAAATTGATTTGATTTTGGTATTGACCATTTGGTGATGTCCATGTCTCTTGTGTTGTTGATAAAGAGTATTTGCTATGACTAGTGCATTCTCTTGGCAGAATTCAGTTAGCCTTTGCCCTGCTTCATTTTCTTCTCCAAGGCCAGATTTGCCTGTTATCCCAGGTGTACCTTGACTTCCTACTTTTGCATTCCAATCCCCGATGATGAATAGAACATCTTTTTTTTTTTTGGTGTTAGTTCTAGGAGGTCTTCTGGGTCTTCATACAACTGATCAGCTTCTTCGGCATCGGTGGTAGGGGCATAGACTTGGATTACTGTGATGTTGAATGGCTTGCCCTGGAAACGAATCGAGATCATTCTGTCATTTTTGAGGTACTTGCACCCAAGTACTGTACTTTGAGCTCTTTTGTTGATGATGAGGGCTACTTTGTTTCTTCTATGGGATTCTTGCCCACAGTAGTAGATGTAATGGTCATCTGAATTAAATTCTCCCATTCCTGTCCATTTTAGTTCACTGATTGCTAAGATGTTGATGTTTATTCTTACTATCTCCTGCTTGGCCATGTCCAGTTTTGATTCATGAATCTAACAGTCCAGGTTCCTCTACAATACTGTTTTTTGTGGCATCGGATTTTACTTTTGTCAGCAGACACATTAACAAACTGGGCATCATATCCACTTTGGCCTAGTTGCTTCATTCATTCTGGGGCTATTGGTAATTCTCCTCTGCTCCCCAGTAGCATATTGGACACCTTCAGACCTGGGAGACTCATCTTTGGTGTCGTATCTTTTTGGCTTTTCATACAGTTCATGAGGTTCTCATGGCAAGTATACTGGGGTGGTTTGCACTCCCTCTTTCTGTGGATCACGTTTTGTCAGAACTCTCTGACAAATGACCATCTGTCTTGGGTGGCCCTGCGTGGCATGGCTCATAGCTTCATTGAATTATACAAGCCCTTTCACCACAAAAAGGCAGTGATCTGTGAAGGGGATAGGTTATTACAAGATGTTAAATATAGTTCCTGTGCTATACAGTGGGTCCTTTTTGTTTATATATTTTTTTAGATCCATGTTATATTCTAATATAGAGTTTATCATACTTTTTCTATTTTTTTTTTTTTTTGCATACAATTTCTGTTAGCAGCCCAAGAATAAATATTTTTTGCTTTCTTGGCTATAAGTTTCAGTAGCTACTACTCATCTCTTGTTGAACAAGAGCATCTGTAGATAATACTTAGATGAACGGTAATAGCTTTGTTTCAAAACTTTAATCATAAAAATAGGTGACCAGCTGGCCTTGGGCTTTCCCAGTAGCTCAGTTGGTAGAGAATCTGCCTGTAATGTAGGACACCCAGGTTTTAACCCTAGATTGGGAAGATCCCCTAGAGAAGGACATGGCAACCCACTCCAGTATTCTTGCCTGGAAAATCCCATGAACAGAGGATCCTGGTGGCCTACAGTTCATGGAGTCACAAAGAGTCGGACATGACTGAGTGACTATTAACTTTGCACTTCAGCCAGCCTTCATTGGCCAACCCATGAAATCCAGAGACCTTTTAAAAAATTTGACAATTTTCCCATGAATGATTTTTCTTTGGTACAGAGTCTAACCTCAGATCAGATGTTGCATGTAATTGTTATATCTCTTAAGTCTCTTTAATTTGGAACAGTTTATTGGTTTGATTTTGTATTAATAACCATAAAACTTTTGAAATATAATGATGAGTTATTTTGTAGTTTAGATATCAATCTGGGCTTTTGTGGTATTTTTTCCTGTTCATATTTGGCTTATACTTTTTTATTTTGGATCATGCCACACAGCTTGTGGGATCTTAGTTTCCCAACCAGGTTTTGAACCCAGGCCCTTGGCAGTGAAAGCATGGAGTTCAAACCACTGGACCCCCAGGGAATCCCTGGATTGTACCTTTTTTAGGAGCAACACAGAGGTAATAATTGTGACCTTTTCTATGCTTTATCTCAGAAGGCCCATTATGTCTGTTTATCCCATTATTGGTGATGCTAATATGGGGCATTTGGTTATTAGCATGCCATTTGCCACATTTTCCCACTGTAAGGTTATCCTTTTTCTATCTGTAATTGAAATGTTACCAGTTTCCCTTTGTACTGTTCATTTGAGACTGTACTCATAATACTTTCGCCCATCAGTTTTAGTGTTCATTAATGACTCCTTCCTTACACAATTATATTAATAATCTGTTGTGTACCAGGTGGTAGTTTTTAAAGTTTCATTATTTCTTCTACATTTGTCGGTTGAAATTTTATGGTAAGAATTTGCTTTACCCTCATCCCTTTTTTTGTTGTTGTTGGTTCATATTTTAATTTGAGCTGATGGACTCTTATTTCATACTTTGGAATGAGTTCCTTTGCTGTCATGATTTATGTCGTTTTTCAAAACTGCCCCAGATTTGACTGCTGGGAGGCCCCTGCAGTTAGTTGCTGTATCCTTTTGAATGTCCCTATCATTTCTTTACGGGCTTTCCTATGTTATGGCACCACAAGATGATCCTGGCTCATCTTTTGTTTTTGCTCTAGTCCTGGATTCAGGGCATTTTATCACAGAGTTCTGGTTCCTTTTTGTAAAAGAATAATATTCAGAGACCATGATCAAAAGAGTTAGGCACTGTATTGTCCTGGAGTGCCATTGACTCCAAGCCCTAGAGAGCTAGACAGTGAATGAGCAAAGTGTACATACACACACACATCTGTATTTATGTTTGTGTCTGTGTGTCTGTATCATTATATAAAAGTCCATGAGTTTATACCAATACCTCTTATATCGATCCAACGTAACAGAATTCATCTTTTCCTTATTCCTTATTTGTAACAACCTTCTTTTCCAGTGAGTAAGCTGTCTCTCATTATCCATGATATAGTTAATTATTTAATCAATCCTAGAATAACACAGAATAGATTCGAAATTGCTAGCCTATATCCTTGTGAAAATAAACCTGTTATTTTGGTGCAGTTCTTTGGTTTTTAAAAAATGATTGAAGTATAGTTGATTTACAATGTTGTGTTTATAATTAATTGCTGCCGTATAGCAAAATTATACATGTATATATGCTTTTTCATTTTTTTTCCTATCTTGGTTTAATCACAGGATTTGAATATAGTTGCCTGTGCTGTATCGTAGGACCTTGTTGTCTATCCATTGTATTTATATGAGAGTTTGCATCTGCTAATGCCAGACTCTCACTCCGTCCTTCCTCCACCCTTCTTGGCCCTTGGAAACCACAAGTCTGTTCTTCATATCTATGGGTCTGTTTTTGTTTTGTAAGTATGTTCATTTGTGTCGTATTTTAGATTCTCCTTGTAAATAATATCATATGGTATTTATCTTTCTTTTTCTCACTTACTTTCTTTAGTATGATAATCTCTAGTCCCATCCATGTTGCTACAAATGGCATCATTTCATTCTTTTTAATGGCTGCGTACGTTTATACACTCTGATATATCCAGCAAAAAAGAAATGTACATTTATAGATTATATACAAGAAATGCACATACATACATATTTATAGGGTATTTTTTGTATGTAGCTTTGTTTGTAATTGCGAAACAATGGAAACAGCCTCCATATGCCTACAGAGGAGAGAGACCAAATTAACCACTGTATATTGTACATTCACACCATGAAACTCTATGTAACCATAACATAAATGAAGACGATCTCTATGAACTGAGTTGGAGATAATTCTGAGACACATTGTTAACTAAAGGCAAAAATATACATAAGGAGTAGTTTTAAGAGAGGGTGTGAGCGGGAAGCCCCTCGAGTACGATGTGTCTCCAACACCATTCTTTCCCTAACATTTTTTTTGTCCAAAATTTTTCCTTCAGAGGATCCTCTTTAGCTTGTAGTTTTCATACAGATAATAAAAAGAGCAAATGTGAAGGGTGAAGTGATGATGCAATAACACAGTTACCAGTCACTCACAGTCCAGGAGATAAAGTGTTGGAGAATTGCCCTTGGTCAAAGAGGAAAGGAAAGATTCCTGCAGTACCCAGCTCTGAAGGCATGGGGAAGGGATCTCTGGTGGGAAATAGAGTTGTTGTATTGAGTTTTTCTTTCTAGACATCAGCTAGGTGTCGGCAATGCTTTGCATGTATTCTACTGAGTAAAATAAGACTTTAAAGGACAAGTAATAGTACAGATGCCTTGGCATAAAACTTGAAATGTTTCAACTGTAGTTTATATTAATTAGTCAGTGAAAGAACTATCCTCAGTTTAGGGGCAAGAAAATATAAGCATAGTAAAATATAATTGAATCTCTAGGCATAATAAGCCAGTGGAACAAGAACTGTATCATTTCACACTTTATTTGCTCCTCCCAAAATGTCATGCTTTTGGGTGGGGTGGGGAAGAAAAAAAGAGGAAAGAAGAGGTGACTCATACATGGGCTTCTAGGGCGCTTGACCAAAATGTACTCACGCTTGGAATTAAATCGCCTTTTAATTAACCGATTGCATTTTTTCTCCTGAAGCAGGCAGAGATCTAGTGTGTGGGAATGCATAGACTAGTACAGTAGACCATACCTGTGGGCTCCATGTCCATGGGCTCCTCGTCCATGGAGTCCAAGGGCCAACTGTGTTTTTTCTTGCTCTTGTTCCTCTTACTTTGCGCCTTCTTTGATGGAGCTGCCCATGAACTTCCACTTTTCTCTAGTGTTCCATTTCCCTCTGGCCTCATACTGATGCACATTACCTGTCTCCCTCCCCCCAGTGCACCCACGAAATCACTCCTATTGTGACTGATTCTTCTCAGTCTTCAGCTTTCACTTAGATGTCATTTCTCAGATAATTTTCCCCAAACCTCCAGAACTAGTGAGGTTTTTCTGTTATGTATTGTTTTGTCTGTTCTTCTAGAACTCCTCCTGTCTTTGCTTACATAAATGTCCATTTCCCCTTCCTCTAAGGTCTCTGAATACTAAAGCTCTGTCTGTCATCTTGCTTTGATTAAATCCCCCTAGAGCAGTATTTGGGCTTCCCTGGTGGCTCAGGAAAGGAAATGGCAACCCACTCCAGTATTCTTGCCTGGAGAATCCCATGGACAGAGGAGCCTGGCAGGCTCTAGTCAGTGGGGTTGCAAAGAGTTGGACACAACTCAGTGACTAACACGGGTGGCTCAGATAGTAAAGAATCCTCTTGCAATGCGGGATACCTGGGTTCGATCACTGGGTTGGGAAGATCCTCTGGAGGAGGTCACGGCAACCTACTCCAGTGTTCCTACCTGGAGAATCCCGTGGACAGAGGAGCCTGGTGGGCTACAATCTATGGGGTCACAAAAAGTATGGCATGACTGAGCAACTAAACATAGCGTAGAGCAATATTTACCACCCATCATATATTTACTAAGTGGAAGGATTCACTAATGGCCCAGCAATCCAAGATTTGAGGGAATGTAAACCATGAGTCCTCCTTCCCTTGAGTCGTTTAGAGTCTATAAATATAATGTATTGAAAAGCAGTTAATAAAAGACAACAGGGTTATTAAAGCATGATTACCATCATTTAAGATATAGTACATATTCTATTTTTCCCCCCGTGGTAGACAGCTTGGTAAAAAGCCTAATCACCTAAGATTAATGGAAATTATTTTCATAGCTCATGTCATAATAGAGATTATCATTAGCCTGGTGCAGTCTCCTTTTGTACAGCTCCAAGTGGAAAAAGATTAATAAAATAATTTGAAATGTAGAGCTGTTTGATGTGCCTATAGTGGCTCTAATTTAGTTAGTGGAAGTAACAACAGACTGCAGATCTATTGACTTAAAATGGTACTAGTAATTTTTTTTGCTGCATGACTTCTTAGAGCTTGTCATATCCTCCTCTTTACTGTGCATCTTGCAGAGAATATTTTTTTTATTTGTTTATTTATTGGGCTGCACCAGGCATTAGTGACTGTAATGGCATGTGGGATCTGATCCCCTGACCAGGGATTGAACCCAGGCCCTCTTCATTGGGAGCATGGAGTCTTAGCCACTGGACCACCAGGAAAGTCCCAAGAGAATGTATTATACAGCATTTCTATAAATGATCATGGAGCAGTTTTTTTCCTCCCTATAAATGAGCATCTTCTAGAATTAGTGATTATTACTATGTATCTATCATCTGTCAACTGATTATCAATCTACCCATCTACCTACCCATTAAGAGAATTATTATTGAATTCTTACTTGTTCCTTTCTCTCCCCATGTTTTTATGCCCTTCTGCAATTTCTTTCTGCCATTATACTTTTTCCCCCCTAACTTCTGATTTCTTCCCTATAGCAAAAGAGAAATAGTTCTCTTTTGGGGGGAAATAATTCATTATTTTTAAATTAATATTTATTGGAGTATAGTTGTTTTAAAATGATGCGCTTGTTTCTACTGCATAGCAAAATGAATCAGCCACACATATACCTACATCCACTCCCTTTTGCACTTCCTTCCTATTTAAGTCACTACAGCACACTAGTGAGTTCTGTGCGTTATACAGAAGGTTCTTGCTACTTATCTGTTTTATACATAGTATTAATAGTGTGTATGTATCAATCCCAACCTCCCAATTCCTTCCATTCTCCCTTCCCTTCCCCGTTAGTATCCATACATTTGTTGTCCACATCTGTGTCTCTCTTTTTGCTTTGCAAATAAGACAATCTATATCATTTTTCTAGATTCTACATATATATGTTAAGATATATTGTTTGTTTTTCTCTTAATGAAAAAAAGAATATTTCAGATACAGAGGGCTTTGTCCCTTACAACAGGAACCTCGCCCTCCCCAGCTGATAACCTGATCATAAATGGATCATGTTGGGGGCCCATGTGTGTGACAATATGTCCCTCTAACTTCCCCGGGGGGGATGCATTAATAATTATTAGAAATGTAATAAAACTGTTGAATGTTCACATCTCAACTATAAACTCTAAAATACGTCAGTTCTGATTCGATAGCAGTATAAAAGAGCGAATAGAAATATAGTGAAGTCAAAACTGAAAACAAAAATATATGGCATTAGTCCTATGACATCCATAAAACAAAGAGGCGAGAAGGGTGAATTTATAATGGCGGCACTTTGGGCCGTGGGAGCCTTGAAGTTTGCTTTCCTCGGCTTGTCCGACCAAATGAACCAAACCAGTTACTCTTTCTGTCGTGCGTTGTGACACAGAAGAGAAAAGTTGGTGGCTCTGGAGTCATTTGCAGCACCCCCTGCACCTTCCTCTCTCTGCCTTATTTGTTTCTCCCCTGTCTGTCTGTCTGCTTCTGTCCTTGCCTCTGCTTTTAATTTCTTAACAAGCAGATTATCCTGTAAAGTGTGCTGGTGCACACAGTTGCCGCCCTCTGCTTTTGCTTTTCACTGGAAGTAAAGGTTCTGTGATGTGGCAGGGCTTATGGAAGAACAGAACAGTCACCCTATGAACCTTCAAGTTGCAAACTTTCAAAGATGCAAGCGTGTGTTCACATGTCCAGTCACGGAAGTGAGTTCACGCATCTGGTGTACATCATCCCGTGTGTTCATCTCTACAAGTGGTTGTGATGTGTTCTTTGCCACATGGTACGGTATAGAGGACACTGGGGCAGTATCTTTGTCTCTAGCCCAGGATGTCTGGAAACAAGAATAAAAGCGTTGGGGATGTAGCTGGTTCTGCTAAGAAGCTCCAGCTATTGCACAATACTATGGTACTTTTCAAGGTACTGTACTGTAAGATTAGGAATGTTTTATGTATGTTTTTTTTATGTATTATCAATCTGTTAGTACAGTACTATATGCTCGATTGTGTTAGTTGGGCACTTAGGCTGACTTTGTTGAACCTCCACACAGGTTGGACTCACAAACACGCTCTTGGAATGGAGAGTGTTCATACATAGGGGATTTACTGCATTCCCTTAAGTAGTCAGGCCATAGGGCTTTTGAAAGAGATTTCGAGTATAGACACACTTGAGAGGATAGCGCTTTACAGTTAAGCGGAGAACCCTAATAGAGGCTATTTATGCAGAGGTTGGCAAGGACTCTCACTTCCTTGGATTTTTTTTCCCCCTCTGTCAGAGAAGGCCTTGTCCATATTAAGTGTGTACATGTAATGTCTGAAATGTTTCCACGTCTTAGTCCAGTGGTACTAGGAATTTGGCTGGCTGTGTCCATCCATAGATGGGTCCTGGCGAACTCTTCTTTCTCTTCTGGTTTGTTTCCATTGGTTGCAAACAGCTCCCCTAGAAACACGTGATGGTTGCTGCAGGATGGTATATATAGACAATTCCAATTTCCCCTCTATTTTTGTCTTCTTTATTTGCCTCATAATAAGCTATAATGAGCAGACCTAAGTCTCTGGCACTTCTGTTTAGTAAGGATTTCGTTAGGACTTTCTTGCCATGCTTTCAGTGTATGTTCAGTATTTATCATCAGTGCATAAGGATGCATTTTTCGGGTGGCAGTTTTGTATCTTTTTGCTTTATGTTTGGAATGTCTCTTCTTCCTTTTTGTTTCCGACTCTTAAAGTATTCTAGGTATGTTTCCCTTCCTTCATTTTTCTTAAAACTTGAGACCAATCTATTTTTTAAAACTTTTAAAAAAATTTTGTATTGGGGTATCAGGGGTTAACAATGATATGAGAGTTTCATGTGAGCAATGATGGGGACTCAGCAATACATGCACATGTATCCATTCTCCCCCAGTTGAGACCAGTTTAGAGAGAAACTTTTAATCCGGAGTTTCTAAGAGGCTAATGTTCCTTGGGAGGAAGAAACCTTTTTCTAGTTAAATTGTATCTGTGGTCTTCCTAAAATGACCTCGTGAAATATGACTCTGACATAATCTGTAGCACAGTATAAATACTCTATATCAACTATTCATTTCCAGAACGGTTTTCAAATCGAAAATTAAGAAAACAAAAAAGCTTGGGTTTCTGTCATGACATATGGCAGAATGCTAAGATAAATAAAAAATATAGTTTGTAGTAACAGATGGATTTGAACCGCACTTGGATCTGTTGAATACTTTTTAATATTTAATTTACAATGAATCTTTAATATAACATTTAACTAAATGTTCTGTCATATTCTTTTTAAACGTATGAGGTCTTTTCAATGTAATTGTGTCTAGAAAATTTCATAAGAATATTGAGTGTTGAAAATTAAAACTGTCTCTGAAGGGAAAAAAAAAAACAGTAATTTTCCTGAGATTTTTATGGCTCCCTTTTATTTGCGCTGCTCAGAATGTTGTATATTTTTTTAAACAGTCTGTCAGCCTCTTTATTTTCAGTTTGCTGAAAAAAATGGAACCAAACAATGAAAGTAACTTTTAGTCAAGAAAATCAAACACACATGCTGAGGCCATTGAATCCATTCTGTTTGTTGGGATGGAGCCAAATACTACAGTAGTTTTCTAGCAGAATTATGGTTGTGGTATAATCATGGTTACTATCCTTCATGGAGATAGTCTGAATAAATGAAATCACTAAGGAAGTGATAAAGCAACTTAATCAATCACATCTAAAGAAAGCCAATGAAAAATTCTATAGAGCTAACTTATAATGTTCCTTTTAGAACATTTCATACAAAATCTATTTTTATTTATTTTCCAAGAAGATTGTTGCAAAGACGGAAAGGGTCAGTAGCAGTTAAGATGTGTTCTGCTTTATACCTCATGCATTTGTGTTGATCAGTGAGTTTACTAGAGATTTTCCATAACATCTAATGGAAAAATCCGAATGAACTTTTTTGACCAACCCAGTACTTTCCATTGGACGGCTGTACCTCGGTCATGACTTTAACACCTTGGTCCCATTAATGTGGAAGTGGGGAATATAGAGCTGTGTTCCAGGCCAATACTTATTAAACACTTTCTTCCCTTGAATTTGATGATATTCTTTATTTGGGCATGTGTTAAGTTGACATTATCATTTAAAAAAAATTTAGGTGTTAAGGACATGCAAAGCGTATAGAGGAATATGTCTGGAACTCAAGTCTCTGTCTAGTAAACTCCTGTTATAAGAGGGAATAACCCTGATTGTGGATCTCTTCTTTCCTGGTTTGGTAAGTCAACCTTGAACCTCGTTCTGGTGTCTTGTGTCTTGGTAGCTGTTGTCACTGTAGAAACACATACTGGATGCGAAGGTTGGTCCAGGTCATAATTCTTGAAATCTGTGTCTCTGGATATTTTGTGTACATCCTTTTATAACTCTGGATCCTGGAGCTTTTTTGTTTATAGTTTTTTTTTTTTTCTTTTTCTTTCTTTTTTGCCCCACTGTGGTGGCACTAGTGGTATAGAGCCATCTGCCAATGCAGTAGACTGAGAGACAGGGGTTTGATCCCTGGGTCGGGTAGATTCCCTGGAGAAGGAAATGGCAACCCACTCCAGTATTCTTGCCTGGGAAATCCTGTGGACAGAGGAGCCCCAAGGGCAATAGTCTAGGGGTCACAAAGAATTGGACACAACTGAAGTGACTTAGCAGACACTGTATGTTATGGTATTTCTGCATAGCGTCCCATTAGGAAGCAGATGTTTAGAACTGAAAACAGTTCTAAAACCCTTCCTCCTAGCTATAACTTGTGGGCTTATGGTTCCTTTGAATGGGATGAACAAGGAAGAACAATGAATTGTTGTCTAACTGGGTGGGTGAGGAGGAATGAAGATGACCTAGTGATGATGACCTAGGAATGATGATGACTCTTCTGATCTTTTATCTTAGCCTCTGTTCTGAGTCTGCTATTTCTTTCATTCTTCCTGCCTTCCCAGACCATTTGATAATGACTATAATAAATCATGTAACACTTGCCTTGGTACATCACTTGTTTTTGACTTGTTGATATCACGTTAATCATGTCCATTTTTAAAGATATTTTTGATGTGGACCATTTTTAAAGTCTTTATTGAATTTGTTAGATTATAGCTTCTATTGTTTATGTCCTGGTTTTTGGGCAGGAAGACATATGGGATCTTACTCCCTGACCAGGGATTGAACCTGTACACCCTGCACTGGAAGGTGAAGTCTTAACCCCTGGACCACTAGGGAAGTCTCTTAGGTGTTAATACACTTAAACAGAGAAGCAGATGCGTTTTCCTACCCTAGCCATGGTTTGCTAGTTGATGCTGAAACTTCAAGATGGAAAAGAATACCTAAATGGGAAGGAAATCCAAAAGAGAGGGAGTACATGTATACATATGGCTGATTCACTTTGCTGTACCGTAGAAAACCCATCATTATAAAGCAACTGTACTCCAGTGACAATTTTTGAAAATATTTATGGCTGCGCTAGGTCTTTCTTGCTGCTCACAGGCTTTCTCTAGTTGCAGAGAGCGGGAGCTACTCTCTAGTTGCAGCGCTAGGGCTTCTGATTGTGGTGGCTTCTCATGTTGTGGCCCCAGGCTCTAGAGCACCGGCTCAGCAGTTGTGTATGGGCTTAGCTGCCCTGAAGCACACGGCCTCTTCCTAGATCAAGGATTGAACTGGGGCCCCCTGCATTATCGCAAGGTGGATTCGTAACCACTGGACCACCGGAGAAGCCCCTTCCAATAACAACTTTTTTAAAAAAGGAATACGTCCCCAATTTCATAGTGGGTCAGACGGGCTGAATATTTTCCGTTCACCCATCCCCCTCATATTTTCTTTGACTGAATTATTTCTTCCTCCACACCAGTGAATGCCCAAAGAGGTTTCATCCCAGCACCAAGGTTTTGTTTGTTTTATGTGCCAGGTAAGCAGTTCTCTCCGCCCTGTCCCCTCCCTTTCTCTTATATGGGCTAACTTACATAACTTTTCCAGAAGGATAACCTCTCCTCTTGTATTTCTTCAGTGGCTCCATGTGTGACAAAGAATAACTTCACTAGGAGGACCCAGACTGTTCTGATTCTCAGGAACATCAAATGGCAGTGTCGCATCTCAAAACAGTTGCACTTTTGAAACTAATAAGGGTCCAAAGTGAAATGAATTGTGAGTTATTCGTGCCCCACTGTTCAGCGACAATTAGCAAACCATATGGTGCTGTGTTGAATGATTCCAAACATACTGGGAAATGCTACCTACTCCACAGTACAATAGGCACTTCTTTAAAAAAATACATGTAGCAGTAAAGCCTGGGCATATTTATCCTTCTTTTCTCCTGTCAGGCATCTTTTTTATTTTTATTTTTTAGCACAGCTTTTATTTTCTAGTTAATAAGCATCCCAAATTATGAAGCAGCACATTTGTCCTGCTTGCACTGGGCTATCCACCTGAGCTAGTGAACGTTTCATGTCTCTCTCAAATGCAATAAAACTGACAGTTCATGCAGCCGGGGGTTGGGGGTGGGTGGTCCCCTGATAAGGCAGATAATGTTCTTATTTTGAATGTACCCTGTCCTGAGAATGTTGCCAGTGTTGCACTGAGGTTGCCTTATCGCAAAAGAGACTTTGAGGGTTGAGAGAGAAGAGATGAGAATCAACTCTTGGCAGCTGTACACTATTTGAAAGTTTAAACCCCAGGGTAGGGACTTTCCTGACAGTCCAGTGATTGAGTGTTTGCCTTCTAGTGCAGGGTGTGGGTTTGATTCCTGGTTGGGGAGCTAAAATTCCACATGCCTCGCAGCCAAAAAAATCAAGACATAAGACAGAAGCAATGTTGTAATAAGTTCAATAAAGGCTTTACAAGTGGTCCACATGAAGACATCTTTAAAAGAAGAGGAAAAACCCAGAGTTAACTCAGAATTCACGAGTGTAAAGTCATCTTCACTTTTATTATAGATATTATAGGAAAAAAAATTAACACTGATGAATACATCAGTACAGACTCACCTTTATCTCATTTAAGAGCCAGAATTCCAGAAATCAAACTGATTTTTTTTCTTTCTTCTATGTGCTTTATTTTTCAAAATGAGTTGGGGATTATTCTGTCTTAGGGGAAGGGATCAGCAAGTATGTGATAATGTAGATTTACAAAGCTGGACTTTTCTTAATGCTGTGTATTAGCTTCTAAAATACTATGAGCTTTCCAGAGAAATTGTGGGGTTTTTTTTGGTGACATACTCATCATTTTATGTACGTCTTCAATGTGTATTGATGATATTGCATTTCACTTGGAGAAATTACCACCACACCTATTCTTGGCTTCTACCATAAACCGTTCCTTTACTGTTCAGTAGAAGTAATTCAGTTCAGTGATGACAGAAAGTATATTTTTTAAATTGAGTTTGTCTGGTGTTCTGAGCCAGGTGTCCGAGAAGGATGATGTAATGTTTGGAATGGAAAGTTTCTCTTATCAAAAGAAGTTGTAAGAGAGAATTATAAGTGAGAATGATTCTGTGAAGGGTATTCTCCCATTTCTGGTTGAAATCTGTCTCCTGAGAGGTTCCAAGAAGGGGCTATGCAGCTCAAAGAAGACATAAAACTTTTATGTCTAAAGAATTGGCTAAGGATGGTAGAACTTGGTTGAGTCCATGAAGAGACCAAACCAGAAGGATGCTGTTAATAATTAACATCATTGGCCCCTCTCCACTTCCTTCTGCCCACATTCCCATTCCTGTTGAGCATCAGCAAACTCCCATATTTGTTACATCTCAAGAGGATATGCTGAATTCTCATTTCAGTTATACATAATTTTCCTCTACATTCTAATAGATTGCAGAGCTATACCAAAGTCTTCATTGGTTCAGACCCTTTGTGAGGGAAGTGGGGTTGGTGACAATTTTGGATTATAGAATTTAAAATACGGAACACAGTTATTGCTGTGTAATACATTGAGAATTAAATGCTCTCAGCTTTATCTGAGATTCTTGAGGCTCAACTTTAATAAGGAGGTAAGATGTGTTTTAATTAGCTTAGCGGATCAGATTTTCACTTAGAAATGAACCTCCTACAAAACAAGAGAAAATTTTATTTTACTCTAAGGAACTGATTGTTCTTTTTATAACCTTTTCTATATTGCTTATTTTCATCATTGAATTTTTTTATCATGTATACTGTAAAGGTGGAATTTAGCTAAAGATTGTATCTGAATTATTAGAAACTGTCATGAACAGTTCAAAGTAATGAGATTGTCTTATAGGGGAAGTAAGATAATCACAATGTAGAATGAAAAAAAAAAAAAGCTTTATTTACATGTGAGTTTAGACCATCTCTACCACCTTGAAGGAAAGTTATGACCAACCTAGATAGCATATTAAAAAGCAGAGACATTACTTTGCCAGCAAAGGTCCGTCTGATCAAAGCTATGGTTTTTCCATTGGTCATGTATGGATGTGAGAGTTGGACTGTGAGGAAAGCTGAGCACCAAAAAATTGATGCTTTTGAACTGTGGTGTTGGAGGAGACTCTTGAGAGTCCCTTGGACAGCAAGGAGATCCAACCAGTCCATCCTAAAGGAGATCAGTCCTTGGTGTTCATTGGAAGGACTGATGCTGAAGCTGAAACTCCAGTACTTTGGCCACCTCATGCGAAGAGTTGACTCATTGGAAAAGACCCTGATCCTGGGAGGGATTGGGGGCAGGAGGAGAAGGGGATGACAGAGGATGAGATGGCTGGATGGCATCACCGACTTGATGGGCATGAGTTTGAGTAAACTCCCGGAGCTGGTGATGGACAGGGAGGCCTTACGTGCTGCGATTCATGGGGTCTCAAAGAGTCGGACACCACTGAGCAACTGAACTGAACTGAACCACCTTGAAAGATGAGAGGAATCAAAGCTCTGAAATTTTGCTTTCTAGGCAGGACCGGGGACTTAGTGCAGAGTATTTAAGGTGAAAGATGTCTGTTACCTACACTCTTTAAAGGCACCAGAATATTAGTATGAGTCACTAAAGTGTGCCTTCCTAATGTTTCCTACCTTGATACACGCACTTGCTAGGTGCTGGTGAAGGAGAGATGAAGAAAAAAGTTCACGTGATGTGAAAGTATTAAATACAAAATAGCCTTGTAATGAGGGTACCATATCAGCCATTGAAAATGGAGGGAACAAGACTGGATGAAGAGATTTACAAATGAGAAATATATCAGCAGACAGATTTAATGGGCAGCTTGAATGGGGTTGCTTTTTTTTTTTTTTTCTTGTATAAATGCTAAGTTTTGTTAACAAAGAAAGGACACACAAAATACAATCCTTTAAATGTTAGTATGTGTGACCATGAAAACAAGAAAAGCCGTCTTATAACACTTACACTGTTAGCATAGCAGACACCATTGCTTCTGCTAACAGCCTCTGATAGCATGTGCCTACTCCCTTTCCTAGGTGTAAGGAACAATTTCCTCTAAGAAATACGAGTGCAGCATAACCCTTAAATAATATTTTATTTTTGAAGTTATTGGTACAACCTCCAGAGATAACTAGCACCTATAGAAATTAGAGATGGTCAAGAAACCCTTCTCCCACAGTTGAACTTTTAGCTAAGAGAAAACATGCACACAAAAAATAAACAACTTACAGTTGAGTCCGTGCGCAATGATGGCAAACCAGCCTTTATACAATAACAATTGTGACCAATAAGATTAATGGTAGTGGCTTTACAATCTATATTTAATTTTAACACTGGGAATTCCATTTGTTAGAAATCACCAACATTTTAAGGGAAAGCAATAGAATAAAGAAAGGTCATTGAGAATTTTCTTCTTTAATCCAAACTATTGATTCAGCGGAATTTCATGGAGTCGGCAGTTCCTCAAGCTATAGAAGAATGGCTGGGCCGTTGAATTTGTCCCATTAGTTCAATTGTGTTTTTGAAAAGAGGAATTATGTTTTTAATCCCTGTAAAAAAAAAGTAGGAGCTCAGGGTGGTATTTGGAATCCCAAATGCTGATCATTTTTAGATTCTCTTGCAATGTGAAAATTCCAGGTGAAACCACTTCTGTGTATGCTCCCATTTCCTGAAACTCAAAAGAAATGTGAAAAATTCCTCATAGTTGGTTTTTGCCAGTTATGGTCTGTATGCTGTTATGCTGAAGAAGTTTTTCGTTTGTACAGATTTTTCATCACAAAAAATCTGACCACTTTCTGTCTTAAGTAAAATTGAGATTACAAAAAATGAATTAAAATGTGCTGTTAGTGGAGCTGATTTCCTTGATGCCTCAAGTGATAAAGAATCTGCCCACAAGGCAGGGGACACAGGCCGTGTGGTTTCGATCCCTGGGTTGGGAAGATCCCCTGGAGAAGGAAATGGCAACCCACTCCAGTATTCTTGCCTGGGAAATCCCATGGACAGAGGAGCCTGGCGGGCTACAGTCCATGGGGTCATAGAGAGTGGAACATGACTGAGAATGTGCACACACATTAGTGGAGCTGAAAGTAATATATGCAGAGCATACTGACTACCGTTTTTGTGGGGGATTCCTTTGATTTGGGGTGATCACGGTACCGTGCACTTTCTCTTGGCACTAGGAAATATGTAGTTGCCGGTGATGGAGTGAAGATGGGCACATATGAATTTTAAGCCCCTCCTAAAAGCCCTCTGCTGAAAAAACTTTGCTTCTTATAACTCCATGAGAATGGGCCAGAGAGAGTTTCTGCAGAATGAAGTGTATTTGATGAAAATGACGTTGGCCCGTGAGATGTCCTTTGCAAGACAGAACAAATGTAGGGTGCTATCGTGAGTTAGACCCAAGGAGTGGTGGCTAGTGAGCTTAGCTGGGAAGAATTCTGGGCTAAGAAGTTCTGGTTAAATGTGCATGAGTAAGAGTGGCTATTTGGAGGGGAAGGAGGCAAGGTGTGTGCTTTTTGGCAAGTGTGTGCCACTGAGATAAAGAGGCCATTGATGGAAATAGGTGAAAAGACTTTTTTGGTTCTCCTTGGAAGTTATTCTTCAACTCCAAGCACTTTCAGAGACTCCTCAAACAGGGCTTGGGCTCTGTTCAAAGCCTTCTAAAGTGTGGTCCCAAGGTGCCTCTGCAGTATCCACTTGCTCTCCAGGGTGGTCTCTGGGTTCTATAACCAGCCACCCTCTTTATCAGTCTCTGTTGATAGTATTCCATCAGCCAGGAACACTCACTCCCACCCCACCATCAATCCTCATACTTGCCATCTTCTGTGGGCAGCCAAAACCATACCTTTCTCATAGAAATTTCTCAGCTGCCTCATTTCATAACACTTGTCTTCTTTTCTACATGACGTTGAATAAACTGAGGTCGCCATCCACTGAGTGCTTTGCTGTTCTGTTGCTAAGTTGTGTCTGACTCTTTACAACCCCATGGACTGCAGCTTGCCAGGCTTCCCTGTCCTTCACTATCTCCCAGAGTTCGCTCAAATTTATGTCCCTTGAGTCAGTGATGTCATCCAACCATCTCATCCTCTGTCACCCCCTTCTGCCCTTAGTCTTTCCCAGCATCAAGGTCTTTTTCAGTGAGTTGGCTCTTTGCATCAGATGGCCAAAGTATTGGAGCTTCAGCATCAGTCCTCCCAATGAGTATTCAGGATTGGTTTCTTGTAGGATTGACTGGTTTGGTCTCCTTAAAGTCCAAGGGACTCTCAGAAGTTGTCTCTAGCGCCACGACTCAAAAGCACCAGTTCTTTGATGGTCAGTCTTATGGTCCAGCTCTCGTATCTGTACATGACTACTGGAAAAACCATAGCCTTGACTAGACCGAGCTTTGCTGGCAAAGTGATGTCTCTGCTTTTGAATACACTGTCTAGTTTTATTGTAGCTTTCCTTCCAAGGAGGAGGGGCTTTTTAATTTCATGGCAGCAATGACCATCCACAGTGATTTTGGAGCCCAAGAAAATAAAATCTGCCACTGTTTCCATTTCCCCATCTATTTGACTGGATGCCATGATCTTCGTTTTTTGAATGTTGAGTTTTAAGCCAGCTTTTCTTTTTCTTTTCTTTTCTGCATGACCTTGGGTAAACTGAGGTTGCTATCCACTGAGTCTTCTGTTGTTGTTCAGTCGCTCAGTCCTGTCCGACTCTTTGTGACCCCAAGGACTGCAGCACGCCAGGTTTCCCTGTCCTTCACCATCTCCCAGAGTTTGCGCACACTCATGTCCATTGAGTCAGTGATGCCATCTAACCATTTCGTCTTCTGTCGTCCCCTTCTCCTGCTGCCTTCAGTCTTTCCTGGCACCAGGGTCTTTTCTAAAGAGTCGGCTCTTTGCATCAGGTGGCCAAAGTATTGGAGCTTCAGCCTCAGTCCTTCAGGGTTGATTTCCTTTAGGATTGACTGGTTTGATCTCCTTGCTGTCCCAGGAACTCTTTTACCTCTCCTTATATATTTCTTTGTGTGCCGGTCATTTTCTCCAGTGAGAGGTGAGGCTTTTCTGTAAAAGCACCACACACTGTATCATTTTGTCTTTTCCTGAGATCACCTGCTTCCTGATGCCTGATTGCCCAGCAGATACTTTTTGTTCAGCCACAGGGATCATCGCAGACCTTGATCACAGCACCCCTTTGAGGCATCCAGCCCGATCTGGGGCACAGGAGACCTTTGGAAGGGAGATGCTGTCAGACAGCCCCTGCCCAGACTCAGGCGTGGGGTGAATGTTGTCCTGTGCTGTGGAACTCAAGTGTCCTCTTTGCATTGGAAATGTTCCGGGAGCCAGTGAACCCAGCTCACAGTGAGAACAGCTTCCCGCTGAGCCCAGCGGGTATATGAGAGAGTGAGTGGTGTGCCTCTGTGGGTCCTGGCTTTGGGGTCATGAAAGCCAGAGTGTTTCTGTAATTGCAGCACCGCGGGAAAGCTCCCCGGGTCACCTTTCCTGGCTGGGAACCGCAGCCTCCTGCCAGGCAGCCTGGGACTACATTAGTAAACCTCTGTAGGACCACAGGGACGGCTGGAGTGCCTTTGATTCATCTGCCCTTGTGCCTCTGGTTTATCTGTGTTTACTGTAGAGAGGTGGTGATATTTACCGGCGGAGCTCCAGGTGGGCCGAGCAAAAGATAGTCCATATCTGTGGACACTGCAGGGTCCCTGGGACGTGGGGGGTCACTTTTCTGCAGGATTTAGCAACAAGGTCGCATCTGGCCTTTCTTTTTTTTTTTTTAAATGTGCTCTTCTTCTGAGCCTGTCCATTTGCTCTGAGCTTTGAGTTTTCCTCCTGAGAAAAGTTGTCTGTTTCTCTTACATATGCTTTATTTCTGTGTTCCTTTTTATGAGGTGCGTCCTTTATTTTCTCAGCATATTACAGACACTCCAGGGTCGCCCAGAGTGCCTGCTGCTTCTGTGTCGTCCTCGCCAGAGCTCCTTGTATCGTATTTGTTGCTTAGTGATTAGGTGATTAGGATCACTTCTAGCAGCTGCTGTCTCCTCATTCACTCCCTGTCCATCTCTACTCCAAAACATTTAGTGTGTTTTTAAAAAAAAACTTTACTGTGATGATCAACTGGCTGGCTTCCTAATCCTGTAATCACATACAGGATCCTTCATAATCCACATCTCCTTGCCTGTGATATCTTGTGACAGCCTTTCTACAAGGGCATACACATGTGGTCCTTAAATTGTTGTTGTTCAATCACCCAGTCTTGTCCCACACTTTGTGACCCCATGGACTGCAGCACACCAGGCCTCCCTGCCCCTCACCATCTCCCGGAGTTTGCCCAAGTTCATGTTCCTTGCATCGGGGATGCCATGCAGCCATCTCATTCTCTGATTCCCTCTTCTCCTCCTGCCCTCTATCTTTCCCCACATCAGGGACTTCTCCAAAGAGTCATCTGTTCGCATCAGATGACCAAAATACTGGAACTTTAGTCAACATCACTCCTTCCAATGAATATTCAGGGTTGATCTCCCTTAAGATGGACTGGTTTGATCTCCTTTCTGTCCAAGGGACTTTCAGGAGTCTTCTCCAGCACCACAGTTCGAAGGCATCAATTCTTTGGTGCCCTGCATTCTTTATGGTCCAGCTCTCACAACCGTACGTGACCACTAGGAAGACCATAGCCCTGACCATACGAACCTTTGTCAGCAGAGTAAAATCTCAGCTTTTCAACACACTGTCTAGGTTTGTCATCGCTTTCCTGCCAAGAAGCAGTCATCTTCTGATTTCACGGCTGCAGTCACTGTCTGCAGTGATTTTCAAGCCCAAGAAGAGGAAATCTGTCACTACTTCCACCTTTCCCCCTCTAGTTGCCATGCAGTAATGAGGGCTGATGCCGTGATCTTTAATATTTAGTCTTAAGCTGGCTCTTGCACTCTCCTCCTTCACTGTCATCAAGAGGCTCCTCACTTCCTCTTCCCTTTCCACCAGGAGAGTGGTATCATCCCCATGTCTGAGGTCCTCAAACACACCTCCTTAAATACAGAATGAGCTGCATGAGTGCTGTTTTCTGCCAAAACAAGGCCTTTTGCCTTGGGACTCTGTTTTCATTCGGTCCCAACCCCTTTGGGTCTCTTGTAGTATTTCCTTGAAGCTTTCAGCCTCCTGCACAGGCTCCAGGCAAAGCAAAAGGGTTTGAGGGAACTGACACAGCTCTGAAGAGCAAGGCCAGTCTTGGGTTTCATACGTCAGGCTGAAAGAGATGGGTCGCATCCCACTGGGAGTGGAGGCTCCTGGACTTAAGAATCCATGCTGTTTGCCGCCCGTTCTCTGGCCTGCCAATCTGGTGACCCCAACAGGTGCCTGTTCTTCCTGTAGGAGGCTGACTCCTGCGCCTGCCCTCCGAGCCCCATTGTGTCAAGAGATTCGTCCCCCCCAGTTTGCCCCATAACCAAACACTGCCCGACCCTGTGAGGGGGCCATTCAGAGTCTCCTGCTAAAAGTAGGGAGTGAACATCCCCCACCCTCGGTGTCCAGCCCCTGGTTTCCGGTTCTCAGCACTCCTGGAAAGCCCTGTGACCATCAGGGCAAGCCAGTCCCTAAGGGTTTCTCACTTTCTCCATTTATTTGTTTAATTAATTAAAGTAGGGTTGATTTACAGCATTGTGTTAATTTCTACTATACAGCAAAGTGATTCAATTTAATGTGATTCAGTGATATGTTTACATACACACACACACACACATACATACATACATATATTGGGTTAGTCGATATATATATATTGGGTTAGCCCAAAGGTTCATTCAGGTTTTTCCATACAATGCTATGCAACAATCCAAATGAATTTTTGGATCAATCCAATATATTCTTTTCTGTAGTCTTTTCCATTATGGTTTATCACAGGATATCGAATCTAGTTCCTTGTGTTCTACAGTAGAACCTTGTTTATCCATTCTCTACAGAGTAGTTTGTATTTGCTGATCCCACACTCCCAATCCATCCCCCTGTCCCCTCAGCAAACTGTTGCTAAGTCCCTTAGCTTTCGGACTCTTTCTGATCTATTGGCTGATGAGAGCTATAGAGAAAGTGGAGAAGTCCGGGTGTTTCTCTTCCACTCCTGGGTTGTAAAGGTGCTGTGGGATGGTGGAGCCCCGTGGAAGGAAGGCTGAGGAATGGATCAGGTGTGGCCTGGGATTGTAATGCTGGGCTGGGGGCTTCTGACCGTGGTCCTTGTCAGATTGCTTTATCATGGTGGGGGGCATTGGTAAAAGCAAAGGGCATCATCGTTGGTGGAGTCAGGTTGCAGATGTGGAGGGGCTCTTTGGATTTGCAGGGGAGAACCCTCGGGAAGAGGATAGAAGACTATTCTCCAGTCTTATTTTTCCAGCCAGCCATTCTCTCGTGTCCAGGAGAATAGATATTTCTTTTGATTTCCTATGTTGCTGATTGTGGAAATGGGAGTGATAACATGTGAGCTGTAGTCTGTCTCTTGAGCAGAGGAAAGGATGAAAGTCATCTAATTCAGCCTGCTCACTTGACAGGAGATAGGTGAGCCTGTGGGGATTTTCACGTCTGTTAGGGTCAAACAGCTGCTCTGTGAGGGCACCTGGCTTCCCCTCTGGTGACCCTCCTGTTGGCGGTGACATCACCCAGGTTGTTTGGCTCCATTTCAGCTTATTTCCCAGCAGCCTCCATTAAACAGTCCACCTTTCTCTTTTCTCCTTTGTGTCAATGACATCACACCAAATGGTTCATCCCCCACAATGAGGATCTGAACATCATCTTCACCCTCTTTACACCGTCAGCCACTAAGCCAGTGAATTCTATCATCTCTCCATCTGGTGTTATCTGTTCTGTTCCTTTCTTTCTCTTTGCTTTTATTTTAATATTTTTCAAAAATTATTTATTTATCTGGCTGCTCCCAGTCTTAGGTTTGGCATGTGGGACCTTTGATCTTCATTGTGGCATGCAAACTCTTAGCTGCGGCATGTGGGATCTAGTTCCCTGTCCAGGGATTGAACCCGGGGTCCTTGCATTGGGAGCGTGGAGTCTTAGCCATTGGACCACTAGGGGAGTCCCTCTCTTCTTCTCTCTGTATTCCGTGTACTTGGCACTTAGGTCTGCATGACCCTTTCCAGTCACGGCAGTGGTGGGTTTTCCCATCACTGCAGTCAGTGGGTTTTTCTGACTTTGGGGGCCTCTTGCCCTAAAATCCATCGCCAGGTTCACCTCTGGTTACATGACTGCAATCCCATCTGTGTCCTGCCTTACCTGCCGTCTGAGACCCTCTGACTCTCCATTGCCTAGGGTCTCCACCTGAGACCCCAGGTTACGGAAGCCAGTGACTTAATGAGAAGAAAGCAAGCCCTACAGCTCCCCTTTCACAAAGGCTGTGTGAGGAGGGACAAAAGGGGTATTGAGGCTTCATAAAGTTAAGGCTTCCTGTTTATATTGGCCCGAACAATATACACTTTGACATATTACATTATATACTTGTTTATATTAATAGATACGCTGAGTGTGCGATAAGTTGCTTCAGTTGCATCCGACTCTTTTTGACCCTATGGACTGTAGTCCGTCAGGCTCCTCTGTCCATGGGATTCTCCAGGCAAGAATACTGGAGTGGGTTTCCATACCTTCCTGCAAGGGATTTTCTTGACCCAGGGATCGAACCTGAGTCTCTTAAGTCTCCTGCATTGGCACGTGGTTTCTTTACCACTAGGGCCACCTGGGAAGCCCATGTATATATATGCATACACAGAAATATGTCTGAATATATTATAATATGGGGGACACGAACACTCCATCCTGTCTGAGCGAGTAATGCTGCTTTCTAAGTCCTGATCTTTTATTCAGTGGGATGTTGAAAGCTTTTGGAGAGGAATGCCACTGCAGGATTCCTTGGGTATGATTTTTATTCATAGTGATGATAATTTTTAATTATAATTTCATGCTTGTAAGAATCTGGCTTCTAGATTAGAAGGTTGAAAGGAAGGCTTACTTGAACTTGTAAAGCAGAGGAAGCCAAAAGTTTACTGTAAAATCTCAAGTCAGATGAGGAAGGAAGATTTGGGTTCTTAGGCAATTAAGGGTGATATCATCTGACAGTTACAGTTGTATGTTAGTTCATCAGAATATGTGGTGTGTAAACTGATAGTACATATGTGTTAATATTTGCATCATAGTTCTTATCTTAAGCCTAAAAGAGTTTTTTCATGACGATGTTGAAAAGAAATAAAGAATTCCTGAAGATGATTGGTGTGTTTAATACCACATTTGCCAGGACCTGCTTACCATCTTCTTGTTCTGACATTACCTTCCAATCAACCAAAAGATGTTTACTGGGGGAACTTCCCTGGTGGTCCAGTGGCTGAGACTCTGTGTTCCCAAAGCAGGGAGCCCGGGTTTGATCCCTGGTCAGGGACTAGATCCCACAGGCTGCAACTGAAATATCTTACATGCTGCAGTTAAGACCCAGCACAGCCAAATAAATAGATAAATTTTTTTTTTTTTGAAAAAGATGATCACTGGATAATGAGTAGAAGGAAAGTCCTGAGTTCAACTCTGTGGATAGACACAAAAGGCTGTGTGTGTGTATGCAAAAAAATTCTGCCAGAGAAATTACTGGTTTGCTTATGTAGAGTACCTTACAGGTAGTCAATTTGTATAATAATCAGCATTAAAAATTAACTTCCTAAATGTTCCGAATGACTGGAAGAGAGAACTCCTAGGAATCAGAATGAGATCTGTGTGCATTGACTGGGGTGATCGTGAGAGATTTTATGGAGCAAATGATACTTAAATTTTGCCCTCAGAGTCCAAATGATTTATCTTGTTCTTTTTAACCTCTCCAGGTACCAGGGCCCTAAATCCTAGGTGATTTATAGCTGCAGACATAGGAGCTGGCCAGCTGTCTGAACACGTGCCCCCAGCTATCCACCCCAAGCAAGTCACTCAGGGATTCAGTTTAGCGAGATCCTCACCGTATCACCAAATCAGCTACCCCATTGTCCACTGGCCTCAGCTCTGGGCCCTTGGGATGTTTTGAAACTATTATTATTTAGAATGAGTAATTTAATTCCAGAGAGAATGATCTGTATTCTTTTATTTAATTAAGTAGTCATTAGAATGCTTAGTTTCAGGCATCTTTTTGCATGGTCTGAAGCACCGTCATAAGTATAGATGGCACTTGTTAAAGTTTTAGCTCTGCCAAGCCATTGTTGTTCAGTCGCTCAGGTGTGTTTGACTCTCTGTGACGCCGTGGCCTCCAGCACACCAGGCTTCCCTGTCCTTCAGTATCACCCAGATTTTGTTCAAACTCCTGTGCATTCATTTGGTGATGCCACCCAACCATCTCATCCTCTGTCTTCCCCTTCTGCTCCTGCCTTCCATCTTTCCCAGCATCGGGGTCTTTTCCAATGAGTCAGCTCTTCTCATCAGGTGGCCAAGGTATTGGAGCTGCAACTTCAGCATCAGTCCTTCCAATGAATATGCAGGGTTGATTTCCTTTAGGATGGACTGGTTGGATCTCCTTGGATCTACAATTTGGTTGGATCTGCAGTCCAAGGGACTCTCAAGAATCTTCTCCAACACCACAGAAGATAACATGAAATATTGAAGTTTTGCTCCTTTGATTTTAGCCTTATCACAAAGCATATAAGTCACCCTGTGCCCCACACACCTGCCGGTGCTTGATTTAACAGAACCATCCCTTCCTTTCCTTTTCATGCTTTCTTGTTGCAGATATCCCCTGCTTTTTTGTGCTAAAGTTTTCATTTCATATTAAATCTGTATTAAAAGGTGAGTAGATGTGGTTCAGCCCCACTGGCAGGATCGCGTGTTTGAAGGTTGGTTGTGATATCAAAAATAGTGTTGCAGCACTTTGAGGGGATTCATTTGCCTTTGGGATTTTAATAGAACTTTGTAATTATGGATTATTTCAGTGCAAATACATTTTTAAGTAACAAGCTACTGCACATCTTAACACTGTAAGCCCAATATAAATCAATCATAAATAACCTTCAGGAGTTCTTCACAGCTCTGCACAGGCTAAGATAAAATCTGTCAAGGTGAATTGAAAGGCATCTAGAAGCTTCGAATTTTAGGTTCTGTGTTTTCCCCTACAGGAGCTGATGACATTTTTTGATATGTAACTCGGGTCAGACAACTGTATTTCTTATCCTCCTCTACGTGTCTCTGATGTCCTTAAACAGAAAAGAAAAAAACATTGGCGAGATTTTCAGAATTGCCTCAAGTCGCGTTTTCTAAGAGAAAACTGAGCTTGTTTGGGGTCCTTCACTTACACAGTTGTGAGAGATGCCCCTTTTTATTTTCTGATTAAACAATAAAATGTAACACTTCCCTTTGTTGATTTGGGATTTTATGGATCTATTATTTATGTAAAAATACAGTTTTTCACTCACCTTAGAGTTTACGTTTTAAAGTACTTTATCTTTTGTTTTGTCTTGAGACGGAGCTTTAATATTTTATTGGTAATAAATTCCAAAAGATGAACAGGAATTGCAAAGGAGGTTTTTGCTTTGTAGATTTATAGTGACTGTGACTAGACTTGGTTCCTACTGTCATGCCTCAAGGACATTCACACCTGCCAGCGAAAATGGAGCTTGTTCAGGGAGACCTGTATGCTGGGTTGCCTGTGCCCCCGGATTGTGGGCATGGCTTTGAAGTTTCTGTGAAAGTTTGTGTCTCACTCTTATATCCTTGATCATAACCCCTCTCTTAATTTGTAGATATTATAGGCATTTTGTTAATATTACATCATCTCCTTTTGACCGAAAGTGCCAGGAATTTGGAGCCATGAGACTGCACAAGCCCAGTAGCTTCAGATGTAGATGGAACCTTGCTTAGAATACTCCCCACTGGAAGGTACCAGGGAAGAATATGCATTTTGTGATGGTTTGGTAGCCCATTATCATTTTTATTTTTTAATTATTTTTCTTTGAAAGATAATTGTTCTACAACATTGTGTTGCCTTCTTCCATACGACACGACAAAGTGAATCAGCTGTAAGTACGTATGTGTCCCCTCCTTGAACCTCCGCCTCCACCCCATCCCACCCCTCCAAGCTGTCTCGGAGTACCTCGCTGAGCTCCTGCATTATACAGCCACTTCCCACTAGCTATCTGTTTTATAATTTGTCCCACCCTTTTCTTCCCTGGCTCTGCCTAAAGTCTCTTCTCCATGTCTCTATCTCTATTTCCTGCCCTGCAAAGAGTTTCGTCAGTACCATTTTCCTAGATTCCACATATATTCGTTAATACAAGATATCTGTTTTTCTCTTTCTGACTTACTTCACTCTGTATAGAGGCTCTAGGTCTCTCCACCTCTCTAGGACTGATTCAAATACATTGCTTTTTATTAGCCCATTATAATTTAAAGAACACTTCGTATCAATGATCAGATTTAAGCAATTCTGTAGTTTAATATCATCCTGATTTTCTGGACAAGGACCTAATCACAGGGGCATCACCAGCAGCTCACCCCCAAAGGAGCCAGGGCTCAGGTTACGACCCGAGCCTTTTAACTTAGGACTTGTGTTGCTTTCACTAATCTGGGCCATTTCCCGCAATGCCTGCCACAAGCAAGTCTTCCAGTTAAATGTCTTAGCTAAGGGTGGGGAAAATCTCTATATATATTATAGTCATTAGACCATGCCTTTGAAGAGCCTACCGTCAAAAAAGAAGGGGATGAAAATTACAAGGCAAGTTTGAGAAGTGCTGTTGGAATTAGGTAATTTTATATCTATTTCTTTGCATTCATAGAGGGAAAACTGACAGATGTTACCTTAGAGGTTTCTGGGAGAAAAAGTCTTTCCATCTCAACTTAAAGGATGAATAAGTAGGTAAAGCACATCTCGGGAAGTGGGTTGGTGTGGGTGTAGCGTGGCAGCCTGGATGAGTGTGGTCTGCCCTTGAGCATAGGCAGACCTGGAAAGAAGTAGAAACTGAGGCTGAACAGGGAGGATTTAACATGGGTTTCAGGGACTTCCCTGGTGGGCCAGTGGTTACTGCTCTGAGATTTCACTGTAGGGAGTGTGAGTTCGATACCTGGTCAGGGAACTTAAAATCCCACATACTGCCTGGTGTGGCCAAAATAAAACGTAAACTAAAGCTTGTCTTTCAGGTGGCAACCTTATTTTGTAGTTGCTGCTCAGTCGCTTCAGCCATGTCTGATTCTTTGCAACCCCGTGGAGCCTGTCAGGCTCCTCTGTCCAGGGATTTTCCAGGCAAGAATACTGGAGTGGATTGTCACGCCCTTCTTCAGGGGATCTTCCTGACCTGAAGATTGAACCTGCATCTCCTGCATTGCAGGTGGATTCTTTCCTGCTGAGCCATATAATTTTTTTTTTTTTAATATTTTTCTGGTAGGTCCTTGTTGGTTACCTATTTTAAGTAGAGCAGGGGGTACATGTCGATCCCAAATGTCCTGAATTTTTAATAAAGCTGAGTCCATCACATATACATGCGTGTGTGTCAACATAAAGTTCCAACCATTAGAATAATGTTGTCTAAGAAAAGTACGGGTGTGTTTATAAATGAGCTCTGTTTCCCGCTGTGATTTGGATAGACTGTGCAATAGAGAAGGGATTCAGTAAATACCTGATTTGAGAGATTTGGCATTGTCAGTGTAGGGACATCTATTTCTGTGCATTCAGACACGCCTTGCTTGTGTTCCAGTCTTTCTCTCCTTCCCCCTGATGTAGCTTGGAAGTACAGTAAGTACTGCCTTAGTAAGTAGGAAGTACCCCTACCTATGAACCTTCAAAGACTGGAATGTGCATTCCATCTGCATCAGAATTGAGTGAGATTGCAACCTGCCCTCGTCAGCCCCACCGTCTCCCACCTCCTCTCCCACCTCCTCTCAGTAACTCTCCTTGCCTGTTGATGCCAGTTCCTGTATGCCAACTGTTGTACTGTACCACTGTACTTTTCAAGGCGCTGTCCGTGAGATTGAAAATGTGTATTTTTGTGCTTTTTTTTTTTTACGTATTATTTGTAAGAAAAGTGTTGTAAGCCTATTACAATACCGTACTATATAGCCAGTTGTGTTAGTTGGGTACCCGGGCTAATTGTGTTGGAGCTACGAAGAGACTGAAATGACAAAGATGCTCTAGGAACAGAACCCGTTTGTATGTAGCGGCATTAATGTATTTTGTATCTTTCAAGTTCCTGTTGACAGAGTCAACTCTCTAAAAGCCCATTCTGTTGTTAATGCCTATTTATATGGTTGAGCTTTCTTTGGAATGAGTCTGCTTGTTCCTTCAGCACTTTGGGCTGCCTAATGAGATGCAGGGCTCTTCATCAGAGTTACAGTTGGTAGGGGCTGCACAAACCCAAACTGGGACAAAGGGAAGAAAGAGGTGAGCCATTGACCCACATTTATGGATTGTGCTACTTAATTAGCAGGTGAAAGTGGCATTCTATTTCTTTCTCATTTTTTAACTTGACAGGCTGAGCAGAGATATTCATGCCCCCCAAGGAAGGTTTTTTATCTCCCTACTGTAAATGCCACCCTGGAGTTTGGTCTGATTGGGGTTTACATTTTTTTTTAGGTCTGTGGATTGATAGTCTGCCAGGAGCTCAACCTGTCTAGATGCCCCAGAAGGCATGGATCTTCCCTTTGGAAGCTGAGGGAAAGGACAGTAAATTATGTGGGAGCCCTTTGGGAGAGGCAGTGTGTGTGGAAGACGCACCCCAAGTGGTCTCCTGAAAAGGCCAGTGTAAAATCAGAGCAGACCTCGGCCAGAAGCCACATCTCAGCATGCTGCTTCCCTGGTGAAATTGACTTAGTTTGCTAGTGCTGTGGAATCAGAAATTAAGATGGGAACGGTCTGTGCAGTTTCACCACCCCCTTCCCCACCTGCCAGTCTAAGGAATTGTTCCTTACAGTTGAGCCTCTAGTTCCTTGTCCAGTCCACTTTTAAACGATGCAAGTGATAAAGTATTGATCTTGCCCGGTGCTGAATTTCTTTGGATTTGTTCAAGCTGTCATTCTGCACACAAACTCATGTAACTCCTCGTTAAGATTCTTGCACCACCTGAAACCTACATGCCACAGATTTTCCAGCAGGGATGGTTACTCTATTAAACAGGGTCCATCTAGTTGTTGTTCTTTTTTTTTTTTTTTTATGTTTTGGCATCATTTTATTTGTTTTATTAATTTTCTAGCCTCAAAGTCATTCTCAGATGATTCCATTAAAAGGAGGTGGGATATTTGCCATTTTCCAGCACAAGAATGATAGATGGTTGGAAAGAGAGATTATTCATGCCTTGTTATGATCAATATGACTCCATTCTATAACTGCTTTTTGCAAAAAAAAAGTTATTTAATGTACTTTTTGGCTGTGCTGGGTCTTTGTCACGGCCTGTGGGCTTTCTCTAGTTGCAGGGAGCAGGGGCTACTCTCTACTTACTGTTGTGCATGCTTCTCGTTGTGTTTCTCGTGTTTCGAAGCAGAGGCTGTAGGCGCATGGGCTTTGTTAGTGGTGCACAGGCTTAGTTGCTTCGTGGTATGTGGGGTCTTTCCAGACCAGGGATCAAATCTGTATTCCCTGTGTTGGAAGTGGATTCTCAACCACTGGACCACCAGGGAAGTACAATGACTGCTTTTTGTGCACTTAAAAGTGATCTTGTACTTCTTAGTCGCTCAGTTGTGTCTGACTCTTTGTGGACTGTACCCATGGACTGTAGCCCGCCAGGCTCCTCTGTCTATGGAGATTCTCCAGGCAAGAAGACTGGCGTGGGTTGCCATTTCCTTCTCCAGGGAAAGTGAGCTTACACCCTAGTTATTTGTGCCCACATCCTTCTGTCTTCCTTTACTCAGCAAAGATAGTAGTTGGTATTCTCTTCAGCTTTCCTGTTCTATTGCTCTTGTCTCACCCCCTCACCAATACTGCGTTCTTTGGATGACTGTCCTTTTACACTAAGTCTTGAAACTGGGTCAAGTGTGTCCTCTAGCTTTGTTCTTTTCCAGAATTGTTGACTGTTGAGACTATTTGATGCCTTTGCCCTTCCATACAAATTTAAATTCAGCATGTCAATATCGACAGAAAAGTTACTGGGATTGGAATTCTGCTGAATCAATAAATACAAAGGAATGGTGTTCTTTCTAGCTGAAAATTTTTCTCATGTTTTACAAGAATTCCTGACGTCTCTGACTCTTTACAAGCAACAGTTTTGTATTTGTTTGTAGTAGATGGCCTCAGTTTCCTTTCTTGATTTGATGGTGTCTATAATTGGTTTATTTTACTAGCTTAGTTCTCAGGCATGTCTGAGGGCATGAAACAATTGTTGTATGTACTTAAAGTTGTAAAAGAGACTATTCTATATTTGAAATGTCAACATTCAGGCCTAATCTGACTTTAACTTCTTTCTCCCTAGTTTTCTTTTTTTCCAGTAAAAATTTGTAAGGAAGAGAAGAAAGTAGCTGTCACCTATTTTCAAACTATTTAATTTAAACTCTCTAAGAGCATGATGTGTTCAAATTTAAATATAGAAATTATTAACATTGTTAACTAAAAGCAGAAACAGAATACATCTTTCTTTAGACCCGCACGATTTGCATAGTGAAATCTCTCAGCTCCGAGAGCCTGTAAATCAATTGCTTGCCTTTCTAACAACAGTACCCCATTGTATTTTAACTGGAAGATTGGGTGATTTCTTCTGTTAATTATTTTTTTGTAAAAGGAGACTCCATGCTGTGAGGGGAAAATCGACAAAAAGCCTGAGGAGGGAAGAGAATCATCTAGGTTATAATTTTCGAAGTGCTCTGCTGTATTGTTAACCAAACTCTGGCTACACCGTATGCACTGAATCTCTAACCTATGAAAAATTGTGTGGATTCCCCCCATTTATCTTGTTTGAGCAGTAAAGAAAATATAATTGAAGAAATGGCATTGAAGTGTGTCCTGGGTTATTTGTTATCAAAAGTGACACTTGGGAGGCTTTTCACATGAAATTTCAACATAAAAAGTGGCTGAATCTGTGACAGTGGGGATGGGGCAATTTGAGTTTAGTTTTATTTTATTTTTTTTGGAAGTTTTGGTTGAAAATGATATGGGCAGGGCTTACTTTTTTTTTTCTCTTTTAACACTGACTCTTCTGAAGGTGATGTTGGTGAGGGGATAGTTACAGAATGACAATGAGAAGTCACCTCTGAAATGTGACTATTGTAATTTGCAGAAAGAACCTGCCTCATCCCGATAGCGGGGGCATCAGTACCCCCTGGTTGTCTGTTAGAAATGCAGAGTCTCAGGCCCTCTGGGTCAGTCTATTGCACGCTGATGGATAACAGCCTCAGGCTTGAGCAGTTTTCAGTGATAAGTCCCTTCTCTAGTCCGCTAATTTGCCTTCTTCACCTGCTCAAAACACTTCTGTTTGCTATCGTGGCAAAGTGCTTTAACACCAAATAAATAATTTCAGTAACTAAAAGATCATGGAGAGACGAACAGAACTGATATTCCATGTAAGGCTCCTTGAGCTGGGCCATGTGGTGGCTGTGCAACTCTGGATAACTTCCTCAACATCTCTGATCTTCAGTGTCTTCATGGGCAGGATGGGGATAATGCAGTGATCATTAGAGTGTTCATCTCAGTAGGTTTAGTGAGTACCTTTTTTAGAGAGGGTGACTGGCACCTGGTTAGTATGCAATAAAAGTTAGCTATTATTTTAATTATGACTAACACTAAAAATAATTTTTGAAGGGGTGCTCTGTGTATTTAGGATTATACAATTATGCAAATAAATGCTATCTGCTTCTTTTTTTTAAAAAAAATTATTTTTATTTAGTTATTTGTCTGTGCCCGGTGTTAGTTGCGGAACTTGGGATCTTATCAATAGTTGCAGCGTGTGGAATTTAGTTCCCTGACCAGGGATCGAACCCTCCTGCATTGGAAGCATGGAGTCTTAGCCACTGGATCGCTGGTTCTTTTTCTGAAAGCTGGCTATGAAAGGATAATCAGCTGGGAAGAGAAATAATACCAAAATTATTGTAATAATAATTAATACTGAATAAATAATATCAAGATTTCCAAGAGAGTAGCGCACACAACTATGTGATAAGGACCAAGAGTGGGTAAGGAATAACGCTGCAAGGGAATTTTCTTAGGTCATGTTCAAGAATCGGCTTTTTCTTAAGATGGAAGATTTGGAAATGGAAGCTCTTTCACAGCTTTTAAACTAGCCCCTTTCCCCAAAGATGTTGAGCACTGAACTTTCCATCTGCCATACTCTGAGCAGGTTCAATGTGTTTCCCTTGCTTACACAGCTTCAAAGGTTTAAATCAGAGTGTCCTACAGTCTTGGAATAGCAGCCTGAATGAAAGGGCTATAAGATCAAACAGATCCCTGGCAAGTGCATGGCGTGACTCTAGTGTTTTGATAGGGGGTGGACTCATAGCAATCTGTATGCATGTTTTCAGTGAATTCAGTTCAATGCAAACGTTCTCCCTATGTGTAATCCCCGTGTTCAGTGCTGTAGACACATGAAAGATACGTGAAAATTAGTCCCTACTATCAAAATTCTAACAGATTCTTTTCTGCAATGGCTGTCCTCTTTTGTTTGTCTGATTTTTCAATTGAGAGTTACTGATTGTTCTAGAATGTGTTTGAATGAACTATCTTTGGTGGTAAAAATTTAGGCATTGCCGAGAGAGTCAATATTTAGAAGTGAAAAAGCATGCTCTCATGTTGAAATCCTAAGATTTCCCAGCTTAGTAAAATGAGTAAGGCACTTTTTAAGAGAGATTTCAGTATTTCATGGGGTGACTGGCATGGTCCCTTTTACTGAATCCATTCATGGTTTATTTGGGTTGCTTTTATGTTTTTTCATGAACTTCAGAGTTGACAAGTAGACAGAGGAACATTGGGGTATATGTCATTATTTCTTAACTGAGTGGAAATAAGATTCTTTAAACTTTTACGTGTGGTTTTCAACGATAAAGACACGTCAGAACTATCTGTGTGGAGTTTTCTATAGAAATACAGAAGCTCAAGGTCCATTTGTGGAGATGCTGAATTTGTATGTCACGTTCCCCCAGGGTGTCTAATAGCAATTGAGTGTGTGTGTGCTAAATTGCTTCAGTTGTGTCCAACTCTTTGTGACCCTATGGACTGTAGCCTGCAAGGTTCCTCTGTCCATTGGATTTTCCAGGTAAAAATACTGGAGTGGGTTGCCATGCCCTCCTCCAGGGTATCTTCACAACCCAGGGACTGAACCCGTGTCTCTTATGTCTCCTGTGTTGGTAAGGCAGGTTCTTTACTAATAGTGCCACCTGGGAAGCCCCAGGATTGAGTAGCCTTGCCTTTTTCTTGATTCCTATTACTTCTGGCTTTTTCAAGCTGTAAGAGGAAAAAAAAAAAAAAAATGAGGGCTTTGCACTCAAAGTTTAATGTGCATGGTAGTCACCTGGGCATCTCATTAGAATGAGGAGGGGGCCTGGGGCTTTGCATTTCCAAGGAATTGGAGGTGATACAGATGCTATAGGTGTCTAGAAAGTAGAAAAGAACCAGATCAAGGTTTGTACTTTTGGACTTCCCTGGTGGTCCAGCAGTTGAGAATCCACCTGCCAATGCAGGGGACATGGGTTCGATCCCTGGTCCGGGAAGATCTCGCATACCTTGGGGCAACTGAGCCCGTGCACCCCAGCTACTAAGCCTGCGCTCTAGAACCTGTGCTCCACGACAAAGGAAGCTACCACAGTGAGAAGCCCAACCCTGCACCTAGAGAAAGCCCTCATGCAGCAAAGAAGACCCAACACAGCCAAAAAATAAAGTAAAGCAAAAAGAATTTGCACTTTGGCCACCATACTATGACTATAAATAAGAGAATCTGATACCCACTGTTTCACCTGCACCCCGCCATGTTCTTCCCCCACTTATTTTATAATCAACAGAAAAGAATGTTGTGACTTGCTAAGTGAGTTGCCCTTTCTACCTTTACAAGATTAAATATAGCTATTACCAATCCTGATAACTACTTTGTGGTATAGATAGAGTTTTGCAAGCACGGTTCACCTCCTTAATGGAATTCCAGAAGTTAATGTTCTGACTGATAAAAAAAAAGTCAGTCTTGTGGGGCAATATATAGAAGCAATGAGAAGTTACAGGAAATGAGAAAGAACGTGTGTGGACATCTAGATACAGTTATGTCTACATAATTATACTCATCATTGGCTATTAAAAGAAGGTACCTACTCATTATACCTACCTGTTAAGAGCATTTACTTCAAATAGGTTTGAGAAACTCACTGTGCATAGTAAATCCACAATAAATAGGAGGTTTATTTGCCAACATTACTATTGTTGTGGCTGGTGTTATTATCAGTGATGGCAGTGCTCATTTTTCACAAGATCCTTTTAAGAGAACTCTCTTGGTGTTGGGTACAATATAATGTAAAAATAATTTTGAAGACAAGAATTCTGAGAATCAGAATCTTTAAGGAAAGATTTAAGATCTAATTGAAATATGGAAAATATTTTTAAAGGAAAACAAAAGCAAAAATGCTGGTTTTGTTAAGTAAACGTGCAAAAGAAATATTTCTCCTGTTCATTGATGTAATATTCTGGCATATTATTAATCTTAGCAAAGTCTCTGTAAATGTACTGATCCATGTATTCCATTTTCAGATATCTTGTTAATTCATCTTTATGGATTGAATGGCCATGTTCTCTTGGGAAAACTGGGTTCCAACTGACAGATGTAACTTGGATGTAATGAATGATTACAACTCTTCATTGTCTTCTGTGCTGGTTGCACTAATGCATTGATCTCCTCTCCTCATTGTTACGAGAGAGTTAAAACACATACACACAAGAACAAAAATGCAAGATATTTCTCCTATTGCAGGGCCACATCTGCAGAGCCCCCTTTGCTATGTAAGGGTGTCATAGTCCCAGGTTCTGAGGATTAGGGTGACAGGTGAGGCCCATCTTGAGGGGTAGGCAGGTTGCATTATTTGGCCTACCACGTGGGAGATAGATTCCACAGATGGTGGGTCAACCTTGTCCACCTGCAGCTTTTGGCTACCAGAACCACCTCACGGGACAGATAATTCTTTGGTAATCTTTGGAACCTTTATTTATGTTCAAAAAGCAAGAATTATAGGGCTTCTTCTTGTAATAAGTTGGATGTCAATGGGATCTACTTGATAACATACATATAATGTTCTTTTTCTTCTTCATTTATTTGTATTTTGGTCTGTGCTGGGTTTTCTTCGTTACATGGGCTTTTCTCAAGTTGTGGCAGGCAGGGGCCCCTCTCTAGTTGCGTTGTGCAGGCTTCTCGTTGTGGTGGCTTCATTGTTGTGGAGCGTGGGTTCTAGGGGCTTCCGTAGTTTTGGCTCCTGGGCTCTCGATCACAGGTTCAATAGGTATGGCACACAGGCTTAGTTGCTTCTCAGCATGTGGGATCTTCCCAGATCAGGGATTGAACTCAGGGTCTCCTGTGTTGGCAGGCAGATTCTTTACCACTGAGTCACCAGGGAAGCCCCTGCCCCACCTTTTTTTTTTTTTTTTAAAGGAACTGCTATTCTTTTTATGCTCGTTAGCTCCAGCAGGACATAGAATACACTATTGATGCTTATGCAAATACAAATAAATATCGAATACCTATTCCTACCGTTTATTCTCTGTAATCGAATGACTCCCTTGATACAATGCTATTTCAGATGATCTTTGGAAGGAAATACTTGCATTTGGCTTTATATATCACGCTGTCATATAGGGCATTCTCAGCAATGCTTTCCATAAATTTAGGAATTTTTTTCTTTCAGGCACATTGCTAATAGTACTCCCCAAATTAAAGACCTCTACAAGTGTAGTCCTTGCGTGAGATGAAAAGCACTGAAGACATGCATGGATTTGAAAGCCTGACTTCAGTCAATGAAAATGAAGAGCACCTTGATTCAGGGGTGACTCTTTTCTGCCCCCTTTCATTATCTTAGGGTCTTTCAGCCATGGGTGCTATTCTCATTAAACCTGAAACCACCTCATGACTATTTTGGCTCTGAAGTAAAGAGAAGGAAAAAGAACTTGAGTTGTAACTTGTAGCTTTATAGAAGTTTTGCACTAGATTGAAATAAGCCACTGGAGAACTTAAACCAAGATGATCTCCGTTTCAACTTTCATGTGAGTAAAAGAATAAGTATACATCTGCTTTAGGAATTTCTTTTCCTTCTCTCTTTTCTCCTTTCCTCCTCCCTTTCTTTCTTCTTGTTTTCTCTTGCCCACTTCTCCTTTCTTTGTTCTCTTTCTCATTTTCCCGGATTTTTTTTTTTTTCTTAGCCCTACATGTTAAATGATGTCAGTGTGGTTTAAGCAAACCGCTTGACCACTCAGTCATGGAGCCAGTGAGGTTTGTCCCAGGACTAGTTCTCCCTATGCAGAAGAAAATTCTATGCTCAAGACTATTTATTTTATGATTCTTTACATGGTAAAAGAGCTTCCCTGGTGTCTCAGATGGTAAAGAATCCACCTGCAGTGCAGGAGATCTGGGTTCGATCCCTGGGTGGGGAAGATTTCTTGGAGAAGGGAATGGCCATCCACTCCAGTATTCTTGCCTGGAGAATTCCATGCACAGAGGAGCCTGGTGGGCTGCAGTCCATGGGGTCATGTACTTAACTGAGTGACTAACACACATGATGAAAAATTGGAAATTACCTAAATGTTCATGAAATACAGTTAAATAATTTATGAAAGCACTGCAATATAGGTGAATATATGCTGTCGTGGAAAGTTACAAAACCATAGAATCCAATTCGTGGTGTATTTATGTTTCTTCTTCTGGGAACTGGTTACAGAGTTTGTACTCTAACACAGTTTCTTCACTAATGACAAGTGACTTTTGTGTATATACAGTTCATTTGAAATAATATTCATAAAACCACTTAGTTCCATGTATGCTGAGAAGAATATGGAAGGATGTATTAGAAATTAAGAATAGTACTAAAATAGTTTGGAAGCTTTTATTTCCTGCTTTTTATACATCTAGATAATTTGAAATTTATGACCAGCATTTATTTTTGCTATCTAAAGAAGGAAATAAAAATTACAGAGACTGGTGAATTTGTGGTTTTATAAAGTAGACCTTCATAAAGCTTGAAGCAGAGATAAAAGCGAAAAGTATGATGCGATATTACTTCAAAAAACTGAGCCCAACTATTGCCAGCTTCTGTGTCATCAAGATGGTATGAACAGTAAAGAGATAGGAGAAGAATTTCTATATGACTATGAAGAGGTATTATTTCTCCCATTGCAAAAAATCTTGTCATTATATCTATTTTATATATAAGGTCATGTTAGTAGTGAGAAATGCACAAGGAACAATCTTGATCAAGGGTAATGTAAGTTGGGTTTCATATTCCTTTGTACCTCCAGAATATACATGAAAATCTAGCACCTCCCTCTAGTGCATTTGTTAGATGAATAGGTAGAGAAACGGAAATACCTTGGCCCACGCTCAGCTTTCTCTGACAAATATTCATTTGTTTTCCCTTTAAAATGTTTTAGATTTTCATATTTATAAACCAGACAAAACCCCCCAAATATAAGGGCTATTCTTTCTTCATAGAACTAGTGGGAAATTACATGGATAATATTTATGAGTATTCTGAGAACCTCAGGTCAGAAGGGAGACCTTTTATTCAAAGCAGTGATGCTCCAATGTGAACATCTTAAAAAACAGGGACTATTTCTGTTTTTATTGTTTTGTGTTAATATCTAGCACTCTGGTAAGTTGACTGTGTGGACAGTTCATAATGCTGCTTAATGATAAAAATGAAATAAATATCATTTTCTCCTAAAGATACAGCTATCAAAAAATAGAGGATTTAGCCCAGTAAAGTACTGGCAAATCTGATAGGGGTAAAAGACAACTTTCATTTGACCAACATCTTCAACATCCTTTAAAAGAAAAAAGGAATAAAGAAAGGTAGCCAGGAGAGATTGTGTGGGGTAGGGTCAAGGCTACAGTATAATTATATTGAAGTCTGGATTTGCTTTTGCCTTTGTTGCTATAATTATTATTCCGTATTTAAAGAAGATTTTTTTGAATAATGTATTTTGGAATATAATCCCAGAGAAATAATCATTTCAAATGCTTGGAGAGGTTATAAATAATCAACACACCATCCCCTAAATCTGCCCAATATTTACATCTCTGTGTTCAGTGCTTCCATCCAGAATAGATAGGTGATGGCTAATTCTATATTTTCACAAAGTAAGAAAGTACCTTTTAGTCAGAAAAAGAAGGAGATCCACAAGCACTTCCTGAACCTCTGGCATCAGCAGGTCCCAGCTTCTTTGTGTCACCATCACCAGGCATTCTGTGTGGCCCACAGCTGCAGAGTTAAACTTGATTCCTCTGCTTCGTGCAGAGATCAGGGCTCCGGAACACTGGGAAATTTACCCTGCATGTCAAGATGTTGTTACTGGTAACTTCTTATGATGACTTTATCTCCCCGAGGAAGGGAAAGAAAGGTCCAAGAACATGAACCATGTGAAGTTCCGTTTGGAGAGTGTGTAGCTTTGATAGTCACTAGATGAAGTGGTCCATGCAGTTGTATCTCTGAAGTATTTATCTTATGTTGTCCCCTCTCCCTTCTGAAATCTTTGTCTTGGCTATGTGATCATTGTGTCCGGGGTCTGCCCTGGGTTTAGGAGTCCCTAAGAGGACCCAGAGGACTCAGCGCGTGGTCATACTCACAGCTATGATGTGTTACGGTGAAATATACAGAGTGAAATAGGCAAAGCCAAAGGGGCATGGCGGACTCCAGGGCCGGCAGACATCAGCGTGCAAGAGTCTTCTTGCAGTGGGGTCACACCAGAGGCACGTAATCCCTCCAGAAACAAATTGTGACGACACATGTGAAGTGTCACCACTCAGGGAAGCTCGTTGGAGACTCAGTGGACAGGGTTTGCACTGAGGCTGGTAGGGTGGGTACCCTGTACCTGGCATGAACCACAATTCCAGACTTCCATAAGGAAAGCAGATGTTCCACATAAACCATGTTATTTACGTCAGCAGTCTAGTCCCAATGGATCATTGTATCAGTTCTAGGAATGGGGAAAACCCTCTTGAAATCCAAGTAGCCAGAGGCTAACTATGTTAACATTACTGTCCTTTTAAAAGAAGAGTAATCTGACCTGCTAGGCAAACCCTTTTCTACACAGTCTGTGTGTTAATATACAAACTTCTCTTGTGTCCCAGAGATATTGCCACCTGATACACAACAGGCACTTCTTGAAAAAATGTCAGGTGACACCTAACATCTTGCTAAAACTTAAGCTTTCCTTGCCTGCTCTTTCATCCCAACACACAGTCATCTAAAAGATACCTGGAGTCGGGACCTCCTGGTGGCCCGGTGATTAGGACTCTGCCCTTCCACTACAGAGGACCACCAGTTTGATCCCTGATCAAGGAACTAAGATCCCACATGCGGTGCGGTGTGACTAAAAAATAGAAAGAAAGAAAGAAAGATAACCAGAGTCCACCCAGCGTTGTTCTCTCTCTGCACTGTTCTCAGCTCAGTTCAGTTGCTCAGTCGTGTCCAACTCTGCGACCCCATGGACTGCAGCACGCCAGGCTTCCCTGTCCCTCACCAACTCCTGGAGCTTCCTCAAACTCATGTCCATCGAGTCGGTGATGCCATCCAACCATCTCATCCTCTGTCGTCCCCTTCTCCTCCCGCCTTCAATCTTTCCTAGCATCAGGGTCTTTTCCAAGGAGTCAGTTCTTCACATCAGGTGGCCACAGTATTGGAGTTTTCAGCTTTAGCATCAGACCTTCCAGCTCATGCCATTTTTATCTCTATATAAGATGGTCATGGTAACCTCCAGAGTGCCTCTCTGTTCCAAGATTGCCTTCTTCTAATCCATATACTAGCGGATTCCCTGGTGGCTCAGATGGTAAAGAATCCACCTGGCAATTCAGGAGACCGGGCTTGATCCCTGGGTCAGAAAGATCCCCTGGAGAAGGGAATGGCTACCCACTACAGTATTCTGGTCTGGAGAATCCCATGGACAGAGGAGCCTGGTGGGCTATAGTCAGACATGACTGAATGACTCACATTTTCACTTTTTCAACCCATACACTACAAGGCAGTCTGACACTGTTTTCTTGAAATGGGAGAACATTATTTCTTAAAATTCTCCCTTGACTTCACATTGTTCTTAAGGTGAACTCTGATGTCTGGAATATGACATCAGCTGGGAATGTGACCCATCTGGCTCCATCTAGAACTTCTCTCATTTTGCAGCTGCACAGGTCCTCTCTGATTTTATCAAATTCACCAAGCTTTCTGCATCCTGAGACTCTGAACAAGCTCATTCGGACACCAAGAACAGCTAGTGTTTCTCTCATTGTTAGGCTGTTGTTATTCAGTCACTAAGTCCTATCTGACTCTGCGACTCCATGGACTGTAGCCCGCCAGGGTGCTCTGTCCATGGAATTTTCCTGGCAGGAATACTGGAGTTGGTTACCATTTTCTTTTCCAGGGGATCCTCTGGGCCCAGGGATTGAACCCATGTCTCCTGCACTAGCAGTTGGATTACCACAGAGCCACCAGGGAAACCCATTGTTAGGCTGACACCTGTTAATTGTTAGAGTTTACCCTCAAATGTGGGCAGCCACATAGTTTATCATCCAAACCAGAACGCTTCACAGTAAAAAAGGGTGTTATTTATAATTATTCTGCATCAACAAGGGTAACCTTGGAGATATAACCATTCTGCTAATTGATCTCTCCCCTGGAGGGTCCTTTTTCAACCACATCCTTTTAAATTGGATCACTGTCTCTATAACAACCATTTTCCTTCATACTGCCCACCTCATAATCACTCATTTTATACTAATTTACATGATCATTTGCTTAACATCTTTTACCCCTACAATGGTATGAAGTTTTACAAATTCACAGGCAATATAACCAGCATTTGGCAATGCCAGCAGACCTTTTATAAATAGTCTCTAAATTCATAATTACATAATAGCACTGGTTCCAAACAGGCATGTTTTGATCTGTCTTTTCTTCATTCTACTTGCCTTTTTTTTTTTTTTTTCCTCACTGATGTTGTATTTGGGAAACTCTTCATTACATTCTTGGGTTTATCTTTCAGTTGCTGTCTTACTGAATGTGTAAAGAATTAATTCGGTTATGTGTTGGAATGTTTCACTTCTGCAAAAACTCTCAAGCATATTGGTTCACTAGTGATTTGTGTGTATTTTAAATCAAATGGGCATGCTGCAAATTTGATTCATTTTTTTAGAAAAAACAAGTACTATTTAATAAAGTTCTCTTTATATCAACTAATTCATCTCACCCTGTAAGAATGAATTTGCTCTGATCTTCTGGAAGTGGTCAAGCGAAAAATAGGTTTCTGTGAAGACCTTTCGGCATTTCCAGCCCTTTAGGTGGTGATAGAGACAACACCCGCCTTCTTCTTATTCTTCAAAGGCCTTAATAGTCAATAGCTCTTACAAGTTGTGGGTTAAGTTAACAATTTGGCTTGACTGCTATCATCCCACTAGTCTGATACCATATTCTCTAGAGAGTGAGCACTTCTATTTTGTTTCAGATTCAACCTGAAGTGAAGGATTTGCCCATCAATTTTCAAGCCACGTATTTTCTGCTGCCTTTGGGAATTTGTTTACACACTTACTTCTACATCTGGGCATCACAAATTTACATGCATACGTATGTCAAAAGTTAGTATATTTAACATCTGTGTCTGTTTAAAAGATAAGAAAAAAATGTGAGTTGGAACTGAGATTGCTTTAATTACAGAATAAAAGCATTTCATTGATCTTAATTCAATATAACAGATTTAAATTTTAATCCTCAAAGCTGGGTGTAGACACAGTTGATTGCCTTCCCAGTAGGGGTTCCTCTTTGGCAGCAGAGCTATCCTCAACTCTAGGGCTGAATGATGCAATGCTTTCTTCTTTTGAAGCCCCAACAGCCAGGGAAAAGGCATATCCACACAATGAGACCTGAGGGAAAGTCCAGCAATAGGGTCTGAGTGTAGACAGCTTGGGAACCACGAGACATGTTTTACTTATGGTCAAAACAGCTATGTGTGGAACAACTGTCTTTTTTCTATCTTTGGATATGATTAAAAGCATGTGATACCTGGGGCAATGGCAGCCCTCTTTTGACCATGAAAATTAAACCTGATGATAGACAAGCAGAAAGATGGAAAGAGATGGATCTTTAATGATACCACTGGGCAATTGTATTAGTGTTGGCAGCCACTGCTCCCTCCCTTTCTAATGTAAGATTATAATGTCCATGTAGTTTAAGCCATTTTTGGTTAAAATTTTGTTTCTTAAGGGAAAAAAAAAAAGCCAATACACTGGGAAAATTAAGCATCCAAATGCATTTATAATAAATTTACCTTTAAGATGTTCATTTTGAGTGTGTGCTTGTGTGCATACTCTGGTGAAGTATTCCAGCTAGTATCTGAATTGAGATAGCAAATATTTACCACTGGGCTTAACAATCAAGCTATTCATTGTCCTGGATTCTGCTAACCTCAATTAAGGCAAAATTTTGTTAACAAGATTCTTTCTCCTCCACTGGCCTTTTCTCTTCCTTCCTGATAGGCCTAACCAGAGGTGGAGTTTTCATTTTTTTGGTTCATAAAGAAAAACCCTACATTCATCTCTCCTAATTGTGTTTTCCTTTGGGTCATGAGAGCAACAGAAGTTGATGTGTTGGATTTTTATCAATGCAGGTGTCATTTGAGTAGTCAACGCAAACTTCCTAGACCAGCTTTTATGGATAGCGATACATTTGGACAGTTTTGTAAGCATTCTATCACCATCACCATCTCCCTGCACACTCAAAACTACAGTAATAGTTGTTTACAGCCCCTTCCTGTTCACTTTGAGGAGTGACGGAGAAAGTTAGGAGTCTGTGATTGTCATGGTTGCCATTATTTCTGGGTTATTTGCCTTCCTGAATCATGTATGCTTACACAGTGGAAGGGGTGTATGTATAAATGATATAAAATCTCTATTCATTAGCGCTAGGGGTCCCCAGGGTGAGTCAGCCCTACTGTTGTGTTGGCATCAGTAATGCAATTTACATTCTTAATATTCCCTAGAATTACCAGAAATGAACACCAGGATTACATCATCCTTAGGATGTTAGCTTAGATCAGTTCTTATAAAAGGGCTATGTTGTTGTTTAGTTGATAAGTTGTGTCCGACTCTTCTGTGACCCCATGGACTATAGCCCTCCAGGCTTTTCTGTCCATGGGATTTCCCAGGCAAGGATACTGGAGTGAGTTGCCATTTCCTTCTCCAGGGGATCTTCCCGACCCAAAGACTGAACCTGTGTCTCCTGCATTGGCAGGAAGATTCTTTACCTCTGAGCCACCTTGGAAGCCCTAAAGAGCATACCTTCTTATAAAAGAAGATAAAATACTCATAATTGAAAATAGAACATAGATTCAAACGATTATATAGAGAAAGGGTAAACAACAAGATCTTACTGTAGAGTACAATATCAGGTGCAGAATCACAGGATATTAAATAAATCAAACCAAAATAGAAAAGAACTTAAAAAGAATATATATATGTGTATAACTAATCACTTTGCTATACAGCAGAAATTAACACAGTAAAGCAACTATCCTTCAATTAGAAAATAAATTGAGCAAAGTCCACTTAACCATGACAAAGATACTGCTAAAACCATGGGGGGAAGAGGCCGAGAAATAGTAGATGTGATGGTTCTGAGATTAGAAGGAAAACTTATGTCTGCTTGCATATCTCTCATAAAGCCTTCCCACCATCAGAGATTTCCTTTAAAAAAAAAAATTGCAAGAGGGACAAACACATTCCTTGTTCCAATTTTTCTCTTTTCTTTTCCTTCCTGAAAGGTGGTACTGATGGCTTACGGTGAACAATGTTGGAGTCGACGTCTCCGAAGATGATGATTTAGCTTCAGGACCAGGGACCAGACTTGATCACTCAAGAGCTTTTGTGTAGCAGAGTTTTATTAAAGTGAAAGAGGACATAGAAAGCTTCTGACATAGACATCAGAAGGCGGACAGAGATTGCCCCACTCGCTAGTCTTAGCAAGGGAGCTATATACTTTTTAAATTGGTTATTACAATAAATCAAAAGAATGTCTCAAGGCTGTAAAGATTTTACTAGTCCCACTCCCACAATTTACATTTTAAAATAACAGGATTAGTTGCAAGGTTTTCAAGGAGGAGAAACTGGTCTCAAGCAGGGTACACTGTTGTTATATAATCCTTAGTAAAGAGTTTAAACTGAGTTATTTTGTTGTGTAATCATCAGCTCTGGACTTAAAGAAAAAAACATTTTATGTGACTAAGATTAAGGAATATAGGGAAAAAAAGTTTGTCCTTTTCTTCTCCTTGAGAACATCAGATCCCTACCTCCTCTTTGAGAGCCCTGGACCGCTCTCTTCTCCTCAGGGACCCCAGACTTCTTATCAACCTACCTAGAAATTGACTCTCTCATTTCCCCCTTTTAGGAGAATTACATTGTCAAGGGAAAGGGGTATCGTTTTCGTTCCATAACTACTTCCTGTTGTTGAGGGATGTCATCCCTAAATTGTTGAGCCAACATAAGTCTCCTAACTGTCATATTGAGGGTCTCTGATCCAGGGGCCCCAGGTAATAGTTGGAGGAGGCTGTGGCACTCGTGGAAGCCTGGACAACCAGTTGTAACTTAAAAGTTGTTAGGCGGTTAGAAGCAAATCACATTTTACAGTTACAGATGTAAGGCAAAATGGTCATTAAGCCAAGTTAAAACATAATCAAAAGGAAAAGTTACATTGTGTCCATAGTTACAGTACAGTAGATCCTGGCCCAGAAGGGAGTCTTACTAAATCCCTGTGCATGCTGAGATCATCACCTGAGTTCATATTCTAGAAGAAATTAAAGAGAAAACATGTCTGATATTTATGAGCCTTCTAGAATACTGCCTTGAATGAAAATAGATTGCCAGACCCTTTTGGAAACTTTGGAAAGAAACCAGCATAGTCGGCATTGTCCTTTGCAGATACTGCCATTCTTTATGCTTACTTTCAACTGTTAGGCTGTCCTCTTAGTGAAATGCGAGAAATATTGATCTTAATTTTGCCTCATAAATTATGGATTTGACTTGGACAGCTTTTGCACAGTTGCATACCTTGGCACTCTCTGATCAGTCTTTGTATGATTGCATTTCTGCCCCATTATTCTACTTCCAGGTGGGTCATCCAAAGGCTCCACATCTCTGAATGTTAAAATCTAATCTGCAAGGAATGTGGTCTGATAATGCCATGTTGAGAGGCTTACAGAAAATGGGATGTGTCTCTCAGTATCTCCTATCCTTCTTGGTTGGAATTTGAAATTTATGCAAACTCTCTGTTCTTATGAGACCCTAGGAGATTGGTTTTCTTAGGCTATCCACCCACCTGACCAGTTCATTTGTCTGGTAATGGCTTTCATCTTCAACCCTCCAAATGCAGGAGGCATTAGGATTCTCCATTAGAAGCCTGTGTGATTATCCTTCCTTTCTTCCTACCACTTACTCTTCCGTCTTTATTATCCTTAACTCTTCTTTGCCCACAAAGAATAGTGAGAGGTTGAGAACTGTAACTGTTAAGGCATTGGGGGGAGTTTGATGCCCCTCAAATGATTCCATCCTGTTCTTTGTTCACCTAGGAGTTCTGCATGAATGTGGTAGCCCTCTTGGATTTTAAGGATCCAATGCTCATTTCTAGTGTCACCCCAATCTTGGAAAGCCACACCCTCGTGAGCATTTATTTTGCCTCTTAAACCTGTTCTTTCTTCCCAGCGTCATCGTCAGATCTGCTAAGTCATTCCAAGACAGGCATTAACAGGTCCTCAGCAGCAGGGAATACGTGAGTTAACGTTTGTTAAGTGTTCACTGTTTCTGCTCTCTGTCACCTGTATTTATGAATCAGGCCGGGTCATCACATTCCACTGTGTAAATCACGGACGTGAAAGCATAAGTCATTTGTAATGCTGTCCCCCGATGCCGAAGCTCCTTGGTCAGCCAGCTCTCGTCACCATGTCACGTTTATATAAGCTGCATTCAGGCCACCTTCTCAGCAGAGATGCTGTGTGTTAACATGTTCGGGTTGCTGGGTGTTCTGGGCAGTCAGGACGGGTGGAGGAGGGGTGCTTCTGGATCCAGCCTGGAGCTTTATCCTTCTCTCCATTCCAAGGGCCACCATGTCGCATCTACTGTGAGTGACAATATAATAGTCACTGGAAACAGCCTTGAGAGTTACTGGATGCACAAGAAAGTGTAAATACTTCAGTGTCTGGAATTCAGCTACAGTAAGAACATTCTGCTGCTGATGTGGAGGATTATCTCAGAAAGGATAGTCATCACCATCTTCTTCAACCATCCCCAGAATGACTCAGTTCAGTTCAGTTGCTCAGTCATGTCCAGCTCTTTGCAACCCCGTGGACTGCAGCACGCCAGGCTTCCCTGTCCATCCCAGCTCCTAGAGCTTGCTCAAACTCATGTCATCGAGTCAGTGATGCCATCCAACTATCTCATCCTCAGTCGTCCCTTTCTTCTCCTCCTGTCTTCAGTCTTTCCCAGCATCAGGGTCTTTTCCAATGAGTGAGTTCTTCTCATCAAGTAGCCAGAGTGTGATTAGACCAAGCTAAATCCACATAATCACTCCTGGTGGGGCAGGGTGCCCTGTTCCTGGACCATCTTCCCCTCTGTTCCCTCCTCTAACTTTTCTCCGTATCCTCCCACCGAATCTAATCTGCTGCCAGCTCCCCGGTTTGCTTGCGTGGAGATGCCGTGTGGGTGTTGACATGTGCTGCTTGCGCTTGTTCTGCTAGGCTGAGGTCCTGCAGATGGTGTTTCCTCTCCAGGAGTGGCTCCCTAGGGCCTGAGACAGCCTGGGAGAGGACATGAAGTCCCCATAGCCTCTCTCATATTGAAAACCGAAAGATAGTCATTGCAATAAATGGCAACTTCTGGAAGGTCTATTAGAAAATGCAAGGGTTTGTGGAGATGCGGTGGAAGGGAGGGTTTGCCCAGCATGGTTAGAAATTTCTAAGGGGCTAGACCTCTTCATGGTTTGGGAAGAGGTTGGGAGAGGTGATGAAATTTGAGTCTCATATGTGAGGGACACACTCCCATCCTGATGCCCAGCAGTGGGTTTGAGAAGGAAGAGAAGAAATAGATACTGGTAACAAAGGGGGCAGGAGGAGAACGGGGAGACAGAGGCTGAGATGGTTGGATGGCATCACTGACTCAATGGACATGAGTTTGAGCAAATGTCAGGAGATGCTGAAGAATAGGGAAGCCTGGTGTGCTGTAGGTCATGGGGTTGGCTTAGTGGGCATGACTTAGTATCTGAGCAACAACCACATAAAGGGAGCAGGCTTCTGGGGTGCTTGGATTTGGGAGAAAACTGGGGTTGAAGAGTGTCTATACTTTTGCTCCTCACATTAGGACCTGGGAAGAGCAGATGTGATCACCTAGTGGGGTCTTAGAAATGCAGATTCCTAGTCCCTATCGCAGAACAGTATCAAATTAGAATCTGCACCAAAAAAGTTTTTATTGGCATATAGGTGATTTACAGTGGTGTTAGCTTCAGGTGTAGAGCAAAGTGCATCAGTTCTACATATACGTATATATGTGCACATATACATATCCTTGGTAAAAAAATTTAGAATCTGCATTTTAGCATGATTTCCCGAATGACCTTTAGACACTTTTAAATTTGATACACGCTGGTCTCTACTAATAGTGGCTAAAGTGACTTTATACATTAGGCTCTTGTGCCTTATGTTCTTACCTACAAAATGAGAATTATTGTAGCTGCTTTACTATTGTTATAAATACTTATAAAATAAAGCACTCATGCAACCAGAAACATTTTTGAAACCAATATGTGATCAGTGAGCTGTCAAGAGTTCAGAGACTTCCTCCAAAGAATCTCATTTTCAACCCCGGCAGCAATTCCAACCCAAGTGATGGTGGCGGCTGTCACCCAGGTGATGTTGAAAAGAGGAATCTTTGACTTCTAATAGATGTCAAAGATGGGAGCGAGGGGGTGGTGTGTGTATTAGAAATCAGGCAGTGTATGATAAGTGTGCATTGGTTCCCAATAAAAATGAGCCCTGAACTCTAATTGATATGTTGCATTGTTGTGAAATTTCAGCAATCTGATGGACCAGATCTCAGCAGTGCTTGTGGATTCATGCTGACTGTATGGTTTGACCCATTGACTTTAAGTTGCATGCGGGGACTTGGTGGTGGTCCAGTGGTTAAGGCTTTGACTTCCAATGCTGGGGGTGGAGGTTCCATCCCTGGTCAGGGAGCTAAAATCCCACCTGCCTTGTGGCCAACAAGCTAAACCATAAAACAGGAGAAATATTCTGACAAATTCAATAAATGCTTTGAAAATCGCCCACATCAAAAACATCTAGAAAAATATTACATAGAAAGGTGACCTGGCAATGGCAGTATATATTTGATGCTAATTGGAAATAACCAGTGTTCAATGTGCAAGGAGTTTTAAAAATATTTCCCTAAATATGTTATTTCCAGAAAGATGCATGTTTCTTTGGTAATGAAGGTTCCCCTAATGTTAAACTGTTTCCAGAAGTTGACATTCTCTGTTTACAATGTTTTTTTTTTACAGGTTCTGAAATCATATTATCACAGTTTATTCATTTTCTAATTTTCAACCTCATTTCTAGTTACAGCTCTGACCAGCTTTTAGCACTTCTTTCCTGTAGGAAAATATTATTACATGTGACTATATCTTTCCTTTTGGTGTGCTGAACTGGAGTATGTAAAAATAATATCTGTGTGAATATAATTTGCTGAATTTAGAATTCTGACATACGTAACTCAGAGTTTTAGTTGTATTCTAGGTTTGCAGCATTAAATAGACTGAAAAGATAAATATGAAATTAAATGTTTCTGAGCATTCTGTATTTATTAATATAGGATTCATTTGATTTAGTTATGGAGTACAAATTGGTTCAGGAGGTTTTATCTCTCCTTTCATTCTGTTGTATTTGACCTTTGTTAGAAAATAGTGCCTCTGATAGGACTAGAGATAACAAGTTGGTCCTCTAGGTTATAATTATTAATACCTTTTACTTCTTTAAAAAAGAGATCATCATACTAAGTGAAGTAAGTCAGACAGACACTATCATACAAAATCACTTGTAAGTATAATCTAAAAAAAAAACAAAAGCAATGATACAAATGCATTTATTTACAAAATGGAAAGAGATCCACAGACATAAAAAAAAAACTTATGGTAACCGAAGGGGAAAGGACAAGGAGGGATAAATTAGGTGTTTGGAATTAACAGCTATTAACTCTATGTAAAACAGATAAACAATAAGGACCTACTGTATAGCACAGGGAACTATATTCAGTGCCTTGTAATAATCTATAATGGAAAAAATATGTATATATACACATACATATATATTAGCTGGAATCACTGTGCTATACACCTGAAACAAACACAACATTGTAAATCAACTGTAATTAAAAGGAAAAAGAAAAAACCCCACTGACCCTTCAACACTGTAAGTTGTTGCTGCTGCTAAGTCGCTTCAGTCGTGTCCCCATAGACGACCCCATAGACGGCAGCCCACCAGGCTCCCCCATCCCTGGGATTCAGGCAAGAACACTGGAGTGGGTTGCCATTGCCTTCTCCAATGCATGAAGTGAAAAGTGAAAGTGAAGTCGCTCAGTCTTGTCCGACTCTTCGCGACCCCATGGACTTCAGCCTACCAGGCTCCTCCATCCATGGGATTTTCCAGGCAAGAGTACTGGAGTGGGGTACCATTGCCTTCTCAAAATGTAAGTTGAATGCTATACAAAAGAAGACAATAGTTGGTAAGCATTAATTATTTTTACATTGCATACTGGGGTATTGATAAATGATACATATTCTTAAGAATTCATGGGAAATATATATTTTCAAGGATATCTTTACAGTGATAATACTTAGTCATCCTAATTTTCTAAGACTGCGCTTTATCTGTCCTTTGAGCTGGTCCTGAAAGATCAGTGGAGAGTCACTTGGCATAGAAGAGTTTAAAGAGTAAAGGATACTCCTGCCTCGACTTTCAAAAATGCACTTTGCACAGAGTATTTGGTACTGAAGGAGGGGAGAGGAGCGGAAAGTGCTTCAGTTTCCTTGGAGGGCTTTGTGAAGACTTTGATAGGACTTGAGATGATCTTCTAGATTTAGGAAACAGAAGAGTAAGGAAAACACATGAGAAAAGTCCCACAGCAGGTCAGTGGCTGTGAGGATGCTCAGTTCAGTTCAGTCACTCAGTCGTATCTGACTCTTTGCAACCCCATGGACTGCGGCACGCCAGGCTTCCCTGTCCATCACCAAGTCCCGGAGATTGCTCAAAGTCATGTCCATCGAGTCAGTGATGCCATCCAACCGTCTCATCCTCTGTCAGCCCCTTCTTCTCCTTCCTTCAACCCTTTACAGCATCAGGGTCTTTTCCAAAGAGTCAGTTCTTTGCATCAGGTGGCCAACGATTGGAGATTCACCTTCGGCATAAGTCCTTCCATGAATATTCAAGACTGATTTCCTTTAGATTGGACTGGTTGGATCTCCTTGCAGTCCAAGGGCCTCTCAAGAGTCTTCTCCAACACCACAGTTCAAAAACATCAATTTTTCGGTGTTCAGCTTTCTTTATGGTCCAATTCTCAGACCCATACATGACTACTGGAAAAACCATAGCTTTGACTAGATGGACCTTTGTCAGCAAAGTAATGTCTCTTCTTTTTAACATGCTGTCTAGGTTGGTCATAGCTTTTCCTCCATGGAGCAAGTGTCTTTTAATTTCATGGCTGCAGTCACCACCTGTAGTGATTTTGGAGTCGAAGAAAAGAAAGTCTGTGCCTGTTTCCATCATTTCCCCATCTATTTGCCATGAAGTGATGGGACCAGATGCTATGATCTTATTTTTCTGAGTGTTGAGTTTTAAGCCAACTTTTTCACTCTCCTCTTTCACTTTCATCAAGAGGCTCTTTAGTTCTTCTTCGCTTTCTGCCGTAAGTGTGGTGTCATCTGCATATCTGAGGTTATTGATATTTCTCCCGGCAGTCTTGATTCCAGCTTGTGCTTCATCCAGCCTGGCATTTTGCATGATTTGCTCTGCACATACGTTAAATAAACAGGGTGAGAACATACAGCCTTGACATACTCCTTTCTTGATTTGGAACCAGTCTGTGGTTCCCTGTCCAGTTCTAACTGTTGTCTTGATCTGCAAACAGATTTCTCGGGAGGCAGATAAGGTGGTCTGGTATTCCCATCTCGTGAAGAATTTTCCACAGTTTGTTGTGATCAATGCAGTCAAAGGCTTTGGTGTAGTCAATGAAGCAGAAGTAGATGTTTTTTTGGAACTCTCTTGATTTTTCTATGATCCAGCGGATGTTGGGAATTTGATCTCTGGTTTCTCTGCCTTTTCTAAATCCAGCTTGAACATCTGAAAGTTCTCAGTTCATGTACTGTTAAAGCCTGGCTTGGAGAATTTTGAGTATTGCTTTGCTGGTGTGTGAGATGAATGCAATTGTGCAGTAGTTTGAACATTCTTTGGCATTGCCTTTGTTTGGGAATGGAATGAAAACTGACCTTTTCCTGTCCTGTGGCCACTGCTGAGTTTTCCAAATTTGCTGGCATATTGAGTGCAGCACTTTCACAGCATCATCTTTTAGGATTTGACATAGCTCAACTGGAATTTCATCACCTCCACTAGCTTTGTTCATTGTCATGCTTCCTAAGGCCCACTTGACTTCACATCCCAAGATGTCTGGCTCTAGGTGAGTGATCACACCATTGTGATTATCTGGGTCATGAAGATCTTTTTTGTATAGTTCTTCTTTGTATTCTTGCCACCTTTTCTTAATATCTTCTGCTTCTGTTAGGTCCATAGTGTTTCTATCCTTTATTTTGCCCACATTTGCAAGAAATGTTCCCTTGGTATCTCTAGTTTTCTTGAAGAGATCTCTCGTTTTCCCCATTCTATTGTTTTCTTCTATTTCTTTACAATGGAATAACAGGCAAGTTTGGCCTTCGAATAGAAAATGAAGCAGGGCAACTTCTAACAGTTTTGTATAACTAACATTCTCTTCCAGCAACACATGAGATGACTCTACACATGGACATCAGCAGATGGTCAATACTGAAATCAGATTGATTATATTCTTTTAAGCCAAAGATGGAGCTCTATACAGTTAGCAAAAACAAGACCAGGAGCTGACTGTGGCTCAGATCATGAACTCCTTATTGTCAAATTCAGACTTAAATTGAAGAAAGTAGTGAAAGCCACTAGACCATTCAGGTATGACCTAAATAAAATCCCTTATGATTATGTAGTGGAAGTGACAAATAGTTTCAAAGGATTAGATCTGATAGACAGACTGCCTGAAGAAGTATGGATGGAGGTTCTTGACATTTTGCAGGAGGCAGTAATCAAAACCATTCCCAAGGAAAAGAAATGCAAAAAGGCAAAATGGTTGTCTGAGGAGGCCTTACAAATAGATGAGAAAAGAAGAGAAGCAAAAGGCAAAGGAGAAAAGGAAAGATATATTCATCTGAATGCAGAGTTCCAACAAATAGCAAGGAGAAATAAGATAGTCTTACTAAGTATGTGTGTGTCTATGTGTGTATACACACATATGTGTGTATACACACACATAGACACACACACCCACATGTAAGTAAAAAACATTTCCTAGTAATATTTTGGGGCATAACTCTTTTTGATTGTTCGGTGATACACTTTCAGACAGACACAACACATACACACAAAGCATTATGCTGTATTTGATCACTTTCTGAGAAGAACCCCTAGACCACATGATAGAAATATAGGTTTTTAAAATGGAAGACTAAACTGTAATTATTCCTCTACTTTTAGATCATTTGGTGTCAACTGTTTACCTAGGAAAGTTTGTGATCGTTCATATCATTTTTGAGAAAAACTTTTAATGAAAGTATTTTAAAAATTGTTATTTGGAAAGAAACCGACAAGATTGGTTTCAAACGTTCAGATATAATGATTTGTTTTCAGTGTTTCTCTTTTTCTAGTTCACTCAGATTTTAAACATTAAAGAGCTGTTTTGTTCTCTTGCCTTCTTTGTAATTGCTTGTGTTCTTGATAATTTTAAAATTATATAATGTATAAATGACTATCTTGGAATGCACATCCTTATTTTGAAAATGGTAGAGTCTTAACTCGTCAGGCGAAAAGGACAGACTATCAAAGTCCATTCCAGTAACCAGCATCTTTGTGCATGTTTGTGTGTGGTCTTGTTACGCTGTGTTAAGCTACAATTACACGGCAAGTCAAATCTGGACAGTGAGCCCCAGCGTTACTGCCTTCTGCTCGTGTTTGCTCTTTCCTTTTACATGGCTGGTAGTGCATGGATGCAATGTGTTATTTAACAGAAAAATAAAGGAAAAGCAGAAAGAATATTTCTTGTATTAAATAGAAGTGCATACAACTGTTGAATCCTCCAATGCAGCCACCAATTAAAACTCACACTCACTTGCAAGAGTTTAGAATGTAACCAAACATTTAGATAAGTAGATAGATAGAGATAGAAATAGAGAAAAAAATATATATATATATATTTTCACAAAAACCCATGTGTTTAAGTTTCTTAAAATATATTTGTAAGTTAGTTAATGTATAGCTCAGGCCTCCTGGTCATGCCCAGAGTCATATAAGCACCGTCACATTCAAGATGCTAAGCAGTTCTGTTATCCCCAAAGGTCTCCCTCCTGCGACCACTTTGTCGTGAATCACTCACTCCACTCTTTATCTGTGGTATCCACTGATCTCTATCGTTCTGTGTTTTCCAAAATTTCCTGTTTAATTAATAGAGTAGGTAGCCTCGTAAGTGTAGTTTATTTCACTTACCATAACGCCTCTGTGTTTAGTCCATATTGTGATATATACTAGTAGTAGCTATTCCTTCTTATTTCTAAGCTGCATCCCATTGTATGGATGTACTGCAGTTTGTTTATCCAGTCATTTAAAGATATTTGAATTATGTACCATTTTGGACAACTGTGATTGGAAATGCTTTAAAAAGTCTCATACAGGTGTTTGTATGGACCTAAGTGCATTTTTCCTGGATAAATATATATCATTGGAAATGCTAGGTCTTATGGTAAGTATTTATGAACTTTATTTATACACAAACAGAAACTGCCACACTCTTCTCCAAACAAGCTATACCATTTTGCATTCTTGTCAGAGGTGTATGAGAAATCCAGTCTCTAGACCTAGAGAGGTCTATTGGTATTATTCCTTGGTATTGTCAGCTTTTGTTGTTGTTTTAATTCTTTATAAAAGCTAGCACTGATGTCTTATTATGGTTTTATGTTTTCCTGAAACATTTTTGATAATCTTTTTTTGGACATATTCATATCTTACTAGACATACATGTATCTTCTCTGGGGTTGTGTATGCTCACATCTTTCACCTATTTATAAATTGGGAGGTTTGTTTTCTTGTTTTGTGGAGTTTGGAGAATTTAAACATATATTTTCTGAATACAAGGTTGGTTTGTTTTTACTGGATATGCAAGCTGAAAACAGTTTTTCCCAGTCTGTGGCTTATCTTTTTTCCTTTTAGCACTGTTGGGAAAGTTCTCAACTGTAGCAACGTCTGATTTATTGAGTTTTTCTTCTGCAGTCATGCTTTTTATTTAATGTCATATCTAACATCAAAACTAGCTCACCAAACCCAGGGTTCAGTGTATTTTCTCTTAGGTTTTCTTCTCTGAAAGCTATAATTTTACATTCTTATATAGCTCTACAGTTCACTTTGAATTAATTTTTATACAAAGTATGATTTAGGAAGGTTCTTTTCTTTGTTCTTTTCTTCTTCTTCACCTTTTTCTTTCCCCACACAGACTATCCAGCTGCTAGAGCACCATTTGTTGAAAAAACTCTTTTCTCGATTGAATTGCCTTCATATTTTGTGAAAAATCAGTTGACTGTATTTGTGTGATTCTATTTCTTGGTTTTCTTTTATGTTCCATTGGCCTGTATCTCTATTCTTTCCCAAGTACCGTATTCTCTTGATTACTGTCATCTCATACTAAGTCTTGAAACTGGGTCGGGTGTGTCCAGCTTTGTTCTTTTAAGTACTATTGATTATTGAGTGCCTTTGCCTTTCCATAGAAATTTTAGATTCAGCATGTCAATATCTACAAAAGAAATGTTACCAAGACTGGGATTTTGTTGAATCAGTAAGTAAAATTGGGGAGAATTGACATTTTAAGAACAATGAGTGTTCCTGTCCATGAGCAGGGATAACCCTCCATTTGTTTAGCTCTTGGATTTACATTTCACTCGGGATTTATATCTAACTGTGCTTCAGAGACAACCTAGTTAACTCCAGAGAACAACTAGTGTCTAGTATGTTGTAAACATTCAGTATATATGTATTGGATAAAGTAGCAGCTTAGCAAAGATACAGTTGATTTTGCCTTTTCTCCTCATGCCCTTGAAAGAAGGGAAACCTTTAGGGGATGAAGGAAAGTGCACTTTTTTTTTTCTTAAAGACAGAAGAATCCTTTGGGAAAATCACTCCAAAACTTATTAAGCTCAGTAGCCAAATTAAGTTTTGGTATAATAATCATTATCATCATGGTAGTACCTTTTATCTTTTAAGATTTTTTGATGTGGAGTATCTTTTTTAAAGTCTTTTCTTGAATTTGTTACATTATTGCTTCTGTTTTATGTTTTTATTTTTTGACCACAAGGCATATGGGACCTTAGCTGCCCAACCAGGGGTTGAACCAGCATTGCTTGCATTGGAAAGTGAAGTCTTAACCACTGGGCCACCAGAGACGTCCCAATAGTACCTTTTACTTTTAAAAAGGAGAAGGTGGCAAGTGGCTTTGTAAGGCGGGGTAAGTTTGTTTTTCAAACCATTCCCTGCCCCTGCTCTCCACGTCCCTCAAGCCTGGGCAATGTTAGGAATCTCTGTATGGTGGAGTAGAAAGAGGCTTCAGTGACCGTCTCTTCCAGTGATTATCACGTTGTTTCATTTCATCAGGACACCTGTGTTTCCAGTGGAATCTTACCCAGACTTGCAGTCAGAACAGATAAAAGCAGAGCTGGTCAGGCTGAACTAGACTCCACAGAGAGATTTGAAAGCCACGTATCATGACTGCAATGATGAGAAAACTGAGCCTCAGTGAGATTATATAACTTCCCTAGGGTCAGACAACAGATTGTTTTTAAAGGGTAAATAGAGTTGCCATCTCCTGACTTTTAGGACAAGGCTCCAAACGACTGCCTTTTCAGATTTTCCTCAAACTAAAGTCCGTTTCTACGGGAACTATGTTTCTTATCTCCTTTGTCCTATGTCTATGTGACTAGACCTTAGTTAATTAATTTATTAATCTTAGCCTTAATGTTTGATTCAAGAGGAGGATGTTGGAGGCCCCTCCCCGCAGAGTGAAGACACCCTTGTCGATGGCTAAATATCTGCAATGAGTGTGTTACTATTTTATGTTTGTCTCCTGATGCAGGTGGAAAATACTGACAGACTTGGGAGAGAGATTCCTGGAAACTAGGTGTCAGGTTAGTTTAAGGACCCTTCCTGGAACAGGGCAGTGCTTTTCCGCCTGGGACCCCTGGCACCCCGGGCAACACTGCTGACGCCTCCGGGCTTCCAAAGTTTGTTTTCACTTTGGAGGGAATGGTCTCCTGCTATCTCTGAATGGAGGGAAGGTCATCCTAAGATTTAACAGTTGAGCTGTTTAAACTGGTTGCATTTGCAATTCTTTAATCACAACTAAAAAAAAAGAAAAAAGCACAGCCTAAAGTTGAAAATTATGTTTTATTTGGCAGTCTTAAGCCTGGAAAGCAGCCTGGCAGATCACGCTGAGGGACTGCTCTGAAGATGTCAGGGAGGAGCCAGGATGAATAGGAGTTTCTGCAACAAAATTCAGGGGGTCGGAGCATCAAAAGATGACTGTTAATGAAAGAAAACCAGATCGCCCAAGTTAATGAATTTAGCACTGCTTTATGGAAGGTGCTGGGCTCATTGAAATCATTCTTATGAAGTGCGCCTTAGCTAACTCGGGCCGATGTCCTGCTTTTCTCAGTCCAGAGGCCCCTCAGGGTATGCCCTTGTGGGCAGCTGCAGAGGCCGACAGCTTGGTGACAGGAGGCCTGTTTGTCTCTGTCCTGAGTCCCCTCCGGGCTCACCATCGGGGCAGAAGGAGTGGCCGATGGCTTGATGGCTGCAACATCCTTTGTTTGCTGATACTGCAGGTGGCCTTCCTTGTCTATAATATGAATTGGATTTTCTTGATATTTTATGAAGATAGAGAAAAACTGCAGACATACCTTGGATGAGTCTTATCTGAAATTGCAAATCCCGTTCCTGATTTCAGAGTAGCTGGTTATCTCTTTTCGACCCCTCCATGTCTCTTAGGGAGCAGAGGCTTTGCGAATGTCACTTGCTCATGTGCAGTGCTGGGCACATAATAGACAGTGACCACATTTTTCCTGAATTGAACGACTTGAGTGAATGGAATAGTTCTTATTGAGATCTCAGGTCGAACGCTACCTCTGTAGAGAAGTCCTCCCTGGCCACCTTACCTGGACAGAGACCCCCTGTCACCCTCAATTTCATTACCCAGCTTTACATCTCATCTTAGAAATAGCACTGACATTGTAGTCCATCTATGTTTACTTATTTATAGAATTTTATTTATTTATTTATGGCTGCGCTGGGTCTTCATGGCTGCATGAGGGCTATCTCTAGTTGCTGTGATGGGGCTGCCCTTCATTGTGGGGTGTGGGTTTCTCCCTGCAGTGACTCCCCTTGTTGCCAAGCAGGGGCTCTAGCATGCAGGCTTATTATCTGTGAGCATAGGCTTAGTTGTTCTGGGCCGTGTGGGATTTTTCCTGGACCCGGGATCGAACCTATATACCCTCCACTGGCAGACGGATTCTTAACCACAGGACCACCAAGCAAGTCCCTATATTTGTTTATTGTCTTTCTTCCTCCTCTAGGATATCATCTTGAGGAGGGCAAGGACTATGTCCATCTTGTTTACCAATGTGTATGCACAATACTTTGAAAAGTCCTTGGCGTCTTGTGTTACAAGTGTGTGCCGTAGGTGTTCCTTGATTGAATGAATGATGATTCTTACCTGCTTGGAATGATTCTACTCAAAATGAAAGAGGCGATCACATATCACTTAGGTCCTATTCTATCCCTGTGACACTAGGAAAATATTGAAGAGATGGGAAGGGGGCGGGCTTTCTCATTCCCAGAACATCTTTTATTGAGAACAGTTTGTTACGTGCTATAGTTTAACCTCCTTGTCTTTCCTGATGGTTTTTATATGTCTGTTACTTTATTGGTGTCTAAACAGCCTCTGGTAAATGTCGGTGTTCTATTTTACATCTACTTCAGTATAAATGCTTCAAGTGTACCTTGAACACAATATTGGCTCTTAGGTTTCCTGAGAGTCTGCCATGTCCTATTTTTAAAACTCTCCAATGGGCACCAGTGAGGAATATCCTGAAACTGTCCACACTGACAGTAATAGAGATAAAGTGCCCAGGTGGGTGGTCTTGCCTCTTCTGATTGGATCTTATGCTAAAAATATAAGCATTACTGGGTTAAGTGAAAACAAATGATTTGGCAGAAACTTCAGAGAGGTTCCCTGGGGCTAAGTTTTCAGTGCCTACATCCTCTGCTCTTTGCATGCAGTGACAGAAAAAAAAAAACATGTACTCCAAATCAGAATGAGCTGACATCTTATCCTAAACACCAAGGGTTCTTTATGACCAAAGGCAGCATATTTAACCTCTCATTGCCATGGTTTTATCATCTTTAATATGACAGAATGGAGTCTTTTTTTCCAGAATGAGAATCCTAAAAAATGAGTCAATCCATGCAGATAAAACACTCTGAGCATTTCAGAAAGAAAATTCTTACAGTAAGATAAGACATTGGTAGACTGGCCATTCCGTTCATTGTTCTGATGAGTATTTTCCTACTGGGTAGACTGCTTGTTATCTGGTTGGGGAAACTGCTCTGGTGTGTTCCTTCCTGTCTGCCTTGCACAACTAGTTGGATGTTTGTTCTAACTCCCAGGTCTAGTAATCTAGAAATAGAACCCAACTCTGATTCCACCAAGAGCCGCAGAAAATTCTTTGGAGAGGAAGGCAAGTATGCAGTCTACCGAGAAAGAGTTCTACAAGTCATGTGTGGGTCTCGCTGGATTTCTTTTCAGCATAGAAAATGACCTGGTTCTATTGAATTTCATTGTCAGGGTGGTTTCTTGTTTACCTTGAGCGGCAGCAAAGGCACCAGCTAGGGGATTGTGCCAGGAGCTGTATACAGAGTTTGGCAGTTCTGTTTTGTTTATTTCAAGGAGCAACCATGAATTAATCTGTGCAGTTAATGCAGAACAAATCTACATTAGCCGTGTTCCATGTCCCTGACTTCTAGTTTTCTGAATATATTCCTCTTAGGTTTCCTAATTAGGGATTTTGATTTCCAATGACCCCTTTTTTTGCTATCTTAGGCAAATTGAAGATGGACAGCTGGAGACTAGGATTTTAATAGACTTTGGGGAAAAAAATAAAACCCCAAGCCTTTCATCTGTTTGTCCCTTTCCTTCTGAAACTCATTAAGAATATAGTCAGAAGCCTGGTGCTACCTAGAGCTTTTTACAACATCATTTTAAGTGTAAAGATAGCAACTGGCACTGTCCCGATGACAGGCATTAAATGGGCTGGTGGTTGGTGGTGGTGGTGATGATAATGGTGATGATGATGGTTATCCTTTGGCTTTCTGCCATCAACTAAGTCACATGACAAAATGTAAAAGGAGACAATTTGATCCTGATGAAAGGGTCTCTCTGCCCAGGGAACTTGTAATCATGCTCCAAGCCTAAAATATCTAGAGTTCCTCGGATCATCCATTCAACTCAAGAGAATGGCTGAGGTCTTTTCTAATGCTATGTGAAAGTTGTGAGCCTGGCCTAATAAATCAGAAAACGTGGAACTACTTTAATCCATCTCTTAAATCAGTAGCAGAAGAGTTTTTCTTCCTAGTAGAACATTATAGCATTGAATTTCATAGAGCATAGATGTTACATCAGTGGGTCCTAATGCTGGCTGCGCATTAGGCTCATTTCAGGAGTTTTAAGAATTACCTGTGTCCTATAACGTCACGGGTCCTCAGATTCTTGATTGTGTTCAGACCCAGCTATGAGTATGTCATTTGTAAAGCTCCCCAGCTGGTTTTAAAGCACCATTAAGGTTGAGACCCACTTGTTGTGGCATTAACTTACTCTACAAGCTCAATTTCCCTCCATTTCTTTTATATTAATCTTACTGGAAGATCTGCAGTAAAGATATCACAGAAATCCAAAAGAGATCCAAGAACCTCTGATAAAATTATGTTTTTAAGTCACTCAGTGGTGGACATTGAGCCTTATGTCTTCCTTGTGATCTCTTGAATATTTACATTAAATGTTATAGAAGAGGAGATGCTTTTCTTCTATCTTTCTAGCTTCTTTGAGTTCAGTTCAGCTGCTCAGTTGTGTCTGACTCTTTGCGACTCCATGGACTGCAGCACATCAGGCCTCCCCATCCATCACCAACTCCTGGAGTTTACTCAAACAATCGAGTCAGTGATACCATCCAACCATCTCATCTTCTGTCTTCCCCTTCTCTTCCCACCTTCAATCTTTCCCAGCATCAGGGTCTTTTCAAATGAACAATTTCTTCGTATCAGATAGCCAAAATATTGGAGTTTCAGCTTCAGCATCAGTCCTTCCAATTCAGGTCTGATTTCCTTTAGGGTGGACTGGTTGGATCTCATTGCAGTTCAGGGGACTCTCAAGAGTCTTCTCCAACACCGCAGTTCAAAAGCATCAATTCTTCAGTTCTCAGCTTTCTTTGTAGTCCAACTCTCACATCCATACACGGCTACTGGGAAAACCATAACTTTGACTAGATGGACCTTTGTTGGCAAAGTAATGTCTCTGCTTTTTAATATGCTGTCATGGTTGGTCATAACTTTTCTTCCAAAGAGCAAGTTTCTTTTAATTTCATGGCTGAAGTCACCATCTGCAGTGATTTTGGAGCCCAAAATAATAAAGTCTCTCACTGTTTCCATTGTTTCCCCATCTATTTGCCATGAAGTGATGGGACCAAATGCCATGATCTTCGTTTTCTGAATGTTGAGCTTTAAGCCAACTTTTTCACTCTCCTCTTTCACTTTCATCAAGAGGCTCTTTAGTTCTTCTTTGCTTTCTGCCATAAGGGTGGTGTTATCTGCATATCTGAGGTTATTGATATTTCTCCCGATAGTCTTGATTCCAGCTTGTGCTTCATCCAGCCCAGAATTTCTCATGATGTACTCTGCATATAAGTTAAATAATCAGGGTAACAATGTACAGCCTTGACGTACTCCTTTCCCAATTTGGAACCTGTCTGTTGTTGCATGTCCAGCTCTAACTGTTGCTTCCTGATCTGTATACAGATTTCTCAGGAGGCAAGTCAGGTGGTCTGGTATTCCCATCTCTTTCAGAATTTTCCACGGTTTGTTGTGATCCACACAAAGGCTTTGGCATAGTCAATAAAGCAGAAATAGATGTTTTTCTGGAACTCTCTTGCTTTTTCGGTGATCCAGCGGATGTTGGGAATTTGATCTCTGGTTCCTCTACCGTTTCTAAATCCAGCTTGAACATCTGGAAGTTAACAGTTCATGTACTGTTGAAGCCTGGCTTGGAGAATTTTGAGCATTACTTTACCAGCGTGTGAGATGAATGCAATTGTGCGGTAGTTTGAGCATTCTTTGACATTGCCTTTGTTTGGGATTGGAACGAAAACTGACCTTTTCCAGTCCTGTGACCACTCCTGAGTTTTCCAAGTGTGCTGGCACATTGATTGCTACACTTTCACAGCATCCTGTTTCAGGATTTGAAATAGCTCAACTGGAATTCCATCACCTCCACTAGCTTTGTTCGTAGTGATGCTTCCTAAGGCCCACTTGACTTCACATTCCACGATGTCTGGCTCTAGGTGAGTGATCACACCATTGTGATAATCTGGTTCTAGCTTCTTTAGGCAAGTATAATAATTAAATGGACTTATGACAGTTTAGTGGGTGAAAGACGACTTTAATTACATGTGTATGAGGCCCCCCCCATAAGCGTCTGAGATCCACAGCCATCTGGTAGTTGAAGTTTATATGCCATCCTGAGCTAAGGAGAAGAGGGGCAGGGGTTTGGAGCTTTAAAGGGGGGAAGAAGGCAGTTCACATGGAGATGGAGATATTTGCCATGCTCTGTAGAGATCGTGGGACTTGGAGAAATTTGGGGAGGAAAAAAAAAAACAGGTGCACTGACCCCATACCTTGCCCACACTCTTGTAGTTATCATTGGTGATAGCTCTCTTCCTGGACCAATCTCCCTGTCTAAACTCTTTTAAAAGTGAAAGTGTTAGTCATTCAGTCTTGACTGACTCTTTGTGACCCCGTGGACTGTAGCGCATTAAGAGGCCGTCAAAAGCTCTTCCTGAGACTTTGGGGCCATAACTGTCTTGTAGGCAGAATAATCCACATGCTAGAGTGGCACATTTGGGGGAAGCTTATTCTGAACCCCTTCCATGTCTTAGCACAAGACTTTGGTTGTCATTAAAGTTTAGAATTTATGGTGATGCCTTTGTTGGAATGTAGCTATAACACATGATATCTTATCTGCATATATTATCAAAATGTAGTCTTTCTACCATTGATATTATTATTAATATAATTTTGTTACAGTCTTCATTTGTCTTATTTTAAAAAAAATCTTCTAGCCTTGTTGTTAGCCTAATGGAAGTCTTCCAGTTCCTTATTCACCACCCTAAAAGTTTGGAATGAAAACAAACACTATGATTTACTGTTATTCAGATTTCTTTTTTAAGAAGGGATAGTTAAGAACAAAAGCTTTAAAATGACCATATTGCAAAGGAAGTTGAGCTTCTTGAAAAATTATAAATTGTATTGTTTGTCCTATGTCTATGAAAGCTCTGACCTGTATGGAAATGTGCAGACTCTCACCTGTGAAGAAATTCTCTTGTCCATCACACTGGTGGTTTCATTTATTCCAGATTTTCCTCCAACCCCCAATCCCCACCCCAGCCATGCAGAGCAGCATGTGGTATCTTAGTTCCTGGGCCAGGAATTGAACCGATGCCTCCTGCAGTGAAAGTGCATAGGCTTAACCACTGGACCACCTGGGAAGTCCCCTCCAACTGTTTAAGTGTCAGTTTTTCAGATCACAATAAACTTGATGTCTTTTCCAATCTCAGTAGTGAACATGGAAATATGAGCTGGTCCCTGAACAGGAAGACTCATTATTTTTCGCTATCTCTTGTCACTTGTTAGAAAATATTCTCTGATAAACTGTCACTTAATGGAACTTAACTAGGACTGTGAATCCAACTTCTGTGGGGAATTTCTTCAAAGAACTTATGGCTAGACATTACCTCAGACCAACTAAATCAGAATTTTGTTTGGGGAGGGGAAGGTTTGGGAGTTAGATGAATGTATTAAAATTATCCAAGATACTCTGCTCAGAAAAAAAATTGCTTCTCCCAGTATTATTACAAAAATTATTATAAATTTTCTGGTGATAGTCTTGTAATTTATTTCTAAGTCTGTAATTGATCTTGACATAATTGTATAGGCTTACAATCTGACAGACTTCAGGATCTTGTTTTATTTATTTTTTTTCTAAATGGGTAGTCAAGTGAGTCAATATAAGTAGGTGATTCTGATGTGAAGTTAGGGTTGAGAAGTAAATTCCCAAACCCTCCTTGACCATGCAGTCCATCTGATTTGTTTTCCCTTCTAATTGTATTTATTTATATATTAAATAAGCAACAAATGCACATCATGAATTATTTACAGTCTGTTCACAGTGACACAGAGAGGAGAAAGTCTCCCTCCTCCCTTTCCTCTCCCCTCGTCTCTTAGTTTTCCTTTACCTCCCAAAGCAGTCACTCTCTGGTTTCTCAAATATTCTCCATCTGACTCCTTTTCAATGAGTCATCTATATATCAATACTTCTCTTACCCACAGATCTTGGAGAGTGCCTGTAGCACCCTCTCACTTGCTATTGGAGAATTTTCCAGGTCATTAGTTTGAATTTCCAGTTATCAATTGTTTCTGCTACTTCTATGATTTTTGTGTCCGCTTTTAGTTATATCATTTCAGCCTTAAGTATTTCAGAACATACACCATTAGTCATGCAGGCCGTGGTGGCTTCTCCTTTATACTCCCCAACTTTCCTCACCTCAACTGTGTAAGCCACATCAAATTTAAAATTATTTTATGGATCTAAAAAATGAATGACAAAGGAATAGGAAGACAACTGAGCTTATATTGAAGGATTTGGGTTTGATTTCTTTGGGAAATGCATTTTGTAAGTGGTAAAGTACTTAACAAAGTGGAGTTTCGTTATTGCCACTGCTGTTGGTATCACCCTTATCGGATGCAAGATTCCAGGATACCCGAAAGGGTTAGGCATAACTATAGGAAGACTGACTTGCTCTAGGGATTGTAAGTGCTGCCCACATTGTTAGATTAATCACTCAATCAGAAAAAGAAGAGCAGATTTTAGGCACAGAAAGGAAATATAGAGAGTAAGATTAAAAAGGAAACAGGTAACTCAGCCCCCTCCTGCCCCCCAAAAAAATTAGTTTCCTATTGTCTCTGAGTTTTTTGACTTAAAAATGACTAATTAAGAGCAAACTTGAATCTGGCATTTTTAAAATAAGTCTTTCATAAGCAAGTAGCTCTCTAAAGGCCTGGATGATGTAAATGTAAAAAATCAGTAGTTAGCCATAAAATAGAAAGTTGATGACAGCCCTCAAAATTTCTAATTAGGATAAATACATGAAGAAAACACAGGTGGCCTCACTGTATTTAGTTTTGTTGTTTTAGCAAGTATTTGAGTGTATGATGTTTCTTTTCTCATAATAGAATCAAGGCCTAAGTAACTGTTGTTATTTTTCCAACTGGGAGAGAAGATGTGTATGACCTTGATTTACAAGCGATGACATGCCATATTCAGATTTGTTTCAGTTGTAGGCAAGCTTCTTCTGAAAGACAGCAGATGAATATATTACTATAACAATAATTGTATAGGTTTCTTTAAGTGAGTTGTAAAAACTTGTTAAAGTATTATTGCTTTATAGTATTGTGTTAGTTTCAGATGTACAACATCGTGATTCAGTATTTTTGCCTATTATATTCTGTTATAAGTTGTTTTAGATAAGGGGGATAAATTCCTGTGTGATACAGTAAATCCTTATTGCTTATCCATTTTTTATATAATTGTTTGTATCTGTTCATCACATACCCCTAATTTCTCCCTCCCAACTTCCTTTTCCCCTTGGGTAACTAGTTTGCTTTCTGTGTCTGTGAGTCAAATTGGTGCAGCCACTATGGAAAACAGTATGGAAGCACCTTTAGGAACTAAAAATAGAACTAGCATATGACCCAGCAATTCCACTCCTGGTTGCATATCTGGAAAAAATGAAAATGCTGCTTTGAAAAGATACATGCACTCCCATGTTCTTAGCAGAACTATTTGCAATAGCCAGGTGACTCAGAAGATGAAGAACTTGACTGCAGTGTGGGAGACCTGGGATCGATCCCTGGGTCGGGAAGATCCCCTGGAGAAGGGAATGGCTACCCACACCAGTATTCTTGCCTGGAGAATCCCATGGGCAGAGGAGTCTGGTAGGCTACAGTCTATGGGGTCACAAAGAGTCGGACACAACTGAATGACTAACACACAAGATATGGATGTGCCTAAGTGCCCATCAACCGAAGATGTGGTATGTAATTATATAGTTTTTCAAGTCCATGATTATCATTGAGATGGAACTTGCTCATTTGAAAATTATTTAAAAGGAACTGAATGTGGGATAATACCCAGAACTCTGCTGAGGGAAGATGTGCTGGGTGATTTTTATTCAGTGGGGCAAGATGAATTCAGGTACTTGTATTAGGTTTGGATATACATTTTAAGTAGGATTGATGTGGCTGAGGAGTGGGCTGTACAAATGATTTATTTTCTCCAATAGAGCCATTTGGGGAAAAAAAAAAGTGTGCAGAAAAGCAATATAACATGAAATGGATCAGCCAGTATAGCACTCCTTCTTATTTTGCTTGAAGTAATAGGTCAAACATATATGATTTTTTTTTAATGACATAAGTCTAAGTGTTACACAAATAAATTTTCTCTTTTAAACATGCTAATGTCTTTTCATCTGCTTATTTATTATGACATGTGTTCACCTCTCAGTTATTAAATTTCCCTGTTGAAATGGAAACTGTCTCTTTATTTTAAAAGTGATTGCCAGAGAGATACCCCAGGCATGCTTATATTTCTGCTTTCGTATTTCTAAGTCACCCAACAAAAGAGTCATTATCTCAGATCCACAGATGTGAGGGTGTCCAAGGCAGCATATTTGTGTCACACTGTATGAGACTTTTGACTCTGATGTCTGGGTTCTAACTGTGCTCATTTCCAGCTCCAGTGAACGGCACTAGGTGAGGTAGTTTTAATCAGGTGAGTGCATTCGTTTCTTCTGGAAAGCCCGGAGCTCTCCTTTTTCCAGACCCTAAGCCTGCTGCTGAGAGTGTCGAGTTTTGAAAACAGAGTTGGGAATCAAACCGCTTTAAAGCTAATTGGTGTTATATATTATTTCTATTTAATTAAAAACAAGCCTGTCCTGTTCTTTTTGCTGCTCACTGCCCAGGGCTCACATCAGCAGTGTTCAGAACTAATCTCAGTGGTTTATTGTAGTCACCCATGCCCCCCTTAGTTTTCCAACAGCTATCTCGCAGCCTCTGGGGAGCAGTTGTTATCGGAAATTCAACCTGTTCCCTTCCAGGGCTGGAGAGTTGCTGCCAGAATTTCGTTTCATTTTTGTCCCATCTGCAGGTGCCAGAAGCTGGCTTCATACTTGACATGTAGTGGCATTTGGGGCATATTGTTCATTTCAATAGATATTAATGATGATTTTAAGTCCTTTATTGCCGACCGGCTTTTCCACATGCTGTAGACCCCCATTACAGGCTGGCTGAACACAGAAGTACCTCTGCTGAATTGAGCAAATGCTAAAAGCTTTTTATCTCCTGTCTTCACAGTATATGATAGAATGCCATTCACAGTCTGGGCAGGATTCCTGATTGTGATGCCAACAAATAAACAAACCAAAAAAGAAAATCAAGAAAAGGTGGGAATTCATAGGAACAAAAGCCGTCTCCCATTGCTATGCCATATCTCATCAATAGTACCAGTTTCTATATAAGACAACCATGGTATATGTAGAGGACAAACTTATGGTTGGCAGGGGGTAAGGCAGGGGGTGAGCTAAATTGGGAGACTAAGATTGACATATACTCATGACCTCATATAAAATGGGCTTCCCAGGTAGTGTCAGTGATAAACCTGCCTGCCAGTGTAGGAAACGTGGGTTCGGTCCTTGGGTTGGGAAGATCCCCTGGAGAAGGAAATGGCAATCCACTCTGGTATTCTTGCCTGGGAAATCCCATGGACAGAGGAGCCTGGTGGGCTACAGTTCATGGGGTCACAAAGATTCGGACACCTCGAAGTGACTTAGCATGCACATATAAAATAGAGAGCTAATAAGAACCATCTGGATGGCATTGGCAACTTGACTCAATACTCTTTAATGACCTATATGGGAAAATAATCTAAAAAAGAGTGGATATATGTATATGTATAATTAAATCACTTTTTTGTGTACCTGAAACTAACACAACATTGTAAATCAACTATAATAAAAATTAAAGCAAACCAAATCTAACATGTTAAATAAGCCTATTTTCACCAGCAGACTCTGAAATATTTGTCTTCCCTCTGTCTCTACAATGTCTTAAACATTATGTTTAAGAATACACATTGCTAGAATTTTCATGGTTGAGTCAAGGTGTTTGGAAGGATGAAGGTGTACAGGTGTTAATATTTTCATATTTGGTTTCATGTGGACGTAGCCTGAAAGCCCACAGGATGGTGGATGGTCACTGACTTCTGCTAGGCGTTGGGACTTTGAAAACGTGAACCCACTGTTTGGGTGCAGTGGCAGAAGCCGCCAGAAATCTTCAAGAATCACTTGTTAGTAGAAGAATTCACAGCTCTGCATGGTTCCCAAAATACACCCAAGAGTATCACAACAAACTGGCTCATTAGCACCTAGTTTTAAACTGCTGCACTTAAGCGACGTCACTGTCTTACAGCGAGGGTGATATGAATCACGTGTGAGTTTCTGTGTAGCCAGAATTCTCCAGCATCACAAGTCAGGCCAATTAAACAGCTGATCGGACTTCCTGCAGGGAGGAATCTCTTGCATCTCTGTGGCCAGGTAATGAAGGATCATTTCAGTAACTGTGTTTTTCCTTACCCCTCCTTTTTTTGTTTCATAAGGAAAGAATTTGAAATTAAAGAACCTTGTAGAAGCTGTGCAGGTTTTATAAATACTTATTTAATTTAATAGCTTTCACGAACCTGATAAGTAACTCACACACACCCTCTTGATTGGAGATTGAAGAACAAGATCTGACCTCCTAGGAAACTCCTCCTCAGAATCTACTGACACAGCATCTTCTCTTATTGTTTCTTTCCCCTGTACTGATGCTTTTCTGGCTGTTCATAAAGGTAGCCGCCCACGAGGTGCTGTGCCCGTTGCCTCATGTATGTCTCAAAGTACGATGTGAAAACGGAACCCAGGATGAAATGTCTGTTAGCTCCATCCATTTGAATACAATTAGTCTGGAGTCTGAGAAGCTACAACTCAAGAATAGATGACCACATGTATTTGTGAGGATATCAGATCCCCCTTAGGAAGCAGGAAGGAGATGCTTACTGTTTTCCACTTCCTCCCCTAATAGCCTACAGTTTAGGGTATAAGCGAGTGGAAAAGTAAAACTGATGTCCTATTAAAAAGATCCATTAATATGAGGAGTTTTTTCTGGAGAGGCTGCTATTTCAGTACGTTGGAAGGGAGTGTGTATTTCTCTCATGCCTTAGTATTGAAAGTGTAGACCTGGGAGAGCTATAGAAATCAGCATTCTATAAAGTGTCCGACAAGTCAAGTAGGATACAGGTCAGAAATAATGTGTGACTCCTTTGTTCTGGAATTACCTTGAGACTGACTTAAGTTAGAGCCTGGTCTCTGCTGTCTTTCTTTGCAAGGTTGGATCTGGGCTACATTGTGAAGGCACACAGTGTTCCCTTTTCCTACCCGCCAACCCCCGTCTAAGGACTGTTTGCCACAAAGGGCTACTTTATCCACCATCCCCCTTTCTTCTTCAGTAGAATTTGTTTTCAGGAAAAGTTATGACATTAATCGGAGTATGCGTCAATGTTTTATTCTCTCAAAAATACGGTAAGGGTAGGTGAGAGAGCTGTGGCGTTTGGGGACCGAGCGTGGCTTCTGTGTACATTTGAAGTGGCACAGGCTGAAATGCGGTGTCCTCCTTTGCTCTGTACCAGGATAGAAGACTTCTCCCAGCTCTGTTAGCCTTGCCCTGAGAGTTGGCTGTGGCATTGACCTCAAGACCTCACCTATTGACTGGGAAGGGGAGAAGATAATTACTAGTATTGGGGGATACACAGGATTTAGGAAGGGAGACACTTTGGTGTCTTTACACTTTGGTATAAAGAAAGCTGAGCGCCGAAGAATTGATGCTTTTGAACTGTGGTGTTGGAGAAGACTCTTGAGAGTCCCTTGGACTGCAAGGAGATCCACCCAGTCCATCCTAAAGGAAATCAGTCCTGAATATTCATTGGAAGGACTGATGCTGAAGTTGAAACTCTAATATTTTGGCCACCTGATGTGAAGGACTGACTCACTAGAAAAGACACTGATGCTGGGAAAGATCAAAGGCAGAAGGAGAAGGGGATGACAGAGGATGAGATGGTTGGATGGCATCACCGACTCAATGGACATGAGTTTGAGTAAACTCCGGGAGTTGGTGATGGACAGGGAGACCTGGCGTGCTGCAGTCCATGGGGTCGCAAAGAGTTGGACTCAACTGAGCAACTGAACTGAACACTTTGGTGACAAATATACATCAGATCTCCACTGCAGTGATTTGCGGAACAAGTACAGCTCTTGTTTTTAGAGACTTTTAAATTATGTTTTCACAGTGGGAATTTGTTGTCATTTATCCATTTATTTGGCAGCAGTGTTGTGTGCAAAGCAGTGTAATTTATATGCTTCAATATTGATTGGATTTTTCTTATAAGCATGTATTTTTACAGCCAAAAATATGTGTTTATCAGATATACATATATACATACATGTGTGTATCCAAATAATTCCACCATCCAGTTGTAGATTGCTTTTGAGTAATCTAAACTTTTCTGTATATTGTCATTTAGCTTTTAAATGGTGAAAAAAACCTTTTAACTCAGCATTTATATACACGCATGTATATATGTATACACACACACATCTCCACATACTCTGCAGTGGGCCTTTCTGAAAGACATTTTCCATGATGACCCATAAAAGACACAAGATAAAAATCAGACTTTTAATAGGGTAATGTACCTTCTGCCTTCTTCATGTCCACTAATAGAAGACTTGTTCAACACTGACTTTCTGGCTCTGTTTACCTCTGCCGAGGTTATTTGTGTGTAGTTGACTGAGATTGTTGGAGTTGTTTTAAGTGTAGAGGCACCCACCCCTTATGCTTTCCATGTCTCCGTCAGTTATAACAGACCTCATTGCCGCCCCTTTTTTGAAAGTGAATGGCTCAAGGCGACAGCTTCCGTTGGGCTGCTGATGGAACTCTATGGAAACTGTAAGACAGAAGAATATCCCATAGATATGTGTCACACTGCGTCTTGCTTAGAAAGAACTCAGGACTGGGTTGTGTTGGGAGATCATTCTCTCAGTTACTCTTTGTCTTGCTGAGCAGAGGGTGTTTGAATCGTTTCTGATGTGAGAGGGGGTCTGACTCTTCTCTGAAGAATCATCTTTTGGCAGTGATGTTCTAGAAACTTAGTTGCCATGCTTCGTGGGAGACCATTCATTGGACCCCAGCACTCATCAATGGATGAATCCCCTCCATAGTACACAGTGAAACATGATGACATGTCCCCATGAATGTTGCTCTTCTGTTGCCTTTAAATATCAGTATATAGGTACACAGAAAATTATTTGTTCATGTTTAACTAAAACCACTTCCAGTTTTGTGTGCCTGTAAATTTGGATGTGGCTTGATGTCACTTGGAATAATAATAATTGGAAGACAAGCCCTGTCAATAAATTTATTGAGTACCCTTTCCTGCTGGCTCAGATGGTAAAGAATCTGCCTGCAATGCAAGAGACCTGGGTTCAATCCCTGGGTCAGAAAATTGAAGGAAATGGCAACCCACTCCAGTATTCTTACTTGGGAAATCCCATGGACAGAGAAGCCTGGGGGGCTACAGTCCACAGGGTCACAAAGAGTTGGACTCAACTGAACGACTAACATGTACCTTACCTTTAAGCGCTTTATACAAATGACCCCATGTAAATTTCATAACAACCACCAGAGGTACACTGCATTTTCTGTCTTTTGACATTTAGAAACTGGGACTGAGAAGTAATGATTTACTCAACCATCTCCAGTGACCATGCTCATGCATGTCCTAGGAAATTCAAGTGGCAAAGAGCACAGATGTCTTACTACAGGCTCTCAAAGAAATACCCCACATGGTGGACACAAAGGTCTTATGTTTTTGTGGCTTGCTTTGGATTATATGGTTACTACTTAAATGCTGGTGCTGGCATCTGGGTCTTGTCACCTTTCTTTCACTACTGACCTCCAGGACTTCCCTGGCAGTCCAGTAGTTAAGACTCTGTGCTTCCACTGCAAGGGGCATGGGGAACTAAGATCCTACATGCTGAGCACTGCAGTTAAAAAACAAAGATGACCTCCATCAAGTGCAAATGATATTTTGCTTCTGGGAAGCAGCTGCAATGTGACTTAGCCAGTGGGTTGGTGGCCTAGTCCCTTTTGTGGCAGGAGGTAATTCCATCTACGTGGGGAACTGTGCTTATAGTTCCGTTGGTGGTGCAAGAACATAGTGGGTGATTGTCCTGAGCAGGGCGCCTCCTCAGATTGTTCTGAACCCCTCCGCTCACACACACATGAACCATTGTCACTGCTCGTGTGTCTTTAGGTACGTTCACGGGAGCCAGGCTGGCCAGGTCTTGCTCTCTAGGTGCCATCCTCCAGACCCTCCCTCTGGACATTTCTCCTCTCTGAAATATCCTCTCTCTTCCTGTCAGCTACTCCTACTCTTGATAATAGGGATCAACTCTTACACATGAGCAAAGGTCTTCTTTCCTGATAAAACTAACTTTATTCCCATTAGAAAGAAAACATATTTCTTTCCTTCTGTGGATTAATAGACCCATGGGCTTAGAAATTGACTCAGATTGTCATTGATGGGGTACGATACATAAGAAGGTGACAATTACTTGCGCTAACCTCAATTTCGGCAAGTAACGATTGATCACCCACTTTGTGATTATGACAAATTTTTAATAGGTGTCATGTTTTGGAGATAAAGCCATTGGCAAATGTCTCCTGAAAGATGGAAATCTAGGTAGGCTCTTTTCCACAGAAGCATGCAGGGTGACTACTCTTGGCTTTAATTGAAACTAAAGAGCTCAAAGAAGCTGCAGTCAGTTAAGACATAAAATAGCAGTAAGGGGTTTATAAACTGAAAGAAGTTAATAAAGAAGGTAGGAGTTCTGAGTGAGCTTGAGTGATTTCTTTCTGTTGTGCTTTTCTACGGATAATGAGCCAAGTGAGATAGTCAGTGACAAAGGATACACTTTGAAAATGTGTAAGTGTATAGGAATGTAAGAAATAATTAATACAGTGCCTATATAATGAGGTAATTAATACAGTACCAGGGCCAATATGTAATTTTTAATTTACCACATTAAAAAAAGGAATAAGGGAAAGTCATTTTAATGATATATTTTATTTAACAGGAAATATCCAAAATATTATCACTTCAACATGTAATCAATCTTTTAGGATCACTTTAGTACTAAGTTTGGGGACTCTTGTGTGTCTTTTACATGTGCAACAAATTTCAATTTTTTTTTTAACAGTAGAAATTGTTACTTGTATACGTATTTAATTCTCTACTACATGTAATTTAAATTTTAAATTTTTTTCTGCAGAAATTGTATTATCTTTTCATGAATCAGTTTTCCTGGGCATTTTTTTATCAAGTACTAGACTTCTGTACTATGTTTCAGTGTTCAGAAATTGCTTTGGTTATCTATTAAAATACCATTTTGGATTTCCAGCTATTTTTTTTGATCACACATACATTTTTCATAGACACAGTTCTGTTACAGAGTAGGAATTTTTCTTTCTAATTCTTTTTTACGTAATTTGAAACCTAGTTCGAAATTGCCAAAGCAATACAGTGAAATTCTAACTTAGATTTAATATTTGTTTATGTTTTTTCATTCCATTTTTAACAAATCTCAATTTGTATTAACCATCTTTCCAGGGCTCAGTAAGTCATGTGGTTACCATATTGGACCCAGCGGATACAGGGTATCTGTCTAGGAATGAGATAGAAAACCTGTGATTCTTGCATGAGCTGTAAAATCTATAAAGCTGTAAAAAACCATAAAGCTTTTTACAAAATAAGCTTTCCTAGGCTCCATTCATAGAGGTTTTGACTTGGTAAACCTGTTAATGAAGCTTTGCAGGTGACTTTAGCAGTGACTTTCAGGGTTAGCTTCGCCCACTAGCCTCCCAAGGGTGTCCTTTGGCCTCATGCCTCTCTCCCCTTCTAACTGCTCTGCTTTTTAGGAGGTAACTCAGCAGACAACAAACTTGTTTTTATATAAGTAAGGGATTAGCGTATTAGCTGCTGCAACTTAAACAGTGAATTTCTAAGAGTGCTAACGATTTCTCTCTGTTTAACCCTTGGTGATGAGAAGGTGGTTGGCGGGGCTGATTGAGAGGTGGGGTGCAAGCCTGCAGCGTGTGGGATCTTAGTTCCTCAACCAGGGATTGAACTCGTGCCCTCTGCAGCAGAAGCACAGAGTCTTAACCACTGGACCGCCAGAGCAGTCCCGAGGGGCTATTTGTTTAGAGTGCGGGTGGTCGAGTACAGAGTTGAAACCGCCACTCTTCTAGCAGAGCTGAGTGCCGGGGACGTGGTCTTCACTCTGCCTTCTGTCCCCTCGCATGTCCATGATTTCTTAACTCTCTGCAGAGAAACAGAGTTGGTAAAAAGGCAGGCCTCTGGTGAGGTTCTGTTTCAGCCTGTGGCTAAATGCATTTTTCTCTTAGCTACCCTTTTAAGCTTCTTGGTGCTTCTGTTTATCCAGCCACAAAACTTGGGAAATGCTGATGTGTATGCCCTCGGAGACCCCCAGGTTAAAACACGGCTGCGCTCAGTATGTGGCGTCACCTCAGGATGATGGTAAGCTCCATCGCATGCCCGGGAGTTAAGTAAGTGTTCATAGAAATTTGGACAAAGCTGTACTTGAGAAGGTCAAATTGACTTGCTCAAGGACAATACTTTTTTCTCTAGGGCTCTGACCGCTGCCTGAGAACCAATTGGCTTCCCCCTATTGACTGCTCTTCAAGTCATTGGCTTCCTTTTCTTCCCTGCCCCTGCTCACCGCTTCAGAGAGATTCGGCAGGCTGTGTGTATGTGAAGGTTTGCTTTCTGGTGACACTTCTGTGACCTGTTTTCTAACCCTCTCAGGGTTGGAAGAAACCTCAAAACCATTTGGTGAACCTCTAATATGATCTTTGCACATCTTTTTGACTCTCCTGACGCTTCACCCTTTCGTTTATTTCTTAGCTACACCAAGAATGGGCATTTCATCATCTCCTGAGGCAGTCCATTTCATGTCTAAACAGCTCACTTTCCCCTTTAATTTAAATGAAATGTTTATTTCTGTCATTTCCACCCTTTGAAGCTGTGTAGGTCATCTGAACAGGACAGCCCTTCAAGTGCTTGAAAATAATGGTCTTGGCTACGGCTCTTTCACCGTTCATCAAATAGTCCACCTGCCTTTTTAGGCTAATTCAGAGTTCTTCCAAGTATTCATGAGAAAATGTTCTCAATGTCTTTATTCTCCTCTGAATGGGCTTCAAGGACTGTATGTTAAGTGTGATACTTTAAACATAACCTGACCAACACAGATTTATAAAAGATGGATGAAATACAGAAAATAAAGGAGCAAATGAAAACTTATGTGAAGGTTTTCTTTTCTCCTGTGAGTGATCATAGAATTCACAATGTAGATGATAATCCTATATTTTCCATGTCTTACATGCTTTATGAAACCAAGTAGAACAGTGTGACCTTTCTTTTGCTCAATATTCCTTTCTAGTATTATACTAGGAGACTTGTTTTCAGGTTGATATAATAAGTTAACTACCCTATGATGGTCTTCTGTAAGCATCCATATGCTTGTGTTCATAAGTTGAAGGCATCTTTCTCTTATTTATATAGTGAGCAGCCTTAAAACTATTAAAAAGTTGCATTTTTAACTTCAGAGTTTTGTTGCCCCCACATACCCATTTCTAGTGTTTGAATTTAAGCAGCAGGGAGATTTAGGCTGAATGGTCCAGGACCATTAGAGTGAGCTAGACCTCTGAGATGCATTCAGCTGCGTAGTGCTAACAGACTACTTAATCCACATCATTGCCTGGCCTCTAGGGTGCGTGCCCAGTGGAAGGCATTTATTTACAAAATTAAAAGCACAGCAAGTAAAAGCCAAGGTTTTATTTAAGCCCATTTATTGACTCCTATTCTGCTACTATTTACTAAATTTCTCAGTGATGGAAGATGATGAGCAAGTTGATTCTTGCAATGACTTGGCTCCACTAAAAGTGGATACATCTTCCTTGATTTATTCCTTTTACATTGACAAAGCAGCTTTTTGTAGAATTGGAGGTTATCCAGCTGTTACTGGAGAGAGTATGTAGAATTCAAGGTTTGGTTTTTGTTTTTTCCTTTTGAATTCTTCTGTCAAGTCTGCTTAATGAAATCACCTATAGAGAGAGGCTGGCATGCTTGGGATTCAGTGCCTGTTTTCACCTCTGTTTATCTAAGTCCCTTCTTGCTCTTCCAGTGAATATTCTCATATTGTAGGTGCACACACACACACACACACACACACACACACACACGTACATGCACAGATGAACACAGATCTCCAAAAAAACCCCACCTGTGGTTACCTCTGGTAGCATCCACCTAGTCAGAAAACAGAATGAAAAGTCTAGGGATTCTTCAGACTACCACTGTGTTATGTGTTAAATTCTACTTGCTGAAATGTTTTTATCATCAAAGTTTCTCAACCTTTTTAGCAGGGTAGATGCCAAACAGAATTGGCTAGCTTTGTCCACTGTCAACCTTGAGAGAAAAAGGGATTTTTATACTGCTCTTTTTAAAAAATTTTGTTTTATTCAAGTAGAGTTGGTTTATAGTGTTGTGTTAATTTCTGCTGTAAAGCAAAGTGATTCAGTTACACACACACACACTTTTTTTCATATTGTTTTCCATTATGGCTTATGCCAATATATTAAATATATTATAGTTCCTGTGCTGTTTGGTAGGACTTTGCTTTTTATCCATATATAAACTATTATATTTAATAGATTGCATCTGCCAATTCTAGACTCCCAATCCATGCCCCCATCCCCCTTCCCCCTTGGCATATGCTGCTCTTTGAAAAGTGGGTAGACATTTTAGATCCAACAGTGATGAAATGTGGGTGATCTAGGGAGAAATTGTTTATGACAGATGATTTCAGTTAGTATCTTCCTGCAGCATAATTCTGCGCTATGATTTCTCAACTCTTCCCCTTTGCTGTGCACTGACCACACTGGATTAATTCATTCTTGGTTCTCTTTGACAGTTTTCCCCTCCCTGATAAAATCTCCAGTATGAAGTCAAATTGATCAAACCAAAGTTTTTTCTGGCATATTCATTCATAAGTCACGTGCTTCTGAGATACATTTGACTTTTCCTGCTAATAAAATTGTGAGACATTCTGTGCCAGGGCGACTTAGAGCTTTTGCATCTAAGACTCAGAGATACCCTGGGTCTGGTGAGTGTATCATAGAATTGTAGTTTACAAGTATTTTCAATAGCAAACTTTTGTTTTTCCAGACTGTATCTTTTCTGGAAACCCAATATTCGGTATAGATAAATGAATTAGTTCTCAGGTGGAATTGAGGATGAATAGTCCACAATCCCAAGGCATGATATACTGAGAAATTGGCTCATATGGTTTCTCTCTCATTCACTGACACAAGACTGAGAGACTCGAGGGTATGTCACATCATATTTTTAATCCTGCTTCTTGCAGAATAATGGATGATGCTCCTTCCTGGCATGCTTGGACCCCATCAGGACACATTTTGTGTTGTGCAATATAAGGAAACCATGCTGGTGTTCATAAACTATGACATCAATTCAGTCACTCAGTCGTGTCTGACTCTTTGCGACCCCATGAACTGCAGCACGCCAGGCTTCCCTGTCCTTCACCAACTCCCGGAGTTTACTCAAACTCATGTCCATTGAGTCAGTGATGCCATCCAACCATCTCACCCTCTGTCGTCCTCTTCTCCTCCTGCCTTCAATCTTTCCCAGCATCAGGGTCTTTTCCGATGAGTCAGTTCTTTGCATCAGGTGGCCAAAGTATTGGAGCTTCAACTTCAGCATCAGTCCTTCCAATGTATATTCAGGACTGATTTCCTTTAGGATGGACTGGTTTGATCTCCTTGCTGCCCAAGGGACTCTCAAGAGTCTTCTCCAACACCACAGTTCAAAAGCATCAATTCTTCACCCCTCAGCTTTCTTTATGGTCCAGCTCTCAGACCCAACATGATTACTGGAAAAACCATAGCTTGACTATGGTCAAACTATGACATGCACACATATATAGACCACACACACAGACACACAATAAATCCTTGTTGGATATCTATGTATTTCATTGGATGCCTGAGGTTAGTTAACAAGTGTTGAAATCTTGATCATCAAGGACTCAGCTATTAGAGTTTTCTGATGAGCTTAACTTGGGCAACACAAAAGAGAACAGAAACCTGCAGTAGTGAGAGATAGTTCACTCACGAAAAATGTTAACAACACTAGAAACCAACACTCACTAGGGAGGTGGTGGCTACATTTCTGACTATTGAAACTTTTTGTAAAAAGCTTTGATGTCTTCAAATAAGAAGTGAATAATCATTGGAAAAGTAGGCAGTTTACAAAGGAATCTAATATAGTAATTGATTTGTCATTGAGAGAGTGGGAGGTGTTGCTAAGCTGGAGTAAATCTCTTTGCCTCAGTTTGCTAGTTAAATGGAAAATGTGGTAGCAATGAAAGTGAAATCTTTTGGCTATTTTATGCTTCATTTACGTTTTATAAAACACACATCACAGTTGATTGTCAGTATGAATATGGACTATGTTTTTAAAAGCTATGTTTCCATGTTTTTTTTTTTTTAATCCCTTTCTTCTTTGGTGATGCAGAACTGAGGTGTATTGGGAGTTAGTGGCATTAAGAAGTCAAAAAGTGGTGTGCTAGAGATTTTTAACTATAATTTTTCATAGAGATGGCAATTATCTGAGGCTATAAATTGAGCAGTTAATTAGATTTTTCTCTATGTAACCTGTTCTTCTTAGATAAATATTTTAGCAGATAGTCAGTATTCTTGCCTGGAAAGTCCCAGGGACAGAGGAGCCTGGTGGGCTGCTGTCTGTGGGGTCGCACAGAGTCGGACACGACTGATGCAACTTAGCAGCAGCAGCAGCAGAGTACCACTGTCTTAGTATTTTATCTCTGTGGTGATGATCACGGTGAGTTTTTTTCTACCCAAATTGTTATTTACAATGTCAGTCTCAACATTTTAGATCTTTATGCCATAGCCTCTCTAATGCATTGAACTTGAACCCTTCCTCAATTTATTTTATGATAATACTGTTATTTTTTATTATTTAACTTTGCAGCTTGAAAATATTCCTTGGGGAAATGAGTTTCATAAGCTTATTCTACAAGTCGTAAAATAAAAATTTCCCCTTTTGTCGGTGTTATCACAGTATGGTTTGTTTGTTTGTTTTTTTTTTACAATAAACTATATCCATTTAAAGAATACTCTTTTATGAGTTTTGATACCACCACCATCAAGTACAGAATGTTTCTGTCATCTCCAAATGTTTCTTGGTGTTCCTTTCTGGTCTATTTCCTGTCCCAACCCTCGGCCTGTGACAACTACTGAAATTACTTTTTTTCACTAGACAGCCTAATATTGTGTTTGAATTTTAAAACTACCTTTAAAAATGTTGATAACCCAGCTTTTTGCTGTTGGCAGACAATGATAAAAAGAAAAATAGAGTAAAAATAATATCCTATTTGGCTTTTCATTTGGGAAGTATACAGATTCAGTTAATATAGTAGATTGTTTATAAAGAATTTGAAAATAAAACCTGAAAGGCTCTATTATGTCATCATTTAGAACTAACACACAGGCTTTATAAATTTATACAAATTTAAATAAGCTTATAAATTTATAAAAGGATTTTTTATGAGTAAAGTACAAGGATGGTGAACATCAGATAGTGAAAACAATTTTGCACTATTTTGAGATGGTGATACATTAGTTAAGGTTCACCCTACATTAAAAGCATTTTGGTTTCCAAACTTAACACAATGTAATATTCAATTAAAAGTAATTTATAAATTGTGCTTTATCTCAAATAAAGTAGTTACAATAAATTATTCTTAAAAGTGACATGGCGTGCATATATGTGTGTATGTACAGTCATGTCTGATTCTTTGTGACCCTATGGACTATAGCCCACCAGGTTCCTCTGTCCATGGAGTTCTCCAGACAAGAATGCTGGAGTGGGTTACCATTTCCTCTTCCAGAGCATCGTCCAGACCCAGGGATTGAACTCACGTCTTCTACGTCTCCTGCATTAGCAGGTGGATTCTTTACCACTAAGCCACCTGGGAAACCATGAAGTGGCCTGGATCACTTGTTAAATCGAACAGCATAAATAATTTTCTGTGCAACTTATGATTAACTTTAAATATATAGAGTATTAAAAGGAACTTTATGATATAATATTTTAAAACATTGATTATGATTTAAACTGTCTTCTATGTTACGTCACATAGGAATGATTAAAAGGATAGGTTCTAGAGTCAAGCTATCTAGCTTGGAATCCTGGATCTGTAATGTACCTGATGTATAACCTTGGGCAAATCATTTAATTTCAGTACACTTATCTATAAAATAGGGAAAGTAATGCCAACCTATCTTATAGTGTTGTTTGGAGTATCAAACAAGTTTAGCCATGTAAAATGTTTGAAATAGGACCAGACACCCAGAAAGACTTCTGTTATTATTATCCCTCCCCAAAATAGTTATTCTCGCAGTTTTGAAACAATAATATATTGTTATGTCATGGTTCTATAAATCAGAAAAGCTTGGGAAACACTCCATTGGAAGATCTCTAATCCTTATTCTCATATATACATATATGAATATATATTTATACACACATAAATCTATGTTTATATAATATATATATTATATATGGTTAAATGGATCTTTGTTGCAGTGCTGAGGTTCTTTATTGCAGCATGTGGACTTTTCCCTAGTTGCACCATGGCTTCTCCAGTTGTGGCCCACGGACTTAGTTGCCCCACAGAATGTGGGATCTTAGTTCTCCCACCAGGGATTAAACCTGTGTCCCCCCTGCACTGAAAGGCAGATTCTTAATCACTGGAACTGCAGAGAAGTCCCTCATTATCTTTTCTTATGAAATATTTCCTCCCTTTCTGACTTTATGGTACTGGCCAAGGTGCTGAAAAGGCCCTGTCTCTCTTTACTCTACTACCCTTTATCCTGAACACTTCAAACTAGAATCATTTGGGTTAGAGCATCCTGGAGTTAGTGCATAATTCTATGAAATCAATGTTGTCCACTTGGTAGAAGAAAAAAATGGAGGCGTGTTCGATGATAGAAAGATGTGGGAAAGTGGGTCACTTGTCAGTTAAATAACAAACCATCTCTTATGACACTTATATTGAAACCACATTGTGTATATTTTTTCATATTTACATGAGAGTAGCAGTTTCCAATTTCTCAGTTCAATTTGCCAAACAGTTGGCTGTCCTGCCTGAGTACTTTTGATCTGCAATCACTTTCAAGACCAAAGCAGCTTTGCCTAGTGCCAGGAACAATTAATTTCTCGAGATGCTAATAAAGGATGTTTCACTTGGTTGCACAAGTTAAATAGTGAGTTTGTAGTCAAACAAACAAATGTGTAACCAAATAGAACAGATACTCACAAATTATTTGATTTCTAGAGGTCAGTGTCTATGACTTATATGTTATTATATCCTTAACAATGAATAGTGTTGGCATATATTAGGCACAGAAATTCTTATGTAATTAAATGGACTACTTACTTGATTTCCAAAGCAGATTCTGAAAGCCGAAATTTATCTTCATTGACTGTCTTTTTCCTATGAAGAGCTTCGATGATAAAATTCTATTAGTATACCAAATTTCTCTAAAAATAGCAGTAATCAAATTGTAGGATGGATAACCTAATGTAGTGGTGAGAGCTCACAATGAGATCATTCTACCTGGTCAATAATATTTACAGGCACCTTGGAATTTCCTGTTTTATCTCAAAATGTATATGTCCTTCATTTATTTGTTAAGGATATAATATTGAGTCTTAAATTATTTATAATATTTTTCATATGGATTTTCTAAAATTTCTTTCTGGTTTATGATGTGAATAATATACAAGAAGAAAAAGTCACCAATTAACTCCTAGAGAAGGAAATAGTAGTTTATACATGTTTAAATGTGTAATTTTTATCAATCTCTCCCAACAGAAACAGTCATAAAAATTAATTCTTTTGTGAAAGACTAGTATTAAAAATAGTTATGTAATTGTGATGTCTCCAGGGGGTGCATATACTGAGTTTATTATTTCAAATGTCCTAGAGGCAGTGATCTCAGATATAATATGAGGTTCCCCCGAAGATACCAGTTCCTTTCACAGGATTTCTGTATATTCTAAATTTGTTCCCCTCATGGTACTGAAATATAGAAAGGAATTTAATACTATTTTAGTGAAAATGTAACAAGTTCTACTAGTAAGAATCTGTGGTTCAGTTTTGATTTTAAGAGCCATCAATTGTTGCCTTAGAATTATTCCAAAATGAAAATATCTTTCAGTAGTTGTGGAAAATTAAAAGGAGTAGTTTTAATATTATTTTAATTTTAAGCAAGAGCTGTGTAACAACAGAAATCATCTCTTTTTAACTTCTGAAATAAAAATGTGGAACAGTTACTTTTAGCTTTTTTAAATAATATGGGTTTTTTGAAAAGAAACTGTTTTCCCAGAAATAAAATTACCATTTTTCTTTCTCTAATTTCTTCTCCTCTTCCTCCTTGCATAATTGTGATTCTCTTGCTGTAAATCTTGGATGATTATCTACTAGTAATCTACTATCATACTTTTGCATGTGGCTGTTCAGTTTTCCCCACACCTTTCAGTGAAGAGACTATCCCTTCATCATTGTATACTCTTTCCTCCTTTGTTGTAAAGTAATTGGTCACAGATATGTGGGTTTATTTTATTACGGGAATCTCCTTTCTGTTTAATTGATTAATATGTCTGCTTTTCTGCTAATACCATACTGTTTTGATAACTATAGCTTTGAACTGTAGTTTAAAGTTAGGCTGCACAGTGCCACCAACTTTGTTCTACTTTGGGCTTCTCTGGTTGCCCAGGCAGTAAAAAATCTGCCTGCAATGCAGGAGACTCAAGTTTGATCCCTGGGTCTGGAAGATTCCCTGGAGAAGGGAGTGGCTACCCATTCTAGTATTCTTGCCTGGGAAAGCCTATGGACAGAGGAGCCTGGTGATCTGTAGTCTGTGGGGGTCACAAAGGGTCAAATAGGACTGAGTGGCTCACACTTTCACTTTCAATGTGTTCTTCTTTCTCAAGAATCCTTTGGCTATTTGGAATCATCTGTGGTTCCATACATGTTTTAGAAGTATTTGGTATATTTCTGTGAAAGAGGCTACTGGAACTTTGGTGGTGATTGCACTGAGTCTATACATTGCTTTGGGTAATATGAAAGCTTTAACACAATTAGTTTTTTAGTACATGAGCACAGAATACAGTTTTACTGATTTGTGTCTTTAGTTTCCTTAGCTAGTGTAAGTTTTCAGCATCTTGACCTTTTGCCTCCTTGGTTAAATTTATTGCTAGGTATTTTATTCTTATTGGTGAAATTGTAAATCGATAGTTTTCTCAATTTCTGTTTCTGGCAGTTTGTTGTTAGTGTATGGGAGTGCAATAGATTTTTGTATATTAATTTTGTATCCTGCAATTTACATGAATTCTTTTTTAGTACTAACAGTCTTTTGGTGAGATTATTTTGTTTTTCTTGAAGTGCAGTTAATTTACATTGTTGTGTTAATTTCTGGTATACAGCAGAGTGATTCAGTTTATATATATATATATATATATATATATATATATATATATATACACGCACACACACATATATAGTTTTTTCATCTAGGTTATTACAAGATATTGAATATAGTTCTCTGTGCTTTAGAGTAGGATCTTGTTTATCTATTTTATGTGTAGTAGTTTGTGTCTCCTAATCCCAAACTCCCAATTTGTCCCCCTGTCCTTTCTACTTTAGTAACTAAAAGTTAGTTTTCTATGTCTGTGATTCTCTTTCTGTTACGTAAATGAGCTCATTTTTGTTGTGTCTTAGATTCCATATGTAAGTAATATCATATGATATCTGTCCTTCTTTGACTTTATTTATAATAATCTCAAGGTCCATCCATGTTGCTGCAAATGGCATTGTTTCATTCCTTTTTGTGGCTGAGTCGTATTCCTTTTAAAACATTACTTCTTCATTCATTCATCTGTTGGTGGATGCTTGGCTGTTTCTATGTCTTTGTTATTGTTAATAGTGCTGCCTCAGATATGCAGATGATACCACCCTTACTGCAGAAATTGAAGAGGAGTCTTTTGATAAAGGGGAAAGAGGCGAGTGAAAAAGCTGGCTTAAAACTCAACGTTCAAAAAACTCAGATCATGGCATCTGGTCCCATAACTTCATAGCAAATAGATGGGGAAGCTATGGAAACATTGACAGACTTTATTTTCCTGGGCTCCAGAATCACTGCAGATGATGACTGTAGCCATGAAATTAAAAGACGCTTGCTCCTTGGAAGAAAAGCTATCACCAACCTAGACAGCATTTTAAAAAGCAGAGACATTACTTTGCCAACAAAGGTCTGTCTAGTCAAAGCTGTGGTTTTTCCAGTAGTCACGTATGGATGTGAGAGTTGGACTATAAAGAAAGCTGAGCACTGAAGAATTGATGCTTTTGAACTGTGGTGTTGGAGAAGACTCTTGAGAGTTCCTTGGACTGCAAGGAGATCCAACCAGTCTATCCTAAAGGAAATCAGCTCTGAATATTCACTGGAAGGACTGATGCTGAAACTCCAATACTTTGGCCACCTGTTGCGAAGAGCCGACTCTTTGGAAGGGACCCTGCTCTGGGAAAGAATGAAGGCAGGAAGAGAAGGGGATGACGGAGGATGAAATGGTTGGATGGCATCACTGACTCGATGGACATGAATTTGAGCAAGCTCTGGGAGATGGTGATGGACAGGAAAGCCTGGCATGCTACAGTCCATGGGGTTGCAAAAAGTCGGACACAACTGAGCAACTGAACTACCCTGAACATAGGCTTGCATGTATATTTTCAAATTAGAATTTTCTCCGGATACATGTCTATGAGTGGAATTGCTGGATCCTATGGTAGCTCTTTTTTTTTTTTTTTTCTTTCAGCTTTTTGAGGAACCTCCATACTGTTTCCCATAGTGCCTGCAAGTGAAACTATTTTTAATTGCATGTTTAATACCAATACTTGAATGTTGTTCAATTCCCTACTATCATTTACTATAACAGACTTCATTAAAAACATCTCATTTTTCATGCTTCATTATTCTAAGTGACAAAGCATGCCCTCATGGGATTAGGATGGATATTGCATATATAATTTTCATTATAAAAGTCTAAACATATGGCATGACTGTTAGGTATTTCCTAGAAAAATGTCACTTTTTGCTCATATCAGTGGCTTCTTGATTTAATATATTACATATCTTCTCTAACATTGAATAAATAGATGGTACATCTGTAAGATATAGATGCAATAAAAAGTAATCCTTTTGATCTGTGAAGAATGATGAGTGAAGTTCTTATCTGGCAATAGATAGACAAACAGGTAGTCTTCCTGATATCTATCAATGTTAAGGGAAATAAAACAATATTTATAGATGATTGCCTGATAAATACTCATTAAATGCTATAGACCATTAAATGTGCTAATAGCTGTTCTAGGGTTAAATTGAATCAAAATTCACATACCTGAATAGTATGTCATTAGCTTCCTCTCTTCTGATTTACGCCTTATAGTGGTGCCATTAGCCAATATCAAAAGATCCTATAGGAAAGAGACCTGTAAAAAAATTTCGAGTCTACTTTAAAGATGCTGTTATGATCTTTCTTCATGGGATTGCAGTGCCACTTTCATGAGTTCCTTTGAGGAGAGGTGGTTTACTGCTTTCTGAACTTTAATATCAAGAACAGTTGGATTTCTTCTGAGCAGTTGATTTTTTGTCTTCTAATGGATCCCTGGTTTGTAAACTGATTAGCTTTCTCTTATGGGAAGCCAAAATACTGAATTGCATGTTAACTCACTTGATATTACAGTTATATATGGCTTCTTTTAAGACCTTATTTCATGTTTCTCTACTTTCCCCCCTATTTCTTCAGATGTATGTTATCTTGGCATATTTTATTTTTTAAATTGAACTTTAGCAACATTTAAAAACTCATGTGAAAATGAAAAGATTAAATGAAGTTATTTTGTAGAGTGCCTTCACAATGCCTCAATAGTGCCCATGATTAGGAAAATCTTAAAATGTATCATTCAGAGCGAGTCTGCGTTGATGGTTAAATGGGGCACTATTAATAATCATTCCAGGACAGTCAGCGTGAAATCAGGTCTGTTGTAGGCAGAGATGTATGGTCACCTTGTATATAGGAAACTGTAAATGCCTTTACGCTCATGTATGCTATCAAGGATCTCTCTCTGTACATATATATATGTGTGTGTGTGTGTGTGTGTGTGTGTGTGTGTGCATATACTTAGTTGGTCGGTCGTATCCTACTCTTGTGACCGCACAGACTGTAACCCCCCAGGCTCCGCCGTCCATGGGATTCTGCAGGCAAGAATACTGGAGTGGGTTGCCATTTCCTACTCCAGGGGATCTTCCCGACACCCGGATTGAACCCAGGTCTCCCACATTGCAGTCAAACTCTTTACCGACTGTGCTATGAGGGAAGCCCATATATGTATATACATATGTAGACACACACACACACATTCACACACACACATATATTTAAAATTTTTCTTTTTGCTGAGACTATTTAACATAAGACAGTCAAACCACCTTTACTGGGAGATCTTCTTTGATCCTGGTTTTCACATAATCTGACTTGGCAAAGTCTTTAGCAAGTGGGAAGGTTTAAAGTACAAGGTTGAAGTTTAGGTTAAGACTTTAGTTAATTAACGATCAAGAACATAAAAGGTAGAGAGAGAATCAGAGTTAGAGAATTTGGGCTATCAGTTTCTCCAAGAGTAGGGAGCATTTATCAGAAACCTGTTGACCAGAATTAGGGCGTTAGGTTATACTCAAATGTCAAGAAATTCAGAGCTGAGGTCTGACTTTAGAGAAGGCAGGGCTGAGCTTGTATTTGGGACCTGAGAGAGCTCCATTTAAGGAGAAAAGGGAGGCAGAAACTGGAAATCTGAGCTGGTGAGTGAGACAGCCTGGGTTCATATATTGATTTTGCCAAGCTGAGTGACCACAGGCAAGTTAATTAAACCATCTGAGCCATCTTTCTAGATTGTATAATGTAGATAATAATACCTGCCTCACAAATTGCCCTAAAGATGTGAGAAGTACTTAAAATAGTGTCTGCTATCCAGTGGGATCTCAGTAAATAGAGATTGTCATCATGTTCCAACACAATGGCTATGTTCTCGGGCTGATCCTTTATGTGCCATGATGAATAAAATAGCACGGGGTAACCGTTTCTTAATTTGGAGGAAACCCAATGTGATTGGATTATTCTCAGTTGGCGGTTTCCCTGAGATCGATGTTTCCACCCTTTGGTGTTTACTACTGCTTCTCTGCCAGTGGGCGGCAATAGATGACAAAACAAACGGATGAACAGTATCAGGATTTCATACTCTTCTTCCCGAATCAAGACAGTCCAAGTGTTCCACCGTTTGGGTGAGTTTAAGAACCCATGCCTGGGTTAGAACCCTGTGTCTGGAACATGGTGATGTTTGTTTTAGCAGAAGTCTCTTGGGGCCATGGAAAAGCAGCTTCCTCAATCCCTGGGCTTTATTTTTTGCTGCCTGAACTGGGACTGGTTGGACAGAAGTGTATCTGAGATCCCTGTCATTTCCAGGAAGGGCAGGCATCATTTGCCAACTCTGAGAAGTCTTTTCCTAGGATAGTTATGCTAGAAAGCAAAAAAACCCCACAAAACATAAAAACTATAACTGTACTGAACTCCTCACTAGGTCAGAGTGTCAACATTCTCTCAGGCTGGCATAATTCACTTTACTAAGGTAATCAAAAGGAGGCAGGGAAATTATTTCCAGTTGGAAGAAGATAGATCCGGTGGTACAGTGCAGGGATACAGAAGGTCACAAGGCGGATATCTGCAGCTGAGGATGCTTTTCCTCCAGCTACTCACTAATTCTCACTGTTTTCTAACTACGCTTGTCCCCAAGTTTGCCTCTGTCACTCTGATGACCTGTATTGCTAAGAAGTAGCAATAGGCCCCAGGGGCCTCTAACGAACTCTATCGTTTCTCTTGGAGAAATGTTTCTTCATAGGTAAGAAACTAAGCATCGCCATCTGGGCTTATCCGAGATCCTAAAAGCCCTCTGAATGTGTGTTGATGGCCTTATTTTAAAGTCCCCAGTGCATCCTTGGAGCACATCACAGGGGCATAAATCACTCTTAGGATGTATCTTCTTCCAAACTCTGTCAGCCCATGTCTCTCAGAAAATACATTCACTTTCAGCAGCTGTTTATGAAGCCTCGCTTTATGAAAAAATAATAGTGAAAGGGGAGCTTAAAGCTTTCTGTATTCTCTCTCTCTCACTTTTTGTTTAATTTATATTTTCAGCTGGTATCCAGGCAAGCAGTCTAGTGACTGTGTCCATTGGTGGCTTCCTGGTGCATTCAAGGCTGTTGTTCAGTTTGAACCACACTGGACGTAGAAGCCCGCTGGATCTCACCTTCTCCATGTAGCCTTCCGTGGCTCCTCTTTGTATTTATTTATTTATTTTTTAAGATTGATTTATTTATTTTTCGGCTGTGGTGGTTCTTCACTGCTGCGTGTGGGCTTTCTCTAGTTGCAGCGGGCAGGGGCTGCTCTTCATTGTGATGTGTGGGCTTCTTCCTGCAGTGGCTGCTCTTGTGGAACATGAGCTCTAGGCCATGGGCCCAGCAGTTGTGATGCAAAGGCTTAGTTGCCCTGTGGCATGTGGGATCTTCCCTGACTGGGAATCAAACCAGTGTCCTCTGCATTGTGAGGCAGATTCTCAGCCACTGGACCACCAGGGAATCCCCCTTGGCTACTCTTGGTCTGATTAAAGACAAGGAATAGCGATGCTCATGGCGGTGCTATGCAGATTTAGTTGCTGTCAGCAGTTTTTATCTTTGCTAAACTACTCTGTCATAGAAAACATTTGTCACAGATTAATTTGCATATATTCTTTGATTAATGACTGCTGTGTTTGTCTTCCTAGTATTGTCCCTCATCCATGTATTTTGTAATAAATTGTTCGGGGATTCATACATGGTGATCTTATCACTATGGCTGCACTAGAAATGTTCTCAAATGAGGGCAAGGACCAGATTGTATCTGCTCTCTTAACTAATGTTTAATAAGGGTCTGCTGCTTAGATGTTTTCTGAAAATGTTGGCTGGCAGAAGATGGCGGCTCTTCAGGGCACGCAGTTTCCTCTTGGTATAACTAACTTCCCACTGTCGGCCATGAGCGTTTGGTTTTCTTGTACAAGAAGATCAGTGTCTTATTAATCACTTTATTGAGGTATGATAGACAAGTAAACAGTTGCACATATTTAATGTGCACAAGTCAGGGGTAGGTATGTGCCTGTGAAACCGTCTGACATCAAGGCCATAGATGTAGAATTAGTAGTACATGTTTACTGTCATTCCTTTATTGTTACTTTTTGTGTGTGTCTCTGTGTGTGGGTTTTTGTAAAGATTACCCACTTGGAAAATTGTAAGTATACAGTACAGTATTGTTAGCTCTAGACACTAGGCTGGGTAGTAACTAGGCCTAATTTATGGATCTTGTATAATTGTCACTCTGGACCCTTTCTTCATCTTTCCATTTCCCCCTCCCCTTAGCAACTGGTAAAACTTTGCTTTTATGAGATTAACTATTTTAGATTTCACGAGTACTTGAGATTGTGCTGTATTTGTCTTTCTATGTCTGGTTCATTTCACATAATGTCCTCCAGGTTCATCTATGATGTTGCAAAAGGCAGGATTTCCTTCTTTTTTAAGGCTGGATGTTACATGTGCAGTGAATTTCTTTATCCATTCATCCTTCAGTGAACATGTAGGCTGAATATATATCTTTGTTGTGAATCACACAGCAGTGAATGTGGGATTATAGATGTTTCTTTGAGATCCTGATTTCGATTCCTTTGAATAAATTCCCCAATGTGAAATGACTAGATGATGTGGTAGTTCCAGCTTTGATTTTTTGAGGATCCGCCACACTAATTTCCATAGTAACTGTGTCAATTTACTTTCACACCAACGGTGTACAAGAGTTCACTTTTCTCCACATCTTCTCCACACTTATTTTTTTATTTTTTAAAAAATAACCATCCTAACAGGTGTGAGGGTGTGGTTTTTATTTGCATTTCTCTGATGATTAATGGCATTGAGTACCCTTTCAAATACCTGTTGGCCATTTGCTTGTTCTCTTTAGAGAGGAAAGAAAATTGTTACCACTCAGTCATGTCCAACCCTTTGTGACCCCATGGACTATAACCCACCAGGCTCTTCTGTCCATGGGATTTCCCAGGCAAGAATACCGGAGTGGGTTGCCATTTCTGTCTCTACGGGATCTTCCTCACCCCGGGATCGAACCCATGTCTCCTGCATTGGCAGGTGGATTTTTTTTTTTTTTTTTTTTTACCACTAGTGCCACCTGGGGAGCCCTTAGTTATTAAAATCTTATGAAAGTGTGACTAGATTCAAGATTTTTTAAAAACCAGAGTTATGGTCCCATGTCTAAGGAAGTCTTCATACAACTTATTTACAGAAGAATATATTTAAATTTTCTTGCCTATCCATACTCTTTGAGGACCATAACATTTGCCAGTGAATACCCATTTCAGAAATAGTTTATGCTGTTTAATAAAAACCTATTTTGCTGATCAGAGATAAAGTGTTTGCAGTAGTTACTGTAGCTTTTAGATTATATGAGCCTGCACAATTCAAGCAATTGATTGTCTTTGTAAATGGAAACTGTTACACATTCAAACAGACACACACACATACACACACTATTTAAGTACTTTAAAGTGTATTACAGGCTTCCCTAATGGCTCAGTGGTAAAGAATTCGCCTGTAATGCAGGTGACACAGATTTGATCCCTGGATCAGTGAAGATCCCCTGGAGAAGAAAACAGCAACCCACCCCAATATTCTTGCCTGGGAAATTCTATGGACAGAATTGCCTGGTGGGCTACAGCCCAAAGGGTCAGATACGACTGCATGATGAAGTACACTCAGACATCATAATACCATTTTATAATAGGAGCCATTGGGCTCAGAGAGGTTAAGCAATTTGCCTTTGATTGAACAGCTAGTGTTGGGAAAGGAGAGCAATGACCCCGTGGCTTTGGACTCCATGTTCATACATAGTAGTAACTGTATTTTTTAAAGTTCCTTTGTGTGTGTGATTTTTTTGTTGAGTTTTTTTTTGGGGGGGGTGGTGCATTTTAAAAATACTTATTTTGCTGTGCCGGGTCTTAGTTGCCACACGTGGGACCTTCAGTCTTTGGTGTGGTGTGTGGGTCTTTAGTTGCGGCATGTGGGATCGAGTTCCCTGACCAGAGATCGAACTCAGGCCCCTTGCGTTGGGAGCGTGGAGTCTTTAGCCCCCGGACTACCAGGGGAAGTCCGTATACATGTTCTTCATGCCATACCTTACATTGTGAGCTGTTTCTTTCTCTGGGTACTAAAGACCAAAAGCTATTTATTTGACTGAGAACAACCTACTTCTATTTATCAAGGAGGAAATTCTAACAATGCTTGTAAAATATGTCCCTATGCATTTGCTTTCTTGGGGCACGTAGAGACTTCCGTATCCTTGAGTCAATTTGCTGTGTGTGGCAATGAGGGGCGCTCTCTAGGGGAAGGACGTGGAGGAGATTCAGCAGGGGTTGCAAACTCAACAGATTTCTAAATTACTGCAGCCACAGAAGCTGGCATGCTCAGACTCGAATAAATGGGAAAAAGGAAGATGAGATGGGAGTGTAAAAGCTCACAGCCAGACGTCTTCTCGCTCCATCGTGATGCAGCTTGGTAGCAGTGATGCTGGTGACTTTAGTTCTTTGGTGAGTCTCAAAATATAGATTATGGATTCCAATGGGAATGTGGTAAATATCCAGTGCTAATCAAGAAAGAAAACACTGCATTGTATCTGCTCCCGATCTTTGCCTGTTGATGGTAGTATTTTCACGCTATAAAGTATTCTCTATTCTATCAGATTTTGGTGAAAAACTACACTTTTTAAAAATGAATTGGTGCTTTCTGATGTTATTCCCTTGAGGTCTGATAGTTGCCATGAAGTCAACACCTGGAATGTAACACAGAATTTGATTTGCATATGAAAGTCTATATGTAAATGTACCTGAAGGTGATGTATCCGAAGTAGCTGATCATCTTTCATCATACTGGAGCTGTATGCCCTTTGTAGATTATCTTAGAATAGAAATACAAGAAATTAAAGGAAGCATTTTAAGTCAACTTTACTTCAGTAGAACTTTTTTTAAAGTTTTAATACAAGAAAAGAAAGGTCACATTCTTCACTGCTTCAAATATGGAAATTGATGGTATTGATGTATGTATTTTTTCCTTCCTCATTCTTTAAACACACATTTTATTGAAAAAAATGAAATTATTTGGCACAGCCTAATAAAATAATTTAATTTGTTAGTGTCTCTTATCCAGTGTTTAAAGGCATTTTAGAGGATTGTTTCTATTTTTTTTTTCAGTTTTTTCTTTTATTTGAAGAACATTTATAAGCTATTAAACAATTGTCCCTAAGAGGTTTATGAGTGCACACTCATAAACCCACTGGGGCTGATAATTATAGGAAGGGGAAGTCTTTTAACATTTCAGTTTCTTTAGAACTGAACATTTGAGGGGACCGTTTCCTAACCCATCTCTGAATGTTCATCTTCTTGCCAGAAAGTGAATGAGTTTGGAAGCATCATTGAAAGAAGTATCAATTTCCCCATTCTTCTTTCGGACCTGCTTAAGTACAGCTGTGTTCCAGGGCTTGCTTTTATGGTTAGCTTCATACCCTTCACATCATCTGCTACTTCTTCCTACTGAACCAAGTGGTAAACTCTTTAAGGGACTTGAGTAATTTCAGTTTGGAAGCACATTCCATCTGAGATTACTCAGAACATTCAAAGAATACACACCCTCTGAAAGTAATCAGTCTGTTGTAGCAGATTTCCCCCCAGTCTCCATAGAAGGACCTGATTTGTTTTCTTTTCCCCTCTCAAGTAATACGTAGAATGAGCATTCTCCCCAATTAATTCATCTTCTGAAATCAGATTAGAGGAGAAAACTTTTCTTGAATAATCTCAGCCTTAGGAAGATCAGTGGCAACAGAAATTATAGAATATGAGAGTATAGTGTATACATTTCTGACTTGTTCTAACCCTGAACCTAGGTCTCTGACTTCCAAATTTCTGTTCTATTGTAGGGTAGAAAATCTTTTCCTTTTTTCTTTTGTAGGTTCTTTTGTCCAATGATGAAATTGATTTAAGAGATTACTAGAAGAAAAATTTCTATGTATGGGAGCTTACAGAAGTATGAGACTCAAAGATTTGACCAAAGCGGGCAGCTGTTTTTAGACATTTTTAGACAAATAAACAATAAATGTCTGAAGTATTGGCATGAGAAAGAAGTGTGGCTTTGGAGTAGTAAATTAATAAGGAAGTAACGAAGTGTGTTAATACAGAGTTATCGGTCTTGAATTCCCTATTTCTGATGATAAGGATGTTTCTCTACCTTCTCCTATGGGAAGGGCACCTTTCACAGGGGAGATTTATTCCCAGCCTTCAGGGGGACAAAGGAGGGTCAGAGTGACCTTCTTGCATCAGCTGTTTCTTAAGTAACTTTAATTTGAAATAATCAGTATGCCATAGTGGAGTATTTAGGGTGGCCTGTCCTGAATCCCATCACCTTCAACTACGCCTTGCTTTCTCTGAGTTTATCAGAAACCCAAGTGCCCAAAGTAACAGAAAACTCATGAAAATTATCCTTTCTGACTATATAAAAAGAATAAGGAGTTTTTATTTGGTGATTTTTATGTCAAAGAATGGAGGGAGGTACTATACCTGGAAGTCTCATGTATGCCCATTAGCCCATTGTAACAATTCATATGACTGCCCTCTGCTCACTTTTTATTTTTAATTGGAGGATGATCGCTTTACAGTGTTGTTCCCGCTGTACACAGAAGTGAATGGGCTGTAAGTATGCATATATCCCCTCACTCTTTAGCCTCCCTCCCACCCACTCACAGAGCCAAGCTTTCTGTGCCTTATAGTAGCTTTCCCTAGCTAGCTGGTTTAGACATGGTAGTGTGTATATGTCAGTACCAGGGTACCAGTTTGTCCCACCCCCTCTTACCCCTGTGTCCACACATCTGTTCTTTACATCTGCATCTCTGTTTCTGCCCTGAAAATAGGCTCATTGGTACCATTTTTCTAGATTCCACATATAAGAGAAAAATAAATATCATATATTAATGCATGTATCTACTCACTTCTTAAAAATATTTTTAAATTTAATTTTCGTTAGGTATTGATTCATTTTTGGCTGCCCTGGGTCTTCACTGCTGTGTGTGGGCTTTTCTCTAGTTGCAGTGTGCAGACTTCTCGTTGCAGTGGCTTCTCTTGTTGCAGAGCACCGGCTCTAAGGCACTCCGCCTTCAGGAGCTGTAGCGTGCGGGCTCAGTAGTGGTGACGCACAGGCTTATTGCCCCGTGACATGTGGGATCTTCCCAGACCAGGGCTCAAACTCGCATCCACTGCATTGGCAGGTGGATTCTTAACCACTGGACCAGGAGGGAAGTCCCTCTGCTCACTTTCTACATGTCCCAGTTGGCACGAGAAATGATGAAGTCATGCTAGCTCTGGGTGATGTTTTCATCCTGGGGTGGCCCTGTATCCTGTGAGTTACATCTCACCGGACCCAGTGATGAGTCCATCAGTCCTTGCCTATTTCTTCCACTGACTTCAGAGCATAGCATCCCAGCTTTCTCTCCTTGTACCTCCGTCTAGCCCTTCATAGGTCCACTATTCACCTGGCCTTCCCTCTGACCTCATTCACTCCCTGCCCTTCAGTAAGGACAATTCTTTTGAAGAGTCTGAATGACTTTGTGTCAAGTAATTATGAAAGGATTAGAAAAATAGGCCTTATTAACAAATATGAGTACGTTCGAAAATGTGATAAAATTGTAAAAGCTATTACTTGACATTGTTAGTGAAATAGGAATAGTGATAGATTTACATTCCTACTAAAATAATGCATGTAACATTTACTCCATAATAAATGTTATTCTGAGTCTCTTACACCTGTTAATCCATTCAATTAATAAATGAAGGCTATAAATGTTAGCAATCCAGCAACAGTTTTGAGGGTTAGGTACTATTATGTAATCTCACTGTTTTTATTTTACAGTTGAAGGAACTGAAGTTCAGAGATTAAGTATGGTACTTTTATACACTTAGGAAGCATCAACACTGCGATTCAACCCTAAATAGTCTGGTTCAGAAGTCCATGATCTTACCTGTTAGCCAGTGTGGTCCCCAGAGTATAGGAACATTAGTGTCACTTGAGAAACTGCTAAATCAGAAACCTTTTGGATGGACCCCATTGGCAAACCCTACTGGTTATTCTGATGCCTTATGTAAAGTCTTTCATTGACTGGTCTCTCTGATCTCATGATTGTTCTTACTTTGCTTTTTAACAATAGCAACAAAAGTTTTAACAATTCTGTAATCGAGAGTTGATTTCAGAAATTTGGAAAGTATATAAAAATGTTTTTTTTTTTTTAAAGCTGAAATCTAAGTGGTAATCATGATTGTAATTTGTTGCTTAGTAGTTAAGTAATGTCTAATTTTTTTTGACCCCATGCACAGTAGCTTGCCAGGCTCCTTTGTCCATGAAATTTCCCAGGCAAGAATACTGGAGTGGGTTGCCATTTCCTTCTCCAGGGGATCTTCCTGTTGCAGAGATTGAACCCTCATCTCCTGCATTGGCAGATGGACTCTCTACCACTAATTTGCTTGCATTTATGTAGTACACTGTGAACATGTTTTCAGTCATTGACAATTTTAAAATACCATTGTAAGTAACTCCCTGCATTTTCAGTCTGCAGAAATTTTCCTTGTTTTTTGTTTTGATTCCTACATTTTTGAGAATTTTTTATTGGCATATATTTTGCATACCATATTACATTGTTTTTACACAAAAAAGAGTCTACAACTCAAAAACAGATAAGCATTCACTTAGAGTTTTGAGTAGCTGATTCATAAATTTGATGTTTACATTTAGTTCTTTAACCCCCCATGTTTCATTTTGATATTAGATAGAGAAGATCAAATTTTGAAAAGTTTAAAAAAAAAAACACAACAGAAAAAGTCAGTAATTACATTTATCCAATGTCCCTAATTGACATTCTTTTTTTTTTTTTTTTAATTCTTTTATAAAAGTCCCTCACAAAATACCTGCATCAACTCAGTAAATCTATGTGGAATTCATAAATAAATGAATGAGCCTCATTCGACGTCTGTGAATTTCAGGCATTTCTGATCTTAAAAATTTTATTTTTTTAGTTGAGTATAATTGTGTTAACAATGTTGTTTTTCTGCTGTGTAACAAAGTGAGTCAGCTATATGTTTACATATATTCTTTCCCTCTTGAACCTCACTCGCACCCATCTAGGCCATCACAGAGCCCTGAACTGAGTTCCCTATGCTACACAACAGCTTCCACTACTTATCTATTTTACACATGGTGATGTAAATATATCATTGCTAGTCTCTGGATTGTTCCCCCCCCCCACCATCCTCCCCTGTGTACACAAGTTCATTCTGTACGTCTGCATCTCTATTCATGTCCTGCAAATAGGTTCATCAGTACCATTTTTCTAGAAGGAATTTCTTTTTTAATGAAGATTTCTATTTCTTACCTCATTCCCTATCTTTGTAGAGTCTGCGGTCAGATACTTGTTGTTTAGCCACTCAGTCATGTCCAACCTTTGTGACCCCATGGACTCCAGCACACCAGGATTCCCTGTCCTTCACCAACTCCCAGAGTTTGCTCAAACTCATGTCCATGGAGTTGGTGATGCCATCCAACCATCTCATCCTCTGTTTTCCCCTTCTCCTCCTGCCTTCAGTCTTTTCCAGCATCAAGGTTTTTTTTTTTTTTTTTTCCGATCAGTCAGTTCTTCGCATCAGGTGGCCAAAGGATTGGAGTTTCAGCTTCAGCATCTAGTCCTTGCAATGAATATTCAGGACTGATTTCCTTTGGGATGGACTGGTTTGCTCTTCTTGAAGTCCAAGGGACTCTCAGGAGTCTTCTCCAACACCACAGCTCAAGAGCTTCAATTCTTCAGCATTCAGCCTTCTTTACAGTCCAGTTCTCACAGGAGTACTGGAAAAACCATAGCTTTGACTAGACAGACCCTTGTCAGCAAAGTAATGTCCCTGCTTTTTAATATGCTAGGTTGGTCATAGCTTTTCTTTCAAGGAGCAAGCTTCTTTTAATTTCATGGCTCAGTCACCATCTGCAGTGATTTTGGAGTCCAAGAAAATAGTCTCTCACTGTTTCCATTGTCTCCCCATCTATTTGCCATGAAGTCATGTGACCAGATGCCGTGATCTTCATTTTTTGAATGTTAAGTTTTAAGTCAACTTTTCACTCTCCTCTTTCACTTTCATCAAGAGGCTCTTTAGTTCCTCTTTGCTTTCTGCCATAAGGGTGCTGTCATCTGCATATCTGAGGTTATTGACATTTTTTTTGGCAACCTTGATTCCATTTTATCCATCCCAGCATTTCACATGATGTACTCTGCATATAAGTTAAATAAGCAGGGTGACAATATACAGCCTTGATGAACTTGATTCCCAATTTGGAAACAGTCCATTGTTCCATGTTCAGTTCTAACTGTTGCTTCTTGACCTGCACACAGATTTCTCAGGAGGCAGGTTAGGTGGTCTGTTATTCCCATCTCTAAGAATTTTCCAGTTTGTTGTGATCCACACAGTCAAAGGCTTTAGTGTAGTCAATAAAGCAGAAGGATATGTTTTCCTGTAATTCTCTTGCTGTTTCTATGATCCAACGGATGTTGGCAATTTGATCTCTGATTCCTCTGCCTTTTCTAAATCCAGCTTGAACATCTGGAAGTTCACGGTTCACATGCTGTTGAAGCCTTGCTTGGAGAATTTTGAGTATTTCTTTGCTACTGGTGAGATGAGTACAGTTGTGTGGTATTTTCAACATTGTTTGGCATCGCCTTTCTTTGGGGTTGGAATGAAAACTGCCCTTTTTCAGTCCTGTGGCCACTGCTGAGTTTTCAAATTTGCTGGCATATTGAGTGCAGCACTTTCACAGCATCATCTTTTAGGATTTGAAATAGCTCAGCTGGAATTCTGTCACCTCCACTAGCTTTGTTCATAATGATGCTTCCTAAGGCCCTCTTGACTTCACATTTCAGGATGTCTGGTTCTAGGTGAGTGATCACATCATCATGGTTATCTGGGTCATGAAGGTCTCTTTTGTATAATTCTTCTGTGTATTCTTGCCACCTCTTTCTTCTTAATATCTTCTGCCTCTGTTAGGTCCATACCATTTCTGTCCTTAATTGTGAACATCTTTGCATGAAATGTTCCCCTGGTATCTATAATTTTCTTGAAGAGATCTCTTGTCTTTCCCATTCTACTGTATTCTTCGTTCTTTGCATTGATCACTCAGGAAGCTTTCTTATCTTTCCTTGCTGTTCTTTGGAACTCTGCATTCACATGGTTCACATCCTCAGAGCTTTTCTCCTTTGCCTTTCACTTCTGTTCTTTTCTCAGCTATTTGTAAAGCCTTCTCAGACAACCATTTTGCCTTTCTGCATTTCTTTTTCTTGGGGATGGTTTCGATCACCGCCTCCTGTATAATGTTACGAACCTCCATCCAAAGTTCTTCAGGCACTCTACCAGATCTAATCCCTTGAATCTATTTGTCACTTATACTGTATAATTCTAAGGGATTTCATTTAGGTCGTCAGCTGGTAAAGAATCCTCCTGCAAAGCAGGAGACCCTGGTTTGATTCCTGGGTCAGGAAGCTCTGCTAGAGAAGTGGTAGACTACCCTCTCCAGTATTCTTGGGTTTCCCTGATGGCTCAGCTGGTAACGAATTTGCCTGCAAAGCAGGAGACCTGGGTTTGCTCCCTGGGTTGGGACGATCCCCTGGTGAAAGGAACGACTACCCACTCCAGTATTCTGTTGGAGAATTCCATGTGTATGTGCATAGTCCACATGATCGCAAAGAATTGGACATTACTGAACAACTTTCTCTTTCACTTTGATTGGCCTAGTTGTTTTCCCTACTTTCTTCAATTTAAGTCTGAATTTTGCAATAAGGATTTCATGATTTGAGCCACAGTCAGATATTTGTTGATGACAAAATCATTTAACTTACGCAGGAAGTCCAATTAGTTCTTCATATCTAATGCCTTCTTGTCTGAGACAGTGAATGAATAGTCCATTTTGGCTTGATCACTTCTTCCCTGACAGATTGCCATTGTTTGTAAACTTTACCTTGAAGATAAATGGGAAATACTCTTTGTGAACTATTCTGCTGTGTATGCTTTCACAAGCATGAGTCTCTTTTATTTTTGCACAGAGATATGGAGGTTTCTGGGCTGGTATTGGTGACACTTAGCACCATTACCATCACTTGTACTGTTACCGTTGTTACCATCATCCTCAGAGCTAAGAATGAACATTATGGTATGAATACTTTGTGTCAGCCAGGTAATTCTAAGTGCTATGTCATAGCTCATTGAATTTATGCGTGCACACACAGACGCACACACACATACTCTATGAAGTAAATATTCTTATTTTCACAATAGCACAAGGTGGAGAAAATTGAGGTCATATAACAAACAAGTGGAATTGCTAAGTGTTTAGTAGATATAAGTATTTAAAAAATGCTTATCTCAAAACGTACTAAATGCCTCCTAAATGCTTGATGAATCGATGAGCTTTCCTTCTATGTATGAAAAATGTAGCAGACAGAGAGGTTAAGTGATTTGCTCAAGGAGAAATCACTAGTTGTTTGGCAGAGAGCTTCAAGTTCAACCACGAGGTTCAGATTACAAAATTCTTATCATCTATGTAAAGGAATGGGTCTAGGAGTGCCCAAGTGTGACAGTTCAGGCTTTGGAACTGTGTTAGAATTCTTCTATTGGGTTGACATTTTTCCGTAAGATGTTACCAGAAAAACCCACATGAACTTTTTGGTCAACTCAATACTAACATGTATTCTTTTTTGATACTCAAGTCTTTCTAAACTTGTTACCTCATGTGCAAAATGGAGAAAATACTGATGTCTTTCTGGAGATATAATAAGGCTTAAATGATATTTAAAGTACTTGCAAATGTATCTTTTGGGCAATAATGTCCAATAAATGGGCAGTTGCAATTAAAACAGTAGGTGGTTTGGGTGAGCTGAGTTGTGGAGACTGACATGGCCGGGAGAGAAAAAAATTACCTTAGAGGATTAATTAATCACTCCCTCCGCTCCATCTAGATTTGAGATTTTTCAGAAAATCTAGTTCCGAGTCTTTTCTCTGCTTCTATAATTAGTCTTAAACCAGTTACAGGAGGACATCAGAAGATACGGAGGAAATTCAACAGTATCCTACCAGGAAATAATACTCCTCTGTCTGTAAGTGTCTGAAATTTTTTCCCTTTAAAAGTCCTCTCATGTTTAAAGCGCTTTTCCAGCATTATCCAAAATATCTTCCTCCTGCCTCTTCCTCTTTTGCTTGTTTCAGAAGTTTTTAGCTGTAACAGCAGCACATTTTGTTATCAGTTTAGCAAATTAGTTGAACCCAGGAAGGGCATTGGGGGGGAATCTCTTGAGGCGTTTCATCAGAAGTGCAGGTAACAATGTGTGTTTGCAATTGGCATCTGACGTGAGAGGCAGCCTTGTGGGATTGAGCCCTAACCTGTTGGACGCAATGCTGTTGCAGGGTATGTAGTTGTCAGAATTGTAAGACATCCAGCTGGTGCTGGAGAATTGCTTGGTGGTGTGGGGAGAAATCCACAGGCATTGGCTTGGTCCTGGAATCTTTTCTCTTTCTTCTCCACAATGCTTTGTTAGACCATCTTGACTCATGCCGATTTCTTTCTTATGAAATACCCTAGTCTGGCTATTATTCTGTGTTTTTCTGGAACTATTAACGACACATCTTTGTTGAGTTGTGTTACACTAGACATGATACCTCAGTTAAGATTTAAGCTCCTCGAGGGCAGAAAATGCAAATGTAACCTGTATAGCACTTAGTAAGATGTCTTGTAGATAAGTGCTGAATACATCTGGATTGATAAAATACACACTAGTGAACTCTGAGGGTGTGCTAAGAATGTCCTCCTTGTCACTTCTTGTTTTTTTAAGTCTTTATTGAATTTATTACATCGCTTCTGTTTTCTGTTTTGGTTTTTTGGCTATAAGGCATGTGGGATCTTAGTTCCTTGACCAGAGATTGAACCCACACCTTCTGCATTGGAAGGCAAAGTCTTAACCACTGGACCACCTGGAAAATCCCCTCCTTGGCACTTCTGATGACCATTTTTTACATGATTTGTGCCTTACCCAAAGTAGACTAGTGCTGTCCTCTACAAAGAAAGTAAACAATCCTCTGTAAGACAGCTGGCCATATACTTAATCTGAGATTTCCTCTTCTGGGTTTACTCTTACCAATTTATAACATCAGTACCTATAAGAACACCTCAGTTGGTTCTTTAGCTTAGAAATTAGAAAGGCAAAAATGCTTTTGAGTATGTCTAATGATAAAGTAATAATTCTTCTGATGCCTTATGAAACAGATACTATTATTATCTACATTCTCTAGGGAGAGCTACATACTGATATCAAATATCCTGACCAGCAAATGAAGATTAACTACTGTCGTTTCTGAAAGCAATCTGCCTTTCCTCAATAAGACATTGGTAATAATCTGTACCAACTAGGAGACTAAGTAAATAGTTCATTTATTAGCAGATCCTTCCTAAATAGTTTCTAGGTACTAGGCATCATTTTAAGTTCTTTAAATGCATGAAGATACTGTGTTTTGACCATAGTCCAAAGCGGTCGGCATTATTGCCATCTTAATTTTATAAATGAAGAAACAGGCACAGAGAGGCAAGAGGATGTGCCAAGGTCACATGGGAGGTTGAGCTAAATTCCAGCCCCAAGAGTAACCTCATACTCATTTTTTTTTTTTTTTTTTTTGGTATAGACTGAGTTGTTATTTTTTAAAACTTTATTGGAGTACGGTTGATTCATAGTGCTGTGTTAGTTTCTGCTATATAGCAAAGTGATGCCGTTACATATACATACTTTTTCATATTCTTTTCCATTACGGTTTATTATAGGATAATGAATGTATTCGGTTGACCAAAATATTAGTTCACGGTTTCCCGAACGGACTTTTTGGCCAACCAATCGCTCCGTACGCTGTGCCGTGGGCCCCTGTTCATCCCTCCTCACACTCTTAAGCGGTACGCTGCCGTGTAACGTTGTTCTTTCCGTGTTCTTGTCTGGGAGTCCCTGTGGGTCTGGGTCCTGTGATGATGCCTCTTTCTCTTCCCTCTTATTACCAAATATAGGTCACTATAAATCTGCACGTAGTGCTGGAACTCTCTAGATCCGTCCCTAAGAGTCCTGGGCCTTTCGTCTTCCTGATAGCTGAGTTCTCTCTCCAGGTGCGGCTGGCTCTACACACTGTGATATTAGGAGAAGAAACCTGAAGTGCCTTTGAATAAGGGAAAGCCACTTCCTGCTTGGCAGCCAACCAAGCTTGGCGCTTTCTTCGTGAAGCCTTTCCCACCCCCTGTGATCCCTTCTTCCTTTATCCCCACTCTCACTAGTTTAACACATTTGTTCAATTCAAGAGTTACAGAAGCTACTTCTCCCTCTGTGGTGAGTTGTTAATCAACATGATGGTTACCTACCCAATGCAAAGAGCAGTGTTCAGGGACTTTGCTGGTGGTCCAGCGGTTAAGACTTCTCCTTCCAACTGACGGGGGTGTAGATTTGATCCCTGGTTGGGGAGCTGGGATGCTGCATGCTTTCGGGCCAACAAAACATGAAACAGAAGCAATCTTGGAACAAGATTCAATAAAGACTTTAAAAATGGTCCACGTTGGAAAACCTTTAAAAACAAACAAATGAAGAAAACAAAGTTCAGTGTTCAGTGCCTGGCACAGGAAGTGAGAAGTGAAAGTCAAAGTCACTCAGTAGGGTCTGGCTCTTTGCGACCCCGTGGACCGTATGGTATTTTCCAAGCCAGAATACTGGAGTGGGTAGCCTTTCTCTTCTCCAGGGGATCTTCCCAACCCAGGGATTGAACCCAGGTCCTCCCGCATTTCTGGTGGATTCTTTACCAGCTGAGCCACAAGGGAAGCCCAAGAATACTGGTGTGCGTAGCCTATCCCTTCTCCAGCGGATCTTCCCAACCCAGGAATCGAACCAGGATCTCCTGCATTGCAGGTGGATTCTTTACCAGCTGAGCACAGAAAGAAAGGAAGTGGAGTCGCTTAGTTGTGTCCGACTCTTTGCGACCCTATGGACTGTAGCCTACCAGGTTCCTCCATCCATGGGATTTTCCAGGCAAGAATACTGGAGTGGGTTGCCCTTTCCTTCTCCAGGAGATCTTCCCGACCCAGGGATTGAACCTGGGTCTCCCGCATTGTAGGCAGACGCTTTACCGTCTGAGCCATCAGGGAAGTCCTGAGCACAGAGCAATCACTAAGTATTTATGTAATTGATGTCTGAACTGATGCTGTGAGTTACAGGGCCCTGTACGTATTTAACTTAGTTGCTTCCAGTTTCAGTTCGTTTGTGTGTGTGTGTGTGTGTGTGTGTGTGTGTAGAAGAGATTTCTAATTTCCTTTATTAACCAACATTTTCAAGCGCCTAATCCACATGATGCTATCCTAATTACCAACCAAAGTTAGATAAAAAGAGACATAGTAGTAGCTTTCTTTGATTTTTTTAGGATTTAAGGCTCAAAAAAAAAAAGTGTCACTGATGAATCTGCATAAGATATGCAGACAAAGAAGGGCATTACATAGAAAAATAAATGGATATTACTGTCCATGAGCTGCAGGTATTTATTGTCCAAATGGACTTGTATGAAAGGTTTCTAATGGAAAGATAACAGACTTATGGCCTCTTCAGATGGAGGCATTAGTATTCTGATCCAAGAGTTTCAGAGGCATTAGTTTACTTTGAATATTTTCATATCTTTTTACCATTGGGGCCTTTAATATTGGAACAAATTGATGTCTAGAGTCCAAAAAAAGCTGTTTAGTGTGTGATAGTGGAGAATTAAATAATGCATTTGTCCTGTGGGCTTCTGGCTCTTACACTTACACAAAATCAGAATACCCACAAGCCCCTTTTGTGAATCTGGATGTCTTCATTGGAAAGTGAGGAAATCTGTTTAATTACTGACCTGAAATGAATGGCATGAGGATGAAGTTGCATTTTTTTTCTATTTGAATTTCTGTTCCTGTCTCCAGTAGCATTTGCTGGTACAGAGAGCCGTGAATAATCATCCCAGAGTTTCAGAGTTCTTTTTGAATCATTACCAGTGGCATCCATTCTGTTGCATCCTATCTCCATCGAAATGGAGATTTGAGATTTGTAAAACAAATGGATTGTATCTTGTGGGCCTGGAAAAATGGGAGCATGACATAGGCAAAGTTAACTTGAAAGTGCCTGACATGGCCTGTGAAACTACCAATTTCTGGCCACCCCCAGTGAGAGCAATCTGCCTTTGTCTGATATAATAATCTGATAATTAGAATTTGCCGGATGTATGGGGACCATCTTGATGAAAGAGTCCTAAGGACAGTTAGGGGGAGAACAAATCAAACAAGAGAATAATTGTTTCTTTAATTGTAAAATTCTGTCGGAGAAACGGAGCAAAGAGAGGATCAAGTCCTCTGGCATTTTCTCAGTTAATTTCTTCTAATTGTGGTTGGCCTAGTTCTTTTTTTGTCTGTGTTCCCTCCTTGCAGGCCTCTTTGCTGCTTCGCATCTCATGGGGGTAGCACATTCAGGACTCCACTTTCCAATGTGTGTTTCTAAAAGGCAGAGTAAGACATCTGGCACCCACCCACTCTCCAGCCTACCAGGACATTCCTCATCCTTCTTTAGCTGCAGTGTAAAATTAACCTCCTGCCCACACTCAGTCCAAGGGGATGGCTTTGTTTTTTTGTGAGCTGTCTTTTCTTTCTTCCCTTCCCCCTGCCGTTTCTTCTAATGGCAGAAAAGTGCAGCATCGGAGAAATAGATGAAAGCTTAGAGGAAGGTGATGAATACTGAAATGGTTTCCCTATAATTACATAGCACATTTAATTGCACATGATACATTTGGATCATGGAGTCTTGGGTTTGTGACCTGCTATGTGATCTACCCACTTGACAGACCATCTCTCTTTTGCCTCAGTTTTTCATGTGATGTAAAACAGGGGTGGAAAGGAGAGGCCATAATGTTGCCACAGTTGTTCTTGAACCATTCCAGCCTGAAGAGGCAGGGTTCTAGATCTTTAAAGGGAATGCACACAGGAACACACAAGAGAATCAGCAAGGAGGAGCCTTTTCTCCACCCAGCTCAAAGATTCAGGTAAAGGGGTCAGAATGTTGTTGTTGCCCAGTCGTGTCCGAGTCTTTGCGACCCCATGGACTGCAGCACGCCAGGCCTCCCTGTCCCTCACAATCTCCTGGAGATTGCCCAAGTTCATGATCATTGCATTGGTAATGCTGTCCAGCCATCTCATCCTCTGTCGTCCCTTTCTCCTTCTGCCCCCAATCTTTCCCAGCATCAGGGACTTTTCCAGTGAGTCGTCTCTTTGCATCAGATGACCAGAATACTGGGGTTTCAGCTTCAACATCAGTCCATCTAGTGAATATTCAGTGTTGATCTCCCTTCAGATTGACTGGTTTGCTCTCCTTGCAGTCCAAGGGACCTTCAGGAGTCTTCTCCAGCATCACAGTTAAAAGGCATTGATTCTTTGGCATTCTGCCTTGTTTATGGTCCAGCTCTCACAACTGTACATGACCACTGGGAAGACCATAGCCTTGACTATACAGACCTTTGTCAGCAGAGTAACATCTGCTTTTCAACACACTGTCTAGGTTTGTCATCACTTTCCTGCCAAGAAGCAATTGTCTTCTGATTTCATGGCTGCAGTCACTGTCTGCAGTGATTTTGGAGCCCAAGAAGAGGAAATCTGTCACTACTTCCACCTTTTCCCCTTCTGTTTGCCATGAAGTAGTGGGGCCAGATGCCATGATCTCAGTTTTTTACTATTTAGTTTTAAGCTGGCTCTTGCACTCTCATCCTTCACCGTCATCAAGAGGCTCTTTCGTTCCTCTTCACTTTCTGCCATTAGAGTGGTATCATCCGCATATCTCAGGTGGTTGTTGTTTCTCTGCCTATCTTGATTCCAGCTTTTAATTCATCCAGGCTGGCCTTTCTTATGATGTGCTCAGCGTGTAGGTTAAACAGACAGAGTTACAGTAGACAGCCCTGTGATACTCGTTTCTAAATCTTGAACCAATCAGTTGTTCCGTGTAGGGTTCTAACTGTTGCTTCTTGACCCACATGCAGGTTTCTCAGGAGACAGGTAAGATGGTCTGGTATTCCCATCTCTCTAAGAGCTTTCCACAGGTTGTCATGATCCATACAGTCAAAGACTTTTGCATAATCGATGAAACAAAATTTTTCTGAAATTCCCTTGCTTTTTCTATAATCCAGCAAATGTTGGCAATTTGATCTCTAGTCCCTCTTCCTTTTCTAAACCCAGCTTGGACATCTGGAAGTTCTTGGTTCTTCACATAATCCTGAAGCCTAAAATGCAAGATTTTAAGCATAACCTTACGAGCATGGAAGATGAGTGCAAGTCCGATGGTTAGCACATTCTTTGGTGCTGCCCTTCTTGGGACTTGGGATGAGGATTGACCTTTTCCAGTCCTGTGGCCCCTGCTGGGTCTTGCAGATCTGCTGCTGACATAACAAATGCAGAACCTTGATCGCATCATCCTTTAGGGATTTGGATAGTTCTGCTGGAATTTCATCACAGAATATGGGGTCAGAATATGCCACCCCAAATATGCCACTTTGGCATAAGGATTATTTTGAACTGAAAGCAGTTGAGAAAAAGCAAAAGCAAGAAGAGTTCTGCCCTCCCCCTGTCTGCCTAAAAAAACAAAGCATCAATTTGCCTGTGTGAAGTCTTCTGTCTCCCCTCTACCAAACTAGGAGGGGAACCACCACTGTTATTACCAGAGATGGAACATCAGACCTGAGATAAGTCTGTACAGACATTATTTAAATTATCATTATCTTCCACTAGCTTCCCTATAACTTACCTTTTCACAGTTTACTGTCTCTAGAAACTCAAACCCTTTTTCCTTCATCTAGTCACTTCAAATACAATTTATCACGCTTTGTTAAAATGGTACATAAGCTCTCAAGCCTGACACCTTCTTTTTTCACTTCTTTTCTGTGAAGCCCCCATGCACATAAAAATTTAAAACATGAATAAGATTTGTTGATCTATTCTCCTGTTAAACTGGCTTTTTGTCAGTTTAATCCACTGATGCCAGTTTAGAATTTAAAAGTGTATAGGAAAAGTTTTTCCCTACCCTGGTGAAGAATCATTTCTCATTTGGCAGCTTCTCTTTTCTGACTCAGGAAACCTTCTCTACAGCTCATTTATAAGCCTGAGTCTCAAATGAAAAATATCCCACATCATGGATTTCATTCTTTCATTCCACAAACATTTACTGAGCACATTTATAAATAAAGCTTGCTTCTTACTCTTATATAGTTGACAAGGTAGCAGCGGCAAAATTTTAGGGTTCATAGAGACTTTAGATTTTCTCCAGTACAAATTACTGTAGAGATAAAAGGTCCCATGCATCAACCTGCTTTCTCTTTCTTTCCTTTCTTTCTATCATCTTAGCTTATCCTGATTTCATATATAATGTATTTTATAAAGTAGTAACAAATGTTTGACCTTCCTAAGCATAATTTTATTCCATAAAATAAAGTTTTTACATTAGAAATGGATAATCTAACATCATATAAAAAAATACAAGATGGCTTTTGAGAAACAAATGCACAAAACAGCCAGGCATTTAGAGACCAAATTTCCTAGCAGTTAAGGTAAATCCCCGATGGCCTGCATAATTCAGATAGATATATTTTTTATTTTAAGAAAGAGAATCTATTTGTCAAAATAGGCAAGCATATTTCTGATTCCATATTCTGGAAGGAATTTCCTTTGAATATTACCTAGCATTGTAATTCAATGGATATTCTGTCGCTACCCCATCTTATTTAGAAACCGGGCTATTAGACTGTTACTCTCATTTGGTTGGTGGTTTTCAGACCTGAGTATGTATCAAATACATGTGGAGGGCTTGTTAAACACAGATTGCTGGGTCCCATCCCAGGATTTTTGATTCTGTAGATCTAGGATGGAGCCAAGTATTAGCATTTCCAGGTGATGCTGAGGCCACTAGTTTAGGAAGCACAGTTGGAGATTCACTACTTAAGGACATAAGAAGTCAACAGTTATATAATTTTGGGTGAAATTAGCTCCTGTTTGTGGATCCCTGCAGGGTTTAGTATTCAGTTACAGATCTTCATTTTTATCTAACACTTAGCATTGTCTTCTTAAAGCACTGTAAGAATGAAGGGATCATGCTGCTTCAGAAAACTTTCAGTCTGACTTGTGATACCACTTTGCTTTAAAAGTACCAACTCCAATGAGCTTCCCAGGAGGCTCAGTGGTAAAGAATCCGCCTGCCAATGGAGGAGACATGGGTTCCACCCTTGGGTCAGAAGGATCCCCTGTCGAAGGAAATGGCAACCCACTCCAGTATTCTTGCCTGGAAAAATGCTATGGATAGAGGAGCCTGGTGGGCTGCAGTCCTTGGGGTCACAAAGGGTTGGACACGATTGAGTGACTGAGCAGGCAAGTATCAAAACCGCTGAGCCAGGTGAGGCAGGACCTGACCGCAGTGGGATGCTGGAGAAGGACTCACTGCTGGAATTGACAGAGTAACTGCAACTGCGATTACCATTGCTGCTGTAATTGTAGCCGTCAGAATATTTGTTAAGCATTGTTAAATTCAATAGTGCTTCGCTTCATTCCATAGAAATCTGGGCCTTAGGGACTTCCCTGGTGGTCCAGTGGTTAAGAATGAGTCTTGCAATGCAAGGCATGTCAGTTTAATCCCTGGTCGGGGAACTAAGGGAGAAGGCCATGGCACCCACTCCAGTGCCCTTGCCTGGAGAATCCCATGGGCGGAGGAGCCTGGTGGGCTGCAGTCCATGGGGTCGTGAAGAGGCGGACACGACTGAGCCACTTCACTTTCACTTTTCACTTTCATGCATTGGAGAAGGAAATGGCAACCCACTCCGGTGTTCCTGCCTGGAGAATCCCAGGGATGGGGGAGCCTGGTGGGCTGCTGTCTGTGGGGTCTCACAGAGTTGGACACGACTGACACGACTTAGAAGGGAACTGAGATCCCACATGCGTTAGAGTAACTAAGTCTGTGAACCACAACTGGGAGTCCACCCATGGCAATGAGAGACCCCACATGATGCCACAAATAGCCCCGTGCTGCAGCTAAGGCCCAGTGTACCCAAGTAAATAAACAAGATCTGGACCTTAACGCTGCAGTCCTTAGTAATGCTCTCTGGCTTGTTAGGAAAGGACAGTTACGGGGTGGTTATCAGACGACTCTCTGGGATGGTTGCACGATCACAACTGTAATGCATAAACTGTAATCCATAAAATGCTGCTACCTGTTCTACTAGTAGTTCATTTAGACAAGGTTTGGGGTCATGGCTCAGAGTTATTCAAGTATGTTCTTGAGCAAGTTGTCTTTCTCTGACTAGACCTCCTTTTCCTCTTCTGTTAAGGGCATAAGAATGTCCACTCTTAATTAGGGTTGCTCACAAGATTAAATGGCGCAGTTTTCAAAATGATTGGCTGGTAATAAACACTTAATTCTTCCCCTTTCTCTTTTCGTCATTTGCCTAGTAAATTTTTTTTTAATGAATTGACATTTTCTTTGTAGTCATAAGGGGAAAGGTTCTTGAGTCTTATGGTATTGCTATTTTATTCCAGCCTCAGACTGTGGAGGCTTTTCCAGTTTAAGAATTAGTAAACTTCAAATACTGACTTCTGACCTCTTCCTCCTTTTTTTTTTTTTTCTTTTTTTAAGTTTTTTTTTTGTGTGTGTGTGTGTGCACCATTTTTTTAAAGTCTTTATTGGATTTGTTACAGTATCGCTTCTTTTTTGTGCTTTGGTCTTTTGGGTGTGAGGCATGGGGATCTTTGTTCCCGGACTAGGGACTGAACCTGTACTGCCTGCATTGGAAGATGAAATCTTAACCACTGGACTACCTCTTCCTTCTTTAATTGTTTTTCCTTTTCTATCCCAACAGGATGACAATGGCCAAGGTCTAAACTGTTGATTCTTATCATTTAGCATTCCCACAGTAACAGGTTTGAATGTACCTTCACAGTTGTGATAAGTACAGATAGCTAATCAGGTTCTATTGGAGTAGACATAAACATTTCCCCTTTAAATCAATCTTTCAAGCTGCTTGAAATATATGCATCCCTTTTGGTTCAGGTGCTACCTGTAGGCAGGGATATGGAACCTGATTCTAAGTAGGTGAATTGGAGAGGGGTTGGAATAATGTCTAGGGCCCAAATCCATGGGCAAGGGTCATGTCTGAGGGCAGCTCTCTGCTGTTTTAATAAGTTTCTTGGATGTTTATCCTTTGAGTCTCTTAGGAGCCCAATGGAAAAAAACGAATCGACTTGAGAACATTGACTGGCTCATGTTTACTTTCTTACTCTCAGTACTTAACCCAGTGTCTGCACAGTATGAGCTCGGTCATTACTTTTGAATGGGAGAGCTTATTAAAATAGAACATCCTTGGAATTCCTACACCACCCCGAGTCATCCAGAAATCTCACGAAAGAAACATTGGCCCACAGTTTTTCCAGAGACCTATTCAAATTGGCAACAAAGCACAGAGCATCCAGTAAAGACCTTGTGAGGCTTTATTATTTGATGAGCTCTGTGGTGAACTGGGCATTGAGCCTTCTGGGGATTGCTAAAGCACATTGCTGCCTGCTCTGTGCCTTCACAAGGCAGCTGCAGGAGAGAGAGCCCGCTGGTACAGAACAGGAGGTCAGAGCAGGACCTTGGAGAATCCCCAGTGCAACCCCTCCACTGCATAGAAGAGGGAGCTCAGTGCCTTCCTGGGGAGACTGTTTCCTGGCACAGAAATGCCCACTGATCCCTTTCCCTACCTTGTAATGAACCCAGAAATGAGTTGTGTAATTGAGCACGAGTGATGTCAGGGTATGTTCCGCAGTGAAGCGTCGCTAATGGTGGTTATCGACCTTGTCAGTTGCTCGCTGCGGAGGGCGCACCGTGATTGGTAGTGGGGTAGGGCTGCTATTTCCTGAGGCCACCAGCACTGACCCGTTGGCCATGGGATTTGGTCCCTCTTCAGTCCAACATGGTATCTTTAATTAATAGTGTTTAGAGGAAAGCAAACAAGAGAACAAGGCTGGCATGGGAAGCCCTCACTTTATGCCACTAAGGAAAACCGTGATGCCCATTTTAAATAACAGGACACTTACAGATGGATAAAAACAGGTTTAGCAGGAGCAGAGCCCAGAGGTGTTGGGGCTGTTTGGTACTCACCCAGGGTCAGAGGCATGCTCCAAAAGGAAAGCAGTAGGATGAGACCGAACGAGGAGCCTTTTTTAAACCGAGGTACCTCGTGCAAGAGTTTCCCTGGTGGCTCAGTAGTAAAGCATCCACCTGCCAATGCAGAGAGACACAGGTTCCCTCCCTGGGTAGGGAAGATCCCCTGGAGAAGGAAATGGCAACCCATTCCAGTATTCTTGCCTGGAGAATCCCATGGACAGAGGAGCCTGGCGGGCTACCATCCATGAGTTTGAAAAGAGTTGGACACAACTTGGCAGCTGAAAAACAGCAACCTAGTACAAGCTTCACACTTTATTGGGTTTTCCTGTTATATCTTAACTCTTATCCAAACAAGTAGCAGTTTCATCATCTAAGTATAAAATCTTTTCTCCCTTCAGTTTTCTGTACTTTTTCCCTCTGCCCACCCCCCTCCTCTTGGCCTTTTCTTTCATGCATGTGGGGGCGAAAGATTTCAGAAAATCCATAAGCATTGGCAGGCAAATTCTTTAGCACTGGCCACTGGGGGAGCCCCCCATGAGTTGTAGAGTATCTCAATTGAAGTCATTGATTGATGTATTAATAATTCATTTTCATAGCTCTTTAGCAGGGTGGGACGATGAAATGAGAGATATCATTGGTGAGGTTAACTCATCTGATTTCACTGAGGCTAACTCATCTGGTTCCCTATGGATGACAACCTTTGGTTCCTTATGCGGACGAGACCCTGTACCATTCCTTCTTTGGGGAATCTTCCAGGGTTAGGCGAGGCTGGAGGATTTCAAGCAGCAATGCTGAGCCTCAAACCAGAAAGGATAGTGGTGCCACTAACAAGGAGAAGCAGGCTAATGACATTTCAATTTTTAAATTCTTGGCCGCATTTGTCTCTCATGCGGCAATGTTGTTGAAGTATAACTGCTTGTTGAACACACATTAATTCTGGAATCCGTGGTGAATCCAATCACACAGAGCTGAGTTTGCCGGGCTCGCTACACAAGCCTTTTGACATTTGAGGGCAGATGTTCAAATCACAAAGCTGAAGGTCGTGGCGTGTATTAGACAGGGAGGAATTAAGAAGATGCATGCCCTGACAATCTCTTGCAGAGTCTTTATAAACCTGTCACCATCACCAATGCATTATTTATCAGATTAGGTGAGGAAATGTTATCTTTTTAAAAAATAGGTCTTAGTTATGGGGGGGTTGGGGTCCACTTGTACTCACTGTCAAGTGGGAAAGCATCTTATTTCCATCCCAGACCCTTCCTGTTGCACTAATGAGCCTTCCTGTTTTGATTTCCAACACGTTGTTGCAGATATTTTTAGCTTGATTTTATGCCATTGGATGGTCTTTCTGTAACTGACAAACATTTGCATGAACATAGCTCTCATTAGGCATTTTTAAGTCTGCCATGGCCTTTAGACAAGTGTAACTAAATGGGCGGGTTCTATCCTGTAAGGTTCAGCTCAGTAACTCATCAATATTGGCAGTGGTGTTGGCATCCAGTTAAGTATCAGCCAGCTCATCTGAGCAGGAGAGCTGGTCCCTGAATAGTGTGGAAGTTTGGAGTGAAGTGAGAAGAAGAACAAGCTCTATTTTACATCCACAAACTGTGCATTTACAAAACTTGGACTGTTAAAGTGTTTTTACTCCCAGAAAAGTTAGGAGATTCTTAATTGGGCAGTAAGATGACGAATGCTGGCTCTGCCACTTTCGGAGCAACAAAGGAGGGAACATTCCCTTTTTCAAAATGTTCCTGAGGCTTACTTTCCCTAAAGGAGGTTATAATCCCCCCAGGGAGACTGACTTGACAGCTTGAGAGACACCAGATTCAAGATTCCTTGTGGAAATGTCGGTTAAAACAAACTCCCTATCAGGAAATAGTCCAGATGCTGCCGCATGCAATGCAAAGCCTGGACTTGTTAACGTGAAATTACACCAGGACCACAAAACCTCTGAAATACACATGGCTTCATCAAATTACTCCAAATCCCCCGGGGTAGATAAAGTTTAAACCAAGGAAATGCACTGGCTACAGTGCTACACCACAATGCCAATTAATTTTTATTCATTGATCTTTGAGGGTATGTTTTATTTATCACTCCTGCATTTTTCCTCTTCTTTATTTAGCATGTGATGCAGAACCTTTTAAAGGTCTGCAAGCTGCTTGAAACCTTTGCTCCCATATTGGACACAATGTTTTGTTTTTTTTCCTTATCGGTGTCTTAACCGGCTGTTTTTCTCTTCTTTCTTGCTCTGCTCTGTACTTATGCCCTTCAGACTAGCTTGGATCACCCTTCTCTCTTCTTCACATTTAGAAGGCTCGTTTGTCCTTACCCGCCAGCAGCCACAGTGATTTTTCCAGACTTTGACCATCTGGTGCTCTATGTAATTAGAAAGTGAAACAGGGAAGGTGGTCAGGATGAGTTTCACTATTGGTTCCTGGGCAGATCTATGCTTTATTATTATTATTATTATTCCACATTTGCATTTAGGTGCCAGTAAAACAAGCAGATTGGATTTCTGTGCATGGCGTTGCTGGATGTGGCACTGTGTTTTGAGTGTGAGATGTGGTTCTGAGAACAAGACCACCCCTCAGAGGCTACTGAAAGGCTGACATGGTTGATGTGATGAGTTCGTTACCTGGGTAGTCAGCAGAAAGTCCAAGTGCAGGGAGGCCTGGTGTGCTGCAGTCCATGGGGTCGCAAAGAGTTGGATACAACTTGGCTACTGAACAACAGCAGCAAAATGCACTATATACTCTTTGACAGGAGTGATGGTGGGTGAGTTGGGTAGAGCATGGATTTTGAATGGAGATTTGTTGGCCAGTTCTGTAAACCATTGTTTTTATAGATGAGCTGGAGAGTTTTAGTTGCAGAACTCCTGATCTCTGGGTTTATATTTCATGCTTCCATGTTGCCTTATCTTCTGAATCTCCTGCTTCTGTGCTGTGTCCTAATAAAGAGGAAGGACTGCTCAGGGTTTCATCTGGAAGGGGTCCATGAGCAGAAAGCAAAGCAGAGCTGAGTGAGGTGATTGACAAACCTACCCATCACTTGGAGGAGGTGCCAAAACTCTAATATACAGGACCAGGAATGGATCCTGACGCATAGAAATTCCATTCCTGCTGGAGGAGATGTGCCCTTTGGACATTGTTCACACATATTGTTTAGCATTTTAGGAACAAACAAGATTACAGAAAGTTATGAGCAAGTCTTAGAGAGATACAGTCACTACATGAATGAACAAACCATGTTTCATTTTTGCTCAGGACAGCCCCAGGGAACAGGTGCGGGGAAGTCTGTAACAACTTCCTTAAGGTCATAATCATGGTTCTGTGATAAGAACTGAAATGAGTCCTGGTTGCCCTTTGTAGAAGACCATGACCAACTATGAACCCATATGACCAAGTGAACAAACTAACAAACTTCCCAGCAGGCTGGACACAAACCTTCAGATGCTTGGAAGGGAGTTTAGAAGTTCTTTAATCCAGACCTTTCATAATGGATGAGGAAACAGACTTTCTGGGTAGTTCATGATGTCTGGGTGAGCTTTTTAGTGTTCTTAAACATGGCTTTAATGCTTAGAAAGATTATTTAAGGGCTACTTTCACTTTGAATAGTAATATTCAATTTATTAAAATTACAAATTCAAAAATGGAGTTCTTTCTTAAGCCTTTAAATTCAATTTACAAATCTCATTATTCTTTTACTAAATTCAGCAACTTTAGTAATTGCTTTGAAAGGGTTTCTTTTTTTACAACCTACTTAATGAAATCACTTAAATATTTTAAACTGCACTTATAAATTTAATATATTTGATTTTCTTTTTAAGTACTTAAATTGTCCAACAAATAAACTTCCCTGTGTGCTTAAATAACACTTGGAAATCTCATAAAGTTTTAAATATGGTAGATCTTAATTCTTTTGTGTGTTACAGTATTACTTGTAACTTTAGAAAAATTTTCTTAAGACTTACCAACTTCAGTTTACAATTTTAAAAGTTATTCAGTTAGGTACCATTTAAAGCTTAAAGATCATGAAGATGATCTCTTGTATATTCTACAATGTTGAATTCTCAAGCAATACAAGTTGTATATTTAAAATACAAATATGCACATAATAGTCTTAAATTTAACAAAAAAATAATAATGTGCTAAAAATATGTACTTTGTTATTTTTGTACTTTATTTCATATTTCCCTAGGATTAAATGATTCTTTCAACCAGTAAGAGAAAGAAAGTATCATACCAAGGTCAGCTGGATCCCTATCTTAGCATAGGTGACATATGGACCGAAAAGAACAGGATGGGAGAAGCAACTTGATTCTTGCCAGAGACATTGCTCTAATGATGGGTGCAGTAAAGTAGTGATTCCAGAACATGAAAAGAGATTCAATCTCATAGCTCAAATCTCAGATAATTTTTTGGTCTCTTCTCTCAACTTGTGTAGCTAACACTGGTGGCTTTTTCATTGTTGGCACTTTAAGACCTGGAATGTCTTTCCCCTCTGAAATACCACACCCTTATGTAATACTCAGGACTGAATAGATGTTGGATCTGGATTCTTGACAAATGTTTCCTTCCTGGCAGAACTACAGCTTACTGAGGTAGAGAGTAAAAGTATTTCCAACTGGATTTACGTCTGTCGTGGCGTTGCCTGAATGTGTTTCCAGAAACTGAAATGAAGTCCCATTTCTACCACAAAGCCTACCGTGTCTTCTGTGCTGTTGATTGAGGAGTCCTGGGAATTTTTCTTCATTTGTGTATCTATCAGCCTTGAAAAGAAAAATTAGTTACAAGGAAGTACAAAGGCAAATCCTTGCAGGAGAAATCTTGCTTGTAATCTTGCTTGGAGATTCCAATGGACAGAGGAGCCTGGCAGGCTACAGTCAATGGGGTTGCAAAGAGTCAGATTTGACTGAACATCTGAGCACATGATATGCAAATTTGGAAGGTGCCAAGGCCATTATGGAAATACAACTATTATAAAAATTTGTTAGCTACCACTCTTTTTCACACTAGGTACTCATTATATCATGTTTCCCTGGTGGCTCAGTGGTAAAGAAGCCGCCTATCAGTGTAGGAAACACGAATTCAGCCTCTGACTTGGGAAGATCTTCTGGAGAAGGAAATGGCTTCCCACTCCAGTATCCTTGCCTGGAAAATCCCATGGACGGAGGAGCCTGGCGGGCTACAGTCCATGGGGTCACACAGAGTTGGACATGACTGAGGAACTAAACAACAACAACTGACCTGCCGTGGTTACTCTGAAGCCAGATCTGACTTTGCCTCCTTCTCTGCCTCTCATGACCCTGTCAGCAATACCTGCTTCCAGTAACTCATCCAGAAAACAGTAACAAGACCTGCCTTAGAGGATTATTGGGTGGGTTAAATGCACTAGAATGGAGGCGTTACAAAGTTAGCCATTTTGTCTCGTTATTGATTTATTCTCAGCACCTGTAAGAGTGCCTGGATATTACATATGCTGAAAAAATTGTTTCACTAAATATAAAGTGCTTCAGACAGAGACTAGAATGTAGGAAATGTACAATACATGTTGACTCTTGCCTTTGATGACAACTTGCCCACAGTCACTTGCAGAATTTTAATTTTGTACTGATTTATTCATTGTTGACTAGTACTTCCCGTGAAGGTAGTTTCATAGCTGTGTTAACTTCTGATATTACTCTAACCCAAACAAAAGCCTTGGGAAATCGGAATGACTCCAGCACTTGGGTGCCCAGCTTATTTGTAATTTTCTGGGTTTGAAGGTCTTCTTTCTTATCTTCCTTAGCAGATGTGCACCTTTTATTTTGCCCTTTTTTTCTTCCTTAAGCGAGCTTGTCTTTACGTCCTCCTTGACACGCAACCTTTTCCCTGTGGGTTTTTTGTTCTGTTTTTGTTGCTGTTGTTGTTTTCTGTGTGTACACCCTTTAAGGGGAGGCAGTCTTTGAAGGGCTGTTTTTGACTGTTTATGTCTGTAATTCATCTACATTCCTGGCCAATCTCCTCGAGGTCTGTAGCTTTAAGTAAACCTCCCTTTATTCCTATCTCCGACTATCTCCTAAGTCAGAGACGCTCCACCTAAGAAACATCTGCTGTGTTCTCCAACTCTGACAATAATATTTTTATTACATTTGAAATTTGAATGATGTGGGACTCTTTGTTTCTCCTCTCCAGAACTCAGAGTATATTGAAAACTTTGTCTGTTCTTCCTTCACCCCATCAGTGTTAGTTGAGACCCATATCAGTAACCATGTGGGCTCTTTGATCCCCATCTTTCTGTCCTCCCCAAGCTGATAGGTGCCTTCTCCTTCTTATGGTCTTCTCCCACTGTGATTAAGTAGAATAATACCTTTCCTTTCCCCGGTTCCTAATCTCTGGAACCTATGGATCTGTTAGGATATGTGAACAGGAGGAATTAAGGTTGTGAGTACAATTGGAAGATGCTGATCAGCTGACGTTAAATTAGGGTGAGGTTCCGGGCTGGCTCAGGTGTGCGCAATGTAATCACAAGCGTCTTTACAAGCAGAAGAGGGAGGCGGAAGAGGGAGCTCGGGAGTGTGGCTGTAGGAGGAGGTCCAGGCGAATGGATGCGAGATGAGCTCCGTCCTGCGTTGCTGCTTTTGAAGATGGAGGAAGGGACCCTGAGCCAAGACGTGTGAGTAGTTTTCTGCGTCTGGAAATGGCCAAGAAACAGACTCTGTGCTACAGCCACTGGGAAGTCAAGCTGCCTTGCCAGCCCTTTGCTTTCGTCTAGTGGGACCCGTATCAGACTTCTTAACTAGAGACCTGTAAGATAATGAGTGTGAGTTTTAAGCCACTGAGTTTGTAGTAAGTAATTGATTACAGTAACATCAGGAAAGTAACACACCCACCTTCATGCTTTTACTCAAGTTGGTCATAATGTTGGGAATAAGCTGCTACTTCACGTGGACTTACCGAAGTCTAATAAACACTTCAAGGTCTAGTATAAATCTCTCCTCCTCTAAAACTTTCTAGGTTCTTACAGTCAAAATTCAGCTCTCTAACCCTGCTTATTTAAAACCTTATGTCCTGTATCAGCACTTTCTCTCTTTTACTAGATATGTGTGTCTCCCTCTTTCAACTTGGACTCTGGATATTCAGAAAATAAGACCCATATATTATTTATCTTTGGATCCCTCCATAAAAGCTTTACATTCAAGCCAGTGGTTTTTGAATCAAATTGTAAAAATGCAACATATTGGAAATGGTGCTGAATATGAGTCCTAAATGCCCACAAGATGGAGATACTCTCTTAATAGAAATGATCTCCATTATCCCATGAGATCATTTCTCTTTGACCCCTTTCAAAACCAGAAATTCAATCCTTTTTAGTTGAAAGTGAGAGTAAGAATTTCAGTCCTGTGTTAACAGTCATAATATGGGCTTTTTAAAGAAGTTTAATGAGAATGTCATTGACCATTTTAAAATAGAAATATATGCACATATATTAAGAAAAATCTTTTCCTAACAGCTTCTGTAAATAGCATAATCACGTTCACAGGTTCTGTGTTCACAGGTTTTGTGTCTTATTGAGCATAGTTGTATTTATGTACTAGTTTCCTGTGTTTCCTTTAGTTGAGAGGTCATGAGAAACTGTGGAAATTTCTTCCTTGCAGCCATCTAATTTCACTTTTTCAATTGGAATACAAATTGCAGTCAAGGATGCTCTCTCCTAGAAACTCTTTGACAAGGGGTGAAATTCCAGGTTGTGTGAACATGTAGGGCTATAATAAAATTAGCCTGTGAAGCCACTGAGGGTGTCTTCCAAAGCTGCTTCTGACAAGCAACTTCTGAATTTGTGAGTTCAGAAATTCATATCTTCTCATGAGTTCTTCCTTCAGATGCTTTCCTTAAAAATTGCTCCTAACTCAGGTGCTAGTTGTCTTTCCATTAAGTAATGGATGGCTGGTTCCTAATCCCGTGAGAATCCAGGTGAAACTACCTGTTCTTTTCTTTGCAGTACCCACTTGGTCATGGAACTGTGTTTGGAAAGAAGAGAAGAAAGATTGGGGAGGCGGATGGACACATGGAGTTAGTTGGTTTCAAAGAGGGTGGATTGACCGTTTGAAAGCACAGGTTAAGCTGTGAAGGCAGGGTAGATGGTAACTTACATCAGCTGGAACACATGAGATTGCTGGATTCATCCCCTTAGGTGAACAGTATTAATGTTCACAGTCATTTAGGGCCATTATCTTACATCTGAAAGCATCCCAGCTGTAAATGACACTATGACAGCCCTCACACCAGATAAAATATTTGTTAGAGTAACCTTTCAGTAGCCATCCGAATATTTAAAGAACTTGAGATAAGGGAGAAAATACATGCCCTTGAGTGTGGCATTTTAGGACAAAGCTAAAACTTACAGGCAGTTTTTGTTAGGAGGTAGAGTTCACTCACTATCACAAAGCATTGTCTTACAACAAGAGCTGTGTAATCACAGAGTAAGCTGCTGATAACCAAAGTCTTTCCCCTCAAAGTGGAATGATTCATTTTTAGCAAAATGTTGGGTGGCAAGTGGTATTTGGTGACATTTATTCTCTTTTTTTCCTACCAAATCTGAAATTCTGTGATGTTATCAAAAGGATTCACACACTAGATGAATTTGTATGCTTCTTTACAAGAAATCCAGAAATGTGCCAACTTATTCCTTAAGGATAATAACGCTAAATTAAAGTAGTATTAGAGCAGATCTGACCTGCTGGTGATTTTAATCCTCTGTTGCAAAATCAAGATGGCACCTCCAACTCAACAGGTGATGAAACCAACTTAACCTGGAGGCCCAGGATCTGTCACTGCTGGGGCGATGAATAATCACAGAGAACATGTGAAAATGAAGCCTTTGGTGAATGGAAATAGGCAGGAACTTCTGACCATCATCACCAGCTCTCTCTACCAGCCAGTTCTTCTCTTTATTCTGCCTGCTTTCTTTGGGAAGCCAAACTCAACCTTCAAGATGGATAAAATGACCCATTGTGGTAAATGTTGTTTCAGTGCTTTTTTTCTTGAAAAATGATTTTGGATTAATATAATCCAAATATCCAAATAAAATAATATATAGCCAATATAACAGATAATAAATATCCCATATAATATCCCAAAACTTGGATATTAAATGCTGAGTTCTCTTGCACAGCTTTGATCTCCATGTTGGAAATTCTGTTAACGTCTTTGGCCTCTGTTTCCTCTGTTTCCTGGAGGTCGGGCTTCTCCAGTCTTTCAAGTTAACGTCACCATCCAGAATGGTTGCCAGCACTCACTGACTTCTCACCTGGCCAGTGACAGCCAATCGCTCTGGGCCTTTTAGTCTTGCCAGAGTGACGAGAGAGTCCCGTTTTGCCATCATTCCCAGAGAGCAATACAGAGCGACTCTGAAACGCCTCCTGGCAAAGTAGGTATAATTTTCAGGAGACAGTGCTGAAGACTTTTTAATTAGGATTCTTCCCTTCAGCACGCTGCGTTCACAGGTGGGCTAGGAGAAAAGTGAGGGTGTAGGAGTGCTTGGGAAACGGGAGGGCCCTTGTTAATTGCAGTTAGAAATGGGGAAAACAGTGGCCAAAGAAGCCTCTGCAGAGAGAGAAAATACACGTGTCGTGTGCAAGGTGGGAGTTGCAGAGGGTGGTAGCTGATAATATGAAATAATCTATTATTACACCTTTCTCAGCAAGTTAAAAATGCTCCAGTGATGTGACAGGAGCTATTAGCTTATTATGATCAAAAAGAAAACAAGTTTTATGAACAACATTCATTTTCAGACTGGTAAAAAAATCTTCTGATTATCAGGATGACATATACTTGGTTAAAGTTTGGAGCCAACTGGATTTGACTTAAAACTTGGGCAATTCATTTAGGCTCCATGAGGCTCATTATCTTTAGGGAATAATACTTGCCTAAGTGTATTATCTAGCAAGTTAAGGTATATGAAATAATGCATAGAAAACACTTGGGCTAGTATCCATTTATAGGTAGTATTCAATGAATATTATTAAATAGTATTTCTCAGGACCCAAGCTGAGGAACCTATAAGTTACCAAAAATACTGTCATCTTTTACTGCAACAGCCAATATTGACTGCATGTGTATTTTTTTGAGTGAGGAGGTGGGAACTATGCAGGCTTGATTAAGTAACTCAGAATAATTTGACCTCAGATTACCTACTTGATATCATTTCTATGCATTAATTTCCCTACCATTCCAGGATCTTGATAGCATTCACTACTCCCTCATCGGGCAGAGAAGCCAGAAAGGTTAGATGGCATGAATCTGCCTAATATTTCCATTCAACCAAAAAAGGGCATGTGAAGGAAGCTATAATGCATTTTCCCAGGAAGACCTGAATGCTCAATATCAGGTTCTCAGCTCAAAATCAGATCTCCCAACCCCATTACTGCATTTATGCCCTACATACATCAGTTTTTGCACCTTAAGAAGTCTTCTCAAAAATATGATGGGAGAGATTTAGGAATATGGCAGAGGCATTTTCTGGAGGTGTGGAAATGGAGGAAAGAATGCTGAAACTTCTTGCCCTTCTCAAATGCGTGATGGCTGCCTAACTGCTCACCCATTCCTTCCTTGTCTTCTGGGTACCATTCATGAAGGATGCTGTTATGAAGATCACTGGTCCCAGTAAATACATTTTAGATTTGATTTTAAAATGACTTCTCAGCAGAATATTAAGTAAAATCATGAACAAATAGTCAGCCAGGAGCTAAGGACAAAAGAGTAAATATATATTAGTAGTAATCAAGAAGCAAACATCTATTCTAATAGTTCCAATTAACTGAGGCATACATTAATGCAGGCCTGCTTAAAATAATGTGGAAATACCACAGGTATGCAGGATCTTGGCAAAGACTCCTCCTTTTTAAACATGCCTTTATGCTGACACATAATGTATCTATGCAATTCTTTTCATAATACAGGAGGCATTTATTAAGCATCCTTTCTGCTATTTATGGCACTCTGTTGGCCTGAGGAAAATCGATTGTGGATTCTCATTAAGGAGGCAATGGTTTGGCTGGGTGAGGAAGACATACAGTTTGGGTAAAGAATTAGCATGTGGTTGGTAGGGCATTGGCTGGTGAGGTACAGCTTGGCAACACTGAAACCCATTTCTCCACCCCACCCCTCAGGGCCTTTTGTCTTCTCCATGTCCTTAAAACGTGCCTTTATAGAAATGATTGCACTTCAGTTTGCAGCCACTGTTTGGAGTTCTTGTCTTGAAACTTTTCTGAGTTAGTTTTTGTAGTTACAAGAAGATGGTTCAGTTCACACTGCAAGCTAACAGAGGTCCCAGCGCTTGAACCTGAATTTCCCGCTTCTAGTAGCATGGAGCCCAGCCCTTGATCACGGCTATCAACTCAACCCCCACACTGCCTTCAGAACTCTTGCTTGAAAAGGACTATTTGGTGGTCATTCTCTGTGGCTAGAACTGATAATGTTTAGCAGCTTACTACCTCACATTTATTTCAAAACTTCAATATCCTGGGAATGGCCATTCCAAGAGATTCCTTCTGTTAGCAAATCTTTCTTGACTTGTTTTTATGCTGTAGATGATTTGATTAAAGTGTTTCACCAGAAATAGAGAATTCTGGAATTAGACAAAGCGTCTTCCTGCCATCCCCATCCCTGAAAATGGAAAGGGTTGCATAAAATTCATTTTTTAGTTAAGCAGGAAGTTAAGCAAGGAAGTTAAGCAAGGAAGACTGTTATAATTAAAATGAATTGTAACCCCTTGCAACCTAGCGTGAAAAAAATTGATGAGAACCCTGCCTAGTTTTGTTTTGTTTTTTTTTTTAATTGTACTTAAGTTCCCTCCCTCTCTCTCATTCGTCACCAAGTCATGTCCGACTCTTGCAACCCCGTGGACTGTAGCCCACCAGGCTCCTCTGTCCATGGGATTCTCCAGGCAAGAATACTGGAGTGGGTTGCCGTTTCCTTCTCCAGGGGATCTTCCTGACCCAGGAATTGAACCCCGGTCTCTTGCATTGCAGGCAGAATCTTTACCAACTGCGCTATGAGGAAAGCCCATTTTAAATTCCCTAGTGGAACTTAAAGCAATTCATACCAAAAGAAGCACAGTAGAAACACCCAACTGATGCTTTATCATATAGTGTCTTATTACATCTTCCTGGTGTACACCCTGGTTTCCTCCGTCGTGATTAAGAATTAATATTCTGGGATCTAGGGATGTTATCTGAGATGCAGTAGACAACCACTTTTTAATGATTTACTTAATAAATGTATAATGGTGGACACATTTTTGCCTGTTGGCTTTGTTACAGTGTGGTTTGGTAATTATTTAAAGATCTATAGAGTTATTAAAAGAAGAAGCTGCCATTCCAGTAAGATATATTTATGCTTTATTGTAGATCACTGCCAACAACTTAATGGCTGTATAAATTAAAACAAGCCGACACTCAAGTGTTTGCTTTGTAATTCAGTGCTGGATGGACAAGGAAAGCTGTTACTTTCATTGTCTCTGTCTTTAGGGAGTTAAGACCACAAGAGCAAAGTGTAAAGAGACCGTAAGACAGACCTCAAGTATGTAGTGTTTAAATGAAGTTTTCCACTCAAGCAGAAACTAGGGATTGAGTCTACTATAAAGAAGCCAACGGGTCTTGAGATTTATGTAGTTGGCCAAAAAGATCACCTCAGGGAGTGCTTCACTCTTCCCACAGGTCGAGAGAAACTTCATGGGAAGCAGAGTCGGTGAGAAGGGCTAGGGAAGTAGTCAGAGAGAGGGCACCAATGCAGGAATAGGCAGTAGTAGCTTATTCCTTAAATTTTATTTTATTGGAGTATAGTTGATTTATAATGTTGTGTTATTTTCTGGTGTATGGCAAAGTGATTCATTTATTTATATATATATATACACACTCATTCTTTTTCATTTTCTTACCCATTATGGCTTATCACAGGATATTGAATATAGTTCCTTGTGCTATACAATAAGACCTTGTTGTTCATTCATTCTACATACAATAGTTGGGCAGCAGTAGTTTATTGCTTAATTTATTGAAGTATAGTTGAGCTACAGTGTTGTATTAATTTTTCCTATACAGCAAAGTGATTCAATTATAACACTGATATATTTTTCATTTTCTTTTCCATTACGGTTTATCACAGGATATTGAATATATTTCCCTGCACTGTAACAGTAGGATCTTGTTGTTTATCCATTCTATATGTGATAGTTGAACCGCAGTAGTTTAGAACCTGAACTAACAAGAGAGGGAGGGGTTTGGTGAATATTAGACCAGGCAAACAGTCCACAAAGGAGGGAATCAGTGTCATTCCTGGAGACGAGTAGAATGGTGAGTTTGGCAGTAAGTTGATAAGAGGTCTTAAGCTGAGATGGAGTGGGAGAAAGTTTAAAAAAGAACTATTAAAAGGGGGGGGGGGGGGAAACTTTGAGAAAAGTGTGAAGCTTTTGATCTGAATACAGAATACCCTGGTAAGCACCTTATGAACTATAACTGGTGTTTTTAATGAAAACAAAGACACAGACTAACAAGCGTGATAGTTTACTTATGGAAAGGGATGTAGGAAAGAGATCCTTCTGGGAAAATAAAAATAGAGCATGTGGTCTCCGTCACCATAAAGCCCCTTGGTAAATAATCGAGGGAGAAAATGTTCTTGGCTCAGAAAATGAATCAAGAATCCTCATGAAGCAAAAAATAGAAAAAAGTGCCTTGCTTAAATTAACAGAAGTTTTTAGTTGCCAAGATGAATATAAACTTAAGTTTCCTCTCCCTCTGGATCTTTCCATGACACCAGGATGGAAGGCATTGCGTGAAGGTAAGAGTGTTGGAAGTGGACTTTTCCACGTGGGTTCAGTGGCACGGGTGTGTGAGGAGCAAGCACAAATCATGGAGGTAAACCTGAGTTCTCATCCTATCAGGCAGACAGAACAATGAAGCAAGCAACGCATGATGTGAAAATAATATTCAAGTTGTCCGTTGTAGAATGTGGTGTTTTGTTCAGTGTGATCGCCCTGGCAGCTGGTGACAGGGCCTCCAAGAAACAAGTGCACCCATGACCTCAGTGACAGGGGACGTGTCAGCCTCAGCTGACAACGTGAGAAGGACAAGATGGTGAAGAACCTGGAAATGGACCTATGGGGCTCAGAAAAGGGAGATGAAAGGAAATGCCCGGCTAGAAAGACGTCTTATAAACAATGGAATCCAGATTTATTTTAGAAGGTAAATCCCATGAAGACAGGGGCTTTTGTAAGCTTTGGGCAACGCTGTATCAGCAAACTTTAGAATAGTGCCTGGCATATGGCGAGTGTTCAATATTTGTTGAATGATTGGGTGGATGGATGATGAGAAGATGGGTGGGTGATGGAGCATATTCAGATTCTTTTTTTTTTTTTTTTTCTGCCCCAAGCATTGACAGTAACAGGCACTCATCCAGAAGTTGAACGAGTTCCCTTCGCAAGCTCAGGAGCCCCATACAGCTCTTAAGAATGGCATGAAGGACATCTAAGCTTTTAAAGTCCTTACTCTCAACTAAAAACCCTGAATGGTGGAGAGTAGAAACCACCAAGATAATGATTAGATTCCATTTGCTTTAGAGTGTTAAGAACCTACCCTGTGTGCAAACGACTGACAGTATAAAAGTGTTTTGGCTACTTAGGGGTGTGTGTGTGTGTGTGTACACATATTTAAACCTAAGGAGATATACATTCGGATACAGGTTTGTGTCATCTGTTCATCAGACTTCCACCTGGACTTTTCCCCTTTATGTTCTCCTCATCCCTTTTCTGATTAATTACCACAGGTCACTTTACTTTTTTTCGATTATTTATTAACTCTTTATTTTATATTGGCGTATAGCTATTTAACAATGTTGTGATAGTTTCAGGTGAAACTATCCCTTCACTAAGGGACTCAGCCATACACATACACGTATCCACTCTCCCCCACACTCCCCTCCCATCCAGGCTGCCAAATAACATTGAGCAGAGTTCCCTATGCTGTACAGTAAGTCCTTGTTGGTTGTCTATCTTAAATACAGCAGTGTGTACATGATTGATCCTAACTATCCTTTCCACCTACGCTTTGTCCCTGTCCACCTTAAGTTCATTCTCTAAGTCTTTGAGTTTGTACTCCCACACTTCATTTTAAACTTGCCTGCATTCTTATCCTCAGTAGATGCATAAATGAGAATTTTTGATTTGACATTAGTTTGGTTTGATTTTTTTTTAAATGATATTCAACTTACCCACACAGCATCAGAACACCAGAGGAGAGTGTTGTCTAGCTCCCAAAACAGATGATACCTGTTGAGATATGGGTTGTGGGAATATGAGTAAAAGACCTTTTCAGATGTGATGTGTATGCTGCCTTTATATACAGATAATTTCTGCTATGTTAGAGTCTGTGCACACTGAGTATTCCACATGCTTCCTCGCTTTCACTGCCCCCTCTCACAGTTAGGGCAGAGCTGTGGGAATAGTTCTGGTCACTAAGAGGAATGTGATACCTTACTTCCAAGTGAAGGTAGTTAAAAGCCAGCACGGTGCCTCCTCACTTTCTCTGCCTCAGCAACCTTAAAGGCCACATGTTGAGACAGTGGCCTCACAAGATGGCAGTATCTTGGGTTCCTGAGTCCTGGATGGAGCATCATCCCCACTGACCTGCTTTGGATCTTATGGAAGCAAGGAAAAGCCCTTCGTTGTAGGAGGCCTATGAGATTTCATGGCTCGTTGCAGTGGCTAAGACATACTATCCCGACTCATAAAGTTTTGTATAAGGGTTTAGTGAGCTAAACTGCTTCACGGTGGTGGAAAGGAGGGCCACTAGAGGACTAAATCATAAAAATCCCCATAGGTGGGTGGAGTTGATAATCTGAGCCTCAGTAGGTGAGGTCATTCATTCTGTAAATTACTTAACACATGATTGACCTGAGACATATCAACACATTTTTAGAGACTGATAGAACTAACATCACCACGTGAAGTTGTAAGAGCTTAAAATTCATCAAGGGGTCATTATAAGACTTAGGATTGTCGTTATCATTCACATTTTGCTCCAATAAGGTTTTGTTTCAACCTTGTGTATATTATAAACATAAGTTTATTACCGTAAAATTTTCCAAAATGATGCATTGCAAAATTTTTGAGCGAAGAATTTTTCAGTGTATTTCATGCAGGTATTTTCTGTAGTCCAAGCAGTGTATTTACTGGTGTCTCAGAAAATGATTGTTCTTCAGAATATAGTTCTGATTTAGATGATGTGAATATTAGACCAACAAAAAGATAAAAAAAAAAAAACAACCTTAGTGATTGATTCTGATACAGAAAGTGGAAATGAAATGGTGCTGGAAAAGACTGTATAGATGTGCCAGATATAGCTATTGAATATAATAACCCGCCAAGTGTTAGTGAAATAATTTTTGGTTAGCCAAAATAAAAATGGCCCCTATAGTCTTTAGTTTCTGCAAAAATCCCGCAGTCAATAATGAGTTAAATCATAGGGGATTAAATGGTAGGAAAGAAACGGGCTGAGGCCTGTCCGCTGCTGTCACCGCCTCCCGCTGGAGTTCAGGAGGCTGAATCTGGACTTTCAACATTTGGAGGAATAAAAGAATATCCAGGGGAAAGGAGTAGAGTGTGTGTGGCTATATTTGTTTTTGTTTCATTTTTCCTGGGCATTGACAAAAGTGTTAAACAAAGGAGTTTAACTCAGGAGTCTGCCCTTGCTGTTGACAGTGACCAGCAAAATAAAGCACCCCAGTGAGACATTGGGCTTCCCTGGTGGTTCAGGTGTAAAGAATCTGCCCACAATGTGGGAGCCCCAAGCTCAATCTCTAGGTTGGAAAGATCCCCTGGAGAAGGGGAAGGCTACCCACACCAGTGTTCTTGCCTGGAGAATCCTGTGGGCAGAGGAGTATGGCGGGCTGCTGTCCATGGGGTCGCAGAGAGTCAGACGACTGAGTGACTAACATTTTTACTCTCACATTGAGACACAAGAGCATGACTCTGGTCGGTTGGGTTGCACGTGTAATTTTCTCCAAGGCCTGTCCCTTTTTGCTAGGTAGTCACATGGAGACCCAAAAGGTGACATAGAAGCAGTTATCGCAGTCCCCGAGCCTGGCCACCTCCTTCCCTCTTGCTGGCTCTGTAGTACCAGGAACTGAACTTCCTGCTTGGCTGTGCATCTGTCCTTTGAGTCTAGGATTTTCAGCCTTCTAAAGAGCTGCAGGCTTATCTTGAGACTATAACTTTGAACAGTGTCTCCCAAAGGACCCAACCATAGCCTCGTCCTGGCCTGTCTGAACAGGGGTGGAAGATGGGGTAGAGGGGCCCACTTGTCACCTTATTCTGGGATTTTGTTTGTTGTCTAGCTGCTAAGTCATGCCAGACTCTTTGTAATTCCATGGACTGTAGCCCGCCAGGCTCCTGTCCATGGGACTTTCCATGTGAGAATGCTGGAATGGGTTGCCATTTCCTTCTCCAGGGAATCATCCCTGACTCTGGGATCGAACCCACATCTCCTGCATTGGCAGGTAGATTCTTTACCACTGAGCTACCTGGGAAGCCCTCTTCCAGAATTGCTTGTCCTGAGAACCTTCTGACTGGTTTGCATTTTGTTTTGACAAGGAGTGGGGACAGATTGATCTTGGTCCTAATATCTTGTTCCTCAAGTTTTTAGAAATTGTGACATAGATATGTGCTGTTGACACTTTGCTTATGAGCAGACCCGTCCTCATTTCCATTTTGAGTATAGGTAGGGGGTTTGCACCCATGTTATGCTTGGAAAGGGATCCTTTCTTTCAACTGTGGAGCATGTGTTGAGCCCCAGTTGGCAGGTTCTAGCACCATCCTTTTCAACTTCTGTTTGTAGAGGGCTCATTGAATGCTTGACCTGAAATAAATGTGATTGCTGGAGGGAAAAGTGTTTGAGGGCAGTGCTTTTTCATCAGTGACGCTATCGTTGGACAATATCTTATACCCAGAAGGCTCAGCTGTCTCTTGTATTTGCTGTAAAGTGTTAATGTTGTGAGATCTGCCGTCGTCAGACCTTCGGGCTGATTCTTGCTGTTAAATTAGGACGTGCTGGTGGAATCACCTTTTAACTAGCCTCTGAATGTAATTGTTCAATAACTAAGTCGTGTCTGACTCTGTGCAACCCCATGGACTACAGCACACCAGGCTTCCCTGTCCTTCACTGTCTCTCCCAGAGCTTGCTCAAACTCACGTCCATTGAGTCGGTGATGCCATCCAAACATCTCATCTTCTGTTGCCCCCTTCTCCTCCTGCCCTCAATCTTTCTCAGCATCAGGATCTTTTCCAGTGAGTCGGCTCTTCACATCAGTTGTCCAAAGTATTGACGCTTCAGCTTCAGTCCTTCCAATGAATATTCAGCGTTGATTTCCTTTAGGATAGACTGGTTTGATCTCCTTGCTGTCCAAGGGCCTCTCAAGAGTCTTCTCCAGCACTGCAATTCAAAAGCCTCTGAATGACTCTGCTGCAGATGCAAGTTTTGAAAACCAGTGAGTTGGGCCATGACCTTTTGCAGGTATACTACAGTCACAGAATCCCCACCTCCAGGAAGCAATTCCTGCTCTCTAGTCCTGAGTCCACTGCAACATCAGCTAGACACCTCACCTCTCTTGGTATTAATATATTCATCTGGTCATAAAGGCGTCCTGCTAAACGCTTGCAGAATTTTCTTCCACCTCTAAAATTATGACTATCTGATCTTTCATTCATATCAGTATTCTCCCAGAAGTGTAACTTGAATGTGTGAAGTCAGATGGGAAAAAAGGTATCTCCTGTGACTGAGAACTGGAACATTCTCTGTCCTTAACTTGGAACCTCATCACAAGGGCTCAGAGCAGTGTCTGTCCTCAGCATCACCACTGATAAATGTCTGTCTTAGTTTATTCTCCAGGTCAGGTATCTTCTCTGTTTTCTCCTGACCTGCATTCTGCAAGACCTATTGTTGTAGGTGAGCCTCAACTGAAATTCGCACCTTTTCCTGAAAGTTAAGACAGCTCCCATCTGTAGAAGTTCCTTCCTGTTTATTTCTCTCTGCAGAACTCCGGCTGGAAAAATAAATGAAGGATTATACATATGTATCTTTTCATTGCTTTCAGGCTTCATAGCCCAGGGTCTGGATGCTTTGATCAGCTATTCTGGCATTAATATTGATTTCCATTCTGCTCTTCTTTTTTGTTATTATTTTTCATCCCTTTACTGCTAGAATTCAGCCTGTCTTTCCACTGTCTGCATTTCCTTCCTTCTGTGATCTTTCTAGCATGGCATTCATTTAAATGTTAATCATATCTACTGCACTGACCAGGCAGCCCCCTTGTGGGTCCTACTAGTTTACCTAACGTGCTGCAAGACACTCCTAATCTTTTAAGATAATTTTCTTTGAACTTTAAGATATTTGTCTGCTTTTGTGACTCATTTCACTTAATTTTGAACTTCTCTGAGGGCTTAATTGTAATGTGTTGAAATCTTAGGATGTAGCTTTTTTTCTCTTTCTCTTTGATTAGTTTTGAGTTTCCTTCTCACTTTGCATAATAATTATTCTTATTGTATATATTGCTTCTGTAAGCTGACATTCACTGTTATTTTGTCTTCTCTTTTGTCCTTTTCCTCTTTCTCATCCATTACATAGCATTTGGGTATTTACCTGGATAATTTCAAAGTCTGTATCACATTATTGAAAATCAACTCCTTTTCTCTTTCTTCAGATGATTTTTATGGTACCCATTGTTTAAAGATGCTGCTGCTAATGATGATGCTTTCTGCTCAGAAAGAATTATTCTTGAATTTGAGTATGGAGAAAATTTGAATGGAGCATTTCTGACATCCAATCAAAGATAATCATGGGTGGCTATTAAGCAACAGGGGAAGAAAAAAGTAGTAAAAATGAAAAACTAGATTTATTCAGAGTCTCATGGACCAGAAACTTAACATCATGTTATTCTTCAATACTTTTTACCAAGAATCCATTAATGAACACTCGGTGGTAACATCTGGATACACAGTGCAACTGATAAAAATCATACATTACTATGTCTTGACTGTTTGATCACACAGATGGAAGTAGTTAACCATTTTTATTGAGTTTCTGTTTATTTCTGTTCTCAAAAGCAGCAGTTTAAGTAGGAAGATAATCGTTGAACATGATCCTTGATAAATGAAAGTAAATATTCATAAGGAATTTTGAATTCCATGCCAGAGAGCTGACATCACTGATGAAGATGGATAAAAGGCTTTATTAAATCAATGGATACTTTCATTTTAAGAAGGCCCTGGATGCAAATGTCATAATTCATGCACTTAACAATGTTCTTCCCTGCCATGGCCGTTAGATAATGACATATCTTAGGGCAATAGTCAGAATCTTGAGTTTGGATTTTTGGCCTTATTTTATAATAATCAACACAGATGGGTTCACCACTTCAAAAGTTTTTAAATTTTTATTGAGCTGTTTTTCACAGTGTGACAGAAACGAAGTGGGCTGCCCTGAGGAAGCCAACACAGGGGCCTTAGCTTAAATGTTGATATACAGACTTTGTTTCGTTGTCAACTTAGAACGATCTGTAACCAGATTAACAGTCCAGATGTTAGAAGCACACATATGAAAGCCCCCTCTCCTTCAGCAGCTTTTACAGAAAATGACTTGTTGGCATAAAATTGTTGCAACCTTGTACTTTAATATTCTGATACAAACATACAAGCACACTTAGCCTTCAACATCTGTTCTAAGATTCTCATTTCAAAGGGCTGTATTTCTTAACCTTCACTAATTGCTGCTGTTATTTATCCATAAGGGAACCACAGTTCAAGCAGACGACCATGCTCGACATATAGACATGTGTCTGTCTTTGAAAGGAGAAGCCAACATTGGGTTTTCATCTTTAGTTTGGGTTTTCTTTTCAGTGTTTTTGCATGTCAGTTCTGAAGCTGATGGTATTGTGATGTGATAATGTTAAACATTCTATGCATTTTGATCAAGGGTGAATGATGTATCCGAGGAAGCAAAAAGTCAAGTACAACAGTTTTCTAACCTGCTTTTAATGAGATCATTAGGGAGTTAAGGCTCTATTGGTTGAATTACACTGCAGTCGTCCCTCTTCGCTACTGAGTTTATTTAAATTACGTTTCAAACTAGTCACTGTAGAAGAGTGTTTTGGAAAAGGAGTGAAATAAAGGGCAAGTCTTTCAAGAGTATGATGTCTTTTTAGATTGGGAGGTTTAGAGAAATGGTGTTTGTCTCTGGACCTCAGAAAGAGGAATGTTGTTGATAGAAATATCTTCAGTACTGGACTGCTGCATTTTCTTTCAAATCCAGACTTTGCTCTTGCAGGCTTTGAAAAGCTTTGTTTGTACCTTCTGATTTGGAGGATACAAACACACAAACCAGGTAAACCTGCTTTGCCCAAAACCTGGGGCAAAAAGTCACCTGGCATTTCTAATAAATGATTTCTTAGTCTTTGAGAGGCTTTGGTTTTTGATGAAGGTATTCCCTTTTGTTAGAGAAGGAGCACAAAGAAGTTGAAATCAGCTGATGGCTGGAGCCAAAGTGTCACTGTTATGAATGTGCAGGCTTCCATTAGCAGTGTGCACGTTGACTTTGTAGGGAATCCATCCCTCTTTGCTCTGGAAGACACTAGCTGTTGACTTGCCTGTTTTATGTTATGTTCTAAAAGTGATCCCTGACAAACTGTTACTGTCTCTTCCATGGTGCTCAGCGATTCAGTTGAGCCTGTCTTTTGCAGCCCCACAGACTGTAGCCCACTAGGCTCCTCTTTCCATGGGATTTCCCAAACAAGAATACTGGAGTTGGTTGCTATGTCCTTCTCCAAGGGAATCTTCCTGACCCAGGGATCTATCCTGGGTCTCTTGCTTGGCAGGCAGTTCTTTACTTGGGAAGCCCCAAGTTATCAATAATATGCTCAGTCTATTCAAGATCATTTCAGTTTTTAATATTGTATTTCAATAACAAATTAGTGATTTAAATGTAGAGTGTTGAACACATGATCTTTATAGACAGAGGGTTTCTTTATATTTGCTCTTAAAGGTACATGATAGCACTATCAAAACAATGTTTTTCCAAAGAATAGGGAAACTAACGTTACAGCAATACACATTCCGTCACTTAACAAATAAATTTTACCAAGTTAAGGAAGAAAATTGAAACCCAACAAAGCAACCCTGTGGCATTTTGGAATACGTGGAAGCAGAAAGGGTCTTTGTTCAAGTTTTCAGTGAGATTAAGAACTGAAACTAGATTTTGAAAATTATTTAGGCATCATAGGGATCTGATCCTTGTTCTTTGGTGTTCCCTAGGAAACGTCAGGAGGTTTCTTGGTAAAGAGAAAGACAGAAATCTTTTATCGTTCAGATTTTTCAATTCAGATTGATGTGATAAAACAGATCATCATTAAACAAAATTTATTGGCAGTTTCTTATGTTTGGGGATCTGTTCTAGAATGCTGGGATATGTCGGTGATTAGGTAAATACAGATCTCTGATCCTAGAGGGCTTACATTCTAGCAGGGGCAAGGCAGAAAATGTATAATAAACCTCATAACTAAGTGAATTGCAGAGAAGGACAGAGGGGATAAATGCTATTAAAAAAAAAAAAAAAACACAAAAGGACAGGGCACAAGATAAAGGAGATGAGAAGAGGCTGCTATTTGCTTTGAGTAGGTAGGGTGGTCCTTATTGAGAAGATAATGTTTGAACCTAAAGGGGAAAGTCAGCAAGGTGGATATTAAATGAGAAGACTCCAGGAAAAAGGAAAAGCCCACGCAGAGCCTCTACAGTGGGAGAAGCAGGGGGGGTTAAAGCAGAGTTCAAGTAGGGGGAGTAGATGGGAAAGAGGAGCTCGTTGGAAGGTTTTAAACCAAGTATGAAATAATGCAACTTACCTTTTCGAACCATCACTCTGGCTTCTGTCAAGACCGTTGATGCCCAAAGGAGAAAGCAGTGGGATTAGTTATGAGGCCATTACAATGATTTGTTCAAGCAAGAAATTATGATTGCTTTGATCAGGGTGGGAACAGTAGATATGCTAAGAAACGGGTCCAATTTGGGTATACCTTGAAGGGAGGGCCCACAGGGTTTCCTGATAATTGGATTTGAGATGTGAGAAAGCAGTCTACCAACAGTGACTCAAGGCAGCTTTTTAAAATTTCGTTTTTATTTTATATTGGAATATAACTGATTAACAGTCTCGTGTTTCAGGTGCCCAGCAAAGTGATTCAGTTATATATATATACACACACACATACACATCCATTCTTTTTCAGATTGTTTTCTCATATTGGTCATTACAGAATGTTGAGTAGAGTTTCCTGTGCTATACAGTGGGTCCTTGTTGATTATCTATTTATATATATGTATATGTTAATCCCACAATTCCTAATTTATATCCCCCTGCCACCATTTTCCCTTTTGGTAACCATAGATTTGATACAAGTTTGATTTTGAAGCTTGTGAGTCTGTTTCTTCTTTGTAGATACGTTCATTTGCATCAGGTTGGATGGAGAATCATGTTGCATCATGTTGGCTGGAGCGGGCAGGGGATCCAGTTGTGGATGTTGATAAGGTGACAGTTGGACTCCCAGATGGAGAAACGCCATGTAGGGAAGTGGTGTTATGTCAAAACACCTATAATTTTGGTGAACGGAGAGCACAAGAAGTTAATAAGACCTGCGACAAAGTTTCTTTGCTGATTCTGTGGATGAAATCATCTTTGTTGAAGCCAACTGACTTTATTTGCTTTTTAGCATGTAAAGCTGTGTGCATATTTTATCAGGCAAACATATCCTACCAGAAAAGGGAATTGACCTTTAACGCTGAATAAAGTGCTCACAGCCCATTTGACTGGCAGAGGATTAGGGAGCAGAAGGCAGGGAGTAATGTCATTCCTGTTATCAGAGCTGAGACAGTGTGTGTGTGCGCACGCGCATCATGCCTTCATGCTGTTAACACCACAATTTGTGTAATGAAAAACAGCCATGAAAACAAATATTAAAATCCCCATCTTATACAATAGATTTGTACTAGCCCTTCAACACCCACACACTTAGCAGTTTTCTGCATAATATGATATTAGATTCTAGAATAAATACTCTTCAGTGCCTGTATATTCTCATCTATCTGAATTCAAGTATAAATACAGAATAACTTTTTGAAAAGTATAATATTGAAAAATAGTTAAAACAATGGATTTTCATCACCTACTCAAAAACAACAAAAATGATTTTATTTAAAGAATGCTGCTTTTTAATTATCCTTCATATATATTTAGTATTGGGCTTCATGCTAATATGGATAGAATTTTGTTTGTGGGTTTTTAAAATTTAACCTTAGAATATGCTGGTCTTTTTGTTTGGTTGGGTTTTGGTTTGCTTTTAAATATCCCATTCCAACACCCTCCAATTTCCAAGATAACCAAATGTTAATAATCTGGTTGGTGTTTAGCCCATCACACATATATATATGGTGTTGGGTATATATGAGTTGACTCATTGGAAAAGACCCTGATGCTAGGAGGGATTGGGGGCAGGAGGAGAAGGGGACGACAGGATGAGATGGCTGGATGGCATCACCGACTCGATGGACGTGAGTTTGAGTAAACTCCGGGAGTTGGTGATGGACAGGGAGGCCTGGTGTGCTACAATTCATGGGGTCGCAAAGAGTCGGACACGACTGAGCGACTGAACTGAACTGATATGTGAGAAAAGTAGGTCAAAAGAATTTCCCGAAAATTTGGATTTGAGGTGCAGGACAAATGTGAAGGTAGGTAGAGTATTTACATAATTTGTGGTCCTTTCAAAATCGTGCTATCTAAATTTCTCTAGCTAGACTGAATATTGAATTTCTCTCCACACCAGAGATGCACATGTAATCATTGTTTTTATTACCTAGTATTCATATTTATTGTTATAATTGTTCCTCCATGGATGGACAGTCAAGATTTTTTTTTTCTTTCAGTACTAACTGTAGTGTTTATAAAGTACTTTATGCCTTATCTGGCACAAAGTCAGCACACTAAAAATGTTAGCTATTTTTATTGATCAATTTGCCATAGTAAGTGGTGGAGCTGCTGCGATTGGAACAGATTACCATTTAAGAAGACTGTCCTCTGACACTGTTACTACATCTCTCCTCCTGCTCCTTCTCTTTCCTTCTTTGTAACAGCTGTAACATTTACTGAGTTCTAAGTTTATCCTTGAATTGAAGACAAGTGACTCACCCTGAGACAGGGAAGTGGGTAGGGTAAAACCTTTAAAATGAAACAGCCTGAGGACATGACATAAACTGATTAGATCCAAGTAGGTCCAAGATGGCCACCAAGACAGTCCCAGGGTTGGCCATAAAGGTCAAAAGTGGGTGGTGGCCTAGTTCCTGGAAATCCCCACCCCTTCCCTAGAATAACTGGAATACTTCTCCCACTCATTAGCCTGTGAAGTTATCCACCCCATAGACATTGACAGTCCTAAACCTTGGGGCCCCTCTTGCCTTCCGAGATGGCCCACCACCGAGATGGTCTGTGGCGTGTGTTTCCTCCCTGATAACCCTTCTTTCCCTTCACTGTGACTCGCTCTTGAATTCTTTCCTGCGGGAACCCAAGAACCCGTACTTGGCAGCTGTCCCAGGGACTCAGACATGAGCTGGGACGTGATTGTCCTCTAAGGCCCACTCTCTTGCCTGCAACAACCTTATGGTGGATATTCCACAGTATTCACAGTACATCTATGATTTCAAGACCAGATTTGAGCTTTTCCTCCGAAGCTAGTTCTCCACCACATTTTAAAAGATTCTTTTGATATTTCCAATCTATGTCTACTCATTTGTGCCTAGAACTTGCTCATCCTCCTGCACCTTTTGACCTCTTGGTCTTCACATCCAGTTTATCACAAGAATAGGTGGATTAGATTCCTTCTGTGTCCCTCAAATCTTTTATTTCCCCCAATTCCTTGCTTTTAGCATCCTAGTTAAAATATGTATGATTTCAAACTTAATTCCATGCTTTTGTCTTCATCCCATTGAATATATCCTGTTTGTATGCCAAATGAAATGGTTAGAGTATGCTTTGTATATGTCACTGTCTAAAATAGTGACATCTTTTACCTACAGATCAAAAGATAACTGAGTCCTGGCATTTTAGGAGGAAGCAGTATTAGTTCAAGGCATCTTCTCTGTAGCATCTCAGGTGGCAATGATCTTTGAGCTACAGTTTGAATAATACACCTCCGAAAGGAATCTGTACCTCTTCCCAAGGAAGATGATGAATTTTCAGTTAATTCAGATTATGAGCATATTCTTCCTCAACTTGAGTTAATAATGCCTTTCATTGCTTTCCATACTTATTTTCCCTGGAAGTTTGCCTTTTGAAGTTCCAGAATAAATTTAATTTCTCTAAAATGTAACTTTCAATTCCATAAAGAACACTGCCACATTGCCATCTCATTCCTAGATGAAACTGCTGACTTTTATGCTGCTGGTATAACAATCTTTCTAGTTTACCAGTTCTGGGCACGCTAAAAGTTCTCTTAAAGTATGGACCTTAGACTTGATAAGAGTTGTTTAAATGAGGCCTGAGGAAGAATTTATTAATTTACCAGGATTTTTTTGTTTGTTTTCTTGGCATCTACTTAGTGCAAATTCAGTGCTATGTGTTGGTTAATGAAAGAAACAAACCTTAGGAAAGTTAGAGGCCACAGATAAAATTTACATCTAAAAATGAATGATTTACAAAGTGACTAAGAGATCCAGTTTTTTTAAGGCTACCACCAATCCTACAAGAATTAGGAAAGAGAGGCTGCTCATCTGGAGTCTTCGATCTTGGTGGACAGGCCTTGAAATCTGATTCGTGAGTTGACAGCACAGGACGATACAGATCTCCTCTAAGCATTGTGAAATAATTAGGTTCCAAAAGACCTGTCCTGAGTTCAGAAAGATATCTCACGTCCAAACCACTAGTGCTCTGAAGGTGACCAAATTAGGAGTATTTGTTTACCTGCTAAGTTTACCTACCATAAACGGATCAAGATATTCAGTCTTTATACACCCCCAGTCATCAACAGGAGATCTGTGTGTTGTGTGTGTGTCTCTGTGTCTGTCTGCCTGCCTGCCTGCCTGTCTCAGAGGTCACTAGCAGGCTAGTCTTCCTGAAGCATAGATTGGATTGGGTCACTCCAGAGGGGGGTTTTGTTGACAAACTTTGGCTTAAAAGATGGAAACTGATCCGAGAACTAGAGCATCTTAATTTATTTACCTCTACCTCTTAACAGCAATATTGTCCTTCCTTCAGTGTTGAACTCCCTACTAACAGCGTGACCCAAGAATGTTTATCCCACTATTAATTGTAATGAGTAAATTGGCACAAAGAAAAATTAAGAGGTTTTTTTTTGCTCTATTTTATTATTATTTTTTTAACCTACTTTCAACCTCCATGGATCCTAGGAGATATTGATTCATAAGCAGCATTCAGAGGAGCAGTGGTTAAATCAATACATTAGCCTAGGATGAGTCTCAGGAACAGATAAAAACATTGTAATTAATTTTGTCTTTAGGCAGTCACCTACTCTGGTTTTCTGACACCAGAGGCTCAGAGTATGGTTAACAGAGGGCAGCTGGAGTTGGGATTCTAGGCAGGAAACTTGTGCTGCATCCAAATGCTGGGAGGCGGGGAGGGGCCTGTGAACCAGCCAATCGATCGCTGCCTCCAGGGACCTGGCTTCAATTTACAATATAATCTTATCTAGATAATGACCCTTAAGGGGAAGCTGAGTTCCTTTATCTCTGCCTGTAATGAATTAAGCATATTTATATTCAATCACCAAGACATCAGTGTCAAGCTCCTTGTCAAAAGCCTGTTAAGAGGAAAGGAAGGGGAAAAAAAAGGAAAAACCCTGCAACCCCATGGAACGGCTCAGCTCTTGTTAAACCTTCCCATTGAGCTGAAACTTGATGCTGCTACAGCTCACTGCCTGGGCTTCCACTGGGGCAGCCTGACCAGCTCTTCAAGCCAGAGTCTCCAGTTACCCACATTTTCTCTTTCCTTCACTCTACCCCAGTCTATCAGTAAGCTTTATCACTTATGCTCTAAAATATGTTTTGGTTGCCTTTTTTGTTTTTTCATCCTTCTCACTGATTTCCTGTGCTGGGCACCATCTATTCGTTCCTGTCATTGAAGTAGCTTCTTGGTTTGCTGAGGGTCACCGGTAGACACTGCTGAGGGTCATTCGTCACCCAATAGAAAAGTGATCTGCTTAAAAGATTGGTGGGGTTGGGTCATTCTTCTGTGATGGCTTCTCCTGACTTTACAGTGAAAGGAGTCCCCTGTCTCTCAACTGCCTGCGTGATTTGGCTCCTTGTTTTTCAGTTGCTAAGTCATATCTGACTCTCTGCAACACCGCAGAATGCAGCACGCCAGGCTTCCATGTCCTTCACCATCTCCAGGAGTTTGCTCAAACTCATTTCCATTGAATCAGTGATGCCATCCAATCATCTCATCCTCTGTCACCCCCTTCTCCCCCTCTCAATCTTTCCCAGCGTCAGGGTCTTTCCAGTGAGTCAGCTCTTCGCATCAGGTGGCCAAAGTATTGGAGCTTCAGCATCAGTTCTTCCAATGAATGTTCAGGATTGATTTCCTTTAGGATGGACTGGTTGGATCTCCTTGCTGTCCAGGGGACTTTAGGGTACTAATATGGCCCCTCCTTGAGTCACTCTTTTTTGTTGCTTTGAAAACACTTCACCTCTCTCTCTCTCTCTCCAGTCTTAGGACCAGTGCCATTTCCTCTGCTTCATAGTTTCTTCCCTCCACTGTGTATAACAGTCTCCTTCTCTTTCAGATCTCAGTTGAAAGATTATCTATTCAGAGAGGCAGTCTTGACCATCCTATTCAAAATAGGTCCTCCCAGCAGTCTTCATGGCATTTGCATCTCTCTATCTAGTTTTCTTCACACTGTTCATCATACTAATTATTTGTGCTTTATGCACTTTTGGTCTTTCTTCCAGAATAAAATGTGTGTGTGTGTGTGTGTGTGTGTGTGTGTGTGTGTAATTCATGAAATCCGGGACCAAGTCAGTCTTAATTATTGTTTTCCCAATAAAATAAATGGCTTATTGGTAGACTTTTCAGTGCTCTTGTCTGCAGGTGGAGCCAGAGAGAAGAATGAATTTAACAATACCTCCCATGAGAAGGTAGGGCAGTTCCGTTTCCTGCCAGTGAATCTATAGCAGAATCCTAGGACAGTTCCTTATCTGGATGCATGTGCCCCATTTTGGACCGTGGTCTGTTTCATGATATATGGTGCTGGTAAAGGTACAAATTGGGCAAGTATCATCTTAGAGATCTTAAAGGTTCTCTTTGACTTAATTGACATGGAGTGTAGTATCACAGGGTCACTGGTGGCTTAGACAGTAAAGACTCTGCCTGCAGTGCTAGGCGACCCGGGTTTGATCCCTGGGTCAGGAAGAGCCCTGGAGAAGGAAATGGCAACCCACTCCAGTATTCTTGGCCTGGTAAATTCCACAGAGGAGCCTGCTGGGCTACAGTCCAGGGGGTTTGCAAAGAGTCAGAAAAGACTGAGCAACTAACACTTTAGTGTTACAGGAAGAAGAGCTAAAATGTATCAAGTATATATTATGTGCCTACCAGGATGCCAGGTATCGCTTGCATCGCTTGCTTAATACTTAAAACAACCCTTTGAGTACCGTGGACAATTCCATCAATGCTGATATAGCTAGCAAGACCTGAGTTATAAACTAGGTAGTCCAACTCTAATTCTCAATCTTTTAACAACACCCATAAATGCATTTGCCTTAAAGAGCCTCCTCTTAAATTGTTTTGTTTTTACTGAGGCAAAGATGGTATGATCACAGCACTCTTAAGTCACCCAAATAATACTTCATATAATTTCATTGGATATCTCTTGATCACTCTTTGATACAGCAGGAAAAATCCATAGATTCATGAGAAAAACCCTGAAAAGCTAAATGCACATAAAACAGTAGGTGGAGGGCAGTGACATAAAGACTGATACACTCTGTCTTTTGCCTTAAAATTCATTCTGGTACTGATGGTCAGAACCAATAATAGTTTCCCTACATCCCTAGGACTGAGCCAATATCTGTTTCTAGAATACCTTCAGGGTAATCTTTTGAGAGATGACAAATTGGCTAGACTATATTCCTCTTGAATGTGTTAATATTCTCAATTTAGAGGGTTGGGAAGAAACCATCTGGTTTATCATATTCTTACTGTGGATTAAACCCTAACTTGATGGGGAAAGTATCTCATTTAATTTCTGTAACATAAGCCAAGCAATTGTTACTCCATTATGTGGTGGTATAACCTGATGCATAGAAGGCTTTAAGTCATTTTATGTTTTAGATCCTGCACTAATGGCCAGTGTGTTGACCCACTCACCCTGCTCGTTTGTGATACCACCTGCCCAAATAGCTCTAATCTCCTAAGTAACATGCACAGTACAGGCATTAGAAAGAAAGGCTTTGAATTCAAACTATGCTTGTCTATCTTGGTTCCCCCGTTTCCTAGCAAGGAGTACCTGAGTACAGTTTTGATTTTGCTATGGTTTGGTTTTCTCATCTATAAAGTGGCAATAATCAGAATTTAAGAGTTGTTCCAAGAGTCAGATGAAATATTATATGTGAAACCATGGTGGACACAGGGGAGATGCTCAAATGATGGTTGTTCTCCATGGACCCCATTGTTGGCACCAATGTCTGAGGCATAAGCTGCACATGACCTGTCCCCAGCTCTGGCATCACCATGGGGCTGATTTCACTCAAGACTTCGGGCAGCTTGGAGATTGCTCAGGGGGCCAGCTGACTGTTTCTTAATACTTTAAATGTTGTACTGCTTTTTTTTTTTCCTTCTAGGCAGTAATTTACCTTTGACAGTGATGGATTATTATTCAGCTTTGATTCATAGCAGCGTTGCCATATAAGGAGAGAGTAGCATATCAATGAGGAGAGGTGCTGTTTTAAATATGGGAAATATTTTCAGTAATTTCCTAATTAGCATGAACAGAGAGGAAAGCCATTTGCTGAGCTCTGTGAGGGGGCACGTTCTAATTCCTGTTATGCATATGGAAGACTGAATTCCCTCTCCTATAGTGATTCATTCAATGCATGCTGTCTCATGGGATCCATCCCCCAAACACGCACCCAAGTGTGCCGAGTGGGGACAGGGAGCCAGAAGCGGCTCCATCCTGGTGCTGATGCTGAGTCGGAATGAGACCCGAGGAGATGTCAGAAATCTCACTCTGAGCTGCTGCTTCTGGTAAATGTGAGAATGATCTTTGACCTTCCCTACTCCAGGGGAAACTTACAAGGATTTGAATCCAAAAGGAACCCAGAGTTGATGTACAACAAGTGATTATTAACTTGGTTTTGTTCTAATCACCATCGTTGTCTGGTTTGTTCCATGAAATCAAAGCCAGTGGTAAGTCAGAATATTTGCGTTTTGTCACCAGGGAATCAGGAAAAGATACGTGATTGAATAATGTCTGTCTTAAAAAAAAAAAAACAACAAAATGAGTACCTACTTCAGTGGCTTTAGGATCATGATCATCCATATGAAAATATCATGCCTTTCCAATATGTAGCTCAAGGAGGTTTCCGGAGATGTTTGAAGGGGCTACCCTGAGTGTTGGGATTCCCTCGTAGCTCAGTTGGTTTAAAAAAAAAAAAAAATCTGCCTACAATGCAGGAGACTGGGGTTCGAGTCCTGAGTTGGGTATACCCCTGGAGAAGGAAATGGTAACCCACTTCACTGTTCTTGTCTGGAGAATCCCATGGACAGAGAATCCTGGACGACGACAGTCCGTGGGGTCCCAAGAGTCGGACACGACTAAGCGACTAAACCACCAGCATTCTGAGTGTTAGCATGATAGAGATGGAAGAAGTCCTAACTCTTCCATGCACCCTTTGAGCAGTTCAGGAAATGCAGGCTGAAAGATGTGAAGGGAACTTCTCTGGGTCGTAGAACTGAGTCTTAATGTTAGTCTTAATGAGTCAATGCCAGCCAAGATTCTTGCAGAAAATAATGATAGGACCCCAGGCCATATTATCTTAACTCTAAGATTCAGTGGATGGTTTTATTACGCTCAGTTCCTGAGAAATTTTAGTCCTGTTGCTCTTTGAATGTAGAGGATATCAGTCTTTAGAACCTGTCCATCACTGCTCATTTCATTATGGATCACAACACTCTACCTGACACATGTTGAAACACTCAACCTTACAAAGTTGAAACGATGCTTGGTGTCATGGATGATTTTGTGGTAACATGACTAGACCATGGTGCCCAGATATTTAATTCAACATAATTCTGAGTGTTTCTGTGAAGTTGTGTTTGTGTAATGAGATTAACGTTTAAATTCATAAGTTTTAGTAAAGGAGATTACCCTCCATAAAATAGGTGAACCTCATTCAATAAGTTGAAGGTCTTCATAGAAAAAAAAAGAAAAACACTGACCTCCTCTGAGCAAGAATGAATTCTGCCAGCAGACTGCTTTTGGACCCCAACTGCAGTCTGTCCCTGGGTCTTCAATTCACTGTTCATCCTTGCAGATTTGGGAAAACTACCCGAGAACAGATGTATATCCTGTTGATTCTGTTTCTCTCCTGAACCCTGATTAATACAGATTTTGATCCTGGGGAGTAGGGTCATTCTATACTCAGTGCCTAGGAATGTGGAAGTGTTTTTGGAACTGGGTGATTGGTAGAGGCTGGGAGAGTTTTTGAAGCACATATTAACTGAGAAGAAGCCTAGACTGCTTTGGAGAGACTGTTGGTAGAAATAAGAACATCAAAGAAAAGGATGACTCAAGTGGTGATTCATCACTTTCATGAGTCAGGACTCAGATGGAAATGAGGTGCATGCTATGGGAGGAAAGGCAGGCCTGGTTATAAAAATGCAAAGACCTTCGCTTGAGTTGTGTTCCAGCATTTTGTGGAAGGTAGAATTTGTAAGTGATGTTGGAAATTACTTGAGGAAATTTCTAATCACAGCATCGAAGGCATGATGTGGTTTTGCCCCAATTTAGGATAAAATGCCAGTAGAGAAAGTAAAGAATTGATGAGCAAAAAGAAACCAGGACTTGGATACTTGTAAAACTCTCAGTGTATCCATGTTGGAATAAAAGAAATGAGAACACATTTTCTGGAGACAACAGCAAGGGGGTGGCTGAGTAGTCATTTGATAAAGAGATTATAATGTGACTCATGGACCAATTAAGGTGTTGGCAGAAGACAGAAGTAGAAATGGGGTTGCACCAGCAGAAATACACCCAGCTTGGGCTATCGGGGGGACAGATCTGGGATAAAATGAAGGAAGACAGTCAGATTTCTGAGCCTTTAGTGAGTGAACAATACAGGTGTCTAGCTGTGGCCATGTCTTGTCCTTCAAGAAATGGGAAAGATAGAATACCCCAAAGGTGATTCAGAGATCGGCAAAGGTGCCTCTGCCACTGTGAGCATAGGCCCAAGGAGTGAGGCTGTTTCCTCCTTGATTTCAGAAGGCAGGGCTACCTCTTATGTTTCAGCAGATCAGCACTGCCAACCCAGTGCACCTGGAAGGTGGGACCACCGTCCTGGTGGTCCTAGACCTAAAAGCATCAAACCAAAGAGAATTATTCTCAAGCCTTAAAAATCAAGTGGAATTTGCCCTAGTAGGCTTTCAGACTTGCTGATGACCCTGATTTTGTTTGTTTGTTTTCCCTCTTTTTCTGATTCTTCACTTTGAAAAGGAAATATCTGTCTTCTGCCATCTCACCATTGTATTTTAAAAATAGATGATGAAGGAAAGTTACAAGGCTCAAAATAGCCTGGAGTTAAAACTCCCCTCCAAGTCCTCCCCACCATTCTATGCAAAACAAAGAACTCTCTCACCCAAAGAAGAAAAAAAAAATGGACCTTAAGGTTGATTACACCCAGCTCCCAACCGGTCCAGCCTCTGGCCGATCTCCAGAATTCTTTGCCCCAGCCGTTTAAGAAAATAACTACTCCGAACAACCTTGGAGAAGAATAGGCCCCCTTAAGACAGTAGATTTCCACATACATGCCTATATATACTTACTCTTTCCTTGGGTTAGTGCAGCAGCTCACGAATCTGACTGCTGCCCCTCCTCGCCTCACTAAAGGTGATCTATTCCTGTAAATTGCCAGTCTCCTCCTTTTTCCAAACTTCACCTTCTCTAACTCCCTTACTCTAGAGATAATGTGTCTGATTTCAAAGGTTCATAGCTGTAAGGAATTTTATCTCATGATGAATTATACCTTGAGTTGTTCCCACATTTGATTTAGATGAGAAAGTGAAAGTCATTCAGTTGTGTCCGACTCTTTGCGACCCCCTGGACTATACAGTCCATGGAATTCTCCAGAGCAGAATACTGGAGTGGGTAGCCTTTCTCTTCTCCAGGGGATCTTCCCAACCCAGGGATCGAACCCAGGTCTGCCACATTGCAGGAAGATTCTTTGCCAGCTGAGCCACAAGGGAAGCCCAAGAATGCTGGAGTGGGTAGCCTCTCCCTTCTTCAGGGGATCTTCCTAACCCAGGAATTGAACCAGGGTCTCCTGCATTGCTGGTGGATTCTTTACCAACTGAAAAACTATCAGGGAAGCCCTTCGATGAGATCAGACACTTAAATATGATGCTGACGTGGTTTAAAACTTTGGGAGTTGTCAGGATGGGCGAATTTATTTTGCACAGGAAGATGTGAAGCTTGGAGGGCAGAGTGTTCTGTTCTCAGCACCTCAGAATGTAACTATAATTGGAGACAGGACCTTTAGAAAGTGTGAAAGTGTTAGTTGCTCAGTAATGTCCAACTCTAGGCAACCCCATGGACTATAGCTGCCAGGCTCTTTGCGACCCCCTGGACTATACAGTCCATGGGATTCTCCAGGCAAGAACACTGGAGTGGGTTGCCATCTACTCCTCCAGGGGATATTACTGACCCAGGGATTGAACCCAGGTCTCCCACATTGCAGGCAGATTATTTACCGACTGAGCCAGAAGGTTAAGTTAAAATAAGGCCATTAGAATAGGGATGAGCAGTATAGAGAAAAGACCATGGTGTGAAACAGAGAGAAGGTGGCCATGTACAAGCCAAGAAGAGAGGTCTCAGGAGAAAGCACACCTGTTTATACTTTGTTCTGGGTCTGCTATTTTGTTACGGCAACCCTAGGAAACTAATACACTTGGAAACTTTCCCATTCTATAATTCTGGACTGTTCACTTGCTAGACTTGGTTGTATCTGTCACATCTGCTTCGACAGACATGATGCTTCATACTGCAAAAGTGGAACGTCGTGACCCGCAGTATTCCATCTACTCTGGAATCATGAGGTGTCGTCTGAGGCGAGTGCATGAAAGATTTATGCTTACTTGGAATCACATCCACGGCTTCCCAGGTGGCGCAGTGGTAAAGCAATCTGCCTGAAATGTGGGAGACCCAGCTTCCATCCCTGAGTTGAGAAGATCCCCTGGAGAAGAAAATGGCAACCCATTCCCAGTATTCTTGCCTGGGGAGCCTGGCAGGCTACAGTCCATGGGGTCGCAGAGTTGGATAAGACCTAGTGACTAAATAATAGCAAAATCACATCCAGCTTTGATTTTATGTGTATGTTTGTTGTTGTTGAAGACCATTTTTGAGTTTTTACAATTAGTAAATACTGTCCATTTGAAAGAGAGAGATCACTATTCATACATAAGTTGACTTCACTTAAATATAACCCCAGGGGAAAGGATCCATTATAAGGATACTATAGCATATTATAATAAGTTTTCTTAAAATTGTGAGTTGGTTGTTACAATAACGAGAGATTTTTGTTTTATTTAGCGATTTTCTTTTCTTTCTTTGGGTGGCCATCAGAAACAGGATTATAGAAGTGTGGTATCTGTTTGCCTTATTAAGGATTTTAGAGGCTTATGGAAGAGAAATATGTAGATAACCAAAGCTTCCTTTGTACCAAAACTGAAACACTTGGTGATCTTAGATAGAAATGTCTTTAAAGCGCATTATATGAATCCTTGGCTTGGTATGTTAGAGAGTCGCCCTGCCTTAGATGTTGTGGGTGATTTGGGGTTTCATTATGAACTTTATTCTTCTGGTCTCTGAAAGTGAAGCGGATGTTCAGAAGATATTAAAAGGTTTGGCGCTGCTTGTCATTTCATTAAATGGCTTCATGTGGCTCACTATACCTTGAGTTCTTAGGAATAGTTTTATCACATTTTTTTAAACAAAATTTTTAAACTATTTTCAGCTGTTTCTTTTCCTTTCCATTCACTTACCTATAGCATTCCTTACTTGATTTTTTTTTAAATGACTGTGTGCTTAAATAATTGACTACAGTTTGTAAAGTAAGCACATGTAGGCTATGATGATAGATTAATTTTAGTGCATAAATTTTATAGCATTAGTGTTAGTTATTAGGTTGCCAGTGCTTTCCATTTGCTTGTTTCATTCAGATGAGGCTGCTGAGTGAACTTTAGGTAAAGTAGTTTTTATAGTAAGTATCATCAAACAAGGACATCTTTCCAAAAAGTGTCTATGATGTTTGAAGCCTTTGTGGAAGTGAAATATAGATGCTCTGTTTTGAGAAGGTATGATCATTTATTTAACGTGTGTAATTTTTCAAAATAAACATGAACTGAATTAGGGAGATACTATTAAGAACATTAATATGACAGACTTGACTTTAAACAATGGGCTTATGGTTGATAAATTGTTTCACTTGCCATAAACAAGAGATTCATTATTTAAAGATACCTCAACTCTAGATCATTCCATCACCATGTTCTTCCATTTTAATTTTTAAAAACTAGATGTTTTATATGTTTATTTCCATAAAATAAGGAATTCCAACATTATCATCCTTGGTCCCTACTAACACAACATACTCAAATGTACTCCAAGAAAAGACAGCACTTAAGGAATTATTTCCCTAGAAGAGGAGTTCCACAACTCAATTATTTCTGTTTTCCAGCCTCAAGGCCTGGTATTTGGGGCTTAATAAAATTGTTACAGAACTCAGGGTCAAAAGCCAGTAATTGAGAGGCAAATGTTGGTAGAAAGGAAAGATTCGGAAAAGCCAACAATCTGGGGAGAAGGTAGACCCTTGTCCAGAGACCAACTCTGAAAATTCTGCTCAGCCATGATAATTTTTTAAGGGGAAATGAGCTCAGTTGATGATTAAGGTAGGAGGTCAGGTTCTTTGTTATTTTCCCACTGTGTGCAGACTGCCGGCTTCTCATCTTTCTTTGGACCCTGTCTTGCCTGCATAAATTAACTAGGGGGAAACTGAGGGTAGAGAGGCAGTCATTCTTTAACTACTTAATTCTTCATTTTTACTTCTTCTAACCAGGAAAAGATCAACAGGTTAGGCAAGTCATTGTGTATATCCTAAAAAGCAAACAAACAAACAAACAAAAAAAAGGTTAAATGAGACCTAGGGGTCTCATTGCTGTGATTAAGGTTTAAGGGGAGCAGTTTACATAAAGTTACTTTGTGACAAACGTATCCTTTGGCTTGATTTCTTCTCTCCCCTCAGTCTAGCATGTTTTGAATATTTAAATTTCTTTTTCTTATTTATTCTACACTCAAACCTTTATTTGCAGACACTAACTGTATATTGCTATCACTAGCTTTTGTGGGAATGCTTGTTAATCAGATCTCTTGTTCCTTCCCCTCCTTTTTTAAAAACACATTTCCCTTATCACTCTTGTAACCATATAAGGGGACAAGCTCTACAACTTCCTTTTGGTGGATGGCTTTGCATGAAGCAAGTACTTGGTAATCAATAATTAAATAATCACAAATATTTTGTTAGCTAATTTTCTTTATTTTCTGTTTTTCCTGAATGCTGCACTTTTCTTTTTTGCTTTCTTTCTAGAGTCTAAATATAAGTGTCTACTTTCTTGCCTTTGTTAAAGAATGAGCTTCAAGCTTAGGTCAAATGAGACATTGTTATGCTACTATTCTACCTCAGAGCTTCTTAATGTTCATCTCTTAGCTATAAGAAGATGTAAATTAGAAGAAATAACTTTATCAGGGTGCAAAAGGAGGGTGATATAAAGGGACTGCTATCATTTCCATCCTTAATCAAGAAAAAGCTCCTGTTGGTTGTCAGTGGTTAAGAACTTAGGGTCACAGAAGCTGTCATGTCCATGACGACGCTGAAAATTTCCTCTTATCTCCACTTTAATTTCACTAACGATTAAGTTTTGCTTCAACAAAGCCTGTGACCAAAAAACAAAACACACACATACACACACAAAAAAAATAATAGTTCACTTGACGGTTAAGCATATGTTCCGAGTCTTGAAAACAGGAATCCTGTTATGTGGTCCATTTCGCTGAAGGGGAGTGTCTAGGTTGTGTATGTTGTGTAATGTTGTGTTGTGTGTGTTATGGAAAGTTGTGTCACGGTGGCTGTAGAAGCCAAATGCTTTAAATCTCACTAGAATTGCCTTACGTTGTTGATCCTATGTTGACAATGACTGAATTTGCTTTCCCAGTTGACAAATAATTTCATGGTATCTGTAGGTTGTTTGAATCAAAAAACACAAGAAGACAAACCAACAAAATTCCAATCCCACAAATGTCATTAAAACAAAGAGTTGTTGGTATTATTAATAGGAAAGAAATTAATACTGAGATTTTTTATATTTTTAGAGTTAAACAAATTTCTGGACTTCCCTGGTGGCTTAGCAGTAAAATATCTGCCTGCAATGCATGAAATGCTGGAGACAGGGGTTTGATCCCTGGGTTGGGAAGATCCCCTGGAGCAGGAAATGGCAATCCACTCCAGTATTGGTGCCTGAAGAATCCCATGGACAGAGGAGCCCGGCAGGCTACAGTCCATGGGGTCGCAAAGAGCTGGACATGACTGAGCGTCTAAACAGCACTAAAGAGAATATTCAGTTACATTAAGTTTGGTTTGTAGTATTCTTTAGAAGGATGGTTTGAAGCAGACTTTTTTTTTTTTTAATTTATTTTTGGCCACACTGTGTGACTTGCGGGATCTTAATCCCCTGACCATGGATTGAACATGTGCCCTCGACAGTGGAAGTGTGGCGTCTTAACCATTGGACCACCAGGGAATTCCCTACATTTTCTTTCTTTAATTGATAAGCTTTCTATAATATTTCTATGAATAAGAGACTTGCCTTTCTAGGTTTTTCTAGACTATAGCAAGAAAAAAGTTACTGAAAATGATAGTGAATTTTTTCTTAAGCAAAAGGAACATCCATGAAAATATTTAGACATTAGCTTGATTTTAGTTATTTTGTTTTTTAATAACTAACATTTGAATACATAGATGATTTAAGTAATATATTACTTGTAGGTGGATCCCTTTCATAAAATGGATGCCAAGAGTCCAATTACCATCTCACTTTCTTTATCTTGTCTGTCTGTCCTTAATGTCTAAAGTGCCCCTTTGGTTGGTTTTCCCTTTCCTGAACTCTAAAGAAATATACAAACTACATTCTCTATGAGATTATTTGCATTTAGTATTATAAAGTTAAATATAAAATTATGCAGTTTCTAATGATAAGGAATCTAACTAAATCTTTGACGTCTCTTCAGAACAGCTCTGAAGACTTGAGTTCAGTATGTTTCTAAAGAAAATGAAATGATGTATTAAACATGCTTTTATACTCCAACAACACTTTACATTATAATAAATTTTTTGACATGCTAGATGTATTTACCTAATGGCTAAGTATGATATTTTTCCTAAACTCCTAGAAGTTCTACTTATACTGTAATATTTTGGTTACTCTTCAGAAAATCCTCTGAGAGAGCCAAGTATTATTATGTTTATTTTTCAGTGAGAAAATCTGTCATCTCTGGAAAGAATTGATTTGCTAAGAATTACAGATAGTGACTATGATAAAAAAAAATTTCTCCATTCACTATTTGCTATTCCAACCATTGGTACACCCTGGCAGAATTCTAATTTTTAAAGTGTGTGCCTTGTGCAAGTTGTGTCGAGTGGAATATTTTATTCAGATGTACTTGTCCAGGATAATTCTGACAGATCAGAATTTTGTCCCCATCTCCAACATCAAAATTGTCGGTTACATTTTTGTGATCTTAGTTCTGCATCTTTCACGTACATTTTTTAATAAAGGGACTTTCCTTTGTCCTGTTTTCATTGTATTTTTCAGCAATTTTCTTTTTAAAGTTTCTGACAGCAGAATCTTAGAGTGTGGTTTTGGCACTTTTCCTCTTTCTTGGAAAGACCATTTCAGATTTGTTTCTCTGTCTGGTCTCCAGGTTTTGTATTAGGGAGTGATATTCAAGGAGTGGGCCCAGTGAGGCTCAGAGTTGTGCCCAGGGCATAAAAAGAGGAACTGAGTTGGAACTAGACGCCTGACAGCTCACCATATTGCCCAGTGATGGTTGGGAGCTCATTTTTAATCACAGGAAAGAAACTGGCTGAGGACTCGGGCCATGCTGCAGGGGCTGTCAGACAGAAGCTCCTGGAGAAGTCGGTGTATGTAGAGATAAGGAAAGGATGTCAAAACATTTTTTCCTAGCAGAATTTCGGAGGAGTGTGAACATTTCTATTTGGCTGGCGGAGGCTCATTCTATTAAGTAGGAGAAAAGTCTTGATTTAGAGACAAGCTTGAAAGTAACTTCTGCCTGATATTTAGGGAGGTGGTACTTGGCCATATCTCCATCTGGCTGCTCCTCTCTGGGCCTTTGGGACCACCTCCACCTAGCTTGTTCATTTCAGTCCTCAGTTTACCTGGGTTCAGTAGAGATCAGGAAATTAGATTATTTCACAGGTGTATTAAGCATGGTGTGTCTATGAACATGTTAATTGAAATGCCAAAAGTAATGGTGGCCATCTCCTACTCGTCCTCTCGTCAAGAGAGGAATTTCTCATTCATTAATGAAGGTGATATTAGCTACTACTATCAGAAGCTATTCTTTGACCAAGTATTTACATTCAGGTACCAGTCCAGGTGCTAAAGTTAGAGTGGTGACCACATGGGCAAACACATCTCTTCTCCCTGCTCTCATGCAAATTCCACAAGTGGAAAACAGGGCAGATATCAACCCAAATCATCATAATGGTGGATGTTTAATTACAAAATGAAATTGGTTTTCTTTTTTGTTTTGTAATTTCTAAATGTATTTTATATTGAAATATAGTTGATTTTAAGTGTTGTGTTAGTTTCACGTGTATAGCAAAGTGATTCAGTTACACATAATACATATATGTTGTTTTCAGATTCTTTTCCCATATAGATCCTTACAGAGTATTGAGTTCCCTGTGCTATACAGCGGCTTCTTATTAATTATCTATTTTATATAAAGTAGTGTGTTTATGATAATCTCAGACTCCTAGTTTATCCCTTCCTATCTCTTTAGTAACCATAAGTTTCTTTCCTATATCTGTGAGTCTATTTCTGTCTTGTAAATAAGTTTATTTATATCACTTTTTAAATTACACATATAAATGATACCATATATTTGTCTTTTTCTTTCTGACTTACTTAGTATCATAGTTTCTAGGCCTATCCAGGTTGCTGCATATGGCATTATTTCATTCTTTTTTGTGGCTGAGTAATGTGGAATTAGTTTTCCAAAGACAGGAAGTGTGGTTCTATAAGGGGAGTGAGTGAAGTTGCTTAGTCGTGTCCGACTCTTTGCAACCCCATGGACTGTAGCCTGCCAGGCTCCTCCATCCGTGGGATTTTCCAGTAGCCAATGGTTAATTCCCCTCAAGCTGACTCTTGGATTGCTACCCAGAGGGGGAGATAGAATGGAGCAGATAAAGGAGGGGTGGAAGAACATAGCAGGTAGAAGCATGTAGCTGAGCCAGGAGGATGGAGGGAGGGAAAGACTGGTGTGAAAGGCTGGAGAAGGTTCAGATGGCCAGTCACGCTGGGTCTTTCAGGTCATTCAAGGCACATGATCTTTGTCTAAGGACTTTGGAAGTCCGTAAGGGATTTCTAAGCAGCAAAGATCTTTCTTGCCAAAGTGTGAAGAACAGTTTGATGTGGGTGTCAGAACTAAAGGGAGACACTGGTGGAAAAGTCTGTTGCAACAGTTGGGGGAAAGACGATGCTTATTTAAATTAGAGCACTATAGTCAGACATGAATGTATCAAGAAATATTTTAGTCTGATGGGTGGAATAGGTTGAAAATGGAGGTGAGAGAGAAAAGGAGGGGAAAACATAATTCCTACCTATATAAGTTTTTAAAATTGTTTTATAGAGATACAAATTACATGTCACAAAATTGATCCATTTTTAAGTGTACCACACAAAGTTTAGTCTGTTTTTAGAGTTGGACTGCCAACGTCACAGCCTGATTCTAAAATACTTCCATCACCCTAAAAAGAAACTTCATGCCCATATATAGTCACTCGTCATCCCTATCTCTGGCCCTCGGCAACAGCTAATCTGTATAGATTTGCCTTTTGTGGGCATTTTGTAAAAATGGAATCACACAATCTGTGTTCTTTTTGTCTGGCTTCTGTCACTCACCAAACTGTTTGAGGTGCATCCAGGTTGTGGCTTACCTATGCAATTAGAAACCTGGTCAGACCTTTCTTTTCCAGGGGCAGCACCAGAGAAGAGGCGGGGTTGGCAGTGAGGAGGAAGAGATGATGAGTTAGGTTTTGGACACATCAAGTGTCAGATGCCTTTTTGGTAATTAAAGCTCTGAGCATGGATAAAAAACACACGAGGAAAAATATGACTTGGGCAGGACCTCAGGGTATTCCAACCTTTTCATAATCAATCCAGGGACGAATCTGAAGGAAACCAAGAAGAAATATCCCTTGAAATGAAGGACAAACAAAAACAAAATAACATTTCAAGGAGAAGGGAGTTGTTAAATGTGTCAAATGATATAAATTTGTCAATTAAGCAGAGGTTGAAAATGTTCATTGGCGCTATCATCATGGAAACCATTGGTGATGTTGGTGGGATCTGTGTTGGCTGAATGTAGATTATGCAGGTTGAAGATTGAGTTGCAAGGAATAATAAATGTAGGTCACTCTTGTGAAGGAGGAGAAATGTAGTGGGGTGTAGATCTGTATACTGTTTCGATTAACACGATAGAGATTTAATCACAGGTAAATATTGACCAGAAGCAGCAGTACAGGAAAACTGAAAAGCTATATGTTATAGAAAGGAAAGGTGAACATGATAGGTGAGTATCCTGGACGAGCAGGAGGAGTTGGACCAGATGCACACTTGCAGGAAGAAGATGATGGGCCACCTCCAGTAGGAAGAAACTGGAGAGAGATGGGGGCAGATTGATGTTTGACTTTAGGACTTGTGTTTCAACTCTGTTGGCACATCTGTGTTGCTGCGGCTGAACTGTTTACTTTAAGGCAGTTGGCTGGATTTAGTCATTGGTTGTGACCACAAAGTCATGGTTGAGTGTGTACAGAGGATCAGCAAACCCAGCTTCATTAGCTTGAAACCCACAATCATTTTAGAAAGTGTGTGACTCACACATGACAACAACTAAAAGTTGTTGATTTGACTATTACTCTGAAGAGAATCTACTCTTTGACCAATTATTTACATTCAGGTACCAGCCTGGGTGCTCAAGATACAGTGGTGACCACAAGGACGAAAGTATATGTCAAACCCACTCTCCTGCAAATTCCATGGGTAGAAAAGGGGGGATGGGGTGTTAACGCACATCATCAGAGAGGCAGATGTTTAATTACAAAATGGGAAAAGGTTTCCTTTTGTTGCCGTTTTGTTTGTTTTTCTAATTTAGTTGGCAAAATTTCAGTTTTTATGAACTTTCCCTGTGTTTTCTCATTGCTTTCATCCCTTTTCTCTTCTTTCCTTGGATAAATCCTGCTCCCCCCGCCCCCTGCCCGAGCCCCCCCGCCCCCACTAGCTTCCAAGCATTCAGCAATTTTTTGAGACTCCTTGCTGGGAAATAGGAATTCAACCAGTTTAGTCTAAGGCAGGATGTGAATAACACTGCTGTAAGCACCTCAGTCGTTTGAATCAGCATTTGGCTCCTTCAAATCCGTTTACTTTAATCATGACAATTGATCTACAAATCAAGTTGAAGAAAGAGCTTGGGGATTGGTTCAGACAGATAGCTTCGGTAAATGAAATGTTTCTCCAGTTCACACACCGCAGGTCCAATTATGAGGAAGGCAGGATTCCGTTTCCTTCAATACTGTCCTCCCGTCACTTGCAAGTCCACATATTAGCATACAGTTCAGACCAGAGGCCTGATAAGCACTTGCCTTATGTCTATCATTGCACTGGGAAAGAATCTTGGTTTTTGTTATCCTTCGTGAAAACTGGGTATTAGCCTTGCTCTCCGTTAATTCACCCTCATGGAAGCTTGTCTCTTTGATTTATCATAACTTAACTGACCAAGATGACAAATCTCCCGACTAAACAAACCACACGTGATTCAGTGACCTCAGCTTACTGGTTGGGAAAACTTTGTGTTCTCTGGGCTGAAGACTTAAACCATTGTTGTAAATATATTTTAATTATATCTGTGCTGGCATCATCTAGCCAGAGGAAGCAATTTTTCAGAAGCCCATTTCATCTCCCTTGAAACTTTTGGTCTTAATGTTGAAAAGCTTTTGAGATAGGTAGCTTGGAGGGAGGGAGAAGGCAAGGGCACCCCACTCCAGTACTCTTGCCTGGAGAATCCCATGGACAGAGGAGCCTGGTGGGCTGCAGTCCATGGGGTTGCTAAGAGTCAGACACCACTGAGCGCCTTTACTTTCACTTTTCACTTTCATGCCTTGGAGAAGGCAATGGCACCCCACTCCAGTACTCTTGCCTGGAGAATCCCAGGGACAGAGAAGCCTGTTGGGCTGCTGTCTATGGGGTCGCACAGAGTCAGATACGACTGATGTGACTTAGCAGCAGCAGCAGCAGCTTGGAGGGAGAAATGGAGGAAAGCAGAAGCTACAGGAGCGAAGGAGCCGTTTATAAACAGCATGTCGAAGGCCTGCTTTCATTCCCAAGCAGCAGGGCATTATTAATATGTAACAGTTAATACCCTATATTGCTTCTCAGCTATGACTTATTAGTGGGAATATTGCATGATTTTGGAAAAAAAAAAAAATACGTGAATCATGGCAATGCAAACATCTCATTTTCTCATCCTCCTGCCCCCACCCTATGTTTCATAAATGTCCATGCTGGAAGGCCAGAATGTCTAATATTTCAACTGAATCTTTGTGCAAGTGAAAATATCAAATTGGGGAGGTGTAAACATTGTCTTGCCCCACTCAAACCCAAGATAACATTAAACAAGAGACACAAGTTAGTACTTCACCTTTCATTGTAAATCCGGTTGGTTGAATCCATGGGTGTGGATCTTGCAAATACAGAGGGATGACTCTGGGACTTGAGAATCTCCAAATTTTGGTATTCATAGTGGGTCCAGGAATCTGTGCCCCACAGATTGCAAGAATGGATGCATGCTAAGTTGCTTCAGTCCTGTCCAACTCTTTGTGACCCTATGGATCATAGTCTGCCAGGCTCCTCTGTTCAAGGGATTCTCCAGGCAAGAATACTACAGTGGGTTGCTATGCCCTCCTCCAGGGGATCTTTCCAACCCATAGATCAAATCCATTTCTCTAACGTCTCCCGGATTGGCAGACAGGTTCTTTACTTCGGGCACCACCCAGGACGCCTGCTGATCCCAAGGGATGACTCTAATTGACTGCATGTTTTGGTAGGGCATTAAGCTATGTATTCTAATATTAGTTTTCAGAGATACTTGTTTTTATCTCTTGTTGACTTATGTTAGGCTTGTAAGATGTGAAATGCTTCTATTAACCCCTTTATATTTCTAGTTCAGCATGAACCAATGACTTAACTCTTTCTTCTTCTGTGAAGCTATATTTAACATCTCTTTCTTGAACTTCCCATCGTTATACTCACTCACTGGAGGTTTCCATCTTGCCTACTAGGCTAAGAGCATCTTGAGGTCCGATGGTATCCTCAGGCTTAGCAAAAAAAGGAAAAAAATACCTGTATGCATATACCGTGGCTGCTCAGTAAAGGGTGATTGATCGAATGCATGCATGTGAAAATTAAACGATTGGGCCGAATCATTGTGAAATTGAACAGATATTGTCTGTTGGGGAGTGAAGATGGGTAAATATGACCTTTTAAAAATAGATAAAAAATAAAACCAGGAACTCTATAATAGGGGCTCATACAACTGTTATATAATAGGTGGTAGGACCAGAACAGTAGAGAGAAAGACTTCTTTAGGCATTCTTAGCTGCTCTGGGTGCTTTACCATAAGCTTGCTATCAGGGGATGTGTCTCATTTGTGTTCTGGTGCTTAGCACATTACCTGCTATTTGGTGGTTATTGTTCAGTCACCACGTCGTGTCCGACTCTTTGCCACACCATAGACTGCAGCACACCAGGCCTCCCTGTCCTTCACAATCTCCCGGAGTTTGCCCAAGTTCATGTCCATTGACGCGGTGATGCCATCCAACCATCTCATCCTCTGTCACCCTGTTCTTCTGCTTTCAGTCTTTCCCAGCATCAGGGTCTTTTCCAATGAGTTAGCTGTTCACATCAGGTGGACAAAGTATTGGAGTTTCAGCATCAGTCCTTCCAAAGGGTATTCAGGGTTGATTTCCTTTAGGATTGACTGGTTTGATCTCCTTGCAGTCCAGGGGAATCTCTAGAGTCTTCTCTAGACCACAGTTTGAAAGCATCAGTTCTTTGGTGCTCTGCCTTCTTTATGGTCCAACTCTCACACCTGTACATGACTATGGGAAAAGACCATAGCCTTTACTATATGGACCTTTGTCAGCAAAGTGATGTCTTTGCTTTTTAATACGCTGTCTAGGTTTGTCATAACTTTTCTCCCAAGAAGCAATCATCTAATTTCATGGCTGCAGTCACTGTCCACAGAGAGTGAAAAAGCTGGCTTAAAACTCAATATTTTAAAAAAACTAAAATCATGGTATTCAGCTCTATCACTTCATGGCAAATAGAAGGTAAAAAGGTAGAAGCAATGACAGGTTTCCTCTTCTTGGGGTCTAAGATCACTGCTATATGGTAGGTGCTCAATAAAAGTGATGTCTGATGGCTGGAAGCAGGCAGGCAGTCTGACATGAAAGTGCTCTATGGAAAAGTTTACAGGGATCACAAAATGTGATTGCCCAAGGCAGTCAAAATAAGTCCGTCTATGTAGAGGGGCTTAGTGTCAGGAATAAATTCTAAGGACTTCATCGCTTCTGGGCGCTGCCTGACGAAGGCTAAAAGCAAAAGTGCCCTCCCTGGCTAGCCTGCAGCCTGCTTGGCCCTGAGATGTTGCTTTTGTGCTGAGGGCTGCTTTCATTAAGTGTTTGTACAAGGGATCTCAAGAAGAGGAGAGCTCTCAAAGGCAGATCACAATGGGCTGAACCCCAGGTAGAGGCAACCGAGTGTGGTGTGGGAGAGAAAAATGAACTCCTTTTAGGAGGGAACCTCTCAAGTTATCCACAACCAAAGCTTCACAGCATTTGTCTTGATTTTTGAAGTTTCTGTGCAAGGGCAGATGGAAGACAAAAAAGAAGGTGAAAAGAAACATTTAAAGTCACCTCTCTCCTAATTCAGAATTAAACCATTTGGATTAAATTACCCCCACTCTTCCCATCATTAGAGTCTATTTCATGAACATAGACTATTCTCCTGAGCTTTATAGACTTCCTGATATTTTACCTATGAGCAGATAGCATCTTGTGCTTTATTTGATGTCTTAACAAAGAAAAACCTTGTGTTTGAGAGACTGATTCATGCTTATTCAATGTGATTTCCTTTCTTAACTTCAGCATTAAATAAGTGTGGGAGACATGATGATCTGTGATAACTCACATTCTACTTAATATTTAAAGTCTGACTGTTTTGTAAATATATACATAGATAAAATATGGGTTTAAATACAAAAGAGACTGCAATGGAATAAGGCTTTCTTCTCAGCTGGTGAGAGACAGCTACTACTGGTGTGTTATGAGTATATTAATCCTCATTGGTAGATATAAATGCATTGGTCTCCCATAGCCAATTATAAATGTTTTATGGGAAGTCCCCTCTCTCAATTTCTGCAGAGCCTCACTGAGGTAAAGATATCATAGCCTAGCTTACCTGAGGCACATAGAGAACTAGGTAAATGAAGAGAGTTCCAAAGTGGGGGTGAACTTGGAGATAAGGGCAGCCCATAAACTTATCATTCCTACAAGCCAAAGTCATTTTTATTCTTTTTATTTTTTAGCCTCACTGCACTGCATGTGAGATCTTAATTCCCTTTCCAGGGATTGAACCCGTGCCCCCCTGAAGTGGGAGCGTGGAGTTCTCATCCTTGGATAGCCAGTGTGCATGGTCGGTTGCTAAGTCATGGATGACCCTTTTTCGACCCCGTGGACTATAGCCCATCAGACTCCTCTGTCCATGGGATTTCCCAGGCAAGAATACTGGAGTGGGTTGCCATTTCCTTCTCCAGGGGATCTTCCTGGCCCAGGGATTGAACCTGAGTCTCCTTCATTGACAGGTAGATTCTTTACCACGGACCCACCTGGGAGGCCCTCTGGACCACCAGAGAAGTCGCCAAAGTCCTTTTTTTGAAGTTCAGAGACCTTGTGCTGTTCAGATCTAAGCAGAATTGTGACATGTGCTTGTGAGCAGGAACACATTTCAGGACTGGTCTTACCAGCCCGGATGAAAGGGAAAATCCCCTGAGCTGCAGTGCTCCTCATATTTAATGACTAGTCGTCTTAAACATACATGGTTGACCTTCAGACCGTGTGAGGAGCAGGGGAGTCCACTCTGTGCATGGTCAAAAATCTGCATATAACACAGTTGGCTGTTGGCATCCACAGATTCAACTGACCACAGATTGTGTAGATTGGTAGTATTTACCATTGAAAAATATCTGCATGTAAGTGGACCCTCACCGTTCAAACCCCTATTCTATTGTTCAAGGGTCGGCTTTGAAAAAAATGCAAGTGTTAGTCTCTCAGTCATGCCCAACTCTTTTCAACCCCGTGGACTATAGCCTGCCAGACTTCACTGTTCATGGAATTCGCCAGACAGGAATACTGTAGTGGGTTGCTGTGTTCTCTTCCCTAGGGGATCTTCCCAACCCCAAGGATTGAACCTGGGTCTCCTGCACTCTATAATGTAGATACCTATATTTTCATGTTTTTATATGTTTTTATTAAACTTTTAATTTTGTACTGAGATATAGCCGATTAAACATTTTTGTGATAGTTTTGGGTGAACAGTGAAGGGATTCAGCCATACTTATACACATAGCCGTTCTCTCCCAAACTCTCCTTCCTTCGTGTATTTTTTTTTTTTTTCTTTAACAGATGAGAAAACTGCTTAACCTCCTTCTCAAAATGGATCTGTAGGCCATGAGCATCAGCATTACTTTGGAATTTGTAGATAGAGAAAATGCCACGATTTTCCCCAGAATGACTTCATCAGAACCTGCATTTTCACTCCATCCTTCCAGATGGTATTCGTAGTAAAGAACCTGCCCGCAATGCAGGAGAAGCAGAAGACCCAGGTTCCATCCCTGGGTGGGGAAGATCCCCTTGAGGAGGGCATGGTAACCCACTCCAGTATTCTTGCCTGGAGCATCCCATGGACAGAGGAGCCGGGTGGGCCACAGTCGATGGGGTCACCCAGAGTCAGACACGACTGGAGTGTCCTAGCTTGTAGTACTGAGGCTGATCTGCAGAAGTGCCCATATTCACACAGATGAACAACATGGCAAAACCAGGACTCAAACAGAGGTAGAACTGGCCCCAGAATCTGCCCTTTGGTGAAGTGACCTGCCCAAGATCAGAGCCGGCAGATCTCAGAGGTAGGATTTGATCTCTCCTCACGAATTGGTGCTTTTCACTCTCTGTTAGAGCTGCATTCTCTGATGGAGAAATTAAGAGTAATGAGCAGCGTAAGTTTTTGTTAATTAGAATGCTTAAAGGCTGTGCTGGAAGTTTTCTTAATAGGAAGGGAGTTGGAATGTTAATTCCCACGCCCACCCGTGGTGTGCCTCCCTCTGAATCATCATTGCAGAAGAGTGTATATTAAAAATGCTTTCTTGTCTGATGCTATCTTGAGATCTAAGGAAAAAGGACAGTGAAAAGAACATTAAATATAGCTACCTATCATGCAGGCGAGCCGTGTGCCTGGCAGAGTGTTCATCAGCATGGAACATTTGTAATTTAAATTCAAGAAGCAAAACCATAAAGTAGGAAATATATTATCTCCTGTGATTTTTGACACATGAAATGGTTGCCATGTTCGAACGGCTGATCTTAATTAGCTTTAATTCTTGAAGGATGAATGAGAGGCAGATAGATAACAAAGATCTGAGGGTCTCCCAGGCTGGGGGAGTTGTAAGGTAAAGTTCAGAGGGAGGTTGTGTCACATGTTCACAGGAGTTTCTGGCTGGAAGGAAGCAATGATTATTGATAAATTCTCCCTTTCTTCTGGTGTTACAGCTGTTTGTTAACTTCTGGTGTTAACTGTTAAAGGGTATTGACTTTGGACCCAGATACCTAGGTTAAATCCTGGGTTAGCTGTAACCAGCTATGGGGCTTTGGGCAACATATAGTCTGCCTTTGTTATATGGAAAACTAGCAGTAAGTTAGCATTGTTGTTTAGTCGCTAAGTCATGTCTGACTTTTTATGACCCCATATAGCCTGCCAGGCTCCTCTGTCTGTGGGATTTCCAGGCAAGAGTACTGGAGTGGGTTGCCATTTCCTTCTGCAGGGGACCTTCCCAGAGATCAAAACCATCTCCTGCTTTGGCAGGTGGACCCTTTACCACCAAGCCACCAGGGAAGCCCAAGGTAGAATTATAAGGGTGGTTAAAGATGGTTAAACGGTGGTTAAAAGATAAAATATATCCTTGGTTGGGTGTTGCCATCACAGGGGGTCTGTCAATGCTAGCTAGCTCTTAGCTTTCAAGCCACTTTGGGGATACCAAGAAGTATTAGATATACTTGCTATAAAACCGTAGAGCTGAGGACTTAGGAATGGATGAAGAAATCCCGAAGTGGAACGAGTTGAGCGTAAGAACAAAGGAGTAGAAGATAAAGCAATTTGTCACAGGCTTAAGTATCATATGAAAGTCTTAGATACCATTCAGACCGTCTATTCTGTTGGCTCCTTTGATTTTGTCATTCTGAAGGAGTCTCTGATTTTCGTGTGTCTCAGAATCGCCTGGGGAATGGTTTCAGATGTGTACCGCTGAGTTCCGCCTCTCATATGTTGATGTGTTGAGCCTGCTGGAGGAGTCAGACATGTACATTCTGTTCGTCCCTCTTGCGGTCACGGTGGTTCTCTGCTGGCTCTTCCTCACAGTAAACCTTCGCCTCACCATTCAGCGACCTGTTTCCACCCTCAAGCGCCCTCTGCAAATAGAGGAACAGTTGAGCCAGACTTGCATGGGCACTTAGAGAGAAGAGCCATTGTTCTAGACTGGGTAAGGATGGGATTATATGAACTTATTCAGGATCCAGTTACTTGGGAATGATGGATAAGGATGTCAGAAAATTAGAGGAAAATTTAGAAGACAAAAAAAATAAATCCTAGTACAGTTGAATGGCCAGAATCTGTTCTGCCACTCTGGGTTAAAGAAACTAAATCAAGTGTTCAAAAAATAATTTCAAATCAGTTTAAAAGTTGAGGGTCAGAGCTGAGAGTCTGAGTCGCATGCAGCATTTTAAGTTAACAGACAGAAGGAAAACAGCTTTGAGAGTCAGGGTAGGTCAGGGCTCATTAGTGACAGTTTGGTGACAGCAGCGTAGACCATCGAGAAACCATTGGGAGGACTGTGGTGAGGGTCAGTGAGAAAAATCAACTCAGAGACAGAGATACGAGGGGATGAGATGAAGCAACTACAATGGTGAGGAGATTCTAGATACTGTCAGAAGCATATGAAATACATCATCATCATTGCAAAATTGCCAGCATATTTAAGTTCCTCCAACTGTACGTTAGGGACTGTCTGGATGACTTTATTTTTAAAGCTAAGCATATTATCCCCATATGAGATAGTGTATGTAAATAAGAAAAGATTTTTGCACAATGCTTGGCTCTGACCCAGATTGCCTATGTTCAAATGCCCCCATCCTACTCGCTGCTGAGTGAATTGAGCAGGTTATAATACCTCTCTGTGCTGTTCCCTAACAACCTGCAAGGACTGTTGTGATAGTCAAGTAAGCTTATATGCTGACATGTTTCAAATAATACTTTGAGACATTTATTGATGTTTGTTGTCCTAATATTCATTTAATATGCATTCTGCCATCTTTAAGTGGTAGGAAAAAGCCTAGACTTGGATGATCTAAACCAAAAGAATATATATTAGATGCAACTTAAATGATTAATTCAGATATTCAGTGAGGATGTCAGAAAACCAGGTACTTTGGAACGTTACACTGCATTAATCCTCAGTGATTTGCCTGTGTGCTCAGGCTGGCTGCACTCTTGGTAACAAGATAGCTAAAGCTGTTCCAGCCATCACATCCAGACACAACATCATGTGGTAGAAGAAAGATCCCTTCTTCCTGAGTGTATCTTTCTAAGTCCCCTAGCGTATTGTCATTCACATCTTAATGGTCAAAATTGTTTTCCATGCAGATTACTGGTAAGGCCAATACAATTGGAAGTATCTTGATTGGCATAAGAAATTGCAGAGCCTTGCAAAGGAGAGTACCAGATGGGGTTCCTTTTCAAAAAGAAGCAGCAGCTCCTAAGCAGTGGTATCCAAAAAAAAAGTTTGTCTAGTGCCACACAGAAAGTAACGGGCCAGGTTTTGATTTGAAAGCTCACAACGTAAAGATTGTAACTTACAACACAATTCAGAGACCTGTTTGCTTTGGGTCTAACACCCATCTGCTGAGGAGTCTGGGAGTGCCAATGAAGTCATTGCAGGGGATATGACGACGGGGGAGTTCAGAACAGGGCAGCTTTGGTCCGGCACAGACTAATGACTCTGTGCTCATCCAAGGTCTGAGATGGAAGGGACCTGTGGGTCCTGAGTGGGACAGGTATGCCTTTGGGGGTCAGCGTTGTTGGAAGAGGGCTCCCAACCTCCAGGAGTAAATGAGAGGTGCCATCATTACTGGTGCCATTAGCGGCAGTCTGGCCTTGACTGTGGAATTAAGAATGGCTTTGTGGACAGGGTGCCAGAGGGCAGTCTAGCAGATGGAGAAATTGTCACGGGTCTCTGTGATTGATAAAAGACAAATCAAGAGGGAAAATACATAGAAACCTTGCTTTTGGAACTGAGTCGGTCGCAAGGACTTCGATGGGAAAGTGTTGGGGCTGAAGTCAGAAGCCCTTGTTCTGTCGCTCCCTGGTTCTGAGATGGCAGATGGGGCACTTAGATTCTCCTAGTAAAATGAACTTGCGAATGACATCTCCCAGGACTGTTATTGGAGAAGGAAATGGGAACCCACTCCAATATTCTTGTCTGGAGAATCCCATGGACAGAGGAGCCTGGTGGGCTACAGTCCACGAGGTCGCAAAGAGTCGGGCACCACTGAGGATGCACACACATAGGGCTGTTACAAGGGACCAAGGGGTTAACACGTGGGAATGCTTTGAGAAATCGAAACTTCCATCCGGTAACTTCTTGACACCCTGATGCTCTTTCCTCAGCATGTCAACTCCAGTGCATTCATAATACTGTGACTTTGGAGGGTCTTTTGTTCCACTGAAAGTTGATGCTTATTTTCAGATGCAGCTGGGAAGAAAAGTTGAAACTCTGACTCAGGTCTAGATCGTTTCCATTGTTTTAATTATCCTCATCTGCATAGGGCCTGACATCCTGACTTGATCAGAGAGCACCAGGAGTTTCTTAATAAGAAAGATTATATTTCTTTTCAGAGAGCAGTCAGTGAGTGACAAAAACAGGGCGAGTTTATACCAAGCCACTGCCTCTGAGTGTTCTCCCGTAGTTACTAAACGGGCAAGTCAAGAGGGAGCCCTCCAAAAAGACGAACGGCACATTTTTTGAAGTCTCTCTGGGAAGGAGAAACTGGCTCGTGTCTCTTCCAACGCCCTCTCAAAAAAGAGGATTTTAGAGCGGAAAATAGCAGAAAACAAATTCTGGTAGATGGCCAGGTGGCCCCAGGGCAGGGGCTTTGCCTCTCAGAATGGCAGTGAAGCACTCAGCCCCTTAATTACACACACTGGTGATGAGCTTAGGCAGAGCAGAGAGGGAGAACGTTGGAGAATAAAGATGTAGGACTTCGTCTGCAGTCCTGCAGTGAACTGGAGGTAGCTGGCGGAATTCTGTCGCCTTCGGAAAATAAAATTCAGCAATGTGCATGCTTCAGATTTGATTCTGTAAGTATATTTTTAACACATAAACATAGCCTGCATTAATCATAGCTAACGTCTGATGAATACAGGATGACTTCTTTACTGACTCTACCACTCCTTAAGGTAGATATCATCGACTCCATTTTTCTAAAAGATTTTTTTTTGACGTGGACCATTTTTAATGTGTTTATAGAATTTGTTACTATATGGCTTCTGCTTTATGTTTTGGCTTTGTGGCCTCGAGGCATGTGGGGATTCTAGCTCCCCAACCAGGGATTGAACCCCCACCCACCTGCGTTAGAAAACAAAGGCTTAACCACTGGACCGCCAGGAAGTTCCCTAAACTCTTATTTTAATATGTTAGGAGGCTGTGATGGCTCAGGATGGCCAAGGGACTAAGATCATGCAATTCAGATGTGTCTGATGACACATTCTTTCCTGCCAGTTAATACTGTGTCATAGGATAAAAACCTATATACAGAGATTATGTTGACGCAAGGAAGCTCTATGGGACGGAATGTGAGACATGAGGGAGTAATCGATATCCTGGGGGTGGGGGTGGGGCAGGGGAGACAGCTTCATTTCTTGTGAGTTGATCAAGGAAAATAGACTTCTTATTGTGTCACAGTAGCAGGAATAAGGGCAAGTGGCCTGGCTGCAGCCCTTCGTGGGAAACAGGGTGATGCCCCAAGGCCAGGAAGTGGGAAGAGAGGTCCAGGAAAGGCTCCAGATGAGTTCGGCCCTGATGCCAGAGAGGGGACACAGAGCCTAATATGAACTCCATGTAGAGATCCTGAGTTTGTTTAGCTTGTTAGGGGCATTATGAATTCTTTATTTTATTTAAAAAAAAATTTGTATTGGTGTGTAATTGATTTGCTTCCAGGTTGCGCAGTGGTTAAGAATCCACATGCCAAGGCAGGAGATGTGGGTTCAGTTCCTGGGTCAGGAAGATCCCCTGGAGAAGGGAATTGCAACCCACTCCAATATTCTTGGCTGGAGAATCCCACGGACAGATGAACCTGGTGGGCTACAGTCCATAGGGTCACAAAGAGCTGGGATACAACTGAGAACACACACACAGTTGATTCAGTGTTGCGATGGTTTCACTTACACAGTACAGTGGAACATACACATGTATTCATTCTTTTTCAGATTCTTGTCTCATGTAAGTTATCACAGACATATTCATAGAGTTGCCTGTGCTCTATGCTAGATCCTTGTTGGTTATCTGTTACATATATATATTAAGAGTAGGATTTCTGTAAGTGAATCCCAAGCTCCTGATTTATCTCCCACACCATGCTTCCCCTATGGTAACCATACGTTTGCTTTCAGTATGTATAGGTCTATTTTATAAATACATATGTGTCATTTTTTTTTTAAAGATTAGATTCAGCATATGAGTGATATCATGATATTTGTCTTTCTGTTTTACTTACCTCACTTAGTATGAATGGATGGAATCTCTAGGCCCATCCATGTTGTTGCACATGGCATTACTTCATTCTTTTTTAAGGCTGAGTAGTATTCCATTGTACGTAATTGAGGCAGACGTGGTTCTTGGAGACAGTGGGCCATAGCACATGCTGGATTTCTTCTCTTGAATCCTCCCCCGCACTTTCCCCAGCCTTTCTCGTCAGCTCCTAAGTTAAAATAGGGGTCATTGGTTGTGTACCAGCTTGTTGCACACCTGTGACCAGCGGGCCCCTCCTGGCTCTGACTTGTTCATGGAAAATAAAGCTTCAATGTTGAGCTTGTGACAAAGAGCCTCTTAAAACCTCTGCACTAGGAGGTTGCCCTGGACCCAAGAAAGAGATTATTCAACACCACCATAGCCTCACTAGTGAACTCAAATGCAGACAGCTTGCCCAGCATCTCAGCTTGCCAAGATACATCATGTTTACAGTCTATAAATTGGAATCTGGCTCCTTTTTCTCTTTTTTCAGGAGGTAATTTTTGCACATTTTCTGGGTCCATGTGGTTCGTACAGTTCCTTCAAAAGTTCCTGCTAATGATCATGTCTGCTCTCTGCTTTTACCACATCAAGGACTTACCAGGAAAACTGATGTATATCAAAGATGACACTCATGCATCAGTGTCTGGTATTTCTATAATGTCACACTTAAATTATTCATTCACTCTTGACAGGGACAAATGTACAGTGAAATTTACTAATTGGGACTAATTGATAGAAAGGCCAATTATACAGCAAAGTCTCTGTTTGCTGGAATCTAACTAGCAAGACCCCAATCCATCAGTTGTTGGGTTTTCACGTCTAAGAGAATTCACAACTCTTAGGGAAATCAAGCTTTCAGGGACATTGCCTCTCCAAAGTGATGGCTAGATTATTCCTTAGGGTCAGTATACAAGTAGCACTACTTTGACTGAACTCTGACCTACCAGGCTTCCTGACATGCCTAGAAAATAGAGATGAGTTGTATAATTATAACTGTCATGATTTCTGCTTAATTCTCAGGAGCCCAGGACCAGTGTACAGAATGATGTTCATAACAATAGCAAAATGACCCTGGTTCCAATATCCTAAACACATTAATAAGCCTTTTATATGGTTTAAATTTTAATTTTGACATCCATCCTAGGAAGAACGTTCTAAGTTTACCGTATTTTATATATAAGAAAACGGAGATGTAGGGGTTAAATAACTGAAGGTCTCACAGGAGTAAGTGATATGGGGGTATCTGAATCCAGGCTCTCTGATTGGCAAAGCTGATTCACTTAACTGCTCCCAGAATCTTCTGGGCCCCTGACCCTTAGACAGAGAAGGAGACTGGCTTGAGAGGCAGAGCTTGCCTCCTTATCAGGTGTACATTGGCAGAAGATGGACAATGTGTTGATTTGGGAGTTCAGTATGTTGATTTGAGAGTTCAAACATCTAAAGGATATTGATGTAATTATATTTAAATTTTATATTTAAAGTTTATTCCAACTCAGAGATGCTGTCATTCTGAACAGAAAACAAACCTGACTGAAACGACTCACCCGCTTACAGTCTCAGTTTAAAGGTGCACTATGGTAAGACAAGTTAGAAACAAAAAGTATAAATGAAAAAGGAAGACGTTTGATAGCATTCTCATTTCATATGTGCACTCATGCATGCTTAGTTGTGTCTGACTCTGCAACCCCATGGACTGTAGCCCACCAGGGTCTTCTGTCCATGGAATTTCCCAGGCAAGAATACTGGAGTAGGTGGCCATGCTCTCCTCCAGGGGATCTTCCCAAGCAAGGGATTGGACCTGTAAGTCTCCTGCATTGACAGGTGGATTCTTTTACCACTGAGTCACCTGGGAAGCCTTACAGTGAAAAATAGCATTGAATTTGCTGGATAGATTACAAGTAGACTTACTTGGCCCTCATGTAGAACAGAGGCTTCTGAAGTCCTTGAAAAATAGGATTTTTAAACTAGTTTCAACAGTTTCTTCCCCCCGTATTATTTACATTTAGAAATTTTACTTAAAAAGAAATTTTATTTGGGAAACTCTCCTTTTAGAGGTGTTTCTAGCTAGTGTCATTTCTAACTAGTTCAGTTTCTAACTATATATCATTTCTAACTAGTTCAGTTCAGTCGCTCAGTTATGTCTGACTCTTTGCATCCCCATGGGTGCAGCATGCCAGGCTTCTCTGTCCATCACCAACTCCAAGAGCTTGCTCAAACTCTTGTCCATTGATTCAGTGATGCCATCCAACCATCTCATCCTCTGTCATCCCCTTCTCTTGCTTTCAATTTCTAACTAGGGCGTATGTTAAGAACACACTACTATAAAATGCATGTCTGTTAAATTACTGACTGTGGGAGCAGATTGCGGAAGTGTTTGTACTGTACCTCAGTTCACCATGCATTCTGAGGACTCATTACTCAAACACATACACTCACAAAGGAAATATGGATAAGGCAAGGAAATCTGTCTCTCCACTTACAAGAATGCTAAAAGAGTAATCAGGCCTGCAGTCACTTCATTAGTTACCTGGCTGCATTCTCCTTAGTCCTCAAAAAGTTTTGCCATTATCTAGTTTAAAAACTAATTGAATTCACTAAGAAGAATTTAAATTAACATTTCTTCCCTTGCGATTTAGGATTCTTATAGTCTGACCAAGAGCAATGTCTTGAACTTTGGAGGATATTGCAATCTTGAGGAAAAACACTGGCAAGTAAATCATCGTAGTTTCTTTCTTACTCATTTAAGGTGAGAACTCTCAACTTCATTCTACCCTTTCTCTTCACTCTCAGAAGCCTGGATGTTTAAGAACTACTCTTGTTTCTTAGTGCCTACTTTCCCCCAAATTTCCTTTTATCATTAAAAGTAGAGCAGCTTGGGACTTCCCTGGTGGTCCAGTGGTTAAGACATTGCCTTGTAAGTGGTGTGGCTTTGATCCCTGGTTGGGGAGCTACAACCTTACATGTCTCAGGGTCAAAAAACCAAGAATAAAACAGAAACAATGTTGTAACAAATTCAGTAAAGACTTAAAAAAAATGGTCCGCATCAAAAAATCTTATAACCGAGAAAGATGCATGTAGCCCAGTGTTCATAGCAGCACTATTTACGGTAGCTTGGACATGGAAACAAACTAGATAACAATGGAGAGATGAATGGATAAAGAGGTGGCATGTATATACAGTGGAATATCACTTGATGATTTAAAAAAAGGACAAATTTTAGTCAGTTCTACTGAGGTGGGTGAACCTAGAGCCTGTTATAACAGAGTGAAGTAAATCAGAAAGAGAAAAACAAATAGCATATGTTAACACTTATATATAGAATTTAGAAAAAATGGTATTGATGAATCTATTTGCAGGGAAGGAAAGGAGATGCAGATACAGGGAACAGACTTGTGCACACACTAGGGGAAGGGGAGAGTGGGGTGAATGGAGAAAGTAGCATCGACATGTATAAACTATCACGTGTAGAACAGATAACTGGCGAGCAGTGACTGTATAACACACAGGGAGCCTAGTCAGGCACTCTGTGATGATCTAGAGGGTTGGGATAGGCGGGGAGAGAGGCTCAAGAGGGAGGTGGTACATGTATAATTACGGCTGATTTGTGTTGTTGTACTGCAGAAAACATCACAACATTATAAAACAATTTTCCTTCAATTAAAAATAAATTTAAAAAATCCTAGAAACAAAATAGAACAGCTTTCTGGAGCAGTTTGGAAATCATCCTTAGCATCTTTAAGATCTGTTTTCATGCCTTAAGACAAAAAACAACATGTAAGTTTCACAGCCTCACTGAGCCAGGGCCTTGTCTGATGTTTGAGATTTGCCAATGACCTGGAAATAGGTCCTTGTGTCCCTGACATTCTAGTAGAGAAATAGGAAATAGACAACATGCTTTATAAATAAGAAAAAAGGTCTATAAACTTAAAAGGTGAAAGCACTATGAAAAAAGAAGCAGCAGGTTGGGGCATGGAAAATCGAGAGTGAAGGACACAGGTTGTCATCTTGAACAGAGCTCTCAGGGTTGGCCTCAGAAAAGGTAACATCTGCTGCTGCTGCTTCTAAGTTGCTTGAGTCATGTCCGACTCTGTGCGACCCCATAGACGGCAGCCCACCAGGATTCGCCATCCCTGGGATTCTCCAGGCAAAAACACCGGAGTGGGTTGCCATTTCCTTCTCCAATGCATGAAAGTGAAAGTGAAGGTGCTCAGTCGTGTCTGACTCTTCACGACCCCATGGACTGCACCCTACCAGGCTCCTCCGTCCATGGGACTTTCCAGGCAAGAGTACTGGAGTGGGTTGCCATGAGCTAATAATGGAGAAAGTGAGGGGACATCCCTGGTGGTCCAGTGGTTAAGACTTTACCTTCCGATGCAGAGGATGCAAGTTTGATCCCTGGTCAGGGAACTAAGACCTCACATGCTGTGGAGCAGCCTGCAGCCACTGAGCCCATGGGCACGGAGAGAGCCCACGTGTGAATCTGTTTGCCACAGTGATGGAGCCAAATAAGTAAATATTAAAAATGAAAACTTAAAACACAATAAACCCCCCCCCCTTTTTTTTTTTTTTTAAGAAAAGGGATATCATGACTCCAAAGGTTTGTCATCACCCTTAGATTCAGACGCAAAGTCCAGGGCCCTCAAGGGCCCCCGTGTGTGCTATCTCCTCTCTCTTCCTTATTCTCACCTCCCATCTCCTCCTCACTGCCCTTTGCCCCCTGCCTTCCCCCCATCTCTCCACATCTGCTTCCTCTGGTTCCTCTAGTATTAAAGTCATGCTTCCCACCTCAGGACCTTTGTACTTGTTATTCCCTCTGCTTTTGAACTGTGGTGTTGGAGAAGACTCTTGAGAGTCCCTTGGACTGCAAGGAGATCCACCCAGTCCATCCTAAAGGAGATCAGTCCTGGGTGTTCATTGGAAGGACTGATGCTGAAGCTAAAGCTCCAATAGTTTGCCCACCTGATGCGAAGAACTGACTCATTTGAAAAGACCCTGATGCTGGGAAAGATTGAAGAGGGGAGGATGAGGGGATGACAGAGGATGAGATGGTTGGATTGCATCACTGACTCAATGGACATGAGTTTGGGTAAACTCCAGGAGTTGGTGATGGACAGGGAGGCCTGGCGTGCTGCAGTCCATGGGGTCACAGAGAGTCGGACACGACTGAGAGACTGAACTGAGCTGATTCCCTGTGCTAGAAATGTTCTTTTCTAAATATGCATATGCAATGCTTCCCTACCTCTTTTGCCCTTTTCCTTTCTGAGCCCTTCTAGCCACACTACCGTCAATTATAATTCCCCCTTACCCAACAACCTATTTCCTGCTTTATTGTTTCCTATGGAATCTATCATCATCTAACATGCTATATATTTTTAGGTATGTCATAAATGTGAGGACTTCCCTGGTGGTCCAGTGGCTAAGGCTTTGCCTTCCAACGCAGGGAGTGTGGGTTTGATTCCTGGTTGGGCAGTTGAGATCCCACGTGTCTCACGACCAAAACACACAAACATAAATCAGAAGCAATGTTGTAACAAATTCAATCAGAAAATTTAAAAATGGTCCACATCAAAAAATATTTAAAGAAAATGTGTATATTGTCTGTCTCTCCCTGGCCCCAAGAATATCAGTTACTTGAAGGGGTTGGATTTTATCTCCTGATGATCGGTGAATATTTCACTCCCAGCATAGTGTCTGTCGCAGAGAAGGCATTGAATACGTTGTCCCGGACTGACTGACTGGAGTGTCTATAATGGTTGCTTGCCTGTTAAATAGGTTTTTTTTTTTTTTAAATACCTCTGAAAAGAGTTTGCTATTTAAAACTAAATAATGCATGCAATTGGTCGTTTTGTTTACCTCATTTGTTTAACATTTTTAAGCATTGGAGAAATACACTACATTGATGGATTGGGTAACATTCCAATTCGCTGAATTGGAATCCATTAGTTATCCTTATAAACATAGGCCACTTAAGAAAGCTATTGGTGAAAAGGATGTGGGGGCAGGAAGCGCCTCCAAATTAAACACAGTATACTGAATTAATTTGTTTGATGTTTGTTCAGTATGGTGTTTCAGTGGAACCTTCATTCCCCACCAATCCTGAAACTGGCTCCATTATGCATTTTAGCAGCCAGGTGACCTAAGAAGTGTAAGTCCCGCATAGGAAAGAATGGTTGGACACGTGCAGAGTTGAGGACCCAGAGTGCTGATACGCAGTCCCCTCTCCCTCATAATGTGCTGCAAATGCTTTTAGCTTTTCCCCTTGTCATCACATACCCGTCCGCCAAGCTTTTGCACAGTTAGGAAGTGAGCAAATAGAGCTTTTGAGAGAAGCTTTGAGAAGAAACGTTATCAGAATGCCAGAGTGATCCATCTCTGCATCACAGAGCAGATGGAAGTTGTTTCAACGAAGCAAGAAGAGTCAAGCCCGACATCCACTCTAGGCTGGCTTTGTGGACAGCATCCTAATCTGAGCAGATAAGCTCCTGTCTTCAGGAACCAGGTCATGGTAGAAAATGATCTTTGGGTCCTTGCATCCTGAGCTGGGAGATGGCTACTAACCAAGCTTTCAACTTGCCTTTATTTTGTTTGAATGTTGCATTTCGTGGGCTTTAAAAGTCTGAAAATATTTTCTCCTTCCTTGCGGCCATTCAAACGCAAAGCGGAATCAACATTTTAACATTCAGGTAAGCCAGAGTTCGTTTACAGTTCGAGATTGGGAGTGCACTGCTTTTGTGTGATAATATTGGAAATTTATTTCCACAAGTTATTGCACATTCATTCCTGAAGTTTTCATTGCAGAAAATTGCCAGAAGGAATGGATTTTGTCTTCTTCAGCTGGCAGAACAATTTTCCACCTGTCGCCCAAATATTTGATGAGAAGGATTATGTTGCCGGCTCAGAAGTTTATACTGTGGATCCTTCGGAAGTGAGAGGGTCTAATGAAACCACTGCCCTGATATCAGGTCTAGCTTGCTAAAGTGTCCATGAAGCTGTGGATGGATTTCTGATGCCTAGGGCAATTTCTGAAAGACTAGCTTCAATGATACATAAGCCTCACACATATACAACACAGAGTTCTCAACTTGCCACAAATGAGGTTTTTCATCTTTTTTGCTGTAACGGTATTCTTGTATTCAGCAAAACTCTTGTGTTGCCTTGCCAGAGATCTGGATTAATTGCCTGATATTATTGTTGTTCATCTTCCTGTTAAGTGGAACCAAAAAGAAGCACCAGTCCATGGGTATTGATGAAATTGTCATTTGATTTCAGGTTCAAGTAATTTATCGTCTCCAATGAGTTTTACATTCCTCTGTCGCTGGTGAAGTATACTCAGCATAGTACAATCAACAAAAACAGATTTCAACATTCCATGCATAATGGCAGCAACCTTTTAAACTGTCAGAATAAATATAAAACTGTTTTTCCCTTGTTTCTTCAATCGCTTTATGGACTTCATAAGTAATAATAATATTGCTGCTGTCAGGCAAATTTTTTCTGGAGCATAGATTTTATTGTGCCATATCAGGACTCCTCAGTTGCCTCAGAGGAAAGGCTAGAATTCTTGGGCTGGCATTCCTGTGCCTGGATAATGAGATTCTGACTTAGCTATTTTAGCTTATTTCCCACTTCCCCATGTACCTTCCAAGCCAGTGACAGCGGTCTATTCTTCATTGTGCGTTCTTTGTAGATTTCTTAATCCCGACACTTTTGTTTGTGCTGTTTCTCATCTTTCTTATTTTTCAAACTCAACTTTTACCTACCCATCATGACCTCCTCAAATTCTTCTCCCCTCCAAAAGCCTTCCATGAAACATGCAGCTGGAAATATTACCTTCTGAACTCAGACCTCTTCTTCATAGACGTTGTTTTTGAAGTTTTTCTGTTTCTTTATTTCCATCAGTAGCATACAAATCTTGAATAAGATAGATTTCATCATTAACAGCGTTTTGTTGTTTTGTCATTAATGTGAATATAATAGCCTTGCTCCAAATGGAATTGTGTATTTCTCCTCTGAAAATCTGCTCCAGTTTGTACGAGATGTTGGTACAGTTGATACTTGAACAAACAAACCTTCGAGCTGTGTGTGTTCCACTTCCCCAGATTTTTTTGATATTAAATACTGCAGTGTCTGAATTGGCAGATGTAGAAATGCAGATGTGGCGCAGATATTCCTATTGGTGGGCAGTGATACTTCTACATGGATGTTTGCTTTCACAAAGCGTGGGTGCCTGTAGCCCCATGTGGTTCAGGGTTCAACCATACCCCCCTCAGCTCATTAGTGTCAGCTCGATCATTGGCGTCAGGCCGCCACTAATAGAGCTTCAACAGTCTGCAAAAAGCCCTGTGTTGACCATAATCTTTCCCATATGATGTTTTCAACTGATGGGAACAACAGCATTCACACCAGGAGCACCCAAGACAGAACCGAAAAGCTGATCAGGTCTCTGCCTCACTCCTTCTCTGCTGCCCTCCCAAAGGTACCTGCCCAGACCATGCCCCTCCGACTCGGCCCCTGAGATGCTACTTTGCCCTCTGTGTGGGCACAGGTCCTGAGGAAGCCTTTGCTTTCTGCATCCCAGGAAGCGCTGTGCCATCCTGGGGCAGTGGTCATGTGCAAGTGTATCAGGGATCCCAGGTGGGATGTGCTGCATCTTTTAGTGTCAATTTTACTTAAATATTGGCTCAGCTGGTAAAGAATCTGCCTGCGATGTGGGAGACCTGGGTTCGATCCCTGGGTTGGGAAGATCCCCTGGAGAGGGAAAAGGCTACCCACCCCAGTATTCTGGCCTAGAGAATTCCATGGATTGTGTAGTCCATGCAGTCACAAAGAGTCAGACATGAGTGAGCAACTTTTTCACTTACTTAAAAATATGAAGTCATCCTTTTCTGCTTTGTTTTTTTAATGAGTTACATTATAAAGTGAAAATCAAAATGAGGCTGAATTTTAAGTGGCATTAGGTACCAGAGAGATGTCTTGTTTGTGGTCATGCTGTTGTTTTGCACCAACACTTCTCTAAGAAAGCTACATTCATTCTCCTCTGCCAGCAGGATGATTTCAGTATAATAATTTAAAACTTAGATGTCATCTAGCCTTTTTGGTGTTCAGTCGCTCAGTGGTGTCTGACTCTGTGACCCCATGGACTGCAGCACGCCAGGCTTCGTTGTCCTCCGCTATCTCCCGGAGTTTGCTCAGACTCATGTCCGTTGAGTTGACGATGCCATCCAACCATCTCATTCTTTGTCGTCCCCTTCCCCTCTTGCCCTTTATCTTTCCCAGCATCAGGAGCCTTTTGGTAGTTGATAGGTTTTTGTCCCCTCTCTGCCTCATTTTCTAAAATTTCCCCTTCACTTTTCTTCTCCCCAAACCTTTTCTGCCCCAACTTCAGAAACATGCCTGCTTTTATATCTCTGGTTGAGGCAGCTGAAAGGCTTATTAAGCGTCTAGACTGTCATGTTGTCAAGAGAACTGGGGATCCAGATGTATGAGTGAAAGAAAGTGGTAAGGGCAGGACCTGGTTCTTGCTGGTGTCAGGGCAGATCTTAACATGAGGGACAATTAAATACAGGCAGCCTTGCTGTTTCCATTCTCTTTTAAAGAGAGGAAAGTGAGGTTAGGAAAGGTGAGGCTTGTTTGTGTATAGAGTTGTGCTTCTCCAGGGCTGGGAGAGACGGAAGAGAAGGGTTTGCCTGGACTTTAACCTAGGGTCCTCGGACACTGCAGATTTCTAGAGCAACTGGGGACGTGACTATTTTCAGCAGTTCACACAGCATAATGAGACATGTACATTTACTCCCAATCTATTTGTCTGATTCAGGCTGTAGCTTTTGAAATCCAGTAGAATTATATTGGTAATCATGGATGAATAAAAAATTCTGACTATTGTTGTCCCTGAGAATTTTAAAAAATACTGAAAAACTGAACACTTGTATACCCATCTTTCACCCAGCTGTTTCTTAATTATTATTTATTACTAATCATAAGGGTATTATTTTCCAATCAGCCTGATAGATTTTTAACTGGAGAAATAAGTAGTACAGATAAAATTAAAGATAAATTAAAATTAAAGCTGCTTCTTCCAAACCCCTTTCCATCTTATTTCCCTTCACCATCTTCCCAAAGAGCAGCTTCTGTCTGTAAGTTAATAGCTTTCTATTTTATTTTCGTATTTTAGCATACATTTATATACTTGTGAGTACATAATTTTCACTGCATCGCTTTATGACTGTAATTTATAAAAGTTTGCAAAAATGGAATCCTACAGAACTGATCCTTCTGTAACATGTTTCTTTTTCGTTCTCATGTAACATAAATTGAAATTTATCTGTTGGTAGATGTTCACGGTCGTTTCTTACTACAAGATAGTAGTCTATTCCTTGAATACGCCTTATTTGATTAGTTCTACCCTTGTTACGTATATTGATTTTATGTTTTCTCTAGACAGCATCTAGAACATACTTGTGTGTGCTTATTTGGGCTCATGTCCTGATAGAAATTTCTGTATGTCTTTTTTTTTTTTTTAATATTTATTTGGCTGCATTGGGTCTTAAGTGCAGCAGGAAGGATCTTTGTTTTTGTCAGACATACTCTTGTTGTGGCACATGGGCTTATTGGCCCCACAGCATGTGGGATCTTAGTTTCCTGAAGAGTGATCAAATCCACATCCCTGCAGTGCAAGGCAGATTCTTAACCACTGGACCACCAGGGAAGTCACTACGTCTTTAATTACTAAACCGCAGTGGGAGAAATTATTTCACAAATGTCGTTAGCTAGGCAGAATCCTTTCAACCATGAACTCCAAAGGAAGAACTAGTCAAAGGAATTGGATGCCATTGATGTAGTGCACCTCTCTGCCCATGAAGAGGGCTAAATTTAAGTCATCTTAGAAATTTCCTCTATACCCTTTGAAAAAAATGCCAGAGTAGGAGTCCACGGATCCCTTTGGTGGTTTCATATTTTAGTTTCTCAGAGCGCTAGAGTTCAGAAGTTTTTCATAGCATTTGACCTAATTTCCTACTTCTGTCATTGAAACCCCCATTGCCTCTTGCTTTCTCCAGGAGTACTAAAGCCCAGGGACTTACCTCCACTCTTACAATAACCCTTTCTTTCCTGATAGGCTATTTGAAGTTCTTTTTTCCCTTAGCCCAGAGTGCGGTCTCTTTAAAAAATCCTCCTTCTTAGATTTCTTCCTCTAGATCATCTGTGTAGTTCTATTCCTGGCTTTTGGAAATTTATCCATATCTTTAGTTTTATAACATGTGTGTGTGTGTGTGCTGAGTTGCTCAGCTGTGTCCTTTTCTTTGTAACCCCATGGACTGTAGCCCACCAGGCTCCTCTGTCATGGGATTCCCTAGGCAAGAATACTAGAGTGGGTTGCCATGCCCTCCTCCAGGGCATCTTCCCAACCCAAAGATCAAACTCATGGCTGCTGAATCGCATGTATGGTCATTTTATTTTGTTTTTCTTTATTATTGAAAACAATCCTGCTATGAACTTTCTTTACACATCTTCTGGCATGCTCTAGTCACTTTTTTTTTTAATCAACTAAACAAATGCCTACATATTAAAATATATGGCTTTGTGCAACATATCAAAAGGCATAACTGGTCTAAAAGTTCACATGCTAAATATAATCTAGCCATGAAGTACTATCATTTTATGTGACTGTGTATACATGTGTGTTCTAAACATGTGAATCTTGCTAAGCAGAAGGAACACAATAGATCATTTCCCAAATAAGAGATAAAGAAAACCAAAATAAAATGGCCATTAACAGGAGAATGGATAAGTCATGATACATTCACACCATGGAATAGTCAGTGAAATGTGGGAACCCCAACCACATATATTGGCAATGATGACTTTTAAAAACAGTGTTGAGGCACTTCCTGGTAGTACATTGGATTCGAATCCACCTGCCAGTGCAGAGGACACAGGTTCGATCCCTGGTCCGGGAAGATTCCATGTGGCTCAGAGCAGTGAAGCCTGTGTGCTACAGCTGCTGAAGCCCAGGCACTAAAAGCCTGTGCTCCACAACAAGAAAAGTCACCGCAGTGGGAAGCTCTTGCACTGCAAGGAAGAGTGACCCCTGCTCACTGCAACTAGAGAAAGCCCAGGCACAGGAACAAAGACCCAGTGCAGCCTAAAATTAAAAAAAAAAAAAAAAGTGTTGAGAGGGGAAAAAAGCAAGAAGAGTAAGAATGGCCAATAAACATATGAAAAGAGGCCCAAAGCATGAGCCATTATGCAAATACAAATCACAATCATGAGATAACTACTTCATAATAACACTAGGATCAGTTCAGTCATGTCCGACTCTTTGCGACCCCATGGATTGCAGCACGCCAGGCCTCCCTGTCCATCACCAATTCCTGGAGCTTATTCAAGCTCATGTCCATTGAGTCAGTGATGCCATCCAACCATCTCACCCTCTGTCATTTCCTTCTCCTCCTGCCTTCAGTCTTTCCCAGCATCAGGGTCTTTTCCAATGAGTCAGTTCTTTGTATCAGGTGGGCAAGGTATTGGAGCTTCAGCATCAGCCCTTCCAATGAATATTCAGGACTGATTTCCTTTAGGAGGGACTGGTTGCATCTCCTTGCAGTCCAAGGGACTCTCAAGAGTCTTCTCCAACACCACAGTTCAAAAGCATCAATTCTTCAGCATTCAGCTTTCTTTATGGTCCAACTTTCACATCCATACATGACTACTGGAAAAACCATAGGCTTGACTAGACCGACCTTCGTTGCACTAGGATGGCTGTATTCAAAAAAGGATAATAACAAAGCTATATTCAATAACAAAGATAAGGGGACTTCCCTGGTGGTCCAGTGGTTAAGACTTAGCCCTACAGTGCTCAGGGTGTGAGTTGATCCATGGCCAGGGAGTTAAGATCCCACATGCCTCATGGCCAAAAGACAAAAGCATGATGTGTGCTCAGTCACTTCAGTCATGTCCGACTCTCTGTGACCCCGTGGACCACGGCCTGCCAGGCTCCTCTGTCCATGGGATTCTCCAAGACAAGAATACACAATATTGTAACATTCAATAAAAACTTTAAAAATAGTCCCCGTGAAATAATCTCTAAAAGTAATCTAAAAAAATAACAAAGATATTAAGAGGATATGGAGAAATTTTAATCTCTATACATTTTTTGGCAGAAGTCTACAGTCAGTGTAGAAAAGAGTTGTTCCAAGAGTTAAGTGTAGGGTAATCATGCAACCCACCAGTTTGACTCATAGATATACCTGAAAGAAACAAAAACACATGTCTGTGCAAAATCTTGTTTATAAATGTCCGTAGCAACATTACTTATAGTAGTGAATAGGTCCCAGATATCCATCAACTGATTAATAAACTATGATTTATCCATACAATGGAATGTTCCTTAATAAAAAGGAAGCCTAGAAATATGCTGCATGGATGTACTTTCAGAATAATACAAATGGTGGCATGTTGTGATTCCATTTCTATAAAATGTCCAGAATGGGCAAATTCACAGACACAGATTAATGATTGTCGAGGGCTAGGTTGGAGAAGGAAATGGCAACCCACTCCAGTGTTCTTGCCTGGAGAATCCCAGGGACAGGGGAGCCTGGTGGGCTGCCATCTATGGGGTCGCACAGAGTTGGACACGACTGAAGTGACTCAGCAGCAGCAGGGTGGAGGGAAGAAGAGGAGTAACTGTTCATGGGTACAAGATTTCTTTCGTGGGGTGACAGAAATATACTGAACTTAGTTTGTAATGAGTTACACAAATCTGTGAATTTACTAAGACATATTGGCTTCCCTGGTAGCTCAGCTGGTAAAGAATTCACCTGCAATGCAGGAGACCCCAGTTTGATTCCTGGGTTGGAAAGATCCCATGGAGAAGGGATAGGCTACCCACTCCAATATTCTTGGGCTTCCCTGTGGCTCAGATGGTTAAAAATTTGCCTGTGATGCAAGAGACCTGAGTTCAATCCCCAGGTTGGGAAGATCCTCTGGAGGTGAGCATGGCAACCCACTCCAATATTCTTGCCTAGAGAATCCCCACTCCAGTATTCTTGCCTGGAGAATTTTGGGAGAATCACCAAAAACAACAGTGTGGAGTGGTGGTCATCAGCCCCTGGGTTTCAGACAAGGAATCATATCGAGATTATAGACACATGGTGTTGGGAATATTCTGTTTTCTTAGGTTGGATAGTGTATTCCTTTTACTATCATCTTTCTTTCTGATGTTCCCATATATTGTTTTTAGTCAGTGTGTTTTATTGAAAACTTTATATGCACCAAGTACTTTATAGTAAAATTCTGAGTGCATCCTTTTCTGCCTTATAAAGGAGCTGTATTATTCCACTAATGTAAAGTGACTTATGTTTATACTACTCCTGTACCCTAAGACTAATAGGGTGGGGCTGAGGGTGACCATTCCCTCCCCCCTCCCCAAAAGGTGGCCCATTGCTTAGCCAGCACATTTATGAGCTTTTGGGTTATAAAAATCTGAGTTGTTTTGTGTTATAAAGTGGAGATGGAAGTTTTTTTTCCCCCTAAAGGTCAGTTTTGTTGTTTTGTTTTTTAAGAAGGACTAGGCAGAGGAGGACTAGGTAAGGGTGAGAAGTGAGAGAAAAACAAAACTACGTGGAGGAGTAGAGAAGTTGTTTTTATGAAAATAATGATCTGATACTGAGTTTAACTTATGTTTTCCTGAAATTGAAATTGAAATGCCATCCAGCTCCAGGGACATTGATATAATACTGTTGTCTAACAAAGACTTTGTATAAGTAAACTTCATTGAGCACTTAATGTTTTGGTTGTTTTCTAATTGAAATATACTTTACATATGACATATATTAATTTCAGTTGTACAACCTAACAATTTAATGTTTGTATATATAAAATGATCATAAGTCTAATTAACACCCATCACCATCATAGATACGGGTATTTTTTCTTGTGATGAGCACTTTTCAGATTTCCTCTGTTAGCAACTTTCAAGTATGCCGTAAATGTCATTAACTATAGTCACCATATGGTATGTTACTTCCCCAGTGTGTGTTTTATAACTGTACCTTTTGATCCCCTTCTTCCATTTCACCCATCTTTTACTTCCTGGCTCTGGTAAATGCCAGTGGATTCTCTATATTGATGAGCTCACTTTTTTGTCTATCTGCTTTGACTTTTGAGTTTCAACATACAAGGGAAATCCTAGAGTATTTCTATGTCTTTGACTTTTTTTTTCCACTTACTGTAATACCCTTAAGTTTCAACTATGTTGTCATAAATAGCAAGATGTCCTTCTTTGTGTTGGTGGAGTAGTATTCTATGTATACATGTTATATACATATCATGTTTTCTTTATCCATCTGTCCATCATTAGCCAGTTAGGCTGTTTCAATATACTGGCTGTTTTAAAACAGTACTTCAATGAAAAGCCTATCTTTTTGAGTTAGTGGTTTGTTTGTTTTTTTTTTCTCTTCAGGTAAATAGGCAAATATTGCTGGCTGTATTTTAAATTTTTGAGGAATCTCCATACTGTTTTCCATAGTGGTTGCACCGATTTATATTCCCACCAACAGTGCACAAAGTGTCCCTTTTCTTTGCATCCTCAGCAACACTTTTCATTTCTTGTCTTTGTAGTAATAGCCACTCTAACAGGTGGGAGGCGATAGCTTATTGTGGTGTTGATTTGCATTTCCCTGATGATTAGTGATGCTGAGCACTTTGTCATGTTCCTGTTGGCCATCTTTGTGTTCTTTGGAAAAATGTCTATTCAGGTCTTCTGTTCATTCTTAAATAGGATTTATTTTTTTGGTATTGAGTTGTATGAGTTCTTTGTACATACTGAATATTAGCCCCTTATCAGATATGTGATTTATAGCATTTTCTCCCATTTGATAGGTTCCATTTTTATCTTGTGGATGGTTACTTTTGCTATGCAGATTTTTAAAAGAAATAACTGGAAAAAGCCATGTTTTAGGACTAGTGATTGTGTCATAAGAGGAGTGGCATCACTGATTTAAAGAGATAGCTGATAAACTAATTTAGGGAGGAAGACAAAAGCTAAGAAAATGTTCATTCTTCCAACTTCTTGGATAGGTTCCATATAGAGAATAGGAATAGTTTATCCTGATGTTATGATTTCCAACCCCATAAATGCACTCAATTTGGTTGGTGAGAATCTCATTTGAAATCCTTTTTGAATCTTAAAAAAATAGTATATCTCTGGGTACAAGATTATTCTTCCATTTGAAGCATCCTTCTTGACTTCTTATATATGTCTTTCTGTTGTTATATGCTCACTTTTCAAAATTATAAAAGTTAAGTGACATTTTTAGTCGCTGCTCTAAAGTTATTACACACGAATCTAAATTGGGTCTCATCAGTACCTTAATGAACAAACTCCTTATAACCCGGCCTTAATCAAAATGTTTTTAAAAATTAGAGCAATGATCAGCTATCAGGCTCCAAGTGCTTCACTCAGATATTAAATTTCAGATCCCCCGAGGAACAATTCACATGACTGTTGGAGTACCCCAAGTCTTAAATAAATGCCCCATGTTTCCCATCCCCTGAAACACCGTACACAACACCCCCACTAATCCTAATATCCTCATATAATATCTGCTGATTATAATAATTATCATTTAATCATGTTTATTTCACTCTGAGTCTATTTTTAGAATAAATTCTGTGACAATGCTTTAGCTAACTGTCACAGTACTTGGATGCCTAAAATCAGATTCAAAGAATAACTTTTCTCATCAGTTTTGTACCCACTTGGCAATAATCTGATCCAGACTCAATTCTGGTAGTCTTTGATGAGCTCTCATGTGGAGCCAAATCTAAATTCCCTCAAAGAGAGATGTTTCGCTTGCCCGTTCTCTGATCAGTGGAGCCCTCACCGACCTCCAAGAGCTTTCTAAGATGGTTACAATGAGGGCTGCGATTGCAACCAATTCCTGAAATGCCTTGGGATATTTTTACCCTATATGCTGTTTATGCAAAAAGAGGAAGTTTCATCTAAAAGGAATGAAATAGTTCAAGGCAACTTTGGGTTTAAATGTCAGATTTTTTTTTTTTTCTTTTCATGTGAATCTCCATATTCTGTGGTAGAAAGAACTTCATTTATTAAGAGACATGTTTCCAGTTCCCTAATCTCGACTCTACCATTATGTAGGTTAGTGAACTTGGACAAATTACTTAGAGTCCATGACGGGCACTTTGTCTCTAAAATATAAGTTAAAATGGATGATTTCTAGAATGTCTTCTAGCATTAACATGCAATGTGTCCAAAGAAAGGTTTAGGACACTCTGCCCCTTTCTCTGTTTTTCTATAATAGACACCCCAACTATTCATCTAAGGGGCTTCCCTGGTGGCGCTAGTGGTAAGGAACCTGCCTCCCGATGCAGGAGACACAAGAGACACGGGTTCCATCCCTGGGTTGGGAAGATCCCCTGGAGGAGGGCATAGCAACCCGCTCCAGCATTCTTGCCTGGAAAATTCCATGGACAGAGGAGCCTGGCAGGCTACAGTCCATGGGACTGCAACTAGTTGAACATGACCAAGTGAATGAGCACGTTCATCTAAAGTCCCTTTTTTTTTTTTTTAACTTTATTTTGTATTGGAGCATAGCTGATTAACAAGGTTAGTTTCAGGTGAACGGCAAAGGGACTCGGCCATAGATACACGTGTATTCATTCTTTTTCTTAAAGGCCTTTTTTCAAAACACGATGTGATGACTTTTACCTTTGCTTTAAATCCTTGCTTATAGAAACTTAGTTGAGTGCATTTACCAAGTAATGATTATTTGACATCTACCAGCTTAACATAGTAAAGTATATCAAACAGGTCTAGGAACAGTTCCTTCCTCTACTTTTGTGATTCAAGGCCTACTTTTACTTATTACAATGGCATCATTGTTTTGGCTGATTTTAGAACATTAATTCACAATCAACAAAGCAAGTAGGAAGAAGTATATCATATCTGTATCAGTAGGTAAGTATATATAAATAGATAATTTGCAAGAAATGACAGAAATGCTTATTTATTTGAAGGATCCCATGGAAAAGATCAAGTTGGAGTATCAGAGCCACTTACAATCCCTTTTGAAACTCTTTAACTTGTTTTAATTGGGCAGAAAGGCAATGTGTTACTTCCAAAGTATTTAGTCATAGTAAAATCCAGTTCAGCTATTAAAAGAGAAAATCTTCTATTCTCTCCCTGCCCTAGAATGGTCATAAAGAGTCTACAAATATGGTCTTGCTTTGTGTGTGTCCCAAATATAACTGGCCTAATTTTGTCCCTGTTTGGCTCATTAAACATTACATTCTTCTGTGACTTGCTGCGTGACAGTGCCCATGAAATAGTGGCCTGTGAAACAAAACACAATTCCATTCTAGTAGTTTTACCTTCAAGTCTGTCGTTGGCAATTGAGAACATTGCTTTGAGGTATAATTAATCTCACCGAAGTCTAGTGTCTTCCACTTATTAATAGAAAACCCGTCATCTGCATTTGTGGCTAAGCCCAAACCTTCATCCAGACCCAGGGTCCACATTTATCTTGAGGGTTTGCCTTGTTGCCTGCAGTCATAGGGAGAGGAGTACATTCCTCAGAAAGTGGCTCTTTGAGACCTTGGACACTGGAGTTATAATAAGAGGGGGAACTTGCCTCATCAGTCTTGCCTGGTTCTGCGAAACGCACATGGCCTCAGGAGCATTTAGTACTTTGAAAGCCAAGTAGGTGTCTCGCCAGAGGAATATTCCACCTGAGTTGTTGAGGTTGTCATAGCTGTTTGATTTGGGATTTGTATAGGGTAGGTTGGGGACCTCAGACAGGGTGATGTAGATGATGAAGTCAGTTATTTTGGTTCTTTTGGAACGTTAATTTCATAATCTCTGAAGGGTTATCTCCAGGAATTTTAAATGTTGAGAGATGAAGAATTTGTTTTCTCATATATAGAAAATATGTCTACACTTTCTACCATGCAAGAAATGGAAATTAACCAGCAGAGAGAAATGCTTATCTTAAATATGTTGATATTTTTTGGAGTACTCAGTTGTCACTTCCCCAATTTTTTTTAATGACCTGTGAGTGCCCAGGTTACTCCAATAAGTGTTTGCTTATCAATATAACTCACCTTTCAACACCCACCATGATTGCCTCGGTTGGAGCCACGTGACCAGACACACTAGCTTTCTTCTTGACTCGGTCCCATTCTGAATGAGTAACTGATTGCTTTTATTCATCATCGGTCAGAAGTTTGTGTGCCTTCATTTCTGTGTTCATCACAGTTTATTATGGGGTTTCTCTCTTGTAATGGAATGTCACTTGGAAAAATAATGAAAGAAACACCTTGTAATCTGCACTCTAACAGATTGGGTAGTAAACAGTTGTTGGCTCCTTGGTTACTTTTTTTCTCCTTGTTGCAAATAGAAACTTTAAGGGGCTTCTCCTTTGCCTTTATTTTAAGGACCTCCAGAACCATTCCCTTGTCCTGCTCGTGGTGCTGTATAGAGCAGATGACCACAGTGGTGATGTTTTGATTTGAATCCCTCCTATGTGGTGATAGTCACTGTGCTTCAGGAGCTCTTACCCAAAAGATGGACAACATCCAATCAGGTTTCCTGGACCTCTGGAATCAAGGAGTCATTTTTAGAGTTGATTTTATCATCTATTCGGTGGAAAGAATCATTTCCACATAGGTTTCATGAAGCCATGTTCCCCACCCCCCTTAAACATCCTACATAGCCCCTACAAATCTAAGTACCCTTCTGTACTGCTAATTCTAAAAATTAACATTTGAAAATGTTTATTTGACCCTGAGATTCACGGTCAGATTTCCTTGTTCCATTTTCCATTCTAGGTGTTATGTGTTAGTGATGAAATGGTAACATAGCTCTTAACTAGGTTTTTTTTTTTTCCCCCCAATAAAGTATCATCCAATTTTTTCCAATTGTAGCATCGTCCTTGTCAGCTTCCTCCAGCATTGCTGTGCTGTGTGCATGTCATGCTGTCAGCTTGAAGCACCGTCTTGACTCTGAACTTTAATGTCTTGACATTGTTGTTTTCAGATGTAAGTTCGAAGTTTGCTTTATTTCTGTTTTGCAGCTACATTAAATCCTGACTCTAATTGACTGTAAACACTTTTGGCCTTCTGATTGTTAGCCTTTGTGTTGCTAGTTCTAGATGATTCTAGAATTTAATTGAAGTAGAGTTGATTTACAATGTCTTGTTAATTTCTGCTGTTTAGCAAAGCGATTCTGTTACAGACGTGCATACACGCTTTTTCATTTTCTTTTCCATTATGGTTTGTCACAAAGTACTTCATATCATTCCCTGTACTCCACAGTAGTTCTTGTTTATCCACTCTCTATATACGAGTCTGAATCTGCTAATCCCAGGCACTCATTTTATCCCTCCTCCATCTCTTCTCCCTCTTGGCAGCCAAAGTCTGTTCTCTCTCTGCAAGTCTGTTTCTGTTTTGTAGATAAGTTCATTTGTGTCATATTTTAGATTTCACATGTAAATGATACTATATGGTATTTGTCTTCTTCTCTGACATACTTTACTTTGTGTGATAATCTCTAGTTCTATCCATGTTGCTGCAAATGGCATTACTTTATTCTGTCTTTTATGGCTGAATAGTATTCCTTGGAAGGACTGATGTTGAAGCTGAAACTCCAGTATTTTGGCCACCTGATGTGAAGAGCTGACTCATTTGAAAAGACCCTGAAGTTGGGAAAGATTGAAGGCAGGAGGAGAAGGGGATGACAGAGGATGAGATGGTCAGATGGCATCAACGACTCAATGGACATGAGTTTGGGTAAACTCGGGGAGTTCGTGATGGACAGGGAGGCCTGGTGTGCTGCAGTTCATGGGATCACAAAGAGCTGGACACGACTGAGCAACTGAACTGAAGTATTCCTTGTATATATATTTGATCGATTTGCCTAAAAATTCATTCTAAATAAGTGTGAGTCACCTCATTTAGGTACATCTGATGGTTTAGGTATACCTGATACTATACCTGAAAATTATATGGTCCCATTTTTCATTGAAAATATCAAAAAATCTTTCCTTCCTATGATTTTGCAGTGCTATTGTTTCTCTGATTTAAAATTTGAAATGGTCACAGAAACTGTATGTGCCTAGGAGAAAACGGTTGATAAGCTTGTTTGAACATAATAAGGCTACAGAAAAGATTGAGAGAGTGTAATGTTATTGACCCCAGGGTTCTTCGCCTTCCTTAATCAAATAGAAACTGTTAAGAGGCCAGACAAAAAAATTTAGGCATGGCTTTATTTGCTGCAGAGGGGAGTGAAGACAAATGCCAGGTTCCCTCGTTGCTGGCTCCTTATACGGGGTGAGGGTAAGGGTGCATCCAGGGATCAGGCTGGAGGAGGGGCTTAGGCAGTTTGCCCACCCCTTCGGTGGTGTTGGTTGCAGGGGGCATGCACAGTACCCTGCTCTTGCTCCCAACACCCAGTTTTTGCTCCTAGATCTTCAGAAGTGGTGGTTGGGTTTTTGGTCTTTCTGTGTCTTCTGTAGTAAAGAACCCACCTGCCAATGAAGGAAATGTGAAAGAAGCAGTTTCAGTCCCTGGGTCGGGAAGATCCCCTGGAGGAGGGCATGGCAACCCACTCCAGTATGCTTGCCTAGAGAATCCCATGGACAGAGGAGCCTGGAGGGCTACAGTTCATAGACAGAGTCCAACGTGGCTGAAGTGACAGCATGCAGAGCAGCATGCCTGTCTCTAGTTTGCCCCAACTGTGCATGCGTAATTATCTTTAATCCCATGGAGTTTCTTTGTATTTTGTTGCTAGAGGAGTTACTTTTCCAGGTGCAGGTATTGCAGAGGGTTCCAGGTCCCAGCCTGTCTCGATGATATCAACATTTATTCTTGCCTCTTCCTTCCTAACCTCCCTAACAAGGACATGGTGTTGATCTCTGGACTGCCCACATCTTTGCCCTGTGCAAGTCACCTCTAAATGTTGGGGAAGGTCTCATTCCTTCCAGAGCATGTGGACCCGTTTAATTGATGGTGTAACCCCTGCCCCCAAAGTACCAACTCTAGGGTTGCTTGTTTCTTGTAGTTTCAAAATCTTTTCCATAGTCGCAAGGGTCATTACTGCTATCCTCACCCAGACCCTGGGAACTGACAAAATTAAATGCTTGCTAGAAGCGATAGGTGCCTGCAAGCTATCCATCTGTTGATGACAAATAGCAAACAAGAATAGCCTAACGATATTCACATGATTGATTAATATTCATTTATACATGGAGGAGGATGCTGAGACAGCTAAATAATTAAATCACATAATGCAATTAAACTTACTCTGTTCGAGTGCTCTTTTTCTCCCATTCTTCTTGCTGACAGTATGCATACTGGGCCTCACCCCAGTGCAGTTAAGCTGATTAGGTAATACTAAGCTGCTCGAGTATGTAGTAGGCTTTTTTGTTGTTGCTTTTTTTTTTTTCCATGAATTTTTTTATATCAAATGCCAGATTCTCAAGGTATAACTTCAGGTCTTTAAATGACGTCCATCAAGGTTTTGTCTGATGCATTCCAGCAGACACGAGTGACCTTAATCCTCTAAGAACACCCAGGCTCCCAGAATTGGTCACTGGATTTCGATCTTTAGATATTCCTTTGTAAAGCAAAAATATGTAAAACTTTCAGGCATTTCTTGAAATGCTGTTGAGTAGATTGGGCTCTTGCTCTGACAATTTCTTCCTCACAAAGAAAATAATCTACAGGATGAAAATCTACTTCTTGATCCTTTGCCCATCCCTCCATCCCTTAGTTTATATCTAATAATTAGCATAATCTGCTAACAATTTATATTATATATTGATTGCCTAATATATGCCTTATAATACCTTAAGAAACTCACTTTTCTCTACTTGAATGTACAGAATAGGCTTGTAATACTATATTATTTACTCTGTACAAGAAATGATTTGAAGGATAAAGTAGCTATCTGGCCTAAAATCATATAATTCACTAATAAGAAAACCTGGATTTGAATCTAGTTCTAACTCCAAAGTCCACATCAGTTTCCTTGCATCAAGCTGCCCCTTGATAAGAGATATCAGAAGGAACAGTATCTTGTGCTTCCAATACAGCTTGGTACAAATCTGTTTCTGACAGTGTTGAGCAGCTTGTCTAAGGAGGATGAAAAAAAGTAAGCCCCTTCTATTGTACACGTTCCACCTCCCCATCAGATAACTGTCACATCTAATCGGGACACAGCCTCTGTTGTTGGTCACCAGTGCCATTGGTGTATTGTCAGTCTTTGCTGAACCCCAGATCCCAGCAGGCTCAACTAAATCTGCGTATTAGGTAAAATAACAAAGGAATTAAAGGCTTTTACATGAGCATCAGAATTTCATCCTCCTATCAGTGTCTTAGGTGATTTTCAGAAGGACTTTGTTGTGCAAAGAAGGTCATTTTATTAAGCAATGAAAGACAAATCCTGTTGCTTTGGCTTTTCTTTATGAATCTTCTGCATAAAATACTGATTTTTTAGAAAAGATGTCAGGGTTTTCCTTTGTAAGACCTTTTTCGTGTGTGTAGAGCTAGCCATCCTTATCAAAATGTTGTTGTCTTTTAGAATAGTGAAACTGATCTCAACTGCTGTTATTACATATTGGAGATGAATGAAGAAATTAATGCATTGGAGGCAATAACAGAAAAATCAGGTGTTGTTAGTATTATTAAGCACTTAAAACAATAGAATCTATAAATTGTTTAGAATTGTTGTTTTAAAGATTATACAGCTATACTCTTAAAAAATCTAAAACAAAATAAAAATGATAAAAATAAATGAATATACAGTTCATAAAAAGTAAATGAAAATAGTTGGATATTCCTTAATATTTACCTTGACTAGTAATCAAAGTATGTTTTAAACAATATTTTATGCATCTATTAACAAATATCCCCAAAATATGTTTTGGTGATGAGGATAAAGAAAATTGGTAAACTCCTCTAAAGCTGGTGGTTGTGTCAATTTGCATGGTCCTTTAGAAAATAACTTTAGTCACGCGTGATAGGCACTTAGTTCATTTTTATTGCAAAGATCGTGGTCATAAACTTTTACCACCTTTTCATTTATCTATATACTTATTTACCCTTTTCCTTCATGGAACTTCAAGTCTAGAGGAAGATGCAACAATATATATGAATAACTGTGTATTAGTACATATCGTTATGTAAGGGCGAGGAAAAGGTGACCCAGAATCGGAATTTTTGTTGTTCCAGAAAGGCTTCATACATAATCAGTATCACCTAAGTGAAACCTGAAGGATAAGAATAGGCTATAAGCAAAGTGGGAGGGTGGTACTGGGGCAGAAGGGAAAACATGGGTGTGTTTCCAGGTGAAGATCATTTGACCCTTGAAAGAATTGAGGGAGAGTCTCTCTAGCCTCCTGGAGGTGAAGTGACTGGTCACAAAGCTAGAGATGTTATGTGTGGACCAGATCATGAAAAGTCTTGCTCCAAAGCCATGCCACAAAATAGGAGTCTTAGCCAAAGGATTGACAGGTTTTAAGACAGAATGACATGTTTGAATTTGCATTTGACAGAGTTCATTCTGCTTATAACATGGATGTAAGGAGGGTAAATAAGAATGATGGTGAAGACAGGACCAATTGTCATGATTGAGAGGAGTGATGGTGGTGGCTAGCTTAGTAGGAATAGAGATATAGGGCTAGTAGTGAATTTAGGAAGTAGAACCAGTAGGGCCTAGTGATGAATTGGATGTGGGGGTGAGCAAAGGAAAAGTAGGTCATGTCCGGGTTCTAGCTTAGGGAACTCAGTGAATGTTAGGTTTTCTTCTTTGTTTGTTTTTAGGGCAACTGAGCCAAATAGTGGATGTGAGGGGCTAAGCTATGCATTCTGTTTTAGGCATAAGGAGTCAGTGGGATCTATGGGAAATTTAGGTGAATCCACCAAGAGGCAGAGCTGCAGAGGGAGAACTCTGCTAGGGATATAAATTCATGTGTAATCAGGATATGGATGGTATAGATGAAATGTCAGTGCTATAAATCTAACATTTAGAAGTAACTAAATGGGGACTTCCCTAGCAGTCCAGTGGTTGAGATTCAGCTTTCCAGCACCGGGAATGTGGGTTCAATCCCTGGTCAGGGAACTAAGATCCCACATGCCATGTGGTGTGGCCAAAAATAATAAATTATAAAAGAAAACTCACTTGTAGTATTTAAAAAGAAATGATGAGATGTTAAATAGTGAAGAAATTAGCAAAAACAAAACTGATATATCTACTCTTAATCATTAAGAATTGGTTTAATGAAAAATTAACAAAACCATGACAAAATGAGATAACATCTTGAAATATATCTGAAATATATATGGGTTTGTATATGTATATACACATGTATACACACCCTATTCACAGAAAGCCAAAATATTAAATATATATTTGAAAGAGAAAGATCTGAAAATGAAATATACCAGATTAGTTTTGGGGAACTTGGTAACAACGGATGATGATGTCTTTTTAAAATACACATATTATTTGTACCTTTCTATAATTTGCATTTTATCAAAATAATAAGCCATGATTTTCAATACAAAATACATTATAAAATGTTAAAGATGTTTTTGCATTGTATTTGACTTTGCTAAAATACTTGCCAGTTACAATGTCCTCATAAAAGAAATTTTACAAGATTGTTTCCTCAGTAGAGTTTCTCAATAGACAGCAATGCAGAATGTAGTTGTAAATTTAATCTTTTGTGTCCCACCCAAACAAAAGCAGCATAGTATAATGGGGAAAATACTCTTTTAGAAGTCAATAAGAGAGATTTCCACCGAATCTGCTCCTTGGAGTTCTTTAGCAAGTTGTTTAACCTCTGAGGGCCTCGATTATTTGTAGGATAAGAGAGTTGGCCCAGATTTTATCTAAGGTGAGCTCCCACTCTGTTTTGCCAGGGTCCAGGTCACAGAAAAAAAAAATTATATCAAACTGTGTTCCAGTCAAATCAGCCCTTATTTATTCAGATATGTGCCTAAATGATCACAGTCTAAGTTGTTTCTTTGTTTAATGTGACCTGACATCTAATGGAAGTGTATTTATTTCAAAGGGAATTTAGTGTCTGTCCCTTATGTTTTTCTTTTTGTCCTACAAAGATTGAAAGTCCCTGCCATATTAATGTGCAGAACATAAAACACCAAGCTCTTCCTGAGAGGTAATTTTCCAAGAAAGAAAAATATGAGAATGGTGCTGGATTGTTTGCTTTTCTATCATTCAATGTTGTATTAAAACAACCATTTTTCCATAGCTATGAATGGCTTCACTCTTGAAAACTGTCAGTTACAAATGAAAAGTGATAGCACTCTGAAAGCAAAACCATTCCCAAATCGCACTAGTTTTTCACATGAATTTGAAGTTTAATCAGTGGCCCACATTCATACATAAACGTATCTATTGTGGGGTGAAAAATTAAGAAATGATCTTTAAACTTTATCTCAAACCTGGTTTTCAATAAAATATTACCCTTTTATGTTTACATTTTAAAATGAATTTTTATCAACCTGTCAATCAAATTCTTTCCATGTTTCCCCCAGGGACATATTTACCATTTATTTCTGCTCTGATGCATGAATTTCAACATACTAGGAGTTAGACACCATGAAGTTAAATCTAGACGTTGCCATAGTATAGTTTACTGAGACTTCCATACTCTTTCACTAGAACAGTGTGTATGTGTGTTTTCTAAGTGTTTATTTAAGAATGCATTTAAAAAATACTGAAAAAACAAAACACCTAATAAAAATTTAAATCATCAGTAATCCCATCACACATTGAAAACCACTGGGCTAAATTTGGCCTCCTTTTAGAGTCTCTTTGGACAGACTGTTATTATGGGAACAGGTGTCTCATGCTGAATCTGATTGCACATTGCCGGTTTCCATTAAGGGACAAGGCGCCATCAGAACTCGTGTAGAATGTCTGGCTTCATCCCAATTTCAGAAGTCAGTTTTGCAGATGACTCAAGCAAGAGCTAAAATAGTGGATGATTTAAAAACCAAAACAAAACAGAACAAAAACCTTCCCCTGTGGCCTTGGGAGAAATGTCATTTGTGTTAATGTGGCTGGAAAAAAAACAAAACAACTCCTTCCTCAGTATTGGAACAAGCATGGTTTCTTCCCCACTGAAAGCATGCACATGGAATGACTTCAGACTGGCCTGAGGGCTCATGCAATAAACTGAGACAGTTGTCTTTCTTGAATATGGTGATTACTCTGCGTCTGCATCTCAGAAAACTTAATGAAAGGCACATAGAAATAAGAGATGTTGGAGCCAAGTTGACCCAGTAGTTGAGTACCAATGTCAAAGTCACCTCTTTATAAACTGAATTGTAAGGAACACGATGCTTTGCTCTGCCTAACTCTTCAGTGCCCGTTCGTGGCACACATGGGCACCCACCATGCTCTCAGCTGGAACACCTTCCCCATATGTTGCCCATTTCAACTCCTACACGAAACTAGGCTGAAATGTAACCTTCCCACAATGGCTGCCACAGGCCCTCCTAAGGAAAGCTGGGCTTTCTCTTCTCTGTGCCTGGTGACGTTTTGTACATACTTCCAGTCTACTTTTGGCATGCTTGTCACTGTTCTGTAATTATTTGTCTCCAATTCAGTCAGAGACAGATAGTACTTTGGCCGTCTGATGCAAAGAGCCGACTCATTGGAAAAGACTTTGATGCTGGGAGAGATTGAGGGCAGGAGGATAAGGGGACAACAGAGGATGAGGTGGTTGGATGGCATCATTGACTCAACAGACTTGAGTTTGAGCAAACTCCGGGAGCTAGAGAAGGGCAGGGAAGGCTGGTGTGCTGCAGTTCGTGGGGTCGCAAAGAGTTGGACATGACTGAGCGACTGAACCTACAACAAATTCGACCAGGGAGCTCCTTGGGGAAATTGACTGTCTTAGTTATCTTTAGACTCAATGTCCAGTACCTAGACACTGCCTAACCTGAGTAAGGATGCACCCGTATGTCAGTTTAATAAAAAGATTGAATATATTAAGGCAAATTTTGGTAGTCTGTGGAATGATGAATGTGCTTTCACAACCTCTACTGAAATCTGAAGTTTCTTGTGTGAGGAACTGAGAAGGACTTTTCAGATTTCTCTGGATACATTGTCAGTGTTGTTTACCATCTACTCTGCAGAATTTAAAATCTGCTCAATGGAATAATATCTTAGACCATGTATAAGAATGACACAAGTGAGGTGAAGTATGCAAATGCAATGATATAAAACATTTCCATTTTTATTAGAGGTTGGGAAGAAGGCAGATCATTTCTGAGTTTAAAAAAAGAAAACTTTTATTGGAGCCTAGAGAAAGAGTCTGTTTCATAAATTGCATTAAATATTTGGTATGTAAAATTCCGGCTGTTGTTCTGCATTAAATGGATACAATGCACCCCTTACCTAATTAAGAAACCATATGGAGACAAGACACATTTACATAAACAAAAGCAGAGAAGCCATCTCTATTGTGTTGTCTTCGATTATGTAACTTGGTTTCCGTGATGTGGATTTGTTCTCTGGCTTAAATATTGCCATGGACCAAATAGTTTCCAGACATTGAATGAAATTTAAAGAGCTATTTCTACGGTGCCTTGACTTCATTTAAATATTGCAGTGAAAGGGACCCTGGAAGACTATGCAGTTTCCTACATTTAATAACTGCTTGCCTGTTCAAGCCAGTAGTTTTGGAATCTGGCCAACAGGAAATCCATTGTGTATTATTACATAGCTTTGCAGGATAACCATGTGCCTGGTGTATGGTTTAACCGTTTACTACGTGTTTGTTGAATAAATAAATGCCTCAGTGTGTTTTCAGAGTTGGTGACCTAACACAATTGCTCTAGCCTACATATGGGTAGCAAACAGTCAAGACATGGTATAAACAGTTTGTATCATGACGAGCACTGGGATGAAAATAATAACCATCACAAAACAAATATAAATATTGGGGTAATATGTTTGGAGTGGAAGTCTAAATCATAGTTATAATTCTTTCTCTTTTGTTTGACAGTCTTTATCCAGTCAGTGATACTGATGGCAGTCAGAGGTGGCTAATTAAATGCATGTAACATTTTATTACTTACTGTATGTTATCACATATATTATCTCACTTTACCATCACAGAGTACCCATTTTATGGATGAGAAAAATGAAACCTCAGAATTAAGTTCTTCACCCAAGGTCACAAAATTAAACCAGACTTTAAATCAGGTTATTTGATTCTGAAAGATCTTTTGTTTTACCAAATTTAGTCTTTGCTTTATGGCAGAGTTATTGGTGGAATTTGCAAACACAAATGCATATTTTGTTGCAGCGAGAAGTGTTCTTTGGAGATAGAAGAGAAAAAAATGAAATGTATTTCAAAATAGTCTTGGGGAAAAGGTATGAAAATAATTTAGAATTTCTCAAAATATGTTAAAGCTCAACTTTGTTTTTACTCTAACCCCATGAAATGCCAGCACCCTTCACTGATCGTCCAGGGTTTTTATGAATCCCAGTTTGGAATGACTTTTCCTCTGCTGTGCCCAGTCCTGTTATAGATTTCACATTTCAAACAGTCCAACATTGGCAGTTTTACCTGGTTAAATATGTTAAAATGACAAAAGCCCTGGTTCCAGTCCCTTTATTTTTACTGACGTTCACTGCATCTTGGTATATTCCTTGTATTTTAATTGGAGTTTTAGTTGTTAAATATTCCTGCTTAGAAGAAGGGAAACTATTTCTAAAGGAAACATTGCAAAATCCTTCTCATTATTTTATTCTCAACCATGCTTGTTCTATGACTGCTTTGTCTGTTGCTGACTTTAGTGAAGATGCCTAGTCAGTTGACTGTAATTAGTTGAATGCTTACTGTACTGTTCTCTCAAATATTTTCTCGAGACCTTTCCTGGGTGTGTCCATAACACACTCATACAGAACTGGAATTACAGTCCAGCCAAGGGATCACTGAGTGACCTTTAAGATGGATGTAATGTAAGTAGGTGAGGAACCACACAGATCCTTTAGCTTCTCATATTTTGGTTTTTTGAACTGTGTATCATTGACTTCTCTGGTGGCTCAGACGGTCTGGTAGGCCATCCGTGGGGTCGCAAAGAGTCAGACACGACTGAGCGACTTCACCTTCCCTTTTTCATTGTTGCCATAATGTAGGCACTCACTAAATGACCCTAATCAGACTTCTAAGGGTCCATTCACTTGAACTGAAATGGAATTGTGAGGCTTTTGAGTCAGATTTGCATTCAAATTCAGTCCCCACTTACTAGCTACATAACTTTAGATAAGACACATATTTGAAGCATTTTCTCAAATGCAGAAAGTGGTACTCAACAAGCCGCCACTTAGAGAGATGCTGTAAAACTGAAATGACTTAATCCATGTAGAAGGCTTATTACCATCACCTATAACCATTCAATACATGGCAGCTCTTATTTTTTACTCTCTGCTAATGTAGTTCCCTGGTAGCTCAGATGGTAGAGAATCTTCCTGCAATGTAAGATACTTAGGTTCGATCCCTGCGTTGGTAAGATCCTGACCACTTGGAAATGGCTACGCACTCCAGTATTCTCTCCTGCAGAATACCATAGACAGAGTACCCTGGCAGGCTACAGTTCATGGGATCACAAAGAGTTGGACACAACTGAGCAAGAACAACAGCAACAACCTAGTTTCCATGTTCTGTTTCATTTTTTGCTTCTCCAAATACTTGACACACTGTGAGCATTGGGATTTGATAGAGTGAAGCTTCACACTCTGGCTTTAAAACAGAAGATCTTGAGTATCAGTGAGTGTTTTCTGCAGAAGCAACAGAAAAAAAAACTGAGTTTGAGTTGCTTCACTAAGCAGGGATTAAAAATAATAATAATAACAAATTCTTTGGAGGTGAATGCCTCCTGATGTGTGTGCAGCCTCTGTGTTGTCAGAGCTGGCCCTCTGCCCTTTTTCCCTTTTCCCTTGTGCCCTTCCCCAGGTATAACAGGAACAAAAGATAGAAAGGTAGATGCCCACCACATGTATCCCTTCTATCAGGAAAGTAAAAGCTTTCTCAGAAACGTCTGTTTATGATTCATTTGCCATCGATGGGTGTCACGTGGCCATTCCCGCCTGGGAAGAAGTAAACTCAGTCTGTGACTTTTCATCAGCATTTGTGGTTGGCATCAGCATTTGTCACACCGAGTTTAAAAGTACAATCTGAGTTATAAAGCAGTGGTCAGTGTACTGAGATTCCAAGTTAATTTACCTTGAAGTCTAAAATACCCATGCGGTCTTCCATATGCTCATTTATTAAAGTAAGTCATCCCCGCGCCACCCTCCTCCCCCGCCAACTCGCCTCCAGGCCTAGGATTTGTCAGTTCAGTTCAGTCACTCAGTCGTGTCCAACTCCTTGTGGACCCCATGGACTGCAGGACGCCAGCCCTCCCTGTCCATCACCAACTCCTGGAATTTATTCAAACTCCTGTCCATTGAGTCGGTGATGCCATCCAACCATCTCATCCTCTGTCGTCCCCTTCTCCTCCTGCCTTCAGGCTTTCCCAGCATCAGGGTCTTTTCCAGTTAGTCAATTCTTCACATCAGGTGGCCAAAGTACTGGGATTTCAGTTCAGCATCAGTCCTTCCAATGAATATTCATGACCGATTTCCTTTAGGATGGACTGGTTGGATCTCCTTGCAGTCCAAGGGACTCTCAAGAGTCTTCTCCAACACCACAGTTCAAAAGCATCAATTCTTCAGATTTGTCAGTAACATGTGTTTAATGTTATTTACATGTAGTTGATTTATGCTGTTGTGTTTATTTCTGTTGTATAGCAAAGTGTTTCAGTTTAACATATATATATATATACACACACACACACACACACAGATTTTTTTTTTATATTCTTTTCTATTACGGTTGTCAGCAGCTTCTAGGCCCCAGCTTGGAACTTCTATTGGTGACTTCCTAGTCCAGTGGGCTAGGAAGGGGTTGTCTTCCAGGGGAGCAGCCTTTGCTTTATGAGGGGAATATCTGAAGGGCAGGGTGCTGCTGCCCTGGGAATTCAAGCCTGAGCCCAGAGAGGGTCCTCAGGAGGGGAAGCCAGAGATAATCAGTGTCAGAGAAGCACCGCCCCCAACACCTTACTATGCATGCAAAGCAAACCGGGGAGAAAAAGGAAAATATGTAACTCTTCCGTGTGCCTGCTAAGTAGCTTCAGTCTGTCCGATGCTTTGTGACTATTCTCCAGGCAAGAATACTGGAGTGGGTTGCCATGCCCTTCTCCAGGGGATCTTCCCGACCCAGAAATTGAACCTGTAGTCTTTTTAAGTTTCCTGTGTTCCCAGGCAGGGTTTTTTTGTTTTTGTTTTTTAATCACTAGCACCCTTCCATTTTCACTTACTTCCTTTCTTTGTCAGAAGGTTGCAAAGAAATGGTAATATGTATACAAATGTATATCTACAATCTCTTACCTTTCCACTCTCAGGGGCATAAATTGACTTTTTGTTGTTGCTTTTTGTTTTCCTGGAACCTGGCCTCTTCCCTAAATATACATGATATCTATGTGGCTTCAATAATAGTTAAGATAGAAAGTTACATTCAGCCTTTTTTTTCCTCCTCTGAATGTTGAGATGGATCCTTTTAATTTTTTCCTTTTTTTAAATATTGAAGTTTAGTTAGTGTTGTGTTAGTTTCAAGTGTACAACAAAGTGATTCAGTTATACGTGTGTGTGTGTGTGTGTGTGTGTACACATACATATTATTACCCTGTACCGAGATTCTTTGCCATTCTAGGTTAGTTGTTAAAAGGTTCCCTTCCCTGTGCTGTTCTATAGGTCCTTATTGTTTACCTGTTTTTTAAATAGTAGTGTATATCCATTAATCCTAAACTCTTAGTTTATACCCTGCCATATCCCCTTTGATAAACATAACTTTGTTACCTCGGTCTGTGAGTCTATTTCTATTTTATAATTAAGATTGATTGATTCTTTATGGACATCCTTGGAACCGCCAGGACACTTAGAGCAGACATTCCCATTCCACTCTTCTACTCTCTGAAGACTGAACTATTTTATCAAAAGGGGCTTTATTAAAATAGCAGGAAGGTATCCTAATTGCATTCAGATCCCTGTGTTTTGGGACTCAGATGGTTAAAGCTTGATTTATCTTATATTCCAGTCATTTTACTTAGGCTGGTTTACTATTGTCTGTTTACTTAGAAACTGTTTTCTGTGACCACTTACTCCATTTCAGTAGTTTCCGCTCACATTTATGCATTGTTATTAGTACTAATTAAACAACAAAGTGTCATGTCCACCTGTGTTCACTTGCGCTACCGCTTTGGGGCTCTGTATTTGTTCTTTATCGGGTGACCCTTTTCTATAACAGTGAATTACTTTGGACAAAACTCAAACCCCTGATGGGAGTGTGAGCTGTTTGATGCCCATATAAAATCTTTTAATACCTTTGTCATTTCCTCGAATGCATGGATTTACAGAAGCCTGAGGAGACTTGGTATGTATTGAAGATGGAAATTGCCTTGAGCAGTCAGTAACAAAATGAATTAACATGTGACATATTTTTGTGAAGCCCATTGTAAATATAATTTAAAACATTAAAAAAAAAACCACTTCTCAGAATCTCTCCTGAAACCCTTCTTTTTCCATGTGATAGATACATATTTTATTTTTTAAAGGAGTTTATCAAACTTTTATGACTTAAACTATTTGCTCTCTCATTATTTGGAATATTGGCTTTAGTGATGGTTTTTTCATCTTGTGAGTTAACTTTTCTATTAACATGAGTTAACTTTTCTATTACAAATGTATTTGAAAACATAAATCTCAAGCTCTTTAATATGTGAGCCCCCCACCACCTTGATTTGATACATTTAATGAAAAAATAGTTTGTGTTTATTTCAGTGGCGTAGTACTTATGTATTCCTGTTGGTGAACAGTCTTTCCCATAACTCAATGTCTTTTATTTTTTCTTTACACAGACACAAAATTATAGGCAGTCATTCCTCCTATGTCCTTTTGTCATTGATGATTCCCCCTACAGACTCTTTAAAAGGACATTCCACCTAATATTGTGAGTTTTGTTTACCCTTGACAGTGCTTAGTCATTTAGCTTAATGATTTCAGTGTATACAAATGTCTGTGTTTCTTCAGAATTACAATGATGACACCCAAAAAGCCAGGTTAGGACACAGACACCTCCTGGTCTCCAGACTTTCTCCTGATGACCTGGATTTTGTTCTGCTGGTTTCATGAGGTCCCTTTTTCCAGCTAGTCATAAAGACTGGTTTGCTTTGAATGGGAAGAGCCCTCTCTGGGGCATAGTTGATCTTGGTGTTGAAGATCAGTACCAGTACTTGGTATTTGCTTACTTTGTTCTTTCTCCGGAATGCCATGGGAAGGCACAAAATAGGGTTCTTCTTGTTTATGCTCCACATTGCTCAGTAGTTACATGTTTCTTCCCCTGACTGTGTGCCCATTTCCTGGGGCTCAAGTCCTTGCTAAATAGAGTAAAGCAGCAATGGAACAAAGTCTTGGCTCCTGCTTTTTCCTTTCCGTATTATTTCTCTCCACTCATCACTTCCCTATACTTGGGGAGACATATTTATTTCTTCACTTTGAGCAAATGTTACTATAGGTCTTAAACTATAGCTTGTCAGGGATTTGTTTTGGTTCCTAGCCGTCGAAATGAAGTCATCTTTGGGCAGAAATGTTGGGGCAGGGAATGATGGTTTAAAACAAGCAGAAGAAATGCACATTCCGTTTAGAAGGTTTGGTAAGTTTGGAAAAGAAACTATATCCAAGGTTGAACACCAGTCTCCAAGGTTCACAGGTAAAGAAAGTGGACAGTTGCCAATCCTTTGGACATGTCTTATGACCGGCTATTCTCCACCAACATCACCATTATTCATACTCATGTATGGGAGATTCAGATCTATTCCTTTCATTATTTCAGCATTTTGAGGCATCTGGGGGCCCTCATTGAATACTTCGAGGTAACCACTCACCAGGCTGGATCTCAGCCACAGATATCTCTCTCAGTTCTCTCAACGAAAATATAAAGATTAAAAGCTGTAGTTTGAGGAATACTCCTATTCATTACCTTCACTTGTCCAATAACCCTGGATGTGTGTTGGGCTAAAGGTACCCTGTCATGCTAATTCAGTCTCTAGACACTAATTCATCTGCACAGGCCTTACAGGCCTGCTGGTTAGGATTCAGAGTTTTCCAGTACAGATTCTTAGAGCAGGTTGTGGTTTTGGCCTTGATGCAGGTGCTGCCAGTGTAGACTGTGTTCTAACACCTTCTTCCATTTCGCAGGAACCGACAATGGTGAAGTCCTCCCTGATTCCATCCCATCAGCTCCTGGGACGCTGCCTCATTTCATAGAGGAGCCAGATGATGCTTATATCATCAAGAGCAACCCCATTGCACTGAGGTGCAAAGCAAGGCCAGCCATGCAGATATTCTTCAAATGCAATGGCGAGTGGGTCCATCAGAATGAGCATGTCTCTGAGGAGAGTCTGGATGAGAGTTCAGGTAAGAATGGGAAGTGATAGAAGAATCTATGGTAGCTTCTCAGATTTTTAGGTCAATATGACTGGGGAAACCTGTGTTCAGTCACACACCTTATTTGAGTGAAGTCACATTAACAGTATCCCAGGAATATAAGAGGGAGTCATGTCTTGAAATGACTCCACAGCTCTCCTGCTAGTCTACTCCAATATGGTAGAGGAGCATTTTTTATTTTCCTGCTCTATATCACGTTAAGACCTAATTTTGTATAAAAGTTAATATTCTCCTTGGAAATAAAATCAGGCAGTCCCTGTTTTCATTTTCTGAATTCTGAATATTTTTTCATGACATGAATCTTTCAAGAAGCACCCTTTTAAGTAGCCTAAATTCAGTTGCTCTAATCTTTCTTCCTGGATATTATTCTTGTATGCTTCATTCTCCACAGCTGATGGTTTCTGAGTCGTCTGAGCTCTTTTGATTACTGTGTAATGATAAAGAAGTTCAAATTAGAAGACCAGATTTGAATAGGATCTCCTGTATAAAAGAATTTCAGGACTGTCTTTATTAGCTGGCTAATTTGGCTGATAAGGGGTGATGATGAGAATAGTGATCATATTAGCTAATATTTGTTGAGCACTTACTATATAACCAGACCTTATCTAAGCTTCTGATACACATTATCCTACTGTCTTTTCAACTGCTCTCTGGGATAAATAATGCTGTCATTGCCTTCTTATAAATAAGGAAACAGAGCCTCAAAGAGATTAAGTAAACTGTGGGCTTGTGCTGGATATCTCAATAAGATCATTTGACTCAAAACTTTCAAAATGTATTACTTTTATATTTTAGCATATAATAGAAACAGTATATGCTTTTGAACTTTGGCTCCTCAGACTAACAGAAAATTTAGCCTCATCCTAAATCCAATTTGATGTTACTCTATATTATTGATTTTTATTAGTTCTAAACTTACTAGATGTCAGATTTTGAATAAAGTCATGAATAATTAGGAAGTTGTGTCAGCTTAATTTATTAATTAATATACCAGTGCTGTTTAGTACATTAGGCTAAATCTTTCAGAGTATTTCAGGAAAGGGAGGAGGCAAACTCTGATCTAGACCTTCATACCTGCTAATAAGTTTATGACCAGTATAAGTGCAAATGAAGTTACAATAAATGTCTACAGAGAGGTAGATGGTGCTAGAGAGGATTTAAAAAAATCATGTCTGACTGGGACTCTCAGGAAAGGTGTGGAAGCAACAGCATTTGAAAGGAGCATTGAATATGTGTTTCAATTAAGCATAATTGATGATACACTCTATTGAAGAGAGACAGGTCTCAGTGGTCAACATTAGCAAATGAAAGAAAGCTGAGTGTGTGTTCCACTTAGCCTGCTTTGGTTCAAATATAAAATTGATACAGGAGATAGCAGCTGATGGCTGGAAAACAGCTCAATCCGTGGCATGAGAGACCTCAAATATCAGAGCAAGATGTTGTTTACTCAGTTTTATGGATATTTTTTGTTAATGGTAGGGATTGATTATATTGACATATGGGAATCCAATGGCTTTGAAACTATACTTCAGAAGATGAATATGGAGCAAGTCTTCGGGATGGTAAGGAGAAGCAGGAATGGAGAAGTTAAGAGACTTGAGTAATTCAGCTGAGAAAGTAAGATCTGCTTCTTGAGGAATGGCCATAGAAATAGGAATAGATAGCTGATGTGAGAAGCAGTGTCACAAATCAGACTTAATAGCTGAATGATTTGAATGAATGGAGAAATAAAAACAAATCCCTTAACAGAAGGAAAAGGGGTATGCAATTAATATTAGTAATCACATTAGCAAGGAGAAAAGTCTGAGGTCATTGTTTGAACAAACTACACTTGAAATACGGGAGAATGAAGAGATGTAGATCTGGAACTAAGGTAGTCATCAGTAAAAAGTGAAGCCATGCAGATGGAGGAGTTGTCAAGAAAGAATGGGCAATATGACAAGAAAATGAAACTAGAGATACAGACACACCTCCTTAGGAGTCATGAAGAGGAACATTAGCATCCAACAAAGAAGTAAGCAGGGTATGCTGTATTCCAAAGCAAGGGAGGAAAATTATTTCATAAAGATCTTAAGATATTACTCTTATCTCTGCCTAGGAACAATGAAGGAGGCAAAGAACTGAACATATATATCAACAGTGCTAATGATTATGCAGTTTTGAGCTAATTTGGGTTTGTAGCATAAATGCATCAAAAGGTAGAGAATCACAATTCCCTAATCATTCCACTTTGGAATTAGAATGAGGAAGAAAGCAGAAGTGCTTGTTTTAGATATACTATTCTTCAGACCAAAAGCATGCTTAGAATTCCAGTTTCTAAATGTGAGAATGGGAAGGGATCTCAGTGGTAAACATAACAGCTCTGTTTTGTTTATTAAAATAAAAGGTTCCAAGAAATACAAGTAGTTCATGGCATAGCTATTGCTAGAACCCCTATCTCCTGATCTTCATATGGATATATTTCCTTGATACTATAAAGGACCATACAGATTCCTGTGGTCTCCTTCCCAATCAAAATATTGAAAAATTTTCCTTACTGGCATCAGGATGTGTTTCATCACCTGTCTCAGCATTTTCTATCATCAACCTGTTTAATGTTTAATTTCTCAAATATAATCCTTATCGCTACTCCATTGGAGTTTGTCTGTTCCTTATCATCTCGCCAAGGGCTAATCCCTTATTCTATGTTGTGTTTATAGCACTGATAGAAGTTTGTAACAATTAATGGTATAGAGACATTTCCAGGCTTCCAGCGATAGTTTCCTTCCTTGAAGAAGGGTTTGGCAAAAACCGAAACAAATGAAGAGAACAAACTGAATCTTTGTTTTGGGAAAGTTTTTGCTTCTGTGTTACAAAGATTGGGATCATGGAGACCTGGGTGAATAGATTTGGTGTTGAGAGAGTTTGAGTCACAAACAGTAGCAATCTCATTTACCTTTGCATGAAGACTTTCAAGAAAACTCTTGATTTTTGGGTAGAGAGCAGCAAAGGGAACAGCATTATCCCCAGGACAAAAGCCTATAGAACAATGTGAAATATGAAAGGTATATGTCTCTTAAACTCAGCTAGCCTAACTGGAGAAGAACTCAGATACTAGTGGCTCCATAGGGTTGTGTATTTTTTCCTCAGACATTTCTGTCCTGGATTTTGCCCAGTAATGAACTGAAAACAGCAGAAAACCTTTGGGTAAACTGCTGCAAGTAAAAGATAGGAAGAACATTGAAAAATGGTCAGCTATTTTTTTTATACTACTGCTAGAAAATCCTATATCCATTCTCATTTAAAGACCTCTTGATAAATATTGCAAGCCCATTTAACACTCTACCCTCTTGTAATTTCACAACATTCAGTTTTGTTATTGCTTCCTCCTTTTAATTCCTTTCTCATTGCTAGGCAACTCCATGTCTTGAAGACAGCAGCGTTGATTACATTCTCTGCCTCCATCTAAAAGTCTCTGCCTTTGCTTCCTTTAAAAAACATATAAAAATAAAAAAGACCATTAAAAGTCACAAATTTCAAAGGAACTGGGAAGAACAAAAAAAAATCATAAATGAAAAAATCTGAAGAGATTATACACTGATTTTGAAAAACAAGCTGTTGAGAAAGAACTTAAATTTTAACAACTACCTTTTGAAAAGAATTTAATAAGCACAACCCTTTCTTCCAAGTTATTTTGATTGAATCAACAGAAAAGAAATGTCTCTCCCTAAAACTGTTTTTTCTTCTGTGTGCTTAATGAAAATCGCTGTCTACCACACACTGCAATTATGTTTTCCTAAGTTCTGTATCCATAGTGGAAAAGTGGACACTGGCGCAAGATGAGTGGAGATATTAGACCCCAAACTAATGCATAAGTGCAATTAAGGTTGGAAACAAAATGGCCTCAGGTATTGAAAAATAGATGCATTACCTCCCCTGGGTTTCTTCATTGTGGAGCTGGAGCACAGGAATTGGCTACCTTACAGCCTTAATGGCTTTTGATGGGGTCTGAAAAATAGTTCCTGCAAAGTCCAGGGGGAGTGAATGACACCAGGAGACCCAGAACAGTGGGACCACATTTGACCAGGGGTAGAGAATTATCCGTGCTGTTAAGAAGCTGAAAAGTATCTGCTTCAGTATCTTTGGCCAACACAGTCTCCATTTTTAAATCCCAGAGAACTTTGGTATCTTTTTTACTTACAGGTTTTCTTTCTTCACCAAACTAATGGGAAATGCATAGGACCTGGGAGTGTTGGGAGTCAACACAGTCAACACAGGATCTTTTGTATTTCCAAATTGGAAGCAATAAGTCCTTTCCGTTGTTAAAGCCTGCAAACTGCCTTTGGTCTTTTCCGGTAATTTGGCCCCGTCATCTAACAGTTCAAATAAGAAGAAAAAGGACTGTGTGTTTTCATGCAATTTAGCTTGGAAAACCCAGAGCAAGAGTTCTTTCCTGCAGAAAGCACAATTTATTTGACATGAGTTACTGTGTTTGCACAGACATGGCTATACCTCTTAGTAATGTACACTTTTAGTTCTCTGCACAAGCCGAGCGGTCCTCTTTCATTTGTTCTGCCTCATTTCATTTGGAAATATGGGAAGTCTTCTTCCTTGTATTTTTCTTCTGTTAACATCTGGAGTTGAGAGGCAATCCCAATTCAGGCATCATGCCCGTGAGAAAAGGGTGGATTGTTCCAATAACCCAGAAATTAAGAGTTTTAATATAATAAGCAAGTACGTGTGCACACACACACACATACACAGAGAGAAAACCAACAATAACCAGGAAAACTCACTCTTGGCAATCAGGATAATGTAGCCTGTGGGAAGTTTGGGCTATCAATAAGCTTAGCTACTTCTTTATTGTTCAATAATAATGGAGTTCCCTTAACAAGCCTCCCTGGTTCTTATTCTGCCTTGGAGATATCGAACTCTAATGAGTGAAATAATGTGTATTTCAATGCATCATGGGAAAAGTCTCAACTCCAGTAAACTAATATTTTTCTTCTTAAAGAATATCATTTCAGGGATTTCACTGTGTGATTTCCTTATTAAAGAACTAGAGTCACTCTCTGGGGAGAAGAGGTTAATGGATTGTGTTGAGAAAAGGGAGAAGAACAGAAATAAAAATGTGTTAAATCTTTAAAATTTATATCTAAGAACTTTGCTATGCTGGTGATGGGGATTTGGATATAGTATCTTCCAGAAAACCATTAGTTTGAAGTTACCTTCAGTGTTCACAAATCACCAGGGTACATTTGGGAAGCATATATTTGAGACCACGGAACACAGAAAAATCCATCTCTCAAGTGTTCCATTGCCAGTTTGTTGGTTTAAAACTCACATTTATAGAAACAGTCTTCCACCCCACCCAGGTTTTATCTTGTTCATTACTCTGCTTCTCAGAGAGGACCGAGCTATTCTAAAAAGGTGTTCAGGAAAATATTATAAATTCCTTCCCCAAATTTGTGACAGAACATGCAGAGCTTGTCTTGTGTGTCTGATTTAAACCTGTCCTACAAAAAAAAAAAAAAAAAACCAAAAAACTGTTTAATATCATTTCATTCATAGCAAAGACAGAAGGCAGCTAACCATCTTGTATAATTTAATGTCAATTCATGATATCTGCCTGATATTTGTTCTAAACCCTAAATTCTTAAGCAGTGTCTTTGGACTTTTGTAGTCTTTTCTGTTCATACAGCATTTAGAAGTGTGTTTCTTTATGTGAAGTGGGAATTATAAAGATATTTTAAAAACTGAGGATAGTCCAGTGGTTAAGAATGTCAATATTAGTGCAATAGGACACCTACCATGTTTGAGATCTGTTTATCTATTTACAGACTTTCTTCAGGTAGATATGTTACTTAGTGTCCTTTGACCTCAGCTTTCCCTTGTATAAAATGGCAGTTATAATTGTATCTACTCTGGGAACTATAGTGGGGGTGGTAGAACCTAATATGTGTGACATATTTAGCTCAGGGTCTGGTATATAGTAAATTCCCAATCGAGGTTAGCCTTCAAAATGATAAATATAAAACTGCTAAATTTGTTGTGTTATTTTGTCTTTTCAGTTATAAAACATTTTATTGTGTTTCACAGTATCACCAATGTATAAACAGACAGCAGTAATGGTTTCTACGCTTCTAAAAACAAATAGAAAATGATGAACTTTTACAGTTCCAAAAAGCACTAGTATGTTGTTGTCATTCATTCACGAAGTCATGTCTGACTCTTTGTGACCCCATGAATTGCAGCATGTGAGGCTTCCCTGTCCTTCACCATCTCCCAGAGCTTGCTCAAACTCATGTCCTTTGAGTCAGTGATGCCATCCAACTATCTCATCCTCTGCTGCCCCCTTCTCCTATCCTCAGTCTTTTCCAGCATCTGTATCATTAATAGGTAAAGAGTTGTCTGTCGTGGAATGACATCTCATGTGCCTAGGATTCACTCCATTGATTTATATTTTGTCTTGGTGATTCCCAGAGCCCCTGGTATCACCGAGGGAGATAGAATTGGTGGGGTGATCTCAGGATGATTTACTACCAGGAGGTTGTTGTGGTGTCTGCAGGAATGAAAAGCCATTGACTGGGACAACAGGGTTGGAAATCATGAGTGGGTTACCCACAAGCTGTGAGTGTGAGGTCCCAGTAATTCATTCAGGGATCCTGTCCTCTAAATAACTCTCCCATCCCTACTCCAGCCTCTTAAGTTTCTCTTCTGTCTGTTACCAGACCACGCTATCAAGTTAATTTGCTTTCCTCTGCCAGACACCTCTGTGATGATTAATTCTTATCTCCAGTGAGGATGAAACTGGAGAGCTTGGGTGTATTCTTAGTTTCTGTACTTAAGACTGAACTTGCCATACTTCTGAGGGATATGTGGAGTGGTTATTATCCAGGGGAAACTAAAGAGTATTCATTAGGCATAGTGCACTTTCAAAGGAGGATGGGTATTTTTTATCAAAATACATTTTAATCTTGTTGCTAGGATGAAGTGGCAAAAGACATTTAGCCCTAATTAAGCATCTGCCAGTAAAATGAAATATGGATCTACCTTTCAATTATCTCCATTTAATTTGCTACTTTCAGTAGCATGTTGGCCTGAAGACATGTAAGCTCCCTTAAGAAATGGAAGCACAGTTCCATCAAAAGGCTTCCTTGTATCTCAGAGTTTTAAAACTTCAAATATGGATCCGATTCATGTGTCTTTACCAGAGCCTTGCCCTAGACCCTGAGCTAAATACTGGGTGAGGACAGAGCCTTCAAGTTGTAGGTAGGATGGTGCCCACCCTAGAAGCTTTTGTTGATGCTATAGAGAGATTAGAAGCCCATCTTGTGAGATCTTTGGCAACCTATGCTTCTCCTGTTGCAGAATTTGTCCCACTTCAATGTTGGGGCAGGTTGAAGTGTCTCCCCCTCTATCCTGCAAGCTCCTTGAGAACAAGAATCTTCATCATTTGCTTTGTCACAGTATCTTCAGCGCCTGGCAAAGTGGCAAGCACATCTGAGGCCTCAATACAATGTTTTAAAAATAATGTATGTTGTCAACTGTGTGTTGGATCTGTTTCTTATGATATGGGACCGTCAGCAAAATAATAGGAATAGTAATAGCACAGTTTTAAGATAATGGATATGATGACATTAATAAAAGTAAAGGGACATACAAATGATATAATGATTAGTCAAGAAGGATAATATGTTCTTCAAAATTTGGAGAAACTTACTGTTTGAGTCTACTTTGTAGGCTGCAAACCTTGGCTTGTTGTTGTTCAGTCACCCATCACGTCCAGTTCTTTGCAGCCCCGTGGATCACAGCATGTTCGTCTTTCCTCTCCTTCACTGTGTCCTGCAGTGTGCCCAAATTCATGTCCGTTGCGTTGGTGATGCCATCTAACCATCTCATTCTCCATCGCCCGGTTCTCCTCCTGCCCTCAGTCTTTCCAGGCATCAAGGTGTTTTCCAAAGAGTGGGCTCTTCGAATCAGGTGGCTGAAGTATTGGAGTCTCAGCATCAATCCTTCCAATGAATATTCAGGGTTGATTTCCTTGAGGATTGACTAGTCTGATCTCCTTGGGGCTCTCAAGAGTCTTCTCCAGCACCACAATTCAGAAGCGTTCTTTGGCGCTCAGCTTTCTTTATGGTCCAGCTCTCACATCTGTAACGTGATGACTGGAAAAACCGTAGCTTTCGCTACCTTTGTTGGCAGAATGATATCTCTGTTTTTAAATTTTAATTAATCTTTGCTGTCTAGGTTTGTCATAGCTTTCCTTCAAAGGAGCAAGCATCTTTTAACTTTATGGCTGCAGTCACTGTCCACCATGATTTTGGAGCCCAACAAAATAAAATCTGTCGCTGCTTCCACTTCCTTCCCTTCTATTTGCCATGAAGTGGTGGTACTAGGTACTACATTCCATAATCTTAGTTTTTCTAATGTTGAGTTTCAAGCCAGCTTCTTCACTCTTCTACTACCTGGACTAGTAAGAGACAAATGGAAAATGGCCCCTCGTATACATGGCGGATTCACTTCTTCAAGCGAAATGGGCTGTTTTCCATCTTCCTAGTAGACAGTGGAATGAGATGGGGCTGTGTCAGAGCAAAGTATACGCATCAGAGGGACTGGGGGATCTAAGGAGATGCTGGTCTGTTAAAGGAGGTTCTTGAATAAGAGGTGGTTACTTCTCATGGGGAGTTTGATTTTTTTTTTTTCTCTCGCCCCAAATTGAGCAAGGTCCCATGCTACCCATGAAGTATTAGAATAGTTCTTTGGAGCTTTATCTGTGGAAGCTAACTCAATAGAATCCTTCTCTGGGTTAATTCCCAATCATGAAGCTGTACAGTGTAGAAAACCAGGCATGGAATAGGCATGACCCTGGGCTAAGACAGTCCAGGGAAATGGGCACAGAAATTAGGGTAGAAAACAGTTCACCAAACTCTAGTCGCTAGCCTCTTAACTACTTTTGTGTGGTTTGAAAATATTACAGGAGGAAGAGGGACGCTCCTTTTTTTCCCTTGAATCCAGTTATTTTGTTATCTGAGTATCCTACTACAGAGAACTTCCAAAGATTGAACGTCCAGTTGTGGTGACGTGTTTAGCCTCAGAGAACCATGGGAAACCCTCCCCATGCCCCCATCCCCAGGTACATCTGAGAACTGGTTTGCAGCAAAAACCATGGCAGGATGGTATTGATGGGCTTCGTGGAAGTCTGATAATAATCAGAAGATGAAAGGCAGGGGGACAGCTGTTAGGTACTGGCTGCAGCTGGCATGGTGCTGAATGTTAAGTACTACTCTAGAACCCATTTCTAAAGAACAAGTTAAGACTAAAGCTAGAGCCCTCTTGTTAAAAGTGGATCAGAAATAAATACTCGGTATCATCTTAGGGAAAAACTCAAATGGGCTTTTTGGTCAACCCAATAATTTTCAGCCTTTTTCTCTATGTTTCCTCCTTTCTTCTATATTTCTCTTCTCTGAACAGTGAAGCATATACTTCAATTAGTTTGAAAATTCCCTAACTTTTATTCTCCCAACAGGATTAGACCTGCTAAGAGTAACTAGTGTTTCCTATCTGATAAATAAGGGGATTATAGCAATAACTGCTGTCAGCATTTTTCTCATTTAAACAAATAAAGGTGACAAATGATGAAGTTCTGTGCAGCTCTGTTATGTTTAGTACATGCGGAGCAATTACTCATCCGCTGCCAACATTCGTCTCTCTACAACTAAACCATCCACAGCGTCGAAAGCTTATTAGCATTTCAGTTCCATAGTCATATTTTTATCTTCCGTAAGACTCTCCTCCATAACAAAGGCTGATGGTTATAATTTGCACAATAATTTAAAGGGTTGGACTTTTCCGTGCCTATTAGACTTGCACAAGTTATCAGGTACCATGCTCGTCTTATTTATGACATGCCAGCTTCTATTTGCCTGGGATTTTTGTTCCCCTGTAGCACTTCCTCTGAACAAGTTAGCTGCCATCTCTGGAGATGGAGAAGTAGATGATGATCTCTGCAACAGTACTGGATGAACTTCAGTGCAGGGACTGGGGGGGTGAGTAAAGGTGTCCCAAAATAGAGCTGCTTTAGATGAAGGTTTCTCAGATGTGCTTTCTCACGTATATATGTAAATGCACACATTTATATATGTATGCATATACATTTATTAATGCATACGCACATTGTGCTCAGTCGTGTCTGACTTTGTGACCCCATGGACTGTAGTCTGCTAGGCTCCTCTGTCCATGGGATTTCCCAGACAAGAATACTGCAGGGGATCTTCTGGACCCGGGGGTCAAACCCTCATCTCTTCCGCCTCCTGCATCGGCAGGTGGATCCTTTACCTTTGCGCCACCTGTGTGAGTGCTATGCTTAGTCACTCAGTCCTGTCCGACTCTCTGCGACCCCATGGACTGTCAGGCTCCTCTGTCCATGGGGATTCTCCAGGCAAGAATACTGGAATGGGTTGCCGCTGTCTCCTCCAGGCGATCTCCCCAACCCAAGAATCAAACCCAGGTCTCCCTCATTGCAGGCAGATTCTTTACCATCTGAGCCACAGGGGAAGCCTGTACCACCTGGGAAGCACTTTATTAATGCATATAACACACGCACGCACACACACGCACGCACACACACATGTAATATAGCACTCAAAGAACAATAGTGAAGATTTACGAGAGTATGTACTATTTAATTTTTTATTTTTATGAAATGTTTTTTCTTATGGTGGAGGAAAGTATAAGAGACAAACTGTGATTTCCCGAGGGTTTTCCTGGAGGGTATGGTTGACAAGGCTAAATAGTTCATGTTAGAAGAAAAAGGCCTGGTATGAAGGGCACACTATACTTTTTGGGAGAGGGGAGGTTAGCTGATTCACGTGTGGCCTTCTTTTTTAATTTGAATATGACTGTTTTCCAACGCTGTTAGTTTCTGCTGTTTGATAAGTGAGTCAGCCGTAAGTAGACATGTATCCCCTCTCTCTTGGACCTCCCTCCCACTCCACCCCCTCCCGCCCCTCGAAGGTCCTCGTAGAGAACCCAGTTGAGCTTCCTGTGTTATATAGCAGCTTCCCTATCTATTGTACATGTGATAGTGTAAATATGAAAATGCTACTCTCTCAATTCAGACCCCCCTCCCCTTACCCGCTTGTCCATGTGTCCATTCTCTATATCTGTGTCTCTATTCCTGCTTTGGAATTAGGTTCCTTGGTACCATTTTTTCTAGGTTTCATATATATATGCATTAGTATACAGTATTTGTTTTTCTCTTTCTGACTTACTTCACTCTATAGGACAGACTCTGGGTCCATCCATGTCTGTACAAATAACTCTCTTTCATTCATTTTACTGGCTGAGTAATATTCCATTGTATACATGTCCCACATCTTTATCCATTCATCCATCATTGGACATTTAGGTTGTTTGCATGTCCTAACTGTTATAAACAGTCCTGCAGTGAACGCTGAGGGTACATGTGTCCTTTTGAATTATAGTTTCCTCAGGGTATATCCCCACCTGTGCGGGTAGGATTGCTGAGTCATATGGTAGTTTTATTTTTAGTTTTCCTAGAGGGGATGCTCTCACACAAGGCTAAAGACCTCATGTTAGGATAAAAAAGGCCTAAGCCAGAGAGATGCTATACTAATTTTGGGGGCGAGGGGGTGGTGTGTAGATTGCAAAGTTACTTATAGCTTTTTAAAGAATCCTGACACCCCTGATGCTACCTTCCGAAGCATACTGTGTTTGGAAATAGTTGGTTGATACTCATTCCACTTCTCCAAACCCACGGGGAGCCTCTTTGAAGGACTTGAAACCAAGGCATTGTAATGCTGAAACTATGACTTCAGCCTTCCCCTTTCAGCTGTGGTTAGTCTGAATGAGAGGTTGCAAGACTTCCTGACATGAATGGGGTGAGATCAATTATGACCTTCACTGTGGGGGTCTGTGGCCGACTGTCTGTGCTTTCCAAAACAAACGTATGGCTGTCCATGTGTAATAACTATGTTTTTCAAGGTTTAGTGTTTGATTCTCTGACATCTCGGGGTCTTGCTGACTTTCAAGGGACTGTCTTACCCAGGGATAGCTCATTCCTAGAGGTGCAAACGACTTACCTGTGAGCACGTCCTTCATAAGCAAACCAACAGATACAGAGCTTTGACCCCAAATATTCCTTTTATTAAACTCTTATTCTCCTGCCCTAACCTGGGACCAGGTGCCAGACAGCTAGCCACAGCCATTCTCTCCCCGAGTCCACTGAAGTGAAGCAAACTCGTCCACTCTAAATCTTTTTACCTTGCCTCTCCAGTTCTTCCCAAGGAAACTGCAGTAAAGTCTCCTGCCCGTGTCTCCCGACACCTCTGCCTCCTGACAGACCCTGGTGCTTCCCCGTGTAGCCCTGGGCGAGGTGCCTCCTGTTTCTAGGGATCTGTGAGTGTAAACTTACTCCGTGTCTGAGTGTTTTCCTCTGTCTCACTCACTAACACAGGCCCCAGGTACCCTTTAAGCACCACAATGCCTAGGTTAACTCATAGCATGTTTTAAGGTTTGGATAGGGAATTCTCTGCTTCATAAACATGATGACCTTGAACCATTTTGAGATAGTGTTTATCTTCATTTGCAGCCTGGAGGAAGCTGATGGGTTTAGATATTCTTAAAAGACAGAGAAAGTAAAAATAAGTGTGTGTGTAATACACACACAAATATATATTTGTGTGTGTGTGTATGTATATATAATGTTATATATATATAATGTTATATATATAAAACTTTATATATATATATATATATAAAAACTTTGGGCTTCTCAGGTGACACAGTGGTAAAGAATCTGCCTGCCAATCCAGGAGACACAAGAGACACAGGTTTAATCCATGGATTGCGAAGATCCCCTGGAGAATGGCAACTCACTCCAGTATTCTTGCCTGGGAAATCCCATAGACAGAGAAGCCTAGCAGGCTAAAGTCTATGGTGTTGCAAAGAGTCAGACACGACTAAGCGCATACACACAATGATGATTTATAATTTGTGTATGTGTGTATTTCTCTCTCTATATGTGTGTGTGTGTATACACATACATATATATATATATATATATGGGCTTCCCTGGTAGCTCAGTTGGTAAAGAATCCCCCTGCAATGCAGGAGACCCCAGTTTGATTCCTGGGTCAGAAAGATCTGCTGGAGAAGGGATAGGCTTCTGGATACCCACTGGATACTGGGGTATCTGGATACCCACTCCTGTATTCTTGGGCTTCCCTTGTGGCTCAGCTGGTAAAGAATCCGCCTGCAATGCAGGAGACCTGGGTATATCAATTCCTTATTAGTCTGGACAGATTTTTGACTTATTGAATGCTTCTTCAGTGAGAGCTGATTGCCAAATGTCTGTCTCTGAGTCTCCTCATTCCATGACAGGGGAATTTGGGCATGTCAGTTAGCCACCTCACACCTGGACATGCTGATTTGGCGTTCTCTCTCTTCCCCTGCACAGTTCAAAGTAGATCATCCACCACTCGTCTCAAATCAGACCCAGGAAATATAAGGCCTCTTCTCCGCAGCCTAGTTCTTTATTTTTGTTTATTCAGCCTAACTTTCAAATCCCCAGTATGAATGGCACACTCCAGTATGCTTTCTGTCCTCAAACTCTTTTGTAAGCTTACTTTCTTTTCTCCTTCTCTTCACCTGCTAGCTCTGCCTTCTCCTTGCCCTGATCCGTTCATTCCCACTTCTTTTATTTAAGTGCAAATTAAAGAAAAGTAGCGACCCAATAACAATAAAAATCCCTCTAAGGCTTCTTTCCTGTTCAATGTAGAAGATGGCTTTCAGGACTTAGATCTCTGATAAGGTAGAAGGTGTGCTTCTGCGCCCTGTGCAGAGATGTGAATTATCAACTGTACTCAAGATGTTTTTCTATGCATGGTACCTCCCCAAAACTCAGAAAGTCTTACTCAGATTGTGTACATGCTGAATGATGTGACCCTAAAGCGCTCTCATCACACACTATAAATAACATGTCATCAGTTGAGTGGAAGGCAGTGTTTCCCCAGAATGACTAGTCCACCTCCATTCTTGTTCTTTAAATCCTACCAGCACCCAGGATATAATCAAATTCCACCTCCTCCACCAAGAGTCCTTGGCTCCTTTGGACTGTTATTGTTCTGTCCCCTGAATTTCTTTTGAACATAAAGGAAAAAGCCTAGTTATGCACCCAGATTTTCTTTAAATATACCATGTATCAGTCTTATTTCCATAATTAAGGTAAGTACCTGAAATACGAGGACTGAGTTGAATTTGGATGAGGGGAGTGTGCAGAGTCCTGGTTTGGGTCAAATCCTGGATCTTCCATCTCCAGACTGTGTGATTGCAGACAAATGACTCTTAAGTCCGTTCTTTGGTCTGCAGAGTGAGGCTTCAGCAGCCTCAGCAGTGTCAGGGCACTGCGGAAACGTAAAGAGGGAACAGATGAAAGGCTTATAGTGATGCTGGGCACTTAGGTGGGATTCAGTAGGCTTTTTTTCTCCCATGCCGCCTATACCAGGGCAGAGCACAGACTTGGCAGATGCCGCTGGCTGCAGAGAGCATGCTGACTCTAAAGGCTGCTCGCCTGCTTGTAATGGTTTACCTGATGCTAGTGAAGAAGGTGTCCTTTTCCCCTCTGCACTTCATGCAAAGTGGCTGTCCTTCCCCCCAAAAAGAAAGGTTGATAGTCCTTGGATAGAGGTTTGGAAGAAATTCACACTCCCCAATAAGATGCATCAGGCAAACTTTTTGACTATTAGATGGAGTATACAAAGATACAGTATTGAAAAAATGACAAGGTCGAGGTTTTAGTTTATCCCATTTCCTAAATGTAGTCTTCACCCCTCTTTCTATAAAAGCTTCTCTTTTTCTTTACTTCCTCATTCTGTTGCACCAAGAACCTTTCTTCCTGGGTTCTCAAGAAGCGATTCAAGGATTTAAGATCAACTTAGTTCAGCTTGTCTGCATTCCTTGTGTTGTCTGGAGTTTTTGGCTTTTCCTTGGAGTCCTGGACTCTTCACCATGCACGACCTCTGTCCCCTCCTTATTCTAAGCTGCATGGCTACAGTGACCCTCTCCTGCCATACCCAGAGGTGGGGCATTTAGAACCACCTGGAACTGTGTCCTGGCGTTGGTTTGTTGAGACTTCTTTAGTCTCTAGAATCCCAGCAATTAATTCAGTGCTACATTCTTCATGGCAGATTTTACATCAAGAGAGATAGAGTGGAAGGGGGAGAATAACTTGGGAGATTGGGATTGATATATGCATACTCCGGTATACAAAATAGATAACTATTTTGTTATAACAGATCCTCCTATATAGCACAGGGAACTCTATTCAATACTCTGCAATGACCTATGTGGGAGTAGAATCTAAAAAAGAGTGGATGTATGTATACGTATAACTGATTCACTTTTCTATGCACCTGAAACTAACACAACATTGTAAATCAACTGTACACTAATAAAAAAATTTCTTGAAGCAAAAGAAAAAAAAAAGAATGTTTATAAGAGCTGGGAAAAAAAGAAAGCATGGTGTCAAGGGAGTGTGAAAACGATTCTATTGTATGGGAACCACATTGGTTAATATTTTACACTTGTTCTTTTCAGCCTACTCAGCTGTTGGAATTTAATTAGCAGTAATATATTATTGTCAAAGTAATTAAAACCTCGCCTTGATTAAAAACGGAATGGTTTTAATTAACAGGAAGAGGTTGGGCTGGCCTTAACTTTCTCGTCGAGGAATACACCGGCCTCAGTGGATTGGCTCTGTCTCCTCTGCAGGCTTGAAGGTCCGGGAGGTGTTCATCAATGTCACCAGGCAGCAGGTGGAAGACTTCCACGGGCCCGAGGACTACTGGTGTCAGTGTGTGGCATGGAGCCACCTGGGGACCTCCAAAAGCAGAAAGGCCTCCGTGCGCATCGCCTGTGAGTATATTCAGGGTGACCCTCTGTCCTGCATGGGCACAGACTAGCCTTTCATAGAGGGGCTCGGGACAGGCCAGGTGCTTCTATAGCAGGGAAATGAGGGGCTGGCGAGAAACCATCAGAATTCTCTCCACCGCGAATCAGTCCCCTCTTATAAAATTGTGTTTTTAATGTTTGAGAATTCCCTCTGGAAGACAATCAGCCAGTGAGCTGGGCTAAGGTTCTGCCTAGGTTGTCAAAATGCAGGTGCCTCCACAATACCAGGAGAAATGGTTCCCCCCCAAAAAAGAAAAGAGAAAAAGTCACGCAAATGGATTCTGCTCTTCATCACCAGTGACACAGTTCAGGGTGCATTGATGGAAAATGTTGAGCAGTGACAGTTTACTGTACTTTGCCAGCAAATCTACAAAAATAAGACATTAAAGATTAAGGGAGTTTTATAGCCTCCTGTTAAACCTCTTCCCTCTGAATCTTAAAACATGGAAATGGGTTTTAAAACTGCATTTGTTTGACCCAAGTAGGACTGACAAAAAGGCTCTTGAGGAAAAAAAAAAAAAAAAAGATTGCCTTTCAGAAGAGCCTAAGGTTTCTTCATCACGTTTAGCATCAGTGTTTTTATCATCTCAAACATGTTTAGACATACACAAACTTCCTCTCTCTTCCTTAAATGTCTTCATCCCTTCCACCCCAATGAGTCTGCATGAAATCTCCTGTGCCAAGGAGTATAAAAGCCTACCCCACAGCCCCTCAAAAGAGGAGGCCAGAAATGGTTACTCTTGTTGTTATTGTATTAATACCTTTTTGAATGCTGCTTTTGAGAGTGCCGTGAAGAATACAGGACAAGGACCATTTATCTGAGGACTCAAGGAGTTCTTTGTAGCAAATGTGGATGTTTTGGGGATTGAGAATAAGAATAAATTGTGCATTGCAGAGACATTTCTGTTTCTGGGGAAATGAAATCTCCCTCTCAGCACAGGCCCATCACCTTCACTGTCCTCACACTTGGGGAAGCTCATGGTTGCATGTTGACTGGGCCCTTGGAGGCCAAGGAGGAGGTCATCTTGTAAGCTGTGCTTTATGTAAGAGCTGTGGGAAACATTTCCCCTGTACCTGTAGGTATTTAATTTTAGCCCACAAATAACTTTACGACTGGTCAGCTGAGACAGGGAATGTTTGATTTTATTCTTCCTTAAGATGTCCACCTCTGTGCTCCTAGCGTAGCCTTGGTCAGCCTCACCAAGGTGTTTGACCCTAGTCTAGTCAGGGTGAAGCAGATTATCCTCTAGAGCTCAAAGAGAAGAGATGCAAAACCGAGTAGGGAACTTCAACACAAGTCCCCTCCATTTCCTTTGTGTCTTCCATATCGCCTGTCCCCTTGTTTTTACTACTTCCTCTTGAGCCCCACATGTATGATATCCTATATATAGCATCTCATGAATCTGTCCATCTCCAAACTCTGTCACCTCCATACTTACTCATTCATTCCTGGCTATTACGTGCCTGCTGGAAACCGCCAAAGGTTTCCCCCTCCTTAGAAAATTTGGCAGAGAATGACTCAAACCCATCTTTTGTTAACTTCCGCAACCTTTCATTGTATACACTGTACGCTGTCCTTCTAAACACATTACCCGTATGCTCATCACCCTCACTTCTCGGACATGTGCCTTTGCTCCGAGAGTTTCCCGTTTCAGGAATGTGTATCCTGGTGACTGAGAACTCAGATACTGGAGTCCTGTTGGTTTCCACTTACTAAGTCCACTGCTTAGCGTTGCGATGGGGGCCAATTGATTCTTATCTCTGCATCTAATGTTATGATAAAAGGCTGCTGACTTCATAGGGTTATTATAAGAGTTAGAGGTATTGACAACTATAGTGTCTAAAATCATACCTCACACAGAGTTAACGCTTATCAATCATCACTTATTATGACATATTTGGTCCTACATATTTGTATCTCCAGCATCATTATCCAGGAACTGTGTTAATACTTAAACTAATTGAACTCAGTTACATTTCTAGTGCCTTAGTAATTTTTCTGTGGGTTATGGCTATGTAGACTCTAAAACTCCATTTGAGGCCAGCCCTAAGTACCCAATTCTCAAAAGTAGGATAGGATTAAAGAATGTTTTAAAAATGGAAAACACTTTTCTTTTCACTGCCTACTTTTTAGAGTCAGCAGATACTTTTTTGATAATAATCTTGCAAATCTCTTTAGGGATTAAAAAATCACTTGGTCATTCTTGTATAGGATATGCACACATGACTATAATAAAGATGTGATTTTTAAGTAAAAAAGAAAATCTTTAAAGCCCATGTTATGCACTTAGCTTAATATAATTAAACATATTTTGAATCTCTTCCTATGTAGCAAGTGACAGATTCTTTCATTTATTTAAAATTATTTATGCAAGTCAAGACATGATTTATCATTAAATATTGCATTTGACTTGGGAACCAGTGTACATTAAAATGTAAATTGAAACTTAACTATGTTTAATAGTATCAAAAGTGGAGGGAAAAGCTGTATTTAGGACCTTGCTTAGAATTTTTTTGATTTACTTACAGAGGGTTAAAAAAAAAAAAGACAGTTCTTATTTTTTTTTTTTTATAATTTTCATGTTTTGTTGAAATAAGGAATTTCTGCATGCTATTTGCAAGCATTTCCCAGCAAACAACACATTGCACATGAGGATAGTTTTTATTCCCAATAAATGAAAAGCCAAATTGGATATAATTGTCACTATATTTCTTCTTTTTAAGATTGGTTTTTGAAGTGCTAAAGGCCTCTTCATGTGCTAAATAAAGATTCTGATATATGAATGTATCTCATGAATCTGATGACAGTTGTCTCGAGGGGACTTTGCAAAATTAGGACCATTTTTGTATGATTGATTAAATTATTGTAGTTCAACATCAGAGCTTCTTATGCTTCCTGCATCTAACCAATGATCCATTAAAACTTTAGCAGTTTCAAAACTGCAGTGGGCAAAACCTTCATGGCATCTGAGCCATTCAACTGAGAGATGGCTTGTCATGATCATGTTAGCTTATCTCTATAAAAACACCAGGAAGCTTGCCGGCATGCTATCACTTAGAGATCATCTGATTCTCAAGGGAAAAAATATTGACACTATTATTTTATTCATGTCACTCATTTCATTTCATTGAAATGGTCCCACCTGGGGAATCAGTTAACTATGCAGATTCCTGGCTTCTACCCCAGCCCTGAGAATGAACCAGGGAAGCTGTGTTTGTATGAGGTTATCTAAGTGAGTCTATGATTGTATAACCTTGGGACAGCGTACCCAGGAACAGGGCTTCTCAAACTTTTAACATGCATGCAAGTCAGCTGAATTCCTATTAAAATGTAGACGATTCAGTTAAGAAGAGTCAATATGTCCAGCCCAAGGTCTGAGATTCTGCCATTTCTAAGTCCCAGATCATGCCAATGTCGCCAGTTGGTCTGTGGACCCTACTTTAATGTGGGAAGACCCTGAAACCTAGAACACCTTAGGAAGCACTGTTTAAGAAGTAGTTGGCACTTAATAGCTGAGAAAATGACATTCAGAAAAAGGTTAGATGGCTTGACCAGAGGTCTCCCAGGAAATAGATGGAAGGCATGGAACCAGATCTTAAATCCATCCATTCATCCTTCTGTTCTTGCTACTAAGCCCTGTTGATTGCATTCTTCTGTCAAATGGGAATTCGAGAACCATCATAAAAACACAAGTTCATGTGCATGTGAGTGTTTCCTTGAGGGAAGCAATGGTTGCTTTCTTACTCTGTTTCTGAATAAATAGAGTTCTTTCATTTGGTCAAATTGTATACACACACACACACACACACACACAATACGTATATGTGAATATATATATATGCACATGGGCTTCCCTGGTGGCTCAGTGGTAAAGAATCTGCCTATAATGCAGGAGACTCAGGTTCTATCCCGAGGTCAGGAAGATCCTCTGGATAAGGAAATGGCAACCCACTCCAGTATTTTTGCCTGGGAAATCCTGTGGTCAGAGGAGCCGGGCGGCCTACAACCCATGGGGCCATGAAGAGTCCAACATGACTGAGCAGTTTAACAACAGTATATGCACACATGTAAAACATATGTGGCTTCCCTGGTTTCAGATGGCAAAGAATCTGCCTACAGTGCAAGCGGCCCAGGTTTGATCCCTGGGTCAGGAAGATCCCCTGGCAAAGGGAATGGCAACCTATGCCAGTATTCTTACCTAGAGAATTCCATGGACAGAGGAGCCTGGTAGGCTACAGTCCCTGGGGTCTCGAAGATTCAGACACAACTGAACAACTAACACACACAGAATACATATATATATATTTATACTTATTATATATAAATGCATTATATATAGTTACATAAAATCATGAGCTATTCCTTAGTGGCCAATAAGATTTTGTTTTAGTAGCTGAAGTGCCCATCGTCTTAAACCGTTGCATTTTCCTTCATCATCCCGCCCCATGCCAGAGAGATGCTGGCTGCCCATCCAGCTGCCTGGGGCTGGAAATAACTGAAGCTCCATTTCAAAGTGATTTTCTAAAGGTAAATAAGTAAACACAGCCCAGCCACATTCCCCCCACCAGGTTGGCAGAAGTCCATCTCCAGGGAGCATCTCCCACGGGCCTCCTCTCGTTTGTCTGACTCAGTCGAGCTGGAGGTAGTCGGACCGCGGTGGCATCTGTTACTTCTGCTGCTGGACGGTTGTCAAAACGAGAAATATTCAGTTATTCGTAGTTGTTTATTTTCATGGGTGAACATTTGGCTGCTTAGCCATTGCTCTTCCTTCCCATTTTTCTTCCTCTTCTTCATCTGCTTACAACATGTTTGTCCTCTGTCATTAACCCTTTGGCTAGGCAAACTCTTCTTGACACCCAAACTACTTCTGCTATATGGGAATTGGGGGTTGAGAGAAACATTGGCCTGTTACAGTCACATAGCAAGTTGGCAACTTGAGATAAACTGAAGCAGGAACCCATTGTTCTGTTGATTATTTTTTGAAAGAGGAATCTATAAAATATGCATCCTGACTATTACTTAAATAGCTTATTGGAGACACTTCTCCTAAAATATCTATGCAGTTGTGCCAAGAATGAGTGAAAAACTTAGACGAGAATCCCTTTTAAAAGCTTTGAAACTCCCTACCTCATTTCACAGCCCCATAGCAAAAGCGGTATTATTTTTATTTGCTTTGGTGGGAGAGGGTGTTATCTTTTAAAAAAAAATTATTTTTGTTTACATATTTAGTTTTGGTTGTGCTGGGTCTTCATTGCTGTGCCTGGGCTTTCTCTAGTTGCAGCAAAAAGGAGCTACTCCTGTTGCAGGGCATGGTCTCAAGGGTTCACAGGCTTCAGTAGTTGAGGTTTGCAGGCTCAGTAGTTGTGGCACATGGGTTTAGCTACCCCGTGGCATGGGAGATCTTCCCGGACCAGGAATCAAACCCATGTTCCCTGCATTGGCAGGCAGATTCTTAACCACTGGACTGTCAAGGAAGTCCAAGAGGGTGGCATTTTTCTGAAAACTTAGAGGAGATATCCAATTAAACCTGTTATGAATCTTGGCTTCATGGCTTTGATGAAAATTTCGCATGCTAAAAGTGGTCCATAGCCCTCTCTTGATGGCAAAATTAAATATAAACCAAACATCTTCATGTTTATCTGGTGCTTAGAGCATCTAGCTAAGGAAGGGGATGGGCTTTGAAATGCAGCCTGCACCCCACCAGGCAGGAATGCACCCCAGAACGTGGTTGCAACCACATGAGTGAAGGGGCTGGGTTTCCTTGTGGCCGTTTTATAGCCAAGACCTTGTTCTCGTAGGTGTCCAATTTACACCAAAGTGCCCCCATAGGCTTGTGGCAGCAGAACTGGGTGCAAAATTTGTGATGCTGAGTGCAAAATGAAAATGTGGGTCCTTCATTCAAAAATCAAGTTTCAAGCCATCAGTATTAGAGCAATAAATCAACCATTGTGGTTCACATCCATGAAGATAGCCGTGATGGCAGTAATGGTGATGACTCAGGAAATCACTTTGTATGTGTAATGGTTTTATAAAAAGGGGCTAACTGGCCTCAGGGCTAGGGACACATTCCAAATGGCTCCATATGGAACTGGAGACAAGATTATTCTGTTTTTGCTGCAAAGCCAGAGGCCACATCACGGGAGCTAAGTTTTAAGATAGCATATTTGGGGTCAAGCCAGCAACTAGAAATGTGCATATACCGGAGCATTCTTCCTGGACTACATTCTCCTGCAAACTGTACATAGGCAAGCGAGGGCTGTGTGTCTGCTGGTGGTGATACTGGTAGAAGGAATTACTGCCTTGGGTGAGGAGGTGACTTATAGGGGTTTCTTTTAGAAAATGTATTGTGACATAGTTCAGACTTTTAAGAAAGTTGCAGTGTAGTACAAAAAAAAAAAAAATTCCATTAAGTTCTTTACTCACAACCTTCAAATGTTATCATTTGACCATACTGGCTTTGACATCATGTCTTTCTGTGTTTATCAGTGGATTTATTTGTAATTAGACAATGATGGTTTGTGTTTTGACTTACGATTAAGTTGCAAACATGATTCTCCCTTTGCCCTAAATACATTTCCCCTAAATGTTTTAAATACTGTATGTTTGTAAAAAACACATTCTTTGACAGGACTGTAGTATATTTATCAAGAAATTCACATTGATACAATTCTTGTTGTCCAGTCTAAAGACCTTATTCATCTTTTATCAGTTGTTCTGGAAAGTCCTTTATAACAATAACAAAAATCCTAGATCATGGCTTTCATTCAGTTGCAAGGTCTCTTTAGCCTTCTTTAATCCAAATAATTGCATAGTCTTTCTTTGTTGTTCATTACATTGAATTTTTACAAGTGTAAAGTTCAGTTATTTTGTGTAGTGTTCCTCAAATTGAACTTGTAAAAAAAGAAATAGTCACCTCGAAAGGACTTTGACAGGTCACATCTGGGACAATTTGAGTCTCAAAAGAGATCATAGTAAAGGTTATAACTTATTAGATAAGAATCCTTGAATCTACACTGATATATTTTTAAAAGAATACAAAAATAAATGGAAGGAGACAACTCGTTTATAATAGAATAAATGAATAAATGTAGAAGGATTGATGGAAATGGAAAGTCATTTAGCACCTGTCATAACACTCATTGATTTAGACAAGTGTCATGGAGGCTGAAATCAGTGGCTGAAAGTTTTAGAAGGTAAAGAATGTTTGTAGAACTGAACATGAGAGTGTTTCTCCACAAGTCACTGACTAATCACAAGGCGGGGGTTAGTAACTTAGCAGTAGGGATTCCCACCATACACCCCCTTATCAGGTGACATCACCAGCAGTGGGACAAGTCCATGGATCACTCCTGATGAGTTAGACTGAGGAGATAGCATCACTTCAGTGATAGTCCTTCCAAATATAGCTCATCTGCATTTAACCCTAGGGAAGCTGGACAAGGCTAAACGGAGGAACATTTTACATAATCGGTCATTTTTAACTACAGATATCTCGAAATTCTAGCCTGGTGTAGGAATGGGGATGGGGTGTCCTGGGGATATAAGGTACTACAAGATAGACTTGGTCCATCTTTCTGAAATATCAGTTGTATTTCCCTTCAGATAAGTAAAATATAAACATGAACACAAATACAGAAAAAAACTTTCTTGAATTGTGGAGATGCAGCTAGAAATGTCAAAGCCCTTTTGGGCATGCCACATCTTTCTAGGCTCTATCTGTAAATGCCTTGGGGATGTGACTTTATTTTCCTCTGCCAGTAGGTGTATTTAGTAGAAAGTGTGAGTAACACTGAATTGGAGGAAATTGTGATTCTGGGAGTAGAGTAGGGTGATTTCTATGGAATTGTTGTAAACTGTGCTACTTCTGCTTAATGTGTACATAACTGAGTACATCGACCTTAAAGATGGGAACTTCTGGGTAGCAGTGTGTGACTTCATAATGTTTCCTACTGTGGATGATGAAAAAAAAAAATCCCCCAATCAAATAACATTCCTTCATGTCATTGATTGCCAAGTATTATTTTATGGAGAAGAATTTGCAGAAATAGGGCCACCACCTTTTTTAGGAAATCACAATTCAGTCTGCCATTCTGGCGAAATAAACCTTAAACTTCCTAGAAAATGGCCATTTCTCTAAAAGGCCATTTCTCATAGAGCTTTAAGAGGAAGAGGATATAGATTTTGCTTCAATTCAGCTCTCATTTTCTTCACTGAAGAAACCTTCTGACAGATAGTCTGAACAGATGATAAGCAAACAAAAGAAAACCAAAAAACCTGCAAACAAAAACACGACTTATCTTTGTCCATCTCTAAGGACTTTTTGAGCCTGGTGATATGATTGTTAAATTAGTTCAGTATCCTTCTACCAGAATAAGTAAGGACAAGGAAGTGCATTCTAGAAATTTGTTGAGTGTCAAAGAAAAACTAACCAAGGTGTGAAAGTGCTGGATAGCCATGAATAATTGTCTACCTATGCTAGATATCACCACAATAAATAAAATTCCATTCCTTCCTTTGAAGAGTTTATACTCTAGTATAGTGAATAACATAGACTTATAAACAAGTCTTTTTCAAGGGAGTGTGGCTAGAGTAAGCACAGTGTGTTTTAATTTACTAATCCTCAAGTCCTGTGATACATTTTCTGGGCTAATTGCTTAGGAAGGAGGAGGGTTAATTTGAAAACCCCATGTTCAGGTTACGGAGAGAGCTTGAGTTGCAAGCCCATGCAGCATGGAAACTGCATGGAACTCTGTGGGAAACAAGGAGTCGGGGCTCTCGGGAGAGGTAGGCAGGTCAGATTGTGGAAGATGTTTGGATTCTCTGCTAAGAGTTCAGAGTCATCCATGACGTGTTCCAGGCCACTGCAGTGTCATGATCAGGCAGTGATACGGTCATACCTGCGAACCCCTGCCCCACCTGTTCAGCCACAGAGATTTAAAGGGGAGCAAAGCTCAGGACATAGCTTGCGCTAAGCTATGGGACTGCTGATGGGGCTTGAACTTTGCTGGATGGTATACTTTAAAGGGGGAGGGGAAAATGGAGATTCCAAGAACATGAAATGACCAAGGCTCTGTGGCTACTTGGATGCAGCGGTGAGGAGGAGTTAAAGTAGACATTGAGGAATTAATCCCAGATTTGGGTCTGTCTTGATTTGGGGTTAAAGTGACTGAATGAATGGTGACTTCCTGAAGTGAGATCATGAATAGAGTAGAAGAAATTAGTGTGGAGAACAAGATGATGAGTCTGGCTTTTGATCAAGTTATGTGGGAACTACCCATGGAATATATATGCACGGAATATACCCATGGAATATAGGATGAACCAGTCCATTCTAAAGAAGATCCATCCTGAATATTCATTGGAAGGACTGATGCTGAAGCTGAAACTCCAATACTTTGGCCACCTGATGTGAAGAACTGACTCCTTGGAAAAGACCCCGATGCTGGGAAAGATTGAAGGCAGAAAGATTGAGGAGAAGGGGACGACAGAGGATGAGATGGTTGGACGGCATCACCGACGCCAATGGACATGAGTTTGAGTAGGCTCCAGGAGGTGGTGATGGACAGGGAGACCTGGCGTGCTGTAGTCTGTGGGGTTGCAAAGAGTCAGAGCAACTGAATGAAACTGAACCCATGGAATGTTCAATGAATTGTCTTTATCAAGCAGTTGGGGTTATGAGCCTGAAGCCCAGGGATCAGCATCAAACATTATAATTTGGCAAGTAAGTTGGTCTTTAGGGTAGTAATGATCTTGTCCATCAGAAAGATAGGAGGAGCAGGTTTTTATCTGAAATACTTAAGATGGTGTGACTTGGACTTCCCTGGTGGTCCAGTGGGTAAAGACTTTGCCTTTCAGTGAAAAGGGTGTAGGTTAGATTCCCTGGTCGGGGAGCTAAGATGTCATGTGCCTTGCAGCCAAAGAGCCAAAATATGAAACAAAAGCAATACTGTAACAAATTCAGTAGAGACTTTAAAAAATAGCCCACATCAAAATTAAAAAGTCTTAAATGATATTGACTAAGAAAGATGCACAACCTGAAAATTGAGAGTTATGTTTTATTCAGCAGAAACTTTTTAGGACTCTAAGCCCAGGGCACAGCATCAAAGATAATGCCCAAAAATCTATTCTGAAGAGACAAGGGGAGAAGCCAGGATATATAAAAGTTTTTGCAACAAAGTACCAGGTAATCAGAATATCAAGGATTCAGTTCAGTTCAGTCGCTCAGTCGTGTCTGACTCTTTGTGACCCCATGAACCGCAGCACGCCAGGCCTCCCTATCCAACACCAACTCCCGGGGTTTACCCAAACTCATGCCCATTGAGTCGGTGATGCCATCCAGCCATCTCATCCTCTGTCGTCCCCTTCTGCTCCTGCCCTCAATCTTTCGCAGGATCAGGGTCTTTTGAACTGAGTCAGCTCTTCGCATCAGTTGGCCAAAGTACTGGAGTTTCAGTTTCAACATCTGTCCTTCCAATGAACACCCAGGACTGATCTCCTTTAGGATGGACTGGTTGGATCTCCTTGCAGTCAGGTCCGAGGGACTCTCAGGAGTCTTTTCCAACACCACAGTTCAAAAGCATCAATTCTTGAAAGCTCAGCTTTCTTTATAGTCCAACTCTCACATCCATACATAACTACTGGAAAAACCATAGCCTTGACTAGATGGACCTTTGTTGGCAAAGTAATGTCTCTGCTTTTTAATATGCTGTCTAGGTTGGACATAACTTTCCTTCCAAGGAGTAAGTGTCTTTTAATTTCATGGCTGCAATCACCATCTGCAGTGATTTTTGAGCCCCCAAAAAAATAAAGTCAGCCACTGTTTCCCCATCTATTTGCCATGAAGTGATGGGACCGGATGCCATGATCTTAGGATTACTGTTAACCAAAAGAAAACCCGAGGGAGGTAGGAAGAAGGTTCTAGAGGAAGGGGTATACTTATGACTGACTCACGTTGATGCATGGCAGAAACGAATGCAATATTGTAAGTAATTATCCTCTAATTAAAAAAGAAATCCCAGTATTTCAAGTTAAGGAATTTAGTGCTTTTCTCTGTATGAAAAGTGAAAATGTTAGTCTCTCAGTTGTGTCCAGCTCTTTACCACCCCACAGACTGTAGGCCCCTCTGTCCATGGGATTCTCTAGACAAGAATACTGGAGAGGGTAGCCATTCCCCTCTCCAGGGGATCTTCCTGACCCACGGATAGAACCCAGGTCTCCTGCACTGTAGACGGATTCTCTTCCGTCTGAGCCAGGAGGGAAGCCCTTTCTTCGTATGGGAAGATGCATGAGTCTGGGGTCATTGAAACCATTCCTTTGATACGCTCCTCAGCTACCTGGGGCCCATGTCCTGCTCTTTCTCATCCAGAGATTCCTCAGGTGCACTGTCGGGGGTGGCTGCCTTGGTTGATGCTAGATGGGCTTGGCAGCGGGCAGCCCTTTGTTTCCATCCTGAGTTCCCTCAGGGCTCACCATTCAGGCAGCTGTAATGTGATGGTTTGATGGCTGCCGTATCCTTTGGTTACTGATAGGCAGGCGGTATTTTAGTTCTCAATGGTTTCCCACACTACGCATTTTCCGTCCTACTCCCCAAATCCCCAAGTGCTGGGAGACCATGAGTAGACCATGAGTAGAATTCTCTATGTGGTTAAGAAGTGGACAGAGGGGAGCCATGGAGGAAACAGAGAAGGAAAAAAAAATTGACAAGTCACTGAGAAATCCACGAGTGGAGATTTTTCTTTCTTTTTTTTTTTTAATTATGAAAGTATGATAGCACATTTACAGGAGACTTGGAAAATTGCAAAACAAAACTGCATATAGTTCCATTATAGATTACAGTTATTTTTAAGTAGATAAATTAAAAGCTTTAGTTGGAGTTTCAGTATCAAAGGAAGAGTGGAGATTTTGATGAAGGAAGAAATGGCTCATGGTGTCAGTGTGCTCACCAGGTTAAAGTAAGACATAGGAGGGGTCAGTTTATTTGCTCCGTTGACTGGGACAAAGCAGTGTAATGAGACAAGGGTGTCAGGAGGTGCTCGTAGGTCCAGGAATCAGTGGAAGATGAGAAAATGGAGATGGTATGGATGCCCCTATCCAAAAAGTTGACCGCAGATGAAAAATCTAGAGCATTAGCTGGAGTTAGCCATTTGAGGAATAGATGCATCCTACTACAACCATGACATTTAGACTCATTTTAAAAAGTCAGAAGAGCTGGGTTTGAGTTCTGGCATCAACTACCCAGCTTTGTCCTCTAGTCGAGTGTCTCTTAAAACTTGCAGCCTACAAGGAGAAGCATACAGGGAGCTCTTAAAAAAAATTAAGGCTACTGGGCTTTGTTCAAGATCTGTTGAATCATAACCTCTAGGAGTAAGGTCCAGGAACGCTTTTGTGATTTTGCTGTCTTCCCACTGTCCACAAGTCCAGTTTTCTATGCAGCCTCCTCCTTCTCTTCCCATTTCTAAGTATGGTAATACCCTAAAGTCTCTCCTTCGCCCACAGGTTTTCCCTAGGTGAAATCTCTCACTCCATAGCGCCAGTACTGTCTGTCTGTTGTTGTTTACTCACTAAGTTGCATCTGACTCTTAGGCAACACCATATGGACTGTAGCCCACCAGGCTCCTCTATCCATGGGGTTTACCAGACAAGAATACTGGAGTGGGCCACCATTTCCTTCTCCAGGGGATCTTCCCCACTCAGAGATCAAACCCACATCTCCTGCATCACAGGGAGATCCTTTACCAACTGAGCCACCACACAATTAAGTGTCTCTTGATACATTGGTTTTTCTCGGCCCTGACCTTGCACCTCATCTCCTGATGACTTCATTGAGTGCCTCCCTGATATATTCATTCAGATATCTAGTCGGCATCTCAACATAACATGTCCCGGAGAAAACTGTCTTGGTTTTCGCCCCATCAGCGCTGCTGCAAACCTTTGTTTATCCCCACGTTTTCCAGTTCAGTAATGGTGCCTCAGGGCTCACGGCAAGACCTGGGTGTCATCCTGGACTCTTCTCTTTCCTTCAGTCACATCCCATCGAGCAACAGGCCTCGCCCCATCTGTATCCACAGCACATCCTGAATTGGCCCACTTCCCCCCATCTGGTTATTTCTTTACTGCCATAATCTCACTGCTCACTTTCTTGCCATCTTCAAATCCATTCTCCACACAGCAGCCAGAAAGATAAACAACAAAACATACAAGTCATATCATGTTCTTCCCTTGGCTGGACTTCTCCCATTGGATTTCCAGATCCCGTGATACTGGCCCCATAGGAAGAGCCAGCCCCTGCTTAGCTCACCTTGCTCCAAAATGCTCCCCTTTCCCTACATCAGCCCAGGTGACTTCTTTTATTACTCAAGTACCCCTAGTTGTCACTACTTCAGGCCTATTGTCATTCCTTTTTCCTAGCAAGAGTGCTCCAGACCTCTGAGTAGTTTGTGCTTACTTGCAAGCTTTAGTTTTATCTGCATTATTGGTTAGTCTCTTTGTCAGACTTAAGGTGAAATATAGAGTTTGCTACCAAAAAAAGTGAACAACTTCTGTCTGGAGTGATCTCTTAGATCCTTCCTGTTCGGGCAAGATTTATTTAAGGTCAGGCAAAATGCCACTCTAATTTCTTCCACTCACTTGGGCCGAGCAGAAAGCAGAGTGTTAGCTGGTTAGTGGCTTATTGCAGCGTTTAAGACAGGCTTAAGACGCATGGCCACATCTTGTCCCGATCGACCTTGCAGGCCTCAGGGAGAACTAGGGAAAGGGGAGAATCAAAATGCTAAAAATGCAGGATAAAAAATGTATTTCTTCTTGCTGCTAGGTTGACGTTTTCTTTTTTACTCTTTCTCCCTTCTATTTTTCTGCCCCCCACCCACCCCGCCCCTCCATCTCTCTGTAGTACTAGTACTGAATTACAATGAGATGGTGAGTATTGAAAGCATTAAGGTTCTTTTTAAGTCATGTCATCTTAAACTCTGCTAGTTCATATCCCTCTCATTTCTGGGGGAGGGCTGGGAGGGCACCCGGGAAAGTCAGGAAAGATTCTTCTGTGTGTGCTGTTCTTAAAACTCTGTCCCATCGACCTTGGAGTTTGGTGTTCACGTGCTCATCAGGGTGCTGGGCTGAAGATAAGCTCTAGTGCTGCTTGTAGGGGATGAGAGGTTTAGGCAGCACTGCAGGTGGAGAATCCTGACCATAGAAGGATAAGGAGTGCCACTTTGCTATCTACTCCTTGAGAACTGAGCAGGTGAGTCTAGTCAATGGCTCCTAGGATTGCATTGCTTTTTTCTCCATCAAAAACACTTCTGTTCAAGATTTGTGGTTACCAAGGGGAAGCGGGTGGGGGAAAAATGGTTTGGAAGATTGGGGTTAGCAGATTCAAACCATTATATATAGGATAAACAACAAGGTCTTACTATATAGCACAGGCAACTATATTCAATATCCTGTGATATACCATAATGGAAAATAATTTCTTTAAGTCACATATATATGTATGTATGTATATATAACTGAATCACCTTGCTGTCTAGCAGAAATAAACATAACATTGTAAATCAACCATGCTTCAACTTTTTAAAAAAGCACTTGTTTCAGTGGCTATTCCTGCATTCACCTAAAGCTCAATTTCCCCATTAGACTACCAGGAGAACAATAGTATTCTCAAACAGAAAGAAGGTGGAACTTACCAGTATTTTGTCCCCATAGCTGTCAGTAGAATGTGATGTAAAGATACAGACTGTGAGGTGTTAACTTTGTTTTAATTTGATTTAATACCTTGAAAACCAAGAAGCAGAGAATTCCTATGTTTTCACCTGATAGCTTTTGTTCAGATGTGCTACTTAGGTCTTGCTTCAGCTGTCCTTTGTGTATTGACATAGCCCAAATCAGTATAATCAATCCACAGAAATCACCTTTTATGGAACCTGGAGATAAAGCAAACCTTTGAAATTTTCCATAGATATAATTGCCTTATGGAGTCCCCGCCTATGGTCCTGCTAAGAGAAGTGGTACTGAGAGCCTTCTTAAGCACAGATGGCTATGCTCTGTAGCTCATAAATCTACTGTCGTGTCCACTGGACCAGGAATGCACACCTGGGCAGGTTAGCTGCTATAAGTAGACTCAAAATGAAAGACTTACGCAAGAAGGGTAAAGTGATTTTGTACTTGTGGATTCTGGCTCTTCTGAATTTGACTTGATCCTCAAAGAGAAGCAAGAGGTGATAGAGGCACCAGAAAGGGAAACATAACAGTTAAAGAAGCAGGCAATAGTGATCCTGAGATACCAGAGAGTGAAGTGAAAGTGTAAACCATTCAGTTGTGTCTGACTCTTTGTGACCCTGTGGACTGTAGCCCACCAGACTCCTCTGTCCTTGGGGTTCTTGTCCAAAGGCAAGAATACTGGAATGGGTCGCCCTTCCCTTCTCCAGGGCATCTTCTGACTCATGGATCGAACCCAAGCCTCTGCATTGCAAGTGAATTCTTTACCATCTGAGCCACCAGGGAAGCCAAGATGTGATTAAATACAGTTAATGGATAAGCAGCAGCCAATAAGACAGAACAGAGGGACTTCCCTGGTGATCCAGTGATTAAGAATCTGCCTTACAATGCAGGGGACTCAGGTTCAATTCCTGGTCAGGAAACTAAGATCCCATATGCTGCAGGGCAGCTAAGCCCCCGAGCCAAAACTGCTGAGCCTGGGCACTGCAACAGAAGAACCTGCATGATGCAACCAAGACTGGATGCAGCTAAAATTTATGTATATATATATATGTATATATATATATATATATATTTTTTTTTTTTTTTTTAAGCAGAATGAAAAGCAGTTGGTTAGGAGGGACACAACATCTGTGCTAAAAGGAGTATGAAATAACCCTGTTAACAGAATTGCATTGACTCTCTTTACCCCCTTGCTTGGCCATATTCCAGTCTGTTTATCTGCTTACTTTGTGATCTATATTCCGTCCTCCAAGCCTGGTGTGCGGTCTTTCTTGGTTTCCAGGGAGTCTTGGACGCAACATTGAGTCTTCCGCATATTCAGTTAATCCTCACATTTTGATGGAATCTGAATGGATGTTCGTGTGTCCTTGTAAACAAAAGAAGCCAAACACAATGGTATGCGTGGAGTTGGGAATGGCTCAATAGAGAGCAGGTTAAATTAGTACTCAAAGCGTTTTGTGAGCCTGCAGCTGTTTCTTCTCACCATAATGTGTCCCTGCTGTAGGATGCTGCCTTCCAACACCACTGTTGCCTGACAGACTATGCTACTTGTTGTGAAAGGGATAATGACACACCGTGCTAGTTATAAAACGATTTATTGACAATGGCAATTTAACAGCAGAGGAATTGCAGAGCACAGGGGAGCTAACGAAGCCCCAACGTTATTCTGTGGCTCAGAAAAGCAGTCTTCAGTATCCTCTGCACAAGAGGACCCCTGGCATCATCCGGACCCCTTGATGTCCCAATAAACAGACCCTGTGCATTGCACAGCACCAAGGTGGGATCAGAGGGAACATGGAAATGTTCACACCATCCAGCTTTCATCTAAGCTGTCCCTCCTTCCCTCTTGCTGCCAGATTTACTCAACAGTAGTTAAGGTTGTGGGCTTTGCTGGTGGCTCAGTGGTAAAGAATCCTGCCTACCAATGCTGGAGATGCAGGTTCAGTCCCTGAGTCAGGAAGATCCCCTGCAGAAGCAAATGGCAACCGACTCAAGTGTTCTCGCCTGGGAAATCCCATGGACAGAGGAGCCTGGAGGAGCTATAGTCCATGGCTTGCAGATGTGTTGTACATGACTTAGCAACCAAAGAATAAGTTAAGGCACACCTTTCAGAAATCTTAGGACAGAGAAATCTCCATGTGGAATTGTCCTTTAGGGTTGGCTGTCCTTCAGAAAGACCACAACGTCAGAACCAGACGATTCACAGCCAGGGCATGAAATGACAGCAAGGAGCCGCTTGGCATCAACATGGATTAGTGTGTTAAGGATGGGCAGAATTCACAGATGTAAGTAAGCCAGAGAGTTTAAGCCAGGCTGGCAAGAGAAGCATCTGTAAGTGTACCAAAATACAAGGAGATTATCACCAAAGAAAGAATTGACCTGACAGGAAGCCTTTTCTGTGCTTCCTTTGGGAACTGGAGTTAGGAATTGACTTCTCAGGTCATAACCTTCAGGGGCTGGAGCATTGAGGGCACCAAGCCTTGACTTTCCTTTTGCTGGCCTCCATCTGTTCTGCGTTTGAACTGGCCCTTTTATTACAGCAAATGATCTGTATTTGGCTAAGTTACAAATTCCTTTTATGTATGACAAATGTGGTTTGTTGTTCCTTTAGTAAAATATGGGTGGGAAAGATGTGGAGCTGATTTGAATGCCAGTGTGTTCGGCACTAATGGGACTTTATACCATCCTCCTGCAATCTTAACAAATGACTATGACTATTAAAAAAAAAAAAGACTATGATTTTTCACTGGCTGATTTGGTTTGAATGAGTAAATTATTTTTATTTCATTGCATTAACTGCCAGAACATTGAATGAGCCGATAACTCCCTGGTGTTTCTGAGCTGCAAAGAACTATTATTCGGAATTGAATTTTTATTGATTTTTCTGTGCTACAATGACTTTTCTAACATAGTAGCATGAAAGGAAAATGAGAAAAAGGCCAAATAGGGCAGAAGGTGAGGAAAGGGAGGCGGCTGCTTCCCATGGCCTGGCCGCAGATGGACCGCTTCTTGGCGAGTACTGCGGCCTGCTTGGTCTTGTTGCTGATTGTGTGATTTACAGGTTAGCCAAATACCTGGCTTCATCACCTCTCCCTCCTCTTCCCTGCCTTGGTTCCAGCCATTGTGTGCCTTCTTGGCATTCTGCTGAGGAACTGAACAGGGGACAGGGTGAAGAGGCAGCAGAAACAGTGATGCTCCACATTGATCAGCTCTGATGTTTGCTAGTATCCTTCACACTAGCTATGAAGATGAGAATGAGCATGCGTTACTTTAACAGCATTGTAGTACATTTATCTATTGGAGACGTATGTGGTATATTAATATATAATAATCACTCAGATGAGTTGACATGGAAACTCACTGGTCGGTTTATCCATTCAACAAATATTTATTTAGTGACTACTGTATACCCACCCAGGTACTGAAGGGAGGCAATGAACCAAACAGATGAAAGATCTCTTTATCTGCAGAGATTTCCATAAGTAAAATCACATTAGGATGACTATCTCAGCATGTACTAAAGACTGAAAAATATGGTCCTTCTTGCTTCCTTCTTTAATGGATGTCGTAGGAGTGAAACTTGGTACAATAAAATGAAACAAAATGTACTTCTTCCCTGGCTTCTGATTCAGTTTGGTCTAGTTTAAAGAATCTTTTGACAACTTGTAGGAAAGAGGGGCTTTTTTTGGACCTTTTTTTTTTTTTTTTTCTGGCTGTAAAAGAAATCCACATTCATCACAGAAAAATTTAGAAAATGCAGAAACAGATGAAGAGTATAATGAATATTCCCATAATTATCCAGTAGCAAATCTTTGAAATGCTGAGTGATTTCTCTTTAGGGCTTTTCCTATGACATATATAGCAATCCCATACCAGTTGATATTTAAACATTTTTAAATCTTCAGTCTTGATATGTGTGTGTGTCTGCTGCTTGGTTCAGTTCCCGTCTACAAAATAATAGGAAAATTATTATTTTTTCTTTCCATAGACGATATGAGTGTCAGTGAGATCAGAAGGTGGAAATCTATTTATATTCCATCCTTTCAATATTATATATGGACAGAAGACCCAAGTCTAAGAGAGGAGTGTCCTTATGGGATGTGCTAACTTATGGAAAGGGAGGTAGCTATGCAGGCATTTTGCAGAGACTTGTAAGAAAGAAACCAGAGAGCATGTATATATAAAACAATGTTTTAAGCAAGTAAAAGTCTGATGGAAATAGTAAATGAGGTATAGTGTGTCCGGCAAAGGCCTGTGAGATGCTCTGCCTCTTCCTACCTAGACCTTGCTTTGAAAAACTTTCCTCTAATGATTAAGGTACATCCTACTGTAATATAGTTTTATGGAACTTCCTACTTCTCTATTTCAACGCTCATCTCTTGAGTGTGTGCTAAGTTGCCTCAGTCATGTCTGACTCTTTGTGACCCTATAGACTGTTGCTCACCAGGCTCCTCTGTCCAAGGGATTCTCCAGGCAAGAATACTGGAGTGGGTTGCCATTTCCTTCTCCAGGGGATCTTCCCGACCCAGGGATTGAACCTGCAGCTCCTGCATCGTGGGCGGAATCTTTACTGCAGAGCCATCAGGCTTGTTTATTATCTATCCTCCCTGCTGGAGTGTATGCTATAGGAAGGCTGGAATGGTCTGGGTCAAGTTCAGTAATGTACCCCTGCTGCCTGGCACAGTGTCTGGCCATGACCAACAGTATGAGTGAATTCTGAATAAGGCTGTTACACATTTATGGAAAACCTGGAAGCAAATTAAGAGAAGGGTTACTCACTGAAACAAGTTTCTAAAGCAAATGTACCTACTTTCATTTAGATATAAACGCATTCTATAAAATGATAATTTTTACGTTTGGAGGAGTATCATCCTTATATATTAAAAAATAGATAAAAGAGATCACTCACTGAATACCATTTTATCTTACTTAGTAATTTATTCAAGCATTTACTTGTAATTTAAAATATCCTTTGAGCTTTTTTTTTTAAAGTTGGCATAGTATTACATTATATGAATGAACAAAAAGATATTAACCATTCCCATATGATTAAATATTTAGATTATTAGCAATCATTCAGCATTGTAAATGATGATTTGAAGAATATCACTATGCTACATATTTCTATATAGCTCTTTAATAGTTTTCTTAGAAAATTTTAGTAGTGGAATTACTTAATCATATAAATGAACTCTTTTTAATAATAGCTCTACTGAGATTTAATCCATATGACTTGGCAATTAATTCATCTATTTAAAGCATATGATTTAATAGTGTTTAGTTTGCTCTCAGAATTGTGTGATTATCATTGTTGTTTAGTTGCTAAGTAGTGTCCAATTCTTTGTGACCCCATGGACTATAGCCTGCCAGGCTTCTCTATCAATGGCTTTTCCAGGCAAGAATACTGGAGTGGGTTGCCATTTTTTTCTCCAAGGGGCCTTGCTAGACCAGGGATTGAACCCACATCTCCTGCATTGGCAGCCAGATTCTTTACCACTGAGCCACCAAGGATGCCCTGTGCAATTATAACCAGAGTCCAGTTGAGAATACTTTTAGCACATAAAATAGAAGCATTCCCAGCCCTTCCCCCCACCTCACCTGCAGCCCTAATTAAATGCTTATCAACTTTCTGACTATATGTATTTACCTATTTTGGACATTTTTTTTTTTTTTTAAACAAATGGAATCATACTATATATGGTCTTTTCTAACTCATTTTTTTCATTTAGCATTGTGTTTTCAAGATTCCTCTACATCATAGCATGTACCCATTCTTTATTTTTATTGCCAAATAATATTTGGTTTTATGAATATACCAGTATTTATTTATTAGATAATGAACTCCTAAATTAACTTTTAAGGACATTTGGTACATATTATAGGTTTCTTGTTTAACCGTTTTCAGTTCTCCTAGCAATGTTTAAGGCTATTCAGTTCTCTTAGTCAGTCAGTTCAGTCGCTCAGTCGTGTCTGACTCTTTGCGACCCCATGGACTGCAGTACGCTAGGCTTGCCTGTCCCTCACCAACTCCCAGAGCTTGCCATCAAACTCATGTCCATCGAGTCAGTGATGCCATCCAACCGTCTCATCCTCTGTCATCCTCTTCTCCTCCTGCCTTCAGTCCTTCCCAGCATCAAGGTCTTTTCCAATGAGTCAACTCTTCGCATGAGGTGGCCAAAGTATTGGAGTTTCAGCTTCAGCATCAGTCCTTCCAATGAACATTCAGGACTGATTTCCTTTAGGATGGACTGGTCGGATCTCCTTGCAGACCAAGGGGCTCTCAAGAGTCTTCTCCAACACCACAGTTCAAAAGCATCAGTTCTTCGGTGCTCAGCTTTCTTTATAGTCCAACTCTCACATCCATACATGTCTACTGGAAAAACCATAGCCTTGACTAGAAGGACCTTTGTTGACAAAGTAATGTCTATACTTTTTAATATGCTGTCTAGGTTGGTCATAACTTACTCCAAGGGGTAAGCGTCTTTAATATCATGGCTGCAATCACCATCTGCAGTGATTTGGGAGTCCAAAAAAATAAAGTCTGTCACTGTTTCCACTGTTTCCCCATCTATTTGCCATGAAGTGATGGGACTAGATGCCATGATCTTAGTTTTCTGAATGTTGAGTTTTAAGCCAACTTTTTCACTCTCCACTTTCACTTTCAAGAGGCTCTTTTCATTCAGTTCTCTGTACTCTTTCTAAAACTGGAAGCTATCCTTTAAAACAAAGAAACAAAACAGAGACTGCTTGGAAGAGTAAAGAGACATACTGATGCTTTTTAAATTAGTATTTCAGTAACAATTAGTGATATTGACACTTAAATATATTATTCATTTGTGTCCTTCTTTTGTAAGTTATGTTTTCATTTTATTTTAGGGTATTATCCTTCTCACTTTGTTCCAAATGTGCCCTTTATAATATATTAAGACTGTTAAACCTCTGCCTATAATTTTTCTTGTAGTGTTTTAAGTGAAAACAGGTCTCAGTTTTGACAAAACAGTATCTGCTGATCATTTCCTAAGGTATTCTTCCTCCAATTTTGGGTTTATAAAAGGCTTTCCTAACTTAAGATCCAATAAGTATTTTATTACTGCTGTGGCTTTGTAGATAATATTTTTATTAAGATGGGATTTATTTTGGTATGAAATAAGACATAGATCTCACTTTATCTTTTTATCCAAAAGGCCATCCTAATTTGTATATTTTATATTTAGTATATATCATATACTGCTGCTGCTGCTAAGTTGCTAACTTATGTTTTCATTTGAGTGCCTTTGAAATTGTAGTTTATTAAACAATTTGTATATTGATTAATGCCAAGGTCTTTTAATAATCATGGCTCTATAATAGGATATAATAATAGATGTGACCTTAATTAAGTCCTGTTATGTACACAGTGCTCTTAAAAGGATTGTACACATATTAGCATTTCATTCAGACCCAACTATATGTGATAGAAATTAGTATGTTCATTTTCCAGATGAGGAATCTGAGGCAAAGAGAAATAAAGGTACTTATCAAGTCAAGGTGCTAGTAAGTGGCAGACCAACAATTCAGACAGATACAGGCATACCTCATTTCACTGTGCTTTGCTTTATTAAAGGCATGAAAACAGAATTAATATTGTGCATCTCCATTAGAACTCTTGGATGACCAGGTACATTGTCAACAAAATCTCAACAATGGTCTTAAAATAGTCAGCAAATCAGGTTGTAGACAGATGAGTTATTATCCAGGCTTTGTTGTTCTGTTATAGAACACTGGCAGAGTAAATTTAGCATCCTTCTTAAGGGCCATCAATTTTCAGAATGGTAAATAAGCTCTGGCTTAACTGAAAGTCATTAGCTGCATTAGCCCCTAACAAGAGCTGATATTGGCCATTCTAATAGGAGTGGGTTGGATTTGATTTTTGCATTTCTTTATTTAGTGATGTTGAACACCTTGTCATGTACACACTGGCCATTTGCATATCTTCTTTGGAAAAATGTCTGTTTGGGTCCTTTGCTCATTTTTGATTTGGATTGGATTATTTTGTTTTTACTATTGAGTTGAATGAATTCCCTGTGTGTTTTGGATATAATCCCCTATCAGATACATAGTTTGAAAATATTTTCTCTCATTCCTCAGGTTGCCTTTCACATTGATCATTTCTTTTGCTGCACATAAGTCTTTTAATTTTATATAGTCGTTGTTGCTTGTGATTTTGGTGTCATATACAAAAATGTGATTGGCAAGGGCTGTTTTTCACCTCTGTTTTCCTGTAGGAATTTCACAGTTTCAGGTTTTATGTGTAAGTCTTTGATCCAGTTCAAGTTAACTTTTGTGTGTGATGTAAGGGAAAGGTTCTTCTCTTTCACATTTCATTCTTTTACATTTGCATATATCCAAATTTTCCAGCACCACTAGTGAAGAGACTGTCTTTTTCCCATTTGGTACACTTGTATCTTGTTTCAATTGTTACTTAGCTCTATATATGAAGGTTTATTTCTGAGCTCTTGATTCTATTTCTTTCATCTATTTGCCTGTTTTTATACCTGTACCATGCTGTTTGATTACTGTTGCTTTGTGGTGTAGTATGAAATCAGGAAATGTCATGCGCCCAGCTGTGTTCTTTTTTCTCAAGATTGTTGTGGCTCTTAAGTGTCTCTTGTGGTTCCATGCTAAATTTAGAATTTCTTCTCTTTTTCCATGAAAATGACAGTGGGATTTTGATAGGGATTGCATTGAATCTATAGCTGGCTTTGCATAAAAGACATTTTAACAATATTAATCCTTCATGAAAATTTTAGTTACTTCTGTTTATTTATTGTAAAATACTTGTAAAATTATTTTTTACAGTTTTAAAAATTTTGTTACAAATTTCAACTATGATATACCTAGAACAGTTTTTCTTTTTCCAAATTATTTTGCCTTGTATCTAGTGAGCTCTTTTGCAAACTCAAGTTTTTTCTCAACTCAGAGAAGACTTAATTTTATCATTATTAATTTAATTATCATTTATTTTCTTTACACTTACTGTCTCCTTCTAAACTAACTATTGTATTTAAATTGTATTTCTCTAACTCAGCATTTTCTTTTGTTATTTATTTCATCCTTTTTCTGGCAAACTCATTTATCATTTTGTCATTTCCTCCTAGCTCATGTGTTCAGCTTATGTTTATTGATACTAAGAACCTTTCCTATATCAGTAGGCACTGGGACTATAAGAATGAATATCTCAGACATAAAGCCCATACTCATTGAACTGATGATCGAGTGAGGAAAAGAGATATAGAATATATAATTATTAGAGTTCTCCTGGAGGACATTTCTTAAACTAGGGTCTGCTGGATACTAAGCTACTGCCATCTCTAACACAAATGGTTTGTATTTTGCCAAGCTAGGGATAGGACTCCCTTGCTAGACCCTAGCTCCCTGTAAGGTTCCACCAATAGGGGGCGCCAGAGAAGCCCACAGAGTGAAAGGAAGGGAAGGCTACTACTTTCTGTTCATTTTCTGTCTCTGTCAACATCATCCCAGCAGAATTTCTGTATAGAAGTGGCAGCAGCTTCTTGTTTCCCACGTACTTTTTAAAAGCAATTCCAGATCCAGCTTTATTACGTGCTGCACCCCATCCCTCTCCTCCAAGAGATGCCAGCACCACCAGCCCTTCTTCAGAGATCGAGGTCTTAAGTCCTGGGTTCCTCTTCCAAGTTCCTGAGATGCCAGCACGCTGTGCCCTCTCCTTGGAGAGTAGAGCCCTCTCTAAGCTTCAAGTTCTGTAACCTCAGTCTCTTCCTTTGGTTCCCTCACCCCCCATCCCTGGGATGGGAACAGCTCCTAGGAGTTCCCCTTTTGCCTATTTAGCCCTTCAATTTTTACATTAGTATTTTCTGTTAAAACAACTGTGTCTTGACTGGATCCTGACAAATCTGTCTTCTGTTTTACTATTCAATTTTCAGCAATCTTCAGTATGCTGTTTACTGTCTCCATGACATATAGTTCTAATTCAGCAGTTATGTTGTTGTTTTTTTTTTTATGCATAGTGGCAGTTTTCTTGATCTCAGATGTTATCCTATTTATAAATCCCTACTCTAGATTCTCAGTTACTATTTCCTTTTGATTCTAAATAAATTAGAAGCTCTCCAAAAGTGCCTCTTGTTTCCAGTCTTAGAGGAAGCCATTTCAGTTCTATGGTTTGTCTCCTTCATTTGTAGTCTAATTCTTTTCACAAGACTGGGGATGTTTTTCTTACTGTTGGAATTGACACAATTTTCTCTGTGAACCTTTCACGCCTTGGAACTAGCATAGGTGATAAAAGTATCTAGTTTGCTAATTCAGAAGTTGTCTGGAATTCCCTGGTGGTCCAGTGGTTAGGATTGTATGTTTTTCACTGCCAGGAGCCTGGGTTCAATCCCTGGTCGGGAACTAATATCCTGCAAGCTGCCTGGCAGGGTCAAGAAAAATACAAAATCAAAAACAAAAAGCCTAAACAAACAAACAGCAAAACTAGATTGAGTGGCCTATGGTGAGAATCATAGGTAGAGCTGAAATCATTTATTTCCATGTCTAAGAATTTATTTGTATAAATTTTGGTATCTTTAGTAGCAATCTGGAATTAGTCTGGTATGTTTGTCCTCCTGGGAATCGAAAGTACCAGAGTTCCTGCCACTAGTATTAGGCACAAACCAGAACTCGGACACTTGGGTTTCTTATTCATTGTGATACCTGGTCTGTGATGGGCTGCCTTTGATGAGTTGGATCCATGTTTATGACACCACAGTTGTTGCCTGACCCTCTGTCTTCTGCTTTTAACCTTCCTATCTCCACATTTAGAAGTGGATATATACTTCTTGTTGGAAAACTTCAACAGTGATTGCCAATGTCAATTGGAAAGATCAGGGCGTTGTGTGGGTCCTTTCTTCAATCTGATCCTGATTGTATGAGATCAAAAAGAAATTTCTCCTAGCTTCTTGCTTATAGACAATACTCTTTCCTATATCCCAGTGTCAATACAGGATTTTCCTTCCTTTTTTTTTTTTTTAAAGATTTATTTAACTGGCTGCTCCAGGTCTCCATTGCAGCACGTGGAATCTTTCAGTTGCGGGACATGGGATCTAGTTCCCTGACCAGGGATTGAACCAGACCCCCTGCTTTGGGAGCACCAATTCTTAGCCACTGGAACACTAGAGAAATCCTCAGGGTTTCCTTTCTTTATATTTGCTTACCTACTTCCTTAAGCAGGTGGGAGTGTGGAGGGAAAATGACTTCACTCTAGTTTCTTCTCATTCGCTGATGGGTGGAAATACCCAAAAACTCTGCATTTTGTTACCATTTCCATTTCAAGTGAGCAAAGAAAGGAAATAGAAGACAAAATAGAAATAGTATAAGATAAAATAGAAATTCCCATTGTCTGTTTTCTGTGCTTCATTGGGTTGAATGCAGATTATTTGCTGTTGTCAAAACTGCAATCATTGTGTAGCAGCCCTGGGTAAGAGTTCCTTTTTGAAAACAAAACAATCAAAGAAGAGGAAAAAGTGGCAAACAAACCCAACAGAATTAGGCACAAAAATACCACTGTTTCTTTCCTTTAGCAAACTGATGTGTCATGTAAGAGTCACCCACACTCTGCAACAGGCTCATTTCAGTACAGAGTCATCTCTTTTATCTGTGGCTTCAGTTACCCACAGTCAACCTTAGTCTGAAAATATTCAATGGAAAATTTCAGAAATAAACATTTCACAAGCTTTAAGTCATGTGCTGTGCCTAGCAGCAGGATGAAATCTCCTGCCATCCACCTGCATCCTGCCCGGGAAGTGAATCATCTCTCCGTCCAGCGTGTCCTGTGCATTAATCTTAGTAGCTGTCTTGGTTATCGGATCAACTGACCTGGTGTGACAGTACTTGTGTTCAAGTAACCCTTGTTTTAATTAATAATGGACCCAACACATAAGGATAGTGATGCTGGAAATTCAGGGACACCAAAGAAATGCTGAAAAGTGCTTTCTTTAAGTGAAAAAGTGGAAGTTCTTAATAAGGGCTTAGTAAGGAAAGAGAAAAAAATTATATGCTGAGCTTCTTAAGATCTGTGGTCAGCATGAATCTTCTCTCCATAAAATTGTGAAGAAGGGAAAAGAAATCCGTGTTGGTTTTACTGTCGCCCCTCAAACAAAAGCATTAGAGCCACCACACTGAAGTGCTTAGTTAAGATGGAAAAGTGTTCCATTTGTCCAGTAAGATATTTTGAGAGAGACTATATTCATGTAACATTTATTACAGTATACTGTTATAATTGTTCTATTTTAGTCTTAGTAGTGTTGATCTCTTACTGGGCCTGCTTTATAAATTGAACTTTATCATAGGGATTGTATGCATAGGAAAAAAAAACCCAGGATATATAGGATTTGGTACTGTCTGTGGTTTCAGGCATCCACTGGGTTCTTGGACTATATCCCCCATGAATAAGGGGGTTGACTGTAGCCTTGATGAGTAAATTAGTCATAAGGAATGAGGATTTTTTAAACATTTATTGATTGATTTGTTTGGCTGCATCAGGCCTCAGTTGTGGCACATAGGATCTTCTTTGCATTCTGTGAGACCCTTTGTTTTGGTGTGCAGGCTCAGTAGTCGTAGTCCACCTGCTTAGTTTTCCCATGGCATGCGGGATCTTAGTTCCCCAACCAGGGATTGAACCCACATCCTCTGCATTGCAGCACAGATTCTAAACCACTGGACCACCAGGGACATTCCTGGAAAGAGGTTTGACTCCGTGATCCTTTCTGGGAGAGCAAAGGAGAATGAGTGGTCCAATTATGCAGGAAGCATGAGATTTTTCATTCCAGGGCTTATTCACATCCCCATAACTCATAGTTTTGTTATCAATTATGTGAACTTCCTCAAACTTGGAATTAGAAATCCTGAGTCGTAAAGACTGTGGCAATTTGCAGATCTGCAGTGACAATTTACAGATCTCTAATAGAAGGAAGCTTGGTTTTATGATTTGGGAGGACAGCAGAGAGACGGGAAAATAGATCCTGCCACCTGCCTACAGTGTGAGTCCTTGTAAGATCCTTGGTTTCACATACACTCACGATGATCTCCAAGTAGACAGCCTAGCTGACAAAAGACATCAGTCGCCTCTGGGAGGGAAAACATGAAGAGTAAAATTCCAAAGAAAGTGAATACATGGATTGCTGGGCTTGTTATTCATGGCGTGTTTCTGACTTGCTAAAAGCAAGTTTAATGTATTTATACCGTTTATACAGATGTAACTGATTCTGAAGTTCTGCTCTTTACAGAGAACATATTTCATGTTATTGTAAGCACTAAAGAAAATTAAATCAATAAATCCACAGCCTGTAATTTGAGATCCTCGGTTGAAGAAAAATACATTTTCCGGGAGGGAGGGGGAGGTCTTGAGGAAGGCTTGTCAAACTGTCTTCACTCCACTATCCCAGGCTTTCAAATGACAGCAGAAATAAGCTTGTGAGGTTAAATTATCAAAGTGTTGTTATGACACCTCCAAAAGAAGTAGAGGCCAACTCCCACTCTTGTTAATGAAGCATATGCTTAAGTAGAAAGCCATGCAAATGATAGTCTTTCTCTTTCTCAACTGTCCCTGTGTGTGTCCTTTTCCCTGAAAAAGATTTGTTGGTGAGTACTCAGAGACTAATGTCTGGACACACGGTAAATTCTTCCCCATCCCTGGCGTTGATATTCTCTGTGACCGCTGGCAAGCCAATTAACCCCTCCAAGGGTCACCCATCTACGTGTAAAAGGTTAATGGTGCAGCTTGTTTGCAAACAGCCTGGAGTCTTCCAAGAAAGACACTACATGGATGCCCAGTGTTGTTGCTGGACTGGAGGGCGTTGTATTTTTTAATTATATGTTTGGTTGGATAGGTTATAGATTTTGTTGTGGTTGAATGTTGCCTCTTCTCCCTGGTTACAAATAAAAGACTAATAGGTAATCACACTCTTATTACCATCTTCTAGAGCTCCCTAGAGGCGAAGGGATGCAGAGGTTACAAATTAATAATGCATTCTTTAGTTAATAAAAAAAAAATCACGTGTACCTCAGCTGCATAATAGCTGTGGATGGCAATTTATTAGACCAAGTGTTTTATCAGATGCTAAGTAGATAATGCTAGCGAAGACTCATGAAGTAATGAGTTTTTTTCTTTCCTGCTCTCCTAGTAAATCTTCTATCCATCATATCAGTAGAGAACATTAGGGACAGTTTGATTAAGGCTTATTTGAAATGTGTTTGTGAATATTCAGGAAAAGGATTCTTAACTCCTGAAACCAGGGTGGGTGTGTGTGTGTGTGTGTGTGTGTGTGTGTCTAGATTGTGACATTAAGCTCACTGTTTTATCATCTTTGGAGCAAATGTGGATTTTCCTGGCCCCAGAGCAAAGTGTCATATCTTTCCCACTCTTTGCAGATTTACGGAAGAACTTTGAGCAAGACCCACAGGGAAGGGAGGTACCCATTGAAGGCATGATTGTGCTACACTGCCGGCCGCCGGAGGGAGTTCCTGCTGCGGAGGTAAGACCAGGCCAGTTCCCAAGAGCAGGGACTGAGTCCTCTGTGTTCACAGGAGACATAAGCCAGCCTGGGCCAGGCCTTCTCGCTGCCTGGACACAACCACTAAAGATGGTGACGCGGCTGATGGAAATAAGCTGGAAGAGGAAATTGTCTCTCCTCTAATTTCTTAAGCTCTTGCCAGCCAATCTGGGTGGAAATTGTTCTGTGCCCTTCCTGCTGGGGACCTCGGTGATGCACGCGCATGCTCTGTGCTCTCCATCCGTCACCCTGGGCTCTCTGCTTTGTACGTTGGTTTCTAGATCCATCTAACAGGCAAAGTCAAGTGAGAAAAGTGTAGAAAGGAGGAGGTCGGGCTCCAGTGCCAAGTTTCACGGGTGTTTGCACTTTTCCTTCATTTGCTTACGAAACAGACATTCCTAGAGTATTTGTTATATTTCAGGCGCTGCTCTGGCGTGGGGGACACACAGTGTTGGAGGTCCCAGATCTCTGATCAGTTACCTGTTGTTCACAGTGAGGTGGTCGGAATCCAGAGTCGTCATAGTTTTTGCTCCTTGCTGGTTTTCTAGAAGCTTCTCTCATACGCTTAGACTATAATTGTCATTAATAACACACTGTGCTGATAAGGGATGGTGTTCTTTAAGTCACTGATAAAAGAGGTTCTGATAGGCTAGTAATATCGGTATCAAGATAATACTGTGGGGTCTATTCAGAAGTACAAAGATTGCTTGGTCAAGTCCTGTTTTGGGGTTGGCCGAAAACTTCATTTGGGTTTTCCTGTATAAGTGGATGGAAAAACCTGAACAAATGTTTTAGCCAACCCAGTACATATGCAAACGTAGGTCTGAGTCAAACAGTAGAGAGGCCAGCTGTGATTCTGCTCTGAGCAGCTAGGGGAAGGTCCTAAGAGTCGTGGTTTCCTAATTGAGAAGTAGAGATATTAAAACAACAGGAAACTTTGTTGTGCATTGCTGTGGGATTTTGCCTTTGGAGGGGAAGAGGAGTAAAAAGTATCAAGGGGAACCGAAAACAGACAGACTTGCTGATCCAGGCAAGAAGCCTGCAGGGTGGATTCTATTCAAAGCTCCCAAACTTCCCTGAAATGAAGTAAACGGACTTGAAAATTAAAGTGAACTCTCCATGCGTGATGTGAAATGATGAGAAAGGAAAATGCTTATTTTTAGATGTGTATTTAATGGGAAGCAAACACATATTTGATCTCCTTTGGCCACTGCCTTGTTCTGTGCAGAGAGTGCCCTGGATTGCCGAGACGGGGAACAGGTGGCTGGGTGTTAGAGGGCCGGGTGAATGTTGGTATCATTGAGGACACCCCACGTGTTCCTGGGGGACTCACTCAGGTCCCAGGCATTTGCTATAATCACACCATCTTTCATAACCAGGCTCCCTTCCAAGCCTGGGTCACTGTGTCAACTTTGAAGCACCAGAGAGCAGTGAAGATGGGCAGAAGGTCATGGTTTTATTATCTGTTCTGTGGGAACCGAACATTCTCTAGATGTCTAAAAATCAATTTTTACACCTAGAAAAGAACTTAGATATTTACTTGGCATGGCCTTTCCATTTTAGGGGCAAGAAAACTGATACTCAGATCAATGACCCACCAAAGGTCTTGCACCCATTTAAGTCATAACTCTATTCAGTCTTCCCAAAGTTCCTCAGAACACTCAGAGAAAAGTCCTCTTTTCATGCCTTATGTGGTCCAGGATAATCTAGCCTGCTCTTACCTCTGACCTCATCTGCTGCTGTTCAATTTCCAGCCCTGCTTGTAGCCACATTAGCCTCCTCACTCTTCAACAGCTGCACCAGCCATATGCCTGCCTCAGGACCTTTGCACATGCTGACCCCTCTGCTGGAACACTCTTCCCCAGTTACTCCATTGTTTCTTCCCTTCCTTCAGGGCTTGCTCAGAGACCTCCTGCTCAGTGAGACCTGTTAAGGGCACTCTGATGACAATGTTGCTTCCTTACCCTACATGTATACTTTCAAGCCCCTTTCTCTGCATGTATTAACTCTTTAGCTCTTAGCACAACCATACTGTATTTATTCAACTTATTTTCTATTAGAATTTAAGCTATACAAGGAGAATTTTGTTTGTTTGGCCATGCTACACGGAACGTGTTTGACCAGGGATCAAACCTGGCGTCCTTTGCTTTAGAAGCACAGAGTCTTAAGATCAATGAACCTCCATGGAAGTCCGATGTTTATTTTTTTATCGCTTTGTCCCCAGAACAGAAAAGAGTGCTTCTCACATCCAGGTGTCCAATAAATATCTGTTGAATATGAATGAAAAGTAGTTTCCTGCTTTTATTCCTGAATATTGGAGGTAGTACTAGGACTCAGCCCAGACAAAACTGTGAAATACACTAGACTCTTGTTTTTGTTTTTTCTCCTGAGTGTTAGAAAATGGGTATAAGTCATTCTTCACTTGGTCTTTGAAGACACAAGTAAAAATAAAGAACAGAGATGAGAAAGGTAAGCAATGTGTAGCCTGGTAGGGTAAGAATCAAAAGGGAAAATATGCCTTGATATATAAAAGTGTCCATGAGTTTGTACACGTGCACACACACACATTGAAGTGTCTTCCCAGAGAGCTCAGGGATTTAGGAATTATAAGGACTCCAAGGCTCTTTGGGGCCATGGTTGGGAGGGAGGATTCTTGTTGAGAAAGCATTAGCCTCTAGGAAGCAAGCAGCATTCCTAGCTGGTCAACTGTGGGGTTGGCCAAAAGATTCATTCAGATTTTCCATACCATTTGGAAAAACCCAAATTAATCTTTTGGCCAACTCAATACCTGGGAAAGGCTGAACTTGGGTTGAATTTGGAAGCAGCTCTTGAAACATCCCTCCACCTTTCTTGCCCCAACACTGTCCTTGAAAGAAAATGAGTTGTCTTTATTGGCTCAGTTCCTTTTTCCATCTTTATATGTTTCTTTTTTTTATTTGTTATTGGAGTATAGGGCTTCCCAGGAGGCTCCGTGGTAAAGATTCTGCCTGCCAATGCAGGAGACACAGGAGATGCGGGTTTGATCCCCGAGTAGGGAAGATACCCTGAAAAAGAGAATGGCAACCCACTCCAGTATTCTTGTCTGGAGAATCCCATGGACAGAGGAGCCTGGTGGACTACCGTCCATGGGTTCGCAAAGAGCAGGACACGACTCAGCACGCATGCATAGTGGCTTTACGATGTTGTATTACTTTTTGCTATATCACAAATACCTGTTGAGCTATTAGATGGTAAAGAATCTGCCTGCAATACAGGAAACCTGGGCTTGATCCCTGGGTTGGAAAGATCCCCTGGAGAAGGGCATGGCAACCCACTCCAGTATTCCTGCCTAGAGAATTCCCATAAACAGAGGAGCCTGGTAGGCTACAGTCCATGGGGACACAGTTGGACACAGCTGGGCAACTAAGCGTGTGTGTGTGTGTGTGTGTGTGTGTGTATTTATATATGTCCCCTTTCTCTTGGGCCTCCCTCCTCCCCCGTCACTCCCCACCCCATTCTGATGTGATTTTCAGCTGTAACCACAGGAACCGAACAGTATGTGAAAAACTTCCAGTTGTCACACACCCTGATGTCAATGCAAACAGTATTTGGGAGAGTTCTTGGCCAGGGGAAGAAGGAACACAATAAGTACAAACTTCTCAGTAAGAAAGTGTATTTTCTTTTCTGGTGCTTCCCCTCCTGCCAGATTTCTACACTGGTAGGTATTTACTTCCTGGATTAGTTTCCTGGGGCTGCTGTGACAAATGACTACATACTGGGACTTCAAACAGTCAAACTGAATTCTCTCACAGTTCTGGAGGCGAGAAGTCTGAAGTAGGGTGCAGGCAGGGTTAGTTTTCCTGGGGGCTCTGGAAAATGAGCTTGTCTCTTAGATTCTGGTGGTTTCTGACAATCCTTGCTGCCCTTGGTGTGTAGATACATCACTACAGACTCTGCCTCCATCTTCAAATAGGTGTTATTCTCTCTGTATCTTTTTTTATCACTTTCTTTTTTAATATTTATTTATTTGACTGTGCAGTGTCTTAGATGCAGCATCAGGACCTCTGATTTTGGTGGTGGTATGGGAGATTTTGGGGGATCTTTAGTTGTGTCATGCAAACTCTTAGGTGGGGCATGTGGAATCTAGTTCAACACTGAGGATCAAACCCGGGCCCCCTGCGTTGGGAGCATGGAGTCTTAGCCACTGGACCACCAGGGAAGTCTCTCTCTCTCTTCGATATGTGTGAATTTTCCTCTTACAAGAACATGAATCACTGGATGAGGGTCAACCTCAATCCAGTAATGCCTTGTGTTAATCTTCTTGGTCACAGTACTGCTACAGTGACCCTATTTCCAAATAAGGTCACATGCACAGGTTATGTGTGGGCTTGAAATTTGGACTCTTGAACTCAGTCCACTTCCCACTCCCCCTTGACATATTAATACTCTTTTATTTTTAAGCACATAGGCGTCATTAGAAATAAATTTCAGAGCCAGGCTGGCTGAAAGAGGGCCATTTCAAGGAACAGCTGTGACTGTAATTTGGTTTAAAACAGAAATTCTGAGCTGAAGAGGGGAAGCTTTGTTTTCTTCCTTTTGTATTATGGATGAATATGGAGAATGTTTCAGCTGCACTGTGGGTTAATGGCTGGTGTGGGGCCCTAACAAGCTTTTATAGCATCTTCTTAAGGTGGGAAAGCATCTGGGTTCCAAACACTTGGGTTACTTTGAAATTTCACTTATTTATGAGATGGATACTACCTATATCTGTGCACTGATATTTATAGCTCTATAGTTTCAGCAATAGCTTACACACTAGTTATTACCACCAACATTTGTGTTTTTGTTGATGTGCAGGTCAATCTAGAGAAGAAAGCTGTGAGAGAGATGGATACAGATAGGGAAGGAAGGTGAAGATGTTCATACCTTCCGTGGTCAGGGTCTCTTGGTGAGGTCGGGAGGGGAATGTCTGCCAGTGCCTGTCATGGGGCCTTCAGATTGCAGAGTATTTTTGTGCTTACTGACCTCTTAGTCATGTGAGTATCCTAATGTTAATGACTCTTCAGAATGGCGGTAACCGGAAACTGTGCTTGGAAATTGATCAGTTACGTAATCGTCACTGTGAAATATCATCAGTCAAAGTTACCTTCTCTGAGCAGGATATATTCCACCCACTCCACTGCACCACTGGTTCCCATCTTGCCCACCTCCTGTGGGGCCCCAGAGGTCGTCACTAGAAGGAGTTGTGACTGGTGGGTCCAGTCACAGCTGGTGATTGGTCCAGGCACAACCAACTGATGTACCAGCTGGTTTTGTCCTGCAGTGGAATAGGAGGTCTCCTGCTTGGCACATTGAAAGGAACCTTGGGAGCAAGTCTTATTTTCACAAGACACCTCTGTCTTCTCTCTGTAAGATAGAACATACTTGGCAACTAACTCCATCTAGATGACCGGACAAGGTGCTTTGCATAAGAATAGAAAGAGTGCCTCTGTGTGCCAGGCACTGTGTTAAGTAGTCTTTTCTGCTTTTAATTTAATTTGCAGAAGATGGCTAGGAGATGCTGGAAAGCTCTTGGTAGTTTCATGTCCATCTTACAGGAACTTGTCCAAGCTTTCGGATCAAGGAGTCAGTCAAACCTTAAAGCTTAGACTTTTCCTCTCTGTGCTACTTGATGTTTCTTAGTGAGATGGTAGGGTTGGTTAGCTTCTGCAAAGCCTTTTTGGAAGCTTGGGACCCCTAGGCCAGTAAAAACATATCTTTTTGTTCTGCTGCCTCACAGTCTACCCTGAGAAATAGTTTTTTTCTTTGAAATCTCTTCCAGGTGATATGCTAATCCTAAAGTTTTTGTAATTGCTGTGTTTCTTCGTTTGAAATAGGTCATCTGGTGATAAAACTTATGAACACTGAGGGAATAGAGACTCTGGGGGCCAGGCAGTCCTGGAGCCCCTATGCTCCCAGGGACCAGGAGCCTGGGTTGGATGCGGTCTTAGGAAACAGGAAGTACTGAACGTCTTCAGTTGCGGAGAGGGTGCCTCAGAGGGGAAGGAAAGGGGGCGTATGAAGAGGAGAGAATACAGGTAGTCTCCACCCTTATTAAACTCTCCCCACATTTGGCCACGACCCCAAAAGATCTCATTGTTATAAAGGGCCCCGGTTATATCCTCGTAAGTGCATAATGATGTCTGGATCACCGGGTTCTCTCTCCTAGGATATAGTCATGGAGTCTGGAAATGGTAGAGAACTGAGGATTCTTAGTGTGGCATAATGAAGGGAAAGTAAGAATTTTGGAGTCAAACTGTGGCCCGACCCTGACTAGCACCTCCTAACACTATGACCTGTGGCAAATACTGGCCACCCTGAACCTCGGAGTCCTCATCTGAAAATAGGAACAACGCTTTTCCTGTAGGATTGCTCCAGCCAAAGATGAAGAAAACCCAAGAATATGCAAGACATCTAGCACAGTTTCTAATACTAAATAAATAGTAGTGAGGATTGTGGCTTCAGTTCTTCCTTCTCATTTTCTTCTTTTATAAAAGCATCCTGAACGTTGGTTCTCAGAGGAAGATGTAGGGTTCCATTACAGTTGAGGATCCAGATTGAAATTGAAAACGCTTGAGATTTGTAACACACTTTCAGCCCCATGGAGAAGGATGCTGCTAGGACCACCCCCTCCTCTCCCCGGGCAGCCCATGAGATCTTCCTCCTAGCCTGTGCCTTTTTCATGCCTTTCAAGTTCATCAGAGGATGAAGGCACCAGAATGCTTCCTGCCTTTCTCTCTTGTTATCTAGTACATATAATCTTTTATGGGCTTCCTTAGTGATTCAGTGGTAAAGAATCTGCCTATGAATGCAGGAGATAAGGTTTCCATCCCTGGGTCAGGAAGACCCCTGGAGAAGGAAACGGCAGCACAGTCCAGTATTCTTTTCTGGAGAAACCCATAGAAAGAGGAGCCTGGCAGGCTGCAATCCATGGAGTCACAAAAGAGTTGGATATGCCTTAGCATCTGAGCACACATGATCTAGTGCGTGGAGGAAATAAATGGTTATTTTGCGTATTTACAGAAGCTGGTAACTATCTGTGGTTTTACCGTATCCCTTGGAGAATCTTATGAATAGCATTCAGTTCAGTTCCATCACTCAGTCGTGTCTGACTCTTTGTGACCCCATGGACTGCAGCATGCGAGGCCTCCCTGTCCATCACCAACTCCTAGAGCTTACTCAAACTCATCTCCATTGAGTTGGTGCTTCCATCCAACCATCTCATCCTCTGTCATCCCCTTCTCCTCCCACCTTCAGTCTTTCCCAGCATCAGGGTATTTTCCAATGAGTTAGTTCTTCACATCAGGTGGCCAAAGTATTGGAGTTCCGGCTTCAACATCAGTCCTTCCAGTGGACACCCAGGACTGATCTCCTTTAGGATGGACTGGTTGGATCTCCTCGCAGTCCAAGAGACTCTCAAGAGTCTTCTCCAACACCACAGTTCAAAAGCATCAATTCTTTGGCACTCAGCTTTCTTTATAGTCCAACTTTCACATCCATACGTGACTACTGGAAAAACCATAGCCTTGACTAGACAGACCTTTGTTGACAAAGTAATGTCTCTGTTTTTTAACAAGCTGTCTATGTTAGTCATAGCTTTTCTTCCAAGGAGCAAGTGTCTTTTAATTTTATGGCAGCAGTCACCATCTGCGGTGATTTTCAGTTCAATTCAGTTCAGTCGTTCAGTCGTGTCCGAATCTTTGTGACCCCATGAATCGCAGCACACCAGGCCTCCCTGTCCGTCACCAACTCCCGGAGTTTACTCAAACTCATGTCCATCGAGTCGGTGATGCCATCCAGCCATTTCATCCTCTGTCGTCCCCTTCTCCTGCCCCCAATCCCTCCCAGCATCAGGGTCTTTTCCAATGAGTCAACTCTTTGCATGAGGTGGCCAAAGTATTGGAGTTTCAGCAGTGATTTTGGACCCCCCCCAAATAAATTCTCTCACCGTTCCCATTGTTTCCCCATCTATTTGCCGTTAAGTGATGGGACTGGATGCCATGATCTACATTTTCTGAATGTTGAATTTTAAGCCAACTTTTTCACTCTCCTCTTTCACTTTCATCAAGAGGTTCTTTAGTTCTTCGCTTTTGGATAAGGGTGATGCCATATGCATATCTGTGTTTCTGAGAAATGTTCATATTTCTTCCAGCAATCTTGATTGCAGCATGTACCTTATCCAGCCTGGCATTTCACATGATGTACTCTGAAAATAAGTTAAATAAGCGGAGTTACAATATACAGCCTTGATGTACTCCTTCCCCAATTTAGAACCAGTCTGTTGTTCCATGTCCGATTCTAACGGTTTTTTCCTGACCTGGATACAGATTTCTCGGGAGGCAGGTCAGGTGGTCTCATATTTCCATCTCTTTAAGAATTTTCCACAGTTTGTTGCGATTCACACAGTCAAAGGCTTTGGCGTAGTCCATAGGGAGAAGTAGATGTGTTTCTCGAACTCTCTTGCTTTTCGATGATCCAACAGATGTTGGCAATTGATCCCTGGCTCCTCTGCCTTTTGTAAACCCGACTTGAACATCTGGAAGTTCATGGTTTACATAATGTTGAAGCCTGGCTTAGAGAATTTTAAGCATTGCTTTGCTAGAGTGTGAGATGAGTGCAATTGTGTGGTCATTTGAGCATTCTTTGGCATTGCCTTTCTTTGGGACTGGAATGAAAACTGCCCTTTCCAGTCCTGTGGCCACTGTGGAGTTTTTCAAATTTGCTGGCGTGTTGAGTGCATCACTTTCACAGCATCATCTTTAGTATTTGAAACAGCTCAACTGTAATTCCATCACCTACATTAGCTTTGTTCATAGTGATGCTTCATAAGTCCCACTTGACTTACATTCCAGGATGTCTGGCTCTAGGTGAGGGGTCATGCCATTGTGGCTATCTGGGTCATGAAGATCTTTTTTTATATAATTCTTCTGTATATTGTTGCCACCTCTTCTTAATATCTTCTGCTTCTGTTAGGTCCATACCATTTCTGTCCTTTATTGTGCCTATCTTTGCATGAAATATTCCCTTGGTATCTCTAATTTTCTTGAAGAGATCTCTAATCTTTCCCATTCTATTGTTTTCCTCTATATTTTTGCACTGATCACTGAGGAAGGCTTTCTTATCTCTCCTTGCTATTCTTTGGAACTCTGCATTCAAATGGGTATATCTTTCCGTTTCTTCTTTGCCTTTAGCTTCTCTTCTTTTCACAGCTATTTATAAGGCCTCCTCAGACAACCATTTTGCCTTTTTGCATTTCTTTTTCTTGGGGATGGTCTTGATCACAGCCTCCTGTACAATGTCACAAACCTCCGTCCGTAGTTCTTCAGGCACTCTGTCTATCAGATCTAATCCCTTGAATCTATTTGCCACTTCCATTGTATAATCAGAAGGGATTTGATTTAGATCATACCTGAATGGTCTAGTGGTTTTCCCTTTCTTTAAGTCTGAATTTGGCAATAAGGAGTTCATGATCTGAGCCACAGTCAGCTCCCAGTCTTTTTGTTTGCTGACTGTATAGAGCTGCTCCATTTTCGACTGCCAAGAATATAATCATTCTGATTTCGGTATTGACCATCTGGTGATGCCCATGTGTAGAGTCTTCTCTTGTGTTGTTGGGAGCGGGTATTTACTATGACCAGTGCATTCTCTTGGCAAAACTCTGTTAGCCTTTGCTCTGCTTCATTTTGTACTCCAAGGCCAAATTAGCCTGTTACTCCGGGTATCTCTTGACTTCCTACTTTTGCATTCCAGTCCCCTATAATGAAAAGGGACATCTTTTTTGGGTGTTAGTTCTCAAAGGTCTTGTAGGTCTTCATAGAACTGTTCAGCTTCAGCTTCTTCAGCATTACTGTTTGGGGAACTATGAAACTATGAGCCATGCCATGTAGGGCCACCCAAGATGGACGGGTCATGGTGGAGAGTTCTGACAAAACGTGGTCCACTGGAGAAGGGAATGGCAAACCACTTCAGTATTCTTGCCTTGAGAACCACATGAACAGTATGAAAAGGAAAAAAGATAGGACACTGAAAGATAAACTCCCCAGGTCAGTAGATGCCCAATAGGCTACTGGAGATCAGTGGATAAAAAACTCCAGAAAGAATGAAGAGACGGAGCCAAAGCAAAAACAACACCCAGTTGTGGATGTGACTGGTGATGGAAGTAAAGTCCGATGCTGTAAAGAGCAATATTGCATAAGAACCTGGAATGGTAGGTCCATGAATCAAAGTAATTTGGAAGTGGTCAAACAGGAGATGGCAAGAGTGAACATCAACATCTTAGGAATCAGTAAACTAAAATGGACTGGAATGGGTGAATTTAACTCAAATGACCATTATATCTACCTCTGTGGGTAAGAATCCCTTAGAAGAAATGGAGTAGCCCTTATAAGCAACAAACGAGTCTGAAATGCAGTACTTGGATGCAATCTCAAAAATGACAGAATGATCTCTGTTTGTTTCCAAGGCAAACCATTCAGTATCACAGTAATCCAAGTTTATGCCCTAATCAGTATTGAATGGCATTTTGTTACTAAAAACATTTTGGTATATAAACTTTTTTTTATCACCCAAAGTCCATAGTTTACATTAGGGTTCCATTTAAGTGTTTTACATTCAGTGGATTTGGACAAATTAATAATGACATTTATACATCACCTGCTTCCCAGGTGTCACTAGTGGTAAAGAAACCGCCTGACAATGCAGAAGACATTAAGAGACTTGGGTTCGATCCCTGGGTCGGGCAGATCCCCTGGAGGAGGGCGGTGTCAACCCACTCCAGTATTCTTGCCTGGAGAATTCCCATGGACAGGGGATTCTGGCAGGCTACAGTCCATAGGGTCACAAAGAGCTGGACGGGACTGAAGCAACTCAGCACACACTCATGCATGTATCCACCTTTATAGTATCATAGAGTCATTTCACTGCCCTGAAAATCCTCTGTGCTCGTTCTGTTCATCCCTCTCTCCCCACAACGTCTGATTTTTTTTTTTTAACTGTCTTCATGGTTTTTCCTTTTACAGAATGTCATATAGTTGAAATCATACAGCATGTAGCCTTTTCAGATTGGTGTCTTTCACTTATTAATATGTGTTTGGCCTTCCCCTACATCTTTTCATGACTTAATAGCTTATTTCTTTTGTAGGACTGGATGACATTCCATTGTTTGGATGTACTTGGTTTATTTATTCATTCACCTACTGAAGGACATCAAGGTTGTTTCCAAAATTTGGTAATTCTGAATAAAGCTGATATAAATATCCATGTTTGGGGTTTTGTGTGGCCGTAAATTTTCAGCTTATTTGGGTAAACATCAAGGAGCATTACTGCTGGATCATGTGCTGAAAGTGTGTTTCGTTTTGTAGGAAGCTTCCAAACAAAAATATGAACTCGTGTGTCATTGTTGCACAAGGCCATGCTAATCTTCTCTGAATCATTCCAGTTTCAGTATGCATGCATGCGTGCTGAGTCACTTCAGTTGTGTCTGACGTTTTGCAACGCTATGGACTGTAGCCTGCCAGACTTCTCTGTCCATGGGGATTCTCCAGGCAAGAATCCTGAAGTGGGTTGTCATGCCCTCCCCCAGGGGATCTGCCCAACATGGGGATCGAACCTGCGTCTCTTAGGTCTCTTGCATTGGCAGGTACCACTAGCGCTACCTCCAAAGCAAGCGTGGTATATAAACTTGAAGGCACTCACCAGGCAGCAGACATAGGTTTAAATGAAATAATTAGTTGTACGCTTTTCTGAAAATACCTGAAATGTGAATGGATGATAATTCAGCGTTTTCTAAATGCCGTGAGCTCATCCCATTGTGAGATGTATTAGAATGCATTTGTCACTACAGTTGCTTTTAACCTCAACCTTAGGGCAGTTCTAACTAAAGATGACCACTTTTTAGTGTTTGACACCGTTGTTTAGCTAAAACCAATTTGCTCCTTTCAAAACAATTTGTTATCCCACACTGCACTTTTTTATACTCCCCAATTAAATGCAAAATCTATCTTTCATAAAAGTTAGAAATTATGTCCAATGAAAATCCGACATTTTAATGGTTTTCCACAGATTAAAATTGTAGAGTTCTCAATAAACCCTGATTTACTGATGTTGGTTGTAAAATGGTTATTGCTGTTAATAAAGCCTGTAAATCTTAACAGGTTATATTTGCCTTGGACAATAAAACTTGCCATAAAGGCTTAGTGTCTAAGGCTAATTCTGCACACATCAAGGTAAACAACCTCCTCAAAATAATTCAATATCTGAGAATTAAAAGCCCAAAGCCAAGCAACTAACAGATTGTAGCCTTGAGCCACTGCATGCTGGGCAATCTTATTGTTTTTATGTCACCGAGGAATCAAGATGGTGCTAGAATTAGAAAGGTCAAGGTCAAGGGGCCATGTCTTGGCTATTACGAATAGTGCTGCCGTGAATATGGGGACGCTTGTACGTTTTTGCATTATAGTTTTCTCCAGATATATTGGAGTGAGTGAGATTGCTGGATCGTATGGCACCTCTATTTACTTTTGGCAAACCTCCATGCTGTTTTACATTGTGAATGGATTACATATGTACAACGGACTACTACTCAGCCATAAAAAGAGTGAAATAATGCCATTGGCAGCAACTTGGATGGACCTAGAGATGATCATACTAAGTGAAGATGTGATATCACTTATATGTGGAGTCTAAAATATGACACAAATGAATTTTATCTACAGAACAGAAACTGACTCACAGACATAGAGAACAGACCTGTGGTTGCCGTGGGGGAGGGAAGGATTGGGAGCTTGGGGTTTGCAGATGCAAACTATTACATTTAGAATGGATAAACAACTACTGCATAGTACAGGAAGCTATATTCTGTGTCCTGTGATAAACTATAATGGAAAAGAACATGAAAAAAGAATACGCGTGTGTGTGTATATACACACACACACACACACATATATATATAACTGAATTACTTTGCTATAAAGCAGAAATCAATTATACTTCCAATTAAAAAAAATAATTAGAAAAAAAGGTCAAGGGCCGTAGTCAATGAAGTGTATTTTGGAGAATCTCCCCTTCTCTCTGTTGACTGATCAGTAGGTTGGCCTGCTTGTGTAACAAGGTGAAGTCCCAGGAACAGAATGAAAGAATGCACTTTTTGACTTATTAAGGATGTCAGAGTCACACCTGTTTTTGAAGCCAAATTACTGGTGAGGGTTGGGGCAGGAGGGTGGATTTAGGCAAAGTGTTAGTTACTCAGTCGTGTCCGACTCTTTGGGACCCTGTGGACTATAGCCCACCAGGCTCCTCTGTCCGTGGAATTCTCCAGGCAAGATTACTGGAGTGGGTTGCCATCTCCTTCTCCAGGGGGAGTTGGGGAAAGGAGGTCGTTTTTTCCTTCCAGATGCCCACGTGGAAATCAGAGGTTTTTAAAGAAGCTCTGTTAGTCTTGGTAAACTTGATGAACATTTGTCCTACTTTCTGATGTTTAGGGAATTTCTTTTAAAGTCTCACCTCCCTAAGGTAAAAGCTGAAAAGCTTATTTCCAAGTCTGTGGTTAGGCCCACTCATCGGGTGTTCTCACCCAAGGTGGGATGGAGAATTGAGCAACATGACGAGGTACTGGTATGGACATCCCTCTCTGGAGAGGATGGCGGTGGAGATGCCTGCCAGCAGAATTGGCGAGTCTTATAGTTGGGAGTCATGTCAATGTCATGAGTTTTAAACTGCGAGGACGCTGCCCAGTGACTCCCCCGTTCCCTATGATGTGGTGGCTCATTGTTCTGTTTGGCTGCCCATTATGTATCTTTGACTTTACTGGAGACTCTGGACACGTCTGTGTGTGTGTGTCTGTGTATGTGAGTCGCTTCAATCATGTCTGACTCTTTGGGACTCTATGGACTGTAGCCGGCCAGGCTCCTCTGTCCATGGGGATTCTCCAGGCAAGAATACTGCAGTGGGTTGCCATGCCTACCTCCAGGTGTGTCTGTGGCACAATCGTAAGCACGGTTGGCTTTTACCCTAGAAGTTGGTGGTTCGAGCCCACCCAGGGACGTTTCCTAACCTTTTGGGCTTCCCTTGTGGCTGAAGTGGTAAAGAATCTGCCTGCAATGCGGGAGACCTGGGTTTTATCGCTGGGTTGGGAAGATGCCCTGGAGAAGGGAAAGGCTACCCACTCCCAATTTTCTGGCCTGGAGAGTTCCATGGACTATATATAGTCCACGGGGTCACAAAGAGTCAGACATGACTGAGCGACTTTCACTTCACTTCACTTCTTCCTGGGAATCTGCCTGACCCAGGGATTGAACCTGCATCTCTTAGGTCTCTTGCATTGGCAGGCAGATTCTTTAAAACTAGCACCACCTGGGAAGCCCTGGAAGAACTTTATTAGAGATACAGTCTTTAATAAAGTCCTTTTCTACCTCAACAAGCCAGAGCAGAGTTGGTTGATTGCAATGAAGAATCGTGAGTATGACTCTATGTATGCCCTCTCTTACTGCTTCAAGGGTGCCTTTGATGAGTACCTGAAAGTGTCCCTTAGAACCAAGCAAGTCACAATGAGCTAAAGGCTCTTTGAGGGCTGTTGATCTCTTTTTCTTTATCTGTAAAATAAGGAAGGGGGCTGGAAACTCCTAAGGCCCCTTTTGTATCTCCAATTATTCCTGTTGTATAAATAGTAAAATCTGCATACTATCTGATTTGTTTTAATAACTCTGTTAGACTGGTGCAGACAGTTTTTAAGTCAGAAGTCCTTTTCCCTTCTCCCCTGTGAGAATATTCTTAATGAAAGGTTCATTTATTTCAAATTTGTTCATTGCCATAAAACCCAGGAGAGAATCTTATGACATTGAACTGTTTTGTACAAGAATCACTAGACTATTGTGTTTAACCTCAATCAAACAGACTAGGAAATGAGGATTTTATTTTAAAAAAGATTCTTAATAATCCACTGGAGAAACATTGAGATGCCCAAGTTCTGAAGCGGTGGACCTTAGGTATAAATAATTAATTTGGTGCAACCAAAGCAGAGAGAGAATGTCTGATAGTCCAGATAAACTTTGCTTTGAGGAGACTGACAATGAAGACCTTTGCAGAAAGCGACATTTGATTAGAATGTATAATATTGTAATAGAAACCTAATGGACTCTTAGAAAAGGGAATGTTGAATTGGTTAAATACTAGTAATTAAGTGCCAGTAAATTACTTCTCTAAAAACATTCCTGTGAAAAGAAATTTGCTATCGTAAGAAAGATGGGAAAATGAGGTTAGTATAAGTTATTTAAAAAGTGAATGTCTGCAGCCCGAATACCCTCATCATTAATACGGGTCCTTAAGTCAATCTTATTAATGGACTGACTTTTACCACAGCCTTATCTGAGAAGTTCTGGTTCCTCACTGAGGAAGAAAAGAAGCCATCTAAAGCTCCTGATTCATATTTCTTTTCTTTTTTTTTTTCTTGTTCTGTATTCCAGGAGGGGGTGAAATATGGAAGATAGAATTACATTTTTCAAAACCAAGGGTAGAGACCCATGATGAAGTGACAAAGGCAGTGTCTTGCCTCTTTTCCTTTTTTTTTTTTTTTTCCTTTTTCTGCATTCTTCTAAGTCGGCCCTATACACTCAGCTTCCTTTCTTTCTTACTACTTTCTGGCTGTATTATTTACAGCCCCATCTCTGTGTTCCCCCATTTTTCTTTGTCTGGAAGGTCCTTGACATCCCCATCTATCTGCCCTTTACACAGTCTGGGAGAAGCTCTTTTAACCCAGCAAAGTCAGACTTCCTCCCTGGCCATCCCAGGTGACACTGACTTTGCTTTCTTAGAAATATCTACTTTAATCAGTGTTGCCTGGTTAAGGGCTGCAGTTTCTCCTTTCCTCTAAACACTTTTGATTTTTTAATGTTTATTGGCATATTGTTGATTTACAATGTTGTGTTAGTTTCAGGTATATAGCCAGGTGAATTAGTTATACACATATCCACTCGTTTTTAGGTTCTTTTCCAACACAGGTCATTGCATAGTGTTGAGTAGAGTTCCCTGTACTACACAGCAGGTTCTTATTCATTGTCTGTTTTATGTATAGTAGTGTGTATGTTTATAAGCATAACGCTGTGAACATTTTTTTTTGTTTGTTTCTCTTTCTTGCCCTACTTCTTGTATTAACGTCTTATGACCTTATGTCATATTTCCTTGAGCCAGCTCCCTTCAGGATAGGAAATGCAAATGATGCTTTTCAGTATCCTTTTATACTCTACCCCTCCCAGCCCCATCCTCCCCATCCCTTTCACTCCCACCCTCCCACTCCCCTCACCCTTACCTTAGCAGATAACACTCGGCTTCTGGGAATAGTCTGGAAGCCTCTGTGACTTAGTGGATGAATATTCACACGACTGCTTTTTGGTATGTGTATGTGCGTGCTAAGTCGCTTCAGTTACGTTAGACTCTTTGCCACCCAAAGCTTCAAGCCCACCAGGCTTCTCTGTCTATGGGATTTCCCAGGCAAGAATACGGGAGTCGGTTGCCATGCCCTCCTCTAGGGAAATCGTCCCAACCCAGGGATTGAACCTGCATCTCCTATTGCTCCTGCATTGCAGGCAGATTCTTTACCGCTGAGCCTCTGGGGAAGCTCTTTGATATACATAATAATAAACTCTTAAATTCAAATGATCACTTTCAAATTTACAAAGATATTTCACGTATATTGACTCATTTGATCCTTAAAGCTACTATCTGTGGGAAGGCAAATACAGGAATATCTCTGTTTTATGGAATCGTTGATTCTGTGGATAATTTCATGGAAAAACTACTCTATCGCCATCATTCATTATATATGCACTCAATGCCAGGTACTCGTCACTAAATCCTTCCAGCAACTTTCTGGGATAGGTGACAGTTACATGCCAGTGGTATAAATAAAGAAACCGAGGCACAGAATGATTAAACAGCTTACTGAATGAGTCAGCCACTCATTGAATCCGGAAAGCCTGGATGCTGAGGCTGTTCTCTCTCTCTCTCTCTCTTTTTTTTTTTTTTTTCATTTATTTTTATTAGTTGGAGGCCAATTACTTTACAATATTGTAGTGGTTTTTGTCATACATTGACATGAATCAGCCATGGAGTTACATGTATTCCCCATCCCGATCCCCCCTCCCACCTCCCGCTCCACCCGATTCCTCTGGGTCTTCCCAGTGCACCAGGCCCGAGCACTTGTCTCATGCATCCAGCCTGGGCTGGTGATCTGTTTCACCCTAGATAATATACATGTTTTGATGCTGTTCCCTCGAAACATCCCACCCTTGCCTTCTCCCACAGCAGCAGACGAATGGATAAGGAAGCTGTGGTACATATACACCATGGAATATTACTCAGCCATTAAAAAGAATTCATTTGAATCAGTTCTAATGAGATGGATGAAACTGGAGCCCATTATACAGAGTGAAGTAAGCCAGAAAGATAAAGACCAATACAGCATACTAACGCATATATATGGAATTTAGAAGGATGGTAACGATAACCCTATATGCAAAACAGAAAAAGAGGCTGTTCTCTTAAACTCAACCTGATGAAGCTTCTTTATTTGCTGGATGTTGTGTGCTGAGCGTGAGCTGAGTAAGATAAGAAGGCTGTTGTTTTCTCACCCACCATCTTATTTCATGTGTGTGCTACTAAAAGTATGAATGCAAGATTAAGACATATGTGAACCTATATGTGTGTGTGCATACATGCCAGCCTTCTGCTTTTTCTTTTCCTCCATTTCTGTTTTTTTTTTAAATTTATTTCATTGAAGTATAATTGATTTACAACGTTGTGTTACTTTCTGCGGTACAGATGGTGGTTTCATGTATATACATATATGTGTACCATAGATATATTCTTTTTCATATTATTTTCCATTATGGTTTATCACAGGATATTGAAGGATATTCCTGTGCTCCACACCAGGACCTTGAGGTTTATTCATCCTAAATATAATAGTTTTGCACCTGCTTTTCTCAAACCCCCGCTTTATCCCTCCCTCACCACCTTCCTCTTGGCAACCACAAATCTGTTCTTCATGTCTGTGAGTCTGTTTCATAGATAGGTTCATTCATGTCATGTTTTAGATTACATGTCTAAGTGACATCATATGGTTTCCTCCATTTCTTTACTCTTGGCTATGATTCCATGGCTGAGTCTTACTATTCCCCCACTGCAGTGAAACTCCATCATTCAATGGCCTTGAAATCTGCCCTGTTTTCAAGATCCAGGGGGGCACTGGCAGAGTTGCTCAGTGCCAGTAACCACTTAGAATAAACTTTGAATGGAGAAGCAGTTGACAAAATATCTCTTTATCCTCCTCCCTCTCTTCCCCTCTTTCTTTTTTCCCCCGGGTGGGAAATTGCATCCTTTATCCTTTCAGAATTTTCATAGTATGCTTAAGGTTTCTCAAATTGGGAGAAGAAGCAAATGGATCAAGAGGAAAGGCAGTTTGGAGGGAAACAGGAGGTCAGCAGTTAATCAATCGATAGTAAACTCTGAAAGGAAAGCACAGACACAAAGGAAATGCGTGATTTCTGAGTTAACAGAATGAAGGTGTGGAGCGATTTCTCTATCCTTCGCCTTCTTATGCAGTTGAGCAGCCATAAACAGTCTTTATATCTTGAATTATGCAGAAGTAAAAGCAGTTTGGGAGGCTTCCCCATAAAGAGCTGCGGTTCTGTAATTCAGCAGTAATGCTCCACGGGCATGAATCAAGAGCTCCGTCCCCATCCTGCTGAGACAGCATGGATTTTAATGCTTCTCTGAAGCATGCCACACGCCATCCTGACTCACTTAGCCAATGTAGACTGCCTTTGTTTTTTAGGCAGAACTTTTTCAAATGTCAAACAGAAACCACCAACCACAGCCATCACAGCTTCTCCTGGAACTCTTTTGCCATGATTCCCAAATCCTAATTGTCATCTGGTCTCTTGGAGGAGAGAGCCAAGGGGTCTCTTTCTTTAGAGAAATGCCACCATCTGTAATACATTTTGTTTTTTGTATTAATTTTTTATTGGAGTAAAGTGGCTTTACAATGCTGCATTAGTTTCTCGCCATGCAGCAAAGTAAATCAGCTATGTGTATACATATATCCTCTCATTTTTAGATTTCCTTCCCAGTGGAGTCACCACAGAACATCAGGCAGAGTTCCCTGTGCCATAGAGCCTGTTCTCATTTGTTGTTGTTGTTTAGTCACTAAGATGTGCCCAACTCTTTTGTGACCTCATGGACTGCAGCCCACCAGGCTCCTCTGTCCATGGGATTCACCAGGCAAGAGTACTGGAGTGGTTTGCCTTTCCCTTCTCCAGGGGATCTTCCCAACCCAGGGATCGAACCTGGATCTCCTGCATTGGCAGGCAGATTCTTTACCACTGAGCCATCAGGGAACCCCTGTTCTCATTAGTTATGTGTTTTATACATGTGTGTTAGTTGCTCAGTCGTGTCCGACTCTTTGTGACCCCATGGACCGTAGCCCGCCAGGCTCCTCTGTCCATGGGATTCTCCAGGCAAGAATACTGGAGTGGGTTGCCATGCCTTTCTCTGAGGTTTTACACATAGTGGTGTGTGTATATATATATATATGTCAGTCTCAATCTCCCAGTCATCCCACCCGTCCACATGATTTTTGTTTTTAGTTAACTGCGGCTACTGAGAAAGTACACGAGTGCCCTGTGTGGTTTTTCACATAACTGCTAGTCATATAGAACCTGCGCGTTTCTCCTTCATGGGGTTCTTACAGACCCACAGAATAAGCACCTGCCCCCGGGTACTGTGGAGATACGCCCAGCTGATCTTACAACAGTTGTGCTTCAGATCCACAATCCGTGGTTGCTGCAAGAACCCTCGATGGCCTCTTTCATCGCCCTGTGTAGCTCTCACTCTTCTCCACTCTGTTCAGCGTTGAGGAGCCGTGATCTTCCCACAGAGCCGTCTCAGGATCGGCGCAGTCAGTAACCGAGTGCGCGGTCGAATTCATGAAACTCCCCAAGCCTCGGCTGGTGCAAGTCATGGTGGCTTCCACATTGCAGATGACAGGCCCGCTGCCCTAGCTTAGCACGGCTCACATCTGCACATGACTCCGCTTCACTTGGCCTTGTCAGTTAAGCCTCCAAGAAAAAACATCCAGCATTCAGAGCCGAGCAGCTCATCATCCCCTGCTGCAGTGAATTTTGATTTAAGTGTAACCGAGTCTCTCTTGGCTCTGGCTTAACTGAATTGGAACTGTTCTTTTAATTGTTGATTCAGTCTCGCCTTACAGATCTGGCTGTCAGTTCTCCCATCAGAATCTTTCTTGATGTGCTTATTCATCGTGCACAAGGATGCTCATCCTCTGTGGACACCAGCTCCGGCCCTTGCTAGTCACACCTGATGGTTTAAATGTTGATTTCTGTGTGCAGGAATCACATGGGTGATTCGAGGGCCAGCTCCATAGTAGCATTTGGAGATCACCTTTGCGGCGACAGCATCCCCTTTAGTAGAAGGGCTAGCCTAGTGACTCAGAGGGTAAAGAATCTGCCTGCAATGCAGGAGACCCAGGTTCTATCCCTGGGTGGAGATTCCCTGGAGAAGGGAATGGCTTCCCTGGTGGTGCTAGTGGTAAAGACCCTGCCTGCCAATGCAGGAGACATAAGAGACGTGGGTTCTGTCCCTGGATTGGGAAGATCCCCAGGAGGAGGGCATGGCAACCCACTCCAGTATTCTTGCCTGCAGAACTCCAGGGACAGAGGATCCTGGTGGGCTACAGTCCTTGGGGTCACAACGAGTCAGACACGACTGAGCGATCAACACTTTCCCTTTGGGAGGTAGCTGTGGAGTGTCACGGCAGGGGAACACAAGAACAGATCTGTCTAGTACCACCCCAGTTTAACAGGAGCAGTCACTGGGACATCAGTTCTGTATCATGAGCCTATCAGTGTGATCTTTCCTTGTCATCTATGTAGTGCTTGAAATAGTAATTACCTTAGTTACAATATCTGTATATGTTTAGAAGGAGTAAAGTGTTACGTGGTAATGAACATCCTACATTTGCTTGGGAAAATGTCTCCTTGATAGGCAGAGAAGTCATATTCTTATTTTTAATTATTCAAATATAACAATAGGCGATAGGATTTGGTGCTGTAGAGGCATGATGGTAATGACTGATCAAGGGAAACGATAACGGAGCTCATGGGAAGAAAAACCCTCAAGGGAAATGGAAGCTGACAAGTGCTAGATGATATGCATATGTCATTTCACTCAATGCCATGATCCTTCAAGATGTTAAATCCCCACAAACGACTGTGGCTGTTAGTTACCGTATGCTGAGGACCACGGGCCAGGCTCTCTGCTAGGCACTTGCCATGTGTCATCCTGTTTCATTCTCACAGCCAAGTTAGGTCCTGTGGTTGTCTTCATTTTATAGATGTCATAATTGAAGCTGACATTAAGTAACTTTCCCGAAATTTCTCTGACAGTGAGGGGCCGAGTTCTCTTTGGTTTCAAAGCCCAAATCTTGAGACAGCCCGATAGTTCTTGTTTTTTACCACACATCATGTGCTTGCTAAGTGAGGAAGCAGTGACTCCAGCAGGGGTGTATCCCATTCCAATACTGGATCCTTTCTGTTCCATCACAGGAGCCGCCCACGAGTGCTGGGTCAGCTTCGTTGTACTTGACATCAGAGTGTGATTTAAAGACAATTTGTGGGCAGTCTCTTGTTTGGTCTAATAAGCTTTCATCTCTTACTAGTTCCGTAGATGGCTTCTTTGCCTCAAGGAATGAGATCCAGTCTGTATTGCTAACAAGCCCAAGCATCCATCGAATGAAAGGAATATATAGATAACTATCTCAAGCAGAGTGTCCGGCCTATTACAATGTAACAGTGATAAAACAGAAGGGACATGACTATTTCTGTCAGCCAGAGTGGTCAACCAAGATGATGCCAAGTATAACTCCCATAGAGGTTTTGAAGGAAGAATAAGAGGTCACCATGGTGGAAAGTTACACATACTCAGGGTGTAGGATCAGCTTGGTTAAAAGCAGGCACATGTCAAAGAGCATGGTTGGACAGGAAGTACAGTGAGTTTTGTTTTGAGAAAGCCTGAAGGATATGGGGGAGCCTCAGTGGAGTGGAGACTCATGGAAAGCCGGGTTGGACATTGGAAAAATGTTGATTTTTTTTCCTTAAGTTTTCTAAAAAATTCTATTGAAGTGTCGTTGACTTAAAATATTGGATTAGTTACAGATGTACAGCAAAATGATTTGGTCATATGTATTTGTGTATATGTCTGTATTTTCCCCGTCCTTTTGCATTATACTTTATTACAAGGTACTGAGTATCGTTCCCTTGTGTTATACGGTAAATCCTTGTTGTTTAGAGAAACTTTGACTCTTGCTCACTAGTGACAGGGAGCCAGTGAAGGATTTGAATCAGAAGTAAGATGCTAGATTTATGTGTCTGTTTTTTCAATGTCCTGCTGCATTTAGTTCAAGGACCCAATAGTCAGACCACGACAGGGAAGCACATAGGAAGTTGTGAATGTATGTTCTCTGTGTCATCACTGGAAGTGACTTTTTTTTTAAGCTATTGATTTGTAAATAAATAACTTCAAACTTGCAGAAAAATCCCAAAGACAGACCCAGAAATCCACAGAGGAGCCCACTTTCAATAATGCCCTGCCAAGTGCTGGGAACACCATGCCCCCACTGTCTGGGCAAGAGCAGGCCTGTCTTTCCAAGCCCTCTTGGCATTTCTGCTGCAGGGGTTGCTTGGAGCCAGCGGGAGGAAGCGTTCAGGATGTAGACATCTGTGGTCACCAGCCTTGATGCTGCGGCCTTTGGAGCACGATGGCCTTGACTCACTCCATTCACTCTGCCCAGCTCACCTCTTGGGCGCCCTTCTCCCCTCTGCTCAGAACAAAAGTGGCAGCAGAAGAGAGGGGCCAGGCAGCCTCGGGTCCTTCAACGCCCTGCACCAGCCCTTCACCTCTGCATTCAGTGAGGACTTCCCGAACGACGTGACAGCACCTTTGAAGGTATCCTTTGCCTCCTTTGTACCTTGCTCCTCACTTTCCTTGAAACGGCCTGAGATCCTGCTATTTCCCAGAGACTCTGAGTCCATTACAAGCAGGCGTGAAGCTCGGGATTGTCAGGCTTCCCCAGTTGTGAGAGTGCTTCACGAAAGCCTGGGTTCTGGGCTGACAAAGGACAGTGGATGTTGTCATCATTGTTTCTGCGAGGCAGGAGCTTTTCAGCCAGACAGTGTAGGTATCCTCTCAAAGGCTCTTGGGTACCACGGCTCTGGAGAGAGCTTTTGTTTTCTCCCGTCTCACCTCTGCGACCAACTCATCTTGTGAAGTGAGCATCTCCTTGCACCCTCCCCCCACCATTTTCTCAGTTACCCTTGGTATCTGCTTTTACCCTGTACGCACTTGTTCCATGGGCCTCATCAGGTAAGCCTCCCTGATGCTATTCCAGCTTCCCTGATCTCCTGCATACGAAGTGCTATGGCTATTATTCCTTTCATTTGCCTGCTTTCAAGTCTGTAATTTCGCTCACATTCACTTCTGTACCTGGACCTAGTCATGCTCTTGTTATGAGCTTTTCATCCCTGAGTTTCCCAGTTTCTCTTGCCTTCCTGGTTTCCAGTAGCGACTCTGCACCCCTGAAGAAATTGAGGACAGCTTCTGTCAAAGCTAATCCTCTTCCCTTTTGTGATACTGGGCAGTCCTTACTTAGGCTCCACGGGGCATAAGACAGAGCTGGGATTCTCAACCTCAACACATCTGGGGCTGGATCTGCCTTTGCTGTGAGGGTCTATCCTGCTCCGTGTAGGATGTTTATAGCAATCTACCAGATGATATTAGCATCTCACACCTCATTTTGTGGCATCCAAAAATGTCTCCAGACATTGCCAAATTTGCCTGGTTGAGATTCCCTGATCAGTGTGTTGGTTCTAGTTTCAGTTCCGTTCAGTTGCTCAGTCGTGTCCGACTCTTTGTGACCCCATGGACTGCAGCACATCAGGCTTCCCTGTCTATCACCAACTTGCGGAGCCTACTCAAACTCATGTCCATTGAGTCGGTGATGCCATCCAACCATCTCATCCTCTGTTGCCTGTTCTCCTCCCACCTTCAGTCTTTTCCAGCATCAGGGTCTTTTCCAATGAGTCAGTTCTTCATATCAGGTGGCCAAAGTATTGGAGCTTCAGCATCAGTCCTTCCAGTGAATATTCAGGACTGATTTCCTTTAGGATTGACTGGTTAGATCTCCTTGCATCTCACTAAGATGCTACTCACAGTGTCTAAGAGAGTGGCTGCCCCAAAGTGGGTGCTCAAAATTTTTTTCTGACTTGAGCCCAGCATCAACAGATAGTTGTTAACATATGCACACTGACCTGGGATCATACTGTAGGTAGAGGAAACCATGGTGTATTCATCTCTTTATAGCCAGCCCTGAGTTGAGTACCTGGCATAGGCTAGACACTCATAAAACATCTGTTGAAGCAGTGTTTAAAGGAAAAGAGGAAGCAAAAAGTCCCAAGAAAAATGACTGTTAGGGTCTGCAGATGCATCAGGGAGTTCTGTGTGTTGGGTGGGTGTGCCCTGAACTGTGAAGGGTGTGACGAAGCCATATCAGAAGAGCTGGATAAAGAGGAAACCAGTGTGAGTGGCATAGTGAGTCAGGCAGCTGGAAGTTCGGTTCTCCGAAGAGATTGTCCTTGTCTACACTCTGTTACGTCTCAAGTAGCCCAAGTTACTCCACATGAAAAAATAAGAGCCACATTGCACAGGCCTTGCACCTATCAAAAATGCACGTCATGGATTAATCACATGTGGCCACTACCCTGCTGGGGAAATCATCTCAAGTAGGATGGTGGTACAACGTATTCCTGAAGGTTGCCTCATTCTCTGCTAGGGCAAACCCAAGATGGACATACTTATCCCATAGCTTCACTGGACATGACTATAGAGGAAATGTGACATGTTAAATGTGGGAGGGAGACCTGGGTTTCAGACCCCTTTCTCAGCCTCATAATTAGGAAAGCTAAAATCCATTGTTTTGTTTTAATGACATCATTGCCTTTTCTACTTGAAAGGCAGGAGGCTAGGGAAAAGCAATCTTTGGGGGACCCTTGAAATCCCAGCGAGGCATTGTTTACTAAATCACTATATTTAAAAGCATAGATCTCAGAATAAATCATAAGTCAGATAAGAGTTCAACCCAAGCATCTCCTTTTATTAGCTGTTTGGTCTTAGGTTAATTCTGTAAGCTTTCTGAACTTCCAAGTTTTCATGGCAAAGTGGGATAATAAGACCTCACAGGGATGCTGTGAAGACTCATTCAACTGAGATCATATCATTAGAACATTTACCTGAGTTCCTGGCACTTAGCACAGTCAATGGTTATTACTAATAGGAGTTGTGTTTAGACGATAAACTCCATTCGCATTTCACTGCTTTATTTTACTATTTCTCCGTAGTGTACGACTGGGGAGCCAGATCTGCCTCTGTCGTGTTCTCACGGTGTGAATATGCTGTTGACGGGAAGCCTTGTTTAAGTTTGCATCTGCTCGTCTCTCTTCCTAAATCGTGTGATTCCATTTCATCCCCACCCCAATTAACTTGTTCTCATCAGAATCCCAACTAGGCCAATGCATATTTTCCAAATGGTGGTGATCTCCCTCAGTTTTCAGGATGCAGAGACAGTGGGAATCATGTGTTCTCGGTGGCAAATTCATTTACTTTTCAAAGCAAAACAATGAAGCATGTGAACAACTTGATTTTGTCATTGGAAGTGCTCTGTACCAGTCAAGGTGGGAGATCAGGATCAATATGATGAATGGATCTGAGCTCCAAGTGGTAGAATCAGCAGAGAGGATAAATTATCACCTCCCTCCTGCCTCTTGGATGGTAATTTCTTCTCACTGTCTCATCTGTGATGGCCAACGTTGTGTTTGCCACAGCGGCTGTCAGACCAATCACAAACCACACCTGGGAAGCATTTGGTCAATACATCCAGTGTTTCAAGTTCGGAGTCATTTTTATGTTTGTTTGTTCCCCTTATTACTTTCTCTGGCTGAGTAAAATCTCTATTACTTTGGGTTCAGGAACAGAGAATGGACTGTGAACACCCGAGGCGTACATTTTATTTTATTTTTATTCTTTTTTGTGATGACTTCATTATTCCCTTATGCCTGAGTTTTTCCCAAAATTGTTATTCTTTTTCCCCTTTTTCTTTCTTCAGTATCGTCTTCTTTGGCTTGCCCATTTATTGAGTCCAGCTGCATGGAAGTGACCTGATGCCAGGGCTTGGCCTTTGTTCTTCAGAACAGCAAAGGACTCCCAGACTTCTGGATTTCATAGACAGTGTTAATCCCCTCCCGTCTCTGTGAGAGAATGGACTAGCTGAGTGTTGGTGCCTTTTTATTTTTTCCAAGAAAGGATGTTAAGACATAAGAACCTTTTTCTTTTTTGGCTGCACTGCACAGCATGTGGGATCTTAGCTCCTTGACCAGGGATCAGACCCCCACCCCCTACATTGGAAGAGTGGACTCTTAACCACTGGACCACAAGGAAAGTCCCAAGAGCTATTTTCTATAACTATTACTTCATTTAGAAAAAAAAAGCATTTCACAGAAACATACAGTCACAGAATTATACATTTTATTTTTTTTCACTGAAATATTTACAGTATTGTGTTAATTTCTAGTATACAGCAAAGCGATTCAGATATATATATATATACATACACATACATATACATATATGTATATATATATACACACACACACATGTTCTTTTCCATTATGGCTTATTATAGGATATTGAATATAGTGTAATGTGCTATACAGTAGGTCCTTGTTGTTTATTTTATATGTATTAGTAGTAGTGTGTATCTGTTAATCCCAAATACCTAATTTATCCCTTTCCCACCCACTTTCCTCTTTGGTCATCTTAAATTGTTTTTTCTGTGTCTGTGGATCTGTTTGTGTTTTGTATATAAGTTCATTTGCGTTGTATTTTTTAGATGCCACATGTAAGCAATATCGTATGGTGGTTTAGTCTCTCAGTCATGTCCAGCTCTTTGCGAACCATGGACTGTAGCCTTCTAGGCTCCTCCTCCTATGGGATTTTTCTAGGCAAGCGGTTTGCCATTTCCTTCTCCAGGGAATCCTCCCAACCCAAGGATTGAACCCAGGTCTCCTGCACTGCGGGCAGATTCTTTACTGACTGGGCTCCAGGGAAGCCAATATCAATATGAGTTCATCTTTGGCTCACGTCACTTAGTATGATCATCTCTCTGTCCATCCATGTTGCTGCGAATGGCATTATTTCATTCAGAATTATACATTTTAAATAAACTTAGCTTTACAAACCAATTTTTAAAATTATTTATTTTTTTAAATTGAAGGCTAATTATTTTACAGTATTGTGGGTTTTGCCATACATTGACGTGAATCAGCCATGGGTGTACATGTGTCCCCCTCCCTCCCCATCCCATCCCTCAGGGTCATCCCAGTGCACCAGCCCTGAGCACCCTGTCTCATGCATCCAACCTGGACTGGTGATCTGTTTCACATATGGCAATATACACATGTTTCAATGCTGTTCTCTCAAATCATCCCACCCTCGCCTTCTCCCACAGAGTCCAAGCGTCTGTTCTTTATGTCTCTTTTGCTGACTCACATATAGTCTCATTGTTACCATCTTTCTAAATTCCATATATATGCGTTAATATACTGTATTGGTGTTTTTCTTCCTGACTTACTTCACTCTGTATAATAGGCTCCAGTTTCATCCACCTCATTACAAACCAATTTTTATTGTTTTCATTTGTCCTCTGTAAGACTGAAAGTCAAATAGCCCTTGCATTTTGTGAATGAGTGGTGTATGGCACCTGTCACCTTCCTGCAGGCAGCAGTGGTAGATTAGAATTAAGAATACTGCTCAAGGCTAGCTATAATGGAAGGAGCAATTAAAAATCTCTTTAGTTCTTTAATCAATCCCTCTGTGTTATTCTTATTTTCAGGAATGCCTTTCTTCACACTGTGTCCATGTTTTTGCTATGAAATCAGTACTGCCTAGAAGAGAGATGAGCTTACATTTCTCTTAAAAGATACAGTAGTGATCATAGCATGCGAGTCTGTGCAGATATTTACTAGAACATGAAGAAAGAGCCAGACCCCGTGTTGCCTACAGGTTCTTCATGAACAAACGTGATGGGCCTTGAAAATTGATGTCATATATCATCCTCCACAACGTGCATGACCCATGATGATGGTTTTAGTTTTGTGTTTGATTTGCACCTTCGTGCACAAAAGGCCTGAGCTCTGGAATCAACAGCTGGGAGTTCAGACCCTGCTTCTATCAATCACTGGCTGTATGATCTTATACAACTTCTTCCTCCTAAACTCATTTTCTCACTTATAAAAACAAGTGTTGCCAATGCCCACCTCTGGAGAGTCCTGTGATATAAATGAAAGGATGGAGTTAACAATGATAGGTACACTGCTTGGCACATAACCTTTGGGGATATAAAGGCACGTCCTTATTCTTTTGTCATTGTAACTCCCTTTTAAAGGGAATAACACCTAAACAGGGAATTTCAATACCATTCGCTGCTGGGTCATATGGTATAGAGTCAGCCTGCAATGCAGGAAACCCAGGTTCGATTCCTGGATCAGGAAGATCCCCTGGAGAAGGAAATGGCAACCCACTCCAGTATTCTTGCCTGGAGAATTCCGTGGACAGAGGAGCCTGGTGGGCTGCAGTCAATGGGGTTGCAAAGAGTCAGACACAATTCAGTCTCGCTCTAAATTAACTAATTGCTATGATTCTTCCCCCTTCTCCACAGCCAGCTGTTTTGAGTCATGTTCTATATATATAGTTGCCTACATACTCCTCCTTATTAATTTATTCTTTAAAATAGGGCTCTTTTCAATTACAGGAATGTTAATTACTATTTTTCACCCTTAATTATTGTAATCTGCTACAGACTTACTTTGAGTGTGCGTGCGTGCGTGCGTGCGTGTGTGTGTGTGTGTGTGTGTGTGTGTGTGTTTTAACCCAGTAGTCTCTGAACTTCAGCAATCTCTCCTAGCCTTTTATCTGTTTTCCAACAACAGCGTTTCATTCCCAGCCCTGACAGGGCATTCCGCAGTGATGAGCTATATAGCTGCTTTCCTGAGAAACATAAACTTCCCTTGATTTTTGAGTGTTCTGCAGAGGTTGGTACAGTATTATAAAATATCTTTAAAACTCTATCACTTGCAAAAAAATGTTAGAAATGTGCCTTACAGATTCTCTTTTATCAAATGTTTAACATAGAGTCTGGCACTTTGATGGGCTCCCTTCGATGTTCTCGTGGATATCTACATAAACCCTGATGGTTTATTTACTACTGTAGCTTTTAATGGAAATGTAAAATAATTTCTCTTCTGGGCAGTACCGAGTTTCATTGAAAACCCATCCACCAAATGTGAAATTCACATAAAATGCCAAGTTGCACGTATCGCCATAGCTGGGACTCGTTGCTGCCTATTGTTGATGGGCTGGTGTATTTACGGTTCTTGTACACATACTGTAAAATGTAATGTGGCAGGATTGCTGTATTGTAATAAAACAACATGGTGCCCAAGGAATGAGAGAAAGGGGCTGGTGAATTACAGCCGTCATTGTACCTTGTTTCCCATTACTGAAAATGGAGTATGATTATTAAATGCGTGCAGTGTGCATTTTACACACTTGGTGATACATCTTGCTTTTTATGTGTGCCTCGAACATCAATATTTGCTTTACTTTTAGGGAACATTAGTTACAAATACAATAAGTGTGTTTCATTTTTCATTGAAGACATATGGGCTTCAGTTCTCAAGGCAGAGTGTGCAATCTCTGTCCCAATGATTATTGATCTAGAGACTCTGTTGAAAGTAAGCAAGACTGGTTTTTTTCATAAGCCAGCATGGGTGTTGCTGCTGCTCACTGAGACACACGAAAGTGGAGTGACTAGCAATGAATAAGAGTTTAACTAAATTGCTCCTTGGCAGATAGTGGGACTGTTTCTCAGCTTTGGTTTAGAACCTTTGGGGTCTCTTTTTCCCTTTGATGTATATCTGGTCTTCTCCTCAGTACTAATGGGAACTGTGAACTGACCCTGTGACCCATTGAGTCTGCCAAATACCATGTGGATTTTTCTGCCTTGGGCTACTCAATTTTTTTTTAACGTAAAGAAAGAATCAAAAGTCTCCATGTACAAGGAAGTGTCAAGGTACTCTCAGAGTATCTTATAAATGGTAAAATAATCACAATTTATTAGAAGCCCATAAAAGATCCATATGTGCTTTGAGTAGGACTTCGTTTCAGATTGTAATTACAACTGAAAGATTAAAGCATACCCTCCTCTTAGAATTTAATTCTCTGATGAGCTATATGCATGGACGTGACTATGGTGCTTGGTAAACCATGGAAACCGTGCTCCTAAGCTAGAAATGAGTGAACAAGATTAATTACATTCTGTATGGTGTTGCGTTGATAGCAGGGCACACGTAGCCTTCAGCTCATTTGGATTCAAAGCTGTATGAAAGATACGAGTGCTTGAAAATGATTAAAGTCAAGCTAGCATGGTACAATTTCCACTCGCTGTGTTACTGTTACTTTCCCTAGAGCACAGGCTGGGAATATGTATCATGCAGGCATCCTCAGTGCTCTTGCGAAAGAGACGTTTCATTATTTCTCTGTATGAGTTCAAACATACTCTGGGTAATACGATCAGGCAAACCTACATGTCCATGTAAGGACCAAATCTATTTATGAAACTGCCTTGCTGGTTTGTAATTGCTTGTGTTTTCTCCCAGACTTCGAATTTGTTGGTCCTGGCGATTAATTTGTTTAGTAAAGCTCTAGACTGGCTCTGAGCACATTGGGAAACAGTGCTCCTAACCAAGTATGTGTTAGCTCTACTAGTCTGTAGAAACTGGAGCCCCATGCCCACAGACCCCTCAGCACCCATCAATTGATATTATATTAAGAAATGGTTACAAAGGCAGCAACTTCATTTATCTTTCTAAATGGAGCACAGATGTAAATAAAATGTATTTAGGGATTTCTTTTCTCTTTATTTTTTAATTGAGGTATAGTTGATTTGCAATGTATTGCTTTTCAAGGGTACAGTAGAGTGTTATGCATATAATGCAGCTATTCTTTTTCAGATTCTTTTTAATAAGCTTTTTATATTAGAGTATATCAATTGGCAGTGTGATCGTTTCAGGTGGATAGCAAAAGGACTCAGCCATACATATGCATGTGTCTGTTCTCTCCCAAACTCCCCTCCCATCCAGCCTACCGCATGACATTGAGCAGAGTTCCCTCTGCTATACGGAAGGTCCTTGTTGATGATCTGTTGACATTTTATATATAGTAGTATGTATATGTCAATCCCAAGCTCCTAATTTCTAACCTCTCCCTCCCCCTTGTACAGTAGCCTTTTTTCTTTTTTTTTTTCTTGACCGTGCTGCACAACTTTTGGGATCTTAGTTCCCTGACCAGGATCTTAGTGCCCATAGCAGAGAGAGTACAAAGTCCCAACCACTGGACTGCCAGGGAAACCTCCAGGAATTTTAAAAAGTAAAACAGAAGCAAATTTTAAAAAAGCTTATCATGGAGTCCATCATATCAACCTCTTCCCCTTTTTCTTATCAGTTTTATGCACACTCTCTAGAGTGAAACCCGATGACCTTTAAGGTAGAGTAATGAGTTCCAAAAAAATAACATTCAGACATGATCACCTGGTTTAATTAATTTAGTAAATTCTGCCCTATTTGTTTGATTCATCATCTTATGATGACAGAGGAGCTGGCGGAGGGGGGAAGGTGCTTAGCACACTCAGGGCACCTTTATTATATTAATTTGTCACCATTCCCTTCATAGAAAAGCATGCAGTCTTTTCCCTGGTGGATAATTTATAGTCTGTGGGTCTTCTGTATGAGAAGGCAGTCATCTTTACTGAGCAAAATCTAGCCCTCCTGTTGTTGTAGAAAGTAACCCAGGATTTTCAAATAGTCACCATGGCAAGAAATTCCAAATGCCATTCTCCAGTTGATAACACTTTATTCAAAAAAACAAGGTGGGGTGGGTGGTTCTTTTTTCGCTCTTTTTGTACTTACTGCACGGTCTGTCTTTTGTTGTTGTCATAGGAAGAAAGTTGTGAGTTTGGTGTCCAGGTGACAGACAGTACTGCATTTCCTAGACTTTAAGACACCATCGATTGTAAGCATAACCATCACTTTATATGCCACTAAAAAAGGCCACTTTTTAATCATAAGATGTTATCAACTGTAAACATAACCAGATTTCCAAAATGTCAGTGTGCGAAGTGTGTATGTATATAAATATATATATGTATGTACATATATATGGTTTTTAGCTGTGCTGGCTCTTTGTTGCTGTATGCAAGCTTTCTCTAGCTGCAGTGAGTGAGGGCTGCTCTCTAGTTGCAATGTGCAGGCTCCTCATTACGGCGGCTTCTCTTGTTGCGGAGGACAGGCTCTAGGTGAATGGACTCAGTAGTTGCGGCCCGAAGGCTCTCAAGCACAGGCTCATAGTTGTGGCGCCCAGGCTTAGTTGTCCCATCGTATGTGGAATCTTCCCGGACCAGGGATGGAACCCTTGCCACTGGACCACCAGGGAAGTCCTGCAAGTATATCTTAGAATCAGAGAAATACTTCTGTCCTTCTTTCTTTCCTTTTCCTTAATACTGCACTTTAGAAACTTTACAACTCAGCAAGCAATTGTCTTTTTTAAAAACACTCGGAACTTAATGTTTTCAGAAATGGATTAGGTATCAAATGACTAGGTCCTGCATAACCTAGAGGGATCGGTTTTATGGGTTCACACAGAAGTGAGGTTTATGAAGGGGAAAAAGAACAAGCTTGTTGTCACAAGCGCTATGAGGAGCTGGCTTACTGCTGTATCACAGTATGAGACTCATTCTTGATGATATAATAATTAGAGGTTTCCCACCAGGTGGCCCCTTCCAGAAAATATCACTATGTAGTATCACAGAATTATCGATTGTTAAATCTGGAGAGAATCGCAATGCTAATCTAGACTTGTCCAACCCCTGTTTATGCAGATGAGGAAATCAACCTCAGAATTCAAACATGGTCAGATTCCAGACTGGTGCCACCCCCTTCTGTAGATATTCTTGTGGGTTTGCTTGCTGCAGAGATGGGCAGAAGATCCAGGGTATAGTTGACATCCAAAGCTTCTATCCACTTGCCTTTTGCGTTTGCCATTTTTCTTTCAAACTCCTAGTACTGTTTCTACAACAAGCCTATTTTTCCCTTAAATAATGGTGGTCATATTTTCTGTTGTTTTGACTCAAAGAGTGGATACGTGCTTAAATATGGGCACTTTTTAAATCACTCTGTCATCTCGTAAATAGGAAGGGGTATGCTTTAGTTTCATGAAAAGAAAGTGAAAGCATTAGTAGCTCATTCATATGTGACTCTGTAGCCTGTCAGGCTCCTCTGTCCATGGGATTTTCCAGGCAAGAATACTGGAGTGGGTTGTCATTTCCTTCTCCAGGGGATCTTCCTGACCCAGGGATCAAACCCGGGTCTCCCGCATTGTGGGCAGATTCTTTACCACTGAGCCACCAGGGAAGCCCTAGTTTCACAAAAGTACATACAGATTTTTTAGCACACAACTGTAATTTCTTCAAAGTCATGAAAGTGTTGAGATCATTATAAATGAGGTCATCTCTATGATGCTTAGATACTTTTATAATTTGGGGATCATCACTAGATTTTTATTTTCCTAACTATTTTTATTTTCGTTTCTTATTGGATTATTTGAATCCCTTCTTAAACCTGGCAACTTTCTTGAAATTTTACCTTGAAAAAAATAAACTCGGGAAGATAGTGAAGGACGGGAACCCTGGCGTCCATGGGATCACAGAGAGTCAGACACGACTGAGCAGCTGAGCAACAATAAATAGATACTTACATGTGGAAAAGGCTTTAATTTTGTCCTTTATTTTCTGGGTTGAATTTGATGAATCCAATGAAATAAATGTAATGTATTGCTTCCATGACAGCAGATGAACTCTGGATGTTTTATACTGGACTTGACTTACAGGGAAGAGTGTTAAAATATTGGAATTAGTGCTAAAGCAATTTCAGCAACTTGGAACATTTATGGACACTCTTGGATTCATTGATCCATACTCTTCCCCCCTCCCACCCTGCTTGCAATTACTTTGATCAGTATATGATCAAGGATTAATAGGCCCTCATTTAAATCTGAGCAGTCCTCATCTCATAAAATAAGGCTAACTCAGGGATAGTTTACTTTTTTTCTGACACTGGCTGAGTCACCCAGACTGGTTATACAAGGAGCAGAGGAAAACCAAAGCTAAGTCTTATCTACTCCTAAGAAGCAAGAGGTTTCTGTGCCATCAAGCCAGGAATATCATGGCAGCTAAGTGCATTGAGAATGGTCTGGCTCTCTCTAGGGACCACCTTGCAAACTCTTGTAGAATTTCTCAGAATTTTCTCTGTAATTTTGGGACTGTGCCATCTGATCCAGTTTTTCTCTTTCATTTAGTGATTCTTAGGGGTGGGGGCTAAGGCTAGTTGAATCTTCACAATCTTCCCCATCTAATTCTGTTAACTGGTTTAAAATGCTACCAAAGATATAATTCAGAGCCAGTTTACAGGGGGGGAAAAATCTACCAGATGCCGCCAACTTCATCCCTAATTTAAGCCAGGTGTCTCCCAAGGGCATCATTTTGGGTCTCAAGGATTTAAGACAGCACCTGGATATCTCTGTGCTCAGCAGTCCTCATTTGTGAATGACAGCAGTTTCTCTGGATGGTGGGTCGCTGATCTCCGCTTTGTGAAAATGAAGCCTATTTGAGCTGGAAGAAAGGAACCTAGGAAGTAGTTTGACTGACTGCCTCACCTCAGGGAAGGTGAAATGAGATCCAGAGATGCGGAGAGGGCCGGTGATTGACTCAAAGTCAGCCAGCTAGTTGGTGCCATGGCAGCTGCCCCACACAGCTCTTCTGACTCCGGCGAGTACTTCAATGATTTGCTCCACACGCCGCTGGATGGCTCCACCGTCCATGGTTGATAAGTTGTTGACCCTGTTCCTGCAGTTCATTCAGCATGCAGCCTCATTCGTCTTTGTCACCCCAGCACATGTGTGGACTAGGGGAATTCGAGTTTCCTGAAGCAGAAAAGTGCCCAAAATGTTCACATCTATGGCCAGTAGTCTGAACAGGGCAGATGGAGAGGAACTTACTCTGATTCTGCTTAGATCTCTTATTCAGCATACTTTACCTCCCTGAGACTCAGTTTCTTTACCTATAGTAGGAAGATATTGACGACGATCACCCTTACGTCTGACCTTATAAGGTGATGTGCAGGGATTAGGTAATAGCTGTGACAGCTTTGAGATCTACAGCCCCTCATTCTGGCACTTTTTTCTGAGCCTGTTTTAACATGACTAACTTCTTTTCCTATTTAATATGATTTTAAATTAACCAAAAAAAGAATTTTTCTGCATCATTTATCCAATTTTCCAAGGACAAGATGAGTTCCTAACTCGGGTCCAGGTAGGCATTTGCACTCGGCATGTGTCTAACATCACCCACTTTTTCCAGGTGGTGCTGGTGGAAAAGAACCTGCCTGCCAATGAAGGAGACGTAGAGATGTGGGTTTGATCCCTAGGTGGAGAAGATCCCCTGGAGGGAGGGCATGGCAACCCACTCTAGTATTCTTCCCTGGAGAATCCCATGGACAGAGGAGCCGGCAGGCTACGGTCCACAGGGTCACAAAGAGTTGGACATGACTGAAGTGACTTTGCACGCAGTTTTCCATCAGGCTAATGGTCAGAGCCTGGCCACTCTTCCCAGGATCAAGCACAGAAATCAACTGCATTGCCACAGAGCAATCAGGATCTCCTTGCACTTAAAACCAAGACCCAGTTATAACCAGACTGCTGTCTCTGAGATGAAACCAGCAGTAAATCTGTAACCCTGCCCTGCATCTGCATTCATTGTGGACAGAGAAGTTTCTGTTTCCCCTATTTGCAGTGAAATTTAGTGTCTTTAGTGTCATGCTTTCTTCGTAAGATGTAAGGAATGCCTACATCTTTTGGGAAACAAATTTCTAACATGGCATTGATCCCCTCCATAACTTGGAGCTGAAAGACCAGCTATTTCGTTTTATCCATTTTATGGAATGCCATAGAAATCTTTTCCTGGTGACCTCGGGGGTTATGAAGGCTGAGTGTCATTTGACTTCAGATCCATCTGTTTGTCCTCTGGTCCAGGTGACCTTTATCTGAGGAGATGAGAGAACCAGCCAGTCGCCGTGGTCTCTGCTGCTCTGGCTGTCACATTCAGAGATAGGAGGAGACGTGAAATTCTTCTCTGAAGGTCACATCCTTGAAGCCAGGGCTTGCTCCTTGTTTGCTGTCTTGTCCATTGTAGGACAGCATACAAGATCAATCCAAGGTCACACCTCAAGTTTATGCTGGGGTCCTCAGATTCACGGAGGACGCCTTGTCCCTCCCAGGTGTGACCACCTTCAGGCCAGAAGGGCTCACATAGGTGTAGGCTGACTCACCCTCTCCTGCCAGGTGAGTGGGTCCTCAGGTGCTCCAGGAGCCCTCCCAGTTCTCAGCAACAGACTGGGATTCCTTTAGAGCCCCTTTTCCTGGTCCAAAACTTGCCCTTGACATCCCACGTCTCTACAAACTGTCTGTCGATGAACTCTCACCTCTTTTCTTTGCACTCTAGCTTTTATTTTTTTTTTATAAATAATTTTTAAAGGTTGCTTTCCATTTGCAGCTAGTACAAAGTATCGTTGCTATTCCCCATGTTGTGCAATATATCCTTGAGCCTGTCTTACACCCAGTAGCTTGGACCTTCCACTCCCCCACCCCCGACCCTGACTAGTTTGTTCTCTGTGTCTGTGAGTTGGCTTCTGTTTGGTGTATTCACTAGTTTGCTGTATATTTTAGATTCCACATATAAGTGATGCCGTACAGTATTGGTCTTTCTCTAATTTCATTTAGCATCATGCCCTCCAAGTGCATTCATGTTGCTGCAGATGGCAAAGTTCTGTTTTATGGCCAAACAGTCCATGGTATATGTGTGTGTATATATCACATCCTCTGATCCATCTGTCTGTAGGCACTTAGGTCACTTCCTTATCTTGGTATTGCAAATAATGCTGCCATGAACATAGGGGACCATGTATCATTTCAAATTAGTGTTTGGGGGTTTTTAGAATATATAGATTCAAGGGTGGAATCACGGGCTTGTATGGTAGTTTCCAAGTGGGAAACTATTTTTGGTGTTTTGAGAAAGCTCCATGCTATTTCTCACAGCGGCTGCACCAGTGGAATCTAGCTCTAATAATTGGCTCCTTCCTTATAGAAGAGAGGTTGGTTCTCATCTACCAACTTGCAGTTCAGATAGCCTGGGTCCCAGTTAATTTTCACCGAGTCAGTGTGACTGAGGTCTCCTCTGTAGGGCTCTCCACCTCCCTTCAACAGCGCCGTTGACTCGAGGGCCTGCAGCCCTGACACCTGCAATATTCCTTGACATTCTCTGCTCCCCTGGGAATATGACTCTGTGCAAAAAGCTGGAATCACAATGCCAGTGTTTAGGTAAAGCAATTGTCTGGCCTTGTTGTTCAGTCACTACGTCATGCCCGACTCTGCAACCCCGTGGACTGCAGCATGCCAGGCTTTATATGCTTGTTAACTGGCTGCCAGGTTTAAAATCTAAATCCTTCCTTGTCGGTGGTCCCACTGTTTTCTGATTTACATTTTTTTTTTCTAAACTATAGTCCGTAATTTTAAGTGTACATTATTTAGCATGTACCTTCTGGCCCAATACTGAGCAATTTATTTTTTATTTTTTTTTTTGAGCAATTTGTTTTATCCTCTTTTTGTTTCTTGAGATGAAGAATTATTTTCTGCTTTGATCCCAGGTATAGCCTTTAAAATATCTAGTCTAAAATGACTAGACCTGCATTTTCTGGTGTTCAGTACATATTTGTCAAGTGAAGGCCCATAGCAGTGAGTCCAGGAAGCAATGTGTGTCCTAGGGCTGAGTTAGGAATGAGTCAGGGTCACTTATCCATGGGTGGGAATCCTTAAAAACGGTCAGGTGGAAGGTAGATTCTCAACAAGAAGCCAGATCAAAGCCTGGTGGTTGGTCCAAACCAGTTATCCACTGGAATGTACAGAGAAGAGCACAGGTTTTGTTAAAAAACAAAAAACTAGCATTTTATTTTAACTCTGCCACTCATTCATTGACTTTTGTGATCTTAAGATTTCTGGAATCTCAGCCCAGATAGTATCTGTCTCCCTATGTTATTATTAACATTTTAAATCAAGATTATTTGGCAAATGGTTTATAAACTCATGCGTGAATGCTAAGTTGCTTCAGTTGTGTCCAGCTCTTTACGACCGTAGTCTGCCAGGCTCCTCTATCCATGGAATTTTCCAGGCAAAAGTACTGGAGCAGGTTGCCATTTCCTTCTGCAGGGGATATTCCCAATTCAGGGATCAAGCCTGCGTCTCCTGTGCCTCCTGCATTGACAGGCAAATTCTTCACCACTGTAAACTTACAAATGAGATGAAAACAAACAAAAAAATCAGCCATTTTATTTATGTTGTGATCCTAAGCATTTTTCCAGAATCACAGAGAATTTCCATTCAATCAAGGCCTGTAAGCATGGTGTTTATTTTCCCCAAGAACCAAAAGGCTTGCTTATTTTTACTTCTGTGTTAAACTGTAAACTAAAGAAGGCAACACACACAGAAGTAGCAAAGGTTACAGCACAGAAATGCTGCAAAACACATCCCTCCTAATGGGAGCGCTGAAATGAGAAAGACCTCCATCCCCAGGTTCTCTGACAGGCACTAGAGAGCTCCTGATAGAGCCGTGTGAATTCATTTCCGACGCCATGGGTGACCTAAATGGATCTATTTGAGAGAATTAAGAGCATTAGAAGAAGAATACTGAGTTCCAGGGTATATAGAGACAAGTTATTTCATTTTGAAAGGTTACACACACCGATTCAGGGGAAGAAAAAAAAAAGTGATAGCATACATTGATTTTGAAGTGACTTTTGTGCAATTATATAGTAAATAAAGGAAGAATTCTTATATTCTGTCCCCCCCCTGGGTTTTTCTGCACGCTAATTCTCTTCAGTCATGTCTGACTCTTGGCGAACCCAAGGACTGTAGCCCACCAGGCTCCTGTGTCCATGGGATTTTCCAGGCAGGAATACCGGAGTGGGTTGCCATTTCTTTCTCCAAGGGATCCTCCCAACCCAGGGATCGAACCCGCGTCTCCTGCACTGGCAAGCAGGTTATTAACCACCTGGGAAGATTTCTGCAGAGTTGTACAAAACAGGTACAGGCTTCTTAGAAGAGTCCAGTAGGGCTTTATTTTTGTCCTGCTATCCTTTGGCACCAGAATCTACATCCCATTGTAGGGAGTGTATACCACCTCATTCTCTTCGGTCCTCCAAACTCTCCCCTCCCTGCCTTAGTCCCACGGTGTCACATTGCTAGTATTTACACATAGGTGTGTCCTTTGGGTTCCCAAGAGGCAGCTACAGAGTGATACTTCAGTTGCTATCACTTACCACATCCATACACAACAAAATATTATGACTTTGAAAGGGATGCACAAGTCATCTGAACTCATGAAGTGTGTGGCTTCCACTTTACCTGTCATTCATCCAGGGTCTACGCCCCTACCCAGAAGCCCACTCCAGCACTATGGCTGTTCAGCTCTTAATGAAGTCAAGCAGAAGTTATAATAAGTCACTGCCTTGCCTGCTTGGAAAACATGATAATGCTCCTCAGTTGTAAGAAATCATTTTAACAACAGTGACTGGTGGCAGTTCATTGATGAAGGCTCTGTGAAACGTGCTGTATGCACATGATGCATGTAGAAAAGGGTTCTTCTGTGTGGCATTTATTTATTTGTAATTTATACCCTGCCGACTTTCACAAAAGAATTTGAGCTGGCTGACAATAAAAGACACATATACAATAAGATTGTTATGTGTATAGAAAGGGGAAATCCAAAAACCACATGGAGAGGAGAGACGACAAGAGTTTCATTTGTCGGGTTTTCTTCCACATCAAGCGATAGGAGATTATGGTCTCAGCCTTCCCTCTCTCCAACTCACTGAAGTTCCCTGAAGAGGAAACATGCAATTCAGTGGTCAGAGAAATAAACCCAGTAAAATTATGATGGTGGACATAGCAGAGGAAATTATATTTAGAAAGAAATTAAGTAGAAATCTTCAATAAGCAAAATCTACATAGTGATTATATTTTCCCTAATCACTTAAGAGTTCTGATACCTGCTGCCCAATTCTATATTACACTTGCCTGGGATTATGCAGGACCTATTGATCTACAGTCATTTGTGCGGATCGATTTCATGGAGTAGGGGACAGAAAGCTGAGTCTCCCAGTAGGTTTTATATCTACAGGTAATAGTTTTTAGTGCCTGATCATCTGTCTCAAAGGAAATGGTAGATGACCTAAAATTAAACAAGTAAATGATACATTCTTGTGTGTGTGTGGGTGTGTGTGTGTGATTTGATGTCACCTTTTATTTCTTTTTCTTAATTTTTAATTTTATATTGAAATACAGTTAATTTACAGTGTTAGTCTCAGGCTTACAGCAAAATGATTCAGGTATTCTTATATCCAATTTTTTTCATATTCTTTGCCCTTCTAGGTTATTTTAGAATACTGAGGAGAGTTCCCTGTGCTAAACAGTCGGTCCTCATTGTTTATTTTATATTTATTAGTGCTCATGTGTTAATCCCAAACTCGTAATTTAACCTCCACACACATCTTTTCTCTTTGGTAACCATGAGTTTGTTTTCTGAGTCTGTGGATCTCTTTCTGTTTCGTAAATAAGTTCATGGATATCAAGGATGCATTCATTTGATTGAGGCTGGGTTTCCTGAACCTCAGCACTGTTGACATTTGGGTCCCAATGATGTTTGTCACTGGGGGGGATTGTGGGAAGTTCAGTAGCATCCCTGGGCTCCACCCACTCAGTGTCAGTAGAAACCTCCTCCCACCTCCGTTGAGCCAATCCGCAATGACTCCAGATGTTGACTGGTGGAAAAATTGCCCCCAGAACATCAGTTTAGGTAAAGACCTGTACAGAGACTGCCTCCATAGAGCAGGTAACACTGCAGAATCCTTCCTTAGCTCTCTCATTCCCAGTGAGAGAATCCCATAGCCAAGGAAAGTACCTGAAGATGTGAGGATTCCCAACAGGCCCCTAAAAGGATCTTCTTTAATCCTCTTCTCATGAGGCCTTTGTGTATCTTGCCCATCCAAACATTTGAGAGACCCTGACTGCACTCTTGCTAATTCAGCAGGTGCAAGTAACCCCAGTACCATTGCAGACAACCCCGGCTACATCCTGCGTGTTGAGTCTGGCAGTCAATAAATCCCAAGTCGTCTTCACCAGCTCTATTCCCTAATGGGAGCAGCTCTACGTGTCTGCCTGAGGTCTGCTCCTGCACTCATTCTGACTTCCTGTGGGGAAAATGCTAGTAAATCCTCTCCCATCCAACCAGTAGGGAAGAAATGTTTGAAACATAGAAAGTTGGTTTTTTAATAGGATCGTGCCCAAGTGTATCACAAATGAGTTGCTGGTTCCTAATATGTAGCACACTCTTTAAGGTACTTTTTAAAGTTAATTCATTTTTGGCTGTGCTGGGTCCTCACTGCTGGGGGGGGCGGGGCTTTCTCTAATTGTGGTGAGCAGGGACTACCCATTGATTGCGGTGTCCAGACGTCTCATTCCAGTGGCTTCTCTTGTTGCAGAGCACACACTCTAGACGTGTGAGCTCAGTGGTTGTGGCGCATGGACTTAGTTGCCCCCGAGTCATGTGGAATCTTTCCAGACTAGGCACCGAACTCCTGTCCCCTGCATTGGCAGGCTGATTCTTAAACACTGGACCTCCCAGGGAAGTCCACGTATTTTGTTTTTATATCAAGTCCTCAAACAGAATTGTACTCTGAAAGAGTTTACCTGTTTTGTCTTATTTGCTATAAACAAACGTTTTCTTCTTGATTGAATCACAGATATATTCTAGCCCAACTCAGGTCCAACTGTCACACCAAACGTTGTCTTATTTAGATGTCATATGGAGGTCAAGTTTCCCAGGTGCATAGAATAAATGAGTTTTTATGTAGTTCTGCCTCACCTTCCATCTAAAATCCCCAAAGCACTTTGTGGAGTAGTGCTTTTATCTTTATAATAATCTGGAAAATTGAGAGGGAGCTGGTGATAATGAGCCCATTGTAGAGATGGATGTGGCCAATGGGATTAGGGTTCCCGTTTTCATAGTCCTAATTGGTTTGGGAGAGTCAGGATTGGACTGTATCAGTATATTGAACCCTGATAATGAAATCAAAACGTGGTTATCATAGCTTAACAGAAGAATTCAGCCTACTCTGTTGGCATTGGTGTCTGTTGGTGCTAATTGGAATTTTTCACAAGTTTAAGTCAAAGGGATGGGGGCAAATGGTGTGCTCCGTTTCCCAGGCGAGAGATTTTTCACTCTTGCCTGGTAATGAGGATGCTTTTGAGAGACACTCACCCTGTGATACTATTTAAGAGTTGCTTTTTGAACTGAGTTTTGCTGACCTGTACTTTATTCTGCATGCACCAACCAACTGATATACAATAACCAACATACAACATGGTGGACCAAGTTCCTTCATTTTGCTTCTGATTCAGGACTGGCTGTCATTCGTGGCCTCTCCACTCTACGGTATCTCTGAGACAGTGCTCTCTGAGCCTTATAAAGGATGGGAAGGAAAAAATGAAAAAATCTTGTAGTATATCCTTGTGCAGTTTTTCTTCATATTTTTTTATTCCAAGAACTACATGTGTACCAATTTGAGGTTTTTCACACTTCTCTCATGTTTAAAAAAAAGACAGTTATTTGCTTTTTAATCCACAACAGTGAAGGAAGATATTTCACCTACATTTCCGCACATATTTTTGTTGTGAGAACAAATAGTTTTTCCATAGTAATTAAACCATAAGGCAGAGAAGCATCAATGCTCGGCTTTGAAAAAGATTCTAATGGGAATGAGCTAAGATAGGTTCAGTGTCTGCATGAGAAGGCCAGTTTGAGTACAGAAAGAGATTCCTGAGTAAGGATTCAATGCCTGCAAATGGTATCCAGCACGTAGTAGGTACTTAATTTGACTAAATGGATGACAACTGCAAGAATGGACTATGTCCTCTGTGTCTTGATTTTGTTATGGCTTGTTGTTTGTCCTCTAAGAAGGAAAGGATGAAAGTTTAATGTAGTGTACTTGAAACTAGCCTCAATCACAGCATCATGAGGAAGTGAAGAGTACTGAAATGAACATTCTTTTTTTTTTTTTCAAAAAAAATTATTGAAATATAGTTTATTTACAATGATACATTAATTTCTGCTATAGCAACAAAGTGATTCAGTTATACACACACACACAAATATATATTCTTTTTCATATTATTTTCCATTACGATTTAATCACAAGATATTGAATATAATTCCCTGTGCTATATAATATGACCTTATTGTTTATCCATCCTATATATAATAGTTTGCATTCCATAATACCAAACTCTGAATCAGTCCCTTCCCTACCACACTCCTTTTGGCAACCACATGTCTGTTCTCTTATGTCTGTGAGTTTGTAGAATGAACACTCTTAATATGGAAATGTATTGTAGTTAACAAAGAGTAAAAGCATTCAAGGGTATGTAAGTTACACCTACTTTGGTTTATTTCATTTTTTCCTGCTAACATTTGTTAAGTCCTCTGTAGGTCAGATTCAGGAAAAATGCTGTCGATATCATAATAAAGACAGTCTTCTCACTTTGAATTGCATACCCAAAGCAAACTTCTAAATGTAAGGGGACAATAAAAAATTTGCAAACACGTACTGGATCCAACATGAGAGATTGGTGAATGGAACTCAGAGAATGATGGTGAATGAAATCTCAGGACCATCACTAAGGAAATGATCTGGGCAGCAGGCCCAGAGGCAAGTAACCCTGGTTGGCATTGAGGGATGGGGAGAACCAAAAGAGTGTCTCGGAGAAGAAAATGAAATTGTAGCTTACTGTTAGGAAGGAAGAAAATTTCCTTCCACCCTTCTAGCTTCCTATGGCTGGTTGAAGAATTAAATTGACATGAGACAGATTAACAGGAAGAAACCAAATTTCATTGTGTAAGTCTGGGAGCCTCACATACATGAGAGGTTCAGAGACAGAAGCCTAAAATGAGGTCTGTATGCCATCCCGAGCTAAGGAATAGACTAGAGGCATGGGGATTCCAAGGACGGGAGAGTCATTCACAGGACGAGGACAAGAAGAAGAACAGATGTTTGGAAATTAGATGTTTGCCCTGCCATGGAGATGGAACCACTTAGATAAAATCTATATCTTCTGATGACTGTTCTCTGGGAAAAATCTCCAATTTAAAATCTTCCAGGGAGTTACAGGAGGGTGGTAATTTCTCTTGAACCCATAGGGTCTCTATTGCCTTTAGCTCAAAATAATCCTTATGCAAAATAACAACATTTAGGGGAGGCTTGTTCTGAACCTTTACATCACCTAATTCATTTGTACATATTGAAAGGTTTACAGTTCTTTGGGAACTGAATTTGGAAGAAAAATTGCCTGCATCAAAAATTAATGGAATTATTAACTCCAGGGGGAGGAAAGTGTCAGGAAAGAAAAGTAATCACAGCAAATTAAGTAACTTAAGTGCAAGCGGTGCTAAATATTTCCAATACTGTAAATCTTGAATGTTAATTTAATCAAATGTGTAATATATTTATTATATGGGTGAGCTGGTGATTGAGAAATGTTTTGCTGAGGGATAGTATCATACTAAATCCTCATCTTCAACAGCAAGAAGCAAATAATGACTACAGTCTATTTAAAATGGATAACAACAGGGACCTAGTGTATAGTACAGGGAACTCTGTTCAATGTTGTGCGGCAGCCAGGATGGGAGGGGAGTTTGGAGGAGCATGGATACGCGTATGTATATGACTGAGTCCCTTCACCGTTCACCTGAAACTGTCATACACTGTTAATCGGCTCTACCCCAGTACAAAATACAAAGTTTAGAAAATCCAGTTAGTAGTCAGAAAAGCACGTTATTTTTACCTAGTGATACAAATACTAGAAGATAAAACACAAATTTAGAGAGGAGTTGGGGAGGGAAACCAGTCTTTTTCTTTAAGTCATATAAAATCTTTTGAATTTGAAAACTATGTACATGGTGCATTTTCTTCTTTTGAAAATGATTTAAGATATTGCATGCAATTCATAAAATTTAAAAAAATAAATTGTAAATAGTGTTATATGAATTATATAAGCCTAGTTCTCACTTACACTGTAATTTCTATTTTGTACATAATGAGGCTAAACAAGCTAGGCCAAATATTTTCCAGCACTCAATGTTCCTTGGTTACACGAAATTGAGGATTCATTCACTCCCTGGCTGTTAATTTTTATATCCTGACCTATTTATGATCTCTGTACCCAGGATTGTGGAGTAAATCACATAGCCCTTCTAGAATTCATGTGCCCCAAAGAAAGTAACTGGAAATTAACACGCAGTCAGACTACTTTTGCTCTATGAGTAGCTTAAATTCAGATTCCAGACTTTGATCTTTGGAGGATTATGTAAAGCTGTCATGAGTGACTCTACATGCGCAAGAAGGCCTAGTTTTAAAAATGTTAGACATCTTAGATTATCACAGACCTGCCTGAAGAAGGATGACTTAGAAGGATTCAGTACTCAAAGATGAAACTAAAATACTGCTCATTCCAAATAATTATATCTTCCAAAGTCTAGAATCCCTGGAAGTTCAGATGTTTTCACACTTGTTGTTAACTGTCATGCCTCTTACATTCTTTCTTTTTTTTCTTTCAGGGTAAACGTCTTTCTATTAGAAGTGGTTTTTTTTTTTTTTTTAATTGTTTATTTTAATGATCTATGAACATTTCCTATTTCATAGAATTACGAATTTGAAAATATGTCAGAATCTCTCTTTATGAGTAAAGGAATATTTTCTATAGATATTTTAGACATTTTTCCTGTTAGTTGTCTTTAATCCCTTATATCTAACTCTCTGAATGCCCCCCTCCTTCTGCTCATTCTCTCTCTAATAATTCTTCAAACTGTAACTTTAACCTCCTGGATCTTGTCTTTCTTTGGGCTTCTTTTTATGTGTAAGATGGCCTTTTTGAGATATGAAAATGGTATTTGGGGCCAATATAAGCCTGGAGCTATAAGTTATTTAATATAGACATTCAGAAAGTATAGGTTAGGGTTTAGAAAGTTTCTCAAAGAGACAAATATCTCACACTTCTAGGGAAAAAAAAAAAATATATATATATATACACACACACATGCATATAATTGACATATATATCTGTAATATTTCTATATGACTATGACCATATGACATATGGTATCTGTATGACTAATGAGCAGAATTTTTTATATTCACTTCTTCATCTGATATGAAAGCAAACTCTATTAAGCAATATTTATGGCTGCTAAAATCTTCTAATCATGCTCTTCCTTTTCAGTTTTACAGGAGGATTGTGGCAGTATGATGTATTTTATAACTGGGGGTGGGGCCATAAGGTGGGAAGTGTGAAAGAAAATACAACATTTGGAAGTCAGCGGTCACTGGAATGGAGGCCTGACCAGATCTTGGCCAGTTGTTTAAGTCAATGGCCTGAAAGCGAAAAGTGAAAGTGTTTGTCGCTCAGTCATGTCCAAGTCTTGCGACCCCATGGACTGTAGCCCGCCAGGTTCCTCTGTCCATGGAATTCTCCAGCCAAGAATACTGGAGTCGGTAGCCATTCCCTTCTCCAGGGGATCTTCCCAACCCGGGGATTGAACCTGGGTCTCCCGCATTGCAGGCAGATTCTTTACCATCTGAGCCACCGGGGAAGCCCAGTCAGATCTTCACCAGCTGTTTAAGTCAGTGGCCTGCAGGGGCATAATTAGGTCTTCCTTTGTGAGAACACATAGAACCCTTATTTTAAAAGAAATGCTAGCCTTCATTACAGATTGTCCTTTACTGTTATTTGCAATGGCTTGTGGCGGTATAACACATTTTGTATTATTTCATAAAAGCAAGGGAGAAGTTAGGACTCAGATTCTTGGGGTTCATTCACAGAGCCAATGCAAAAATAGTACTATTTCAAGGTTACTTGGGAACATTGGAGTGACCTCTAAGGAGACAGACCTTGAAAACAATATTGTTTATCTGAAACTCTAGGCTAACAGATCTCAATTCCAAATGCTTTCTAAGATTTTTATAATGTAAATATAAAAGTGCAGGCACAGTCTCCTCGGGAACTTCTCCAGATCCTTTCCTGGGTACATAAGGTGGCATCATTTCATATTTTAATACCTTGAAAATCCTCTCACATACTGCAAGGCACATGGTCAAAGCAAGGAGCTGGGACATCTCTATAAAGCCCAATCCCATTAGTTTATATTTTCTGCCTGAGATTTTTTTTTTTAACATTTTAAAACATTTCATTTTTTATTGGAATATAATCGCTTTACAATGTCGTGTTTCTGCTGTACAGTGAAGTGAATCAGTTCTATGTATACACATATTCCCTCTCTCTTGGACCTCCTGCCCTCACACCCTCCCCACCCCCATCCCCCTGGTCATCCCAGAGCACTGAACAAGCACTCCCTGTGCTATATAGCAACTCCCCACTAGCTATTTTCTACACGGTGGTATATGGTAGTGTATATATGTCAATCTTACGCTCTCAATTCATTCCACCTTCTCCTTCCCTCTCTGTGTCCATGTGTTCATTCTTTACGTCTGCATCTCTCTTCTTGCCCTGGAAATAGGGTCAATTGTAGAGACATGGACAGACTTAAAGTCTGTCATACAAGTCAGAAAGAAAATAAATACCATATATTAATACATATGTATGAAATCTAGAAAAATGGCACAGATATCCGAGGCTTTTAACTTTTCCCTGACTCACTGGCCACAGAAAACTTCTCTGGGTGAGACTCACCTGACCACTCCTAGAGTTGATTTTACTCTTGCAGAACCATAGAAATGGTAGATCTCGGTAAGATTGTTGTTCAGTTGCTCAGTCATGTCCGAGCCTTTGTGACCCCATGAACTGCAGCATGTCAGGCTTCCCTGTCATTCAATTTCTCCTGAAGTTTGTTAAAACTCATGTCTGTTGAGTTGGTGATGCATCCAACCATCTCATCCTCTGTCACCCACTTCTTTTCCTGCCCTCAATCTTTCCCAGCATCAGGGTCTTTTTCAATGAGTCACCTCTTCACATCAGGTGGCTAAGGTATTGGAGTTTGAGCTTCAGCATCAGTCCTTCTAATGAATATTTAGGGTTGATTGCCTTTAGGATGGACTGGTTTGATCTCCTTGCAGTCCAAGGGACTCTCAGGAGTCCTCTCCAGCACCACAGTTCAAAAGCATCAATTCTGCAGCACTCAGCCTTCTTTATGGACCAACTCTCACACCCGTACATGACTACTGGAAAAACCATAACTTTGACTATGCGGAGCTTTGTTGGCAAAGTGATGTTTCTGCTTTTTAATACGTTGTCTCAGTTCATCATAGCTTTTCTTCCAAGGAGAGGGAGTCTTTTAATTTAAAAAAAGGTAAAATTTAAAGACGCCTAATATGATAGGCTCCCAATAATATAGCAAGAATTAATAGGAGTGCTATGGCCTCGCCTCATTCCATGACTATTAAATACTTAATCTGTGGGACCTGGATATTACTGAAAGCAATGTTAGAACCCAGGTCCTGGGATCAAGATTTTATTTTCTGGTATCTTTACATTTTTTCCATATTTTACTAACAGTAATAGATCATAATATTGAACTTTCATAGCTCTCTTATCATAAAAAGCAGTAGAAACAACATGAGGTACTATATTTTTAGAGGCTTTTTCTTCCTTCTCCCTTACCCCACTTCTTTCCATGGGCAAATCATAATTGTCCACCTAGCCTGACACTTGGCTTCAACCATTGAGCCTGTATTTTCTCTGATAAACCAAGTGACCCTGGCTAATAGTGTTCCTCTGGACTCAACCAAGTCAAAGTCAGTTCGGTCTACCCATCAAATCTGTTAAGAGAGGAGTTATACCAACAGATTGCTTTCCTAGCTGGGTTGCTGGCTACTCGCAAAGCATTTGCTAAATTTAATTAGTACGTACTCCACAGATTACTAGAAAGTACTGGTTTTTGGCAGGTACAGATTTAATTTTAATGAGGCGTTAAGCACCTAGAAGACATCTTAATGATGAACTAACCTCATAGAAGATATATCTTTGCATAATTACAAGTGACTTTCCCTACTCTCTTTAGTTACAGGGATTTTTTTTTTCCTTCTCCCTGTCCCATTCCAAATCTGCTAAAGTATGTGTGCTTTGTCGACCTAGTTTAACACCCAGGTTCAGTATCTCTCATTGAGAAAGATGCTAGCAAGGCATCCTTAATGGTAGAGATGCTTTGCTTCTGGCCATCCTGCTAATTCTTGTCTATGGAAAAGTGTGAACTTTTAAGACTCCCTAGTTCAGTGTTTCTGAAGCTCCGCACTGTTGACATTTGGGGTCAGATCATTCTGCTGGTTGGGGAGGATGGTTCTCTGTGAACACTTAGTAGGATGTTTAATAGCATCCCTGGCTTCTGTCCAATAGATGGTACGAGTACTTCCCTTCGGCTGTGACAACTAAAAATGTCTCCACACATTATCAAGTCCCATGGTGAGGGTGGGGGACAATTGTCAGTTGAAGAAACACTGTCCTAATTCTATCCTTTTCTCTTGACTTCTTGTCACAATTCCCATCTCTGTTTTAAAAGCCCTACAGTTGAGACCTTTGAAGCAGAGCGGTCCTTAAATGACTTGAGAATCACTGAATGGCTCCTATGTGACTAAAAATGTTTTGAAATGCTGATGGGCCAGGAAGGAGACTGGGGATGAGAATGAAGTCTGGAGAGGCTGTTTCTTCATTTTAATTTAGCTGTAGCAGCAAAATTGAAATGCGATAAGGGCTAAAGCCCTGGTCTTTATCAGTCTAATAATATCCTGAGCCCTTCATCATTTCCCTTGTAATACCTACAGAAACAAGGGGGCGATGATAAAGCTGTCCCAGGTGCTGGGCCATCTGCTGTGTTTGTCATAGCCACTGAAAGATTCTCTCCTACCCACAGCTCCACGGTGCACATTTCAAATCAGAAATTGTATCAAGGGCATTTGTAATCACTAATGAATTATCACAAATCCAACTTCTGCTGGGTTGACACTGAGGTTTGCATAGCATCAACGCTTTTGACCTCCTGATGCTTTTCAGTAAGAATAGGAACCAAGGATTGAGATATAAATGGTTAACAGAGAAAGGGTGATGGGGCTTTCTGTTGGGTCTGTTGTAGACATGTCTGTGGACATTTTCTGAGCATTTAAAGAAAACTCTTATTTCTCATCAGCATCTTTGATATCAGTCATCCATCCACAGGAAACCAAGAAATTTGTCTTCACCTAGCTGTATTGATTTATGCTGATTCTACATCTTCTTTCTCCCTTGCTCCACCTCCCTCGTTATGTTTAAGACCTTGAGAATTAAAGTTGATTAAAGGCTTCAGAAGGGAAAGCATCACATCACCCGCAGCTCCTGGGCCCACAATCTAGATCACTTTTGAGCACTTTTAAAGCTCTCTGGGCTAATTTCTCAGACTGAAAATGACTCAGTGAGCAGACTGTGAGCTCATGCCATAACCCGCACTCGGGTGGTCTACCTGCTACCAACCTATTTCTGCCCTTCACTGATGGAGACCACCTAAGCTTCTAGTTCAAGACAGTAGAGCATTTTCTCACTTCCTGTTAAAGTTCTTCTTGAATCCTATTAAAGGGTTATGGTTAATTACATTTCTGCCCAGCTAGCAGAAATGCATGTAAACTGCAAGACTCCTTGAGCCCACTTCACAACATTTCTCCGTTAAAAGAAATATATTTAAGTGAATTTTCACTCATTTCTAGTACTGTCCCTCTTCTTTTGAGTCTTTATAATCTAAGAGAGGTGAATCACTCAAGAGTCAGACGTTCTACACCTGTCATTTCCCTTGACATAGACACCTATCAAGCAGAGAGACTTGTAACTAGTGGAATTCTGGACATTGATACTTTTGGGAATAGCTGATATAAATATAATAATATCTAGGGTCTATAAATAAAGGTCTTTGGACCTAAAAAAAAGGTCCAATCCATGGATCTGGTTGAACAATTTAATAATCCGAGTAGACAATCAAAATGACTTTGAGGCAGGGTAGTTACAATATCCTCAACTGTGTTTAATGCGTCCCATGTGTGATATGATGAGAGTTCACACACACACACACACACACACACACACACACACACACACTGCAGCCTACACAAAGCCCCACCTCTTATTTGTACACAAATCTGATCTTGCTTTCTTAATATAAATATCTCTTGAAGACACCTTGGAACCCTTGAACAAGCTTCCCTAAGATAGCTGTAGAGAGGAATTTCCTCTGGGTGGGTGAGCCCTTATTTGGGCTTAATTTACTATTCTGGAGGAAGCTGAAGCAGCAGCTTGGTCTCGCTAATTAATCAATTATTGAATCCTTTGGGCATGCTTTGTGTGCTGTGAAAAAGATGCACTCATGCTGCCTGGTTTGCAGTTTTAGCCTCCAGGTGACCCTTTAACAACAATGAAAGAAAGTGGAGGAGGAAACACATGCAAATCATAAGATTCGTTGAAAAATGAAAGTTAGTCGCTCAGTCCTGTCCGACTCTTTATGATCCCATGGACTGTAGCCCACCAGGCTCATCCATGGAATTCTCCAGGCAAGAATACTGGAGTGGGTTGCCATTTCCTTCTCCAGGGGATCTTCCCCACCCAGGGATCAAACCCAGGTCTCCTGCATTGCACACGTGGACTCTTTACCGACTAAGCCACCAGGGAACCCATGTGCAATGCTTCTCTCTCAAAAAAGTAGGTGAATTCTCATTGGCTTTTAGTATTCCTACTCCTCGTTCAGCATATGTCATCTAAAGGGAATGTTTTTCCTGGACAAAAAACCTGGAATCTTACTTACTTGCAGGAGTATTAAGTGAGACTCTGAACTAGGACATCTCCAAGTAGCCATGAGTGTCCCTCAGAAAATTCATAGTGACCAGGCAGACGAATGGCATTATTCTCTTGAAACTTTTATTTTCATTTCTGCCCTCCTAGACTCTTGCTGGTCAAGGTCAAGACAGATGAGATATTGATAAGACTTAGACCTAGCTCCTTCTTGTCTTTAGCCCACAGGTCCTTGATAAAGAGTGAGGACTGTATTCTTCCAGGACTTGAATTCCTTAAAAGCTTTTTACATTTTAGAGTTTCATTTTTAAGAATATCTGTATATGTGTGTATGTATTTCCTTGACTCAAGCATTTCCAGATTAAATTAATAGTATCTTCTCTCTGGAGTTCAGTAGAGACTGTTGACCCAGGTAATGTAAATGATATGAGAACAGGTAGGGAGAAATAATTACAGTAATATTAAGTAAAGTTTTTATTTAAGGCAGGGCATTAGCTTACAATTTAGCAAATTTAATACTTTTTGAGCACTTACTATGTGTCAGATATCATGCTGGGTTTAGCAAAGGTAGATGAAACAAAATCTATACTTTAAATTCTCAGATGGCTAGGGGATAAATGAAGTTTAGAAATAGTTTGAATCAAGAAAGACTCTGGAATGAGGCACAGAGAGAACACTGGAAAGTGGCCAGGAGCCAATTAAAATCAGCCCATCATTGTCTCTGTTTTCTCCTTGATGTGCTCGTTAGTTTGGACAGTATTACTAACACACTGCTTCAACCCAGTCACTGCTTCAACCCAGTCATTTAAATAATTGGGGTTGTAAAATTTTGGACACTCTGTCACAGTTGATATACGTCAGTAATGCACTGAGAGAAGGGCTGGAATTAAACGATGGCATTTTTAAAATACTAATACTTCTAAATGTACATATACATCTGCTGCAAGAATGGGTACATATGTACATATAAATGAGTTTGTGTATCTGTCATAAGAAATAGCATAGACCCCAAAATTAAAACAGTGGTTATCATTGAATGATGAGATCATTGATGATGATTATTTATCCTTTACTTTCTGCATTTTTAATAAGAAACATGTTACCAGTGAAAAAGAGTAGTGTGAATTTTAAAGCAGTAACTCTGACTTAATAAATATCTTTAACGTAGCAATATAAATGTGTATTTGCTCAGGTAAAAATGGAATGTTGCCATTGATGTACTGTATTTTTCTAACATTTCAGACACAGTGCTTGCTTCTAGTTAGTATTCATCCAGCCCTACCATCTAAATGTAACACATTTGTTAACCAATAATTGTATTTCTTCAAACATAGATGTAGCGTTGAGTTCAAACACTTATTCCCAGTGCAAATAGGAAGATGATTCATTAGCAGATCTTAATGATGTTTCTATCTGTCTGACTTCACCTGAATCTTATAAACAAACAAAAAACATACCCTTTGAAGGTAACTGTTTATCAAGAGCGAGTGTCTTCTATCTGTGCCTTCCTGGTTAGCTGTAACTCTGAACATAATCACATGTCGACTCTATTGCTTTTATACGCTGTGCAGAAATATTCAAGTTGCTGCGGTAATCAAAAATAAGAACCACACAGGCCAGCAGTGGAAAATAATTTATTTATTGAGACCATGGTACATTTATCAAGATGCTTCATTATCATTAAAAATCCTGCTTTTGAGTTACTGTGGTATGTGTGAGAGAGAGTGTGTGTGTGTTTGTATACATTCAATGATGTGCCTTTAGGAACCTCCAACGTTATACAAGTATTTCATCTTGTCCTAAATTTTATTCAGTGTTTTTAGTATTTAATCTTCATGTTAAGGGGAAGGAGACCTGCAAGGAGATGTTTACTGTTTTCTATGATTATTGTCTGGATCCTAATCTTTGAAATGAGTGCTGTAGAGACAAGTGCCCTCTTTGTAGATTACATATAAAATAGAATTGCCACATTCTTATCTGTGGTTTTGACCTGGCTTATCTATTGGCAGTATGCAGGCACTTCCTGGTTAAGTTGAAATTAAGGCCAAGTTGAAATAAATATAGAGTATTGGTTTGAACTTCATCTTTTACTCTGGATTCAAGAAATCTGCTTACCTAAGCACTGTAGAGACCAAGGCTTCGTGTTTCTCTGCATCTTTACTTCCCAAGTTAGCAGGATAAAGTAATATCCCAAACACAACTCAGGGAATTTGCTGTTCTCATTCCCACTAACTATAGTAAAGGGATCCTGAGTTTCTGCATTAGTCAGGTCATTTATTCTTTACTAGAAAATAATTGAAATCAACTGATACACATGTTGTCCATCACTTTGGAGTGTATCACATACACCTTCTGAACCATCTGGAGTCTCTTCTACCAACAATGAATCATAAGACAACATCTCCAGAAAGGAAAGAATGAGTAGGTATTCCAGTTTTTTTTTAAGTACCAAATAATTCCAATTTAAAGCTCCAAATAATTCCAATTAATAAAAAAGAGTCAATAGCTCTTCTTTATAGACCATGATCTTGCCATTTGATTATAGCCATTTGATCTCGTCTTTAAAGTACAAAATTATTATGTAGTTCAGTTCAGTAGCTCAGTCGTATCTGACTCTTTGCAACACCATGGACTGCAGCATGCCAGGCTTCCCTGTCTATCACCAACTCCCAGAGTTTACTCAAACTCATGTCCATTGAGCCGGTGATGCCATCCAACCATCTCATCCTCTGTTGGCCCCTTCTCCTTCCGCCTCCATTCTTTCCCAGCATCAGGGTCTTTTCAAATCAGTCAGTGTGTTGCATCAGGTGGCCAAACTATTGGAGTTTCAGCTTCAGCATCAGTCTTTCCAATGAATACTCAGGACTGATTTCCTTTAGGATGGACTGGTTGGATCTCCTTGCTGTCCAAGGGACTCTGAAAAATCTTCTCCAACACCACAGTTCAAAAGCATCAATTCTTCAGTGCTCAGCTTTCTTTATAGTCCAGTTCTCAGATCCATACATGACTACCGGAAAAACCATTGCTTTGACTAGACAGACCTTTGTTGGCAAAGTAATGTCTCTGCCTTTTAATATGCTGTCTAGGTTGGTCATAATGATCTTCCATTAGCCATTTGATCTTATCTTTAAAGTACAAAATTATTATGTAGTGATGTTGGCTAAATCTAGAACTTGATTTTAGGATTATTAACCATCTTTAACAAGTAGGACATGGTTACCTGTTCCCACAGTGTCCCCATAGGTCTAAATTCTTAATGGACATTAAAGATCCTCAGCTCCTTCTAAAAAGTCATTAGTGAGAGAAGTTGCAGAGAGCAAGAATTAAGATAACTTTGGGAAATATTCAAATCAGGCTCTGATAATGTAAAGTTATGTCATTGACGAATTGAGTTCATTATATTATGGCATGATGTTGTGCCAAGGAAATCTACTGAACAAGGTGAATGATGCCTCTCTAGTTAATACTGTAGATTACAATCTAAACTTTACAGCATGCATGTAGAGTACAAGCGACTCTCTTAGATTCTCATGAGGCAATGTACTGTCAAGAATTATCAGACAGGGATCACTTTGCATTCTTGTCACGCACTAAGTTCTGGCTGATCTTTGAGATTATGTTGTTTGAGAAAGAACAAAGGAAAGGGATCTTGTCACATTTTCATAATCACATTTAGACATCAGATTTTTAGAACTGTCAAATGAGATTATTTCTGGAATGGGGACAAGTTCTCATTATAGAACTATCGTGATAAACAGGGAAAAGAAGTTGCAAACTTTCAACTCAGACCACGAAGACTGAGTTTAAATAAAGCAACCATTGAACCCAGATCTTAAAATTAATTCCATAGCGTCAGGAAATTGGGATATAGACTAGTTAATGATTAAGACTCAAGATTGCCAGGAGAAATATCAATAACCTCAGATATGCAAACAGCACCACCCTTATGACAGAAAGCAAAGAAGAACTAAACAGCCTCTTGATGAAAGTGAAAGAGAAGAGTGAAAATGGTGGCTTAAAAGTCAATATTCCGAAAACTAAGATCGTGGCATCCAGTCCCCTCACTTCATGGCAAATAGATGGGGAAACAGTGGCAGACTTTATTTTTTTTTTTTTGGCTCCAAAATCACTGCAGATGATGACTGCAGCAGTGACATTAAAAGACACTTGCTCCTTGGAAGAAAAGTTATGACCAACCTAGACAGCATATTAAAAAGCAGACATGTTACTTTGCCAACAAAGATCTGTCTAGTCAAAGCAATGGTTTTTCCAGTGGTCATGTATGGATGTGAGAGTTGGACTATAAAGAAAGCTGAGTGCTGAAGAGTTGATGCTTTCGAACTCTGGTGTTGGAGAAGACTCTTGAGAGTCCCTTAGACAGCAAGGAGATCCAACCAGTCCATCCTAAAGGAAATCAGTTCTGAATATTCATTGCAAGGACTGATGTTGAAGCTGAAACTCCAATAGTTTGGCCACCTGATGTGAAGAACTGACTGATTTGAAAAGACCCTGATGCTGGGAAAGAATGAAGGCGGGAGGAGAAGGGGATGACAGAGGATGAGATGGTTGGATGGCATTACCGACTCAATGGACATGAGTTTGAGTAAACTCTGGGAGTTGGTGATGGACAGGGAGGCCTGGCGTGCTGCAGTCCATGGTGTTGCAAAGAGTCGGACACAACTGAGTGACTGAAGTCTTAGAAAAATGAACATAGTATGTTAACACATAGATATATGAAGTCTAGAAAAATGGTCCTGATGAACCCATCTGCAGGGCAGCAGTGGAGACACAGACGTAGAGAACAGACCTGTGGACACAGTGAGGCAGGAGAGGATGGTTACGAGAGGAGAAAGTAGCGTGGAAAGATGTATTACCGTGTGTAAAACAGATAGCCGGCGGGAATTTGCTGTGTGTTTCAGGGAGCTCAGACCAGTGCTCTGACACTCTAGAGGGGTAGGAGGTGGGAGGGAGTTTTAAGGAGGAGGGGACATATGAATACCTATGGCTGATTCATGTTGATGTATGGCAGAAATCAACACAATATTGAAAAGTAGTTATCCTCCAGTTAAAAATAAATAAACAAATTAAAAATAAATCTCCGGCTTCTGCTCTGTTACTGATTTAATGTGAGCCTCGTGGTCACTTAGCCCTCTGACAGTCTTTTCTCTGAGGGAATGTTAACTTACAGTGGGTGTCAGAGGCTCCCATTACCTTTGATGAAGCAGTTTCTGATACGATAGATTGTTGACAGCAGGAGTATTTTTATTCTTCATTAATAATCATGGTGCTAGATTACAAAGAGAAAAGACACCGTGGAAAAAGATGGCTCTGTTTTGATGCAGTTCTGGGGGATGGCAGTTGCAGCAAAGAAGCCAGAAAACTAGAATTTGCATTGCTTAATACTCATCATGAACATCTTTACAAATCATGATTTTCAATGAGAATGAAATGCCTTGTCAAAATATAGGTTTTTAAGGGACTTCCCCGGTGGTCTGGTGGATAAGAATCTACCTTCTAATGCAGGGGACATAGGTTTGATTCCCTGGTTGAGGAATTTCAATCCCACATGCTGTGGGGCAATTAGAGAAGCCTACACACCACAACCAAGGCCTAGTGCAACCAAAAAGAAAAACATGTTTTTGAACAAATCTGTTCCTTTCAATTTCTTCAAGATCTTATATTTTCAGCCTGTCAGGATTTTGGCTCTGTGGTCATATGACAGGTCTGCTCAGAGAACCTTCCTTCACTCTTTGGGATAATGGGATATTCCTGTGGTCTATCTAGCCTCTGTGGTACTATTCAACACACAAAGCCAACATCATTTAGAGAGTGGTCCGAGGAAGGGGGTAAAAATACACAGTTTTTGTGTTTCTGGTATCTGTGTATGAGTTGGGCCAATGCAGGTAGGATTTTCCATAGAAACAGTGCATGTGGCCAGGACCTCCGGCCGCCTGCCAGAACCGGGAGGTTCTGTGTCAGTATCAGGGACCAAAGAAGAAGAAAAGCATGGACTGGAGGGACTCAAGGTTAGAAGCGAAGGGTCGACATACAAGATGCACGACGGACAGCAAGAGTGATGGAAGCAGGCAATGGAGAGAAAGTGACGAGAACCCGGTCAAGGGCACTTCCCTGGTGGTGCGGTGGTTAAGATTTTGCCTTCCAATACAAGGGGTGCGGGTTTGATCTCTGGTCAGGAAGCTGAGATCCCACCTGCCACAAAGCCGAAAAACCAAACCATAAAACAGGCAATATTGTAATAAATTCAATAAAGATTTTTAAAATGGTCCACATCAAAAAATTTTTTTCTTTCTTTTTTTTTTTTTTAAGAGAACATGGTCAAGAACAGATCTGGGATCTAGGTTTGGAGAGGCTGAGACCAAACAGTTTGAGAAATCAAATTCTAGTTACGTGGCATGAATCAGGCTGTGCTTTACTTGGGAAATATTAAAGAGTATATGTCATTTATAGTTTTAGCTTGTTGAGTTTTAGCTTTGCTGTTATTGTTCAGTCGCTAAGTCGTGTCCGACTCTTTGGAACCCATGGACTGCAGCGTGCCAGGCTTCCCTGTCCTTCATGATCTCCCAGAGTTTGCTCAAAGTCATGTCCATTGAGTAGGTGATGCCATCCAACCATCTCATCCTCTATTGTCCCCTTCTCCTCTTCCCCTCAGTCTTTCCCAGCATCAGAGTCTTTTCCATCGAATTGACTCTGCATCAGGTGGCCAAAGTACTGGAGCGTCAGCTTCAGCATTAGTCCTTCCAAGGAAAGTTTTGCTTAAATAAGAAAAAAAAATTCTTATTCCTAAACAGTTTAAAAAGTGAAACCCTACTTGGCAGACAACTCACCCTTTCTCTAGCCACTAAAGACTGCTCACCCTTTCTCTACCCACTAAAGACCGCTCACCCTTTCTCTACCCACTAAAGATTAATTATATTTTGATATTTGGGCCACTCATTTCTTTCCTTTTCTTTTTTCTTTTTTTTCTGTTTTACCTAGAAGAGACATCCATAAATGATACATTAGTTTTTTCTAGTTTTGAATTCTGCATAAGTGAAATAGTACTCTTCTACATCTTATTCAATGTCATTTTAAATGACTGAAATGCACCCATGTTGATGTGTATAATTCTTGTTCATTCATTCTCACTGCTGGTATATGGTTTTCCTGTATGAATATGTCACAGTTTATTTAGTCATTCTCCTACTTAAGAACCTTTGGATTGTATCCAGGTTTTAGATACATGCAAACAATGTTATTATCCCCACTCCTGACAGGCTTCCTGTGCAGATGTGCTAGAGTTTCTCTAGGGTACAGATGTAGGAATAAGCTGGATAATACAGCTTGTGCATATCCAACTTTGCCAGGCAATGCCAAATTATTTTTAAGAGTGGTTATGTAAAAGTCAACACTCACAAGCTACCCCTGATCCTTATGGCCCCACATAATCAATGCCACCTCATAGCTCACGTTTATTTAGAGTCAATTAGTTTAAGAAAGCTTGCTATAAAGTAAACCATTTCCATTGCTCCTCAGTGTTGATGACTTATAACCATTTTGGATTTTTTTTTTTTTTTTTGCTTTTTCCACTCATGTTTCTGTTCCTATGTCTTGATTTCTCATGTGGAGATAATACTGTCTTACTCATAGAAAAGGAGGATTTAGCTTTTTCTTCTCTTTTGATCTTTATTAAGTACTTTCCAGTCCCTTTCGTCTCAATATAGTTACACTGTACTTTTCATCAAATCATCTTATGATAATTTGTATGAGTTGCTCTTTCTGTTTAGTTGCCAGCAGTCACGTCCAACTCTTTTGTGACCCCAAGGACTGTAGCTCGCCTGGCTCCTCTGTCCATGGGTTTTCCCAGGCAAGAATACTGGGGTGGGTAGCCGTTCCCTTCTCCAGGGTCTCTACCTGACCCAGGGATCAACCCAATGTCTCCTGCTTGGCAGATGAATTCTTTACCATTGAGCCACCTGGGAAGCCCACAATTGATATGAGTCTATAAAAACTATTTGCAGAAGTCCAAGTTATTACAACATGAGGACTTTTATTATTCATTATCATGTTTTCCCTGGAGAGTAATGGCTAGATTATTGTGTCATTCTCTTAGTTTTCTACATGGTTTATCAGCTCTCCATGACCTCCAGCAAATCTTTTCCAGGTATGAAAATTTTCTTTTCATATATTCAAGTATATTAGGTATTGAATGTTCAGCAAATGTTACCAACTTGAAGAAATCTTTCCTCTAGCCTTATCTGCTTTTAAATGATCTCTCTCTGGACTACATTGGATTCTTTTTTTTTTTTGATGTGGACGATTTTAAAAGTCTTCATTGAATTTGATACAATATTGCTTCTCTTTTCTATGGTTTGGTTTCTTGGCCATGAGGCATGTAGGATCTTGGCTCCCCAACCAGGAATTTAGCCGGCACTCCCTGCGCTGAAGGCAGACTCTTAACCGCTGGATGGCCAAGGAAGTCCCTAGACCGTATGCTTGAGATCTCCTATGACCCTAAATTGAATTTTGTCACTGACTGTTTTTTTAAGATCTTCTTATTGTCTTTCTTCATTGTCACCATATGTGAGCATTTTATTTTTATTTATCCCGTTAGGGATCCATTGACTTTCTTGAGTATGAGGATTGGTATTATTTATTAATTTAATAAATTTTGAGCTGTTATTTTTGCAATGTTACCACTCCAATATTTTAGGTGTTGCCTGTTAGATTAGAGCTATATTAGGCCAGTGCTGCTCAAATTTAGCTTACAAAAAAGTTCATCTGAATGACTTGCAGAACAATTCCTGACACATGGTGAGTGCACTGTGTTTTGAGAATGTGCAGGAAAGGATGCTGTTAGTCTGTGGGCCATACTTGGAATCAGCTCTGGTAGAATCTCTTTCTCTTTTCCCATGCCTCTTAACCACTTGATCATATATGCCACATTTTTTCTCTCAGTGCTACTTTGCTTGTCATTTCTGGATATGCATGTGACAGTTTTACAGAGTTTTTCCTCCAACTATGTCACATTTTTTATTTTGAGTTTTATTCATTTGTTTTAAACTTGAATATTTTTAAGCCCCATAAATTCCATTTGTTACTATTTCAGTATTTGCTGATCAATTTTAATAGACTCGTTTTATTTGAGTAGATTGGGACTATTTTACATCCTGTACCTGTTAATTTACATGGCATCCCTCTTGAAAATCTGATAGTTCTTTTTATTGTTTCTACAGATTCATTTATAAGACTTGTTTGCTCATGTGCTTAGAAATACTTTTTTATCATGAATGTGTGTTTCAAGCTTGGGATTTCATCGAAAGGGATTTTTTGTGACCTATGCTTAGAATAGGACTTTGCTGGTGACTCAAATGGTAAAGAATCTGTGTGTAATGCGGGAGACCTGGGTTCGATCCCTGGGTCGGGAAGATCCCCTGGAGAAGGAAATGGCAACGCACTCCAGTATTCTTGCTAGGAGAATTCCATGGACAGAGGAGCCTGGTGGGCCTCAGTCCATGGGGTTGCAAAGAGTCAGACCCGGCTATGCAACTAACACACACATGCTTAGAATATGTTTCTCTAGACAGGATTTGGAAATTGTCTCTGCTAGGTACTTTAAGACACTGATTATTTGATAAATGTTTTTTTCCTTGAGATTTTTCTCCTAGGGATCCTGGCCTCACTGTTTGGAAAATGAACTCTGGGTGAGAACCTCTCAAGAGACTTTTTTCTCCCCTTTTCCACTATGTGTCAGTTACAAGAAAAGCCAAGTTTTCTGTGGACACGCATTTTCCTAGTGCATCTTCTCTGAGATGTTGCCGTCTGTTGGTACCTTTTTCTATGCTGGGTCTCTGATGAACTCCTACGCAGATGTCAGGCTCTGTGCCTGTCCTGTGTTTGTATTTCACTACCCAAGGGATTGGCATGCTGTTGGAAAATGCCCTCTTCTAGCTCACTTACCCAGAAAACACCTTGAGGTTTCTGGCCTCTAATTTTTATCTTACTTTATTGCCAGCCTAGACATGCTTTTAAAGAGCTTTCCCCCCCGAACATGCTACTAAGCATCTTATTTATTCTGTGCTAGTAAGAATGTCTCTGCACATCTGTTCTGTCTTGTTTACAGAAAGACTATTTCCAACCTTTTTTTGTGGGGGAAGGGGGCAGATCTTGGTATACCTTTCCGTGCTGTGAGTGTCTAACTTAACATATGCCAGAAATTACAGACTGGTTGTATAATTTCAAGTAACTTGCATCACTCCTTTTCCCCTGGGTTTCTCAGATCACAAGGGAATTGAGCTAGAACAATTCTTTGTCTCTAAAATCCTGTGACTTGATGGTGATGAAAATGATGCACAAAATCTGCTTCCTAATGTCCTGGCACATTCAGCAGAAACTAGTGGCCACGTATAATATGCTTGCTTATGAAACTGATGTCTTCGATTGTTCTTTTTTCTAATAAGAAAAACAGAAATAAAATTAGAAACGTTTCTTCCAGGCTACTTCATCTAGTCATTTTTCTAAGAGTTCATTGGCTCATCAGTTGTTTCATATGGATCCTAAAAATGTTCAAACTACCATGCTTTCCATAATTAAGTTTTTCGTATTCATCTGGTTTTAGCCAATTATCACATGGACATCAGCCAAAAATATATTGTCATCTTCTTTTATTGAGATGAAAGTCTCCTGGTTACGTACCAAGCATTCAGATGCGTTGCTTTCTCAGTTGGTGATATTGGGTGAGTGCCCACTTCCTTAGGGTATTTAATTGGTATCTAAGGAGTCATACATAGAAATAATGGACTTTACAACTCTTTAACTCCTTGTGTATTCCAGCTCCTCTATTGAAAAAGACATTGATCATTTCTGCACTTATTCAGGAAAATAAGCCTTGTGGTCATCATTTTAATAGTGACTACTTCATAGTAAACACAGCTAGACATCATGGATCCCCAGAGATCGATTTTATTCCTTTTAAGAAGTTTCTGATTTTGTTGAGGAGACAGAATTTATGAAAAGGTAATTATTAATAATAGATAGGCAGTTTGGGATGGACATGTACACTCTGCTATATTTAAAGTGGATAACCATCACAGACCTACTGTATAGAACAGGGAACTCTGCTCAATGTCATGTGGCAGAGTGAATGGGAGGTGTGTTTGGGGGAGAATGAATACATGAATATGTATGGCTGAGGCTCTTCACTGCTCACCTGAAAGTTTCACAACATTGTTGACTGATTGTACATCCCATAAAAAAGAAAGTTTTAAAAATTTTTTTGTGAAAGAAGATAGAAGATACTAAACCCCAGTTTGGGATATAGGACAGAAAGTGCTCTAGCAATGTTGAAGAGGAAGGTAAAATAGTCTGATGCAGATAAATAAGCCATTATGAGGGAAAATTGTCCCTCTTGATAGTATCATATAAATAAGAAAAGAAAAGGTGCCAACAGTCAGATTATAATAAACAGCTACAACGTGCAGTCTTTTGCCTAGAATTCACAGATTTCTCTAGGTGTAACTTTATATTCTCGGAGAAGGCAATGGCACCCCACTCCAGTACTCTTGCCTGGAAAATCCCATGGACGGAGGAGCTTGGTAGGCTGCAGTCCATGGGGTCGCTAAGAGTCGGACACAACTGAGCGACTTCACTTTCACTTTTCACTTTCATGCCTTGGAGAAGGAAATGGCAACCCACTCCAGTGTTCTTGCCTGGAGAATCCCAGGGATGGGGGAGCCTGGTGGGCTGCCGTATGGGGTCGCACAGAGTCAGACACGACTGAAGTGACTTAGCAGCGACTTTATATTCTAAATTGGAATAGTTAAAGATGGACCCAACTTTAGTTATGTATTTATATAAAATGCTCCCAACTTGAGTCGTATGTTTATATAAAATGCTATGTGAATTTGTGTGGGAATAATACTCATCTTGGGTACTATTGATATTAACCCGTGCAGCATTCAGCAGAAGGAACAGTTACTGTTTTAAGTTACATTAAGGAGACCCATGCATCAGCCTCCCCACTGGGTCACCTCCTTATTTCCTTGGGAGAGCCAGGATCTGTCTCATAGTCACTCCTGAGCCGTCTGCCTCTCAGCTGATATTGGGGTGCTGTGAACTCCTGCTCCCCACTCCCTTCTGATTCCTTGCTTGGCCCCTGCCCTCCTGAACTTGTCACACTACAGTCAACTTCAGGGCGGAGGATATGGGTTTAGCAGGACACACCTGATTTCACTGTCTCCAACCTTTACTCCTCCCAGTATCAGCAGACGAAGCTATAAGGCATGTCAAGGTTTACTGAGACATTGAAAGTTAATGCAAAGGGAATTCTAGCCTAGAAAGCTAAAAATTGAATACACTAGATGAAATAGGGTATTCCTCATCTTTTAAGGGAAAAAGCATGGAGTTAAACACATCACGGGGTTTCCCTTCTGGGATATACCCCACTTCCTCTTTCCTTGTTTTCCTTCCTTCCTCTCCATCAGTTCAGTTCAGCCGCTCAGTCTTGTCCAATTCTGTAACCTCATGGACTGCAGCACGCCAGGCTTCCCTGTCCATCATAAACTCCCAGAGCTTGCTCAAACTCACATCCATCAAATCAGTGATGCCATCCAACCATCTAATCCACAGTCATCCCCTTCTCCTCCTGCCCTCGATCTTTCCCAGCATCAGGGTCTTTTCTAAAGAGTCAGTACTTCACATCAGGTGGCCAAAGTATTGAAACGTCAGCTTCAGCATCAGTCCTTCCAGTGAATATTCAGGCTGATTTCCTTTAGGATAGACTGGTTGGATGTCCTTGCAGTCCAAGGGACTCTCAAGAGTCTTTTCCAACACCACAGTTTATTTATTTATTTTTTTTTCTTCAAAAAGTCAATTTTATTTATTTATTTTTTGGGGGGTTTCTTTTTTTTTTTCCATCTATTTTATTTTATTTTTATTTTATTTTTTTTTATTAGTTGGAGGCTAATTACTTCACAACATTTCAGTGGGTTTTGTCATACATTGATATGAATCAGCCATGGATTTACACGTATTCCCCATCCCGATCCCCCCTCCCACCTCCCTCTCCACCCGATTCCTCTGGGTCCTCCCAGTGCACCAGACCCGAGCACTTGTCTCATGCATCCCACCTGGGCTGGTGATCTGTTTCACCATAGAGAGTATACATGCTGTTCTTTTGAAATATCCCACCCTCACATTCTCCCACAGGGTTCAAAACTCTGTTCTGTATTTCTGTGTCTCTTTTTCTGTTTTGCATATAGGGTTATCATTACCATCTTTCTAAATTCCATATACATGTGTTAGTATGCTGTAATGTTCTTTATCTTTCTGGCTTACTTCACTCTGTATAAGGGGCTCCAGCTTCATCCATCTCATTAGGACTGGTTCAAATGAATTCTTTTTAATGGCTGAGTAATATTCCATGGTGTATATGTACCACAGCTTCTTTATCCATTCATCTGCTGATGGGCATCTAGGTTGCTTCCATGACCTGGCTATTATAAACAGTGCGGCGATGAACATTGGGGTGCACGTGTCTCTTTCAGATCTGGTTTCCTCAGTGTGTATGCCCAGAAGTGGGATTGCTGGGTCATATGGCAGTTCTATTTCCAGTTTTTTAAGAAATCTCCACACTGTTTTCCATAGCGGCTGTACTAGTTTGCATTCCCACCAACAGTGTAAGAGGGTTCCCTTTTCTCCACACCCTCTCCAGCATTTATTGCTTGTAGACTTTTGGATAGCAGCCATCCTGACTGGCGTGTAATGGTACCTCATTGTGGTTTTGATTTGCATTTCTCTAATAATGAGTGATGTGGAGCATCTTTTCATGTGTTTGTTAGCCATCTGTATGTCTTCTTTGGAGAAATGTCTGTTTAGTTCTTTGGCCCATTTATTGATTGGGTCATTTATTTTTCTGGAATTGAGCTGCAGGAGTTGCTTGTATATTTTTGAGATTAATCCTTTGTCTGTTTCTTCATTTGCTATTATTTTCTCCCAATCTGAGGGCTGTCTTTTCACCTTACTTATAGTTTCCTTTGTAGTGCAAAAGCTTTTAAGTTTCTTTAGGTCCCATTTGTTTAGTTTTGCTTTTATTTCCAATATTCTGGGAGGTGGGTCATAGAGGATCTTGCTTTGATTTATGTCGGAGAGTGTTTTGCCTATGTTCTCCTCTAGGAGTTTTATAGTTTCTGGTCTTACATTTAGATCTTTAATCCATTTTGAGTTTATTTTTGTGTATGGTGTGAGAAAGTGTTCTAGTTTCATTCTTTTACAAGTGGTTGACCAGTTTTCCCAGCACCACTTGTTAAAGAGGTTGTCTTTTTTCCATTGTATATCCTTGCCTCCTTTGTCAAAGATAAGGTGTCCATAGGTTCGTGGATTTATCTCTGGGCTTTCTATTCTGTTCCATTGATCTATATTTCTGTCTTTGTGCCAGTACCATACTGTCTTGATGACTGTGGCTTTGTAGTAGAGTCTGAAGTCAGGCAGGTTGATTCCTCCAGTTCCATTCTTCTTTCTCAAGATTACTTTGGCTATTCGAGGTTTTTTGTATTTCCATACAAATTGTGAAATTCTTTGGTCTAGTTCTGTGAAAAATACCGTTGGTAGCTTGATAGGGATTGCATTGAATCTATAGACTGCTTTGGGTAGAATAGCCATTTTGACAATATTAATTCTTCCAATCCATGAACACGGTATGTTTCTCCATCTGTTTGTGTCCTCTTTGATTTCTTTCATCAGTGTTTTATAGTTTTCTATGTATAGGTCTTTTGTTTCTTTAGGTAGATATACTCCTAAGTATTTTATTCTTTTTGTTGCAATGGTGAATGGTATTGTTTCCTTAATTTCTCTTTCTGTTTTTTCATTGTTAGTATATAGGAATGCTTCTGTGTGTTAATTTTATATCCTGCAACTTTACTATATTCATTGATTAGCTCTAGTAATTTTCTGGTAGAGTCTTTAGGGTTTTCTATGTAGAGGATCATGTCATCTGCAAACAGTGAGAGTTTCACTTCTTCTTTTCCTATCTGGATTCCTTTTACTTCTTTTTCTGCTCTGATTGCTGTGGCCAAAACTTCCAACACTATGTTGAATAGTAGTGGTGAGAGTGGACACCCTTGTCTTGTTCCTGATTTCAGGGGAAATGCTTTCAATTTTTCACCATTGAGGGTGATGCTTGCTGTGGGTTTGTCATATATAGCTTTTATTATGTTGAGGTATGTTCCTTCTATTCCTGCTTTTTGGAGAGTTTTAATCATAAATGAGTGTTGAATTTTGTCAAAGGCTTTCTCTGCATCTATTGAGATAATCATATGGTTTTTATCTTTCAATTTGTTAATGTGGTGTATTACATTGATTGATTTGCAGATATTAAAGAATCCTTGCATTCCTGGGATAAAGCCCACTTGGTCATGGTGTATGATTTTTTTAATATGTTGTTGGATTCTGTTTGCTAGAATTTTGTTAAGGATTTTTGCATCTATGTTCATCAGTGATATTGGCCTGTAGTTTTCTTTTTTTGTGGCATCTTTGTCTGGTTTTGGAATTAGGGTGATGGTGGCCTCATAGAATGAGTTTGGAAGCTTACCTTCTTCTGCAATTTTCTGGAAGAGTTTGAGTAAGATAGGTGTTAGCTCTTCTCTAAATTTTTGGTAGAATTCAGCTGTGAAGCCATCTGGTCCTGGGCTTTTGTTTGCTGGAAGATTTTTGATGACAGTTTCGATTTCCTTGCTTGTGATGGGTCTGTTAAGATCTTCTATTTCTTCCTGGTTCAGTTTTGGAAAGTTATACTTTTCTAAGAATTTGTCCATTTCATCCAAGTTGTCCATTTTATTGGCATAGAGCTGCTGGTAGTAGTCTCTTATGATCCTTTGTATTTCAGTGTTGTCTGTTGTGATCTCTCCATTTTCATTTCTAATTTTGTTAATTTGGTTCTTCTCTCTTTGTTTCTTAATGAGTCTTGCTAATGGTTTGTCAATTTTGTTTATTTTTTCAAAAAACCAGCTTTTAGCTTTGTTGATTTTTGCTATGGTCTCTTTAGTTTCTTTTGCATTTATTTCTGCCCTGATTTTTAAGATTTCTTTCCTTCTGCTAACCCTGGGGTTCTTCATTTCTTCCTTCTCTAATTGCTTTAGGTGTAGAGTCAGGTTATTTATTTGGTTTTTATCTTGTTTCTTGATGTAAGCCTGTAATGCTATGAACCTTCCGCTTAGGCACTGCTTTTACAGTGTCCCATAGGTTTTGGGTTGTTGTGTTTTCATTTTCATTCATTTCTATACATATTTTGATTTCTTTTTTGATTTCTTCTATGATTTGTTGGTTATTCAGAAGCGTGTTATTTAGCCTCCATATGTTTGAAGTTTTAACAATTTTTTTCCTGTAATTGAGATCTAATCTTACTGCACTGTGGTCAGAAAAGATGACTGGAATGATTTCAACTTTTTTGAATTTTCCAAGACCAGATTTATGGCCCAGGATGTGATCTATTCTGGAGAAGGTTCCGTGTGCACTTGAGAAAAAGGTGAAGTTGATTGTTTTGGGGTGAAATGTCCTATAGATATCAATTAGGTCTAGCTGGTCCATTGTGTCATTTAAGGTTGTGTTTCCTTGTTAATTTTCTGTTTAGTTGATCTATCCATAGTTGTGAGTGGGGTATTAAAGTCTCCCACTATTATTGTGTTACTATTAATTTCCTCTTTCATACTCGTTAGTGTTTGCCATACATATTGCAGTGCTCCTATGTTGGGTGCATATATATTTATAATTGTTATATCTTCTTCTTCGGTTGATCCTTTGATCATTATGTAGTGTCCTTCTTTGTCTCTTTTCACATCCTTTATTTGAAAGTCTATTTTATCTGATATGAGTATTGCGACTCCTGCTTTCTTTTGGTCTCCGTTTGCGTGAATTATTTTTTTCCAGCCCTTCACTTTTAGTCTGTATGTGTCTCTTGCTTTGAGGTGGGTCTCTTGTAGACAGCATATATAGGGGTCTTGTTTTTGTATCCATTCAGCCAATCTTTGTCTTTTGGTTGGGGCATTCAACCCATTTACATTTAGGGTAATTATTGATAGGTGTGGTCCCATTGCCATTTACTTTGTTGTTTTGGGTTCACGTTTATACAACCTTTCTGCATTTCCTGTCTAGAGAAGATCCTTTAGCATTTGTTGAAGAGCTGGTTTGGTGGTGCTGAATTCTCTCAGCTTTTGCTTATCTGTAAAGCTTTTGAATTCTCCTTCATATCTGAATGAGATCCTTGCTGGATACAGTAATCTAGGTTGTAGGTTATTCTCTTTCATTACTTTCAGTACGTCCTGCCATTCCCTTCTGGCCTGGAGGGTTTCTATTGATAGATCAGCTGTTATCCTTATGGGAATCCCTTTGTGTGTTATTTGTTGTTTTTCCCTTGCTGCTTTTAATATTTGTTCTTTGTGTTTGATCTTTGTTAATTTGATTAATATGTGTCTTGGGGTGTTTCGCCTTGGGTTTATCCTGTTTGGGACTCTCTGGGTTTCTTGGACTTGGGTGGCTATTTCCTTCCCCATTTTAGGGAAGTTTTCAGCTATTATCTCCTTGAGTATTTTCTCATGGCCTTTCTTTTTGTCTTCTTCTTCTGGAACTCCTATGATTCGAATGTTGGGGCGTTTCACAGTGTCCCAGAGGTCCCTGAGGTTGTCCTCATTTCTTTTGATCCTTTTTTCTTTTTTCCTCTCTGCTTCATTTATTTCCACCATTTTATCTTCTACCTCACTTATCCTATCTTCTGCCTCCGTTATTCTACTCTTGGTTCCCTCCAAAGTGTTTTTGATCTCATTCATTGCATTATTCATTTGTAATTGACTCTTTTTTATTTCTTCTAGGTCTTTATTAAACATTTCTTGTATCTTTTCAATCTTTGTTTCCAGGCTATTTATCTGTAACTCCATTTTGTTTTCAAGATTTTGGATCATTTTTATTATCATTATTCTAAATTTTCAGGTAGATTCCCTATCTCCTCCTCTTTTGTTTGACTTGGTGGGCATTTTTCATGTTCCTTTACCTGTTGGGTATTTCTTTGCCTTTTCATCTTGTTTAGATTGCTGTATCTGGAGTGGGCTTTCTGTATTCTGGAGGTCTGTGGTTCCTTTTTATTGTGGAGGATTAACCCAGTGGGTGGGGTTAGACGATTGGCTTGTCAAGGTTTCCTGGTTAGGGAAGCTTGCGTCAGTGTTCTGGTGCGTGGAACTTGATTTCTTCTCTTTGGAGAGCAATGGAGTGCCCAGTAATGAGTTTTGAGATGGGTCTATGTGTTAGGTGTGACCTTGGGCAGCCTGTATGTTGATGTTCAGGGCTATGTTCCTGCGTTGCTGGAGAATTTGTGTGGTATGTCTTGCTCTAAAACTTATTGGCTCTTGGGTGGTGGTTGGTTTCAGTGTAGGTATGAAGGCTTTTGGACAGTCACTTATTACTTAAAGTTCCATGTAGTCAGGAGTTTTCTGGTGTTCTCAGGTTTTGGGCTTAAGTCTCCTGCCTCTGGATTTCAGTTTTATTCTTCCTGTAGTCTCAGGACTTCTCCAACTATACAGCCCTGATAAGAAAACTTCTAGGTTAATGGCTAAAAGATTCTCCCCCGTTAGGGACACCCAGAGAGGTTCACAGAGTTACATGAAGAAGAGGAGAGGGAGGAGGGAGATAGAGATGAGCAGGAGGAGAAAAAGGGGGACTCAAGAGGAGAGAGACAGATCTACGCAGTTGTCTGTTCCCAGAGTGTTCTCCGTAGCCCAGTCACCTACAAAGATTCACAGAATTGGATTGGGAAGAGAAGGGGAAAGGAGGAAATAGAGGTGTTCTGAGGTAGAAAAAGGAGAGTCAAGATTGGGAGGGAATAATCTTCAGTTTAAAAATAGGGCTTCTCTTCTTTTTTTTTTTTGTAAGGTTATAGTGTATTGAAAATGAAAATTAAGGAGTAGTAGAGGAGTACTAGAGGACTTTAAAAGAAATAAGAGAAAAAGAAAAATAGAAAATAGAAGAGAAAAAGGAAAGAAAAATAAAGAAGAAGAAAAAAAAAAAAGATAGCGAAAGAAAAAAAAATTTTTTTTCCCTAATTAAAAAAATCGTAAAAATCTATGGAAATGAAAGTTAAGGAGTAATGGGGGAGTAATAGGGGATTTTAAAGGAAAATAGAAAAACTAAAAAAGAAAAAAGAAGAAAAGAAAAAAAAAAGGGAAAAAAGTAAAATTATATCTAGGAGTTTCTCTGGAGCTGTTGCGGTCAGTGTGGGTTCAGCTCAGTTTCAGATAGCTCCTCGTTCCAGCTTACACTTCTCGATATCTACAGGCCCCTTCCGGTGTAGTCGGTGTTTTCTACAGGGATTTTAATCTGTTGCACCAGTCCCTTCTGAAGCGGTTCCCTTTGTTTATTTGGCTTCTGTTTGCCGGTCCCTTCAGAGCCTCAGTTCCTCCCTGACACAGGCGGGCGGAGGTGGACTCTTATTCAGGTAGCTAGTTCCGTCGCTCTGCGGAGAGGGGCTTGCGCCGCGGGGATGGGCTGGGGCTGCCGGGAGGGGCTGACGCTGCTTTCTCCGTCTGCGCTGCTCAGGCTCCCGGCTGCTCTATATGGAGCGCACCCCGCGCTGCGCGAGGTTCCAGCCTTCGGGTGTTCCACAAAAGCGCGGAAGGAAAAGCTGCGCCTGCTCTCTGTGCCCTCGCCGTCAGAGCGGTCCAGGCAGCCAGGGGCTCGGTGGGCGCACTCTCCCCAGGTGTGGCGCGCCCCCTCCCTTCCGCGGACCCAGTCTCAGTTTCCGCTGCGCCAGTCGGGTGCGCGCGCCTTCTGCCCTCCGCGTCCCCAGCCCCAGTCCCCGCCCGCGCCGGTCGGGTGCCTGCGCCCTGTGTCTCGCCGCGACCTTCCCCTCCCCCCTGCCTCCTGCCTCCGGCGGGGCTGGGCCGGTCCGCAGCCTGCGAGCTCCTCTCTGGACCCTCTCGGTCTCTTTGTTCTGCGAACGGCCGGCACTGTGTTCGGGCCGGTTAATTTACTCTCTCTCCTTTGGTCTCCCACAGTTCAAGTTGGCAACTCACAGAAGCTCCCTCCGATTGTCCTCAGGGCACTCAGGCCGGGACCCTACCCCAAGCAATGCCGCCTAAGACTCCCTTCCCGGGACGGATCTCCGTCCTTAGCTCTTTTGTCTCACTTTTTATCTTTTATATTTTGTCCTACCTCCTTTCGAAGACAATGGGCTGCTTTTCTGGGCGCCTGATGACCTCAGCTAGCGATCAGAAGTTGTTTTGCGAAGTTTGCTCTGCGTTCAGTTATTCTGTTGATGAATCTGTGGGAGAGAAAGTGGTCTCCCCGTCCTACTCCTCCGCCATCTTGGCTCCTCCTTTCCAACACCACAGTTTAAAAGCATCAATTCTTCATCAGTCAGCTTTCTTTAATGTTCAACTCTCACATCCATACATGACTACTGGAAAAACCATGGCTTTGACTAGATGGACCTTTGTCAGCAGGGTAATGTCTCTGCTTTTTAATATCCTGTCTAGGTTGGTCATAACATTTCTTCCAAGGAACAAGCATCTTTTAATTTCATGGCTGCAGTGATTTTGGAGCCCAAGAAAATAAAATCTGTCACTGTTTCCATTATTTCACCATCTATTTGTCATTAAGTGATGGGGATGCCATGATCTTAGTTTTCTGAATGTTGAGTTTTAAGACAACTTTTTCACTCTCCTCTTTCACTTTCATCAAGAGGCTCTTCAGTTCCTCTTCACTTTCTGCCAAGAGGATGGTGTCATCTGCATATCTGAGGTTATTGCTATTTCTCCCAGCAATCTTGCTTCCAGCTTGTGCTTCATCCAGCCTGGCATTCTGCATGATGTTCTCTGCATAGAAGTTAAATAAGCAGGGTGACAATATACAGCCTTGATGTACTCCTTTCCCAATGTGGAACCAGTCAATTGTTCCATGTCTGGTTCTAACTGTTGCTTATTGAACTGCATACAGATTTCTGGGGAGGCAGGTGAGGTGGTCTGGTATTCCCATCTCTTTAAGAATTTTCCACAGTTTGTTGTGATCTACCCAGTCAGCAAAGGCTTTGGTGTAATCAACAAAGCAGAAGTAGATGTGTTTCTGGAACTGTCTTCTTTTCCTATGATCCAGAAGATGTTGGCAATTTGATCTCTGTTTTCCTCTTTTCTGAATCCAGCTTGAACATCTGGAAGTTCTCAGTTCACGTACTGTTGGAACCTCGCTTGGAGAATTTTGAGCATTACTTTGCTAGCAAGTGAGATGAGTGCAATTGTGCCATAGCTTGAACATTCTTTGGCATTGCCTTTCTTTGAGATTATCAAGTCAGACCATAGAGAGACTCAACTTCTTGAACTTCCATAATGCAAATGTTAACCATCTTTGGGGATCTCCATCTTCGAAGCTCTCCAGAGTTTCACCACTGTAAGCTTGAGTCTTAGTCAGAATCTGCTTCCTTCCCTTTGCTGTGCAGTCCCAGCGGCACTAGTACCAGGAACAACACAGTCCCTGAGGTCTGAGCTCTTCACTCTGGACTCCACACTGGGACGCTGCACAGCTCAGAATGGAATTTGGTGTCAAAGTTTGTCAATTTTTATGAAGAGTAAAGTGTGCATATACCTCCTCATTTTTCCTAGCTTCTAGCAGTTTTTTTTTTTTTTAAATAATAAAACAAACAGCCAGATACACAAAGACACAAAATGCTCGTCCCATTCTTCTTAGGTAGATTAGTCTAGAACCATGTTCAGCACTGTATCATGATGCCGTATGTAATTTTTATTGAGGTATAGTTGATTTACAATGCTGTGTGAGTTTCCGGTCTACAGCAAAGTGATTACATATATTGGAGAAGGCCATGGCAACCCACTCCAGTATTCTTGCCTGTAGCATCCCATGGACCGAGGAGCCTGGCAGGCCACAGTCCATGGAGTTATGAGTTGTACGCGACGGAGCGAAGTATAGTGGATTTACAATGCTGAGTTGGTTTCAGATTACAGCGAGGTGGTGTGCTGATGTTGAGTCACGAAGGTGCGTCCAACTCTTTGTGACCTCCTAGACCCCAGCCTGCCAGGCTCCTCTGTCCTCCACTGTCCCCCCAGAGTTTTCCCAAATTCATGTCCATTGAGTCAGTGATGCTATCGAACCATCTCATCCACTGCCGCCACCTTCTCTTGCCTTCAATCTTTCCCAGCATCAGGATCTTTTCCAAAGAGTCAACGCTACACACACACACATGTATACACACACATATATAATTCTTTTTATATTCTTTTCCATTATATGTTACTAGAAAATATTGAGTTTAGTTCCCCATGTTATACATACATATATATTTTTTTCTTTTTTTTTCCTGATTCTTTTCCATTATAGTTTACTACAAAATATTGAGTTTAGTTCCTCATGTTATACATACGTATGCATTTTTTTCTTTTTTTTCCTGATTCTTTTCCATTATAGTTTACTACAATATATTGAATCTAGTGCCCTGTGCTGTAAAGTAGGATCTTGTTGTTTTTTATTTTCTGTGTGGCAGTGTGCATCTGTTGGGCTTCCCAGGGGGCTCAAACACTAAAGAATCCACCTACATTGCAGGATACTCAGGTTTGATCCCTGGATTGGGACGAACCCCTCGAAGGGAATGGCTACCCACTCCTGTATCATTGCCTGGAGAATTCCATGGACAGAGTTGTCTGGTAGGCTACAGTCCATGGGGTTGCAAAGAGTCAGAAATGATGAGTGACTAACACACCCACACACATACCCCCGCCCCACACACACACTGTGTATCTGTTCATCCCATTCTCCCAGTTTATTCCTACTCTTCTCTTCCCTTTTGGTAACTGTAAGACATGCTTTTTATGTCTATGTTTACTTCTGTTTGTAAGTTCATTTGTACTGTTGTTAGATTCCATATATAAGTGATACCATTATAATATTTGCCTTTCTCTGTCTGGCTTACTTCACTTAGTATGAGCATCTCTAGGGTCATCCATTTCCATGTTGTTGCAAATGGCATTATTTCATTCTCTTTTATGATTGAATAATATTCCATTGTGAGTGTATGTATACCACAGATGATACCATACTTAAAAAAATAATAATAGAATCAGTTGCTCTTTCATGCCCATTCTCTGTCTACACAGAGATCTGGCTGAAAGTTTGAAATTCCTGGGAATTTTGTGTTGATTCTGTGCACCTTAGGTCAGATTAGATTTGCAGGTACAGTAGGTACTTAAACTAATCTCCATATGCAATGAATGGCCATATAAAGGTTTATAGTCCTTATCCAAGAAACCCAAAGGGCTAAGTAATTGTTATACACTGTAATTCTTGAATATTTCTAGAATTTTGCCTGTAATTGTGATTATTTTTTACAGTACTTTAAAATTAGCAGAACTTCTATAAATTTGACATCAAGAAAGGGGAAATTTTCATCTTTCAAGAATTATTAAATCAACCAGGCATTCTTTTATGACTTCATAAGTAAAATGGAAATTTAAATGATCTTGGAAAGCCAGGCATCAAGCCAAGAGAGGCTGGAAATAAAATGCTCTGTAATCTGTTACCCTCAAAGACATATGACTACATACATGCGACATAGGAAGATATCTCAACATTTTATGTGAGTTAGCAAATGTGTTTTGTTTTTTCCAATATCTTCCTAATCTTTAATAATCCCTGGTGGCTAAATGGTGAAGAATCTGCTTGCCAATGCAGGAGACATGGTTTTGATCCCTGGTCAGGAAGATCCCCTGGAGAAAGAAAAGGCAACCCACTCCAGTATTCTTGCCTAAGAAATCCATGGACAGAGAAGCCTGGCAGGCTACAGTTCATGCGGTCACAAAAAGTCAGACATGACTTTAGCAACTAAACAACAATAACAATCTTTAATAGAATTTGCATCTTCTAAAGTTGACTTGATTTTTTTTTTTTTTTTTTTTTTTATGTAGCTGAAGCATGACCTGGCCTTAATAGATTAAGGATTTTTTAGGGTTAAAATATTAACAACTTCATTTTGTCTGTCCAGGAAATTATTACTTTTAAAACTGTTTTAAATGATAATTAGAAGAATATTACATCCATCATATTACATCCATCTTTATAAAGGTAGTTTATAAGTGATGTCTGTTCATCATAGGCATGTCAGCATATATATAGCAATGTATAGAAAAATCAGTTTATTTGAGATTAAAATTAGGGTCTTTTTTTCCCCCAAAAATGTATTGCCTCATCATTGAAGCTAGGGAATATATCTTACTCTTTCTCATCCCGTTGAACATTGGATCACGTATAGGACACCCAGTAGATGCTCTGTAAACAGATATGTCAATGGTCTGAGAGTACTCAGATGTTACATGATGTTATAAAAAAGGAATATCTGATGCGATTAGATGGGGGGAAAATTAGGAAGTGACCTTTTGGAAATATTCATGAGCAAAATAGTTTTTAAGTGTCTGATTGCACAGAAAAATAGAAGTCAGCGTGATAGCCCATGTTGACAGCATGAACCAGGCTGAATCAACCATAGAATAAGTGGAGTGGCACGGTGGCCTTCTCTGAATGGCTGAAATTATGCAGTGCATTTTTATCACACTTTGTTGCTGTTTTTCTTCCTCGGGTCTTAGAAGCAGAAGTAGAAGCTGATTTATGAGTTGAGAGTCAGTGCCGAGTGTCAGATTTCTATAATGAGATTATATATTAAATCTAATGAAGGGAAAATATGCTTACCCAAACCAAATGACAACACCGTGATTAAACGACTCCAGTCCCGCGGTGGACTTGTTTAGACGATACAGCAGGTAAAGTGACCTCGCCTTCTCCTAGGTTTGTGATCAATGCTGTGAAATGAAGATGTATGTCCTTTATTATTCCGATGACATAACAATATCATAGAAGCACACAGGAACAAGATGGAAGTGGTAAAAACCAAGTGATGTGTTGTGGGTATTGGGAAGGTTTGGGTAGATTAATCACCTACGTTCTATTTGATGGCAACTGCTGACTTCTGCAAAATTGTTTGGTTATGAGCCTCTGTTTAATCCATGTACCTTTAATTCATGGAGTTCATGGTACATTTCTGTAAGCATGTGTGTGCTTGGATGCCTGCACACCCACATACATACCCATTCAGAGAAACTGGAGCTCATGCTTTATCTGGAAGGAGATGGTAATTACATGGGTATTGTCTTCACCGCAACTACAAGTTCAACAAGAATAGTTAGTGCTTCTGCATCGTACCTCCACATTACTGGAGCGATGGAAGAGGTTTGGGAAAGGTTTTAGTAGTAACTGGATTTTAATTTTTTTAATTTATTTTTTGGCCACACCATGTGTCATATGGACTCATTAGTTTCCTCACTAGGGATCGAACTTATACCCCCTGCATTGGAAGTGCAAAGTCTTAACCACCAGATGACCAGAAAAGTCCCCTAAGTGGACTTTTAAAGGGTCAATACTTGAAAACTTTAGTAAATCTAAGCTCTAATTACCCAACCACCACCACTTAAAAGAAAAAAAAATTATTCTTGAAAAAAAAATAAATGGAGTTAGACTAAAAGTCAGCCCTGTGGAAAGTAACTTTCATGAATGAAGGAAACCATTTACATGGAATGATTTAAATAAGATTTCATTTCCCAAAATGTCCATCCGTTTTCAGCTTACCTTCATCTTCTCATTCTTGCCTGTAATTTCACTATTAGAGAGTTATTTCTTAGATTAAACTTTTTGTTCTAATGAAAATGCAAATCTCCGAGGCTATGACATTTATGTACTTTCCGAATATTTAGTGTTCGATTTGGGATTAAGATATACATTCTACTCTATATGGGGAACTGTACTCAATATCTTATATTAATAATAATGTATAATGGAAAAGAATTCTATATACATTTTATACCACTGGCACCACGTGCTAGTGGTAAAGAACCCACCTGTCAATGCAGGAGATGTAAGAGACATGGGTTAGATTCCTGGGGCAGAAAAATCCCCTGGAGGAGGACGTGGCAGCCCACTCCAGTATTCTTGCCTGGAGAATCCCATGGACAGAGGAGCCTGGCCAGCTGCAGTCCGTGAGTTGCAAAGAGTTGGACACAACTGCAGAGACCTAGGGAGCATGAGTGTGTGCACACACATGCACGCACACACACATATTTTATATATATATAAAACTGAGTCACTTTGGTATACACCTGAAGCTAACCCAACATTGTAAATCAACTATACCTCAATAAAAATTTTAAAATAATTATTTTCAGAACCTATCTCTGTGGGCAGAACATGAGAGAAATGGATCAGTTAAAGAGCATAAAAAGAGAGAAAGGATGAAGCAATGTATCTAGAAGGAAAGGTTTTATCTATATTATACTTTTGCCTAGAGCCGACTGTGTGAAAGGAAGTTAGCCTGATGAATGTAGTTTTCTCTTGGAAGCTTCCTCCACCCACTTTCAGTTGCTCCACTGCAGTTTTCTTCTTTAATATTCATGCATTGGAGGTCTGTGATCTGTAACCGAGACATCATGGTATTTAGCATGGCCACATGCAGATATTTTTAAGAGCAACTCCATTAAAGATCGTTTTCTCCAGGAGCATTCTGTGCTCTCTGGTGGTGTTTATCACCCAGCGTTCAGCTTTGATCCCCGTAATGTATGCAGAGCCAAAGACACCCTTCATCACTCTGTGTCTGTTGGGAGTTGGTTTATGTTGTAAAACGGGGGGCATGGGAAAGAAGGAAGCAGAGTTGCATATATACAGTAATCGACTGAGATAAAATAACACCATGAGATTAGGCGATTAGAGAGGAGAGTGGGAGTAGATGGATTCTGTCTCTCCAGAGCTGTCTGTTTACAATAATTTCTGGCTAACAGCAACCTGCTGCCTACTGCCTGCCTCTGCTGGTTCTCACTTCTCTTATTCCATGAACTGAGTTTAGACCAAGCCACCATTCCCTTCCCCCACAAAATTTCAGGCCTAAGCTGTGTATTTTGGAGTTCCGATCACTTGGGAACAGCCCTTGGTAAGTAAGGATGACTTGTAAATCCTCTGCCATTCTTCTCAGGTTAAGTGTGGCAAGGCATGGCATTCTGCACATAGAGGTTGCCTCAGACAAGAAATGCTTGTGAGAATCATTGTTGTAGAGAAGAGCTGGTGTTTGAATGGTCCTGGCTTACTGGACCCCTTGCTCATTTCTAATGGTTGAAATACTGATACCTTCTTTGATGAGACTAGAGAAAACTCAGAATCTTGAATCTAAATTTTGGGTTAGGCTTGCCAGTTCTAATGTCTTCTTCTTTGCCTATGCTTTACTTTTAAATTTTTTTTTTTTAAATATTCTAGTGCAATTTTTTTATTGAATATAGTTAATTTACAATGTTCTACTAATTTCTACACCCAGAGACTATCATGCTAAGTAAAGTAAATAAAAGAGAAAGACAAATACCATGTGCCATCACTTATATGTGGAATCTAAAATATGACGCAAATGAACCTATCTATGAAACAGAAATAGAATCACACACATAAAGAAGAGACTGAAAAAAGGAAGAGACTGGTAGTTGCCAAGGGGGTGGGGGTGGGGGTAGGGGAGGGATGGAGTGAGAGCTTCGGGTTAGCAGTTGTGAGCTTTTATATATAGCTTATTTTTTTTTATTGAAGTATGGTTGATTTATAATGCTGGTTTCAGGTATATAGGAAAGTGACTCAGTTATGCATGCATATATATCTATTTTTTTAGATTCTTTTTCCTTACAGGTTATTACATAAAGGTTGAGCATAGTTCCTTGTGAAATACAGTAGGTTATTGTTGGTTATCTATTTCATATGGGGTAGTATCAATGGCACCCCACTCCAGTACTCTTGCCTGGAAAATCCCATGGATGGAGGAGCCTGGTAGGCTGCAGTCCATGGGGTCGCAAAGAGTTGGACACGACTGAGCGACTTCAATTTCACGTTTCACTTTCATGGAGAAGGAAATGGCAGCCCACTCCAGTATTCTTGCCTGGAGAATCCCAGGGATGGGAGCCTAGTGGGCTGCCGTCTATGGGGTCGCACAGAGTTGGGCATGACTGACGTGACTTAGCAGCAGCAGTGTGCATCTGTTAATCTCAAATACCTAACATTGCTGTCTAGTTTAATGTTTAATTTCTGTGTTTCTGGTTCAAAATCCCCAGGGAGGATTTGTGGCCAGGAAGGGAAGGCTTGGGAGTGGGCCCTGATTGGCTGAGTATAAAGGAAAGAAACCATCCAAAGAGAGGATCTCCTAGTGTGACACTTGTATCTGCAATGACTAGCTTTTCTTCCTGCCTTTATACTGCTTTTGACTGAATGCTCAGGACCCTTACCCCCACTTCTAGGTTGATCTTTGCATCAGGTTCTAGAAATAGTCCTCACAGACAGCCAATAGGCACATGAAAAGATACTCAACATCACTAATTATTAGAGAAATGCATATCAAAACTACAATGAAGTACCAGCTCACACTGGTCGGAATAACCACCATTAAAACATCTACAGATAATAAATGCTGGAGAAAGTGTGGTGAAAGGGAACCCTCCTACCCTCTTGGCGGACCTGTAATTTGATATACTCACTATGGAGAGCAGTATGGAGGTTTCTCAGAAATCTAAAAATAGAGCTATCATATGACCCAGCAATCCCACTCCTGGGCATATGCCCTCTATGTTCATAGTAGCACTATTCACCATAGCCAAGACATGAAAACAAGCTTAATGTCCATGGACAGATGAATGGACAAAGAATTTCTGGGCAGTGTGTGTGTGTATACATACATACACACACTCATACACAGTGGAACATAACTCAGCCATAAAAAAGAATGAAATAAGGCCATTTGCAGCAACATGGATGCAACTGGTGGTTGCTAAGGGGGACCAAGAAAGAGATTATCATCCTGAGTCAGAAAGAGAAAAACAAACGCAATATGACATCCTTTATTCGTGAAATTTAAAATATAACACAAATGAACCTATCTGTGAAACAGAAATAAAATGATGGACATGAAGGACAAACTGGGGGTTGCCAGGGGAGGCAGGGGGTGAGGGAGGGATGGAGTGGGCAGTTGGGGTTAGCAGCTGTGAGCTTTTGTATAGAGAGTGGATAAACAACAAGATCCCACACTGTAGAGCATGGGCAACTATATTCAATAGCCTGTGATAAACCATACTGGAAAAGGGAAAAAATAGAAGCAGATCTCTGCCCGGTTGGGGAAGTCTGAGGAGCCCTGGCCAGTCCACGAGACGCACGGCGCACTTTCTGCCCATCAGCGCAGAATGCAGCCTAACTCCGCATCCCCGTTCCTGTCTTACCACAGTGATTGCTGGCCTACAACCACCCTCAGTCCCAAGTTGGCATACAAATAATTTCATAAGCAAACGATCAAAGCAGTATCTGTATTTTGTTAATGATTTTCTCATTCTAGAAGGTTCTAGTGTGGGACTCCTGAGCGTCCCCCAGCAATGAAACCTGATGCTATCCTGCCCAAGGGGAGGGGCGTGCACTCATTTCCCAGCTCCAAGTACTTTCTTTCTGCTTTCCCACATTCCCTGGCTGGGGACCTAGCATTATTCTGCCAGCATTATCTTCTCCTAGGAAAAAGGACAGTGGGCTGCGGGACACGTTCTCTGCTGCCAGGCCTGAGGAGTCTCATAAACGTGTATCAATTCCAGCATTTCGTCTCTGTATGAACTGCCTAAGAGGCGTGCTTCCTTGTGTTGGATGCTTTTAGCTGAGCCAAAAAGGAACAAAACCCAAGCTTGGAGGGGGAAAAAAAACAACAACTTGCGCCCTGTAGCTTACACTGAGTTAAGTGAAATCTGGCTCTGTAATAAGATGTGTTCCAGCAGCCCCATCTGTGGTTAAGAGTTCCACACTAAAAAAAAAAAAAAGAGTTCCCATACTAGCCAGGTGGAGTGAAGGCAGGCCCTGCGCTTTACTGAAGCTGCAGTTCATGGAGCAGACGATGCCCCCTGGTGATGCTGCAGTTGACGGGGATGCCAAGGTCGATGCGGGCAGCAGATATATGTGAGGATGCGCGAGGGAACAACTCCACCCCGCCTGTGATTTGTGTAAGAAATACGAGCTTGTAAGAGAGGAGTCTTGCTTTAAAGCAAAATAAATACTTCCAGGGGAAAGGAAAGGGTTGTATAGCTCCAGGATCCTGAGGTGGGGAATGGACGGGAACGCAGAACCCAGAGCAGGTTACACCAAGCCCGCTCTCCGTAAATCTGTCACACCCCTGCTCACATTTCCACACAAGCAAATCCAGGCTAAAAATGAGCTGCTCTGAAAAGGAAAAGAAGTCATAAACGGTCAATCTGCAGTCACAGGTTTGCTGGAAGAGGAGAGACTATTACCATGCATCTCCTTTAGGGCGTCATTATGGGGATTTACTTATTACCAGCCAGCGTGTATAGATACATCAATGAATAAATGGACTTGAGCTACTTGATGTGTGCCTATTCGGAGCTCAGAGGGGAGGAAAAACAGCTGACACATTCCTCATCTTTAGACGGCCCAGATCCCAGCAGAAAATGATCTTTTTAGCACCTGCTGGCCAAACCCTCACCATTCTATCCTTTTTTTCAACTCATTGTAGTCTAAAGACAGATCCAATCAGCTTGCATTATTGCTGGTCTTAAACAGCAGACAGATTGACACTATTGATTGCAATGGCAGCCATAGCGTATTTGATGGTTTGGGCCATTTGGCCTAAAGGTACAATAAAATGAGTATTCATGACAAGCTAAAAATCCATAGGCAAATGAGAGAGGCGTCCCCTTTCAGGAATCTCGTATGTAAGTCTGTCTAGTGATGGTGGCATTCATCTCACTCGGATGAGGAGGGTGATGTGTAGGAATGAGGGCGATTTTTGCAGATGTTGGGGAGAGACAGAGAAAGACCAAGACGGGGAGAGAGGATGTTTTCACACTGGAGGAAAGAATTTTTGATGATAATTATTCTCAAACAGAATAGCCTCATTTCTATCTCAGGTACTATGCACTTTGTAAGATGAGTAAAAGAGGCAGTTGTTTTATTCAGCTGTGTCCTACTTACATTAGAAAATGCAGATGAGAAGTGGTTGGTTGAGAAATAAAGAACCTTCTACGAATTTGTATTTTTTAAAATAAGATGGTGATTTATAAACTGAAAAGAACAGGCTCTAAGAAAATGCCATGTGACTATCAGCCAGCTGCTGACCTTTTTTTTAATATTAAAGTGGTTCCAGTTTTATCTTGCACTCAGAGATTGATTGTTTTCTTCAAGTGTGCTGGTATTCCGGATGCAGTGTATCTTCACTCAAGTATTGTAGGTATTTTATAGTTTTGACCTATTAAATGATCACCACCGACCTTAAGTCTGCAAACAAACCTTATTTTCATTGATGAGGACTCTACAGTACCTAGTATAAAAATGTGCTTCATCCTCAAACTAGAGACACTGGCAGTTGCGTGTTTCGAGGATGTCTGTTTTGCTGGGTGAGTCCAGTTGCTTACGTCAATTATCCATTCTTGAAAGCATCCCACAGCACCTTACGAATAACATGTACAAAACAGGTATTTGAATTTGAAACTGTGGGGCCCCTTGTCTTAGTTAAGGGTACCAGTTGCCCAAGCTGGGAACTTGTGAGTTATACATGTTTCTTCAATTCCTTCATTCACCCTTCCTCTCATTTTTCAATTATTACTACTTATCAGTTCTATCCATTCTGATTTATGTCTTCTCTATCTTCACTGCTTTATTCATCATTTCTCATCATTTCCCTCCTTAATGGAGTAATGACTTTCTATCTTTCTATCTTACTGGAGTAATGACTTTCTAATCCCCAGTGTCACCAGATACCTTCCACATAGATGCCAGAATGATTTTTCTCCAGCAAAATTCCTTTAGTTAAAATCCATCACTCAGCCATAAAAAAGAAGGAAATAATGCCATTCATAGTAACACAGATGGATGTAGAGATGATCATACTAAGTGAGGCAAAGACAAATATCATATGGTATCACTCATATGTGGAATTGAATTTTTAAAAGATAGAAATGAATTTAATTCAAAACAGAAACAGACTTACCGTTATTGAAAAAACAAAAACCTTCGAGTTACCAAAGGGAAAACATGGCAGTAGTGGGAAGGGTTAAATCAGGAGGTTTGGATGAACATATATACACTACTATATGCAAGATAGGTAACCAGCAAGGACCTTCCATGTAGCCCAGGGAACTGACTCCAGTCAGTATTCTATGATAACCTATAAGAGAAAAGAATCGGAAAAAGAATGAATATATGTATATGTATAACTGAATCACTTTATACCTGAAAACACAGCGTTGCAAATCAGCCATGTTCCAATAAAATTAAAAATTAAAGGCAAAAATTGGAAAAAAAAAAAAAAAAAAGTCTGTCCATGTCAGTTTAGTGCCTTCAGGGTTGAGATCAAACTCTGAGTGGCATGCAGAACCCACGTCCAAGCTGCAGTTGTTCTGGTCTCCTCTTTTTGAACTGTTGACTCTGCATCACAAGTGAAACCACAGGAAATGATGTGTTTCTAGAACCTGCTCCCAGTCAGCGCTGTCAGTGTTGAGACGTGTCCAACTGCTTGTGACTCCATGGACTGTGTGGAGCCCGCAAGGCTCCTCTGCCCATGGAATTTTCCAAGCAAGAATGCTGGAGTGGGGTGTCATTTCCTCCTCCAAGGGATCTTCCCAACCCAGAGGTTGAACCTGCATCTCTTGCATCTCCTGCATTGGCAGGAAGATTCTTTCCCACTAGTGCCACCTGGGAAGCCCCAGAATCTGCTGCCACATTACATTAATTTATTGCTTCACTCTTCCACAAAAGTCCCTCCATTCAGATTCATGTTTAACCTCCCCAACTCCCCGTGAGGTAGAGAAAAGAAGGTACTTTTCTTTCTCATTTTACAGAAGAATAGGGCATTAACTCTATGCTGACATAATAATAAGTACTATGCAGAAGTGATTCTTGAAAATTCTTATGTAGATTATAGAATTTTTGAATTATAGGTGGAGAAAGTGCAATGTAAGCTTTTACCATCCAGCAGACTACTGGTCTTCTGCAGCTAACATTCAGCTGATTTTTTTAAAATTTATTTTATTGAAGTATAGTTGATTTACAGTGTTAATTACTGTTACATAGCAATGTGATTCAGTTATGCATATATATACACATTTTTTCATTTTCTTTTCCATTATGGCTTATCACAGAATATTGAACAGTATTCCATGTACTGTATAGTAGGACCTTGTGGTTTATCCATTCTGTGTATAATAGTTTGTATCTGCTAATCCCACTCCATCCCTCTACTTCCCTCCTCCCCTTTGACAACTGCAAGCCTATACTCTATGTCTATGAGTCTGTATTTGTTTCATAAATAAGTTCATTTGTACCATATTTTAGATTCCCCATATAAGTGATATATGATACTTGTCTTTCTCTGTCTGACTTCACTTAATATGATAATCTCTAGGTCCATCCATGTTATTGCAAATGGCATTATGTTATTCTTTTTTATGGCTGAGTAATATTCCATTGTGGGCTTCCCAGGTGGCACTGGTGGTAAAGAACCCCCCTGCCAATGCAGGAGATTTAAGAAACCAGGGTTCAATTCCTGGGTTGGGAAGATCCCCTGGAGGAGAGCATGGCAACCCACTTCAGTATTGTTGCCTGGAGAATCCTGTGGACAGAGCAGCCTGGCAGGCTACAGTCCATAGGGTTGCAAAGAGTTGGACACAACTGAAGTGACTTAGCACGCAGGATTCCATTGTAGACATGTACTATATGTCCTTTTTATCCATTTATCTGTTGATGGATATTTTGGTGGTTTTTATGTCTTGGCTATTGTACATAGTGCTGTTGTGAATATAAAGGTGCATGTATCTTTTTGAATTATAGAGTTGTCTGGATGTGTGTTCAGAAGTGAGATTGCTGTATCATATGGCAACTCTATTTCTACCTTTTTGAGGACCCTCCCTACTGGTTTTCATAGTGACTGTACCAATTTACTTACAGCTGATTTTTAATGAGGTATATACCCATTTATGATACACATATGTACATTTATTTTTTCCAAAATAAATAATCAAATATTTAATTCCCAAGAATATGTACTTTTTATCTTTTGACAGTTTTGATCATGACTTTCCTTTGTTGAGTGTGTTAATATAATTGACTCTCCCAGTATTCTGAGATGAACCTAGGTTCACCACCTTTTTCCCAACAACAGTTTATGATACACCAAGGCTTGCAGGGTAATTTTAATTTTTTGTAAATATATGTCCACAAAGCAGTGAGTAATACGGAAAGGTGGATTTTTTTAAGGCAAATAAACTGCTAAATATACTATATACAGGCATTGTAAAGTGATAGAACAATGAAGGATAGAAGCAGAGAGAATTGCAGACTAATCTCTACATTGTGCAGGAAACAAGTGTCTCCCCTAGTGATATTAATGGAATATTGTAAGCTCATTTCAGTACCAAAATTTAAATTAAAAAGGGAGGAGGAGGTTATGGAGTAAAAGCTGTTGAAAAATCTCATTTTCAGCAAGTTTGAAAAAAAAGTCATGAAGCAATTTAGTTTATTTTTTAAACATTCCCTGTAGTGTTGTGAAGACCAAACAGCAGGTTTGAGCTAGTTCATAAAAACCAGAATGCAAAGACGAGGAGGGGAAACTCAAGAGAAAACAAATAGGAAACTGTCCAACTTAATTGACCCGGCTGATTAAAATGAGAAACATAAACACCCTCCCCAAATGAGAAAATGTTAGATGTATAAAGTCACTTCTTTTTCGATTCCCCTTAGAATGTTTGTAATCCATGAAACTATTCGTGTTATTTAAAAAATAAAAACAAATGAAAAACTCAATTCTTTTAATGAAATTGTATAGGCAACTGAAGTTAAATATGACATGTGAAAGTAATATAATTTCATTTAAATGTCCCTCCATGAATTTAGAGCTTCAAGTTTTAACACAGTGACTCATTATCCATGATCTACACATTGCAAGATTATGCAGAAGTCATGAAGTTGTCTAAAATAGCTAGGTAAGGATAGCTATGAAGATAAAATACGACATGGGACAGTCACTTAGTCTTCTAGCCATCTAGAAACAGATTGTTTTTCTTGTTAATGTATTAGTTTATGGAGAAGAAAGATGCCATTTAAGACAATTTGTTTCATATCTTAGAGACTAGGAGTATTAGAAACCTTTTGGGAACATATATTTGTTTGTTCAATGAAAATAAGCTTTTTTTCCTGTTTAAAAACATAATACAGATGGTAAAAAATAGGGTAAACTAGATTACACTAAAGTAACAAGCAACCTGGAAATCTCAGTGGCTTTAAAGTAACAAAGATGTATTTATCACTCATATTACATGTCCATCACATGTCAGCTGGACATAATTAATATTTATTTAATATTTATACATTTATTTATTTATGGACACTCCTACTGCAGTTCCAAGGTTGATGGACTAGCCATTCTCCAAAAACTTGCGAGCTGTTATGGCAGAGGGAGAAAGAGAAAAGACAAGAGTATCTCAATGCAGGAAATTAAATACTCAGGCCTGGAACCGAGAAGTCACTTGCACTAACAATGCATTGGCCAGAACTAGTCAGATTAACCCAACAAACCAAAAAGGAACCAGGAAGTACAGCCATCCTTGTAAAGGAGATGGCCAGATATATTTGGTGAGTAGCTCATACTGAAAATTAAGTCAATCTAGGAATCACTAAAGAAAACCTTGATCACTGAAAATTCCACTACCCAAACAACAGTTGGTGAACTGCCTTCCAGATAGTTATGTGTCTTTGAATATAAAGATAATAAAAATATGGTTTTATGATCTACTTTTAACAATAATGCATCATGGAGATATTTTCCATTTTATTAAGAAATAAATTCATCATTCTTTTTGATGGTTGCATAGTATACTACCAAGTAAATGTGCATAATTGATCTGTTAATGAAAATTTAGATTGTTTAGTTTCTTCATTATATACGAGGCTGAAATTAACATCTTAGCACACTATTTCTGGATTTTTAGTGATGATTATTCAATTGGATGCATACTCAGTCATGTCCAACTCTTTCTGACCCTTTGGACTGTAGTCTACCAGGCTCCTCTGTCCATGGGATTTTCAGACAGGAATACTAGAGTAGGTTGCCATTTCCTCCTCCAGGGCATCATCCTGACCCAGGGATCAAGCCCATGTCTTCTGCATTGCAGGTGGATTCTTTACCTACTGAGCCATCCAGGAAGCCCTTTTCAGTTGCAACCAGTGGGAATTTGCATTAGATGATACAGTATTTTCAGTTTAGGTAAAAATGACAACATTAACCTGCAAAAGGGATATACTAATTGTACTATTTTATTCTGTAACCTAAAGTCACTGAAAACATCTATTTTTTTACACTTTTGCCAACCCTATATAATTTCAGTATTCACCAAAGTAATAGGCTAATATCTCACTTTCATATTCATTATTTGTTGTTGTTCAGTCTCTCAGTCATGTCTGACTCTTTGCAACCCCACAAACTGCAGCATGCCAGGCTTCCCTGTCCTTCACTAACTCCCAGAGTTTGCTCAAACTCATGTCAATGGTTGGAGATGCCCTGCACCTATCTCATCCTCTTGTCTCCTCCTCCTCCTGCCCTCAGTCCTTCCCAACATCAGGGTCTTTTCCAGTGAGTCAGCTCTTCACATCAGATGTCCAGAGTATTAAGAGCTTCAGCATCAGTCCTTCCAATGGATATTCAGGGTTGATTTACTTAAGGATTGATGGATTTGATCTCCTTGCTGTCCAAGGGACTCTCAAGAGTCTTCTCCAGCACCACAGTTTGAAAGCACCAATTCTTTGGCACTCAGCCTTCTTTAAGATCCAGTTATCACATCTGTACATGACTACTGGAAAAAAAACTGTATCTTTGACTATATGGGCCTTTGTCAGCAAAGTGATATCTCTGCTTTTTAATGCACTGTCTAGGTTTGTCATAGCCTTTCTTCCAAGAAGTAAACATCTTTTAATTTCGTGGCTGCATTTACCATTCACAGTGATTTTTAGAACCCAAGAAAATAAAATCAGTTACTGTTTCCACTTTTTCCTTCATCTGTTTGTAATGAAGTAATGGGACCAAAGGCCATGATCTTAGTTGTTGAATGTTGAGTTTTAAACCAGCTTTTTCACTCTCCTCATTCACTCTCATCAAGAGGCTCTTTACTTCCTCTTCACTTTCTGCCATTAGAGTGCTGTCATCTGCATATCTGAGGTGGTTGATATTTCTCCCTTATTAGAACAGTTGAAAAACTTTTCATATATTAGCCCTCTATTTGTATTTTTCTCCTCTAAATAATCTACTTGAGCTCACCTCATTTTCTATTGGAATGCTTGTTTCCTATTGATTTTAGCATGATCTTTGTATGTTAAAAAGCAGACTGGTATTCATTCAGTACCTTCTGGTAGAACACACTAACCAGCATCTATTTGTATTGGGTTGGCATCACAGTGTACAAAAGTTGCAAAATGTATTTAATATCTCCCTTGATCTTACGATAATAATACTTTGTCATATGTTACAAACGTTTTTCATATTTATCCTTGTGTATGCCATTTTGGGGTATATAGAACTTTTGCATTTTAGTAGTCAATCTTTATGGTTTTGGCTCTTGTGCAATGCAAAAATCCTTCTCCACTCTAAAATCACGAAAATATTATCCCATGCTTTCTTATGGTATTTCTGTGGCTGTACTCACTGTGTTTTTTAATATTTTATATGCCTGAAGTATGTTTTGCTGTAAGGAGTCAGTCAGAGATACCACTTTATTTTTCAAGTGGCCCACTGACTTTGGAGAAGTTTCAGTGAATATCACAGAAACTGAACAGAGGAGGACAGTGTAGGTTTATTATTATTATTTACATTTAAAATAACAAAGAGTGAAGTCCTTTAATTAGCATGCTGTAGAAGGAACTTCATGTTCATATGGAGCCTGGGTCTTAACTTATATTTGCCTTTTACTCCAGTGGTAGTTTTTAAGTTCTTAAATATTTTTCTTTCTTGACTTCCATGACACATACATTTCTTGTTTCTCCCTTGCCTCAACCTCAGCAGTGTATTTCTGCAGCCTCTTCTTTCCTCCCCTGCCACTTTTCTTCAGCATTTATCTTAAACTTTTTTATCCCCTATCTTACTTCCTGCATGATTTATGTGTACCTATAACCTTGGATACAAATTGTGCTGAAGACTGTGGAATAAATATGCCCCAAAAGGTGTTGACTATATAAGTGTGGCACTGGAGAGAGAGCTGGGTTGAATGTTTATTTCAATGTCTTATGTACATCATGTGACTGTGAGTGAAAGTCGCTCAGTCATGTTAGACAGTTTGCAACCCCATGGAATAGTCCATGGAATTCTCCAGGCCAGAATACTAGAGTGGGTAGCCGTTCCTTTCTCCAGGAGATCTACCCAACCTAGGGATCGAACCCAGGTCTCCCACACTCCAGGCAGATTCTTTACCAGCTGAGCCACTGGAGAATATAAATAAAGGCATCACTGAGTTAATTATTTGAGTACTTAGCCTATTTTTCCACTGCCATCCTTATTTGGTTTTTCTTTCTCTTTTGTTCTTTTAGTTTCAGACTGCTCCTTTTATATTAGGGACTAAGGGGAGGTTCACTCAGCCAATATCAGTGCAGCATCCGAAAATGACCTTTTCACCTGATATTCTCTCTGTCCCTTCTGCAAGTCAGATATATGTGCGCCAAATTTTGATTGCCCTCTCTTTAAATCTTAGTCAGTTAGTTCAGTCGCTCAGTCGTGTCCGACTCTTTTCAACTCCATGGACTGTAGCACACCAGGCTTCCCTGTCCTTCACTATCCTGGAGTTTACCCAAGTTCATGTCCACTGAATTGGTGATGCCATCCAACCATCTCATCCTCTGTCATCCCCTTTTCCTCCTGCCTTCAGTCTTTCCCAGCATCAGGGTCTTTTGAAATGAGTCAGCTCTTCGCATCAGGTGGTCAAAGTATTGGAGTTTCAGCTTCAGCATCAGTCCTTCCAATGAACACCCAGGACTGATCTCCTTTAGGATGGACTGGTTGGATCTCCTTGCAGTCCAAGGGACTCTCAAGAGTCTTCTCCAACACCACAGTTCAAAAGCATTCGTTCTTCCGCATTCAACTTTCTTTATAGTCCAACTGTCACATCCATACATGACTACTGGAAAAACCATAGCTTTGACCAGATGAACCTTTGTTGGCAAAGTAATATTCTCTGTTTTTTTAATATGCTGTCTAAGTTAAATCTTAAATCAATCACAAATTTCTATTCATTCTATGTTACCCTTTAACTTATTGTTAAGTCTCTCTATTGTACAGACATACCTCATTTTATTGAGCTCCACCTTATTGCAGATAATGGGTTACGGGGTTTTTTGTTTTATTGTGATTTTTTTTTTTTTGCAAATTGAATCTTAGTGGCAATCCTGTTTGGTCATATAATGGTTGTTGTTTTTTAGCAATAAAGTATCTTTTAACTAAGCTGTGTATACTGTTCCCTTATACATAATGCTGTTGCACACTAACAGTCCACAGTGTAATGTTCACTTTTATATGCACTGGGAAACCAAAAAATGTGTGTGACTCACTTTATTGTGAAATTTGCTTTATTGAGGTGGTCTGCAGCCAAACCCACAGTATCTCCAAGGTATGCTTGTATACCCATTATAACTTTGTAGTTCATCCCATCACAGCCTCTCAGTGATCTTTCTGCTCCTTGCTTTCCCTGTCCCCCCATCCCACATATTCTATACATCATATCAGTTAAGTTCAGTTCAGTCGCTCAGTCATGTCTGACTTTTGTGACCCCATGGACTGCAGCATGCCAGGTTTCCCTGTCTATCACCATCTCCCAGAGCTGGCTCATACTCATGTCCATTGAGTCGGAGATGCCATCCAACCATATCATCCTCTATCATCCCCTTCTCCTCCTGACTTCAGTCTTTCCCAGCATCAGGGTCTTTTCCAATGAGTCAGTTCTTCACATCAGAAGGGTAAAGTATTGGTACATCAAATCAAGTCTTCTTTTTAAATTTATTTTTAAATTAAATTTAATTTAATAAAATAACAGGTGCAGTTATGTCACCTGTCGTCAAATCTTTTTCAGTGAACCCCTATCTTCAGATGATGAGATTCAGATATTTTAGTGTCAGTCAGGTAAGGAAATCTATCTTTCTATAACATCTGCATGAAGAAATTCAAAAGCTAATTCCATCTGTTGAACTTGAAAAGCACATATGAATCTTACAAAGGTAGGTGCAAAGTAGATGGCTAAGTATGAGACTAAGGTCAGGTCTCTGAACTGAACATAATTTGGGAATGTTCTTGGGGCCCCAGGAAGTATATGCTTCATGTTTGGATAGAGAAGAAGCCAACGAAAAAGAGCATGAGTGGGCAGAGGACTGCAAAGAGAAAACAGGTGGTATCATCAGAACCAATGGAGGAGACAGTCCAAAAATGACTCTTCCTACATGTATGAATGTGAGAGTTGGACTATAAAGAAAGCTGAGTGCTGAAGAATTGATGCTTTTGAACTGTGGTATTGGAGAAGACTCTTGAGAGTCCCTTGGACTGCAAGGAGATCCAACCAGTCCATCCTAAAGGAGATCAGTCCTGGGTGTTCATTGGAAGGACTGATGCTGAAGCTGGAACTCCACCTCATGCGAAGAGTTGACTTACTGGAAAAGACCCTGATGCCGGGAGGGACTGGGGGCAGGAGGAGAAGGGGACGACGAGAGGATGAGATGGCTGGATGGCATCACCGACTCGATGGACACGGGTTTGGGTAAACTCTGGGAGTTGGTGATGGACAGGGAGGCCTGGCGTGCTATGATTCATGGGGTGGCAAAGAGTTGGACACAACTGAGCGGCTGAACTGAACCCCTGAAGGACAAGGAAGAATACAAAACAGTTTGCACTAAATGTAGTGATATGGGGAACATCAGTGAAATCAGCAAGAGTGATTTCAGTGAGTTGACGGGGTGAAAGTCAGACTGAAAGGTAATAATGAGGGGTGACTAATTGCTAAAAAATCCAAGAGAGATTCCTGTAAAGCAGAGAAAGGAAGGGTATTGTTTGCTTACTTGTTTAAGATGGCAGAATCTTGATCATGGTCAAATATTTCATTCAGTTCTTTCCTGGTGGGTATTTTCTTAACTGTAAAGAAATAGTTAACAATGCCCACTTTACCAAGTGGTTTAAGATGTGAAAGAACCCAAAATAGCATCTGACGCATAGCAGACCATTAATATAAATATGTTAATCTCTCTTCTCTTCTCTTCTTCCCCTAGTTCAGCTCCACTGGGCCTTATCCTTGTATGCAAAGTAAAATCCAATGCAGTTAGTTACAGTAGAAATCCTTCATCTTTCTTACTAACCTGCCATCTCTTGAGTATCTCTTTTTCTTTTCTTTTTTTAAAGTACAGTTGGTTTACAATGTTGCGTTAGTTTCAGGTATACGGGAAAGTGATTCAGTTATGCATATATAATCTTTTCAGATTCTTTTCTGTTACAGGTTATTGATAGATACTGAATATAATTCCCTGTGCTATATACAGTGGGCTTCCCAGGTGGCTCAGATGGTGAAATGTCTGCCTGCGATGCAAGAGACCCAGGTTTGATCCCTGAGTCGGGAAGATCCCCTGGAGAAGGAAATGGAAACCCAGTACTCTTGCCTGGAGAATTCCATGCATGGAGGAGCCTGGTACGCTCCAGTCCATGGGGTCACAAAGAGTTGGTCATTGTTTAATTTATATATAGTAGTGCATATCAGCTAATCCCCAAAAGTGAAAGTGTTAATCGCTCTGTCGTGTCCAACGTTTTGCAACCCCATGGACTGTAGCCTGCCAGGCTCCTCTGTCCATGGAACTCTATAGGCAAGAATACTGGAGTGGGTGGCCATTCCCTTCTCCAGGGGATCTTCCCGACCCAGGGATCAAACTCATGTCTCCTGTGTTGGCAGGTAGATTCTTTAGCCCTGAGTCACCAGGGAAGCCCCAAAGCAGGGGTAGGAAGGGATAAATTGGGAGTTTGGGGTTAGCATGGGCTTTCCCAGTGGCACAGATAGTAAAGAACCTGCCTGCAATTCAGGAGACCCGGGTACAATCCCTGAGTCGGAAAGATTCCCTGGAGAAGGGAATGGCCACCCAGTCTAGTATTTTTGCCTGGGAAATCCCACAGACAGAGGAGCCTGATGGGCTGCAGTCCATGGGGTCACAGAAGAGTTGGATGTGACCTAGCAACTAAACAGCCACAAGCCCTCCCTTTTACCTTCTGTTACTATGGCTTGTTTTTCTATGTTTGTATGTTTCTCTTTTACAAATAGTTCAGTCTCTTTTAGAAATAGTTCATTTTTTTTTTCATTTTTTTTAGATTTTGCAAATAAGTTATCACTTATGATAACTTACCGTATGATGTTTTTAATCTGACCGACTTCACTTAGTATAATAATCTCTAGATCTATTCATGTTGCTGTGCATGGCATTATTTCATTCTTTTTTATAGCTGAGTGATATTCCTCTTTAATGTCTGTTTTCCTAGGTGCTGGGCACATTGTATTGTATACAAGTATAATCTTGACTCATTATGCTGAATTGCCTTTTCACAAACATTTGGAGAATAAATTCATTGCTTCCTGTGCAAAATATATTTGACTCTCCTGGCCTCTTTCCAGGTTGGCAAGGGTTAACCAGGCAGCAGGTTCTATTAATAACAGAAAAGCAACATGGAAACAATAGAAATAGCAGTGGGGTTACCTTTGCAAAGGAGGGACATTACATTTGTGCACAAAGAACTTTTGTTTGAAGCAGGTAATGACAGGCTTACTCCTTGTTTTATTCCTAATCAATATTTTGGAGAGAACACAGGAGGTGATGTTAATCACTGTCTGCAATGTGAAAGCACTATCTGAACCACTGATCTAGAGAAATTATCCATACAAGACTTCAGAGTTTGAATTTGGCTATTTTGCACTTGAGTTATTATGCTAAGCATGACCTTTTTTTTTTTTTTTGGTACTGCATGTATTTTTTCCTCTTTCATGGTGGCTTTGTGTCTGTCAGGTAAAAGGAGACTTATATGGAGTGTACAGTCATCAAAGGGATACAAGATGAATCAGCAGACAGCTTTTTTTTTTTTTTTTAAAGCACCATTAACTCAGTGGCATCTACCTGGGCCGTAGATGCACTTAGCTGATTTCATTTTGATAATGCTGTAAGCTGGGCTCTGATAATTGCCTTCTGTAATTGGAACAAATTTATGATTATGCTAATTCATTCTCAGCCAACCCAGTATATGGAAGCTCAGCTCATCCATATCTGTCCCTGCATTTCCTTTGTAGATCATTACATGATTAGCCTTTCAATGTGGCTGATGGAAATATTTTTATTCTGAACAGATCTGGTTTCTCCAGTGGTGTGTGTCTATGTATGTGTCAGTGATCTGCGTTTGCATTTCCAAATTGCATGTAACTCTGATACCAGCTTTTAAAACCAGTGATGATGTGAACGTTTTGAGTCTTTAATGCTTTAATCCTTACTAAGATGGCTATTTTCTCAGCACTTGAGTATATAGTACCTGGTAGTAAGGAACAGGAAAGGGGAACTGTTAATTAAGATCCCCTCACCACCACTTTAAAACCTGATGTACATACCAGAAATTGGTATGGAAGGAAATGTGAATGCAGAGACTGCTTTGAGTCTCTCTGAAAGCCAACTCTTTGTTGGGGCTTTTTTGTTTGTTTGTTTGTTTTGTTTTTTTTATGGCTGTTTTGGGTCTTTGTTGCTGCGTGCGAACTTTCTTTAGTTGTGGCGCGTGTTCGGGGACACGTGCTTCTCACTGTGTTGGCTTCTCTTGTTGCAGAGCATGGGCTCTAGGCACGCAGGTTTTCAGTAGTTGTGGCACGCACGACATGTGGGATCTTCCCAGACCAGGGATCCAACCCGTGGCCCCTGCATTGGCAGGCGGATTCCTAACCACTGGACCACCAGGAGAGTTCCTGAAGGCCAACTCTTTGTAATCTTGTTAAAGAGTTCTTCCCATCCTAAAAATAATCCTTTAAAATGAAGAGGCAAATGCTACTATGTTTTAGGTCACTCGTTCAGATAGCCAATGCAGTTTTCAAAGCTTAAGAAGCTTTGGAAGCATCTCCAAGGTATTGCTTTATCAAAGGTTCAAAACCAGAATTCCTTTTCCCCTAGCAGGTGAGAGAGAGCAAATGTAGAATTAGCAACGAACGAGATCCATTCCACGAGGGAGAGCCTAGCTGAAAAGCTAATGGTAGCACACACCTCCTTTATGAATCATCTTTTGATTGCACATCTCTTCCCATTCTCATTTTTATGCTTCATCTGTTCAATGTTGTCTTTTCCCTCTGTTCATCACTCGTGTAAATGCTTTACATTAATGTAAACATGTCTCATTTCTCACTCATGACAATGTTACAGTTTCAATAAACAGTTGATCAGGGTGTTTACTTTCCCAGAGACCATTTACCTGTCAAAATGAATTTTTTAAAAAATAACATGAGGCTGCACTTGACTTTCATGACTGAAACAGGGAAGTTAAAGGACAACACTGATCTGACTAGAGACATAGAGTGTCGGAACATAACATTCTCTAATCAGAATTCAGGCTTCTACAGAGGAACTCTTGTCTGTCATTTCATTCAGCATCCGTGAGGGTGATTCTGTCTTTGATCATTAGGTTTCTCTCACTTCACAATTAAGCTGAATTTCTACCGCCTTTTGTGATGCATAATCAGATAAGTGTAGCTAAATGGCAGAAAGTGCAGAGTAGGAGGCTTTAAAGTCGATCTATCCAGTCTGGAAAGAAAAGGAAGACAAAAAGGGGAAACATGAGAGTACTGTTATAAATAACTTGAAGGAAATCATATCAAGGAGAGAGGGGAGGACAGGTGACATCTAATCTGAAAGTAGCAAAACAAGTGATGGCCTAAACTAAGATGAGAAGGTAATTGGCTCCGTTCTGAGTAGAGGCATGTCACTCTATTGTAATAGTTAAGTCCCAGGTAAGACTTACTTTAGGATGCCAAGCCGAATCACAGGAAACGTTAAGGAGCGAGCCTTCGTGTGATCAGCAAGACAAGAAAATGGCTGATGCTCTGTGGCAGGAAACTGATTTGAAAGCTACAACTCCTAAGTGTACCATTTCCCAAGTGTGTTGCTTTAGGTGAATCATGTAGTCTGTAAAATGGGAAGAATAAGATATTTTTTACCTGCCTTGGAACTGTCATGAAGATCAAATGAGATAAAGTACTGGGTAGCAGTGTGTTTGCTTTCAAGTATAAAGACAGTGACCATCACCTCTGTGAGTTCATTTGTCTTTTCTTCACGGTCATAAGATGGCTGCCTTAGCTTCACAATTGCATCCATGCCTAACCAAATAAAAGACCTGAAACACCTATCCCTTTTCTTAGGAAAGCTATTTGCTAAATATTACAAGTTAATTTCCTCATTATTTATTTCCTATAAGTCACCCAACAGATCACTGGCCTTCTGAAGTATTTTAAGACTGCAGGCTGTTATCACAAAGATTTTATGGATTGTTTTCATTCATTTCTGCTCATTGCCCCAAAGCAAAACCAAACACCTGATAACTGGGAGAGGACTTCCATAAATTCTGAATAGTTACATAGGGACAAATATTAAGTTTGAATAAGTTTTATATGTTAAAATAGTTCTGGCTACATTCTGAACATTTTGACATGTTAATATAACCAGAATGTGTGCATTCAAATAAGAGCTGGCCTTTAAAATAACCGTCTGGGAGACAATGTATGTATTCAACAATGTTGCTTTTGTCAAGATATTTTTTGCATCCCCCTGTCCTTAGGGATGATCATAAAATTCCCAAATATGTTTTTAAAATTATCTTCAGTGGTGTCAGTCCTCTGTATTTCAATGTAATTGTGCAAATAGCATGGGGTCATTCCACCCAAATCTGGAAAATAAGATGGATGACTAAACACAGTGGTTAAAAGCAAGACTTAGAGTCAAAACTTAGATTTAAATTCTGGTTCTACCATTAAAAAAAAAATACACACACACACACACACACACACACACACACATACATGTATACTTGGGCAAAGTACTTAATATCCTTGTTGTTTACAAAATGGAGATGGTAAAAATGGTGTCCACCTCATAGACACATTTTAACAGTGAAATTAATGAACATACATACAGTGTTTAAAAGAGTACTTGGCATGTGTGTGTGTGAAGTTGCTTCCGTCATGTCTAACTCTTTGTGATCCCATGGCCAGGCTCATCTGTCTATGGGATTCTCCAGGCAGGAATACTGGAGTGGGTTGCCATGCCCTCCTCCAGGGGATCTTCCCAACCCAGGAGTCAAACCCATATCTGTTTATGTCTCTTGCATTGGCAGGCAGGTTCTTTACACTTGCGCCACCTGGGAAGCCCCCTTGGCACAGAGTATACAAGAAATGCTAGGTCTCATTGTTTTAGGCTGGGAAATATTCATTTGATCAAAACTCATGATGTGACTCATGATGTAAATGAGAAATGTAGTGGTTAGACCAGTATGCTAGGTGTGGGAGTCAAGGGCTCCCCCGGGGTCCTCTGGAGCCCCCTCTTCACTTCTGCCGGGCCCCCTCCTCTCCACCCCTGTGTCCTTGGGTGCCATATCCCGTTTACCTTGCCCCCCCCGACCCCCCCACAACTGGAATACATGCTCCAGCCTTCTCATCTTCTCATTTTCTCACAGAAATCCAATCATACTTGTTACTTGGTAGGATGACAACTTACCAAAACATTTGAGAGGTTATATAGGGAATGCCCATATTGCGAATGACTGTGACTTTCCAGTGTTTGCCTGGCTGGACCTCTCATCCCCACTGGTGGGCTGTCTGTCAGACAAGGTTGCCTTCATAAGCCATCCTTAGTTGTAGTGGGGAGAAAAACCATTTTTTACTCTTATATAACTCATACCTTGAGCAAATACATGAAATTCAATATGAGACCCTATGGAGCCATTATGAAATATTAGTGGTTCCCCGAATATATTTAAGAACAACTACACTCAAAATGTCTCTCTTCCATTTCATATCTAGACTCCACTCTGGGATTTAAAGCAAAAACTAATATCCCCTTCCTAGGCCCAATCCCTGAAATACAGTTTGAAGTTGTATGTGTGTATGTATAATCACACCAGTCTCTAAACTTGCATATATGTTAATTCAGACTAAAAGCTCTATTCAACAGATACTATTGAATATCCTCAAAAGAAGGTTGTATGCAAGTTATAGGAAGATTTAAAATATTGTTTTTGTTCTTAAGGAACTTGCCACTTAAGATGACCCCCAGGCAACGAGTAGATGAATTAAGAAGCTTCTAAAATCAGAAATCTGAGATTACATCTTTAAGAGCAGCTCAATTTTACATTTCCTTTAGCAAATCCCAAGAGGACTGGAACTGGGGGGATAAGAACACTTGGTGAAACTGAACGTGTTTGTCGCAGTTGTATCCAACTCTTTGCGACCCCATAGACTGTAACCCACCCGGCTCCTCTGTGCATAGAGTTCTCCCAGCAAGAATACCAGAGTGGGTAAGCTATTCCCTTCTCCAGGGAATCTTCCCTACCGAGGGGTCAAACCTGGGGCTCCTGCATTGTAGGTGGATTCTTTACCATCTGAGACACCAGGGAAGCTGAGGGGATAAGAACACTTGGTAGATGACACCAGCTCATGGCCTCCATTGGCATTTTCTATGGAATGTGAAGGAAGAGAGTGTTCCAGGTTGATACTCTCTAGGACTCAAAGGACAACAGGCTTCGGATCCTGCATAGGAAGAGAGCTGGCCTGTTAACGTGCCTTTCTCTTTCTAGTCTAGATTTTACACTTTTAAGTGATTAATAACAGCACTCGCCTTCTCATGCTCTTATGGAATATTAAGAACAAGAACAGGAGCATTAGAATCTGACACGCTTTCTGATGGAAATAAACCTTTGGGTGTAAAGTTTATCTGTATAGATATACAGGATGTCTGACAAAAGGTCAGAAGAGGCAAAATGTCAAGACTCATGCAAACATTTTCAAATGTGACCCAGCTCTCAGATAAGCTGATCACCCATGAAACATCAATCCATCCCTTTTCCAAAGGAGGCAGCCTCCCCATTCAATTACACTATGCTGCCTATTGTTGCAGAAATCTATAGGGTTGTCAGTTATGTACCTTCTCTCCCCAGCTAACCAGAATGACAGATCAGGAACTCGCTGTCTGGCATGAAATCTTAAGTGTCTTTGAAGGTCTGTTTATCCAGATTTGTTTATAAACTGGAAACATCTACAAACTGCAGTCCATCTGCACATAACACTATGTTAATGAACTCATGTGTCCGGCAAATCCATAAGCTCATTACCTCTAAGTAACTGGTTTCTTCACACACTCCTAACTGGGATTATCCATCTAAGCTAAATAAGTAGAAACCAGATGAAAAAAAAAAAATTTTTTTTTCCTCTGAAGATGTGAACACCTTGCACCTTCCAAAATGTTAAGTCTTTCTGTCAAAGAGCTGACCTATTAGCGTGAGATCATTTGGATCAGTGATTAAAAAAAAAAAAATGTCCATTAGCCTCAGGGTGGTCAATGTATTGATCCCATACAGCTAATTTGAAAATGTGTATTGCTTTCTGTTAAGAGCTTAATTAGGGCTTTGTTGGCAACTTCTTGTAAAATAATTTCTGAATTTAATACTGATGCCCTTATGATACTTGCAGAATACTGTACAGAAGTTCAAAAATTCTTAGATGCTTGGCAGTCATTTTTATGAAAAAGCATTGACAGTAGCCCATGGTACATATGAACCAGAACATTCTTGAATGATGCGGGAAGCCGATTTGCTGAAAGGAACTAACTTCAGTGAAGTCTTCTTTGTGGTGGAGCTCCCAAGAGGCCAGACAGCGCTTATGTTGAGGTATCTGGAAAAGAGAGAATGAATAGTAAATCCCCATGCAGCTTATGGATGTGTTTTGTTTGATCCTCACAATGTATTTTGTAATGTGTGAGTCATCATGTTAGAATCAAGAAATAGTCCATTAAAATACACAGCCCTGGCTTCTCAAGAAAGACGGAATATCTGGTTACTTGGAGAGCAAGGAGATCAGACCAGTCAATCCTAAAGGAAATTGACCCTGAATACTTATCGGAAGGACTGATGCTGAAGCTCCAATATTTTGGCCATCTGGTGTGAAGAGCCGACTCATTGGAAAAGACCTGATGCTGGGAAAGATTTAAAGCAAAAGAAGGTTTTTTGAAAAAATAAACAAAATTGACAAACCATTAGCAAGACTCATTAAGAAACAAAGAGAGAAGAACCAAATTAACAAAATTAGAAATGAAAATGGAGAGATCACAACAGACAACACTGAAATACAAAGGATCATAAGAGACTACTACCAGCAGCTCTATGCCAATAAAATGGACAACTTGGATGAAATGGACAAATTCTTAGAAAAGTATAACTTTCCAAAACTGAACCAGGAAGAAATAGAAGATCTTAACAGACCCATCACAAGCAAGGAAATCGAAACTGTCATCAAAAATCTTCCAGCAAACAAAAGCCCAGGACCAGATGGCTTCACAGCTGAATTCTACCAAAAATTTAGAGAAGAGCTAACACCTATCTTACTCAAACTCTTCCAGAAAATTGCAGAAGAAGGTAAGCTTCCAAACTCATTCTATGAGGCCACCATCACCCTAATTCCAAAACCAGACAAAGATGCCACAAAAAAAGAAAACTACAGGCCAATATCACTGATGAACATAGATGCAAAAATCCTTAACAAAATTCTAGCAAACAGAATCCAACAACATATTAAAAAAATCATACACCATGACCAAGTGGGCTTTATCCCAGGAATGCAAGGATTCTTTAATATCTGCAAATCAATCAATGTAATACACCACATTAACAAATTGAAAGATAAAAACCATATGATTATCTCAATAGATGCAGAGAAAGCCTTTGACAAAATTCAACACTCATTTATGATTAAAACTCTCCAAAAAGCAGGAAGAGAAGGAACATACCTCAACATAATAAAAGCTATATATGACAAACCCACAGCAAGCATCACCCTCAATGGTGAAAAATTGAAGGCATTTCCCCTGAAATCAGGAACAAGACAAGGGTGCCCACTCTCACCACTACTATTCAACATAGTGTTGGAAGTTCTGGCCACAGCAATCAGAGCAGAAAAAGAAGTAAAAGGAATCCAGATAGGAAAAGAAGAAGTGAAACTCTCACTGTTTGCAGATGACATGATCCTCTACATAGAAAACCCTAAAGACTCTACCAGAAAATTACTAGAGCTAATCAATGAATATAGTAAAGTTGCAGGATATAAAATTAACACACAGAAATCCCTTGCATTCCTATATACTAACAATGAAAAAACAGAAAGAGAAATTAAGGAAACAATACCATTCACCATTGCAACAAAAAGAATAAAATACTTAGGAGTATATCTACCTAAAGAAACAAAAGACCTATACATAGAAAACTATAAAACACTGATGAAAGAAATCAAAGAGGACACAAACAGATGGAGAAACATACCGTGTTCATGGATTGGAAGAATCAATATTGTCAAAATGGCTATTCTACCCAAAGCAGTCTATAGATTCAATGCAATCCCTATCAAGCTACCAACGGTATTTTTCACAGAAGTAGACCAAAGAATTTCACAACTTGTATGGAAATACAAAAAACCTCGAATAGCCAATAATCTTGAGAAAGAAGAATGGAACTGGAGGAATCAACCTGCCTGACTTCAGACTCTACTACAAAGCCACAGTCATCAAGACAGTATGGTACTGGCACAAAGACAGAAATATAGATCAATGGAACAGAATAGAAAGCCCAGAGATAAATCCACGAACCTATGGACACCTTATCTTCGACAAAGGAGGCAAGGATATACAATGGGAAAAAGACAACCTCTTTAACAAGTGGTGCTGGGAAAACTGGTCAACCACTTGTAAAAGAATGAAACTAGAACACTTTCTCACACCATACACAAAAATAAACTCAAAATGGATTAAAGATCTAAATGTAAGACCAGAAACTATAAAACTCCTAGAGGAGAACATAGGCAAAACACTCTCCGACATAAATCACAGCAAGATCCTCTATGACCCACCTCCCAGAATATTGGAAATAAAAGCAAAACTAAACAAATGGGACCTAAAGAAACTTAAAAGCTTTTGCACTACAAAGGAAACTATAAGTAAGGTGAAAAGACAGCCCTCAGATTGGGAGAAAATAATAGCAAATGAAGAAACAGACAAAGGATTAATCTCAAAAATATACAAGCAACTCCTGCAGCTCAATTCCAGAAAAATAAATGACCCAATCAAAAAATGGGCCAAAGAACTAAACAGACATTTCTCCAAAGAAGACATATAGATGGCTAACAAACACATGAAAAGATGCTCCACATCACTCATTATTAGAGAAATGCAAATCAAAACCACAATGAGGTACCATTACACGCCAGTCAGGATGGCTGCTATCCAAAAGTCTACAAGCAATAAATGCTGGAGAGGGTGTGGAGAAAAGGGAACCCTCTTACACTGTTGGTGGGAATGCAAACTAGTACAGCCGCTATGGAAAACAGTGTGGAGATTTCTTAAAAAACTGGAAATAGAACTGCCATATGACCCAGCAATCCCACTTCTGGGCATACACACTGAGGAAACCAGATCTGAAAGAGACACGTGTACCCCAATGTTCATCGCAGCACTGTTTATAATAGCCAGGACATGGAAGCAACCTAGATGCCCATCAGCAGATGAATGGATAAGGAAGCTGTGGTACATATACACCATGGAATATTACTCAGCCATTAAAAAGAATTCATTTGAACCAGTCCTAATGAGATGGATGAAGCTGGAGCCCCTTATACAGAGTGAAGTAAGCCAGAAAGATAAAGAACATTACAGCATACTGACACATGTATATGGAATTTAGAAAGGTGATAACAATAACCCTATATGCAGAACAGAAAAAGAGACACAGAAATACAGAACAGACTTTTGAACTTTGTGGGAGAATGTGAGGGTGGGATATTTGAAAAGAACAGCATGTATACTATCTATGGTGAAACAGATCACCAGCCCAGGTGGGATGCACGAGACAAGTGCTCCGGCCTGGTGCACTGGGAAGACCCAGAGGAATCGGGTGGAGAGGGAGGTGGGAGGGGGGATCGGGATTGGGAATACATGTAAATCCATGGCTGATTCATATCAATGTATGACAAAACCCACTGGAAAAAAAATAATAATAATAAAAATTAAAAAAAAAATTAATTAATTAAAAAAAATCAAAAGGAGAAGAGGGCAACAGAGGATGAAATGGTTGGATGGCATCACTGACTCAATGGACATGAACTTGGGGGAACTCCAGGTGGTAAGGGACAGGGAGGCCTGGCGTTCTGTAGTCCATGGGGTGGCAAACTGTCAGACACAGCTTAGCAAATGAACAACTGGTTACACTGGTCACCATAGTCTGAACCTACCTGGTGGCTGCCTTTTTTGTACAAATCATGGAATCTGTGTTTTTTCACCGGCAGCACCGGGTCCCCATACATCTTGACACTGAAGCTATGTACTCCATAAATGTGAAGTCCACTGTGATGCATTGAAAGCAAAAAAGATTTTAAAGCAAAAATGAGTTCACAGTCATTTTTCATTGCACTATCATTGTTAATTTTTTAAAATACTCATGTCTCTATCTAAAGTGGGAAAAGACAAAAGGAGACAGAAAAGTGATAACATGTTTTAAGAAAAATGAGAGTGAGCTCACCTCTTCAAGGGAATGAAGAATAGGCCCTTGTCTTTAATATGCAAACAACGCGCGTGGATGTCTTGCACCCAGCGCCTCATCAGTAATTTATGTTACTTCTCTGGCCTTCAGGAACATCGAGTTTGCAACTGCTGCTGTAGGAAATGCTTTTTTTCTATTATCTTATTTATTAAACTATTCTGCATTAGGAGCACTTAGCTCATCAAAAATGTTTTAACATTTCTCTAAGTGACAAAAGCATAAATCCAAGAGCAATTCGTCACTTTTATAAGCCCAGAAAATACCAGACTGATTTTCTCATAAAGATCCTGCCATCAGTTAAATGGATAAACGATTAGTGTACGAATAAAAAACAGCCCTGCAGTTAGTGGTAGTAACGTGCCCATTGTTTGTAGACATAATTGGATTGATGGACCTCAGTCATGACACTGTAAACACCAGTTATGCCAGAATGTATATATCCTAAGATACCTCATTTGTCCTAGGTATGTTTTTTGGTTTTCAAGCTGTGTTCTGGGGAAACCCAAGTAGCAGACCGTTGTACAAGTTCACAGTGCATGTGGGTGGATGGGGGTAGATTGTATGGCAAGGATCAACTTATAACTTACGGCCCAGGTGTGCTGAACATTTCCATGGGGTCTGTTTTTTTTTTTTTTAATTTATTTATTTATTTTTTTTTGCCATGCTGAGGTCTTCATTGCTGTGTGCAGACTTTCTCTGGTTGTGGCGGGCAGGGGCTTCTCTCTAGTTGCTGTGCATGGGCTTCTCATTGTGGTGGCTTCTCTTGCTACAGAGCACAGGCTATAAGCATGCAAGCTATACATAAACACACAATATTATTTTTCAGATTATTTTCCCTAATAGGTCATTATACGATATTGAGTATAATCCCCTAAGGTATACAGGTTTTTTGTTTTTGTTTTTTTTTATGTCGCCAGTCATGTCTGACTCTTTGTGACCCCATGAACTATTTATTATATATATATAGATAGAAAGATACAGATATATATAGTGCGTGTGTATCTGTTATTCCCAAACTCCTGATTTGTCCATTCCCCCCTTTCCCATTTAGTAACCCTAAGTTTGTTTTCTGTGTCTGTGAGTCTATTTCTCTTTTGTATATAAAGTTCATTTGTATCTTTTTTTAAAAATTTCTACATGTGAGTGATATCATAAGATATATATATATATACATATGATCACATATCATATACCATGTGATCAGATAAGCTTTAATTTGAGGAAACAGTCTATGGCTAAATAGAAATTTGAATACTACTGTGCTATGCAAGTAAAAGACTTTTAGAAGCTACCGTAGTTGTTTTTCAGATTAATAAAGACCTTTTCCTTTATGTGCCACAGTTAACCACCAGGAGGATAAAAAAACAGCTGCCCCAAGTCTTTTTTCAAAACCTCTGCAGCATATTGCATTTTCTTCCAGTCATTTTTAAAGAATATGTATGTTTGTGATTTCTTTTTTTGTTGTTTTTACAAATTTATGATTGCACTAAACACACAGTTTTGCAGGTTGACTCTTTCATGCATTATGAGCATTTTCAGTATTTTCACTAGTTGAAATCATGACCTTTAGTGCCGTACAATATTAAATTGAATTATTGAATCATGATTTATTTAAATAGAGCTCTGCCATACTTTTTTCCTCTTTCTTTTTTGCAACTAAAAATAGTTTATTGTGTTTAAATCCTTGTTTGTAGCCCTGATAATTTTCTTCGTCAAATTCTTGAGATCACAATTACAAGAGCAAAAGACTTACTATCTTTAAGCCTGTTAGATGGAGATAATATTAGGAAGAAAATTAAAACAGGACACAGGCAGTGAGGGGACCTTGCTATATTAGAGAAGGATTGTCAGGCAAGACCTCTCTAAGGAGGCAGCATTTGATTAGAGACCTGAATGAAAGGTGGAGTTGAGCCTTAGGGACACTCGCAGGCGAGGTCTCCCTGGCAGAAAGCAGAGGAAGCAGCAGGTGTTAAGGCCCTGAGGTAGGACCTTGCTTTGAGTTTTCTAGAATAGGAAGGAGCCCAGCAGGGCTGGAGTAGAGTGCGCAGAGGTTACTTGGGGAATCTAAGGTGGGAAGTTAACTAGGGGGCAGACCAAGAAGGACTTTCTTAGCCATGGTAAGGATGTGCAGTTTTGTTCCTAGTGGAGTTCAAAGCTGTAGAAGGATTTGGACCCAGAAAAGGATATGACCTAATCCCTTCGTGGAGAATCCACGATGGAGGCAGGAATGGAAGCGCCAGACAGACCATAGTTGAGAGGCTCTTAGTGTCTTCCAGAAAGGAGATGATCATAGAGCAGCAATAGCAGAAATGCCTGGTACTCTGTAAGTTCAGTTAAAAACATACTGTATGTGTGTGTGTGCCTGTGTACATTGGTGAAATTTTTGTCGTCACTTTTTGGGAAGGAACAATGTCATTATATTGTTGTTCACCTTTTTTTTTTAGTGGTATAGAATATTTATTGAGTTGTCTAATTAGCGTGTGTTTTTTCCATCTTATTTTGGATGACATTTTATCATCAACTGATACGAGAGCATGAGTGATTCAGATTGTAACCCTCAGATCATCAGATTATTACCGTTTTATATGTCAAATCTGTGGCAACTATTTTCTTGGTGTGTTGACCACATCATTTTGTGCATGAGGCATTTTTATATAAGTTTTTAATTTAGAACCAGACCTCTGCTTAATGATTGTGGCTTTAATTTCCTCTGGGCCCAGATTTGCTTTGGAAAGCTTTCTTTGATTTCCAGGTGCTGGGCCTACTTTGGTTTCTGTTTCGAGGGCCACTGCTCCCAGGGTCATTTCCTCACTAGGAGTGATTTACTTATGGACTATGGCCAGACTTTCCCAACTTCCTGACCAGCTGTTTGTGGGGGAAGGATGGAAAAGGATGACTTAAGGTGGAGACAGGAAGGAATGGCTTTGTAGGCGCTAGAAATGGAAAAGGTAGGATATTAACAATTAGAAAACCAAACAGTTTGCACTCAGAATTTCTGGACCAGGAGGGGAGTGGAGTGGAACCAGAGTTCCCCAGACCCACTTTAAGCTGACCGATTCGTTCTCTCCAGTGACACAGCAGTGATGGTGGTTTAAAAAACCCAATCCAGTTGGCTTAACATAAATAAATGTTTTATCACAGATATTGGCGACAACTCTTACTTTCTGGTGGCAATGTGGATTTACTTATTTTCTTATAAATTTATTTGTTTGGAGATTCTGGGTCTTAGTTGCGGCATACAGGATCTTTTTAGCTGCATCATGTGGGATCTAGTTCCCCGACCAAAGATAGAACCCAGGCCCCCTGCATGGGGAGCACAGAGTCTTAGCCACTGGACCACCAGGGAAGTCCCTAGATTTACTTGTTTCCATCTTAACCATTAAATGTAAGGTCTGTGGAAGAAGAGGTCATGCTGGGTTTGTTTATCTCACTTTATTCAACTCTCTGATGTTCAGTAAATGTTGGAATATTTATCAGTTGAATGAATGAATGGCTGGAAAATATGCAGAGTTACTGGGGAGTGGAGGATATTTTGTAATGGACTTGTGGTCAGATGGTTTTAAAATTGGCTCCACTGTCCTGCTTCATTAAGCAGAGCAGTGCTTTTGGACATCATTAGTTCTTATACCCAAGGCTGGCACATGGTGATGCCTTGAGGATCTGCTGGGGTTGGTAGTCAAGCTTGCCTCCTTACTTCATGGTCCTGCATCATGTTGCTTTTTCAGCTCTTGTACATGTTTTAAAGCAGTTCTCAGATCTCTTTTGGCTATTTTGGCATCATTTTCTTTTCTAAAAATCTGCCTCATCTTGGATTGATTTTGGATTGACTGATGACTTTTGGTATTCTATACTCATTCTTGGGATGGTTCTTGGGATAAATATTAAAGTATCAGTACAAGTTTTCTTCTAGTAAATAAATCCCTTTTAATGGAAGCCAAAAATATTTATTAAACCAAATTGCTAACAGGTGTCACTTGATTATTGGAGATAAATTATAATTGTTTACATTTAAAGATGAAATGAGACATCTTCTAAAGCCAACTTTCAATTATCTATGTTAGTGGTGGGCAGGGTATGTGAAAAGAACCAGATGCATGTACTTCCATGTGTGGTCTTTTTGGTATAATGACTGCTTTCTTGGTTAAGTTACAGTTTTTATATGTCTGTTAAATTCCTGTGTATAACACATAATAACTAGAGCTAAATGGTTCTTGTCAAACAGGAGCTGTGTATGGTGCTACCAAGATGGCACGAGGCAGTGGAGATGTTGTTTAGATGTAGAAGCAGAGGACAGCATGGGGAAGGCAGGCAGCTGGATGGCCCCGGGAAGCCAGGTCTGCTTGATGAATTAGGGGATATAGGGACGGTGTGCCCCAGCTTCCGGGAGGATGAAGATCCAGGGAGCAGAAGGTCCCATCTGTGGCTTCCTCATGTGTCCAGGGAAAGAGTACTTTCGGCCAAGGATAGGTTTAAGGTGGAACTGGAAAGAGAGAAATAGATACTCTAGGAGCAAGCTAGAGGAAACAAACCGGAGATGGGACTAGTCTATACTCAGAGGACGTGAAAAGTGAGGTCCTTTGGAAGGAAGGCTGGGGCTTAAATGTGTCGGGTATCTGATCTGACCTAAACATCTGTTGAATCATTAAAGGAGTAACATAAACAATCACCAAAGGAACATGTCCCTGAAACCAGGGAGCGTTGAGATCTGAGTTCTGATCTGACCTAAACATCTGTTGAATCACTAAAGGAGTAACATAAACGATCACCAAAGGAACATGTCCCTGAAACCAGGGAGCGTTGAGATCTGAGTTTCATTTCTGTGTTTCTGAGTACCCAAATCTATGTTGTTGTTTAAATGCAAACAATATCAGCTTCAAACCTTGTCTGACAACATAATATCCTCTCTGCACAAAGTCCAAGCTCTACCTACATGTGTTGCTTTTTCTGATCTCCATTTTGGGCCAGTTACTGGAGTATCATCATCATCATCATCAGAGTTGTAACACGATGAAATATAATGAAATGACCTAATTACAGTCTTTTCTCTCTTCTATTGCATTTTTAGAAAATAGGTCAAAGTCGATAGGATGCTTATATTCTCTTCCCACCTCCAGTTTATTAACTGGAGTATTCATGTCCTGAATATACCAAATGAATGAAAAGGATGGTGTATGGGATAAAGATTAAAAAGATACCGTTCGTGTTGCCATTCTGTGTGTTATGTACATCTCTGTCCCATATGCTCTAACCACTCATCTTCCGATTCCAGAAAAGTATGTGTGTGTGTGCGTGTGTGTGTGTGTGCGCGCTCGCGTGCATGTTAATGACTTATAATCATTCCTGACTTCTGATAGGTGGAATGGCTGAAAAACGAGGAGCCCATAGACTCTGAACAAGATGAGCACATCGACACCAGAGCAGACCACAACCTCATCATCCGGCAGGCGCGGCTCTCGGACTCCGGGAATTACACTTGCATGGCGGCCAACATCGTAGCCAAGAGGAGGAGCCTGTCGGCCACAGTGGTGGTTTATGGTAAGACCAGCCCAAAGGCCCGGAGTGGATAGAGAGGATAGAAAGCAGAGGGGTAGAGGGAGGTGCATTTCCTTGGAACTTTCTGTATGTAGCACTGAAGGGACTCCGGCGCGTTTCCATTATAGCACCATCTCCTGCCTCAGCCCTTTGGCAGGTGACGCAGACCCTTATAGCTGGGAATGTGTTTGCTCTTTCATCCAAGATTGGACTTCTGGGGGACAGTGAGTGACATTTTCAATCTATTTTCAAAAGAATTTTAAAAGGCATTTCTTTGCCTCCATTGTGTTTACATTTGAAAAGAATTGAGGTGGGCGACTTCCACTTCCCACTCTTCCCAAACCCAACATTCACCCCATCCTCCCCAGACCTGCTATTCACAGTTCCTCTTCTGGCATATGAAATTCACCAAAAACAAACATGACTATTTGCTGAATAGCTCAGCTAATGGATAAGTGAAATTCCCAGCTATTGAAGTAAGCACTCCCTTCCACAATAGAAGAGCCCTGGGATTTACGTTTGAAGCACTGAAAGTTAATAGAAATTCAGATGCTGTTATTTTCTTCTTCTACTCTGGAATTTCAAGTGCTGTAGAGATATGTTGATGAGTTCTTCCTCTGGTTCATCATTTCCTTGCAAAGCAAATTCTCTGTATCCCTCCTATGGTCTACAGAAGAGTAGATCAAGAGATGGAGACTAGATCAGCCCCACCATGGCCACACAGTGGGGCAGCTGGTGAGGGTCCCCGCTGGTCTCTTGGTCCCTGGATGCCCAACTCACAACACCTGGCAAGTGGCTTGCACATAGTAGGCAATCAGTAAAAACGTCTTTCCTTTCTTTTTTTTTTTTTTCTTCTCCCCTCCCCATTTTTCTCTCTCAGTGAATGGAGGCTGGTCTTCCTGGACAGAGTGGTCAGCCTGCAATGTTCCCTGTGGGAGAGGATGGCAGAAACGTTCCCGGACCTGCACCAACCCAGCTCCTCTCAATGGTGGAGCCTTTTGTGAGGGAATGTCAGTGCAGAAAATAACCTGCACTGCTCTCTGTCCCGGTGAGATATGCGTAGATTTCCTTTTCCCTTCTCATCCACCACCACGATTGAGCTGGTGTGAAGCTTTCAGTAGAACCTACCTGCCCAAAGTCAACATCTTCCAGGTTCTTGGAACAGAGCGTTTGTCCAGAGTTCTGACGTGGAACTCATTGTACTAGCAAGAACATGGGTGAAATACCTCTATATGGGGGCATAGTTTTTCTCTTCATACTCAGATTACCCTAGATACTCAACATCAATAAGCCAAATGTTTTTATGTATTTTTATACTATCAGTGTTTGGTTGGGCTAAGCCATACCCTTCTCTCTTTGGGTTCCCCCACTATATAGTGTTCATCTGTTTAATAGGGTGTAGTGAAATGCCTTTGAGCACAAAACAGGTACCAAGTACTTGCCCTTTTATCATCAGTCACCATTCAACTAACCTCATCACGTTTGCCTTTGCATTTAAGACAATGCAATTGGCAGAGATTGCATCACAGCCATTTCTGTTTTGCATTTGGGCTATGATTGCCTTCCTTTCTGAATAGAGGCTTCATTTACCAAATATGGCTTTTTACAAGTTCTTTTGCTCATCTTACTGGCTGTAACCCAATTTATACAATGAGAAATAGATGAGCCAGAAGATGACTTTCTGAATGGGAAGCATATCCTCCCACTGAGAAATAAATGAATCCTGGGTCTCACACGCATGATCGAACATTAAGTCCAAGGATGCTGGACCAGAGACTTGTGTCTTTAAAATTGCAAATCTAGTGCCACTCAAAGCTAAGGCGAGGCTTTTGCCTGTGCTTGGAGTTTCATTTTGAATTTGTATTCAGTACACATTTATTGAGTGCTTACTATGTGCGGGTACTATGCAAGATACATTTACACAAACAATGTCCTTTAGTTTTGTGTTGTGAGTTTTATGATTCCCCAGTTGACAGAAATGGTAAAGTCAGGCTAAGTGCTTGCTTAGGGGTTGCTCAGCCAAAAAGTTGACAGAACCAAGACAGGGACTCAGATATTTTGATTCAAATTTAGTATTTTTATTTTACCCTACACTGGGCTTCCCAGGTGGTTCAGTGGTAGAGAATCTGCCTGCCGATGCAGAAGACACAGGTTCAATCCCTGGATCAGGAAGATCCCCTGGAGAAGGAAATGGCAACCCACTCCAGTATTCTTGCCTGGGAAATCTCATGGACAGAGGAGCCTGGTGAGCTACAGTCCGTGGGGTCACAAAGAGTCAGGCACAACTGAGTGGCTGAGCATGCACATGCACTTGACTAGTCGCTCTGGATTAAAAATGGCAATATCTTCAATAACCCACATAAGCATGGTTGGCCTATTCCTAGGAGGTAGTGGAACAATTGCTTCCAACAGCTGCCATAATCTCTAGGGTTGTTTTTTAGTGGAATTAAGTTCAGTTTTTTCGTTTCTACATACAGCAGCAATCCATGACCCAAGAAATTCTATTTATGTAAGTCTTGGTATCTTGGGGCTTGGCTGACCTGTTTTATTTTAACACTATCAATATATATGGGTTTAACTTTTTATTATTGAGGGATTTTTAGGACTTAAAGAACATTTATTCTACTTTCTGTTCTAAACTATCAACCCGTAAGGAAGTAGTGATTACCAGTGGTTCTTGCACAGAGTGTATCTGTCCATCTAAGATGCACTTGGGCATAAAAGACGGGGAAAGAATGGATAATGACATGATTAGCTAACCTGAGGGCATGGGTAATTCACATGTTTGCCCAAATTCAGTAATTGGTCTCATCCTGCAATAGCAAGAGAATTATACCACTGCTGTTGTTCACCTGTCTCTTTAGGAAAGAAACCATGGAGAGAAGATAAACGGATATATTATTTTGTTTCTGTGGTGGTGGTGATTTCTTTGAAATCCAGCTCTAAGAACCACAGTGGCCTTGGGGTGAGTCTCCTGACAGCTGTCAGATGCAGTCTAACGATGGCTCCTTCTGTTTCCCTTTGAAGTGGACGGGAGCTGGGAAGTGTGGAGTGAGTGGTCGGTCTGCAGCCCAGAATGCGAGCATCTGCGGATCCGAGAATGCACAGCCCCTGCCCCGAGAAACGGGGGCAAATTCTGTGAAGGTCTAAGCCAGGAATCCGAGAACTGCACAGACGGCCTTTGCATCCTAGGTAAGACTTTACGGTACACATCTTCTGTGTCTGTCCATCACAGGAAAAGATGCTATGATAACGCCAGGACCATTGATTCAGTGAAACCAGTTCCCAGAAAACAAAATCCCCCAGAGCAAAAATAAAATGGGTGGAAAGTGTCAAAGAGCAGACAAATAGGCCATTTTAAACATCGTTACCGCTGTCAGTTCCACCCATGCGTGTATTTACTGTGAACGTAACTAGATATGCTTGGGAGAGAAATGATGCAGGCAAATGTGTTAGACTTTGGGGCTTAGCAGTTCTTCTCAAAGGGGCCAGTGTTTTTAGGTTTGGTGAAATTCTGATGTGGATCAATGTAGGCTTATATTTCTCCAAAGAATTTTACCAGACTCTAAAGCACTTTGTAATCCTCAGAGACCATGGGACATGCAGTGTGACCAAGGGATGTGCGTTGTGACTGTTACCTTACAGATGGGGGGAAATACAACACTGAGGAGGTGGCTGGGTTTGTCTCAAATTGGTCTGGCATGGCCCAAATTAGAATGCCCATTTCAGAACTTCCAAGACTTTGTGTTATTCCTGAGGTTATGTTATAACTTCTTCAAGTGACTGTCTGCCTGGGTATAAAACCATGGGAGGATTAAATAGAACCACACAGAGGTGAGTTTTAATTTGGTGGTGTCCCTTACTAGCTTTGTGATCTAGGGTAAGTCACTCAACTGCTTAACTTCTCTGAATTGTACCAAGAGTACCCAAAAAGTGCCTATTTTTGGTTATTGTCTGGGCCCAATATTAAAAGAATATATTTTGAATATTTCATGGCACAGAATAGGTGCTCGATAAATAGCAATCCCTTCTCCGCTTGCCCACTCAGATGTGCTAAGGGTATATTGATTTTTCTTAGATCCTTCAAAAACAGGAGATTCGAGGCGTACCTATTCTTTAGAACCAGGTTGCCTTCTAGGATGATATCCAGCAGAAAATAGTGTAGTTCAATAATTTGTCATCTTTTCAGGAATATGTATCACTTTTTATTTAGGAAGATTATAGCATGAAGGAGACATGTAAGTTGTATTTATTTTTCTGTGTCAATATGACTAGCTATGCTTGAAAGCAAGACTCTACAAACAGTTATATTTTCAAAATAAGTTGAAATGGTTAATGCATTAGTTAAAAGATTCAATACATTGAAACAAGTGCTATCTCATAGCCCCATAATTCCTTTATTTGCTCAGTTCAAGTACTGAGTAATCTGCATACGTCAGACAGAATACAAAGGTCTGTAATTAAAGAGAACCAAGTCTTGGGCATCCCTGTTGGCTCAGATGGTAAAAGAATCTGCCTACAAGACAGAAGACCTGGGTTCAGTCCCTGGGTCAGGAAGATCCCCTGAGGAAGGGAATGACTACTCCCTATAGTATTCTTGCCTGGAGAATCCCGTGGACGGAGGAGCCTGGCAGACTGCAGTCCATAGGGTTGCAAAGGTTCAGAGAAGACTAAGCGACTAACACTTTCACTTTTCACCCACCAGTCTCAGTGGTGAAAGTAAATATGCCATCACAGTCAAGATAGACAACGTTTCCATTCATCCCCAAAGTTTGCTTGCAGTCTTTTGCAGTCATTTCTTTCCCCTACCCCTAACCACCACTTTTCAGCTTTCTTTCAGTTGTCATAATGTGTTTGACATTCCTTCATTCTGCTACACCTATCAGTAATTCATTTTTTATTTTTGTTAAGTAGTGTTCCATTTTATGGATCTACGGCAATGTGTTCATCCTTTCACCGGGTGATAGACATAGGATTGTTTTCATTTGGGGGTGGTTATGAACAAAGCTGCTATGAACCCTTGTGTACAGACCTTGTGTGGACATTTATTTTCATTTCTTTTGGGTAAATACCTAGAAATGGGATTAGTGGTCCATATGGTAATTAGGTATTTAATGGTATAAGAAATTTTCTGAAATAACTAATCATTTTAATTTTTACCACTAGGATGTAACTGTGCTGGTTGTTTCACATCTTTGCCAACACTTACTATTGGTCATTTTAAATTAAGTCATTCTAATGAATTTGTAGATTGTTTTTTTTTATTGTAACTTGCACTTCTATAATGGCTAATGATATTGAGCAAATTTTCATTTGTTAATTGGTCATTCCTCTGTGTTTGTTGATGAAATGTCTATTCCATTCTTTTCAAAAATAAGGAGACAACACAAACTCATTAGCAAGAGGTTTAAGGAAATGTGTTTCTGGCTACCCTTGACCACCACCAGATATATCTGAAATATACCTTTTAAGTTGTGACTATTTCTTGACATGTTTCTTAACATTGACTAGGACTATAGTTAAGACAATAATTTCATATATCTTCTAAAAAGTCCTTGAGGGTGTAACTGTGTGGCTTACTAGTTATAGTTTAGATGATCATTAGACACTTTTGAAATATTAGAAATAAAAAATAGAAATAAGAGAATACTGATTGAAGTATTATAGTACTATTATAGTACATAGTAATCACCTTCCCTGCCTGCCTACTCAGGTGCTTCAGTGATGTCCAACTCTTTGCGATCCCATGGACTGCAACCCACCAGGCTCCTGTCCTAGAATCCTGTCCATGGGATTCTCCGGGCAAGAGTACTGGAGAGGGTTCCATGCCTCCCTCCAGGGAATCTTCCCAACCCAGGGATCAAACCTACGTCTCTTATGTCTCCTGCATCGGCAGGCGGGTTCTTTACCACTAGCACCATCTAACAACCACCAGTTGGACTTGAGCTTAGGGAAAATTCTATGAATATCAAGCTTCAACCTTAGTTGACTGAAATTTAAGAGTTACTGATTGAAGACAGGCAATGGTTAGCTCCAAATGTGAGAAAAAATTATCAAATATGTGAATATTATTTATTTGTACTTGTATTGTTAGTTGAGTAAGAGGGTACTGACCAGTCCAGACCCCAGTTTTAAAATCTGAGATATTGTATTCATCAGGGTTCTCCAGAGAAACAGAATCAATATGATACATATGAAGATACAGGATATACACACATATATATATATAAAGAGATTCTTTATAAGAAATTGGCTCATATTATTATAGAAGCTGGCAAATCCAGAGTCTGTAGAACAAATGTCCCAGTTCAGAAACTGTCAGGCAGGAGAAGAGTCTCTTACCTGGGAAGGATCAGGCATTCAAATGGTTAGATGTGGCCCAACCACAGTGTGGAGGGCAATTTGCTTTTTTCAGCCTATTGTAACATTGGTCTCATCTGAAAACACCCTCATAGACTAATGTTTGACCAAATATTTGGGTACCTGATGGCCTGGTCAGGTTGACACATGAAATTAACCATCCCAGATGTACATATACTTGTGACGTTCCAAAGCCTAGCTCCTGCCTTATAAAGGCAATCAAGCCAAGGATCAGGCAGTTACTTTGTTACTGAGTGAAACCCTCCTATGAACCTTGGCCATGTGTGGTTTTCTGTCTCACATGTGCAATTTAGTGAGTATTCTGTTTCCATTTTCCAGTAGTGGAAATAGAATGAACAGAACAGTGAGCTTTAGAATATGCTCAGCATTAGAGGTTGAGAGCTCTGTTAAATCCCCACATGAGTTTAAAACACTATGTAAGCCTTTTCTCTCTGTTCAATCTCTTCATTCCCCTATTCCCTTTTCTACTTAAGAATGGGTTTGTCTAGCATTCTTTGCCTCTGTCGTATGCATATTAAGATGTCTGTCAAACATGATCAGAGACTCTTGATGGTTACAATGACTAAGCTTTTTGATGGAAAAATTGAAGCCTGTGAAATCAGAGACGTGAATGAGATGTATTTATACATCAGTGGGAAAGGAGTGTGTTTCTAGGAGCCCAACACCAGGATACAGTCTGCCCTTTAAGAGACAGAGTGGGTCCCATGTCAGCAAAGATGAAGCGCATTTGACTGTGTCTGCAGGAATCAATGAACAGCAATCTGGTTAGATGGTGCCAGCATTACTCTCTGCTTCTGGTTGGTACTCTGCTGAAGTGTTCTTGGTGAAACTAGCTGTGCTCTCGGGATGGAGATCCAATGAAGGCTGGGTTTGATTAAAATAACATTTGGCAACAGCTTTATGGAGCAGTCACTTTGTGAAAGATCTGGGTCATGTTCCAGTTGAGGAATTTCCTTCATTTGATTTTTTTTCTTCCCCTTTATGCCAGACATGACCCTGAAGCAAGTCCTCAATTCCCCAACTTCTCTTGGCAGTTTCACAGTGACATTGCTTGGCTCTTGGATGACCTACAATTCTTTAATTTTTACTTAGCTCTCAACAAAGCATCTAGATTTCCTTTGTTGTCCCTGAGGGCTGCATTTCTCCTAGAGATGGAGCTGCCAGCTCTGAACGATCGCTTTAATATTGGGGTATGATTGTTGCTTGGTCAGTTGTGACTGAAGCACAGGACCTTAGTGTTATGCTAGCACAGATGGCCACACCTAAATGCTCCCAACAAGGAAATAAATGCCCCAAGACTGGTGAGGTTAGGCAATTGATGCCAATAGCAGTGAATGTGAGGTTCCAAATTGCAAGCATAAACTAAACATCCATTGCTTTTATGCTGGAACTGTTCTTTTCCAGGAAGACAATTATATGGAATGCCTGTCGAGAGATGGGAACTTGTGGATGCGTGTTTTCTAATCTTTAACCTCAGAATCAGGTAGCTTTCTAACTGCTGTTTTTTCCACTTGCTGAACTTAGCTACCTCTGTGCTTGAAGGATCACTGAAATGTACATGTAAGTGACATGTACATTTCCTCATTGGCAGGAACAGTAGGGTGAACATGGTGGGGTGCTTAGTTTGAATCTGGGAAGTAAGGGGAACCTGTTCCCCACACTTGTTATTTCAGCAGATAGAAAACTAAAGGCTTTGCCTTCAGAGGATTAAGTGAATTCACGTCAGAGAGGATTAGTGCCCAGATGGGCAGTGATGATGAAGCCAGAGAAATTCTACAGGGTCCTGAAAGAGAAGCTTCGTGGCTGAGCTACCTAATGGCTAGTCCGTCCTTCTTGTCAGGATGTGAGATAGGTCAGTTCAACATTGACAGTTCAGAAACAGAAAGAGCGGTTACGCGGTGCTTTGTTTTCATTTCTGATGGATACACTGATAAGAAAAGTTGGAGTTGACGGCTTGGAAACCTCATCAAGGATAAACACATCCCATACAATAGCAGGTTCAAATAAACATCCCCAAGCTGCATCTCCAATCTAACCACATTGTCTGTTGAGCTACCTACTTAAATGACCTAAAAGGAGCACCTGAAAAGGTGAATCTGTAATCACATCCAAGGAAAGGTTTCCTTGGTAAGCATTTTCTCTTGGATCATTCTAAACCTCATTGTTATCTATTACAGTAATTACCTGGGTTCCTTCCCTGTATTTTCTAGGGCACTGAATAAGAAAATTTTCATTCCAGAGTTCGCTGAGTGCATCTGAAACAACTCTTAGTTTTTGCTGGTGTTTTACTGAATGTCTGCTTTGTATATGGGATTATAACAGATGGGTGTCCCTTTATTAAAACAAAATCCACACATCCTTCCTTTGGACAAAGAGTCAGGACTCACACAGGACTCATTCTTCAACTTTTTATTGGATAAGTTCATGTTTCAGGGCCCACTGTACTACAAAATTGCCTAATTGTAGTATCGTAAAATTGTAGTATCACAAAAAAATTAAAATGGCATCAGCGAGATAACATGCTAGCCAATGCATTAAGTTGTCATGAAGTTTCCTGCTGCTTGCTAATTCTCCCAAGGAGTTTTAATATTAAAAACCCATTTCCACTCCATTTATAGTATATTGTAGGTATCCCTTTTTACATAAAGATTTCTCCTAGAAATACCCAACAACTGCCTCTCTGCATAACAAACAATTGATTAATTCAGAGTTGCCTTTATGTATACTGAATAGAAAATGCAGATATAATATTGCAGACCCGCAGGAGTAATAAGAATGTCGATCTGGACACATATGGTATCATTAGCAGCTTAGCCACAGCCTTCCCCCGAAGCCCCAGTAAAAACTCTCCCATGATGAGACCCAGTAAGAAGACCAGTGAATAACATTCTTTAACGAGAGAGACTGAAGTGGCTCATAACGGAAGTTTCCCATGTGCTTAATTAAAAAAGAAAATAGAGATAGCTTAATACTCATGTGTCTTAGTGAAGGCATTTTTAAAAAATTCTACAAGGCTAAAACTGTTCCATTTGTACCTCATGATAAGAGGACCTGAACTCAAATACCACATCCTACGTGGAACTGAGCATAAAAAAAGGCAAAAGAATGAACCATATACAAACAAATCACTGTAAAATATCTCTGCTTTGTTTTCCACCCCCTGTGGATTTTCTCCATTTATGCCTTGTTAACAAGAAGAAAAAGACATCTGATTGTCTTTTTGAGCATAATCCCCCCTTCCAAATAAGGATTGACCTTCATCGGCTGGCCAATTATTGATATGTATTTAGTAAACTATTAAAACAAAAAACAACCTGACCTCAGGTGTAGAAAAAGAATGTATGATTACCAATGGGGAAAGTGGAAGAGGGGTAAATAGGAGTTTGAGATTAACATATACACACTACTGTATATCAAATAGATAAATAACACAACCTACTGTGTAGCACAGAGAAATATAGTCAATATTTTGTAATTACCTATAAGGGAAAGAATCTGAAGAAGAATATGTATATATATGTATAGATAGATAGATAGATAGATTCAATCAACTAACAAAACATTGTAAATCAACTATACTTCAATTAAAAAAAAAAACAACTGTGGCCTTTCTTACCAACCAGTTCTGAAACAAGTACTTAAAATGCTTTTTGTATGCAGGAAATTTTCATTCTGTCATTACCTTTACTTTATTCCTTCATAAACCTGTGCCACACATGCAGAGTCATGAAATAACCCACTTAAGAACTTCTTTCACAGCTAATATGAATCAGTGCAGTTGTTTCATTTCTTTCTTCTACTTTTTCCTATTCCTATCAACTACCCCCCCCCAAAACATATTTTAATATGAACTTTTACACTGTGCTTACATTCCTCGAATGCATTTGGAGAGGAAGTACTTTGTCATGCGACAGAAGCATTTCTAGAAGATTGTTTATTTGACACATCTTGTTAACTTTGTTCACTTTATGGGAGGAATTGAAATAAAACACTTCCACTGTAAATAGGAAGGACTTTTGAATTAAATTTGGGCAGCTGGAGAGCAGGATACATTCCTTCCAAGATCACATTACTCAGGGTATACATATCACCAAGAAAACTCAATAGACAAACAAGAAGGGATCCCCATGACAGTGTAAACTGGCGGCAGAAAACCCAATAGAAAGCTTAAAGACATTTCTCCAGGAAGTGAAATTTTAGCCACAGTCAGTAGGAATACAAATTTATGACAAAGAAAGAAGAAATACTTGGTAGATGGCATCCCTAGGAAGCACAGAGAAGGCACTGGCTCTGAACTCGGGATGTCAGAAGGTACAGAGGTTGCGTTTCCATGAGGGCTGGCCAGGGTGGACCTCGGTTGAGCTGGCGGCGTTGAGAGCAAAGACTGCAGGCACTTCAGTGTCCTCTGTGGTTCTGAGTTGAGATGAGTTCTCTTTCTGAAAAGTGAGATATGAACATGAACCTAGAATTGAAAGAAATGAGGGAACTGAGCCTATAGAATTTGAACATTCATCCTCTAGGTAACAATCAGGTCCAAGAACCTGGGCTCTGGGGTCAGATTGCTTGAGTTTGAGTTTTGGTTGCTATGCTATGAGAAAATTTCTTCATTTCTCTAAGCCTAAATATACTCAACTAGAAAATAAAAGTTAAAGTAATGCCTATTGGGACTTCCCTGGCAGTCCATTGGTTGGAACTCTGAGTTTCCAATGCAGGGGGCACAGGTTTGATCCTTGGTGATAGAACTAAGATCCCACATGCCCCATGGTTCAGCCAAACAAATAAATAATAAAACCTTCCTTTAAAAATAAAAAAGTATTAGTGCCTATTACAAAGAGTTCTTTTGAGGAGGAAATGACTTAATCCATGCAAAGTATTGGATATCTACAGTAAGCACTCCATTTGTGTAAATAATAATGTGTATGTGTGTGTTCATATTATTATTCTAGTAATGGGATTCTTCTTGTTGCAGAAAAAGTAGGTTTTCCATTTTCTCCAGAAGTATTGACAAATGACATTGTAGATATTTTGTTAAAATCTTTCCTAATACACCTGACTGATATTTCTTTGTAGCAACTAGTTCTGAGTGGTAATTTGAGACATACTGTAGGGAAACAGTTTACAAGGACCCTAACAACCTGGCATCAAACCAAAGGGTCAGCATCCTTTCCAAGAAACATCTCATGAGTATTGGGTTGACCAAAAGATTGGTGGAACCTTTTGGCCAACCCAATAGCTTAATGAACAGCTCTTAATTTTCCAGTCTTCCTTTGCAGGTGGGATTTAGTTCTAAGGAGAAGACAGACCAGGTGATCTATGAGGTCCTGAGTCCTAAATTCTGTGATTCTAATTAAAAATAACTCAAGGTGAATGCCCAGGAGAAAGGTCTCAATGATCCCCAAGTGAGAAAATCATTCCACATTATACTGAGAGTTTCCCTCGTATTAAGAAATAGATGTGTCCTAACAATTGTGTTAGAAAATAAATTTTTATAAAGCAGATTCTAAGTTGCCAACACACACTTAAAAATCCTTTCTCATTGGGGGAAAATAAGTCCACCATACACACTAGTGGAGTAAACAGCAATCTACAGATTCCAGGGTTATCCTCCTGGTGCCAGCCATTCTGGATTAGTGATATTTGTTAGCAGTCAGCATTGCCCTTGTTTCTTATGCCCCCAGCCCACAAATTAGCAGTTTTTCCATGTTTTTTGTTGTTTCAAAAATATGAAGTAGAAGGACTTCCCTGGCAGTCCAGTGATTAAGAATTCGCCTTCCAGTGCAGGTGTTACCATGGGTTCCATCTCCGTCGGGGAGGTGAGATCCCACACGCCTCGTGGCCAAAAATCCAAAACATAAAACAGATTTGCAATATTGTAGCAAATTCAATAAAGACTTTAACAGTTTTCAAGATCAAAAAGAAAAAAAAAAACCTTTTTTTAAAAAGTTCATCTAAAATATATAGATCATATTTTTCAGGAACTAATGCTACCCAGAGTCCCTTATGGTCAGGAAGTTTCCAAAATTTAGGCTTCTGTCCTATCAAACAAACTCTCTCCACTTCATTAGTTCTATGTATTCCAGACCCTACCTCTCTCTGCAGTATATTTATTTAATCAGGGCTCAACAAAACTCTAAGTAAGAAATATTATAGTCTGGACTGGAGAAAGATTTAATGGCTGAGATCATAGAGTGGACCAACCGTAAAAGAAATGGCAAGAACCCAATCAGGGAAGTGATTTAAAACAGAGTAGTCTACTCTTGTAGGGAATTCAGTGCCCTCTGGGGTGTGCTGAGCAAAGTGAATTAATACAGAGGAAATGTCTTTGTTTTGATCCTAACTTTCCTCCTTAAAGTGGCAAATTAAATCCATATGTGTCTTCAAGAGCATTGAGACGTGTGATCCAGAAAATGACGGTGGCATGAACATCACCAGGATGCTTTATCATTAACCCTGGCCTTTCCCTTTCTCTGGAGAAGTGACAATATCATCCTGAGAAGAGCCCTGGGCCTACCCCCTAACCCCTATCCCTAACCCTAGCGTGCAGGGTTAGCTTGCAGTGGAATAGAAAATTACCGTAATCATTTAGAACGGGCCAAATGATCATGGGGTAGCAAAAAGGGCTCTGAACTTGGAGTCAGGAGTCCTAAGTCTTACTTATTTCGTTAAGTAGCTTGTGGCTTTGACAGACCTCTCTCCACCCCTTGACTTGCGTCCATAACTATCAAACAGATGTGGGGCGGGGGTTCGGGGTGGATTTTGAGCTGGGTGATCTCTAAGATTGATTTCAATATGCAAACTTGGTTCTAATTTTCCATCTTAAATGTAGCTTTCCTATACATATGTATATATATCTGTATGTAAATGAATTTCATCTTGTATACATGTATTTGCATTTTATATATCTGTGTGTATAAGATGATAAATACCACTGGCAGGTCAGTGCTGTCAGATATTTGCTTTTTACCAGTTTTGAGGAGATAGTCTAGTTCAGTCACACCTAAGATTAACCATTTGGATGATGAATATGCAGGGTGATGAGGGAACATCTTTTAGATCTGAAATCAAGGTAACCCCTCTCCTATCCACAGGAAAGTGGATAGCCAAATTGATGGCCTCTTCCAGGAACTGAGTCATCAAAGCAGGTCTCTAGCATCTACTGCATTCTCTTCAGTAAGAAGCTACAATGTCCTAGGAAATCATGCAGGAATTGGGAAATTTAGAGACCCTCACTTTGTAATGCTTGTAACTGAAAGTCCATACAAGGCTGAGTAGCACTCATCTATTCAATAAATATTTATTGAGTACCTACCATATTCCCTGCCTCAGATGGTAAAGAATCTGCCTGCAATGCATGAGACCTGGGTTCAATCCCTGTGTGAGGAAGATCCCCGGGAGAAGGGAATGGCAACCAGTATTGCCATTCTGGATGGAATTCCAATACTGGAAGGGAATACCTCTCCAGTATTCTTGCCTGGAGAATCCCATGGACAGAGGAGCCTTGTGGGCTACAGTCCATGGGGTCGCAAGGGGTCGGACCCAACTGAGCAAATAAAACTTTCACTTTCACCATATTCCCTTTACTGGTCAAGGCACTGGGGCAGAAATAGATGGAAAATACAGACTCAAGGTGCAAGTAACTTAGACTATGGGCTTCCAGGTGACTCAGTGGTAGAGATTCCACCTACCAACGCAGGAGACACAGGATGTGGGTTCAATCCCTGGGTTGGGACGATCCCTTGGAGGAGGAAATGGCAACCCTCTCCAGTATTCTTACATGGAAAATCCCACGGACAGAGGAGCTGTTGGGCTACAATCCATAGGGTTGCAAAGAGTCGGACACAGCTGAGCATACAGGCAATTAGAGGGTCACAGCAGGTGCCTGTATGGCTGGCGGAAGGACTGAGGAAGCGTGAAAGTGAACGTCACTCAGTCATGTCCCACTCTTTGCGACCCCATGGACTGTACAGTCCATGGAATTCTCTAGGCCAGAATACTGGAGTGGGTAGCCTTTCCCTTCTCCATGAGATCTTCCCAACCCAGGGATCGAACCCAGGTCTCCCGAATTGCAGGCGGATTCTTTACCAGCTGAGCCACAAGAGAAGCCCTGAGGAAGCTTAGAATAAATCTACTAGTAAAAATTCTCAGTTCACAACTTCTTTTCCAGCTTTTTTTTTTCTTAAGAGAGGACTGACGGCCTATGTATGTCAGTTGCTAAGTATTTCTTTAGCAATTAGTGAATAGTCATCATAATAAACACCCTCCCAAATCTTACCACCACCCCTAATCCATTCCCTACACTGACCTCCCTGTGACCCAGCAACTAAAGGGACCAACCCAGACATACCATGACCCTATGTCAGGGCTGGTACTTACACTGATGGGATGCCTTCAAATGATTTTTTAAATAATTTGAATATTATTCTCGCCTTAAGGAAAATGGTCACCGTGAGATTAATCAATAATTTATTCCCTTAAGCTTGAATTACATACTCTGAACATTTTTGTTTAGTTTTCAGTGAATGCTTGTGTGTGTGTACACATGCATATTTTTTCTGTCGTGGATGGAAGGGAGGGAGTCAAAGCAAAACAATTTATAGGATGGAAAAAGGATTTTAATATGCATCTTCCCTTGGAGCAGAGTTCAAAATATCACCCTTGATCACTTTGAGGCCAACTGCTGATAAGAAAGTGTAGACACGTGCTTAAACGTCTTTGCAGTGACCTCAAAGCATGCTGTACTCTGTATATCCAGCACGGAAACACACTAACTCACACAGAATCAGTGGGAATGGATAGGACTTTATAACAGAGGTGGTAGGAAATTTAGAAACTGAAATGATTTAGTTCAAAAATGAAATATGCAAACGCTCCCTGGAAGTACGGTCATTATGGATACTTATTTGTCTGAGTTTAGGAAATACAAAAGACATTCCTTAAAGAGATAAATTTGAAAAAAGAAAGAGGGAAGAAGACAATCACTCATGCATATGAATCTTTTGCTTCAGCCGAGGGGCGATTCTGGAAGGTCACTGTCATCAGAAGTCGCATCCATGAACTGTTTCTTAGAGTACTCAACTGACTTCCCCAAATTAATATGATGAGATCGTGAACAGTCCTTTGGTGGAAAATATCAATAGAGCTGATGTTCATTCATTCATGTACATCTCAAATCTTACAGGGTTTTATTCAGGTGAGCGTTTTTGCCATTCCAGTCCTGGACTTTCTCTAATTACCCAGCTATCTCTGAGGAAGCCAGCAATTCCTCTAACAAGACATAACCACTGGGACACCCTGTGAGGTCTCTCTCAAAACCTCTTATTCTCTACACTTGTCCTACCCAGATGGATGTGCTCAGAATTCACTTTTTAAATTTTTTTTTTATTTTTTTAAATTTTTATTTTATATTGGAGTAGATTTGGTTAACAATGTCGTATTAGTTTCAGGTGTACAACACAGTGATCCGGTTTTATATATCCATGTATCTTTTCTTTTCCAGATTCTTTTCCCATAGGGAGGGATAAATTAAGAGGTTGGGATTGACATATACACTATTTGTAAGACAGATAACCAAAAGGACCTACTGTATAGCGCAGAGAACTCTGCTCAAGAGTTCATTTTAAAAGGGGCAGTAGATCTTATGATGGCATGTACAGGCTGGAAAGTGGGGAAAAGAAGCAAGAATCAAACTAACTGAACTAACACATGGGGTAAATATGGTCACTGAGGAGTGCTTTCTGAGCAGGACCTTACAAAAAAGAAAACCACGACGTGGAAATTAAGAAGCGAAAAGAGTAAAAAGAGAGATGTGCTGTATTTTACACTCTTGTATGTTGCTGTGTTTCCCATCACCGGAAGAGTTTCAGGGTGTTTACAAGAACTGGGGGTGTGTTCCTGCATGTCCTAGAGCCTTAGTGAACTTCCACCATCCACGGGAGAATAAAACAGAATCTCTGCTTGTCATTTTCAGGGTCTGCCCTGACACACTCAGTCGTGGCGATGTTGCCAATGCCGAGCAGACCTTGTGTTTACCCAATTATCCGCCGGTGCTAATAACAAAGCAGGTCTGCCAGATCCTGGGATTTCCTGCAACTTCAGAGAACATTCAGAGAGCGTAACGCTGCTGCTTAATTAATTCTGTCTTTGAGGGAGACAGAAAGCATGTGGAAATGAAGCACAGTGATAATCAATAACTTCTTTTCTTCCAATCAGTAAATAATCAAGCAAAAAGCATGTTAAAAAATTTCCCAGCATTCTATTATGAATATATTCAAACACATAAGCGTCTGTATCACCTAGATTCTACAATTAGCATTTGCTGTATTGCTTTGGGCTTCTCAGATGGCACTAGTGCTAAGAACCTGCCTAACAACGCAGAAAACGTTAAGAGACTTGGGTTCAAACCCTGGGTCGGGAAGATCCCCTGGAGAAAGGCATGGCAACCCACTCCAGTATTCTTGCCTAGAGAATCCCATGGACAGAGGAGCCGGGCGAGCTACAGTCCATGGGGTGGCAAAGAGTCGAACATTACTGAAGTGACTTAGCATGCACACATGCATATTGCTTTATCATATACCTGCACCTCTACCAACCCATCTTATTTTTGATACATTTCCAAATAGATTGTAGACATCAGTACACTTCACTCTTAAAACACTTCTGCAAGCATACAACTGATTAGAGTTCAATATTTGTTTCAGATTCTTTCTGTATAACTTCTTATTTCATATTGGAGTATAGCTGATTAACAATGATGTGATAGTTTCAGATGGACAGCAAAGGGACTCAGCCACACATATACATGTATTCATTCTCTCACGAACTATTTTCCCAACCAGGCTGCCACAAAACATTGAGCAGAGTTCCTGTGCTATACAGTAGGACCTTGTTGGTTATCTGTTTTAAATATAGCAGTGTGTCCACGGCCATCCCTAACTATCCCTCCCCTCCACCCATCCCCCCCTGGAAACCAGAAGTTTGTTCTCTAAGTCTGTGAGTCTGTTTCTGCTTTGTGAATAAGTTCATTTGTATCATTTTTTGTAGATTCTGCATAGAAGCAATATCACATAATATTTGTCTCTCTCTGACTTACTTCACTTAGTATGATAATCTCTAGGCCCATCCAGGTTGCTGCAAATGGCATGATTTCATTCTTTTCAATAGGATTTTCCTGTTCAGAACCCATAACTAATGGTGATGATAAAAGTAGAAAATCAAATGAACACTTATGAAGTACTACATTTTGAAAAACCTGTGCTTTGTATTTTAGTGACATTAAGTAAGATAAACTGCCTACTGAAGGGAGAGATGCCTTTGAACAGAGTAGTCGTCACCAAAGATTTCATGAAGGAAGCAGGAACTGATCTATGCATTGGAGAGAGGACATGTTTATGTAGAAGGCTTGGAGGGAGGAGGGCATCCAGAGAGAGGCAGCAGCTTGGGCAGAAGCACTGAGATTCATGGATTGATCAGATGAGATCATGGATTTTTCTTGAGGTGCAGTGGAAACTGAGTCATATTTGGTGGGGTGGGAACAGTTAATAGAAGACCTTAATGTTAGGTAAATTGGCCACAATTTGGAGGCAATGTAGATTCATGGTAGATTCCTGCTCGATGGTGCTAGAAAACTATTCCAGCAAATAAGGAGCTAGCCAGAGAGAATGGACAGAGAAGACTGACTCTTCCACAGACTTTAGAGTTAGCTCTAAATAATTTGTGATTACAAAGATTGGAGGGTCAATTAAAATAAAATTGAATTCAAGACATATGTTGGGGAGGGGGTTGGTGAAAAAGGCTCCAAAGTCTTCATAAATCCACATGGTCGATGAAGAAGGAAATAATAAAAGTGGTTTTTGAAGACGAAAACACGGGGCATGTCTGGTTTAGGGAGAAGAATGGTGATCATGAGTTCCAATGACATGTGTCAACTGTTGCCCTGAGGAGAGAGCTATGCAAGGGTCTGTCCTGGTGGGTATTTGGTCCACACAGAGTGACTTTGATGGCTGAATCTCAAGAAATGTGTGTGTTTGGTATACAAAACCCATAGGAGCCAATTTCAAATAATCACAAGGCACAAGTTTTGAGGGCAGCCCCTTGCCCAGTCTGTGGGTTGGAGGCTGAACACTCCATCCGCATCTGTCATCTTGCGACATCTCCACAGTGTAATGGTCCGCAAACCCACTCTACACACACGGCATCTCTCCTCAGTCTTGCTTTCTCTGATCTGCAGCATGTGGGCTGCACATAGCTGGCCATGTCTGTTCCCTGGCAGAGAAAGGATAAGACTGGATGTGGGTGGGTAGGTAGGTGGGAAGGTAGGAATGCAACCATAAATAGCTTGTAAGAACAATGGATGCCATGGAAATGCTTTGGGAGCATCCTGTATAACAAAGGAAGCCAAAAATTAAAGAAAGGTGGGAAAGAAATGAATAACCACCAAAAATAAAGAGGTAGATTGTTCTCTCTCCCTCTCTCTGCCTCTGTGTCTCTCTCTCCCCTTCCCTTCCTTTCTCTTATGTATAAATATACACCTCTACACACATATACTCTCACCACACATGTGGTGAGACACGAAGCAATATTTGCAATACAGCACTGAGACAAAAGCAGACTGCAGAACAATATATAAAAGACAGTTCTATGTCTTTGAGGGTAAAATGATCAATTACTGTCAATCAATTTCATATAGTTTTCTGCTAATATATGTAGAAGTATCTATGTGTGCATATCATCTTATACATATAAGATCACAAGGGAAAAAAGAGCTTAGACTTGTATATATCATTTAGCATAATGGTGGTTATCTCTTGGTGGTGGAATTATGCAGGGTTTTTTTGCACTTATCTATTTTTTTTGATACAATAACTGCAGTAACTATAAATAATAAAAATGACTTTTAAAGAAAGCATAACAATTTAAAACCCTATTAAGAAACACTTTTTTTGCATCTTTAGCGAAATCATTAGAAGACTGAGTTATAATTCCTTATTATCAATTTCCATTTACCCAGAAGATACTCTTGGTGTATATGTATATGTAGACCCTGTGAAAACTGGTAGGATTTCCCCAAAAACAGATCAGCTGCCACTGGCTCAGAATTACATTTCTCTGCCTCTAAGATCCTTCTGGACCCATCTGTACACTCCAGCTGCCCGAGATCCTCTTAAAGAGGCAGAGAGGAACTGAAGTTGAGTACACAGAGCCCCGGATTTGTTGTTAGGAAGTGGGGGTGCCCTCAATAATCACAAATACACAAATCCCAATTAATTAGAAGTTCTTGGAGGATGGCCCAGGCATGGGTATTAAAAAACAATAAAACCAGGAAAAAACCTCCCAGATAATTGTAATGGGCAGCCCATGTGAAGAACCATCGCTTTCATGGATTAATTTACTAAAGGGGTCATTTGAACATGGCCTTGGAGAGAGGTGAAATTAAAACAGGATTTGGTTGACCAAGGCCAATAGCTGCGTGGCCCTGAGCCTTGTGAGAAAATGATTATGCAAACAGAATGAACGGATATGAACCATGAGGTGGGCTGTTCTTCCACAACACTGTGAGGTCTGGGGGCGGATGGGGGGAGCCCTCTCTCAAGATCATGGGAAAACAGTCTCTAATCAGACATTTCAAGCTAGGAAAATGGTCTCTGAGAGCAGCTTGCTGACGAGATACTGGTATTTCACAAAGTACAGCAGAACCCAATTTTGATGCCAATGCCGGGGAACTAAAGTCCTCGTGGGCACCAGTGACTTCCAGCCTTTCCCATGAGAAGATGCAGGCACACACACGTGCCGGATCTTAGCGTTGTCACCAATGATAGAGAAGCAGCCGTTTGAACACTAGTTACTCTGTTTCTGAAATTCATTTTATGTGGATTTCTATGGAATGTCTTTTCTAAAGATTTATAGGGGTGAAAGCTGGGGCCCATGGAGGTCTTCTCATCCCTGTCCTTCTTTTTATGTATCAGAGTAAAGTGGCACTTGCGTTTGGTGCCAGCAAGCAGAGGCCAGGAGTCGGCACACATTTCTTTTGTGTTTGGGGGTTTTTTGGCTGCGCTGGGTCTTAGTTGTGGCATGTAGGGTCTTCGTTGCAGCATGCGGAATCTTTAATTGGGGCGTGTTGGATCTGAGTTCCCTGACTGAACACTGAACCCGGGATCCCTGCATTGGGAGCGCAGAGTCTTAACCACTGGACCACCAGGGAAGTCGTCAGGCACATGTTTCTTGACTCCCATTCAAATACCCCTGAAATTCACTAGAGTTTCTGGCCTGGAGCTGTGACTGGTGTCCATGCAGCAGCATGTGGGTCATTTTTGTCCTCTGAACGAGTATGAGGATCATATTCATAACATGTGAAAGTTACAGTATTACTTATCAACTACTGTTTATCAATGCTGAACGTGTGCTAGCCCTTTGCTTCATGGCTTCTGGGTTCAATTCCCAGAACCAACATTTAAGAACCTTATTGCTCCCACTTTACTGTGGGGAACATTGAGGTCACAGAGATAGATGAAGACAGTCTGAGACTTCTGATCCGAGAGTCCGCACGAATCCCACTGCCAACGATGACAACCCTAGAGCTAGCTGGAGGTCAGAGGGCAAAATGCCTTCCTCTTCTGCTCCATGCATCCATGTGGTCCTCTGTCTGGGGTCCTTAGCCTTGGAATTTTCAGCCCCAACCTCTCTCTTCATTTTTCAGAACTGTACCAGGTAGAATCCCCGTTTTTGTTTTTACAGCTATATTCAATGTATTTTTCCGAGGAGTGGTTATATATCTCACCTGTTTTTAATCAAGTTTTATTTTGCTACCCAGAATAATCTTCATTCCTGTGGTTTAGAGAGAAGAAAATACAGTTCAGCGCAGCCAGAGCTCCGAACAGCTGTTCTGCGTGTCTCTCTGTGTGGTCCTAGCAATGCCTCACTTTCAGATGTCTCAGCCTTGGCCTGCCAGCAGGGCTGTGCCCATGCCAAATGCTTTCAGATAGCGTGCGATAAGCAAAAACTGAAGTCAGGTTAAAACCACCAAAGCCGTTTTCTTCTAATTCTTGAGTGCATTAGCATCTGGACCTTGGGAGTTTCCACCTGCTCTCAGGAAAACTAATATGGCATTGAATCTGTGCAGTCAGGGAAATGCAAGCTTTGGGCTTAAAGAAACCTGACTGTGTAAGAATCTGATCATATCAATTTGAACAAATTATCTTTTGTGGGGGTGTTTTTTTTCGAGATTTTTTTTGAATGGGCCCTTTTTAAAGTCTTTATTGAATTTGTGACAGTATGGTTTCTGTTTTATGTTTTGGGTTTTTTTTTTTTTTTTGGCCATGAGACATGTGGGATCTTAGCTCTCTCACCAGGAATCAAACCCACACCCGCTTCCCTGGGAGGTGAAGTCCTAACCGCTGGACCACCAGAGAAGATCCAGGACTTCCTTTTTAAAGAAAGATTGGCCAGAAATCACCCTTAGTCAGTGAACTTTCCCCTTACTGTAAAAAAAAAAACAAAAAACAATGGTGGCCCATTTGCAGAAGTATGATTTACACACAACTTTTAAAAGTCACTTCCATCACAAAACAGATGACAAAATACACAAGAGTTGTGCCTGATGCACATGGCAAGGATTTTCTGTCAAAATCAGCCTTTAGTGCAGAAGCGGGTTAGGGTAAGAGATCCTCCGTGAAGGATTTGGAGCCTCGCTATGCCTGTCTGCCTGGGAGGGGTTAAGGTGCAGTCAGCCAGATAATATTTACGAAGTTCTCAGATGTGTACTGTGTGAGATTTGATTCCGTTCAAAACATAATCCAGAATGACAGTGTCTCACCCCGCTTGGCTTGCCTTCAGGCTAAGGGGAAGGAGCGTACCCAGGGTGACCTTTCAAGGTCCGCTCCTTTATGGCACTCTCTGAATGTTAGCAACAGCCCCCGTGCTTGCCGCCTGATGGTGTTCCATCGACACCCTGAGAAGGCATCAATGAGAGGGCTGGCGCGCCCTGCAGATCCTCTGGAATTTGACAGAGAGTCTGAAGCAGAGTCATCCCGGGTTTCTGCCTGGTGGTAGAGTCGTGTTGGCCTGGGATAGGACCGAGGGCAGGGCAGTGGTCAGTGGAAGGACTGTGGTGTAAGGCAGACAGAGTCCCAGGTACCGTGTCTCCAAGTGATTTGCAAGATGATTGCAGAATTATTTAGTGATGGAAGATGGCAGGAGGATGGTGGATGAAGGGACATGAAAAGAATGGATAAAAATGTCTCGCTCACTTTAGAAAAGATTTGAGTGTCTCTTCTCTGTATCCATCTCAGCTGACCGCTGCCCTGCTCAATACCAGGATCAGAAGGACACCTTTCCATTAAGATCATCCGCATTTTAACAGATAATTGAGATCTGAAACCAGAAAGCATAATTTCTTAAAAACAAACCTTCAACACACTATCCTGCATCTATACCCAACAAGAACAGGAGAAAAAACAAAAAAACAAAACAGCAGAGTTTGGAACCATTTACCCAGGCCATGATAACTGCAAACCAATGCAGGATCCCTTTAAATATTTATTCATGGATCATTTTTCCACCATCATATGTAGTGAAATAGCATTCCTTACTTGAGCAGACTTCTGGCTGGATATAAAACAGGGCAGGCTGCAAGCTCACTGCTCTCATCATGCTGATAAGAATCTGGCAAATGCTACAGAGAGAAACTCTAGTAAGCCTGAGGGAATTTTACTTTAAAAGAATGAAGCAATCATCCTAGAAAAAATACTGCCAAAGAGAAAAAATTTTTTTAAATTAGAATGAAAAGGAAAAATAGGAACAACATAATCCATAGTGTCTGCAGAAAGAAAGTGTTTCCTTTATAGAGGTAGACATGAAGGAATGTAGAATATCTGCTCCGTGTGAATTTATTAAATGCAACTTTCTTTTTTTTTCTTTCTCTTTCTTTCTTTTAGATAAAAAACCTCTTCATGAAATAAAACCCCAAAGTAAGTTATTTTTCCTCTTGCGGATATCATTTGTTCTCATATTTGCTGCTTTACTGTTATATTTGTTTAGGAGCCAAACGGAATTGCAGTTCTTACGAAAGATCCAGGGCTCTTGGGGGGAGGTTTCTTCTTGTTGGGTTTGGAGTCACATATCAGAGGTTAAAATGGAAAAGAAATATGCACGCCCCTCCCCTCCTTCAGATTAAATCTCTGCTTTGATTCCGTCTGGCGGTAGCAGTCCATTTCTGTACAGCTGTCATCCAGGACTCTTATTTCTGAGATTTATCTCATTAAAATTTATAAATATTTGTCAGTATAGGCTTTCACAAGAGCAACCTTGGGCAGTAGCCTGATTATAGAACTTTCCATCAAGGAGTGGGAGGGGGCGCCTGAGAGATGAACCCTGAAATCCATGGCAACTGATTAGATTAAGAGCCACAGTGAAATGGCCAGGAACTGAACCTAACGGGGGTGGATGCTGGCTGGAGCTCTCTGTCTACTGGCTTGCTTCCTGGCGAGGCCTTTGCCTTCCCTTCTTCTTGGGCATCCACCAGATTTGGGGAAAGAAGCCCAGCTCAGATGATTGGCAGCTCCTCCTTCAGCCTCATGGTGCTCAAACCTGGCTGAACTTGGGGGCCACCTGGAAGCCTTTTATAAATCCCAGTTCCTGGGCTGTTACTCCAGAGAAATCACATGAGAAGAAGAGACTTAGAACCCAGGAATCCTCAGTTTTAAAAGCTCCTTAGGGGATTTCAATGTGAAGCTCAGATTGAGAACCAGTGTCTTAGAAAAATATTCTCAAAACTTAGATAAGCAACCACATGCATCAGAATCTTGGGATATGGTGGAAGCTGGTTAAATATGACGCTGCAAAAAAAATAGAACAAATTAATCTGAATCCCCGGTACAGGGGCAGGGAGAGCTCTGGAGAATCTACATTTTAATATGTTCCCCCAGTGACTCTCAGAAATATGTAAAGTATGTCAGGGTGTCATATAGATGCCAAAGTCCGCATGGAAGGGCCTCAGCCGTGTAGCTCTAAGCAATAGGAGAGTTTGGTTTGTAAAGCTTGTAAAAGACATTCTTGACTAGTATCTCCCATTTTAGTCTAAACCGAATGGCTTTTGATCTTTTAAATCCTAGGGTATTAAAATTCAAATAGCTTGGGAGACTTAACAGCTTTTATTAGCCACCTTCTTTGAAAGAATTAAGACCCTGTGAAGATGGACAGAAATTGGTATCTGGGGAACAAGGGTCCGGAGGCATGAGAGAAAAAGATACAGCAAAGCTGTGATGTTCCTGCTTCAGATGTTGCTTCAGGCAGGCTTGAGATAGAAGGATGCCTTGACTTCCAGAGTCTGAGAACTTCCCGAACAACAGAAACAAGCTATCTTAATTTGTTTCCCTGCCGTCTGCTGCCCATAAAGTCATCATTGGGGGTTAGGCAGCGGCTTTCAAGTCCTGCATGATGGATTTGGAACTCCATAGGAAGATAGACGATGGGGAAACCTGGTTGTGTGTTGTTTGTGTGTGTGTGTGTGTATGCGTGTGCGCACATGCGGAGAGAGGGAGAAGGAGCAGGTCGATGAGTGTCCATCTGTTCAAGACCCCAGGGTTTCCCTGGAGTAAGTGGGGTCCCCGCCACCCCCCGCCCGAGTGCCTCCTGATCATAGATCCCCCACCCCCACCCCGCCCCATCCCCTGGTCCCCGTGTGTAGCACAAGCAAAATTATGGGTAGCCATGTGGCAGCCAATATGTGTGCATGTTTTTAAATATATTTTTATTTTATTTATTTCTTGGTTGTGCTGGGTCTTCTCCAGTTGCCCGTGAGCCGGGACTACTTTCTAGTTGCCGTGAGCGGGCTTCTCATTGCGGTGGCTTCTCTTGTTGTGGAGCAAGGCCTGTGCGGCGAAAGGGCTTCCGTCGTTGCGGCTTCCGGGCTCTAGAGCACAGGCTCAGCAGTGCGCGTGCACAGGCTGAGTTGCTCCGCGGCATATGGGATCTTCCCAGACGAGGGATCGAACCTGTGGCTCCTACACTGGCCGGTGTCTTCTTCACCACTGAGCCACCAGGGAACCCTGCATGTGTGTTTTTTAAAAATTAATTTCACGCTTAGTTTGTGAGTCCAGTGCTGTTCTAATTTGGTTACATCTGTACATCCAGCCGTAAAGCCCCCAGTAGCTATTTCTGGTCCTCGGAGACTTCCTGAATGAGTTTTTGCTTGGGGTTCTCACTCCTGCACACCGTGCTTAATTGGTGGATACTGCTGCAGACTCGCTTAAACTGTTTTAATTTGTGATTTTCTAAAAATAAAACCTTAACAGAATCAATGTGATTGCAGAAGGCTCCCGGAGGCATCCGATCAGGGTTCTGGAGGCTGCATGGATAGGAGTGCATCATACGGAGGCCGGCTGCAGTTTTGTTCAGTGAAAGGGGGGCTTCGTTGAAGACTCCATGAATCATCACTGATGCAAAATCAAAGTCAATTATGAAGATAATTGAGAAACAACCTTTCCCTATATATAGCCGTGCACGTGATCCTCTGCACGGCGGGGCGGGTGGAACCCATCTCTCAGAGCCTCCCGCACAGATTCGTGTGAGGCGGGCTGAGGAACCGGCTCTGAGTCGTGGGGAGGTGTGAAAAGAAAGTGAAGTCTGAAGGTATCTGTTGGCAAATCATAATGACAAACGGGGGGAAATCTGTGCTCGGCATCGCTCATGAAAGCACTTATTGTAAATGAGATAATTTAATCAATTACATTTCCTAATGTACTAAACCGAATGTTTCATTTTCTGCTTCTGCACATCTTAAATTATCTTCAGGTGCTTTATGAGATTTAATCATAGTTAATAGAAACTTCATTACCATCAAATGTGCTTTCAATAAATGTTGTGTAACAATGTCAGGAAGTGCAGTAAAATATAGTAGGTTCTGAATGGCAAACACGCACCCCCGGAGTCAGGCTGAAAAATGGTCGCGTGTAGACAGACTCCCGGAGGCTTGGGAATGAGGCTTTGCCTAGAGGCTCCCCAAGGAGCGGCTGTTTCAGCAAGTTCACCTTAGGGATGAAAAGGATTCAGGTACCCCCTAGAAAATAGCTCAGAAGGTATTCTTTCTCCATCTCCTTCCCACGTAGTTTGGTAACTAACAGAAACACACACTAAGCACAAATCCCATTCACTGGGCCAGAGTCAATTACCTCCGGGACTTCGCCAGTTGAATGTCTCCCAGTTACCCGGATCTCAGCTTTTTCAAAACAGAATGCATCCTTCTCTGCCTCTGTTTTTAACCCAGGCCTCCTCCCATCTTCTCTCATTCAGGGAATGCTATGCCTTCAGCTCAGTAGGGTCCCACACTCGCAAAGCCTCCTAGACTGCTGTCTTTTTCCTCTCTCTTCTCCAGCTCAGTACTCAAAGAATCACCACCATCTAACCATTCTGCCATGCAGATAGATCAAGTTCACCAACTCACTCCATCTTCTCTCTTCCATACCCCTCCCTCCATTCGGCATCTTTTTATTGAGTATATCCCATGGGCGTGGACATGTTTTAGGTGGTGGAGAATCAGTACAGTACTGAGCCTGCCAGATACAGTTTCTGCTCCCGTGAAGCCTGCAGATCCAGTGAGGGAGGTGGGGGAAAAGCACAGAAAATTATATATAGAGGGCTGAGTGCCATGGAGGTGGTGACAAGTGTCATTAAGAGAAATAAAGCAAAAGAGGCTCAGATAGGGATGGAGGGAAAGTTGCTTTTTTGTGTAAGGTGTTTAGAGAAGGTCTCTGTGGTAAAGTCACCTTTAAGAAGACACCTGAAGAAAAGCAAGGGAACAGACATTCTGGAGATCTGGGAGGAGTACATCCAGGGCAAGGGAAGAGTGGGATGCCAAGGCCGTGTGATGGGAGCCTGCTGCGGTATCCAAGGAACAATTAGGCTGGGTATCTGAGCAGAGTGGCAATGGGAAGAGGCATAATAGCTCAGGTCAAAGAAGTGGGGCATGGGGGAAAAGTACCAAGTGTATTATAGGCCATGGTAACGACTTTGACCTTGACTGTGAGTGAGATGGAAAGCTATTGAAGGTGTTCATTCATGGTAATATGACCTAATATTTTCAAAGATAAACTCTACCCACTGCGTGGAATATAAACATATAGGGAACCAGAGCAGAAACAAGGAGATCTGTTACAATGATCTATTATAACAAGAGTCTATTCCAATAATCTAGGCTATTACAATATAACTTTTATAATAACCTAGATTCAAGATGACTGTGGCTTGGGCCAGATAGAGAGCATTGAAAATTGTAGAAAAGGTCCAGAATCTGAATATCTTTGGAAGGCAGAGTCAAAAGGAGTTGCCGATGGATTGGATACAGAGTATGAGAGAAAGAAAAGCATTAGAGATGATTCCAAAACTTGTATGCAACGTGAAGGATGGGCTTGCCATTACTGATCTGGGGCAAACTTGGTTTAGCATATCTGGAGGGAGGCTCAAGAGTTCGTTGTTATAAATGCTACATTTAAAATACTTCTTAAACAGGCAGTTGAATATATGAGTCTGGAAGTCAGAGGAGAATCCTGGCAGTGACATAAATCTGGGGCTTGTCAGTGTCCAGATGATATTTAAAACCAATAGGTTGAATGAGGTCACTGGATAATGAGTGTGAACAGAGAACATATCTGAGGACTCAGCCCTGTAAGACATCCACACTGAGATATAGGGCAGGTCAGAAGTTACTGCACAGGAGACAGAAAAGTAGCAGCCAGCGTAGTGATCGAAAAGCCAAGTAAAAGGAAAATGATGTCCGAGACAAAACCTGAGCATTCAGGACATCTTTCTCCCTAACCGGGATTTCTATCATTGCTTCCTGTATCTGGAGTTGGCTGACATCAGTTTATCTGATCTTTAAAAAAAAAAACATCAATTCTGGTCACCTCACTTCCGTGTTTAAACCTTTTCAAGAGCTGACCATTATTTTTAAGATAAAGTACAAGGTACTTAAACTGTCTATGGGATCTGGTCTCAGATGGCATTGTTGAGTCATATCAGCTTCTCTCAAGCTGCTTAATTATTAGGTGTTTCCCTTTCTACCCGATCAACTTCCTATATTCTTCCACCTAAGAAAGCTTCTTAGTTTTCTGAACACCCTGGGTCCATTTGGGCAGGTAGTTCTTTATATGTTGTTAATGTCAGCCAGAAAATTTTCCCTCCACCTAGTGTTACCCTGTTGAATGAATCCTTCCTTCAGGCTTCAGTCTTGCCTCTGCAAAGCCCCTAAAGTCTGAGTTAGTTACTCCTCTTATTGACTGATTGTCAAGCAGTTTCCTTATTTCTATCCTGTATGTTCACTGCGTTTCTCCCAGGCCAAATTCCCTCTCTGATAGACATCCTTCCGGCCATCTGCTAGACAGTATAGGGTCTGTTCACCCTTATGCTTGTGACATTTACCACCGTCCCCACATGGCACAGTGGTAAAGAACCTGCCTGCCAGTGCAGGAGATACAAGAGACATGGTTTCAGTCCCTGGATCGGGAAGATCCCCTGGAGGAGGGCATGGCAGCCCACTCCAGTAATCTTGCCTGGAAGATCCCATGAACAGAGGAGCCTGTTGGGCCATAGTCCCTGGGGTCACAAAAGAGTCAGACATGACTTAACAACTGAGCATGCACGCAGTAGTATGTATTAGATGTTCAATTCATACTTGTTATTATGGTCTTACATCTTCCGGCTAACTCCTCACTGAGTCTTTTATTGTTAAGGTGAAAATAAAGACTTTGCTTTTATGTATTTATTTTAACTCATTCGTGTAGTAGATATTTATTGCACAATTATTCTGTATAAATAGTCTTGGCCCTGTGAAGCGTGAAGGAAACAATAAGAAATGTTTCTTCCCTACAACTTCAGTACAAAGTAGAAGATGACAAATGATTTGAGAAGAGGGGAAGTAAGGAGGCAGTTTTTAATAATCATCTATTCAGTGCCCGGTGCTAGGTGAAAGTCCAAATGGGAAGTTTCCCAGAATCGTTTCTGTCAAAGAATGACCCCAATGTGTCCTTGTGAGTTAATTGCTCAGTCGTGTCTGACTCTCTGCGACTCCATGGACTGTAGCCCACCAGGCTTCTCTGTCCGTGGAATTCTCCAGGCAGGAATACTGGAGTGGGTTGCCATTTCCTTCTCCAGCGTATCCTTACAGTCTACAAATTAGGTGTTTCTCCTCGCCTTATTGACACTTAATCCATTCTACATCTTTTCCCCCAAGTACACTGTTTTCATCCATAGTGGAATCATGTGGATTCTCGGAATACACGTTCTTAGGTTAGAGAACTCCTCAAAAGATGCAGAGTCCACACTGGCAGGTTGGACATTCTTTTTCAGGCTGTATAGACCTGAATGGTACCTTGAACACATAGAACTATCTGCGACCTTGAACCATGCAGGTGTGCTTGCTTAGTCAATCAGTCATGTCCAACTCTTCGTCACCCTTTAGACTGTAGCCCACCAGGCTCCTCCGTCCATGGGATTTTCCAGGCAAGAATACTGGAGCAGGTTGCCATTTCCTCCTCCAGAGAATCTTCCTGACCCAGGATCAAACCCACATCTCCTGTGGCTCCTGCGCTGGCAGGCAGATTCTTTACCACTGAGGCACCTGGGAAGCCTACATTGAACCATAGTATCTTTAAAATCTCAGTAGACTTCTAAGTCTTTAAGCTAACATTAGGTGACTGGCATCAGTGCTAATCTTCTAGCCATGGTTTACAGGATAATTCTTTTTCTATTTTACCCATCATTTTTCTTCATCTCCTGCTGATTATTTTCCATTACATAAATATAGCATTTTCCCAAATTGCATGACTTGTTTGTCCTTCAGAATCATTCCTACTGTGAATCAGTTCAACTCGAGCATATGTGCAACATTTGAAATGTTCTTACTGCTTGTAATCTTTTTACTAACTAATTGTTATTCCATCATAAATGTATGCCTTTTCGTATGACCATGTTTAAGAATGTCATTGACCTTACTGGACACGATGAAGTTTCCTCCATTAAATACCTTGGAACTAATCTCAGGCACAGTGAATAAGTGATAGAACGAAATGTTCTTCAGCAGCAGAGTAACTCAGGGGACTTGCTAAAAATGTGAATTCACAGGTCCCATCTCCCCACGTATTACTATATTCAAAGTTAGAACTTATATCTTGAATTCCCAGAGTAGAAAATGAAAGTGAAGTCATTTTCTCAAGGGCTGGATTTCAGATCCTGCTTTTTGACTCTCTCCATTTTACCTTGGTCTTCCTGATGGGGAAAAAGACAGTTCTTTTGCAATCCAGAGGTATAATTACCAGATAAAATAGAGAACCCTTGGTTATATTTGAATTTCACATCAGCAGTGAATACATTTTTGACATAAGCGTGTCCCAAATATGGCATGAGAAATATTTCTACTCAAGTTATACATTCTTGATCAGAAATTCAAATTTAACTGTGTCATATTTGTAGTTGCTTAATCTGGCAACTTTACTGAAAAGAATAAAACATGTCTGAATGTGCATTCTCAAGAAACATTTTATTAAATAGATTATCTGTACTGTCAATCTTGGGAGAATGGTTAGAATTAAAACATATTGGAGGAGGGAGCCTTTCAGTAAAAGCAAAACATCTGAACAAAAAAAAAAGAAAGAAATCTACTGAAGTACAAAGTCTACTTGAAGAAAATGGATCTGGGCAATCCTCATTTTATTGTGCTTTGCAGATACCGTTTTTTTTTTTTTTTTTTAACAAGTTGGGATTTGTGGCAGCTCTGCATTGTCAGATGATAGCTACCATTTTTTAGCAATAAAGTATTTTCTAGTTAAGGTATAGCCATTGTTTTATTTAGATATAATACTATTGCACACTTCACAGACTACAGTATAATATAAACATAACTTCTGTATGCACCAGAAAACCAAACAAGTTGTGCCTGTCTATGTGATATTTGCTCTTTGCAGTGGTCTGAAAGTGAACCCATAATATCTTTGAGTTATGTCTATAATCAGATTCACTTAAAGAGTAGGACCCATGTTGTTCTTCAGTTGCTAAGTTGTGTCCAATTCTTTGTGACCCCATGGACTGCACCACGCCAGGCTTCTCTGTCCTTCACTATCTCCAGAGTTTGCTCAAATTCATGGCCATTGAGTTGGTGATGCCATCCAAGCATCTCATCCTCTGTCACCCCCTTCTCCTGCCCTCAATCTTTCTCAGCTTCAGGCTCTTTTCCAGTGAGTTGACTCTTCGCATCAGGTGGCCAAAATATTGGAGCTTCAGCATCAGCCCTTCCAATAAATATTAAGGGTTGATTTCCTGTAAGATTGACTGGTTTGATCTCCTTGCTGTCCAAGGGACTCTCAGGAGTCTTTTCCAACATCACAGTTTAAAAGCACTAATTTTTTTGTGCTCAGCCTTCTTTATGGTCCAGCTCTCACATCCATACATGACTACTGAAAAAACCATAAATTTGACTATACAGACCTTTGCTGGCCAAATGATGTCTCTGCTTTTTTACACACTGTCTAGATTTGTTATAACTTTCCTTCCAAGGAGCAGGAGTCTTTTAATTTCATGGCTGCCATCACTGTCCACAGTGATTTTGGAGCTCAAGAAGGTAAAGTCTGTCACTGTTTCCGTTGTTTCCCCATCTATTCACCATGAAGTGATGGGACCGGATGCCATGATCTTTGCTTTCTGAATGTCGAGTTTTAAGCCAGCTTTTTCACTCATCTCTTTCACTTTCATCAAGAGGCTCTTTAGTTCCTCTTTGCTTTCTGCTATAAGGGTGGTGTCATCTGCATATCTGAGGTTATTGATATTTCTCCCTGCAGTCTTGATTCTAGCTTGTGCTTTATCCAGCCTGGCATTTCACATAATGTACTCTGTATAGAAGTTAAATAAGCAGGGTGGCAATATGTAACTTTGGCATATTCCTTTCCCAATTTGAACCAGTCCATTGTTCCACGTCCAGTTCTGACTGTTGCTTCTTGACTGGCATAGGTTTCTCAGGAAGCAGGTAAGGTAGCCTGGTATTCCCGTCTCTTAAGAATTTCCCACAGTTGGTTGTGATCCACACAGTCAAAGGCTTTAGCATAGTCAATGAAGCAGAAGTTGAAGAGTCCATATAGAGGAGAAACGAGCAAAAATAGCTGAAAACTAGGATGGGGCAAAGCAGAAAGTATCTTGAGCCATAAGGGAAGTCCCTGTTAGAGTGAACTCGACGCCTACTCAAGAGTCATTGATAGGTTTTGAAGTGGCAGGACCAGAACTGTGTTTGGGGAGAGTAACCCACGGGTTTAACAGTTCAGAATGAACAGAGACTGGAGCCTGGGTACCAGGGTAGATGAGGCTGTGCGGAGTGGGTGCCTCCTATCCAAAGTGAGATGTGAGAGGCACTGGGGATGTTTCGGTAAGGCGTGTGAGTCATTTGGGGAAGGGGTCGATGGGCAGAAAAGGAAAGGAGACTCTTCAGGCTCAAGCCTGGTCCCTGATGATGTCATTACTAGAAAAAGGGAATTCAAGAAAATACTTGAAGAGATGAGAACGGTGACCATATAAATCAGCTGGCAAATTTGAGATGTTAGCACAACGCACAGTGGTGTGGTGGTTTTTATCCATTGAGCAGGAGGAAATATAGGATGAGGACTTCAGACAGGAGTCAAGGCAAGAGATCCTGATTCAAGACTGTTTGTCATCAAGGTAGTTAGCACTGTCTGATAGAGTGGTTGTGAACAATCTTGAAGAGGAAACAGTGGTTTGGGCAAAAGTCAGAATTTAATAGCATAAAAGAGCAGTGAAATGTATAGAAATAGTGAACAAGTTAAATCATGATAGAGCCTGGCAGTGGGCTGAGCCCATGTGAAAAGAAGTAAAGCATGTCTGTACGTTCTGACAGGAATGATCTACAAGGTGTTGTACACAGTGGGGAAAAAAGGCAACATAATAAAGGAAATCATGGAAATATAATAATGATTATATAACTTTTAGAGTAAGGATGGTAAAAAAAAAAAAAAAAAAACAACATGGAAATTTACATTTTTTTCCCGAAAGATCTCAACTATACTATCAACAGTGGTTACTTTTTTTTTAATTTTGTGTATTTTTTTATTGAAGTATAATTCATTTACAATGTTGCATTAGTTAGGTGCACAGCAAAGTGAGTTTGTTTTTCAGATTCTTTTCCCTTCTAGGTTATTACAAAATATTAAGTATAGTTCCCTGTGCTATACCATAGGTCCTTGTTGGTTATCTGTTTTATATATGGTAGTGTGTATATGTTAATCTCAAACTCCTAATTTATCCCACCCCCTCCCTTTTCCCCTTTCATAACCATAAGTTTGTTTTCTATGTCTATGGATCTATTTTGTATATAAGTTCATTTGTATCATTTTTTATTCCACATGTATGCAATATCATATATATTGGCTTAGTTGAAGGATAAATTTTTTCTTGGTGTAGTATAAGTTTTTATAGTTCCTAAAACACTTCCTCATCCTGTGTGTATTTTCTGTTTATCCTTTTATTTCAACAGGATAAAGGTTAACTGGTTAGGGAAATTATGATCAAGAAAGGTTTAATGTTTTAAAAAGTGCTTTTTGTAGGTCTTTTCAACAAAGAGCTTAGAATTTCATGGATATGAAAAAAGACTGCCTCTTTCAGAGATCTATCAGAGAGTAAGTCAGGAGAAGGATTGGGGTAGCAGTGATTAGGGAGACCAGGCCGTGGTTTGGAGGCCAGAAGGCAAGGCTCAGGTGTGGAGGCAAAGTTGAACGATGCGAGACCGAAAGGGAATAATGAATGAGGCCAGGTCCCTGCGGAGGCAGGAGAGGGCGGATCAGAGCTGGCCTGACACAGAGGAGCAGCAGCTGTTGGGGGAACAGGGAAAGGGAAAGGGAAAGGAAAGCACGGATGGAGCAGAGGAATTTTGAGTTGCAGGGGAGGGTGTGTGTGCGCTGGAGGGAAGGGGACTCACATGGAAAAACGGGCAGTGAGAAAGCAGAGGTGACGAAGAAAGCAAGCCAAGTTCAGAGTAACTGTGTTGATGAAGAGCTGTTCTTGGTCATGGGACATGGATACAATAATTATTAGGCTGCAAAGAAGGCCCAGGTGGGTTTGCAGAGCACTGGGTTTTTGATGATCCCCGCCAGTCTAGTTGGTGGGTTCCTCCAGCAGGGCTGGTTGACCCAGTGAGGGAGAAGAGGATGGTTACACCATTGGGAGTGAAGACAAGTGGGTGTCCAAACCCCACATTTGCCATTTTCTCATGAAGAAGCCTCTACCCTATCTGAACCTGTGCCGTCATCTGTAAAAGAAGACGTAGAATACTTCTATGGCAAACAGATTTGGTTGTGAGCATGAGAATATGATCACACCCGCAGTTCTCAGAGAAGCAGACACGAGCTTAAGGCTCCATTACTGGGTTACCCTTGCCATCAAGAGGTTTTTTTGCTGAAATTCAGCCTCCTTACAGTAAGTCCCCCACATACAAACGAGTTCTGTTCCAAGAGCATGTCTGTAAGTCCACTTTGTTCGTAAGTCTGACAAAGTTAGCCTAGGTACCCAGCTAATACAATTGGCTATATAGTACTCTACTGTAATAGGTTTATAATATTTTTCACACAAATAGTACATAAAAAAACAAGTACCAAAAATAAAGAGAGTATTTGTTTTAATCTTTCAGTACAGTACCTTAGAAAGTACTAATACAGTATTACAGTGCAATAGCTGGCATACGGGGCACATTTGCATCTTTGAAATTTCATACCTTGAAGGCTCATATGTTGGGACTTACTGTATGCTGGATTAAATCTCATAGGCAGAGTTTTGGGTGAAATAGAAAAAGCTTTATTTCTTTGCCAGGCAAAGGGGGCCACAGTGGGCTAATACTTTCACGTCTGCATGCCCCGCCCTGGAGAGGGTAGTGAGGAGTTGTATAGTCATGGTTCAAAGAATACATGTAAATCCACGGCTGATTCATATCAATGTATGACAAAACCCACTGGAAAAAAAAAATAATAATAATAATAATAAAAAATAAAAAAAAAAAACAAAGAGGACGTGATCAGCTCATGGACATTCTTCTGATTGGCCGGTGGTGAGGTGAGAAGGAAACAGCATCATCAACTTAATGGTTCCAGCTGGTCTGGGGCCTGTGTTCTTGTGGTCAGCAGTTTTCATCTGGGGTGGGGGGCGCGCTGCTTCCCGCATGTCAGCTACTTATCTGTATCTTTTAGGGAACGGGTAGTGCGGCGAGTCTGCCAGGTGGCAGATTCAGAGTCTAAATTGTTAGCAGTTCCCCAGCCCAGCAGCCATTTTTTGTTTCTACGTCTTCATGCTTCCCAGTCGTTAACTTCTGAGTCGGCCTCTTACTGCAGAAGACGAGGACACAGGGGCTTGTGCCCGCTTTCAGTATCAGGCGGTGCAACCAGGGCAGAGGTTCACACTGGGATAGGCAGTGAGCCGGGGAATCGATTCTGGAGTCACGCTGCCTCAGATTGAATCCCAGCTCTGCTACTTATCAGTCATGAGGCTTTGGGCAAGACAAGTGATTTTCTGGCCTCAGTTTAGATATTTAAATTGGCGCCTTTTTACAAGTTTGTTGGAAGGATTAAAATGAGTTAATCAGTGTAAATAAAAGACTAGAACAGTGCCTGGCGTATGGTAAGTGCTATTGAAGAGTGTGCAGCTGTCGTTGTTAATGACAACAAGGAGGTTTTGGAGGATGGCAAGGTGGAAAAGTCAAGATGCCGACTGATGATGGGATTATGAGATTCCAGGCAATGCAAGTATCATCAGAACTGCTGACCATGGTTGACCGGAGCTGACCACTTAAAAGCTATTTTCTGATTTTTTTTTTTTTTTTTTTCAAGAAAAAATATGGTTTCTCAATGACAAGTATGAACAGTTTGAACAATAACTTCTGTTATGTGTTAGCTTGCAGTTAAATGTTTTGGCACATCCCTCAATGTCTACAGCCCTCAGACAGCCCTGTCTGTACCTCTGGGCCAGGATGAGGAGGGGCTGGGCTAGAGACTGGGCTGTTTCCTGGGAGTCCAGCAGAGCAGCTAATTCTTATGTCTTCCACTCCTTTTGTCTCTCTCAGCCTTCTCTTTGTGAATCTCTGTTGTGTGAATTCCTTAGTAATTCACTGCCTTATGTACATCAAGTCAAGTCGCTGAGTTTTTTCCTCCTAAAACAAGAGCAGTGGTCATTCTACAGTATCTAATAAGATAAAAACAGAATACTGTATGTTTTTCTTGACTTTTTCTTTTATAGTGCAGTATAGTTGATTTACATCATTGTGATAGTTTCAGGTGTACCTCGAAGTGATTCAGTTATGCATATGCATGCATCTGTTCTTTTCAAATTCTTTTCTCATTTCAGTTGTTAACATGACATTGAGCAGAGTTCCCTGTGCTGGACAGTAGGTCTTTGTTGGCCTGTTTTAAATCTAGCCATGTGTACATGTCAGTCCCACATTCTCTAACTGTATGTTTTGAAAGGCATTTTCTTGTGCTCCTTTATTCATTTTGTGTAGCTATCTGATCCTATAAAATAGATTCTAATCTGATAGTTAAACTCATGGGAATGAGCCAAATTTCCGTGAATAAGTGGCATTAATATGTCTTTTAAGTGAGAGTCCTATGAAGAGAGGAAGGCAAACTAAATAAACAGCCCTTAAATTTAGTCCTTGGGGTACATGAGTCACTATGAATGACTAGGTATGGTTATAATTCATAAGTACAGGAGCTTGTGAATACTTAGTTCTTGAACTCTGAAGTTCGAAAGGACTTTGAAAATCACTTAGCCTTTCTCACCAGCTTTGACCAAAAATATAATAACTGCAGACTATTGTCAAGTCATGCTGGTTTTGAGAAACTCTAGAGGAGATTTCACAAGCTTCCTCAGAAATATAGTGCAGTTTTTTTTTTTTTTAACAACCTTCCTTGTAGAAAAGGTCATTTTAATATCTAACAGAGTCCCAATTGCTATAATAAAAGGCCAGGTCCTCCTCTTCAGCCCTTGTTAGAGTGGGTGACAAGCTGGTTTCTAGCTTCATCATAAATGAAGGTTCATTGGGCACCTACTGTGAGCTTCTTTTTAGAACCACGCTTTATGCATTAAAGATCCCCACAAGCCACTTTATAGTTCTCTTTTCTCCAGGCCAAATGAACCCATAAACATTTCCTTTCCAGGGTCCTAGTTTCCAACTATTAATCTTTGCAGCCTTTCTCTGTAGATATTTCACACTCCTTCCAGCAATGAACAGATCCCTCTGTAGTTTCTGACTAATTTGAAATATAAGAGATTTCCCCATCTTTTTTATTTTTGTTTTCTTTAGCCTATAGATCATGCACAGTTTTTTATATCACATGTTGCATCCTTCTAAACTTGGCCTAAAGCTTTCACGGTGCTTGGAGAGAGGAAACAGGGGTGGAAACCCAGGAAAGACATCAATCACACATAGATATGTACAACAGAAATCCAGAAAGAAAAAACAAAACAAAACAAAACACCCTATGCCCACAAAGGCAGAATAGCCTGATCAAAGCTTTTTGTTCAGAATGAGTTGGAGAAAACAAACCAGCCCCAGATGTGAGAGTGGGCAGACAGATGTAAATATGCGTGTGTAGCTGCAAGGAAAAGAGGGTCTCTTTGGCAGGGGTTCTGCAGTCTCCCTCAGGCTGGTCTGAGTCCAGGGAGCAATCAACAAATAGTTGTACAGGATGACTCACACATTTCTGGGGGAAATGACAGAGAAGTGCTTGTGCCAAGTGTCAAGCGGGTAGGACGCCTTGGCATTCAGGTCATTAACCATCAAAAGATCCAAAAAGAGTTCTAGGAACCATAAGTGATGTCAGAGTTTAGAGAACCAGGGGTTGGCAGGGTTGGTGGACTAGCCAAGGCACAGTCCAGCTGTCTCAGAGGAGGGGGCCCTGTGCTGACAGATGGGTAGATAGGGTTGGGTAGGGCTTAGATGCCTAGAGGGATGGGGGGTATATGACAAGGACCCATCGTTATAATCTGAAAGGGGCACAGGGCCTTTGGCTAGCAGGTGGGAGCAGTGACTTCTGGTGTTCTTCCAATGAGAGCTGAGCGTGAGCACACATACACGCGTGCACATGTGGAGGGGTTCTGCTATAGCACCCTTCCAAGTGCCCATGTGCTCGCAGACACATACATCCAGCCTAAACCTCAGGTTCTCCTGGGGCCAGTCCTGGACACACATGAAAAGGGAATCAATTACACTGGTAAGGACACAGGAATCTTACAGGGAAACCTCCTCTACTGTCCTGGAGAAAAAAAGATTAGCAAATCGTGGGGCAGGGGGAAAAAAAGGAAGAATGAGATGAAATAAAAGCAGGTAAATAGAGAAGAGAAAAAGAGGAAGAAGAAGGAAGTAGGTGACTCAACTTTAGAAGACTGAGCTCTAAGGATGACTGAGATCTTTTGAGATGCGCACGTGTGGGCTTGAGGATTCTACCTCTGTAGAATCTACCTCTGTAGCTGTGTCTACCTCTGTAGCAGCACTTGGATACCGGGGTCCCATCACAACCTTGTCTTTTAGACAAGAAACAACCGAGAATGTGGACCACATGTTAATTCAACCAGATGTCCTCATTTCCTCTGAGCAGTTGACCCGTCACAAGTGTATGTTGAATGAATGAGATCATTAGATGCAGAAACTTCAAATTCCCAGGACAGATTGTTCTTGTAAAAGTGAATCCCATGGACTTCTGAGTCTGGGTCAAACTGTCCCACCAGGTGCTAGGGTGAGCCTCCTAGGGAAGCAGTGATCCCTGTCCAAGTCTCTCTCCCTTCTTTCCCTACCCTAACCCCAAAGTCCCCATATTCATTTCTAAACATTCTGTAATTCAGTATTAAGAGGTTCTGCACATATTCCTGGGAGAGCAAGCACAATGAGCTATATCCAACGTTGATACCTTCGTCTGAAGGCGGAGGGTCCTTTCCTAAAATAGAACTTGTATCCTGAGAACAGAGAATTCTGGTTACCTGGGTAGCAAGAGTGGATGCCATAAACAGCAAGATAGGAATCCAGGGGAACAAAGACAGTGTGTTCCTGCTGCTGAGTTTGGTGTCAGGATTTCAGGTCCAGTGAGGTCCATTTTCAGCAGAAGTACTTTTACGCTGGTCATGCTCTGGCTCCTAGTCCTTCCTATTTTCGTACCTGGGAAGCTAAAGATGTCTTTGGTCTACTTTGCCAGCTCGGTGACAGAGCGGCTGCATGCAGGACACGGCCGGGCTCTTTCTCTGTGTGTTCAGTTGCCGAGCAGGTGTATTCTCTCCAGACACACCTTTTAAGATGATGGAGCCATCAGTGAACTGCGCCCAAGGAGCTGGAAGGAAGAAGGGGGAAGGCCCATTGGTTTCAGTCCAGTTCTCTCCCTTTTCCTGGCATCCTGGCTTGCTGTGCCTGTTGTGGTCTGTCTTCTCTCTCCTCTAATGACTCCCTCCAAGGAACGTAGGAGGAGGGTGAGACTGAATGGGGTGATGACTCCCCTTCTTTATCCCCACATGACCTAGATGGACCCTGGAACTTCGGTGGTGGCATCAGTCTTCACCCCTGTGTATCTGGGGGGCTGGGGAAGACCACCACTGATACCCCACCATCCCTAGCCCTCCCCCATTTGGACCACCATGAAGCTGAACTACAGCCCAGATCACACTGTTTCTCAACACCTCCCAGGTTGCTGTTATGAAAAGCATCTGATCACCCTCTGACCTTTCCGATACTGTTCTTTGAGATGACAGTGTTTTTCTCCCCCCATGAATTATGTGTTGGCCGCCCTATTACTGAACTGGTTCTGCCTGATTTCCTTGTTCCTGCTTTCATTTGGCGGCACCTTATTTTATAGTCCACTAACTTTGTTGAAAATAAATTTAGTAGTGTGGTTAGTCTTACTCACTTGATAACGTAAGTACCATATTAGGGTGCGGTGAACGTAGGCTAAGGGCTGTGCAATTACAAGGTAAATATATCATGGGTTTATTTTATCTGCTAAACCCAGCAGGGGTGACAGAATAATTACTTTTGGACCTGTTTAGTATGCCTACCACATAGTCTGTAAGATCAGTTAGGTAGTGAAAACTTGCCACCTCCCATTGTTAACACACTTCAAGACTTACATGTTCTTGGGTAGATGTCATGCTGAATTGCACTGGCCATTCTGAGGCTCCTCAGGAATCAACCGCACCCCGAGGACCTCTAGCGAAAGGGTTGGGAAGCAGCTACAGTGTTATATCTTGGGGGATGGGGAGACACCCGCCACATCTAAATTCCAACTAACGCTTTTATTTTTGCTTTGCCCATGCGCTCAATAGGATGGCGTAGGAGAGGTACGGGAGAAACAGCATGTGCCCTTAGAGGCCAGCCCTCTTCCGCAGAAACACCTCCAGAGTCAAGCATCCAGCCGGTGCCAGGGAACATTCACCACGAGCATACGAGTGCCCGGGGCCGGGTGCTTTTCACCTCTCACAACAGAGAGTCACTCATAACGATTGTAAATACCCTGATGACTGTCAGCATTCTGATGAAGTGAGTGGCGTGGGCCAAAGCTCAAGTTCATACTCCTGAGCTCTGGTCTCTTGACTCATAGACCACGCCTTATCACCCAAGAATGCTCCCTGTGAATGCATGCGCCCAGGCCGTAGACAAGCAGAGCGGTTCACCCGTATTTTGTCATTGTACGTGGGTCTCATGTCTTCCAACAAAAATGAAATATATATATATTAAAAAAAAAAAAAAAAAACTTTGCAGGGCAATAAGACTTCCTAAAACAAGCAAATTAAGCAGTTGCCTGTTTTTCCTTGAAAAATCGTATATTCTTTGCAAAATTGCTTCTGTTGCAGATTCCATTACATGGTAAGCTACCTTAATGCAGTTAAGTTATTTAACTAGCATCCCTTTGATTTATACAAGGTCTTCTAGAAACATGATTATTGTTGGAGAGTCCAACTCGCGACTAGCCACATCTATCATTTCGCCTGATCCGTAGCTCCAAAAATTCCAATAGTGTTTCATTCTGTGTCCCGGGGTGGCTCTTTGGCTCTGAGCCCATGTTGGCCATTGAGGATTGCTCTTGTGTCTTTCAGGCATCGAGAATGCCAGCGACATCGCCTTGTACTCGGGCTTGGGTGCTGCGGTGGTAGCCGTTGCAGTGCTGGTCATCGGCATCACCCTGTACAGACGCAGCCAGAGTGACTATGGTGTGGACGTCATCGACTCTTCTGCATTGACAGGTGGCTTCCAGACCTTCAACTTCAAAACAGTGCGTCAAGGTCAGCGGCGTAGGGCCCCCAACAGCACGTCCTCAAGACCGTAGACCACACTCACGCAGGACCCTTGTGTTCTTTGATCCTGTGTGAGGGTGGCTCTCGGCACTGGGAGCTGCTCCAAAGTTGTCTTCACACCTTAGGATGCCAGGTTTGATGGAGGAGTCTGTCTGAGTTCTTGGCTGCAGTGAGGACCAATGGGTCTCAATTGACTATTGTTGTTTAGTCGCTCAGTCGTGTCTGACTATTCTGCAACCCTTGGACTGTACCCCACCAGGCTCCTCCGTCCGTGAGATTTCCCAGTCAAGAATACTGGAGTGGGTTAACATTTCCTTCTCTTGGGGATCTTTCCAACCCAGGGTTGGAACCTGAGTCTCCTGCATTGCAGGCAAATGCTTTACCACTAAGTCAGCATGGAAGCTCCTCATTTTACCATTACCCACATTTTAAATATGGCGTGTCCATCTTTGATATGTAGTCAGTGTCTCAGGTCACCCAACTTTCTATTTTAACCAGCCTGCTTTGGGAATGTATATTTAGTTAACTAAAATATTGATTATTCAAAGCTACAAACCAATGACTCTACCAGGCATATTTATTACACTATTTATTAGATGGAGTTATTTTATTCAGTGGAGTTATTTCTATTTTAAATAAGTAAAAGGATTTTAGAGGATGTATGATGGGCCAGTTAACCAGAGAAAAAATGAAATTCTCTGCCTTTGCCACCTTGAAGCAGTCCTCTGTTGTAGGGGAAGGAAAATTCATCATGTCAAACAATAGCACTATTTCATTTTTAAAACAGAAGAGTCATTTGATTTTCTCCTGCCAACTAACTCTGTTCCTGATTGGGAGATGGGGATGAGACATAAATGGCTTTTATTTTAGAAAAAAATGGAACTGTCTCACTTCCATGGATGAAGTTTTCTACCTTGACTCTTGTGGTCAATATTGTCCCTTTTATTTCTGTTGATTGCCTGTCAGTAATACCTACAGTACAGGAGAAGAAGTCTTACTGCCTGGCAGTGATGGAGTTAGGGACAGGATGGTGCAGTGGAAACCCAAGCAGGCTAGAATGGGGAGACAGTGGGAGAGACAGGCGACTTGACTGCTTACCAGTCACTTTTGACACCTCGTGGCTCAGATGGTAAAGAATCTGCCTTCTATGTGGGGGACCGAGTTTCAATCCCTGGGCTGGGAAGATCCCCTGGAGAAGGGCATGGCAACCCACTCCAGTATTCTTGCCTGGGGAATCTCACGGACAGAGGAGCCTGGTGGGCTACAGTCCATGGGGTCCCAAGAGTTGGATACAATTAAGCGACTAACACTTTGAATTTCCGGCACCTTGGCTTCCGGTCTAAGTCTGGTTGATCTCAGATAAGAACACATCACCTCAACGTGGGTCTAGAGCTTAGTCTATGTGACTTACGTTGGCTGCGCTGGGTCCTCACTGCTGTGTGCAGACTTTTTTTTCTAGTTGCAGCAAGTGGGGGCTATTCTCAAGTTGTGGTGCCCAAGCTTCTCATCGTGGTGGCTTCTCTTGCGGCAGAGCATGAGCTCTAGGGCCTTCTGGCTTCAGTAATTGCCGCTCACGGGCTCTAGAGCACAGACTCAATAGTTATGGCTCACAGGCTTGATTGTTCTACAACATGTGGGATTTTCTCAGACCAGAGATCAGACTCCTGTCTCCTGTATTGGCAGGCAGATTCTTTACCACTGAGCCACCAGGGAAGTTCCAGTATACATGATTTAATAGGAAGTACATCCAGTGAACTGGTCTTGCAACTGTGTAAGAAACTAGACCTATATCTTCATCTATCTCATCATAAGATATCACTGTCTCAGACCTTAACCGTTGAAAACAGAATACACAGGAGTGTGAGTGGCAGCTTGGTGTGTAAATTCAGAGGCTCTGAAGTCAGATTTGAATCCAAAATTGCTGTAAAACCTAGTAATTCAGTTATTCTCTGTCTCAATTTTTACAGCTGTAAAATGGACATACTAACATCTATCTCAGGGGGGCCTTGTGAGGGTGAAACCACCTGGAATAACATGGCTTGTAATACCTTGGCTTAAGTAGGGTACTCAGTCGATGTAGAGAGTATCCTTCTAGAGGCTGGCTGTCTCCTCATACCGTCACGGAGGACACCAGTGACTTCCGCAGAGCAGCCGGTAGTGGGTGAGAGGGGCGGTTCCCTGATCTGAGCATCTGGGGAAAGCTGACTTGGATAAGCTGATACATATCATTACCACGAGGCGTCTCAAAATGTAGGAAGCTTATACTGCGAATCTCTGAGAGTATGTAGCCTTTCCAAACTAAATTTTACCATTTTCTTTAACCAAGAACTCACAGAACTAGTGATACCAACAGTAGCCCCTATCCAAATTCTATTCTCCCCTATATTCACGGTGAAGCTATGCCTTACATGGATGCCCTGTTGTCTTCATGACATCCCTTCTTGAGCAAATATGGTTGGAACCCCAGTAGGGTGAACAGTGAGACTTAATAGAATGCCATACATAGAGTAGATCAGGGCCTTGAAAAGGACATCCAGAGAGAAACTTGCGGTCACTGGGGGATTATCTTCAATCAGACTTAAATCAAGTTGACCACCAACTTTATATGTGTATGTGTGTGTGTATTTTTCATACACACACACACACACATGTGTGTGTGTGTGTAGTGATAGGCAATTAAGACTTAAGTCTAACTCTAGGAAATGTTTTTGCTTCTTGACTTTACATAAGATAGCAGGGTCTTCTAACAGTAGCCAGAAATTAAACGTTAGAAGGTGAGGGCTTGAGAGAAAACAGCCATGAGACTCAGAGAGATGCTTTTTTCAGGTATCAGAGGAAACTTCTGCTCCAAACTCTTCAGATGTGAGATGGTCCTTCCATCCTGCTTCTTGCTTCATAACCCAGAGTAAGGCTGGTATCTGTAGAGTTCAGTGTAGTTCTGTTAAAAAACTCAGCTCCTTATAATATAAAAAGATCCTCAAACATGGAAAAAATGCCTTATCAAGGTGCTTTTACATCTATAAGGTATTTCATCTCATTTTGAACCTGCTCCTCTGTGATTTGGGATTCTTAGAGCGTTAGAACAAAGAGGTGGGGAAAGTCAGGGTTATAGATTTCCTGCTGGTGTTGTTACAAATTATGAAAATGGAAAAACAATAGAAGCTAATAGGATATGGCCTGAAATTGCAACATTTTCCAAAATATCACATGTGAAACATTTTTGTCAGGCCCCAAAGGAAAATGGTTTAATATGGTTTGGGTTTCAATTTGAGATGTCACATTGATGGACTGATATGGGCAGGAAGTTTGGAACTGAGGGTTATTTTGTTATTTACTAATAAATGAGATTACTTCATCACAAGAAAATATCACAGCATTTCTTTTTAATATTTGGGCATAGCAAAAAAATTGGTAAGTCCCAGCCGATGAGAAAGTCCAATTTCTCATGTTTTTGTAAGGATTATTTTTCTCCATTTGTTTTGAGTCGGAAAGAAGCAATTCTCAGCTGCTGCCTTTGTGGAAGCTGGGACCCTCTGTGCCTCTCAGAGTGACATCCGTGTTATTAGAGCGAATTGGCTGCTCAGACATGGAGCAGTTCGTGACGCCCCCTGACCCTTTTGCTCTGAGGACACAACATTTCCTCTCCCAGAAACTGCCCAGAATTCCACGGGAGACGTGTTGGCACCCACGCCATCTCGGTTATAAACAGCACCACCTCGTCATCATGCTGTGTCATCTCTTTGCCATTTAAATGGAACAGATGTTATTTTTGCTCCAAACTGGATTGCAAAACATCTTTCTTTCCTCTTTTATTTTTTTTAGAAGCTCCTCTTTGCCAGTTAACATAATCCCGTAAACAATCATACCTGAGTAAGTTGCCTGGTGGAGTGCCAGAAATACTTGTTTTGAAAAGATAGCACATAAAGAACTCGAAAAAAGGATGAGTTAGGTGGGCGGCATTGGGAATTGACTGCAAAGCCAGAGCTGCTGATTCCGAGGCTCGGGATGCTATTGATCAGCCTGTTAGAGATACTTCAGATGCCCAGGGTGGGTCTGAGGGGTCAGCCGTGACCTGGGCAGCTGGTGAGCACATGCTGGGTAGTTTGTAGAAGCAGATGTGAAGGAGTAACTGGGATGCCTTACAGCTTCTGAGTGACAGATCCATCTTCTCCGACCAGGTAACTCCCTGCTCTTGAACCCCTCCATGCAACCAGACCTGACAGTGAGCCGAACCTACAGTGGGCCCATCTGTCTACAAGACCCCCTGGACAAGGAGCTCATGACGGAGTCCTCACTCTTTAACCCTTTGTCGGACATCAAAGTCAAAGTGCAGAGCTCCTTCATGGTCTCCCTGGGAGTGTCCGAGCGAGCCGAGTACCATGGCAAGAATCATTCTGGGACTTTCCCCCACGGAAACAACCGCAGCTTCACAACAGTACATCCCAGAAATAAGACGCCCTACATCCAGAACCTGTCATCACTCCCTACACGGACCGAACTGAGGACCACGGGTGTCTTTGGCCATTTGGGAGGACGCTTGGTAATGCCAAATACAGGTGGGTGGTAAGTGTGCGTTTGTGTATCTTCTCGTGTTTGAACGTATTATATTTACATGACGATGTCCTGTAAGATCCATTTTTAAGATGTTGACTCGTCTGGTGTCAGAGTGAACGCCACCATAGCTCCAGAAGTTGGCTTGATTTACACGGCAACCAGAAGCAGCGCTGACATTACATTTTGCATCTCAGCATGGACCGTACACGCCATCAGATGCCCTGTTAGGGCTGACAGGCATGCTGGCTCAGAAGGTTTGGGTGGTCCCTAGAGTTTAAGACCCCTGGAAATATATTTGCTAGAACATGATCAGGAAGCACAGAAAACATACTTTGATATGACTGCCGAATACCATGTTTATAGTGAAGCATGGTTTACAAACAAGTTGCTAGATTAGTGAAATGACACTCAGATTCAAACGTCCTCAGTAACTGACCTAATGAATACAGTCAGCGTCCATCACCCTTGCTATCATGTTGCTTTATGATGAGCAGTGATGGGGGTTCCTTTTGGGGTTGCTCTTTTGAATTCAAGCTTGGCTCCTTGGCTATATAGTTCTTAAGAGTGTTTTCCTCCTTTTGGTTGGAAGATTTTCATGTTGTTTCGATGTGTATGGCCCAGATAGCTTTGACTCTACCTATGCGTTAGTCTTCAGAGCTGCCATCTAAGACCCAGCATGGAGGAAGAGAGCAATCCCCACCCCTAGTTTCTGATTAATAAGATTTAGGGAGTGCTCTAAATCATCACTGTCAGCTTAGAGGAAAGGGAAAATACCAGATCTGCCATTGTTGTTAAAGAACTGGATAGCACTGAGCTGGGATCGGCAGGGCCTTAGCAGATTTCTCTGTAGGGTAGAACAAACCCACCTAAATTATCAAGCATTTTATCTTGTACAGTGAATTCTGTAGTAGGACTAGCCAGACGCTACTATTCTACAGCCTGACCTTCTAAGTAGATTAGTGACTTGTGCCTGCCGTTTGTCCCAAGTTGATGATTGATTTTCCTATATCCTTTGCTTCATTAAAAACTTAATTTCAGGGAAATAGCCCTCCAATGCAGAACCAATGATGATGGTGTATTCTAAATTTGCAATTCTCTAAATCTTCTTGGATGAGTAGAACATGGTAAGAATCTTTTTATATATATGTATGATGCCCTCCTCCTGGTGAGATATGACAGACAGGAGGTCCATGTGTAGGGAGCAGGTGGCCATATTTACCAGGTACCTTTCTTCTTGTTTACTTCCGTGGCAGTAAGGAGTCTGCCTGCAACGTGGGAGACCCGGGTTCGATCCCTGGGTTGGGAAGATCCCCTGGAGAGGGAAATGGTTACCCACTCCAGTATTATTGCCTGGAAAATCCCATAAACAGAGGAGACTGGCAGGCTACAGTCCATGGGATCCCAAAGAGACGCGACTGAGCGGCTTCATCTCTTGTTGTTTAGTTGCTGAGTCATGTCCAACTCTTTTGCGACCCCATGGAATAAGAATCTGTAAATTGCACATGCGGGGTCTAGAAAAGGAAAAAATGCAGACCCTGCCCTTTTGAAGAGAAGAGTATGTGTATACATCAGAATTATGAATTTGCATGTTGAGTTTTTGTACTTTTATATTTTTTCTACTTTCTTACCTGATGGTTGCCACTTAGGTGGCTCTGAATAGTTTCTGGTTGAGTAGATGGGTCCACACTTGTCTTCCCATCCTCATCTGTGTGTGTGGGTACATTTACACAGCTGTGGAGGAATTGCCAAGATCCATCCATGTATAACCTGTGTTTAATATTCATCATAGAACATGAAATGAAATAATGATGGCAGATTTTTTTCTTGCTTCCCTTCTGTCTTGAGAAGCATTTAGGTTGACACCCCAAAGTTCCAGTAGCGTTATCTATGATTCCCAAACAACTCTGTGAAGGGGCGTTTTCAGAGCTCTGCATGAGAAGCCCTAGACCAGACTGAAGCTGTTCACTGGGAATGAATTTGAGGAAAAATAAGTGCAGGGAATTGAAACATATGCTCTGTTATTTGCAGAACATAAATGTAAAATATGCCCTGGGGAGCTAAAGTCTAAAGAAGCGAGGCACAGAAATTAAATTGTTCTCATGCTACCCATCCCAAGTTATTGTGGGGTGCCTGGCAATGGTTTGTGAGAAAGGTTGGCAGCAGTCTCCACACTCTAAAAATCATTTATTATGCAAAATAGGAACCAAAAAACTCAGGTGGTTCTGTTGTGCTATCAAATAAAAGGCTCTCAGGGTAGATAGAGTTTGGGGGAGAGTATATTAATCAGAAAAAGCTTGTGAATGACATGTTGGAAATGGATACATCTTTAGGGGACCACAAGTGTGAAGAGTTCCTACAGAGCCATCATTCTTCATAACATATAACTTGCCACCAGCACCATCAGCTCCATGACCTTTGCCTCTGGTGTTTGACCATCTTCAGTTTCCGCATACAATTTAGATAATTAAATTGGGGGAGGGAAGTATGTTTAAAGGATCATCATACAAGTTCTGATGGAAGGAAAGACGGGATCGTTTAAAGCTCCAGTGATCCTACACATTCAGGTTGAATTTCGCTGTATTATGAATAATATTTCAATCTAAACACAAGGAATTAAGCTGACTTGAAAGAAATGCGATATGATCTGCTCTGCAAACAGCCCTTCCTCAAAAGTCCACACATTTATTCTGATTCGATTTGGGAGTGGACTGTCAGGCCCTGATGATCTGCAGAACACTGCACATCTCAAAGCCTGGCTGCTGGTTTTTTTTTCCCTCTTTACTGAAAGTTTTCAATCCTGTTCATTTACTCATATATTCATGTTTATTTTCTGAGAGCTTACTCTCTGCCAGGCATTGTGCCACGTGTTACAGATGTAACAAACCATTAGTGTGTGTTTTTTTTAAACACACTGTATGATTTTATTTGAAAATTTAGAAAAGACTAATCAACATGTCAGAAAGCAAAGAAATGATCGTCTGGGTTGGCAATCGAACTGACTACTAAAGGGTGCAAGGGTGCTTTTTGTGGCAGGGAAATGTTCTATCTTGATTGTGATGGTAACATGAGCATATACACTTGCCCCAAAATTTGTTGTTAATTTGTATAACTTAAGCGTGTGAATTATACCTTAATCAGGGAAAAGAGAAAAATGGGAGCACAACAGAACTCTTTTGGGTTAATTGCTCAGATGGCATTATTTCTTGATGGTGACTTTCTGTGCTCTATCTCTAAATAAGGTCTAAATGTCTCCGTTATCATCATAGTGTAAAACAGAGGCAACAAAGTGCGATGGCAAGCTAAGAATACAGAATGTCTAGGGTTGTGTATTTGGTTTGACATTTGCGCACGCTGAATATCACGCATATAATCATTTCTGCTCCCCAGCAGGGAAGGATGTAATGGAGCCCACTTCATTTGGCAGCTCCATTTAAGGAAGGATGGGCAATTAGAGGAGGAGACTGATCAGAGGCCACTGAATATGGCAATTACTGTTCTACTGTTGACATTAGGGTCTAGAATATAAATAGATACCCTAGCTGAAAAGCTGTGAGCAAGATGTAAAAGGGCCTCATTTTTAGTGAAAGATACTGATGATAACTAATGTGTCACTGAAAAATGTTCATGAATGTGAACCACACAACTTGTTTTGCCATGAGTCTTCCATGTCTCGATTCTATAGCAGCGAACAGGAACACAGAAGGATATCAGTAAAGCCTGCCATCTCTAGATTTAAACTTAGCAGCAGCAGCCCGAAAGCTTCCTGTGTAATTACATTAGCTGTAATGAAAGGAGAAAAGGTGAGTGCTGCATTATTCAAAGGATAGAAGGATACCCTGAGATTTTACTTTGTCAAGATCTCAACTGTGTCTCTATTTTTTTATAAACAAGAAGCTACTTTAAAGAGACTCTCTGCCCTCTCTAGATTCTTCTCTTTTGGCCAAAGTGAAATATTTACTGCATAACATTCAGGAGAAAAGAGAGGAATTTCCCAGTGTGGCACCCCACCTTCGTTACATGATGTTCCTGAAGTGAGTTTTCTTTCAATTGGACATTGATATGAATACGGCTAAGTCACCTTTAGCCTTAATCTTTTCTAGCTTCTGTTTGGAAATACAGAGCCAAATAGTGGCCACACAAGTTCCTAAGCTTATCCACAAGTTTTCCCTCCTTCAGTTCTCTTGACAAAATACACCGCTCCATCAGTCACCTCCCTAAGCTGACTTTAAGATGAAGCCTTTAGAAGACAGTTACACACCAGGCTCTAGCAAAAATGTTACATGGCTCACTCATCATCCTAGATACCTTTTCAGGAAATGAATGGATAGAAACAAAGCAGAGAAATACCTTTTAAATTTTAGAGCCGACTAACTGATATACTGAAATTCTTAGTCTCAGATATGTATGATAGTGCCGGGTGTCAGGATACCTAATCTTATAAATAAGAGACTTTTTACAATGCCAGGAAGGCTTTAATTATTGAAATTTCTATTTATTTCTATTTACACTGTTCGTGTCAAGTTCTGCTGAACAGCAAAGAGATTCCACTGTGTGTTTGTGTATATATACACATACACTCTTTATCGTTAGGGTTTAGCCCAGCATAGCAAATGTAGCTCCCTGTTCTATTCAGTAGGACCTTGTTATTTATCCATTCTATACATAATAGTTTGCATTTGTTAATCCCAAATCATCCTTCCCTGCCCCATTCCCCCTTAGCAACCACACGTCTGTTCTCTATGTCTGTGAGTCTGTTTACTTTGCAGGTAAGTCCGTTTGTGCCATGTATTAGCTTCCACATGTAAGTGATACCATATGTTTCTCTCTCTCTCACTTGTCTAATAATGTCTAGGTCCATACATATTGCTGTACATGGCACTATTTGATTTTTTTATGGCTGAGTAATATTCCAGTGTGTGTACACACACCCCACATCTTCTTTATCCGTTCATGTATTGATGCCCATTAGGTTGGTTCCAAGTCTTGGCTACTGTCCATAGTGCTGCTCTGGACATCTGCCCAGGAGTGAGATTGCTGGATTTTATGATAGCGCTCTCTACTTTAGTTTTCTGAGGCACCTCCATACTGTGGTCCATGATAGCTGTATCAATTTACATTAGGAAGACTTTAAGTAAAAATCTAAGTATACACTTGAATGATATGCCTTTCTGTATGTCACTGAAGGAAACAATATTTTCTTATTTTGGACTTTGTGGAACTCTTATAAATTGCTGTGAGGTGGTCCATCTTTGAGAGCATCTGTAAGTTATTCAGCTGAGGTGCTTCCGGATAACTGGAGAATCTACAAGTAACTTCTTGGCTTTTTCTATTTCAGGGGTGAGTTTGCTGATACCACACGGTGCCATCCCAGAGGAGAATTCCTGGGAAATTTACATGTCCATCAACCAAGGTGAACCCAGGTAAGAGACAGAGAAGGATGGCATATTAATGAGATCTTAAGTATGAAATGGAACTTCTGCAGAAAATCTGAAGTTATTAAGATAATGTGACATAGAGGTATGTGGGGGAGAGTGTTCCTACATGACTGGTAAGGGGGAAAAAGCAATTGCAAACCTGTTGGCTTTCCACTTGTAGACTGCTAGCAAGCCAAGTCACCAACATCTAGACACCAAAATCAGTAGCTGTCCTAAGTTGCTTCGGTCATGTCCAACTCTCTTGGGACCCCATGGACTGTAGCCCACCAGGCTCCTCTGCCCATGGGATTCTCCAGGCGAGAATACTGGAGTGGGTTGCCATTTCCTCCTCCAGGGGATCTTCCTGACCCAGGGATCAAACCTGTGTCTCTAAGGTCTCCTGCACTGGTTCTTTACCAATGGCACCACTATCAGTAGGGTCTCCCCACAAAGAGTCACTGTCTCAAAGAACCCTCCTCTCAAAAGAAAAACATATCCTCCTGGGGGTACTCTTTGGTTTTACACATTATGAAAAATGCAGAGAATAACTGATTTGTGACCTTTTAGCATCAGCAGAACTCCTGCCCTATAGCCGAGAGACAGTTTCTTAAGCAGTTTTTCTCAAAGAAAGAAAGAGTCTACACTTCAGTAGCTTTCAGATCTGACAAATTTCAGCAGCATTAAATTCAATTACATGAACAAATACAAATCTTGCCTCATACTTTTTTAATGAAAGTAGCTGGTTATTTTCCTAGTGCAACTATGGTGTTTGTAGAAAGGTTGCCTTCCTCCACATAAGATAAACCAAACTCCTCTTTAGAAAGCAATTTCTCTTATCAGCTAGATCTGTATACCTCTGGCATTTTCAGCCGTAACATCTTGGTTGGTTTAGAATAGATTTTGTTGTTAGCAAAAAAAAAAAAAAATACACGAAAGAGAAACAGATGGTTTGAACAAACTTTGATAGCTATCTCCATAAGAGGATTTGTTAGTATCCAGTGGTTTTCAGTTTCTGCTCTATGGGATTTGAGAAAAATGGAAGAAAAGGCTCTGCTAGTTGGCTGTTGGGGAGGATTGCTTGTAAGCCATGCTATGTTGGGCTCTTGTGTTATCTGCTCAGTTCTGTAGACTGATGTCCTTTAGCTGGGCACCTGGAGACATTCCAGTGTTTTAAGTATCTGCACTTGGCAAAAGGCAAACCAAGAAACTGAAGTTTTATTCAAAATCTCAACTAAGCAGACCTCACAACAAACTTCTCTGGAATAGTCACCGTGTTTTTCTCTCTTGGGATAGATTTATGGAAGCAACTCTACCTGTTCAAAATTGAGGTCATGGTCAATTACACATAAGCTTCTAAATGCATCATCCTTCAAAAATCAAATTTGAGGTAGAATCCAGGCAACCTTGCCTGAAAATCATGGCCTCTTGCAAACCCTCCTCCACTCTGCATCCTGTTCCCTTTGTGGTAATGAGTCTACAGAGCCTGTGTTCAGCTCTTTCTTCACAAACCCATCCCTACTTTCTTCTACCACATTATGCGAGAACCAGCCTAGGAGTCTTTCACAAATTCAAAGGCACCTAATGCACAACTCACCTCAATCCTCACCTTTTAGACCCTTCTTCTTAGGAGGGCAGAGCTAGATTGCATCCGAAGACATCAAATATGCAAGGACTTAAATAAAAAGGCTCAAAAGTGGGGGAACTAGCTCTTGGGACATCCTGAATTTGAAAGAAATACATAAAAATTTGCCAGGGCCCAAGGCTTTGAAAGATGCATTTGGCCTCCTGGGATCACACCCTGCTAAGCTTTGCAAGTTTCAGGTTTATCAATTTGGTTTACCCATCTGTAGCTAAGGTGTAAGTTCATTGCTGCCTTTCCGGAAGTTGGACAGAAATAGGAATGATGTCCAGAACTTCCCATCTATGAGGTGAGCATGTAACAGAGGATGGAGTAAAATTATAGGAAGCACACATTTCCATTTGCCAAAACCTTCCCAGCTGTTCCTGCCTCTCAAGGAAATAACTGGTCACTAAACTGCAGCCCACTTACCCTTCCTTGGCTGTTCTCACTCCTTTTTAAGGAGCTCCAAGCTACATACTGAAAAAAAAACACTAAAAATAGGAAATGCCTTTTAGTTCCTCTGTTTTTAAAGCTCAGGTAAATTTTTTCCATCCTTGCTAAGGGGCTGCTCCAATCTGAGTTCTGCTTTTAATCCTGTGATTAATCAGGAGACCACTGACTTACCTATTTAGTGTCCTCTCTTTTCTTTGTAAGATCACTTGAAAACCCATTTTCATCTTATGCTGTCTGTCATTCTGATCTTGATGAGCTCAGATTAAGACCCATTTCCCCAAGTTCGTAAAGCTGGAACAGCACTGCTCTGACTTTTAGTTCAGTGTGTGAATTGGACTTTCTGACTGCCCATCTTGATTCTGTGTTTAAGGCTGTTCCATTCTCCTATTGATGATACATTTCTGTTACTCTTTCCTGAGTTACATCCCTGGTGCAGCAGGGTGATGACTTAGTGGAACTGTAATGGATGGCACAGATGCAAATTCTTTAGCAGATACCCAGGGTTGTAGCTGTGTGGAGTGAACCACAGACTCAGAACAAACCCCTGTATTCAAATAGTCTCAGATGGATATACTTAACATTTTGCTAAGTTTGAAGTGAGGTTGTTCTTTGTCTGAATTGAATGTGCCCTATCTCTCTTAGAACATCCTACTTGCATACCTGGGAAATTTCCAAGAGGGGATTGTATTGAATTAGCCAAAAATTTCATTCAGATGTTACAGAAAATCCAAACAAACTTTCTGACCAACCCAATACTTTCTGTTAGGTGGAATGATGTCACTTTCCTTCCTCAATGTTCCTGCTTTGTCTATACTCTCAGACTTGAACCACCATCCTAATGAAGCTTTTCTAACTACCTCTTCTATCAGTCTGGACCTTTGGTTGGTCATAATGCAGAGGAAATAAACTCTGCTGACTTTGCACGCATATAGGTACACATTAAATAGTTTGCTAGGAGGAGACCTTGCATCCTTGGAAAAATACTTACTTACCTCTGTCTCAGTATAACTTGCAAGGTGTTTAAGTCATTTAATCTCCCCAGTAAAAAGAAAAGGGGGGGGGGTAGTTTGTACAGATTTTGCAATGAGTAAAAAGATGAAGTTTCCAAGAAAGGAAGATGCTCCGCAAGGATGTATTACTTACCAGCTGATTTGGAATTTGACTTCAGGACATCTGACTCCAATTCCATGGCTCATAGACTAAAGGATGCCACCTCTCCTTGACATCAGAGACTTTAACAGCTTTCTGACCTTGCATTATAAGGCTTAGACCCTGGAATTGCTCTGTAAAAGAAGCAGACAGAATCAAGTTGAACATTCCTTAGACATCTACAGTGGTAAATTGCTGTTGTTATGTTATAGCTGAGAGAAGAAAGGCTGGAAACAGGTGTCACATCAGTGCTGAAACTTAGTGGACATGATGTACAGAGACTTTTGAACTCGGTGGCTAAGAGTGTGAGCTCAGGCATCTGAGCCCTGGGTTCAGACTCACTGCTCTTATTCATGTGACTCTAGGTAAGATAATGAAACTCTTTGACTGTGGGTATATAGTGGGTACCTATCTATTAGGGATTTTTATAGGATTATATGATATATACAGTGATACTATAATTTTAAAGATGATAAAGTAAATCCTAATTAATACATTGTATTTGATAAAATATTTTACCTATTAATACTTTAGATAGGTTATATGTCCTTTAATCTTCTCATCCCTCCTGTATAGTAAACAATAATTATTCTTCTAATTTTGTAGATTTGAAAATTAAGACCAAGAAAATTTAGTACATTAGCCTTAGGTGGTAGTGGGATTGGGCACCAAAACAAAAGTTTTTGACTAATAATGTATTTTTTAGACTGTGTCCCACTTTAAGGCATATTATTCTTAAGTATGGTAAGATGTGTTTGATGAGACACAGGGCTTATGCCTAACAATGGGAATACCATGAAGCATACAGAGAGGGTTCCAGATTTGTGGAAGACAATGGTAACGTGATAATTCAATGTGGAATTGTGGTGCAATAGAGAATTTCAGAGAGATCAGTGGGAAAATGGAGGAGACCTTAAGTCTATTCTAAGGATGGATTTACAGAGGGGGTAGCAGGGAAGATGGCTGAAAGATCAGCAGAACTTAGCCAGACAAGAACAGTGTAAGGGTTATAAAACCCAGGGATTTCTAGCTCCAAGATACATTTTCCAGTATTTATACCCAGTAGAAGGTAGGAAGGGGGTGTTTAGGAGTAGATAAATCCAGGCTCTATTACTGTTGTTATTCAGGTGTAGTTGCTTTACAGTGTTACTTTCTGCTGGATGAAGAAATGAATCAGCCATAAGTATACAACTTCTTGGACCTCCCTCCATCCCCGATCCCACCCCTCTAGGTCATCCGAGCACCAAGCTGAGCTTCCCACCAGCTGTTTTATACAGAGTCGTGCAGATCTGTCAGTCCTAATCTCCCAATTCATTTCATACCTCTTCCCCTCCTACCAGTGTCCACACATCCCTTCTCTGCATCTACATCTCTATTCCTGCCCTGCAAATAGTTTGCCATTCTTTATAAATTCCACATATATGTGTAAATATATGATATTTGCCTTTCTGTGTCTGACTGACTTCACTCTGTATAACAGTCTCTAGGTCCGTCCACATCTCTACAGATGACCCAGTTGGGTTGCTTTTCACGGCTGAGTAATATTCTATTATATATGTGTACCTCATCTTCTTTATCCATTTATCTTTCAGTGGATATCTAGGTTGCTTAGCCATGGTAAATAGTGCTGAAATGAACACTGGGGTGCATGTCTTTGTGAATTATGGTTTTCTCAGGGTATATGCTAGAAATGGCAACCCACTCCAGTATTCTTGCCTAGAGAATCCCCTGGACGGAGGAGTCTAGAAGGCTATAGTCAATGGGGTCGCAAGAGTTGACATGACTTAGTGACTAAACCCGGAGAAGGCAATGGTACCCCACTCCAGCACTCTTGCCTGGAAAATCCCATGGATGGAGGACCCTGGTGGGCTGCCGTCTATGGGGTCACACAGAGTCGGACACGGCTGAAGTGACTAAACCACCCCCCCCACCACAAGGTATATGCCCAGTAGTGGGACTGCTGGATCAGAGGGTAGTTCTGTTGTTTTTTAAGGAACCTCCATACTGTTCAGGTGTACAGCCAAGTAATTCAGTTTTTTTTTTTTCCAGATTCTTTTCCATCATAGGTTACAAGGTATTAAATATAATTCCATGTGCTATATAATAAATCCTTGTCATTTATCTATTAATCCCAAGTTCCTAATTTATCTCTCCCCCTCACTTTCCCTTTTGGTAACCATAAATTTGTTTTCTATGTCTTTGTGAGTCTTTTTCGTAGATTATTTGCATTATTTTAGATTGCATGTATAAGTAATGTTTATTTTTATCTGACTGACTCCCTTTGCTCAGTCTCTTATGGGCTCACTGCTCCTTTCTCCTGGGTCCCTGGTGTGCACAAGGTTTTGTTTGTGCCCTCCAAGACTCTGTTTTCCCAGACTTTCCTGTGGAAGTTCTGTAATCAAATCCCACGGGCCTTCAAAGTCAAATTCCCTGGGGGTTCTTAGTCCCTTTGCTGGATCCTCATGTTGGGAAACCTGTTGTGGGCCCTAGAACTTTTGCAACAATGCGAGAACTTCTTTGGTCTAATCCTCCAGCCTTGTGGGTCATCTGCTCTGTGACTGTATAGTGGAGCTAATGGCGACCTCCTCCAAGAGGACTTATGCCACACGCCGCATCTCCCAGGACTGCTGCATCCAGAACCCCTGTCCCCACCTCAGGCCACTGCTGACCCGTGCCTCCACAGCAGACTCTGAAACACTCACAGACAGGTCTGACTCAGTCTCTTTGGGGATCACTTCTCCTTTCCCTGGGTCCTGGTGTGCACAAGGTTTTGTTTGCACCCTTCAAGCATTTCTGGTGGGTATGAGATTTGATTTTAAACACGATTGAACCTATCCTACCGTCTTGTTGGGGCTTCTCCTTTCCCCTTGGACTTGGGATATCTTTTTTTGGTGGGATCCAACATTCTCCTTTCAATGGTTGTTCAGCAGCTAGTTGTGATTTTGGTCTTCTCACAGGAGAAGATGACTGCACATCCTACTCCGTCATCTTCCATTAGCATGATCATATCTAGGTCCATCCATGTTACAGATGGTAAGATTTCTTTCCTTTTCATGGCTGAGTAATATTCCATTGCATATATGTGCCATATACTCTGTCCATCTGTCTGTTGGTGGACACTTAAGTTGCTTCTGTGTCTTGGCTGCTGTACATAGTGCTGCTAGGAACATTGGGGAGGAGGTATCAAATCTTGTTTCCCACCCCCCCCACACCACTTTAAAGTCACTTTGATGCCAAAATATTGCCTTAAGCAGCTTCCTTCCAATTCTACTCCAGGCCTAGGCACAGACAGAAGGATTAGGTTTTATGCACTGCTTCACTCACAAAATAAGAGAGAATGCTTCCTGATGTCACAGGAGCTAGAATAGCCTCACAGAAAGGCAAAAGCACGAACTTGGATCTGCCAGAAGTACTTGCAGGTGAGAGGCGCTTGGGATTCTCCTGATACAAGGGTATTTAAGCAGCTAAGTCAATGCCGAACATAGCTGCCCGTATCTAGTAGGCTGCTTTGGAGGGCAGGAAACCAGCAATGACCACTTTTAACAAGCTTGTCTCTTTTCCCAAACTTTAATTCAAAAGAATTGGGGTCTTTTCTTTCTAACGTTTTTTCAGGAGCTTTTTTTGGGGGGGGGGGTGGATTTTTCATCTTCTTTAAGAAAGTTTTGATAACTTTTATTAAATAAGGGTGTTTAATAGAGCTACCCTATGACCCAGCAATCTCACTCCTAGGCATATATCCAGAGAAAACCATACTTTGAAAAGATACATGCACCTTAATGTTCACCGCAGCACTACTTACAAGAGCCAAGAAATGGAAGCAGCCTAGATGCCCATCAGCAGAGGAGTTGAGAAAGAATATGTGGTGCATATATACAATGAAATGGAATATATACTCAGCTATTTAAAAAAAAATGAAATAATGCCATTTGCTGCAACCTGGATGAACCCAAGATGATTGTAGTAAGTGAAGTCAGACAGACAAATATATAATACCCTATCATGTGGCATCAACACAAAGGTACAGATGAATTTATTCATAAAACAGAAATAGAGTCAAAGATGTAGACAACAAACTTATGGTTCCTGGAGGGAAGGAAGGGAGGATAAAGTGGGAGGTCGAGATTGACAATATACACAGTACTGTGTATAAAATAGATAACCACTGTAGGACAAACAGGGCACTCGACTCAATACTCTGTAATGAAGTATAGGGGGAAAGAATCTAAAGAATAGATATATTTTATGTCTAAATGATTCACTTTGCTGTACATCTGAAACTAATACAACATTGTAAAACAACTATACACCAGTCAATTCTTTTTTTAAAACATAAAGGTTTTTAAATAAAAGTGTTTTAAAAATCCGTTATTTCAGAGCTTCCCCCACATATATACAGAAAATGGTACAGATGTAGCACAGTCATCTCACTACCCTGTCCCAGCTCTCATTTTCTACCCGCCCCCCCCCCAATCCCATGGGCTTCCCTCTTGCTCAGCTGGCAAAGAATCCACCTGCAATGCGGGAGACCTGGGTTCAATCCCTGGGTTGGGAAGATCCCCTGGAGAAGGGAAAGGCTACCCAGTCCAGTATTCTGGCCTGGAGAATTCCATGGACTGTATAGCCCATGGGGTTGCAGAGTTGGACACAACTGAGCAACTTTCACTTTTTTCCCCTGCCCCATAGTTGGTACGTAGAGAAATGGACCAGAGCATTACTATGTGGAACTTTCTTCTGAGAAGCAATAAAATAAAATCAAAGGCAAATATTCATTTCTCTTTCCAATTACACTATCATGTGGATATTCCTGACCAAATGCTTAGACTAGAGTTGGAAATGTCAATAATCTTCCTGAAGAGTTTACAAAAGGACACATATTTGGAATTAGGGCTTAACCCAGATGGAATATTTTCTCTCAGATGGTATGGTCTTCCCACTGGGACCTCTTGGGGTGAGGATTGGGAAGGCAGAAATGGTGGTGTTAGGAAATATTAACTTTGGGGGGATGCCTTGATAATGGTGCAATAGCTTTGATAGCAAACCATGAAATAAGACCAAATGTAAGACTGGGCAGAAAGTAGGTCTGGATGGAATAAAGCAGACAATCCGTTTTCTCGTAATAACTCATGATTCAGCACTGCAGTGTAGCTGCTTCTGCAGAATGACTTCATGTAGCTTTTTCTCCACAGTTGCCAGAACAACACACACAAAAACAAAATTATAAACAATGACTTGATCACATAGCCAGCCTAATAGAGGATACAAGCACTCAGATATGTCCTTAGGCTGTTTGGGAGGATGTCATCTCTAGAAGACGAAAAAGAAAACCCAGATATCTATGGCCATTTCACTTGTAAAAATGGTGCTAATGAAATGAATCTGTTTCTAGTAAACTACTCTTTATGTCAAAGCAGACATTTGAGGCCGTTTTAAAACCACTCATCCAAGTAAAATATGAAACTGCATACACTTTTCCCGGGGCAGATGATTTCACAGAAGCTAAGAAACCCCTATCATCAGACTATTGCAGTTAGTGTAGTGGTCCCAGTCAGAACCTTACCTCTTGAGTGCAAGGTAAGAGCACCTGTCTTTGGCTCTACCCCAACACAGGTGACTGGTCAGGTCATTACTGCAGGGAGAAAGTGTCCGTCACTCAGTCGTGTCCGACTCTTTGCGACCCCATGGACTACAGCCCGCCAGGCCTCCCTGTCCATGGGATTCTCCAGTCAAGAATACTGCCTGGAGTTCTTCCCAACCCAGGGATACTGGAGTGGGTTGCCATTCCCTCCTCCAGGGGATCTTCCTGACCCAGGGATCAAACCCAGGTCTTCTGCATTGCAGGCGGATTCTTTACCATCTGAGCTACTAGGGAAGGCAAACCTGGCCTAAAATCTCTGGGTCGATTTGCATCTCTGTCTGCATTCTGCAGGTAGGATGACTTACCCACCAGGTTGTATTTCAAGCCGTCCTACGGCAGCTCAGGCAAAGAAAACACCGTGCCTTCTCACTGCAAGAGTTATGACGTTCACTGGAATATTTCCCACAATTGGTCTTATGAGCTCAGTTCAGTCAATGACAAGGGCCAGAGGTACTCAGTACTGTAAACCAGGAACAACAGGACCCCTCATATATGGAAAGAGGTTGTTTCCGGTGGAGGTGTTGGTTGGAGGACAGAGGTTGTGTATATGTATCAAGATGATGTTTGGGGACATGGGGGACTTGTTCTATATTCCTGAAATTGACAAACCTCAGAACTGATTTAGAGAAAAAGAACTAAGTACCCCCAACAGTCTAAATTCACAGATCTCACCAGCTATAATGTCAGGGCTAATTTTGCCACCTCCTGCGTAACCTGCTAAGAAGCATCATTTCATCAGAATGGGCACCACCCACCCATGTACAATCCTGCCTTATCCCTGCCTGTTGACATAAAAATGGGACATGGAGAGAGAAAAAGAGAAGACACATTTTGGGGAAGTATGCGGATCAAAAATGGCTGTCCCCAACCTCACCAAAACCGAAGCAAGATGAGAATGATTCATAAAATTCAGGTCAGCTGCGGGAAGTGGATATTGATACCTGATTTTCTTATTGTCTAATTTACAAAGATACAAAGTCCATGCAATTTGCTTGAGCTGTGTCGTGGTTGTACCAAGTCCTTCCCGTCTAACTGCTACCACACTCCGAGATAAGTTAAGTGTTAACCATTACCACATTGGTAAACTGTCCTAGAAGACAGTTTAATTCAGTGATAGCAAACATGTGAAGTGTTCAGTGCTACCAGGAAACAAGGGAAAAAATAAAAGCTTTGAGAAGAGACATCATGCTGCAAATGCCAAGGAGAAAGGGACAAAGAGCTCTCCCATAACTTCCAGGTCCCCATATTTCCAAGAGGTAGAGAAGATGAACCCAGCCCAGGAGGTATGAGCCAGAAAGGGTAGATGAGATCGAAAACAGGTTTGCCAGGGGCCACTTCAGGGTGAGGAAAAGAGGCTCAGAGAGCAGGTCGAGATACTGCCAACTGGGGGCCAGCTGCGTGTGTACCTGAAACACACAAGGAACAACAGATGCTTAGGGCTAGCTGTTTGCAATCCAGCGCCCTCTGTCAGTGAGGCCTTTTGGAGTCATCCTCTATTTATACTGAATCCATTAAGGAGTATCGTAAGCCATCCGAGGAAAATATGCCACAGTTAGTTAAGTAAGAGATGGTGTATATCTCCCTTCTCTCAGTGCCACGGAGATAAGCTCATGGAAGAAGAAATGTACCCGGGAGCGGGTTGTCTGCCCCAGACCCAGCATCTAGAGCCTTGTAATGTGCTTAGTCGCTCAGTTGTGTCCGACTCTGCGACCCCGGGGACTGTGGCCCGCCAGGCTCCTCTGTCCGTGGGGATTCTCCAGGCAAAATACTGGAGTGGGTTGAAATGCCCGTCTCCAGGGGATCTTCCCAATCCAGGGACCAAACCCAGGTCTCCCACATTGCAGGTGGATTCTTTACTATCTGAGCCACCAAGGAAGCCCTAGAACACTAGAACCTTATGTTTCTGCAAATACCCATGAGTGTGTACACAGGTGTGTGCATGGGTACTTGGGGCGGCGTGGCGGGGGGTGGGGGTGGGCAATGTGGAATTCTGAATCAGGTGTAAGATTACAGTTTTTAAATGAACAAAAATCAGCCCCCAAAACAGTTTGAATGATTCAATCCTGAAAAGTTATAGAATTAAACATCTTCAAGGTAGCTTGCTACCATGGACAGTTCCATTAGGCACAGCTGTGAGAATGACTGCTAGGAAAACTAGAACCACTTAATACCACAATAGATGAAACCCAGTAACTCAAGTGAATGATATTTTGCTACATGTGGTGACAGACACCCAAATTTAACCAGGAGTGAAGGGATGAACCTTGGTTAAAGGCTCAAGGTGGGTTCCAGAGAGGAAGTGACAGCTGACTTAAAACCTGAGTGAAAGGTCTTCCAGGGGATAGACTGTGCAACAGCATAGACGTATAACAGCATCACTTATTTTGGAACTGAGCAAGTCAGAACAAAATAAGAAAAGTAGAGTGATAAGGAATGAGGCTGAGAAAATAAAGATTTGACTGTGTACAACATTGTTTGTTAGACTAAGGGAAACTGAAATGTACCTGGTGGGTAGGGATGGCTGAGGCTTACTTACACTTGGTATGTATTATCTCCTGCTTCATCTCCATTGCCACTTCCCACGTTCAAGTCTTTATTATTCCAGTATCCTTCTGAGTACAGTAAAAAGACGCCTCATTTTGCTAGTGCAGATATTAATAGTCCTCCTTTTCACACTCAGAATCTCTCAGTTTGGACAATAAATGATAGTCACTCTACTTTTGAGTGTCCTTGTCTCTAGCTGTGGACGTTTTAAATCCTTTCTCTTATTCCCACATTGCTCCCAGTGGGGAGTTTTGAGAAAGAGAGAGAGAGACTTGGGGAAGAGGAACTCAGCAAGATCTGATGTGTGTGCATGTGTGTGGGGGGGTTAATGTGGAGTGAGAGAGATGAAGGACTTGAAGATAATTCACAGAATTCTGGCTTGGGAACTGACGATTAATTAGAAGAGAGAGGTTTGCCAGCTGAAGTCACCTGAGAGTTTGTGATAACAGTTGCTTTGGGAGCAACTCTGGATTTTTTTTCTGGAACAAATACAGCTCTTTCTCTTATAAGAAAAGAGGTAGGGAGAAAACTGATTACAGAATAAATAAAATACAAAAATCATATGTATATTCATGAAAAAATAAAGACACCTGCTGAATTGAAATCCCATGGCAGTTGTTTGGGCTTCCCTGGTGGCTCAGGAGTAAAGAATCTGCTGAATGCAGAAGACACAGGAGAGGTGGGTTCGATCCCCAGGTCAGGAAGTTCCCGTGGAGAAGGGCAGGGCAATCCCCGCTCCAGTATTCCTGCCTGGAGAATGCCATGGGCAGAGGAGCCTGGCAGGCTACAGTCTGTGGGGTCGCATAGTTGAACACGACTGAAGTGACTTAGCATGCATGCCCGCACGTCACTCATTTGGCTGGAGCATGGGACAACAGTGCTGCTCCCAGCAAAGTATTACGATACTGGATGCAGACTGGGTCTGCGTGCCTCATGCCCAGTGGAATCTTCTGCCTTCCTTTGTTTTCTTTCCTTCCTAGCTAGGTAAGAATCTGCCAACCCTGGAGTAAATGAATGACATACAGAACATATCAGGAAAGTAGTACAGACTTAGGCATTAACATTGCATGAAAATTGAAGAGTTATTAAAAATGAGATGACATAGCTGAGGACCGCAAAGGACCCAGAAACCCTGAGTTCCAATCCCCTTTGCCACGTCCAGCCTGGGCAGCTTTGAGCTAGTCATTTTCTTTCTCTAAACCTCAATCTGTAAATTTTGTGTTTTATTAACTGAATTCCAGGATTTGGACAGTAGAGTGACTTTAAATATGACAAGTCCTGTGCAAATTACATGCTACACTTTGTCTATCTGTTTTTTTTTTTTTTTAATTAAAAAGTTGGAAAAGCACATGGAATTTTCTTGAGCTCTGTCTCAGTGATATTGAGTCCTTCCCTTTTAACTACTAATGCACTCCTAGACTCAGAGGAAAGTTCAGTTCAGTGACATCAAACATAGTAAGTGTTCACTCTAAAATCAAGAGCCTTGTCTTAAGACTAGAGTTGCCATATGATCCACAGGCACACTCCTAGGCATACACCCAGATGGAACTGTAATTCAAAATGATACATTCACCCCTGTGTTCATGGCAGTACTACTTTCAATGGCCAAGATGTGGAAGCATCCTAAATGTCCAACAACATAAGTAAGCATGGATAAACAAAATGAGGTACACATAGACAGTGGAATATTAGTCACAATAAGTAACAAATAATGCCATTGGCAGCAACATGGATGCAACTAGAGATTATACTAAGGGAAGTCAGACAGAAAGACAAATACCATATGGTGTCACTTATACGTAGCATTGTAAAATATGACACAAATGCACCTCTCTGTGAAACAGACAGACTCACAGAGAACAGACTTGTGGTTGCCAAGGCAGAGGGGTGTAGAGGAGGGAAGAATTGGGAGTTTGGGATTGGTAGATGCAGACTATTACATATAGGATGGATAAACAACAGGGTCTTACTGGATAGCACAGGGAGCTATATTCAATCTTCTGGTATCAACTAATGGAAGAGAATCTAAAAAAATTTTTAAATTTTAAATAAAAATTAAAGAGCCTTGTGATGATACAAAAGACACCCCACATCAGTTCTTTCATCTGCCTCTGTTTCTGATAGCATCCTTGCCTCTTGATTGATGCCTTAGAGGTATACTCTATGGGTCCAAACAAGGGGTTCTGGGTGGACTGGTGTTTAGATGAGGAGGTCAGCATCAAGCTGGGGCAGGTGCTTATGCCAACTTGAGTAGGCTTTGTCCCTGTCCACTTTGCCAGGCTTTCCTTGCTGGAGAGTGATGGATATAAATGACACTATTTGTTTACTGGTCAGTCACGGATTTGAATTTGGTTTGTTGCTTTCAGTTTTCAACATTTCTATTGGAATAATCACACTGATGGTATCTAGCTATCCCTTTGAGGAGATGTGGTGTTAATTCTGTAACAGCCATAGGGACCCATTGAGGAGAAGAGGTGCTCCAAAATAACAAACAGAGTCGCCGCCTGTGCCCCAGAGAGGGGAGTAAATGGCTACCACTTGGGAAGCACATCAATTCCTCCAGGCTACCAGGGCCAGGCAGTGTCATAAAAGGGGCAATTTATCAAATGGTACCTTAATGGCTTAGAAGGGTTAATGCACCTTGATCTGAAGTCTTTTCTGCAGTGAAATCACAATGGTTTCTTCACAGAGTCATTTAGGTTAGAGTATAAAGCCATTAACCCCCAAAATGAGGTGGAGAACAGAAAAACAGTGAAAGAAAGCAAGAAAGAAAAGGGAGGATTCTCACTTTGTCATTTTATGATTGCTCTTTTTGGAAAAGAGAACTTCCCCGTACCACGCTCCTTACCCATCCCCTCCACCTCACATCCCCTTGGTCCACACACAAACTGCATGCATGAAAATTGCCATCATTTTCATCAAAGTGCATTCGAAGCCCACAGGAGCTCACAATGTGAAGTGATTAGAGTGGTCCAGCGGAGTCTTTTAATTAAAGATGCCATTGACAAGATAACAATGGTCTGTGAATGTGGTTAATAGGTCTGAATGGAGGGGGCATCTTAATTCAGTAAGAGGAAAGTCACTGGTTTGTGAGTTTGATTGTGCATTGTAAAGAAACAGCGCATACTGTAATTATTTTTATTTGTATGTGCCGTCTCTTTTATTGCCCATGCTGGAAGTAGAAATAACCTATCCTATTAAGATATTTAATATATATCATCCTTTCCATTTCACTTGGTTATAGCTTAATAAATATGCCAGGAGAAGATGCCAACCCACACTGGGGTTGCCCTCGTGCTTACTAAAGCAAGCCCTTCAAACACCTGCATGATCAACTGCCTCCCTCCCTTGGTTACAGTCTTTAAGACAAACCATAACAATTTCCCAGGACCTCATAAAGTCAGAGGCAGATAGGGAGCTTCACTCTGCACATGAACTTCAGCTGAAGCATGAAGATAACCCAAAGGTCAACCGACCCCCTCAAAGATTGTGTGGTGTCCAGGAAACAGCAGGGGGTCAGGAGGCAGCAGCAAAGGGGTCTTGAGGTCCTAAATTTAAAGTGGACAAGCCATGAAAAGGCCAGTGGTAGACAGAAGAATGGCATCCCAAAGATGTCCATACCCTCATCCCTGGCACCTTACATGGCGAAAGGGACCTGGCAAATGGGATGAAAGGTTAAGGACATTGAGAAAGAAAGATCATCTGGATTATGCAGTCAGCCCACAGAAGGATCCTTCTAAGAGGAGATAGGAGTGTCCGTCAGATAATGAGACTGGAGGATGTTATAAGGCTCACCAATGGAAGAAGGGCTTTCCACCCAAAGAATGCCAGTGACCTCTAGAAGCTGGGAAAGCCCAGGAAACAGATCCTTCTCCATAACCTTGAGCAGGAATCCTGCCCTGCTGACACCTTCATTTTAGCTCCCTGGGGACTTCTATTACAGTTACATAACTGTAACTTAAACTTGTGTTGTTTTGATACAGTAAGTCTATGAAAGTTTAGTCACTCAGTCATGTCCCACTCTGCGACCCCATGGACTGTAGCCCACCAGGCGGCTCTATCCATGGAATTCTCCAGGCAAGAATGCTGGAGTGGGTCCCTATTCTCTCCTCCAGGGGATCATCCTGACCCAGGGATAGAACCTGGGTCTCCCGCATTGCAGGCAGGTTCTTTACCGCCTGAGCCACCAGGGCAGGTAAGATGCAGTAAGCCTACGGAACAGCAGTAATAGGGAACCAACACAAGTGTCTGTGGTGGCCACACTACACTCCTCAAAGTGCTGTGTTTTCCTTTCTCCAGTGTCTGTGAATACCATCTTACCAATTCTCATGCCAGCATTGCACCTTCAAGGTTCAAGGTTCAGAGACCACGTCCCAGGGAACATCTGTCTCCTCTAATGCTGGTACCCCCATCCCACACCACAGGACCCCCACCACTAACAGGAGATTCTGACCCCAGCTCTGTCACAAGGGGGTGTGACTTCGGCCACGTCCCTCCTCCCCGTGCCACACCCTTCTGTCTCCTTGATGGTGTTGACCTGATTACTCCTGTGTCCTGTCCCTGCCCCACCCCCACCCAAATGAAGTGCTTCTCTGACACTGGATTCAGGTTCCTCCAGAGAAGGCTGTTTTCCCCATCCAGAATGGCAATGAGGAAACAACTTAGCAGATAATAAAACCTGTCATAGCAGCGTACCACCTAGATCCCCTCTTCTCCCCTCTCTCTGGTTCACTTTAAAGCACTCTACCTAAGCCATCATTATTCCACTTCTCCTAGTAAACAAAGCTAAACGCCGACACTGCATGAAAGATGAGGTTTAAATTGTGTCTAGGAACTGGTGATTTACACATGATTTGTGATTCCTTTAGTATATTAATTGGTAAACACCCAATGAATGTGTGTGTAAACTAAAGCCGCTGAACATATGCAGACAGTTGACTCTCTCAGTGGGGGTGTTGCTTACATTTCAGCAAAGTCAAATCCTGATTGCAGCCTGTGTGTAACTGGCCCCCCCCAACCCCAAATCCCATGTGCCAAGTCCCCACCCATGATCCTATATCAGATAACACAAAGTGGGCGGCACTGATCTTTAAGCCTTTTAATAGTAAAGCCATATGCTTCCATCCTCTGCAAACGGTGCCCGTTGCTTGTTATAATCCACTGTTCTAACTGCTCCTCTCCTGCCCCAACTAATGGCATAGAATGGTGTGAAGAGCTGTGAAATCATTTCCAGTGACTGCTCGTCACCTCCCCAACCAGGCAGCCTTCTGTATGAATACACGTGCTATTTAGAGAAAGGCGATGAAGGAACTGACCCTGTGTATTTGCATTTTTGAACCGTAGTAGCCTCATCCAAAGCCTTCATAGTGAGCATTTCAACTTGGCCAGCATGTAAGTTCCATTTCAGAAGCCTGCTTGATCTGTATCTGACAGACCACTCTGCCCCCACTGTGTAAGGTATGGCTTCAGATGCTTTCTCAAGAATCACTCAAGTTTTCAAGAACCACACTTTTCTCCAACAGTAGTGCCTAGCTAATGTGCAAACAGACGGTGCAAGTGAAAAGTACAAGTTGCTGGTCCCTATCTCAGAAATACTTAATCAGAATCATCATGGGTGGTGTCCAGGAATATAATTTTAAACAAGATACCCAAGGACTTCAGAACCACATTACAGTTTTACAGCTACTTAAAGACTGAAAGAGGAATCTACTGTGATAAAGAGATTTTGTTCAACATTTTTTCCCCTCTATTCTGCCCTTAATCACCCATCCTCTCTTTCTAGAAGTCTATTTTGTTAAATCGTATTTAAGGTACTTCCCTGGTGGTCCAGTGGTTAAGAATCCGCCTGCCAATGCAGGAGACATGGGTTTGATCCCTGGTCTGGGAAGATTCCACTTGCCACGAAGCAGCTAAGCCCATGCACCACAACTACAGAATTCACACTCTAGAGTCCAAGAGCCTCAACTCCTGAGGCCCAAACACCTAGAGCCTGTGCTCTGCAACAAGAGATGCCACCACAATGACAAGCCTGTGCGCCGCAACAGAGAATAGCTCCCACTTGCTCCAAACCGAGAAAGCCACGAGCAGTACTGAAAACCCAGCACGTGCATGCTCAGTCACTGCACTCATGTTCGACTCTTTGCGACCCCAGGGACTGTAGCCCACCAGGCTCCTCTGTCCAAGGAATTCTCCGGGCAAGAGTACTGGAGTGGGTTGCATTTCCTTCTCCAGAGGATCTTCCCCGAACCAGGGATCAAACCCAAGTCTCCTGCATTGCAGGCAGATTCTTTACCACTGAGCCGCCAGGGAAGCCCCAAGACCCAGCACAGCCATAAATAAATAAATCTTTACAATATAAATCCTATTTACAGAGCAGTTGTTGGTTAGTCGCTCAGTCATGTTCGACTCAGCGACCCCATGGACTGTAGCCCGCCAGGCTCCTCTGTCCATGGAATTCTCCAGGCAAGAATACTGGAGTGGATTGCCATGCCCTTCTCCAGGGGATCTTCCCCACCCTGGAACTGAACCCGGGTCTTCCTGCACTGCAGGCAGATTCTTACCATCTGAGCCATCAGGGAAGCCCACTGGAGTTAAGTCCCCCAGGAGACCTAGTCACTGTTGGGGTTGACTGATGCGCCATGCTGGCTTTCGAAAGGGCCTGTCTCTCTGAGAGATCCTGAAATGGTGTTTCCTACCGATCTCAAAAATTTGGTCAGAGGTGTGTAGTGACACAGGCATCACACTCGAGTAAAACAAGAGAAATCATAAACCTCAAACCGTGATTTTTATCCACAGCAATGTTACCACTGTTGGTCAGTATGAGGATTTCAGGGAAAAGAGAAAAAGAATAATAATAGTTAAAACTCTGTATCATCTCAGGTAGAAAACTGTAGGAGGCTGGAGCCAGCTAAGTATAGCTTTCATCTATCAGCTTTTTTATGTCTATTCCATTAAAATATGATTTAATTATGGATCGACCCAGGGTCTGGCATAGTAAAACTATCATTACCCCCGCATTCCTGAGTGATGCTCTGGGTAAAGGTGATCAAAAACCTACATTCATCTGTAATGTAGACCATAAGTAGGAAAGGAGAGGGTGATGATTACCAAGCACAGCATGGCAGATGACAACAGTCAAACCCCATCTTTAAAAACGGAGCTGAGTGTTTTGTTTGAAAAGAGTGACACGCTGCAAGCCTAGAATCAGGTCAATAGATGTTGAGAACAAGAGCCAAATGTGCCCGGATGCAGCTCCAGACCTGCCATGGGCAGCACTTGCCGCCTTGCAGCTGACCTTCACAGTGACCTTCTGTTGACCTTGGTGGGCAGATGGTGCTGCAGAATGTGAGTCCCCACGTGGCAAGGTCTGGACCACAACCTTGCCAGCACCAAGTTCAGAACCACGATCACACATTCTGTGCAGTTGTCAGTGACCCTAGTGATTTCATTGTAGGAATTCTAGCCCTGATCCCCTCTTCATTAGTGTCTGTCTGTTTCAGCAGAATTTCAAATTTAAGGAAAAGCTGCAAGAATAGTACAGGTGACTCTTGAACAACATGGCTTTGAACTGGATGGGTTCACTTTTCAATAGTCAATAATTACAAGCTGTGTTTGGTTGGATCCACAGGTGTGGAGCCACAGATACGGAGAATCATGGAAGTTGAAGGATAATCATAAGTTATGCATGGGTTTTTGACTTAGTAGAGAGTGTTGGTGCCCGTAAACTCCCAAGTGGTCAAGGATCCTCTGTATAGAGTTCCCAGCCTTCCCACACCCAGATTCACAAACGTTAACATTTTAGTATGTTTTCTGTGTTCTGCTGGTTCTTTCTCCATCTGTGTAAGTACTGGGTTAGCCAAGAAGTTTGTTCCAATTTTTCCATGTTAGAGGCAAACTTTTGACCAATCCAATAAAATACACACAGTTTTTAACCATCGTGAACAAGATATTCCTTTGCCCCCAGATACTTCATTGTGTGTATCCTAAACACAAATTCTTACATGACCAAAGCAAATGATCAAAATCAGGAAAAACTTAGATACAATACTATTATTTACTTCACAGACTTTATTCATATATCACCTGTTATCCAAATAATGTCCTTTATGGCAATGAAAATTCAGGTCCATTCACTACATTCTGTTATCATGCACCTTTTTTGGTCTCTTTTAATCTAGTGCAGTTCCTGAGTCTGTTGCTAGTTCATTATATTGACGGTTTTCAAGAGTGCAGATCAGTTAGTTTGTAAATATCCTTTACGTTGGGCTGATATTTGTCTAATAAGTTCTTATGATTAGTGTCAGTATAAGTATTATTGGCAGGAATGTTACAGAAGTGATGCTGAGTTCCTTTTGCTTTTTCATATCAAGAAGTATGTTCTGAAAATTAATCCCTTTACTGGCAAGATTAACTGAGAACTTGGGTTAGGTGGTATCTGCCAAGGTTCTCAAGTACAAAGTCATGTCAATCCTTTGTAATTAATAAGTACCTTGTGGAAAGATACTTTGAAGCCATGCAAATAGTCTCTTATTCTTCAAACTTTCACCAGAGTATATAGCATCCTATTCATAATCCTTAACTGAGTCAATTATTAATATGATTAGTTGTCAAATGATGACTTTCTACACTTACTAGTTGACTTCTTACTGCATGGACTTCCCTGGTGGCTCAGGTGATAAAGAATCTGCCTGCAGTGCAGATCTGGGTTCAATCCCTGTGTTGGGAAGAATCCCCTGGAGAAGGGAATGGCTTCCCACTCCAGTATTCTTGCCTGGAGAATTCCATAGACAGAGGAGCCTGGCGGGCTATGACTGAGCAACTAACACAACATGGTTGTTTGCTACTGTATAGAAGAGTTTTTCCCTTCCCATTCATATCTGTATCTTTCCTGGTTCCTTATTTTATTCAATGGGTTATCATCCTTTACTACCATTATTCACTTTGATGCTGAAAATGTTCCAGACTTGGTCACTGGAAACCACTGGTTCCTATGCTTTCTTCGTAATTATTTTGAGTGCTTGTGGTCTCTATTGGGCATTGGAAGGCAATGAGTATGAAATAAAAGGAAAACAAAGATCAGCTTTCAGGGTGAGAATGTTGCAGTGACATCACTCAGGCATGACTGGGGAAATGCCTTGTTAGTTATTGAAGGAAAGGGAGCAAAGGTCTGTGGGGTACGAGGGAGTGAGATGTGGGGACATCTGAAGGAAGGTTCCAGAGCAGGAGAAAAGCTACAGTTCCTTAAGTGGGGGGAAGAGGGCAAGATGTTGGCATTTTCAGTGGGATTCCTCAGACTGCTGAGTTGAGAAGTGACCATGATGGAAATACGAAAGCACTGCCAAGGTGCCTCCAATTCCCATAGTATTCATCCTCAGGCACTGGAAATCCCCTTAAAGCACGTGTGTTGAGGTAAGGGCAATCTATTGAATATAAGTTTGGAGTAGGAAATGGCAATCCACTTCAGTAGCCTTGCCAGGAAAATCCCATGGACAGAGGAGCCTGGTGGGTGACAGTCCATGGGGTTGCAAAGAATCAGACATGACTGAGCATGCATGCACACATTAAATAAAGCAGCCATCCAAAAGCACAGCTTCTGTAGAAATAAGACTCATAAAAAGGCAGGAGAGATGGGAATTGAGGATTGAGAAGCAGAACCCTCCTGCATGGAGCACATACTAGGTGCTCTTTAGGCTTTACTTCTTTTAACTCCAGAACAATCTTGGAGTGTAATATATATATATTTTTGACCATATTGCATATCATGCAGGATCTTAAGTTCTCTGACCAGGGATCGAACCCACAACCTTTGCATTGGAAGCGCAGGGTCTTGACCACTGACCTCCCAGGGAAGTCCTCGAGTAGAGGTTATGTGTTATGGGAGGCAAGTGAGGCTCCACAGGGCTTTCCCTTCTTCCACCCTCACTGGTTTTCTTGACACAGAAAAGGTCAGTGGAGGGATGTGGTATCAGAGACAGTGCCGTGAAGCCCACAGATAGGACACGATCAAGTTCTTTTCCACTACTTTTGTGTTCTCTGCCGCTCCTCTGCTACTCTGGGTTCTCTCGCTGGTAACTCACCAGGGTTAGCCATGGGGGCTTTCTGTCTTGCCAGACTTCCAGACAAGAGGCCTCATGCCCTTTACTAGCACCCTCTCCTGCCAAGTATATTTATTTGGTGGTTGGGGACATCACAGCTAAAGAGATGGCAAAAATTTCCCCAGAACTCTCAGCTGCACTACAAGAGCAGAAATTTGAATTCACAACCAAGTTTCCATACAGTTGATCAATAAAGCCACCTGCTTACACAGACCTGGCTCTTAAATTATGATATCTTTTTATATCAGCATTCATAAACATGTACAGCATATATATGGAGAAAAGGCAGGGTCTGGTAACAAAATGAAAAAATTAAATAGCAAACATCTCATACAACCAGACTTTTCATACACGAGTGTGTGTGATGCACAGAGAGACTGTTCATATTATGGTCCAGAAAATCACTGCTGTTCTTATTTCCCACTTATTGGGAGCTCACAGCAATTTTAGAAGAATGTGTTGCCCTTTTTTAAACCCCTAGCAAGAGCATGAATACTTCCTTGGTGTATGTAATACTGGATTGGCCGAAAAGTTCATGGGGTTTCCCATAACATCCTATGGAAAAACCCAAACGGACTTTGCTGAGCTCAATATGATGTTGGCAAACTTAAATGCCATCCACACTTGCCTTACAAATCTTTGGTTTTGCCCAGTTATGAGCTTCTTCCCTCAGCCCTGTTGCCCCCAGATGTCCTAGGTCTGTATCCATGACCCTACTTGGATGACATTTTTTCCTGCATCTTCATTTGGGACAGAGGGCCAGCCATCTCCTAGCACCAACAGATAAACACAGTGCATCTAGCCACAGGGCTCAGAAGCTCCAGAAGTCAGAAATTTGGGGTGACTTTGCCACCATCTCTTTGACTGACTCCCTGCGACCTTATGTTGTTAATACCTGCGCGCACAGGTGTGTGGAGCGCTTTAATTAATATTTGTAAATCTCCCTGATTGCCCCAGATAGAAGGTGGCAGAAAAGGGCAAATCATTATTAATCACAGGGGGAAGAAAAACGGAGAGATTAAGTTTTGTTCCTTCACCAGAGACAGACCTACACATACGGACACTGTTTTCACAGTAGGAGAATTAGACAGAAATCTTACTTCCTTTGCGCTTCCAGAAATGTCCAATGTCTGCTTAACGTGAAGTCCCATCCCACGTCCCACCTAGGTGTCTACGTGCACCCCTTCCAACTCCTAATGATGTTTTAAGTTATTACTGAAAGGCGCCTTCTATTCACAAGTGTGAGAGTTCATCTAATGAGCTGCTTTCAGTTCATTTGGCATTAAATAATTCCCCCAATTCCCATATGTTTGAACAATATGCTCAACAAGGGGGAATGCTTCTCTGAAAGCTATTCAAGTGCTTTTAGGATCTTGTCCTTGGTCACTCACATGCACACCAGCTATCCCTGTCTGTGAGGACGCAAGCAGCAATTACCCGGAAAACATTCTAATGGCCACTGGCAGGCATCCACGCGCAGACTGCTGCCTCATGCTGGCTAGAGCCCTCCTCACATTCGATTCACACCTCAAGTAGAGCATTCTAGGCTGTTCACAGAACATTCGTGATTACTAAAACCTGACTTTCCAGACCCACCCACCACCACCACCCCCAACCCCGACTTGGCCTGCCCTACTTAGAGACGTAAATGCATAAAAGGCATATTTTCCATTTTGCCTATGCTTTGCCTGGAAAGGAAGAGCCGTAACTTTGGTTGCCTACGTGGAAGGCTGACTTTGGGGAAGGCAGCTTCTTGGGGAGGGAGGAAGAGCCTGTGATCGTGTTCAGGTCTGCTTTAGGTCCTGGAGATATGAGATGCTCCTCCTTGCTTATCTGCCTTGACTTTTGTTGCGGCAGCAAATTATAGATAATGAGCTAAAGGGTGACCATGACCAACCAGAGAAGCAAACAAGCAGTGTCCACAAACGCAATTCAGAAATTAACACGTTAGATGTGCTCGTGGAAAACCCGGTTGTTTATACAAGACCACAGAAAAGGCAGTATCTTTTAGTACTAACTTCATCTAGCTCTTTTGATCAGGGATGACATTCTTAGATGCCCTTCCTCGGTGAGATGAGAGAAAACTTAGGCAATAATATCAATCCTAGCTCTCACGTCGCATTGTTCATCTGAGGTTCCTGAATTGCTTTACAGACTATATTCTGAATCAGTCTATTTCTTACAAGTGAAAATACCGAAAAAAAAAAAAATCAATTAGCTTTTTCTAAAACACATAGCAGCTGGGGAAAATGGGTAGACCTCTGGGTTCTCATTGATTGCTGTCCTATAACCCACTCCATCTTACTGTTTAAGGGCAGAGATTAAAAACAAAAGCCACAAAAACGGAACAGGAAGGCATTCAGTCAGGTGGTATTATTTCCTTTTAGTCAAATTTCTTTGATCTGTTTCATGGCTGTGCCTTTTCGTTGTAAATTATTCACAATACAGGAAAATCTAAACACCAGGTTTAGGTAGAATGATTTTAAATTTATAGCTAAAATAGGAAAAAGATGAAAGATATATATTCATGTATTTGATTATGCAGTTTATAACTGTCTACTCACTATCACTATAAAACTTGTGTATTTGCACATTGGCAGAAAATAAATGTTTTCAAAACCAGAAGAGACATTCAGTCTGGATTCATTTAAAGTGTTGCTTTGTTTACAAAAGTAATTTGTTTTGTTGCTGACTAGCATTAAACGTATTTGTAGGATGTGTTCTTGGGATTACCAGATTGGTCACTTCTATGACAATTTTGGCTTTGGTCATTGATAATATTATCAACAAGAATAAGGATTCAGCAGCTGGTGTGTGACATGCCAGCTAGGTCTTTCTTTCTACTGCTCTGCCCTGTCTTTCTCAAGAAGCTTTTGTCATTTTGTTTCTTAAAATCTACATATGAAATCTAGGCTCACCTTTAGAAGAACCAAATTAACAAAACTAGTCTGTATGCTTGAGTGGTTCAAGACAGATGTCTGTAGTCCTGCCCAGGCACCCTCCAAGAGGTGGTATTCCTCAGGAGGGTGTCCCAGAGAGGGTTTTGCTAATAACCCCTGTAACTAAATTCTCATCCAGGTATGCCCCCCCACTCCTTTACATGTTTCTCTCTTTATTCTTTCCCAACCGTACAGCCTCCAGTCGGATGGATCCGAGGTGCTCCTGAGTCCAGAAGTCACCTGTGGTCCCCCCGACATGATCGTCACCACTCCCTTCGCCCTGACCATCCCACACTGTGCGGATGTCAGCTCTGAGCACTGGAACATCCATTTAAAGAAGAGGACCCAGCAGGGCAACTGGGAGGTGAGACCCGAGAGCCTTCCTTAAAAAAAAAAAAAAAATACAGCTGTACGGAGTTTGGAATGGACAGTACATGTGTACACACCCACCGCTATATGTAAAGTGGATACCCAACAAGGACCTCCTCTATGGCACAGGGAACTCGGCTCTGTGTTATATGGAGCCTGGATGGGAGGGGAGTCTGGGGGAGAATGGATACGTGTATGTGTATGGCTGAGTCCCTTCCCTGCTCACCTGAAGCTATCACAATATTGTTAATCGGCTCTGCTCCACTACAAAATAAACAGCTTTAAAAAAAAAAAAAACAGGGCTTAGGTTCCACCTGTGGAATGGAATTAACTTTCCCTTCTCTTCACACAAGCCAGCTATGAAATTGGTGAGCATTTGCTTGTTTTTCAGGGGGTTGGTGGCCAGTATTTACAGCATCCTCAAGGTATTGGCTAGCTGTGTGTATGTGTCACGGGTGTCATAATGGGAAAAAGAAGCCAGAGAGGATATGAAGCTTTTTCTTTTGATTTTAGAATACACTTGTAATCACCCCCACAGGCATGTACCCTTGTGCACCTGCCTTTCGTACTTGAGACCGTGACTTCTGCCTTGGTTCCCAGGCCATTTCCCTGCCCCAGCTGACTTTCCCTGTGGCCTCTGTGGGAATTAGGGAAGAGGCCCAGGGTAAGCCAGCTGTATTCATAAAAGGAATCACTACCTGGTTTTGCCAAAATAGGGATTGTAACAAATTTATATGGAAGTATTCAGGAACAGAGTAGCTGCTAGGTAGATGTGGCTGAATTAATGAAGGCCTTGGAAATCATTCTGTCTTTCCCTGTGTATGTGAATGAATGTAAGAAACAGTACAAGGAGAGAAGGAAAGAGACAAGCTGAGAATCCACAAGAGAAAAGTGAGGACAAGAGAGCCGGTCACGACAAAGAAAGATTGCAGGGGGCTGGTTATTTTAAGCGAAACCTGATTTATCTGTCTGATGGGGATTCCTTTGATGTCTGTCTGGGGTCAGTTTGCCTGAAAGCAGATGAATTATCTTGTTGGAACACGATGACCTCTTCCAGCTAGCCCTGGGATCTTACCTCCCAGGAGATGCTTCAGGAGAAGGAAGTAAAAGGAAAGTCATGTTTCTTGAGGAGAAGAAAATTCCCAGTTGCTTCAGTGGTTACAGTTACCCTGCCCAGTTCTGTCTTGAAACTAGTCCCTCTTCTTTGTTGAAAATGCATTCTGTTATTTATTCAGTTGTGATACAACCACAGGGGAATTTCCAGGGGTGTGAGGTTCCATAGGTTTCATAAAGGGGCCGGATTTGGAGCTCTTTTTCATTACATCTTGCTTTGCCTGGATTTTTACCACATTAGTTTTCCTTCCCAGCGCTTCCTCACAGTCATTTACATCCAGATGGTGTTCGATTTACTCTCTATCAAATCGGTCACACATACCTTAGCAGGGAGGGTGAAATACTCTGATACATCTTATTCAAACCATTTATTGGATGGTCCCTCATGCATGATTTTGATGGAGTGAAAAGAGGATAAAATATTTGAAAGAAAGTAAACATTACCTTAAGGATATTGGAAGAGGTTTTCAGAAATAGACCTTTATAAAAAACATAAAATTTTCTCATTGATGTTAAGGTTCAAGGCTGTTTTTGTTTTCTTTAATTTGGCCTTGAACAAATTAACCGAAAATTTTAGAGCTTTGAAAGTGATGTTTGTTATAACCTACTAAATCAAATTCCAACTCTACACTGAATATAGCCGTTCCTTCAGCTCCTGATGTCAGCAGTTATTTTGATAAAAGAAAAACATTTAACACCAAGAAAATGAGTTCAATAAAAGTATTCTGGAAAAAAGATGTTATATCCTTGCAAAGTGACTGTTAAATTACATTGTGTTTCCCAAGCTGAGAGAATTCAAGACGTCTTTTCCCAACAGGAAGTGATGTCGGTGGAGGATGAATCCACATCCTGCTACTGCCTTTTGGACCCTTTTGCATGTCACGTGCTCCTAGACAGCTTTGGGACGTATGCCCTCACCGGGGAACCCATCACAGACTGTGCCGTGAAGCAGCTCAAGGTGGCGGTTTTTGGCTGCATGTCCTGTAACTCTCTAGACTACAACTTGAGGGTCTACTGTGTGGACAACACCCCTTGGGCATTTCAGGTCAGCCCTTTCTCTAGTTCCTCTTGTGGTGTCATGAGAACATGGGGTTTCCTAAAGATCGGTGTCAATAGAGAATCTGATCTCAAAGGGCGGGTCTGGACAATGAACCTACATCACTGGCTCGATGGGGATCCCCGTCTCGAAACAAGAGCTGTGTTACTGTGTGCCCATTGATGTGCTGAAGGTCCGATGAGGTACTTGGCACTCAAGAAGAGAGGAGGGGTAAACTAACACACAACTTTGTGTGCTAAATGAGAAAACTGACTAGAAGGATAGTCGTAATTCAGGAAGCAGAGGCCCAGTCGTGAGAGAGAAGTCTTTGAGGATCCTTTGGAAACCTTCTTGGAGGAATGAGATCTGAGACCTAAAGAGGAAGGGATACCATGTCCAGAGAGGAGAATGGCGTGAACCACAGGAACAAGAGTTATTTGATGTGTGGTTGAGCAATGAGACGCGTGGTTGGATCACCTGAAGGTCACAGTTCAGGGACAGTTATAAATCATCCCTCTCAGTAGGTAGTCCCATGACATCCTGAACACACAGTCTGTTAATTTTTAAGTTTATTAGGGCAGAGATGGTTCCTTTCCGTTTTTGCTCCTTTTAATCACGTATGATCCTTTTTGAATTAACACCTCTCAGAGAGTACAGGTTTATTAATAGCAGCAAAAATAATGCAGAAGTGCCTATGTAAGCCCTGCCCGTATATAAATAGCATAGCTCTCCTGATACACCTCATCCCAGGTCCCAGCTATTCCAGTTCTGAATCATTAAGCCCATTATGCTTTTCCTCAGTAACTAGCTTTTAAGACACTGAGCTGGAAATCTCATGTTTACCAATGGAAGAGAGAAGATGACTTGAATCCTGAATTTAAACCAGTAAAGGTGACACAGTGCCAGCTTATGTGCCCACATTTTCCCTCTCTCTTAAGTAGCACAGGCCATTATAAAGGGCGCACTTCAGCATCTGACTGGTCACAAGAGAACTTTCTCATGAGGGGTGCCATTTTGTCAAGAACATCAGTGTAAGCAGTTAAACCTCACCCTATGAATGCCATTTTAAACTCGTCCTCTGCTTTTGAGACCCTGTAATAAGAGGATTTCTCCAAGATAAAATTACCTAACAGACATTGAATAATCAAAAATCGACTGACATATGATATCACTTATATGTGTAATCTAAAAACACGACACAAATGACCTCATCTATGAAATGGAAACAGACAAGGAGAACAGACTTGAGGCTGCCAGGGGGATGGGAGGGGAGAGATTAGGAGTTTGGGGTGAGCTGACACAAACTATTACATATAGGATGGATAAACAACAAGGTCTGCCTGCATGGCATAGGAAGCTGTATTCCATGTCCTGTGATAAATCACAGTAGAAAGTGAAAGTCACTCAGTCGTGTCCGACTCTTTGTGACCCCATGGACTATATAGTCCGTGGAATTCTCCAGGCCAGAATAATGGAGTGGGTAGCCTTTCCCTTCTCCAGGGGATCTTCCCAACTCTGGGATCAAACCCAGGTCTCTCTCATTGCAGGTGGATTCTTTACCAGCTGAGCCACAAGGGAAGCCCAAGAATACTGGAGTGGGTAGCCTAAAACCACAATAGGGAAGACTATAAAGAAGAATGTATCTATGTATATATCTGAAGAACTGTGCATCAGAGCAGAAATGAACCTGACATTGTAAATCAGCTACACTTCAAACAGAAAATTAACTGAGGTTACTACCACCACTGAATAGTTGTAAAACGTGCCATCACACTAGTTGGTTGTTTAGTAACTCAGGCAGATTTTGAGATCTCAGTAAACATGGAGGGCTGGGGTAGATTTCCAATCTCCTGTGTCACATGGGTAACCCACTGCTAACTAGGGTTACCCTGAGGATCTGTTCATGACAACCGCCTTGGAATTAAGACCTCATAACTGGTTTGGATTTTGCTTTGAATAACACTCTCACTGCTAATGCATATACCAGCAAGTTAGACATTTGCCCAAGGAATTTCTAAGTGACTTGCAGATAATGTATTTTCATTCCTACTGATTGCTACCAGATTCTAGAACAGCTCAGCTGTTCACAGATGAATTGCCGTGGGAATCATGAAAATGAAGCTCAAACCACAGCTTTTCAAACCACTATCCATTCCTGTGGGTAGCAGATCCTTTTTAATCAATGCTTGAGAAACTGGCATGCTCCCTCTAATTGAATATAAATGTCTTTATTTCATCGAGAGAGACTTCCTAAAATTATTTAATTTTGCTGTAGAGAAATGTTTTCCAGTGGAGATACCTCTGACCCGTTTGCCGGAATCTATTTACTACCAGTGATTCCTTCTCTCTCCTATTATGTCAAATAAACCTGATTTTAGAGTTGAGTTGGGTTGTACTTGCTATTGACAGGATGTATGTGACAGCTGTCATGAGCAGCAAAGGCCATGCTCTTCCCCTGGGGTTCTGAGAGATCACCAGGCTTGGCTGAAGAACATTTCTGGCCTGAATTTGGAAAGATTAAAACATAACTCGTAGCTTTTCTGAACACAACCATTCACTGCCTGGTCTTAGTCTGAGTTTTGTGCAAGAAAGGAATCTTGCTTTCTGGGTGTTTATCTTGCTAAGAGAACATGTTCACAACCTTCTTCCTGAGTTCATTTAAACTACCTTGGTATCCCAAATCATCTATGTCATATTTTTCATGACTTCATGTGCAGTATTTAGTTAGAGGGAAATATATAATTACAAAGCCATTAAAATAATTCCACTTGAAGAAAGCCATAGCAACAGTCTAAAAGACTTCACACATTATTAATAGCTCCCCCCAACTTTAGTGGTGTGAGCTGAGCATCTTGTATGCAGTGATGAGTCACCTGCTAAAACTCTAATAGAATCCTAACTTCTTAGTCAAAATTCACAGGTAGTTTTTTCATAAAGCATTTCTGCAGAAATTGCCTACCCTGGAATTTGCCTCAGTTATCACTATAATGAACATGTTTGTCATGATTTGGAAAGAGAGGCCAGCATGGCTGTGACACTTACTGTCTTTACTGTAGTGCATCTTTCATAGCTCAAAGAAGTCAAAAAATCTTAGCCCGGCCAGAACTGGGCTTGTAACCAAGAAGGAAACCTCGTTAAAGGGCATGGTTGCATTTTCACATCCCTTGCATCTCCCTGGGAAATTGTTGTTGTCCAGTCACTAAGTCGTGTCCGACTCTTTGCGACCCCATGGATTGCAGCATGCCAGGCTTCCCTGTCCTTCGCTGTCTCCTGGAGTTTGCTCAGACTCGTGTCCACTGAGTTAGTAATGCCATCCGTTATGTCCCCCAATTGTGTAAACGCTCACCCTCTTACTGGAAATCCTTGGAAGAAGGGCAGCTTCTAGACCCAACTCTCCTGTCCTCATAGAACTAGGTGGGTACCTGGCCAGATAGTGGCCCCACCAAAAAAAAATATTCCTCTAGAGGATTTTAATCAAACACACACTCTTCATTTTCAGCCAGGCCCTCCTTCTCTTCAGGGCTTCCCCAGAAGCTCAGTGGTAAAGAATCTGCCTGCCAGTGCAGAAGACAGGGGTTCAATCTAGGTTGGGAAGATCCCCTGGAGAAGGAAATGGCAATCACTCCAGTATTCCTGCCTGGGAAATGCTATGGACCAAGGAGCCTAGCTACATACAGCCCATGGGGTCGCAAGGAGTCAGACATGACTTGGCAACTAAGCAACAACAAACACCTTCTCCTCTGCCCCCTGCAAGGCTGCTAAGCTTGCTTCCCATTTGCTCTGAGGATATTTCATCTGTATCCTTGTAGCAATTTCTTTGAATGACAAAAACAAGATACCTCATGTACGTTGGTAAGACATAATTTAGTTCCAGATATTTGAAGATATTTTAAATAAATCTAAAACCATCTCTACAGAAAATTAAATCAGCTCAGATAGGCTTTATTTAGAAAAATAATAATAACAACAAATGCCATCTGCCCGAAGGTGAGAAAGGGACCAATGACTTCCTGCTCCTGTATTTCTGTAATAATTAGAGCTGCAATATTATGTTTGTGTGTTTGACATTGCTGCTTTTGATGAATTCAAACCAAAGGTTGCAGAATGGTGATTTATTTTCAAAGCTTTATATGCTAAGACCTAAGTTTCTGTTATCGCGTTTGTATTACGTTCTCTCTCTCTCTCTCTCTCCACATACACAAGTTCAAACAAACCTTGACATAGGGAAAGCAAGGAATTAAGCACTTGCCATATCTTAGGGGGAAAAAAAAAACGAAAAGAAAAACCAACTAACGTTTTTCTCCGTTGCTTCCAGCACTCCTATGCAGTACCCCTTGGTCCTCATTACTTACTTGGTATTAATGTGGATTTAGAATCTAATTTCAAAGGATTTCCTCCAGATATAGTTCTTGTGTTTATCAATAATGCAACCTTGGGAAATATTGTTCACATACAGTATTTAAAGGAAAACACCACAGCGACATAATTTCCGTATGTGTATGTGCGTGCTTAAGTTTTGTCTTATAAATATGTAAATTCAGCCTGCCTGTTTTAGTATCCCTGAAGCTCACCTGAATATTGCTGCCTGTCTCATTAAATCAACACAAACGGCTCAGTGAGACCCACAGCACAAGTTTCTCCTGGCCACAGCTCCCAGCCCTGGATGACTAGCAACCCCCAATGTGAAATGATGGACTAGAGGAGGTAGAGAAATCTCCAGCCACAGCCTTTAGCTACATTTTATATACAAGCAACCAGCCAGACCCTACTTTCTAACACAGGTCTCAATTTAACAGTAGACCCCCAGAGATGTAACAAAAAATCCTCGTCATATAGGAGGCAGATAGGAAAGAATCGGATGGATATCAGACTCCGCTCGTGGGGTGATTCTGCCGTGTGAATGATTCAGAAGTAGCTCAGTACAGCTGTGAGTACCACTGATTCCCAAACCTGGCTGGATATGGGCGGCGTCTGAGAAGTATTTAAAAATACAGATGTCTAGGCCCAGCCGCCAAGTAAAACACAATATAGGTTAAAGGGGTATAATGGGGAATTCTGGGTTAAGTACAATATCTCCTGTTTGGAGAGGGTTTTAAAGCTTGTGCTCTGAAGCCATTGTGCCTTTACAGATACATCAACACAGTGATTAGTTCATTATTGGGCTTCTTTGTTTTAATAATTGTTTTGTTACACAATAGCTTATAATTGCTTAATATTTTATACAAGATTACAAGATGCTTAATTATATGTAGTTGGTTCTTACTAAGGGGTTCAATATGGGGAGATTAAAGTAAGCAAGCTAAAAAACAAAAGCAAACATAAATCATGGTTGTATTTAAATAGGGGCCCTAAAGCAGAAATCTTTAAGGGGAATCATTTTCCTCAGTGATAATTATAAATGGATATCCATTTTAAATGGGTTCCCAGGTGGCGCTAGGGATAGAGAATCCACCTGCCAATGAAGGAGATGCAAGAGATGAAAGTTTGGTCCCTGGGGGTTGGGAAGATCCCCTGGAGAAGGAACTGGCAACCCACTCAAGTATTCTTGCCTGGAGAATTCCATGCATAGAGAAGCCAGGTGGGCTACAGTCCATGGGGCCAGAAACAGTCAGGCATGGCTGAGCAACTAAGCCCATCCATTTAAAAAATTGTTAATATCCTCCATTCTGCATCTCAGGAATGGCTTAGATAGTATAAATAACCCCAGGACAAAAACAGACTGACTTAGGTCATCTTTACATGTGTCTCACACCAATGAAAAATTACTTCTGGGACAGTGTTAATAGCCATCTGACCTTCATGTGACTCTTAAAAAATCAAGTATAGTATAGGAAAATGCAGGGAAATCTAACAGAAAAAATACTAGACCATATAACCAACAAGGACCTACTATAACACAGAGAACTCTGCTCAGAGTTGAGGGGCAGCCTGGCTGGGAGGGGAGTTTGGGGGAGAATGGATATGTGTATGGCTGAGTCCCTTTGCTAGCCACTATCACAATATTGTTAACTGGCTATATTCCAATATAAAATAAAAATGTAAAATACTAGACCATGAACAAGTATTACATACAGTGGTTCTGTCACTGGCCCATGTGACTAGAGGCAAATCACTTTCCTGAGGGTGCATGTCCATGTTTCCCTCTGTAAATAATCAAGTTTTAAATCACTAAGCACCTTAAATTCCCTTCAAGTGGGATAATGCTATGTTGTTTTAAATATTATATTTAAATATTAAAATAACCTAGCTCTACACCAAGTAATTCATGACCTTGAACAAGCCACTTCATCTCCTGACCTTGGGTTATTTCTCTGTACTTTCAGGCATTAAAGAACAGGGTACACCTCAGAGAGCCTAGTCAAATAGATCAGTACTTTGACAAGTCAACACTGTTGTTACTTCATGACTTTAATATGATTTGAATAAGCAAATTTCATATTTGCCCCTGATTCTAATCTTGCACTAGAGTGGCAAAAAGAAGTCCATCTGTTACCATGCTAATGATTTTGTTTGGCTGTAAATAAGCCCAAGTGAAAAACTGAAGCTTAAGGATTAAGTGACTTGCCGAAGGCTACACAGAAATGTGATTAAACGTCTGTGCCTTCCATTTTTGGTTTACAAGATGAATGCTGTCTTGAGTATATGTACCCCCCAGAAGATTCCCATGCTCCCTTAAACCCAATGACATTAAACAAAAATACAAGTCCTTAGCGTGGTAAGGGAGAATTCATGACTTGGCTCCTACCTTCTATTTTCCATCATCGCCAGCCATACACTGTCCACCGTAACCTTCTATCCCAGCGTACCTTTGTGGAGAGTCCACTCAGTGTCTGGAATACACTCTCCCTCCCTTTCCCATGAGTAGCCCCTATGTTCACTTCTAGGTTCAGTTCAAATGTCACTTCCTCTATTAATTTCCCGATTCATTCCCTGGCCCCTCTGCCCATGTGGGTTAGGCACCTTCTCTCCTGCCTTAACCTTTGGGAATATACATATTGTAATACTCAGAAACTATATTATACTCATATGCTCACAGTTCTAACCCTCTCTCTAGACTATGAGCTCCTTGGTGTTTCACTTCTGTCCACCCAGTGCCCAGCTCAGGCATCACTCTGCTGGACATTCATTAAATCTCCAAAGAGGGGACAGAGACCAGCATCTGTAAAGACCTAAAGTCAGCATCTGGCATTAATTCTGTTTCCTCCCACCCTGCCTCTTTCCTTCCACTGTTTGCAGCCCTCATTAGACACTGGACACTCTTGTTATTATGTCCAATGCTTAGACCCACAACATAATGAATGACCTAGTACTGCCCGGTCCAGGGTAGTATTTGCCAACCACATGTGCATATCTACATTTAAATTAATTAAAATCAAACATTTAGTTACTTAGTCACTGTAACCACTCTGGCTAGTGGATACCATATTTGAACACACAGATGTGAACCTTTTCCATCACTGCAGAAAGTTCAGTGCTGGCTTAGGGCCCCAAGACACATCCCTCCCATCCCAGAAGAGCTGGTGAAGATGACACTGGAATGGACCAATTTAGTCCTGAGAAAAGATACTGGCAACCTATTAATAATTTATGTGTACATGAAGGATAAAAGCGGAAAAGCTGCTTCTTAGAAACATTTTTATTAATGTTAAATCTATACACAGAAAGAGATGGGAAAGATAACTTCTAAAGCTGTTTTCACTCGCTGATAATTGAAATGTAAGTTTTATTGTATTTATAAGCCTAGCTGCCTTGCTTCTTACAATCTTTTTTAGACTCTGGGAAGATTATAGGCCATAATTAAAGGATTTCAGTTTTCCTATTTAGCCTAGCTCTGTAAGGAAATTTTAAGTCAATTAATGGTGATTTTTAAAATGAGGATTTAGGAAAATCTCTTATCTCCAGGAACGCTGAGAACCTCACCTCCCCCGCCCCACAGTAGTTTAACATTTTGTACAGTTCTTATCTGTTCTGTTACTTCACTTGTCTTATCGATAGGATTCTGAACACCACAAATTTGGAACCAATTAAATGGTTTCCTTAGAATGTATGTGAATTGTATTTATATGAGATATAATTATAAAGATTTCTCAGTAAAAGATAAAGGAATATTTATCTCAGCAATTTGATTTTTTTCCTGAGATGAAGCTGACTTGACTACTTATTTTTTCTTGGCCTTTTGGCATAACTTCCATGAATGTTACTACAAATAAACATGATACATGCACTCTGCATTTATTTTGAGCTAAAGGATACATACTGGTTGATGCCTGTGTTGGTTACAAACAAGGGAACCATAGTGGAGAGGGGCTGTGTCTCCCTTTCTCCTGAAATAGCATGCTGGGTCAGGTTAAATACAAATACATCCCTTGATTATGATGATAGCAGGATGAAATTCACACAATGGTGGAAACTCAACAGTATTACAGTTTGCATGGGGCAAAGGAGGTCTTCTAGTTTTAAAGACAATATATATAAAAGCCTCAACAATACAATAATGAAGAACAATTGTTTCTTTGTGACCAGACCCTTATTTCTCAGCAGCCTGTAGCCCTTAGCCCTGACCTTGCAAGGATAGAAGGGTATAAAAGTAGTGTGTGTCCATCATGCTGTTGCCTATTTCTGGGAGACACCTGGGAGGGAGCGTACCTATCCGTGGGAGGAATATGTGGAGGAAATTGTGTGCTTTATTGTTGTGCCTCTTTTCTTTTCTTGTCCTATAGGAAGTGGTTTCAGATGAAAGGCATCAAGGTGGACAACTCCTGGAAGAACCAAAGTTGCTGCATTTCAAAGGGAATACTTTCAGTCTTCAGATCTCTGTCCTTGATATCCCCCCATTCCTCTGGAGAATTAAACCATTCACTGCCTGCCAGGTACTGGCCAAGTGGGTTTCCAATAGAAATAGCTTTGCTTTAACCAGCAGGCATATCACACACCCTAGAGTAAGGGTGCTCCTGACTTTCCTCCTCCTTTAAAACTATGGATTTCGTTTCAAAACTGTCACAGATGTGTAACTGTTTGGACTACACCCAGGGAAACCTATTGTCATAAATCCATGGATTCCTAATAGGTGGGGGGAAAGGTGCTTGCATATCAGTAATATGACATTTATCCTCTCTCCTGTTTAAATCGCCACTCAGGATAGGTTGGAGACAGTCATCTAACAACTTAGAGCAAGATTTCTTTGTGGGTTTGTTTTAATTCATATCAGTTCATTATGAGACACTGTTTTAATCCTGTTCACCTATAGAATGAACTGGATATTAGGGAGAAACCTTTTAAGGGTGATCATTTTGAGTTGTAGAGAGCTCTGACCAGCCAGGTGGGATCAAGAGATTTTGTCCTAAATAGATGAAATGCTTGCTGCCAAATGAATTGAGCAAGATGGGAAGAAGAAATCACAAATTGAGAAACAAAGAAATATTAATGCCTCTTAGAATATTTGTATGTAAAAATATTTATGTCATCACTCACATACCTCATTATTAGAGACTTAAAAAAATTTCAGGATGACTTAAGAGTCTCTTTGGATCATGTTAAGGAATTTTTGAATAGTTGCTTAGCATGGAAAGATATCAACTCATGACCTTGTCACTGAATTCTATGAAAATTTTCAGTGATAAGCAGTGTCATCAGAAGCAGCCAACTGGTCAACCATTGTTTCTTAAGCCAGAGTCATCTGGAGCTTCTGAGAGACTGATACTGATCTGGACTCACAGGAGGCTTTCACACTTCTCTGTTCTGCCCATCAGCATAACCTGCAGAGCCCTGTGGGTTTTTTTAACCTTTCTATCTTTACAGCGTTCATTTTTTTAAAAAACATGCACAAGATATACCAGCTTGTCAGAATGGAAATAAGTCAAATCTCAAAGAGAAAAACCTTGGCCATGCCATGAGAGAAGAAAGTTGCACCATCACTGCTTTCTACTTCCAACATTCAGAATTTTCTAATCAAATAAGGCCATATTTTTCTGTTTACTTTTCAGACCTGTATTTACCTCAGGAGCTGCTCACTCTGTGTATAGTTTTAGTGCATTCAAACAAGTATCTCTCTCAGGGCCCTGAAAAGTTTTTTTGGATATTTAACATATTTTCTTATGAAGAGAGGTTTTCTATGAATAAATGTATTATTTATGATGTTCTAGACCTAGATGTCTCTGTTTCCCAGAAAGCAGTATTCAAAGTTTGCAGTCCAAATTGAACTTCAGGGTATTGTTAAAACACTCCTGATAGTCATGCAAATTCCTCTGTTTTAATCTTTATTTAAGGGCATTGCTTCCCTGGTTCTAATGCAAGTGACTCAGTCCAAAGTAACTATGAAGTTTAATGCTTGCAGATAAAAAAAAAAAATCAGATAAAGAATCATAACGTCTCAGGAACACTTAAACAACAATTCCAACACCAGGGATTCCAGTGAGAGCCTCAGGTAGAAAAGACTTGGAGGAGGCTAATGCCTGCTCACCCCGGAGGATTCAACAGGGCCAGCCAAAGCCAAAGGGCCCTGGCTGGCAAGGAAACCCAACAAGCTTTACTGTCAGGATGGGTTGGATTGCATAGAGGTTGTGAACATGTATAAATATTTGACTTCTGTAATTGAGCATAATTTGAAAGAGCCTTGGAAGGCTGAAAAACAATTTAACTTTCTCTGCATCAGGCGGCTTGCCACTGAGGTTTCATTTCCACTTCATTTTTCTTTTCCACAAATGGCTTTCTGCCCTATTCTTCCTTTCTTTTCACCACCCTACCACCAATTTCTTTACTCCCGTGATCACTGAACTCCCCCAGTATGTGTGACTACATATTGTGCTTGTCATAATGGCCAGGTTGTGTCTGCTCCAGGTATCAGATGCATACACTTTGGGGAGGCTTTGGGTTCAGCCTGCTTGAACCTCATGGAGAGAGCATCGTGTGTGCTGACAAACTGGGTGTGGATAGTAGAGAATGGCTTTTGATTTGGCTTAGTGGACAAGAACTCACAGAGCTCTACTGCAGAGACAGAAAACCCCACTACTGCTGACGTCACTTACAGGTCTCTCCTTCACCTGGTAAACGTCCCCATCATCTTCCAAGTCAGTGGATGGAAGGGTTAGAGTTATTGGTATTCCCGGTATCCCTGTCTTCTTATTCCTCTCTCCCTTTAACTTCAAAGCAGCAATCTAGGAATTGACGTTTTCCAATTGGTACCCGAAGCTGACTCTCTAAGAAACCTTCCTTTTTTCTTTCCAATCTGGGCAAGGTGGAATTTCCCAGGAAGGGTGGTATCCAGTGCATAAAACATTAATAGCTGCCCTATGAGACACCAACTAAGAAAGATTCTTAGAATGATGTGAGGTCTGGGTTAGGTTTAGAGCTACGTGATGAGAGCCTAGCTATAGGAGGATCAACTAGATTTTAAATCTTGCTGGTTTCGATTCTGGAGGATGACAGTTTATGAAATGCTAGGGTACAAACCTTATTGCTTATGAAACAAGGTAGGATGGGTGAAAGGGAGGGGCAGGTGAGGTTACAGGAGTTCTTAAGAGACCTGGTTACCATAGCACCCACTAACCTTGATTCAAAGAAAGCAAGGGCCCCACAATGCTAGTCCTTCCAAAATAAACAATTATTCATAAGACTCTACCACAACAAGTGATATGCTGTTGTCCCCTTAGAAGACTCAACAACCTTCCTCTGCATGGAAGTAACTCTGCTCTCAGTAGGTTACTGGGGCCTGAGAGCTACTGAATCATCGTATCCCCTCTTCTTTGCTGACTGTGGGGGTAGAGAAGCTGTAAAAATATTGTAAAGCTGAATCTAATAAAATATTAATTTATTTTTTTAAATCCTACAGAACACCAAGCCAGGCTGTCACCTCCGTAGTATGAAAGCAGCTGTCTTACAGCATGCTGTGTATCTTGGAGAACCCAGTGTCTGTCTCCTGCTAGGATACGATTTACATTCTCTCCATCTGCTAGGAGACTAATTATAATGGGACTCAAAAAGAAAACATTTCCGGAATTCTTTAAACACCCATAACTTTGCTACACTTTGTCCTCTAATATTACTTTCCCCAGAATTCCTCTCAGCTCAATGAGCATCTTGGTGTTTTGTTGTGTATTTTTTTTTGGGGGGGGTGGCGGGGGAGGAGAATAAATGAAAGCAAAGATGATTGCCCTGGAAACACACTAATCGCAGTGCTTTTATTATTTTTAAATGTTTTGTTGAGCACCGTTGGCAGCTGCTACTCAAGTCAACAACAACAAAAATATTCTTTTGACACAGTCTTAAAATCAGATTTTTTAAATGTTTTGATGGTGTGCAGTGCAATGGAAAGAAAAGCAAGAGGCATTTTTGTTTGTTTGTTTGCCAGTTCTCGTGTCTTTCTGCAAGAAAAGATTATGTCTGCACTGGGTTCTTCCAGTGTTCTCAGGAGGAAATACACAAAATTTAGCAAGCGACACCACTTTTCAACACATCATCAGTGCCATCCATTTTTTTTTTCTTTTTTTTAATGTAGGTAGTATTACCAAAGATTCAAAGCCACTGCAGGAAATGTAGGTTTGTTGAAGAGCTGGACCTTGAATTCAGCTCTATCTTGTTCTGAAGTCCAAACATTTATATTACACTGTAATGACTCAAAATTTCAGTTTTAGAAATCAAAGACCTCTGTAGTTAGCGTAGTTAGGCAAAAACACCTTATTTAGGCAAAAGAATCAATGAACCATGGAGCCCTCTGTTATACTTATTTTCACTGAAGGGGATGATATTGAGTGAGTATAAAAATGTAACATACATTCACCACCATGCATTAAATAGACAGACAGTGGGAAGCTGCAACTGTACTCTAATAAATTTTTAAAATGCACTGGTCTGGAGAAGAGTGCATTTCAGGGCTAGAAGATTGAGGCTGGGCAGAGGGAGGATGGGGTAAGAGGACAGAAGCCCTTGATGGCCTGGCAGGGGGCTGTGTTGACGACGGCAGGCATCCTGGGGCCATTCTGGTCCCCCAGGCGGAGGGATCGTGTGATGAAAGCAGAGCGTCCAGGTGATGTGGTGACACCAGTGATTCCATTCATGATTACAGGCTCTTCCCTGAAAAATACCAGTCAACTGCGTTCTGCTTCTTCCCCAGTCAGGCCCCAGTCCTCTCATTAATTCTGTGTCGTAGAGACAAGAGACAGGAGGCTTGGTGAGCGGGCTACTCCAGTTAGCTATGATGAGACTAGAGAAGAGGCTCATACATGGAGACAGAAAAATTGGGGAATGACAGTGAGAGAGATGGTGATAATCCGTTCATAAAAGGTAGACTTGGGACTGCCCTGGTGGTCCAGTGGTCAAGACACCACACTCCCAAGGCAGGGGGCATGGGTTCAGTTCCTGGTCAGGGAATAGTCCACATGCTGCATGGTGTCCCCTCCCCACCCCACCCCCAAAAAATGGTAGACTCGTTTGAGAAAGGAAAGGCCAACTAAAATTATTTGTATTGATTGGGGTATAATGTCATAATGAAATAAAAGCCAGGACTCCAGCTGCTAGAGTCCTCCAGAGAAATGGCAATTGGGCGTACATGAGCAGATGAGGATTTGAAGAGCTCAGTCGATGGAGAGAGAAGAGCTGAAGGCTGAGATGGGAAGTCAGAGTTACCCTGGTTTACTGAACCGGGACGCAGCATGAGTCAGATTAGACAGCAAGGAGAAATGGCGGACAGTGTATAGCATAGAAGTATCTGGGATAGAATTTGGTGCAGGTGGACAGTCATTTTAGAGTGTTTTAGGGAATGACTTCCTCTCAAGTTTGCTGACAGGCCCACCAATCAGGCTTCCCTGGTGGCTCAGAGGGTAAAGGGTCTGCCTGCAATGCCAGAGACCCGGGTTTGATCCCTGGGTTGGGAAGATCCCCTGGAAAAGCAAATGGCAACCCACTCCAGTACTCTTGCGTGGAAAATCCCATGGACTGAGAAGCCTGGAGGGCTCCAGTCCATGGGGTCACAAAGAGTCGGACACGACTGAGCAACTTCACTTTCACCACCAATCAGCAGTGCCCTCCACTGCTAAGAGGGAAAGAGAAGAAGAGCTCATAAGTAAGTCTCTGTTCAGGAAGAAAGTGGGAAAAAGGTACCATTCACTGGTTCTGTGCTGCTCTCTTGCTGGTATATGAGCAAGCTATGCCCCAGACATGGGTTTCCTTGGTGACCATTAGCTTCATGCTTCTCCCAGCATTTGCCCTGGACAGCAGCCTCTCTGTGGGAACCCACTAGTGAACCTTCCAGCATACCCAGCTCATCTTAGTTTCTCAAAAGACTACTTCCAACCCACTGGCGTTTCATTAGAGAATGGTTTGGGTCAAGAAAAAAATATTTTAATCAAGGGATTGCTGTGCTTATAAAACCTTTGGAAAACCGGGGAGAGTCAAGGTCAGAGAAAGCCCCCAGAGATATGAGGAAATCAGCAAGTTCCGTGATTTTGGTAAACCACCACAGCCGTGAAGCAGATGGTTCTCAGAAGCCCCTGCAAACCTCACATATGCAATCAGCTGAACCCTTGAGGTTTGCTTGCTGGGACCAGAGGAACAGAAACCATTTCTGCTCCTTCCCTTCCAAGTTTAAAACAAGTATTTCTCATTGGCAGAATGGAAATGTGAACTCCATGCTGGCGAGGGCCGTGAAATGTAGTTTTCAGGCTTCTGGTTCTTTCTGTGCAGGGGAACACTGAGGATGGGAGAGAGTTGCCTTCTTCCTAATAGCCCACATTCTGCACAGAGATAAAGTCAGTGAATGGCTGCAGTGTCAACATATAGGCCTTCTCTGAGTCCTTAGTCCATTGCCTTTCCCTTGGTTCATGTTTAAGAACAAATGAAACAACACCCTTGCATCCCTTGCTGGGATGTGTGGTAGCTGTTAATGCCTGATTTCTTTCCCTTGTGTTTCCCAAAACTGGCTCTCCTGTACTCAAGTCTTCAGCAATCTAAACTCCATCTCTGCCTGCTGATCCCCTACAGCCAGTACCCAGAAATCAGGATCTTTGAGACTTCCTGCAGAGAAAAATGAAGAAACCTGCAAGTGTATAGCTTGAAACTCAGGGATAACCAGGGAACTCTTGGTTCCTTAAAGTGGGTAAATTGAATTCTAAACATGGCTCATAGTCTTGTAACACCTGCTGACACCATCACCAGTCACATTTCAGAGAATCAAAGTTCCAGACTTGATCCATCTGTTGCCACCTTTCAGCATCAGTATTGGAGAAAATTGTGTTTGTAGCAACGGGTAAAGAGCAAATTGAATGAGTCAAGGAAAAGAGAAAGAAGTGAGATGCAGATTACTATAGGCTGGGAATATGAGGTCATTGCCAAGAACCACAGCCTGATTCCAGTAGGAGGGAAAGACTTTCTGGTAGATGGAAGAATATCAGTGACTGACTGATCTCCACTTCACATAAATATAAACCCACATGCCCGAGACAATTGGTGGCCAGCACTGGCTGGTCATGGGGAAAAGGAGAATGTAGGTTTTATAACTACCCCCGCCCCAACCCTCATTTAGTGAAATGGCTTTTGCCACTCGATTGTAAGTCCCTTTAAAGTGGAGACCAGACCTAAATTCTTACTATTCCTTTACTGTTTATCTAGTACAATGTCTGGTTATTAGAAGGCATTGTACATATAACTGTAGAGTGGATGAACTGAGTGAATGAGGAATTGACAAACTAGATTGTTCTGGGCTAACCTGTTGTGTTTGGTCTCTCTCGTGTGTGTGTGTGATCCTGCAGTAGGTATAATTTTTATGCTGGATACATAGCAATGTTATGGTTATACAGTTCAGCATGAGGCTGTGGTATGGGCATAAGTTCTGGCCAGTCACTTCTTCATAATTTTCATGTGCATGAGATGATAACATCCTACCCTGGGCTTAGGTAGCAAAGAGCAGGCGTCTACTAGGAAGCCTCCCATAGGAGTCTTCTAAAGAATCTTTCTGTCGTGGAAAAAACGTGGTGATTAACTTTTGATGGTCTTTCTCCTTGTGTGTGTCACCAAGTGAAATCTGAGTTCTTGCAGCATGGTTTTGGAATTCGAATGTTATCAATTGGAATTGACATTAATTACTTTTGTGCTGCCTGGCATATGCTAGGGCATTATTTCTGCAACAATTCCACCAGAGTCACTCAGGCAATTATCTCTGCTGCCATCACCGTCATCATGGTCATCCTAATTACTGTATTAGGTCTGTCCTGCGCTCCGCTCATCTCAGCCGGGCTCGGCACACCCCAGCCCGCTCCTCTCCCCTCTGTCTCCCCCGCAGGAAGTCCCGTTCTCCCGCGTGTGGTGCAGTAACCGGCAGCCCCTGCACTGTGCCTTCTCCCTGGAGCGCTACACGCCCACCACCACCCAGCTGTCCTGCAAGATCTGCATCCGGCAGCTCAAAGGCCATGAACAGATCCTCCAAGTGCAGACGTCAATCCTCGAGGTGAGTCCTTGGTCTCCAGGTCACTTGACCTCGTTTCTAAAGCCCATTAAGAGTTATATACCTATCTTAGTTGTGCTATATGTATAGCATGAAAGAGATTCAAAACACACTCACTCTTTTAACCCTCATTACTGATAACAGCAAAATCAACTTTTTCGCAGGCTGAAGATTTGAACTGGACCTGGAAACGTAACCAATCAGAGCGTAGGCTCTGCGGAGGGACCTTTGGGGAAGGAACTGGTCCAGGGTGTTTTATACACAAAACCACAACCAATCGAACAGTTCATGGTAGACCTGGAATCAGCTGAGATTCATTGCTGAATTGAGACACATACCATAAGAAAACACAAGGTCACCACTGGGCTGCTTTTCTGCCAGTTCTGACGAGTTTCCAGAAGTCAGTTTCCCCCTCTGTGTTATTTCATCTTCAAGGCTTTGTTTCCTTACTGTCTTAACAATTTTTTGATACCCTCCAGGATCAGGGTTCTACACATCCCCATCTCCATGAAGCCCAGATTTCATCAGTACAATAAGAGATAGGATGGATAATAATCTCTCTCTCCAAAGGGCATAGTGCAAAAAGGGATAAGACCTTGTCCAAGGTCACATGACTACTCAAGGGCAGAGTTAGAATGGAGTCAGAGGAGAAGTCACTCGGGAACGTGCATGGTGCCATGGCTTTGATTGGCCCTAATGACTGAATGACTCCATGGCTCTGAGCTTCAGCTTATCGAGTAGACTCTGGCCTTTCCTCCTGAATGGTTATTTCAGCAGGGGAGAGTAGCTGAGGGTCGGAATCAGGGGAGCTGATGATGCCTTATTTAGCAATTTCAAGGCAATCCCTGGCTAGTTTAGAAACACACGCACACTGTTTTGTTCATCTTAGAACATGTATGTGTATATATACATATGGGCTTCCCTCGTGGCTGTGTTAAAGAGTCCACCTGCCAATGCAGGAGATGCAGGCTCGATCCCTGGGGTCAGAAAGATCCCCTGGAGAAAGGAAATGGCAACCCGCTCCAGTATTCTTGCCTGGGAAACCCCATGGACAGAGGAGCCTGGTGAGCTACTGTCCAGGGGATTGCAGAGTCAGACAGGACTTAGTGACTAAACATCAACATGTATACATACATACACTTACACCTTTGTGTTTGCATATAGAAATAAGACATATTCATTCGTTCACGCTTAGCAGAAGGTTTAACACCTTTTGTATCCATACCACTCAATTTCAGGCTTTGATTTTTCTCAAAACATGTAGTCTGCATAGCATCACCACTTCTCTCCATTCTCACTGCACTTCATTGTTTATGCAAAATGAGCATTGCCAATTCCCTCAAATAGTTTTCTCTGAAGTGCGGATGGCTTTCCAAAGGAGTGTGCCTCAAAATTGATAGCTGTCTTAACTGACATGTTTCTACCGTATTTGCATTCGTTATTGCCAATTAGCATTATGCGCTAAGGTAGTCCTGATTGGAAACGTAGATGCAGAAACCTCAGGCAAGATATATTTAGAGTCTCTCTTTTTTCAACAGTCATGGCATTTTTTTTTTTTTTTTTTGTCATGGCATTTTTAACACAATACCTTTCAAAGTAAAATACAAATCGTATGGGAGTTAGTTGTAAAATAAAAAGCAAATCTGAGAAGAGCTGCATTTCAAAATGAAAAGTGAAAAGGCAGGACATAAAGTGCCACTGATGAAAATTTCCATAAATATCTGTTAACAGGTCAGCAAAAGAATTCCAGGTTTAAAAGGTTTTTTACTTTCTAAGGCACCCAGATACTGAAAATCAGTTTCCGCTATTACAAGATGTTTGTGTAAAAGGAATGTAATAAGGTTGATACTACATCCTGGTACCTTTGCATCTTGCTTAAATAAACTCTACAAGTTCACGGAGAGAAAATGAGCTAATAAACTTAATCTTCTTGACTCTCCAGTTCTGATGCTTCACAAAGTTTACCGTCACTTTGGAAAGCCTTAAAGAACATGACATCACCATCTTTCTTGATAAAAGGAGGCAAAAGTATAAGAATAATATTTAGATATTCAGTGTTGGACTACAGTGATCTGATTTGTAGGCTGCTGCACTTTAGAAGTTTTATTAGCTTGTTTGATCCTATAAGGATCATTTCATTAATAGCTTTAAGTGTCCCTGCTGAATTTTGGCCCAGTTCATCCCCATTTCTTTCTACCAAACTATTTCTTAGGCAGATCTCACTGACCATCATTTTCAATGTCAGAAGAAAATTAATTTTTAAAACCCACTATATGTCAGGTCCTATTTCATATGCTTTCATGTATAATCATCAGAATTCTATAGGTTAGTATTATACCATCACAATTTAAAACAATCTCAAGGAAGTCAGCCTTCTTATCCAAGATCATAGAGCGAACTGGATGAGTAGCCAGAGTTCCCAGCTGAGACACTTGACTTTAAGATCAAAGTCTGGCTTTCTATTCAATACTACATCTGGATCCCAATCAAGGGGTCTAATTTCTTAGTCCTAACCATGGGCCTTGTCCAGAATACAAGCCCCCTCTTTAAGGGCTCAGGCAGTAGTGACAAACATCACAACATCAGCATTTTTCCCTAAGTCTTAAAAGTAGATGAAAATTAGAAAATTCTTTCCTCACGACTGAAGAAGAATGAAATGCATCTGTTTGTTTGTTTGGCTGGAATTAAGTATTCATTCTGCTGATCTTCAGGAACAGAATTGATTCCCTATATAGTAGTCTGTTTGCCAAAGGATGTCTTGACTGAATGATCACTCAAGGTCCTTCCAACCCTGGGAACTGTCTCATTGCTGGGAAAACACACATCTGGTGGTATATCTGGGATTAAAAAACATCCTCTTCTCCCTAAGAATGACTTGGTTTTTATGGTAGATGGTTCAAAGAAAACAAAGATAAAGTTCTGAGAAAGCTGGGATTACTTGGAGAGAGGTAGGATATATTTAAGACATGGGTCTATATCAATCAGTGAGGCAACAATAATAGATAAATTATTAAAATGCATCATATTTCATGGTCACTACACTAATGCAGAAAGATTCTGTGTTAGTTATTACTAACTTTTAATAAGTTAGTAATAGGCTATCATTGATTAGTAATAATAATAGAACTAAAACTTTGAAGCTTCCAATAGATGTCTTTGAAATATGTACTTAAATATCCACTCCCCCCAAAAAAATTCCCACATATCTAGGCTCAGAGCTCCTCCTTCCTACCCTAATTTACAATGGAACCATGAGCGATAAAAGATACATATATATGTGTGTACATGTGTGTATGTGTGTATATATATGTATATATAAACATTGATTTTAAATTAATTAATGCAGTGAGCATCTTCATTGAAGGCATTTGGTTCTTTCTGCTCAGCCCCACATCCATCATGTCACTTCGTGCCTCTTATCTAAATGGCTTTCCAAATATAATCATTCATATCACTCAAATTTAAAAAGTATTACAGTGATTAAGGTAATATATCTTTTCTGTTCTTTAGAGTGGCCATTATTATGTCAGTCTTTAGAAGCAGGTTGGTTCTCCTTAAATTAACCCAACTAAATTACCTAGTGATGATCACTAATTGATACTCAATAAAGCAACAGTATTGCCGATCTAAGAACTGGTGTGTGCTGTGTGTGCTTAGACACTCAGTCGTGTCTGACTCTCTGCAATCCGGTGGACTGTAGCCCGCCAGGCTCCTCTGTCCATGGGGTTTCTCCAGGCAAGAATACTGGAGTGGGTTGCCATGCCCTCCTCCAGGGCATCTTCCTGACCCAGGGATCGAACCCAGGTTTCCCACATTGCAGGTGGATTCTTTACCATCTGAACCACCAGGGAAGCCCCGTGGACTGAAGCGAAATAATTTTGCTAATATTGAACAGAAGGGAAGACTCCCCAAGTCATTTATTTCCTCATTCCTTATTAATGTAACAATATTAAAGAATCTATCTTTTGGTAGAAACAACTTAAAATGGGAATCTTGCATGTTAAAATTTTCCCTTCAAGCAATGCTCTTATCTTTCTTGCAAAAGTGGTGGGGGATGATTTGTCTGTTACAGAGTCGACAGAATATTTGGAATTCCTCCCTGATTTACAGCTCCTGCATTAACCAGGTAGCAGCAGCTTATCTCTTATGTGCAGAGCATGAAAATCTACTGTTCTTCTGCATATTTAATTTAAACCATCAGAAGATGTGATGCAGCCACCGGATTCTTCTTAGCTGGCCCAGATGTCTTTTAGAATGCATCATAAATGTTTTGTAAAGTATCATCCTTACACTTGGGAAATATTTACATTTCGAAACTTTGAGGGACACGGGGGCCCATTTATTAAAGTGTACTAAGCAGAAAAAAACACTTATTTTTAGAAGTCTCATGTAATATTTTATTCACCCTCAAATCATACCACTCTGTCCATTTTTTTCTGAAGACTTTATGCATTGAGGTGGTCTTTCTTCTGCCAACAGGAAAGACAGAGCTTGATTGAGTTTGTCCAAACATAGATGCCATGAGGGCATCTGTCTCTTGTCATTTTCTGGCATGGATACCCAGTGCCATTGACAAGCCACCTTTTCACATGTTATCACTCTTTGGTGCCATTTTTACAGTGACAACTACCATATTATCTTATGTAGAATTCCTTTTATTCTCTCTCTGGTTTTTACTATTCATTTTAAGGACATTTTCCTGCCTTAAGTCAGGAAATATTTAAAGAAACTACTCCCACTTGATTTGCATTATTAAACACCAAAAGAAATTTTACATACCATGATAAAAAATGATATATCTTACAACCTGTTTTATGCAGTAAGAAGTCTGAGGTAGTTTATGTTATAAACAACTTATATATCAGAAAGGAACTGGCTACTCTGCCAGAAATAAGCACTTATCCAGTGAATTTCTGTTCATTCAACAGCTGCCCATCTTTCAAGGTCAACTCAAATGCCTCCTCCATGAAGTCCTCCTACTCTTTTTTTTAATCTTTATATTTTAAATCTTTTAATTTAAACATTCTATTTTATATTGGAGTATAGCCAATTAACAATGTTGTGATGGTTTCAGGTGAACAGAGAAGGGACTCAGGCATACATATATCCATTCTCCCCTAAACTCCCCTCCTATCCAGGCTGCCACATCACGTTGAGCAGAGTTCCCTGTGCTATACAGTAGGTCCTTATTGGTTATCCATTTTAATTATCGCAGTGTGTACATGTCCATCCCAAACTCCCTAACTATCTCTTCCCCCCATTCTTCCCCCTAGCAACCATAAATTCATTCTCTGAGTCTCTTTTCTGTTCTGTAAATAAGTTCCTAAAGTCCTACTTTTAATTCTTGAAGTATAATGCTAATATCACTCAGAGCATTTTTCTGAACCACTCTGCCCTGTGGGTTCTTGGTAGATGTTTTGATGCAGGGTGGTGTAGTGAAGTAAATCCTGGTAAAGGTGTTAAGGTATCAGAATTCTAGTTTCAGATCTGGTAACATCTATCTGGGTGACTTCTACCAAAGTTTATAACCTCTGTGGAGTCTATTAAAAAAAATGCCAGAAGACTGATTAGGAAATTGAGCCTGAGGGAAGTCCTGTAGCACCCAAGGTCACTGAGCTAGAAAATGGAAACTTGTACTCCAAAGCAAGACCTTTTTGACTCTGAAAACCACACTTTTTCTGTTTATGCTAACTCAAAAACTGGAAGAATTTGGATGAGCATTGTTCTATAATAGTCCAGGGATTAAAACTAAAACCAGTAAGTAGAATCTGTTGAATCTGGCAACATGTATTTTTAATTTCCAAGATCCAGATATAGTATGTCGCATTTTTCAGATGTATTTGACCATGGGACTGCTCTTTCTTAGAACATCTTCTGAGATGCCCTGTGGGAATGCTGGGTTAAGGCACTGGATTCCAAAACACAGCCCCCCAAAGGTTACTGTCCGAAATGGTTACAGAAGAACAAAAAAAAAAAATAATCATTCTTTAATAAGACCTTTGCATGAACAAGTTTCCTCAATTAACAGATTTTTGAAGATATAAAACTCCCCAAGTCTGAAGTCATATAGCTGGGTGAGCCTGGACACCAGCAGGGAAGTGCTACCGTGGCTGTGGTGTCCACAGTAGGAAGATGTGTAAGGGTCAGAAAAAGCGTCAGGGGGAGGTCACGGGGCAGTTCAGGAAGGGCATGGAAGGACAGCACAAGCTGACAAGTTCCTAATGCAAAGGAGAGTTTCTTGGGGTTTAAACAGTGCTAACTAGCCCCTTTACCCAACCTCAGATTTGTGTTTTCATTTCCCTTTGTATTAGTTTTCTTTCATTGCATAACAAATTACCACACATTTCTCAGAAGAAAAAAAAACACCCATTTATTGCCCAACATTTTTTGTAGGGCAGAAGTCTAGGCATGGCTTAACTGGTTTCTCTGATCAGGATCTCACAAGGCTGAGGTCAAGGTAGTGGTGGGAACATATTCTCATCTAGAGCTTAGAGGGTTTTTTCTAAGTTTATTAGGGTTGTTGACAAATTCAGGTCCTTTGGGCTGTAGGACTGAAGTCCCCCTTTTCTCACTGGCTGTTAGACAGGGTTCAATCACAGCTCCTAGGGAACACTAGCCACATATCCCCAGCCCCAACTCCCAACCATAGGAAGTTCACAGCATGGCTGTTTGCTTTCTTCCAAGCCACCAGGAGAGATACCTTCCAGATAAGAGCTGTATCTTTTCTCTCTTAAGGGCTACTTGATTAGGTCAGGTCCACCCAGGAAAATCTCTTAGTCAATTCACAATCAACTGATTAGGGACGTTAGTCATATCTGAAGAATTCCCTTTGTCTTGTAATCCATCATAATCATGGGAGTGATTCAAAATACTTTTCAGGCCTTAAAATTCTGTTAGTCCATATAAAACTTTCAGCAGCTATGCCAATGTGATGGATAGATGTGTAATGTCACATTGGATATGATGAACTAACTGCCGTGATGCACTGAAATAGCAACTCCTCCCTGGACAGGTCTAAGTCAGAAGAGTGGGCATTCCTGCAAGCGGGAGCTCTGCAGCCTGGACCACTCCACCAGCTAATGCACATCTTGTCACTGACTCATGGCTGCCTCCTATTTTACCAAAGCAATTTCGTTCTGAAACAAGACCAAAATATTTACTATAGAATCACACGTTAGGATTGGGAGAAACGCAAACTTGAAAATGATCAACATACAATCAGTTCCCCTTTGTAGCTTTCCTGACATGTGGCTTCCCAGCCAGCTCCTTTGATCAGCCCATTCTTCTCTGACTCTCAGAAGGTCTCCTTACAATGAACTGAAACCTGTCACTGGGTACCTTCTTCCGACTGATTCTAGATTTTTTTTTTTTTACATTGAGAATATTTTTAAAAATCTAATTCTGCTCTCAGCTAAGACCTCCTTGGATATAGGAAGCTGAAGGTTGTGACTCCCCTGAGTGGAAGAGGCTGCTGTAAATCACCAGTCAACGATTTGCTAAGCTACTAGAGACATTATTTACTATGTTAGAAGAGAGAGAGCTTGTCCATATATTTTATAGACTCCATCACAATGGGCAAGCATTTTTTGCATGTGTGTTAACACAGCTTTTCTCAAAAAAACAAGAGTGTTGGTCAGTAATGCTGCTACTTAGCTCTGATTCTGTTTTCTTTGTTTTGTTTAATAGAGTGAAAGAGAGACCATCACTTTCTTTGCACAAGAGGACAGCACTTTTCCTGCACAGACTGGCCCCAAAGCCTTCAAAATTCCCTACTCCATCAGACAGCGGATTTGTGCTACATTTGACACCCCCAATGCTAAAGGCAAGGACTGGCAGATGTTAGCACAGAAAAACAGCATCAACAGGTAATGGGGGGCAGTGCTAAAAGAGGATTTTACTAAATGAGCTTGAAAAATGGAGTGGGTTGGGTATATCCATGTAGTTTCCAGGCCCTGATATCTGTATGGATTCCTCTGGCCATATTTCATGTGACGCCTGGCCAAGGAAGTGGGAGAAGAGCAGAAATATGACAAGTGTGTGTGACCTTTCCTGCCACCACACTCCACCTTTGGGGATATCATGGGAAAGTCTTACTTTTGTTCTGATCCCATCTACAAGTTCGCTAACTGGGCTGCCATAATGGGGGTTTAGACTGTGTCATCTTGGTACTGCTGAGGGATCTCAGAGTCTTGAAAAGAAACAGAAAAGCAGGTTTCTCACACCTCCTCTCCCCGCTAGGGTAACCTTAAGCATTATTTAACTCCTAATAAGGATATCTCAGGCTTCCCTGGAGGCTCAGTGGTAAAGAATCTGCCTGCCAATGCAGGAGACCCGAGTTCAATCCCTGGGGTCAGGAAGATCCCCTGGAGAAGGAAATGGCAATCCACTCCAGTATTCTTGTCTGGGAAATCCCATGGACAGAGGAGCCTGGCAGGCTACGTCCATGGGTTGCAAAAGAGCCAGGCGTGACTTAGCAACTAAGCAATAACAAAGGATATGCTCAGCCTGAAGAACTGGGTGCCTGAATATAAAAAAGGATGTCTGAGATGATACTTCCCAGGTCTGAAGGCAGAGGGCTTTAAAACAAGCAAAAGATTATGTAGGCCCCACCTGTGAGTTTGCTGCTTAAACCAACCATTAATTGTTACTGTGCTAATGTTGTGGTTAAGTTGAAAGCAGACTACAGAGCTTCATTAATGGACTGTCTTACTTGATGAGAAAAAGCAGGGGTGAGTCTATTCAGAGCAACACTGATGAGGCAGCAGCTTTGGGCTCAGCTTGAGGAATGGTAGGGAAAAGGCATTGACGAGTTGCATATCCTGTCTCGCAGGCCCCAGAATGAAAAGAGAACAAGTTTTGCCAGCGCCATTTGTTTTCCCATTCCTTTGTTTCCCTCCCCCCACCAACTTTGGAGACAAAGCCTTATTTTTCTCACTGTTTGGCTTACTCTGTCATTTCCATTTTTTTTTCTTTGTTTTTACAGACATCTCACCTGCCTCTCTCTTCTCTGAAAGGCAGGTAGATGTCTGCCAAGAAGGGATAGAGGGCCATTCCCTGTTTCAAAGGGATCCAGAATCCAAGAATGAAGGGGCCAACTAGAGAGCAGTCAGAGAGGAAAGTCAGGAGAAAACGGAATTGACAGAGACAGGCCCGAAAAGAGCACATTCTTAAAAAGGCAGATATTGAAAATGAGAGAATACAAAAATGCATGCATGTACAGGAGAAAAACAAATTAAGTTGAATTTTTCCCAGCAACTTTGATAAAGGATGAGATGTGTCATGTATAACTCATGAACACCATGACTATGACAGTTTCACTTTCTGATCAACATGGGGACAAGAATGAAAAACTTACCCAGAGAATAGAATGTGGTCTAAAAAAAGAGAAAGGAACTTTGGGCAGGGACTCAAACGTTCTGTATAGCAATCCTGGTTCCACAGCTAATACAAGTCTGCCCCCACCCATCACTGACCACCCCTATAATACTTTTTCTACAGATGCAATTCATAGAATTCAAACTACATTAACTCTCTAACCCATTCTGGCAATAAGGGTTTATGATTTTTAATTCAGCATTTACAAGAAAATAATTGCCACAAAATATCTACATGCCCATGGATGCTATCATCAATTTGCTAAATGAGCACATGCATGTCCCTGCCTTGTTCATTTTTTTCTCCGCTTAAGAGTAAACACATGAGAACTACAAGGACTTCCTCCAAAGTCATCATTTTCTGACCTTGTACAGCAGGGAAAATGCATCTCAAACGGGGAGACTAAGGTGGACATCCTTTTGTGTCTGGGCTATAATGAGCAGTAAACAGCTACATGGGCATGCTAATGTCAGGGTCAAAACACAAGAACATTTGATGTGCCAGTTTGGTTTTTGTTTGCTTCTGTTTCTCCTTGAAACCCCTTCTCTAGGAAAGCCTAAATGTCCTTAACATCCAAAATTCAAACAACCTACTCTATGGAAACTCTCTAACATAGTTTCAAGAAAACCTCCATTTTCAGTCAATTTTAGTAAGTAAGTAAGTGTTAGTCATTCAGTCATGTCCAACTCTTTGCAACCCCACAGACCATATAACACACCAGGCTCTTGTCTCCATGGAATTCTCTAGGCAAGAATACTGGAGTGGGTTGCCATTTCCTTCTCCAGGGGATCTTCCCTACCCAGGGATCAAAACCAGGTCTCCTGCATTGCAGGTGGATTCTTTACCACCATCTGAGTCTCCAGGGAAGCCTGAATATATATATGTACATGTGTGTGTATATATGTGTGTGTGTGTGAATATATGTGTGTGTGTGTATATATACATACACATATGTGCACACATGTATATACACATGTATACACACACACACACATATATATCTCCTCCAGCATGGGAAGAAACATATGACAGAGGTGAAGGATATTTTCAGATGTCATTTTTTACAACTTCTTATTGCATAATCTGAAATCGCTGATCTTGTTCTCTTAGGGTTACAAATAATAGAGTCCTTATTGCATTACATAATCATTCATGATGATCATATTCCAGAAACCCTTGTGAAAACACAGCAGCTTGACCAAGTTGCTAGTGTGATCATTAATGTGTGTTGAAACACAGAAATCTGACATTGTCGACATGCCAATATTATTGGGTAAGAAAGCTGTTCCGTAGCTTGAGATTTCATCAGCCCTGGTATCACAAAAGATGATCACAGAGTCACTCTTCTATTAGGGAATTCGCCTACCTCTATCTTGTGACAGCATCTTGACCTGACTCTCCCCTTCCTTTCAATTTCCAAAAGTGAAAAGCTAGTAAAGCAACAGCCCTCAAACCATAAAGGAAGCATTTCAAACGGAGTGGGGAGAAACAGTGGCTGTTATCACGTTGCCAGTGAAAACATTCTCCTTTTGGTAAATGCAAATGTCACTGATGATAATTTGCCTTTTTGTCAAACAAGTGTCTACTTAGATCTGAATAGGAAAGAAGGTACATGAACTAGTAAGTTAAAGGCTTAGACTGTGAGACATGTCGGTGGGGGTGGGGAGGGGCGTGCTGAAAGACAGCAACACAGGTGGCCTTGCAACTTGCCTGGCATATAGATCACAATAAATAAGCCACACAGCCTAGCAAAGGATGTCATAGTTAACAGCTTCCATTACAGATTCTGTGAGCAAACTGTTGCTCAGAGTCCATACTTACTGCATTTTCAGAGCTGAGGTTGCACTTTTATTCCACAAATCCAGCTGCAATAATTCCCCACTTAAGTGATCTTGGCCACAGCTGATTGGTAGGTGGGTGGGACTAATAAAGAATTGATCACATAGGAGTAGAGGGTAGAGACCTTTGCTGAGAACTCAACAAATTAAGTAATATCAGAAACTAACTGCTTCAGCTAGAAAGACTCACCCATATTTAAATTTCCATAGCATTTTGTATTTTTATGATATAGTTAGATATGATATGATACAGTTAGATATTTTTAGGATACAGTTAGATATACCTAGATAGTGCTATCTACTTCTGGGAAAATCAAGAAATTTGCCCTGAATGAATGACACGAACTTTTTCTTTAGATAGTATCCTGTGCTGTGCTTAGTCGTTCAGTCATGTCCGACTCTGCAACCCCATGGACTGTAGCCCGCCAGGCTCCTCTATCCATGAGGGTTCTCCAGGCGAGAATACGGGAGTGGGTTGCCATGCCTTTCTCCAGGAGATTTTCCCAACCCGGGGATTGAACCAGGGTCTCTGCATTGCAGGCGGGTTCTTTACCAGCTGAGCTACCAGGGAAGCCCTTGGATAGTATACTTGACCTTAAAATCTTGCCTAATAGAATTGATATGAATAAGCATCAAAGGATTTTGAAAAGTTAGTCTCAAAAGAGAATTTGGCTGATATTATGGAAGACTCCTGTCTTTCGCCTCAGTACCTGAAATTCTACTATTAGGTCATTTTTCTTTAAGACTTCATGATGATCATATTCCAGAAACCCTTGTGAAAACACAGCAGCTTGACCAAGTTGCTATGGGAACAGATGCTGGATAAAGTGCATGAGATACAAAGGGTGAGGAGAAGGGAAGTGGCCAGAATGGAAGAAAGGATTCCAAGATGGAATGGAGCAGATAAATTACACTTTATTAATAGTTTCTCATAATAGCATATTTCTTTGAAGTACTGCTGGAGAAAACGTACTGCTCATCGGTCAGCCGCGTGTTCAGTTGTACTTTGGATGTTAATGTTTTTGGATGATGGCGTAGAAACTGCGAGCAAATGACATTTCTCAAGCCTCATGGCCAATCAGTGGTGCTATGATAACTTGTTTTTTCCACCAGATCTTTTAACAGGACCTCTAATGAGAAGCAGAATCTTCTCACGTTGAGGTCACATCCTTTTATTCCCTCTGCCCACCCTGTTAATTGGATGCACAGGAGCAGTGAAATGGCCAGAGGGCAGTGGGGAAGGACAGAGGAATGTCACAAGACAGCTTATTAATCTATCTCTGAATAACTTGAGAATTCACTAAAAGTGGAACAGGCCCAGTGCCAGCTTTCTTTTTGGGGGTAAAGAAAGGAGGAGGAGAAAAGAGAAAGTGATTACAAAATATATACAGAATGCCTGCCTCACAGCAGACTACCAAGTACAGTCACTCAAGGACCCGTGAGACTTTATTTTCACTCTTGTGTTGGGGGATTTGCTAGGATTCCACCAAATGAAACTGTCTGGGCTTTGCAGACTAGCGGTTAGAAAACACATCCTTAACCTTTAAATCATAAAGACAGTGTGAGGCTGCCATTTCCAAAAATAAAAAAGCAATCCTCATGACTCTAAGGAGAATTAATACATGGGGAGATAGCATTCATGACACAGGTCCTTGGAGGCAAAATATGATAAACCTCAAATCACATTCTCTGGTTCTGGCCCAATAGACTTTTGCCGAGTCTGAATTTGAAGAGCTCTCAGTGTGAAGCCAGAGAGACCCAACACAGCCAAGTGGTGGGTGTTTAGGCTTCATCCCAGTTAAGGCAATAACTCATGAAACTGCCTACTAATACGAATCTGAAAACAGCCTGGGGCCAGTTTAGCCATGAACAAACCATACACCATTTGTAGGTGGCAGGTTTTTCTTCTAAGGGCAGTATGCAGGAGGAGCTGTTTCTGCCCCTCCCAGAGAACCAGAGTTTGCTTCCACTGTAAGATGCAGGAGTGGTAACAGGGCCATCGCCTTCCTTTTAAGCAAGGGGTGAGTCTGCACTGGTCTTTGAAGGACTAAGTGACTAAAGAAACAAGGGAAACTAAGTCGTGTCTGACTCTTTTGTGACCTCAGGGACTGTGGCCCACCAGGCTCCTCTGTTCATGGGACCTTCCAGGCAATAATACTGGAGTGGGTTGCCATTCCCTTCTCCAGGGGATCTTCCCGACCCAGGGATTGAACCCACATCTCCTGCATTGGCAGGTGGGTTCTGTACCACTGAGCCACCAGGAAAGCCCTTCCCTTAAGTTAATGTAATTTTCAGAAAAGATGGACATGCCTAAGTGCCTTTATAGTGGAAATAATTATCTTCGTGGGTTCATCTCAAGCAGTAGTACAAATGCTGACAAAGTCAGAATCCCTGGATTTGACTGTTTTCTTAATTGGAGAAAATGAAATTATGGGGAGGATTTTCCTAATTCATTAAAGAATCCTTTAATAAAGTCCTTAACTATTTCTTTTTTTTTTTTTTCTTTTTTTCTTCTTTTTGTCTTTATTTACACGTATTCCCCATCCCGATCCCCGCTCCCACCTCCCTTCAGTATATGTCAAGATTTATTTAAACACATTGAGTATTTTTCAAACAGAAAAGTATCAATATTTCTCCCTCCCCCCTCCTTTCAGGATTAGTACCGTGGTCTTTTATCTTGGAACAAATAGTGGTCTTTCTCCTCTATCCTCAGGATTCTTGAAAATATCTCAATGTTATTGAAGAGGAACTTTAAATGAGACATATTTTTCCATGCTATATCTCCATTCAAAGAAATTTGAGATTTGCTTTTGCAGTTTTCACTGCCTTTCATTGCCAAAAATGAGAAATTGTCAGAGGTTTATCAGGAATGAAACTGGAGAGCTGAAAACAGAGTCTACAACTGGCTTTATTCCTTTTGGCAGCTCACTGGGGGTCCTGAAGGCTCCAAGGCTTAAATTCATTTTCTAAAGAAGGAAGAATCCTTGCTAGTCCCTTTCAGGAGCCAGATAATGGAATAAGCAATAGGAAGAACTATTAATATTAATTTTATTGCCAAATTAATTGGCCCAAAATAATTAATGCACCACCCTTAGGGCACACAGAGTGGAACTCAGCATGTTTTCAGCTGCCTTTATGTTTTCCTCTTGGGTTCCCCGTACCAGCTTCCTTTCATTTGAAGGCAAGAGGTGGAGGGGGACAGTGGGAGGGGGGAAGAGGCAGAGGTGACATAATGATGAGCATCTTTTGCTTATTCTTTAGGAAGTGAAACAGGCTTGGTTTATCCTAAAAGCTGCTCTGCTGTTTGAGTGGCCAGTGAGGATGAATTTGGGGGATGAAAGCTTGATGAACTGACCAAATGCTTATGCTGTGTCCAATTACTATTATTCAGTATAAATGGTTTTTCTCTTCTATTTGCATTTAAAGAACCATATGGAGGGTTGGTTTTGGTCACATAAGAGGTTTTCATTAAATGAGACAATTAGGATGATAGCAGGGATATTAATTTTTTTTTCATTATGACTATGTTTCAGTTCCCTGTTTGGTACTATATAGTAGGATTATGCACCATTCTTGTAATGATGTCTCCCAATTTATTATAGGCAGCTTAACTTAGTTTTCACTTTGTATGCTGCCAACCTACTCAGAAAGAAGATATTTTTTAGAAAAAGTTGACATAGGTACAAATGGCAATGGTTTATAGAATATAAACAAATTTGTTGCCTCAATGTTACAGGTGCAAGTGGTTCCCTTCTACTTGGAAGTGTTGAACGACACCCTAAATTTTGCATGAAAGTATTGCATGTGCCTGCGATGAGGCATCTTCTGTGCTAAAGATGTAAAGCTGCAGCTCAGATGTGGTCCCCTGCTAGATTCATTCATTCTCACAATTAGTTACAAAGAAGAGCTTACAGCTTTCAAATAGGCATATCAGCCCCCTAGTAGCAAGGTTCTGAGTAACTAAGATAGAGGCTTTATTATCTGGAATTCACAATGAAAGAAGTCCCTTATAGGTCACACATAGTCAGATAGAACTAAGATGCTAAGACAGGCAGACTCCAGCTTTAGGGACACGTGCCCTGGGTAGCTCTTTCTGCCTGTGTGTCCCCAGGGCTCAGATGGAGCCTCAGACCTGCGCCTCCTCCATTACTGTTATCTGATCTTTCTGTTAACTGACTGAGGATTTAGATGTTACTATTCCCTAAGAAGTTTGTATTTGAATACTTCTTTCAAGTACTAAAGAAAGGGTGGTATCTTTCAATTCACACCAGATGCCTAGACACTTTTCCTTTTCATAAAATGAGCCCTGGGTTGCAACAGTAAATGGCAGAATTTTATCATTAGGTCCTCAATTCTCTCCTCCTCTCTGTACCCAAAAATGGGAACAGAAGGCGCAGTATCTATTTCCAAAAATTCTCAAATCTAACCTAATTTCCAACTAACATGGTCATTAGTTTGAGGCTGTATTTTGAAAACTGAGATTGCTATATTAAAATTTGGTCGTTGACCCATATACACCATTATAAGTTGGCCTGTGTCTCACTAGTGAAATTGCTAAAGATTTATGTTCCCAATTCTGCCCTGGTTTCCACATAAAGAATGGAATTTTAATTGGGGATGGGGGACAACAGGGTAAGGAAGACTCAGGAAGGTGAAATAAATCATAGTAATAAAACAACTCCTCAGGAGCTCAGGTGAATAGAAAGCTTGTAGGGGCAACAAAATTAAATAAACTATTACTACTTAATGAATGTATGTGGATAAATCTATCTAGGTGTCTTAGCATGTGGTTTTTACAGTTTATCTGGATTCTTTCAGTGAGAGTTCCAAAGGAAAAGATGAGGTCATTGAGTTTACAGGATTTAGGACAAATTAATTGAAGACATAGGGTGATTCTAAAGTAAATTCCTAAGATTTAGGGTAGATCATTTTATCTACACAGTATTCAAGGCTTCCCTGATAGCTCAGTTGGTAAAGAATCCACCTGCAATGCAGGAGACCCCAGTTCGATTCCTGGTTCAGGAAGATGCACTCAGAAGGGTTGGCTACTCACTCCAGTATTCTTGGGTTTCCCTTGTGGCTTAGCTGGTAAAGAATCCGCCTACAATGTGGGAGACCTGGGTTCGATCCCTAGCTTGAGAAGATCCCCTGGAGAAGGGAAAGGCTACCCACTCCAGCATTCTGGCCTGGAGAATTCCAGGGACTGTATAGTCCATAGGGTCACAAAGAGTCAAACACAACTGAGTGACTTTCACTTTCACACAGTATGCAGCATCTTTATGACACCACAAAAAAAAATAAATCTTATTTTTTCAGAATTACCTTAGTCGATCAGAATTTGAAAAGCCTATGACAAAAGGTTCAGTGCATAAAAAAATAACAATTTGAAGTATCTAAGACCAGCATAATAAACACTTGCGTCTTTAAACATTTTGCAAAGAGAAAGGAAACAATTGTTTTGTTTGGAGCCATCTACCTGAATTTCAAGATGACTGTTTTTGCCAAATGTTCCTTTTTCATTCCCTCCCCCCCAAAAAAAGAAAAACAAAGACACTCAGGAAATCAACTGTTGCTATGAATTCTATTTTCTAGTATTAGCAACATTTCCTGAATCACGTGTGGATTTACCTGCTGGTGTTCAAATGTACCCGCATTATAATGAAGAGAAATGGGTCACACAGAGTGGGATCAAAATAATTTCAAAAGGGAAGTAGGAAGATAACCAAACAGATATATGGTAATACCCACTTTCAAAAAAATCATAATGCATTTGCACATATGTAAGTGCTAAAATGGGGCTTCCGTAGTGGCTCAGATGGTAAAGAATTTGCCTGCAATGCAGGAGAACTGAGTTCCATCCCTGGGTCAGGAAGATCCCCTGGAGAAGGAAATGGCAACCCACTCTAATATTCTTGCCTGGGAAATCCTGTGGACAGAGGAGCCTGGTGGATTACAGTCCATGGGGTCACAAAGAGTTGGACATAACTGAGCAACCAACATTTAACTTAAGCAGTAAAATAATCCAGCTATCTTTGAGAAGTAGTCTGTAGGTCCCCAATCTTTTTGGCACCAGAGACCGGTTTCATGGAAGATCATTTTTCCACGGATTGGGGACAAGGGGCAGGGGATCGTTTCGAGGAGATTCAAGCGCATTACATTTATTGTGCACTTTGTTTCTATTAATATTACATCAGCTCCATCTCAGATCATCTGGCCTCAAATCCCAGAGGTTGGGGACTCCTGGCCTATAGCAGTAGCACTCTAGGGTCTTTTGTCTATTAATTATCCTGGGGTAGACAGGTAAGAATAGTTTAATAGGATGTCTCTTTATCACAAAGCTGACTGAATCATTTTTTAATAAGGCTGATATGCTGCTACATGTATCTACTAAAATTAAGTGGAGTTTGAGATTTGTGTGTATTGCCGAGTGTACTTGTATAAATTGAGAGCGTCAATCTGAAACATGCTTTGGGGAGCACATTTTCCTTGCTACAATATGTTCAGAGATCCGCGCCAAGGGAGAGTTCTATTTCTGCCTCTTTGATCATTTAGCTTCCTGTAGCCCTGGGTGCCTAGTCTGCACATCGGGGCACGTGCAGGACTTCTCAGAACCCAGAGCCTGACAAGACTCATCCTGCAGGCAGGTGTGCTTAGAACACCTTCGCACCACAGCAGCATCTGTGAATATTCTGAATGGTTTGTTGGGAGAAGGATTAATCCCACCCTCCAAAACATATTTTTTATGCCTCTCCTAAAGTTTTGTTTTTACATTTTCATGCCCAGATCATCTTCTCATGTCAAATGTCAAAGCTCCCCCAGCAGTTACCAAGGATAAAGATCTCAGAGTGGTTGGAACAGGACATGTAGCTCCGGGACCCCCGCAACTTCAACCCTCTAGGGCTTGTTTTCAGCACCAGATGAATATTCAGTTTCGTCTTCTCTCAAATGGCTACTGCATCTGGAAGTCTAGTTTGGGTTAAAAGACACCATGGGACGTGATTGGCACTGTGACCTACAGACTAAATCTGGCCCAACACCTGCTTTTCTAGCCCCAGAGCTAGAATGGTTTCAGGAGAATATGCAAGAATGATAGGGTGTGACATGTGAAAACTATGACATTCAAATTTCAGTGTTTCTATAAAGTTTTAATTGGAACACAGTCACGCCCTTTCACTTACACTTACATATTGTCAATAGCTACTTTCCCACTGCCATGGCAAAGTTGAGTAGCTGTTGTAGAGACCAGATGTGGTCCCTACAGTCAAAAATATTTCCTCTCTGGGCCTTTAAAGAAATAGTTTGTCACCCATGGTATAGAATAACAGGTAGCTGTGGGGCTAATAGGATCACGAGGATTCCAGTCACTCCCCCAGACCTGAGTTCATTATTCATCAGTAGCAAATACAAAATATAAACCCTCAGTAATATGAGAAATTTGTACTTCTTTTTGTGGTGCTTGCCAGCATTCATTTTCTTTTGAAATGACAATGGAGAGCATAAAGAATTATTTCCCCCATGTCAGGAACAAATGTGTGTCAATGGTCATTATTCTCATAAATTACATAGATAAAAATTATTACACAGCCCACCCAGAATCCAGTCACACCTAGTCTCTCAGTTTTTGCCTCTTTTTCAGCTATTTCTCCAGTGTGTATTCTGCTTGAACACTGGGTGGGATGTGCCTGTTTATGTATAGACCTGGAGATATAGCACCTTTCCCCACAAACAGCTCCCTACAAGGAGGAGGAAGTGGCAGCATTAAAAGCAATGTTTTGAGTAAAAGGAACCAGGATCCCTTCAACTACGGAAACAATATTTGCTTTGCTATTTCTATTAGTGTAGAAATAACTATACTGGATTCCAGGGCCAACTATGGCGGTGGGGGGGGGGGGGGGGCGTGCCAGGGAGGGCAGTGGTAGGAAGAAGGAAGGAAAGAGAAGATAAAAGGAAAAGAAAGTAGAGAGAATAATTTTTTAATCTGGGCTTCTACCTCTCTCAAACTAAGATTTGGATGTATTGGAAAGTGTCTATCATATCAGGATATTTGTGCTATTTGGCAATCAACCAGCTTTAAGTAGTCTGTTAAGACTTTAGAACAAAATAGAACTTTATTCACTCAAAATTACTGTGCATGCACTGCTTGTAAATGATAATGTGCCCTTAAAAACTTGTCTTCTCTTCCAACTGCTCTTGGCTATGAGAGTCTACTTTGTGATTACACGCTGTGTCTGATGATCGAAAGTCATACCATCCTCAAGATAGACAAATCTTGGTTGACTTTGGGAAATCTTTTCAATTCATCAGAATTTTACCCTGACATTTCTATCCCTGCTGTAAATGTACCTCTGAAAAACTATGACCTTTAATCCTTTGTGTGGTCTCAGTCTTCATCGTAGCAAAGTTATTGTCCAAAAGGTTATCATTTGTTTTCACTGAAAATCTCATATCATCTGAAACAAGCTCCAAGCAATCAATTACTCAGTCAATAGATATTGAATAAATACCTGTCACAGTATTACGATAAGTGTTGTTGCAGAATCAGAAAAGGATTAGCTATGGCCCTTCCAAGTGTCTGCAATCACACTAGAAGGCAGAGCTCACAAACATGGAATATACATATACATACATACATATATATATATATATATATATATGAATGTTACTCACGTGAAAATTTAAGCAGAAGCATAAAGAGAAAAAAATAATCATTTTGAGCAAAGAGATGAGAATTTTTTTTATTATCTATGTTACTGAAAAACCTGAATGAACCTTCTGGCCAACCCAGCACAGTCTGGGCCTTGTAGGAGTGTAGGATCTTCATAAACAGAGGGGAAAGAGGGAAAGTGGGCATTTCCTAGCAACAGAATTCCCTGAATGAAGGCAAGGAGAAAAGCATTCCCTAAGTCAGCTCAAAGGAAAAAAGAATATGGAGGGAAAATACATATGTAGCCATAGCTAGGATGAGTCCAGACCAAGGCAAGCAGTGAAAACAGGTAGATACCTGGTGATTGAGGAAACAAAATGCAGGAGATGTTAGAGAGTTTGGAGCTATAATGAGCTGGAAGGTGTATGCTATGATTCAGCTATAAAAATAATAGAGCATAAAAAATGAAGCTGCTGAGTTTGTCAGAAAGAAATAAAGAGAAGACGCAAAAATAAATGTCCTAGTGAGAGAGATTAGAAGAATAGCTGTAGTTACTGGGATTCTTTTTTTTTTTTTTTGTCTTGTTTGATTCCTTTTTTAATTGGTAGGATATTTGTTATGAGAATGGGGGCCAGTGGGAGGCATGGAGATTATACTGATTCCTGATCACTGAGTCTGAGGAGGAGGATTGATATCTAATTGGAGCAGTCCTTCGGTCATTTAACCTAGAAGACAGGAGGTGCAGATAGACACTGTCCACTTGGTGTTGATGACTAGTCCATTTGGTATGTGAGCCCCAGGAATTACAGATTAATTCTTGACAGCCCTTAACGTTTACTGTGGAGGCATAAAGATATTTTGAGAAAAAAAAAAAATAGGAGTGAGTTATATCATCACATAAGCTAGTAGAATAGAGCTTTTTAAGAGGGTGTTCAAGAAACATGCACATACACAGACACACACAACTCGAGGAAGGTGAGGACTAATAAGACACTTACGGGAAAAGGTCATTGGAAACCCTCCAGAGCAGTTTCACTTGAGTGATCTGATACAAACTGGACCATCCCCAGGTCTACTTTAGTGGAGCTCCTTAGTCCTATCAAAATAATAGCTATTACAATTCATTTCTACTTCCCTTATAACTATTTGTATTTGTTGTTTTTATTTTTGTCTTGTCATTTTGTTTCTTCAACTCTGTCTAGGAATTTGTCTTATTTTGCTACACAAAGTAGCCCATCTGCTGTCATTTTGAACCTGTGGGAAGCTCGTCATCAGCACGATGGTGACCTTGACTCCCTGGCCTGTGCCCTTGAAGAGATTGGGAGGACACACACGAAACTCTCGAACATTACGGAATCCCAGCTCGATGAAGCCGACTTCAACTACAGCAGGCAAAACGGACTCTAGTCCACTTCCTCTCCTGAGAGGGTGACGGCCAGCTTTGGGACATCTGCTTTCAATGGGAAAGAAAGAGGCAGCTTTCTGCCCAGTGGCATTGGGGAGTTCAGCCTTCATTTATAATCAGTCAACATCCCCGATTGAAGGAACTGAATTTGATATAGGTAAAATATATTGGTAGGGAAAAGTACAAGCTCTCTTAAACATAAGACGGTTCTACAGTCTCCTCTGAACCCATACTTGGGTTCACACTTGAGGGACTGCTCAGATTTGGAGTGACAAGGATAATGTGAGGGCTTATCTGGTAGAAGTAACTATGGGGAAAGATGAGCCGTAGAAAAGCTGGGAAGACCGAGATCAAATCAATGCATGTTGTGAAACATTTTTAATGATGTATCCCCAAAGGACCAGCTGATGCTGGGACCAGACTGTCAAGAGTTTTCTAACCAACTGGCATGGGAGATGTTGGCAATCATTGTAAACTGGCTTTTAGAACTGAGACAGGGTTGCCAACTCATTTGTAGACTTCAACGGTGTCAAGAGGGGCATTTAGAATTTCAAATCTGAGTACACCACACCAGCACCAATTCCCTATCTATCCCAGCCACTTAATAGGTCGAGAGGTAAGAGAGACCACACACTAGTCTTGCAGCATACCTATCCCACCTTCATTTTCTCCAAGGACAAATCTATCCACATTCTTTCTTCCCCTTACACTAGGGAAGAAGTTCCAAGGAACATAGACTTTTCAGTATGGGGATTTATTTTTTCTAGCCCAACTTAACAGAACCATCTTTATTCTCAGCTAAGCCACTGAAGTTGCAAAGGCTATTAGAACACAACTTATGCACAGATTTAGAGACAGGAGAGGTCAAATCAGATCCAAGGAAACATGAATTGCAGATGCCACAGGCCTCAAGCTGTCATTCTGGGGTGCAGGTGTTGATTTAGTTCCCCAGCATGGTGGCTATGAAGGGATGAGGAGTTTCATGGTCCCTTTCAATCCATTTCTTGAATTTTCCAGCCTTTGGGGACTGTGTTCACACAAAATCTCTCCATAGAGGCCTCTCCATAGAGGTCATAGGCCTATGACCTATAGGTGATCCTCGTTTTGCCTCTTAAGAAATTAGCAGATGGTCTTTGCTCTAAATGTTTCCCAACTACATAGACATGAGGAATTCTTCTACCACAGTGTCTCAGAAACTACACGCATTGTTCAGACAGCCATCACGCTCCAATAATTCAACCTCCCTGAGTATGCTTTAAGGACCATTAACATAGTGTACTATGTTTTACATGAAACGCAACAATGTTGTGGAGAATTGAAATCCACAGATAATACATGACCCCCATCTTAACACTTCACTCCATCTTTTATCCTGTTTAATTATTTTTGACAAAATGTCCTGGTAGACTAAAGATGAACAGATTTGCTCCTGCTCATCTTTTGATGGATGTTTTATTTAGCTGTCCAGAATCAGGACAACCAAAGTCAAGGACCTAGATTAACCACAGGTTGGACAGCTACTTAGAAGTTGACTCCATTAGAATAAAAATAGCCAGGGAATGGGGGAGATGAAGAATACTTGGCAGTAAAGATGCAGTCAATTTTTTAAACATAGGTCACATGTTTAAAAAAATGAATCTCCACCTAAGTGAAAAATGACCTAAAGTAAGTTGAATTTACAATACCCTGGGTAACGCTTTGAAGAACTCTTCAATGTGTTGGCCATTTTCTCTAATGAATGTGTGGTATATAAAGGTCCCCTGTATTTGATAGAAGGCTTTGCTACATGAAATTCAAAAGCATCTTGCTTTTCTCAGGAACCAAAGGTATATTGTATAGAACAAGTCCTCTTAGAACTGTTGAGCGTATTTTCAAAATACCATACCTCCATCAGGAAAACACCTTTTTGCTAGTGTACTCAAGTTGTTTATTCCTTCCCGGGAGCAAAACAGACAAAGTGCAAAACTGTAAATCATTTGCTACCCCTGATATGATTTGAGATAGAAGTGGAAATTGATGGTCAGTCTCCCAAAATAAACCTGAGGGTTGATTGGCATGGGTGGTATGCAGAAAGAATCTGCATTGAACTGCTGAATACGGACTTAAAACACAGTGTAGAGTATTGTTATCCATCTTGGATGGATTTTTGTTTTAAATATCCTACCCATTTTTCCTCTTCTCTTCTAATTGGCCTTATAATTGTTTTATCTATTCTGTGAATCCACACAGATCTTTTTTAGATTTTTGATACACTTTTTATATTTTAAAACAGATGCAAAATGTCAATGTTTTCCCTAGAATCTATCTAGATTGTTTTAAGAATTTATTATCAATCCCTGACTGTCTAGAATTTCCTCCCATGTATTTCCTCTTTTTTTTTTTTTTTTTTGGCCTGGATTTTATAAATGTGATAAAAGGAAGCAAAAGAACATAATCCACCTCAAATTTCAGCCCAAAGTTCAAGCCCACCTTTCAGTCCATTTTGTTTCCTCTTTCCATTTCTCATTTCTTCCAGGATCCCATGTAGGATTTCTACAGGTTTCCTACGGTAGGAGATTCTGTGGCCATTGCAGGTCAGGATTGTACAGTATTTTATAACAGAATTCCAAAGAGAACCCATGTTGTTGAGATTTACAGACCAAGATGTGTTTGTGTGTGGCAGAAGAGTCTGAAACCAGACATCAGACAGACTTAGCTGGTACTTGAACTTGTACTCACTGCAGCCTAAACCCTGGTTTGATTTTAATACTTTCCTATCATATTGCCTTTCTTGAAAGGGATTCACTCAGTCTAAGCACTTACATTCAAAGTCTGATTGTCCTAGAGCAAAATGAAACAATAAGTTAAAGGTGGTCTTTCATACTTGGTAGGCGACTTAAAATTTTTACAGGGTAGCCCATTTAATGCCAAATCTTTCAATCCTCAAATGCATTTAAGTCTATTAGTCCAGCTTCAAACATGACTTAAAATGAGCCACCAAAACACTCCTGTTCCCAGCTTCACCAGACTGCAGCCCCATAAAGGTAATTTACAGTTTTTACAGCATTGCTTGTGCAGTCTTCCAGGCTTACGGTAAAAATCCTTTAAGCCAAAAGGAAGCTCACTCTATGGATTTAAATGCAAACTTCATTTACCGGTGCAGGAAGTCTCATAAAACTCAGATGTACTCCCACAAAAATTTTATTGGCCTTTTTCTAAGAGATGAATAGGAATTGACAGAGTTCTCTTTAAAGAGGGGAACTTCTCTCTTTTCTGTTATTTTATTTCCAACTGCAGGTGTTCTCCTTTGCCACAGTCCCTGTTATTTTCTTTTCAGTTGACTTTGAGAGAAGTTATAAAGTCAAATCACTAAACAGGGTTCTCTTTGGATTGAAAAGTTCTGGGTGTATTATAACAGTCTCCGTTGATAGAAATTCTCAACATCAGGATTGATGAGAATATTAAAAAGAATAGAACTGATTGAAGATGGTATTGTTCACTTTGCAAACATCTGGCCAATCTACCTGTGAATTTCAACATGTTACAGAATCTTTTGATGTGCTTTGGGTTTTCTTTTTTTGCCATCTTCCCTTCAATTTCTTAATCCGTCTGTAAAGGTGTTGAGTCAGATATGTTAAAGGTGAAGTTCTCTCAGAGGGTCTTTGTTCCAGATCCGTGAAGGTCACAGGAACCGTGGAGAAGCTGAGAAACGTGCTTTTCTGGCCCACTGTGTGGCCCATTTTCATTCATTTTCCTCATGAAACATTGCAGAGTTCTGAATCCTTGGTGACTCCCATTGACTGGACCAGAGGTGACATCCACAGCAAATGGGAGAACAAAATCTTGTCCTACAGATAGTGACACATTCTATGATCCCTTTGGTGTTAGTTGCCATAGTGCTGTATTTACAAAAATCGATGCTTTAGCCAAACGCTGAATGGCCACTGTTTCCGCCGTTTCCACTGTTTTGTCTGCATAGAACTTTCCTGAACTACAAGCAAAAATGTATTTTGTCAAATGTCACAAAGTGAAAATGTTACTAATCTTAGGTGTGTTGCATATTTTGTGTTTTTACTTTCCAAACTTCTTTCAAAAGCTGCAGTTATAAAGCTGTTTGGCTGTGTTGACAGCATGTGGTGTTTTTGCAAAAGCAATTCTAGAAGAGCCAGTGTCTACCATGGACTCCTCACATCCCCAACTCCAGGCTTGTCAACAAAACCAAGATGGCAATTCGTGTGCTGTTATTTTCTTCAAGAAAGAAAAGGGGATGGAAATCAGACCTGGCTGTTAGTCACTAGTGTGTAGTACTGTGATCTGAAGTAGGAAATTTAACTCACATAGAATAATTGTGGTTTTTGAAGCAGCTACTTTGATTTTTCCTTTTGCTGTGAAGATCATGGATTTGGAATGTCCTCACGAGGTGGGCCTAAGACAGTGACACTAAACATCAGGTCTTGGAACCCACCCTCCATCTGAACCCAAAGATTAAAAAGGCAGTAAGCTTCATGTTTAGGCCAGAGATACAAAAGTTCCTCTCCCATCCCTAACATTGAGTTTGGCAAGGGGTACTTTTTTTTTCCAAGAAGTTAAATGAGAAAATATATCACTAAATTTGGTAATGTAGTTCTTTGCATGAATGGAAATGTGTGTTAAATCATTTTACGAAAGGCGTGATAATAATGAAAATGTCCTTTGGCTTCAAATTGTGCTCACCCGCCAAAAGTATTTCCCTATCTGAAGCATTATTTACATCCAAATTCCCAAATTGGACAAATTATATAATCCTATTAAAATTGGATGTAGAGTGTAGATAGAAACCTGACTGGGGTTCTGTTGAATCATGAAAAGGAAAGGTGATATTGGAGAATTTGTGGACAGAATATCATGCCTTCTGACCCCATTACTGAAACAGATATTACAACCAGAAATAGATCTAATAATTCTAGTATTCCTCCATTAGCAGCTCTGATGATACATAAGGGGAAGTCACCTCTTACCAGGAGACTTCCATTTAAGCCTCATCAGAGGGGGACTAAAATATTTCAATCGGAAACACCTTCCAAGGCCTGTCCTAAATTATGTTGACCACTCTCATTCAAACCTTCTCTGTAAGAAGGTGGAAAACACTCCATCTGTGGAAATTTTCTGGCCAGGAAAACAGTTTCCTCCTTTTCTAAACTGGAATAAAGGCCAACTTAACATTTCCCATTCTTCAGAACTGTATCTGATTGGTGCATGCAATCCAGTAATTCTCAACCTAGAAATATTGCAAATATAAGCAGTTAGAGGAAAACTGGCTAATTCTTCCTGACTCAAACTAAAAGAAAAAGAAAAAAGGTATATATATATATATATATATATAAGTAATGGTTTACCTCCATTTCTTTATGGAAGAACTTTTAAGACAGATTTCATTTTGTTCTATTTTGGGAAAGTGTGTGTGCGTGTATGTGTGTGTGTCGGGATGGGGAGGGTGGTTCTTTCAAGTGACTCATATCTCAAACCCATTCCACTCCCAACATTCATTTGATGTATTCAAAGCCGGAAAAAAAAAAAAAGCAGAACTGAATACTTAATTTGACATGAAGCTGAAGGAGTGAACAAGCCAGAGGAGAGAGTTTGAATAAAGCATGGCCTTGGCTTCATCCCACACTTTTTGTGCCTTGTACTCTCAGTGTAAATTCTGAATGTTGTGCAGTAAATACTTGGATGGACTTCTTAGAAAAGGCTGCACTGGCTTCTTTTTCAGCACATGTACATATCTATAAATATATATACATATATATTTGGTAATGCCAAACAGCTGTGTTATATTGTATTGAACAAAAATGGACGGTTTGGATGTTTTCTGTAGAGTTTGCAAAAACTGGATGGTTACTGACTTTTCGAGATAAATGTACAGACATAAATTCCTGCATATCAGTTATTTATGAATAAAGAGTCTTTTATTGACATTTTAGGATACTCCGTGAGTGGAACTTTGAACTCTCAATGAGAATCCCTTCTACATACTTCCTGACACATCCATGCTGGGGCTGGAATGCCTTCCATATCAGGGACAGTTTCCAGTACATTGAACCTAATTAATATGTTGAACCTAATGTCTCCAGTCCTCAAGAAGAAGATCAAATGAGGCACATGGAAGCAGAGATGAGATGATTTTTTTGTTTTTTTGAGATGATCTCCTAAATATTTCTAGACTACTTCAACACACATTATAGTTTTATACAGTCTTAAGATACCTGCCACAGCCTAACTGGGATACCATTTCCATTATTCCTCAAAATGTTTGCATTATTTTCACAGACACTCTAGAAAATGTTCTGCCGCTCCATGGGAAAACGGTACACTTCAAATACATCTTGACTGACTGAATCTGTTTTGAATGATTTTTAACACATTATTGACCGGGAGATTTTTGCAGGAACTAATGCCTGTGGCTGGCGATTTGTTATGTACGTGAATATTGAAATATCTCCAGTCAATAATGTTCAGGGAACAAAAGATGTATTATTATGCCTCTGGTCAATAAGCTGTTAAAATGCTGAAAGTTCCCAAGAATTTAATAACTACTTTCAACTAGTTGGAGCCATTTTCAACAGTATGATTTACTAGAAGATGGTTTCCAATCTACTTCAATGAGTTGGTTGTCAATGAAAAGGTCAAAAATTGGCTTGAACCAGTGCTTTTTAAAACTTGGTTTTTTAAACCAAGTTTTAGAAAAGATTTTAGATAACAGGTTTTGTCCCAAAATTAAGTTGGAAATTTATAGGATAAAATGTTCTCTAGATTTCTGAAAATCTTTCTGTGTACGATGGATCTAGTGTATATGATGGAGCTCTGAGAGGAGTATAGGTAACATTTCCTCAACTTTTGGGGGTCTTGTGGGTCTAATGGAGAAGGCAATGGCACCCCACTCCAGTATTCTTGCCTGGAAAATCCCATGGATGGAGGAGCCTGGTAGGCTGTGGTCCATGGGGTTGTTAAGAGTCGGACACGACTGAGCAACTTCACTTTCACGTCTCACTTTCATGCATTGGAGAAGGACATGGCAACCCACTCTAGTGTTCTTGCCTGGAGAATCCCAGGGGCGGGGGAGCCTGATGGGCTGCCGTCTGTGGGATCACATGGAGTCGGACACGACTGAAGTGACTTAGCAGCAGCAGCAGTGGGTCTAATAGGAATGGGTGTGAATATTCACCAAGTGCCTGGGAGTTGTTTCAGCTCTCCTTTCTGACCACTTTAAGGTAGATAGCACTTTAAAGCTAATTAAAATGCATTTAAGTTACTGCTGGAATGATGGTTGATTCTAATTAACTTAATCTAGGTAAATTAGTATGATTAGGTACTAATTGTTTCAGTTGTTCCTAATTGCTCAGTTGTTTCCGTTGTGTCCGACTCTTTGTGACCCCAAGAACTGTAGCCCACCAGGCTCCTCTGTCCATGGGATTTTCTCAGCAGGAATACTGGAGTGTGTTGCTATGCCCTCCTCCGTGGGATCCCTGACCCAGGGATCGAACCCATACCTGCTTCATCTCCTGCTTTGCAGGCAGAATTTGTTTACTGCTGAGTCACCAGGGAAGCCCATGATTAGGTAGAACCACCACCAATTTCAGAATTACTTGAAATCATTACAGCAAATAAATCCAGCTTGAGTTGGTCAGAACAGATTTTAACTAGAGAAAGTCTGTGTGGACTGACACAAAGGTCCATATATAACTAGCTCATTCTGATGGGAACTTAATAGATCAATTTGAACTGTTATAAATCATTTTTATAAATTATTAACATTTTAATTGTTAAAAAATTATTTTGAATAGTTTTATAAAATTTTAAACTCTTCAGAATAATTTTTTAAAATGTTTTATCTAGTTAAGAACCAATTCTGAGTGGATTAAGCTACTTTGGGCTAATCTAGGTATGTTCTATGTAGCCAACATTTGTTAGAATTTCAAACTTATTCTGATAGGGATTACCCATTCATTTAACAGACTTATTTAGCATTTACTCAATAATAACTCAGTCTGGGTTCAAATTCTCCCTTTGCCTTTTAGCATTGATAATCAGGCAAAGAAATGGCAATCCACTCCAGTATTCTTCCCTGGAGAATTTCATGAACAGAGGAGCCTGGCAGGCCACAGTCCATGGGATTGCAAAGAGTCAAACAGGACTGAGTGACTATCACTCACTCACTCACTCAGACAAGACACTTAATGGGCTTCCCCAGTGGCTTAGCATTAAGGAATCCGCCTGCAATGCAGGAGCCGCAGTTTCGATCCCTGGCTCAGAAAGATCCCTCGGAGGAGGGCACAGCAACTCATCCCAGTATTCTTGCCTGGAGAATCCCATGGACAGAGGAGCTTGGTAGCCTATAGTCCATAGCGTTGCCAAGAGTCAGACACAACTGAAGCGACTTAGCACACATGCACACAACACCAAGACACTTTACATTTCTACTTTATTTCTAATACAGGGACGATCATAGAAATTGAGACTCTTTCCAATGTCCAGAGATTAAATGAAAAAGAATACAGATAAAGACCTTAGCACACTGCATAGTACTTAGTAAGCAACAGTGAGTATTAGCTTTTGTCTTATTTTAGAGAGACAGTATGCAGAGCAGTCAACAAAATGTATAAGATCAGCAAAGGCTGGGGGAGTAATTGGAGTCTGCCATTCTCTGGATATATGAGCTTGGTCAAGAAACTATCTTTAAAAGGAGATAATCATATCAAACTCTCTGGACACAAAGTAAATGTTCTAGAAATAGTGTAATGCCTGAACACGTCTCCAGCTGTCTCTGGTTCTCCGAGATGTTCTAGAACAGTGGTCCCCAACCCCTGGGCCATGGACTGTTAGGAACCAGGCCACGCAGCAGAAGGTGAGCAGCAGGCAAGCAGTCAAAGCTCCCTCTGCCGCTCCCCATCTCTGGCATTGCAGTGAACCATCTCTCCCCATCCACTCTCCATCTGTGGAAAAACTGTCTTCCACGAAATCAGTCCCTGATGCCAAAAAGGTTGGCGACCACTGTTTTAGAGTGTTCATTTTACAGTTATCCCTCACGATGGGACTGGTTCCAGAACCCCTAGAGATATCAATCAAACCCTACAGATGCTCAAGAGGCATATAGAAGACAGCACAGTATGTGCATGTAACCTATGCCCACTTTCCTGTATACTTTTTTAAACAGTCTCAAGTCTTTATTGAATTTGTGACAATATTGCTTCTGTTTTTTATGATTCGGTTTTTTGGCCTCAGAGCATGTGGGATCTCAGCTCCCCGACCAGGGATGAGACCTGCATCTCCTGCACAGGAAGGCGAAGTCTTACCCACTGGACCACAGGGGAAGTCCCCTCTCCTGAATACTCTAAGTCATCTTTAGCTTACTTATAGCTAATAGAGTTGATGCTTGAACAATATGGGTTTGTACTGTGCAGGCCCCGCTTAATGCATGGGTTTTTTTCAGTAGTAAATACTACAGTGCTAAAGGATCCATGATTGAACCCTCAAATGCAGAGGTAGCATGTATGCAGAGGATCAGCTCTAAGTTATATGTGGATTTTTCAAGTGAGTCCCTAAGCCCTTCATTATGCAAGGGTCAACTGCACAGTATAAATGTGTTATGTAAATAGTTGCTGGTGTGGAGCCAATTCAAATTGTTTTTTGGAGCTTTTTGGAATTTTAAAATATTTTCAATCTTTGGTGGACTGAATTCAGATGGGGGACCCACAGTGCAGAGGACCAACTGTAGAAACATAGTAAACTTCCAGGGCCAAAGATGTACTCAACTTCAGTGTCTTTCTGATACCTGAAAACTATTTTAAAACAAAAAGCATGTCTTACTACCCATGAAATAAGGAAAAAGAAATTTGCTTTCCAATATAAAAGGTTAATGCTTAATACAGGCTTAAAAAATACCTAGTTCCCATTTTCTACCCACATAGAATGGTTTGAGGAGCGAATGAGGCAAATGATGAGGCAAGTTCTTATTAAAAAGGTAACTCTCAGGAAGACAAATAACACTTTGTTTAAAATGACAGTAATCTGGCATAGAACAGGTGCTCCAGCGAGATGACCCATTTTCTGATTTTTGGACGAGGGCTTTAAAACATGACAATGTTCACAATTTAAACATCACAGAGCCGCCTGGGCACCATCCCCTGTCTGTGCCAGGCCCTCTCTGCTACAAGTCAGGCATTCATAAATAAGACTGACTCGTCCTTCAAGAAGCTCACACTCTGATAATCCAGAATCCCAGGAGTCACAGGAGACATGGGTTCTATCCCTGGGTCAGGATGATCCCCTGGAGAAGGAAATGGCAACTCAGTATTCTTGCTTGAAAACTCCCACGGACAGAGGAGTCTGGCGGGCTACAGTCCAAAGGGTCACAAACAGTCAGACAAGACTGACTGAGCAAATAAACAAACCAAACAAACCTGATAAGCCAGAAGATTATCATGCCATCAAACAAGAGCTATGAGGGCAGACTACTAAGGGAGGATGGGGGAGTAGACCAGGGTGTGTTGTGTGAGGGAAGGTTACATGGTCAAGTTGCCACCAGGCTAAGATTTAAAAATGGTATATTAATAACATTTTGTAAAACCCTATAATCGGTGGCTTAAAATAACCATTTCTTATTCTTAGACATGTATGGGTCAGCTGAGGGGGTCCACTGATCTGATCCTGGCTTGGCTGATCTTTGCCAGACTCATCCATGTATGTGCAGGGACCGGGGAGGTTAGCTGGGTTGGTTCTTAAAGATGAGGCTCTTCACAAACTGCTCCACGTGTTTCATTATCTAGTAGGTTAGGCTGATTATGTTATCATGGTAAAGGCAGAGGAAGAGAAGCATGTCAAGTCTTTTGAGACCCCGTCTTGCAACACCACCATTTCTTTAATATTCTAATAGCCAACGTAACTTGCAAGACCAGCCCATTCCAGAGATGAGAAATGAGAAAATAGAATCCACCTCTTGAGGAGAACCAGTGCAAAGAATGTGGATACAGAAAGGGATAGAGAATGTCCGTGGTAGTTTCAGTTTCTCCATCAGAGCTAAGAACTTATCAGACAAAAAAATAAAGGAGGGATACAATACTCAAGACACAGGAGCAAACTAGATGTCCATCAATAGCAGAATAGATAAAGATGTGGTACGCATACACAATAGAGTATTACTCAGCCATAAAAAAGAATGAAATAAAGCATTTGTAGCAACATGGGTGGACCTAGAGATTCTCATACTAAGTAAGCCAGGCAAAGGACAAATATGATATCACTGGAATAGGTGGAATAAAATCCAGATGAACTTATTTACAAAACATAAAGAGACTCACATAGAAAAACTTATGGTTACCAAATGTGAAAGGTGTGGGTGTGTGTGTCGGGGAGGGGAGGTGTTAAATCAGAAGGTGGGAGTTTATATACACACACTGCTATATATAAAATAGATAATAAGGACCTACTGTATATATAAAATAGATAATAAGGACCTACTGTATAGCACAGGGAACTATACTCAATATTTTGTAATAACCTATAAGGAAAAAGAATCTGAAATATATATATATGTAAATATATATCTGAATCATTGTGCTGTATGCCTGAAACTAACACAATATTGTAAATTGACTATACTTCAATAAAATATAAAAGAAAATACAGGAGGGAGAACATTCAAAGAGGAAGGTTAGCACTGATAAATATATTAATAAGTATGTCATTCAGGAGAGGTGGCCATACTGTTTTTCATGCCTCTAGGACCACTGGATTTTCTACAACAGGATTTTCCAAACTTCTATGATGTTTTTAGGTACTGACCCTATGGTTAGCCATGTTTGGGAAAAACTGAGTTTAATCACATTTAGAAGGTTCCTTACTGTGAGTCCTCTCAAAGGTTTTTGCATAATAAGAGTAATCAACACTTTCTGAATAGTTTAATGTGCTAGGCACTTTACATGGAATCAAACATTTCATCCCCTAGCAACTGATGAGGTTTTATTCACATTTTTTGTAAGCAGGGAACTTCAAGAAGAAGGTATGCTAATATGCATTTTTAATCACTCAACCAAAGTTATTGTCCACACCATTTTCCAAATATCTATTACTACTAATTCCCATTTAATGAGCATGTAGTAACATCTTGCAGTTCATTTTGGGATTCACTTTTCTAAAGAAATTTAAGAAATAAATTAGGTCCTCCATCTTAATTTAGTCCAGATTAACATTTCTTTCTCATCTACCAACCCATTTCTTAGCACTTTGCAGAATCTCTTATCTCCAAGCCCATGACAACCTTAACATTTTCATTCTTGCCTGTGAATGTTTGATTTAATCACATTCCCCTATAACTAATTAAAAATACACCCTTAAAACTGATGGGGATGTGTTATTTTGTTCAATCTTATAAAGACCACTTTTAAAAGCTGGAGGCACCTTTACAATTAAGTGATCTGTATCAAATAACCTTGCTGTCTTTAAGCTCAGAGAAAAATTCAATCTATCCTTCCTTTCAAAAAGGTAAGTGTTGGGACTTTGCTGGTGGTACAGTGGTTAAGCATCCGCCTGCCAATTCAGGGAACATGGGTTCGATCCCTGGTCCAGGAAGGTCCCACATGCCACAGGGCAACCGACCCCATGCTGAGCCCACTTGCCCTAGAGCCCCATACTTGCAACAAGAGAAGCCACCACAAAGAGAAATTCTCACACCTCAAGTAGAGAGTAGCCTCCACTCACTGCAACTAGGGAAAACCCGCACTCAGCAGAGACCCAACTTAGCCAAAATATAAATAATTTTTTAAAAGGTAAGTGTTGGGTATCCAGCCATAGATGAGATGCTGTGAGGTTAGATAAAAAGAGCCCAGAGTAGATTAAGAAGAAAGTGCATGACATTGTAAATCAACTATGTATGCTCAGTCACTTCAGTCATGTCCGACTCTGTGCTTCCCTATGGACTGTAGCCCATCAGGCTCCTCTGTTCCTGGGATTCTCCAAGGCAAGAATGCCCTCCTCCAGGAGATCTTGCCAACCCAGGGATCGGACCCACAACATCTCCTGCAACGCAGGTGGATTCTTTACCACTGAGCCACACGGGAAGCTGAATCAACTATACTTCAATTAAAAAAAAAAAAAGCTCCAAGGAAAGTTCTAATTGTAGCTCTCAGGCCTATCCGTGGGATATCAGACAATTCATTTTACTTCTGGAGTCTCAATTTTCACATGTGTAAAGTCAGCATCATGAATATCCTGTCCCACTTTTCATATTTGTTTACAATAGGGATCCAAAGAAACATTACACGTAAAAAATAACTTTATATTCTAGTAAATGCCCTGTAAGTATTTTAACCAAATGAGAACTGTACACTTACTGACAATGATAAAGGATCTGAAATTAATTTTTTAGACCAAATTACTGTCAGACATGCAAGTAAAAAAGTGACCCATACTTCTTCCTTCATCTTCACTGAGACCTAGGGTTAAATAATTTGGTTTAAATGTCCAGAAAAACAGAGATGGTCTCTTCTCCTAGCATCATAGCTCTCAAAACCCAAATACTTTGGAAGAGATTATCAATATGAGTATGTTTTTGACTACATCATAAATGAAAAATTACATGAAATACTAATATCAACTATATGTTTATTATCACTGAAAGATGTTAATACTTCTTTTATGGGCCCACACTATCATTTCTTTTTATCATCCTTTACAATCTTGGCAAAAAAGGAATACAACTTACCATTTAATTTTGTGTTCTACTGGCTCACAGCTTTACCCAAATGTTGGATTTATTTAAAAAATATTTAAAGTATTTATTGATTGCCTACTATCAGGGAAACACTTGTCTACTACAAATTGGCATTTGCCATCTACCTCTACAAGGATTAAATCATGTGCTGCTGCTGATTTTCAACACCCCCTGAAAGGAGTTCAGGGTGGAGAGCAGAAATGAGGCTCTCTGTGCTCTGGGAAAAACTGGCAGAACAGGTCTTCAGATAGTTAGACATTTTTGGAGCTGATTTTATGAGCCAAAAATCCTTATGTTTTTCTCCTTATATATAGAAAAGCACCAAAATCCTTCATGGTGACATCTGCACCTCATGACTAAGCAGGAACCTTCTGCAAAAAAAAAAAAAAAAAAATGGTGCTTGATTGTCTATGTTCCTTCTTCACCAAAATCACTTGTGTACCAAGCATCTCCTACCTCTTGGGCTTCCCAGGTGGTTCAGACAGTAAAGAATCTGCCTTCAATGTGAGAGAGACTTGGGTTCGATCCGTAGGTTGGGAAGATCTCCTGAAGAAAGTAATGGCTACCCACTCCAGTATTCTGGCCTGGAGAATTCCATGCACAGAGGAGCCTGGGACTTCCCTCATAGCTCAGTCAGTAAAGAATCTGCCTGCAATGCAGAAGACCCAGGTTTGATTCCTGGATCGGGAAGATCCCTGGGAGAAGGAAATGGCAACCCACTCCAGTGTTCTTGCCTGGAGAATCTCAAGAGGAGCCTGACAGGATGGTGTTGCGAGACTCGGACATGACTTAGCAACTAAACCATCACCACCCCTACATCACACCCATACACCACCACCACACCATCAGCGCTACCTGAAAAGCTGTCTGCTGGACTGTAGTTCCCATTTTTGCCCCAAATAAATCTTAACTCACAACTGTCAAGTTGTGCTTTTTTTTTTCAGTCAGCACACTCTATTAAGCAGTGGAATGCAGCAATAATTTCAAGCAAAAGAACCCCACTCTTCCAGAGATTTCATTCTTCTGGCAGGGGATATGGAGGCAAAGAATAAAAACTAAATATAGACTAAGTTACACACAGGAAAGAGGAATAGGATTTCTGGGGGTGTGACTGAGTTGTATTTTAAATAAGGTTGTCAGGCAAGGTCTCACTGAGAAAGTGACTTTTGACTGAAAAGCTGAAGGAGATGACAAGTGATTCGAGATCATCCCTGAAAGAAGAGGACTAAAGACAAGGGAAACATCCATTCCAAAGTCTTGAGGTGGAAGTGCACTGGTCTATTCAGGGAACAGCAAGGAGGGCCCTGTGGCTGGAGCGCTAAGAAAGGAGGAGATGAGCTCAGAGAAGAAAGCGGGGTGAGGATGGGTCAAATATTATCTTAGAAGGTCCAGACTTGTAGTCATGTGACTTGAGAAGATACTTGAGGGATTCAAGAAGTATTGGCATGGATCACATTGGTGGCTTGAAAATATGCAAGCCATACTGAGAATAGCTGCTAGGCAATTAGCACTTAGCAGTGGAGGGTGGAGATGACTGTGGGTTGGTTCAAAGTGGTTGCAGAAGGGGTGATGAGAAGTGTTTGGATTATGGATATATTCTGAAGGTACAGCTGGCAGAATTTGCTTATATACTGGATGGTTGTTGGGAAAGGAAGAAAGCAATGATGACCCCAACGTTCTGTTCTGAGCAACCATGTTAAAATGTACATTTTTGTCATTGCTTAGTCACTAAATTGTGTCCGACTCTTTTTGCGACCCCACCAGGCTCCTCTGTCCATGGGATTACCCAGGCAAGAATACAAGTGGGTTGCCATTTCCATCTCCGAGGGATCTTCCCAACCCAAGGATCGAAACTGTATCTCCTGCATTGGAGGTAGATTCTTTACCACTGAGCCACTAAGGAAGCCCTAAAATGTGCATAGGGACATTTTAATATTAAAAGTTTATAGGTACTGAGTTTGAAACCAGGGTGCAACTTAAATTTGTTTTCTTGATCTAGGCAATTTACCAGTATTTTTTAAAGCATGAGGCCTCTGAAGCAGAAATAGAGTGCTTATTAAAAATGTAATTTTCTGAGTTTTACACCTCAGATTTTCACAATCAGACTAGAATGAGTACTAGAGATTAATAATCATACTAATCCTGCATTTCCACAACCTTACCTGGAGACCTTTAGGAGCAGTAAAATCTAAAACTCACTGCATTAAAGCAAATAGTATGTGGGCTCCTAGAAAGACTTACTCTACATTTCACCACAAAGAAAGGACCAGTTATTTTTTCACTGAAGGACAGAAAATGATTGGCAGGCCTGTATCCCTTCTTTGTCACCAGCATCAATAACTCAAGATCTGAAGCCACCAGGGCAAAATAGAAGTTGTGTGGCTTCTCCTATCTCCATCCTTGTCTAAATCTAACCAGTTGCCAATCCTGAATTTGTTTGAGGATTGTTTTTCATAGTTATTATAAAGTGGTAGGCCTGTGGTGGGGAGGGGGTAAAAAAAAAAAATGTCTGTTTCAATATATGAGGCTTCGTTCATCACTGACATCCACAATTCCATTTCTTTTCTTTCTCTCCCATTTTTCCTTCCATTTTCAATATAATTAGACTCAGGAGGACTTGAGATTTGTCTTCAAATATTTGAAAGTCTGTCATATGGAAGAGGGATTAGACTTGTGCTATCTGGCCCCAAGTGGTAGAAACAGGATAATTTCTGCAGAAAATACAGGGCGACTTTCTTTTGTCGGGGAGAGGTATTCCTTATGTGAATACAGTGAATTTCTTATAGGTATTCCTTAGAGTTTTCATAGAGCTGTTTAACTTTGGGATGAATTTTTTAAGATTTTTTTTAAATTTTTAGAGTCTTTATTGAATTTGTTACAATACTACTTTTGCTCTAGGCCTTGGCTTCTTGACCACGAGGCATGTGGAATCCTATCTCCCTGATCAGGGATCAAACTGGTACCCCCTGCATCAGACCACCAGGGAAGTCCCTTGTGATGAGATTTTATAACAACTTCATCTTTCATTGAAACATGCAAATAGTGTCATGCTCTCTTTGTTGACACTTATTTTTGGTTTTGGGTAAGTCCTTACCTCTCATTGCACCACTCAGATTTTTTTCCTGTTTTCCTTTAGATCAGATTTTTGACTCCTCCCATTAATCAGGTCTTTATTCCCCAATTTAAGAATGAGCAAACCATCCTGGTAAATCTGAGTGTAAACACTAGGTTTCATCAGCTACAAGGTCTTTGCTGAAAGTAATCAACTCTGCCACTGTAGCAGGAAAGTAGACAAAGACCATGTTTAAACAAGTGAGTGTGGTGATGTTGCAATAAAACTATGGACACTGAAACTTGATTTTCATATCATTTTTATGTGTCACAACCATTTAAAAATTTAAAAACTATTCTTACTATTCTTGTGCTCAATATCACTAATTAGAGAAATGCAAATCAAAACTACAATGAGGTACCACCTCACATGGGTCAAAATGGCCATTTTAAAAAGTCTACTGATAACAAATGCTGATAGGGGTATGGAGAAAAGGGAACCTGTGCTGTTGGTGGGAATGTAAACTGGTGCAGCCACCATGGAAATCAGTTTGGAGAGTCCTCAGAAATCTAAAACTAGAGCTGCCATGTGACCTAGCAATCCCACACCTGGACATATATCAAGGAACAAAACACTAATTCAGAAAGATACATGCACCCCTACATTCATAGCAGCACTATTCACAACAGCCAAGAGATGGAAGGAAACTTAATGTTCAAGAGATGAATGGATAAAGACCATGTGGTACATATACATAAGGGCTACTGCTCAGTCGCAGCAAATGTAAGAAAGCCATTCGCCACACATGGATGGACCTCGATTATTTTACTAAGTCAGACAGAGAAAGACAAATACCATAGGGTATCACTTATATGTGGAATCTAAACTATGACACAAATGAAGTTATCTACAAAACAGAAACAGACTCAGACATGGGAACAGACTTCTGGTTGACAAGGAGCAGGGGAGCAGGGGAAGGATGGATTTGGAGTTAGCAGATACAGACTGTTATATATATAGTGGACAAGTAAGGCCCTACGATATTGGGAACTATGTGTGTGTATATATATATGTACATATATATAACTGAATCACATTACTGTACAGCAGAGATTGTAATTATTTATTTAAATTACACAGCTCAGTTCAGTCACTCAGTCGTATCTGACTATTTGTGACCCCATGAATCACAGCACACCAGGCCTCCCTGTCCATCACCAACTCCCGGAGTTTACTCAGACTCATGTCCATTGAGTCGGTGATGCCATCCAGCCATCTCATCCTCTGTCATCCCCTTCTCCTCCTGCCCCCAATCCCTCCCAGCATCAGAGTCTTTTCCAATGAGTCAGCTCTTCGCATGAGGTGGCCAAAGTATTGGAGCTTCAGCTTCAGCATCAGTCCTTCCAATGAACACCCAGGACTGATCTCCTTTAGGATGAACTGGTTGGATCACCTTGCAGTCCAAGGGACTCTCAAGAGTCTTCTCCAATACCACAGTTCAAAAGCATCAGTTTTTCAGTACTTAGCTTTCTTCATAGTCCAACTCTCACATCCATACATGATCACTGGAAAAACCATAGCCTTGACCAGACGGACCTTTGTTGGCAAAGTAATGTCTCTGCTTTTTAATATGCTATCTAGGTTGGTCATAACTTTCCTTCCAAGGAGTAAGCGTCTTTTAATTTCATGGCTGCAGTCACCATCTGCAGTGATTTTGGAGCCCCCAAAAATAAAGTCTGACACTTTCCACTGTCTCCCCATTTATTTCCCATGAGATGATGGGACCAGATGCCATGATCTTAGTTTTCTGAATGTTAAGCTTTAAGGCAACTTTTTCATTCTCCTCTTTCACTTTCATCAAGAGGCTCTTTAGTTCCTCTTCACTTTCTGCCATAAGGGTGGTGTCATCTGCATATCTGAGGTTATTGATATTTCTCCTGGCAATCTTGATTCCAGCTTGTGCTTCTTCCAGCCCAGGGTTTCTCATGATGTACTCTGCATATAAGTTAAGTGAGCAGGGTGACAATATACAGCCTTGACGTACTCCTTTTCTCCTATTTGGAACCAGTCTGTTGTTCCATGTCCATTTCTAACTGTTGCTTCCTGACCTGCATACAGGTTTCTCAAGAGACAGGTCAGGTGGTCTGGTATTCCCATCTCTTTCTGAATTTTCCACAGTTTATTGTGATCCACACAGTCAAAGGCTTTCGCGTAGTTAATAAAGCAGAAATAGATGTTTTTCTTGAACTCACTTGCTTTTTTGATGATCCAGAGGATATTGGCAATTTGATCTCTGGTTCCTCTGCCTTTTCTAAATCTAGCTTGAACATCTGGAAGTTCATGGTTCACATATTGCTGAAGCCTGGCTTGGAGAATTTTTAGCATTACCTTACTAGCGTGTGAGGTGAGTGCAATTGTGTGGTAGTTTGAGCATTCTTTGGGATTGCCTTTCTTTGGGATTAGAATGAAAACTGACCTTTTCCAGTCCTGTGGCCACTGCTGAGTTTTCCAAATTTGCTGGCATATTGAGTGCAGCACTTTCACAGCATCATCTTTCAGGATTTGGAATAGCTCAACTGGAATTCCGTCACATCCACTAGCTTTGTTCGTAGTGATGCTTCCTAAGACCCACTTGACTTCACATTCCAGGATGTCTGGCTCTAGGTCAGTGATCACACCATTGTGATTATCTGGGTTGTGAAGATCTTTTTTGTACAGTTTTTCTGTGTATTCTTGCCACCTCTTCTTAATATCTTCTGCTTCTGTTAGGTCCATACCATTTCTGTCCTTTATCGAACTCATCTTTGCACGAAATGTCCCCTTGGTATCTCTAATTTTCTTGAAGAGATCTCTAGTCTTTCCCATTCTGTTGTTTTCCTCTATTTCTTCTCATTGATCGCTGAGGAAGGCTTTCTTATCTCTCCTGCCTATTTCTTTGGAACTCTGCATTCAAATGGGAATATCTTTCCTTATCTCCTTTGCTTTTCATTTCTCTTCTTTTCACAGCTATTTGTAAGGCCTCTTCAAACAACCATTTTGCCTTTTTGCATTTCTTTTCCATGGGGATGGTCTTGATCCCTGTCTCCTGTACAATGTCACGAACCTCCATCCATAGTTCATAAGGCACTCTGTCTATCAGATCTAGTCCCTTAAATCTATTTCTCACTTCCACTGTATAATCATAAGGGATTTGATTTAGGTCATATCTGAATGGTCTAGTGTAATTACACAGCTAGTACTTCAATAAAAAATGTTTATTGTACTTCAATAAAATAAATGTTTAAATCTTAGAAAATGAAAATAAAAGCTATTCTTAGTTCACAAGTTATAAACAGGTAGCCAGTTGGATTTGACCCAAGTGCTACAGTTTACACCTGCTGCCTTAGCTTCTCATTATAGACCCTTAGGAGGGACAATGTGTCCAAAGGACACAATCAGATGCATTAAGATCTGAAAGGAGAACCTACATGTTAAGAATCTGTCAAGAGCTGGGGGATGGGAGTGGTTCTTGTGCTAAATCAGAAGTCTTTATATGTCCATGTTTTTATCTAAGTGGGTAATTTTTAAAGAGGTTTCATCTGAAGACATGATAGATGTGCATGCTTTGAACACAAAACCTGGAATAAAAGTCAGAAACTCTAGTAGGGAACTAAGAAAGCAGAACTAAAGCTGTTAACAAAACTTTGAGACTGATCACACCTCTAGAGGGGTAACAGTTCTACATTTGTCAGAGAGAGCTTTTGAGCTAAACTGCACTGTAGTCTCGCTCATAATAAAGTTTGACTGCTCAGACACGACATTACTGTCTTGTAAAACCAGAGCATCTCCTGTTATTACCCATTTCAGGCTTAAAGTATAATAGATGACAATAAAGACTCTTTATATGTTTAAAGATTATTTCCCAGCCCATTTGGTAACACTTAATACCATCAAAGTCTCCAAAAGGGAGGAACAAAGAATTTCAATAATGCTTACAAGATTTCCTCAAAGGGAGGTTCTGGTGACAGCTTTTAATTTTGGAGCAACTGGTGGAGAGAGAACTCTAAGGTAGTTATCGCCACATTTACCGGTTTCAATGTGTGAGGCCTTATCTATCACTGACATGTACCAATTTCCTTCCTTTTCTTCCTCTTCTTTTTTTCACTTTCAATATAATTAGGCTCAAGGAGACTTGATATTTGTCTTCAAATATTTCAAAGTCTGTCAAATGGAAGAGGGATTAGATTTGTTCTGCTTGGTCCCAAGTGGTAGAAATAGGACCAATTCTGTAGAAACTCCAGGGAGAGTTGATATTTTTATTCCTTATAGGAAGCATAATTTTTACAGAGGTATTTAAAACTATGATGAACTCAGAATTTCAAGGCACTGAAGGTGTTCATATGGAAGCTAGAATACTACTTGGAAGGAGTTTTGTAAAAAGAACTGTTTGAACTATGGGGTCCAAGATTCAGTCAGTGAATTGTTGGTCTTCATATAATAGCAGCTGCATTATTTGACTACTTAATGTTGTAAAATACTGTACTGAAACCTACATACTTAATACCTACAATGACAATTTGTATACTATTTAGTATTTAAACTTTACAAATGATGATACCAAAATCGAAGGGGCTAAGTAGCTTGCCCTAAATTATACAGCTAGTAAATAAACTGCAGATTGGAACCCAGATTTACTTGACACCAAGGCCCAGGCTCTTAAAACTATGCTATTTCTTGGCAGTGGAGGAATGCAATGAGCTTTAAGGACTTGATATGTACTATATGATAGCTTTTAATCTAAGACAAAAGTAAAAGATACAGAACCTATGCATGGATGCCTTACAGCTGTTAGAATGACAGCTATATTCATCTAGCTACATACAAACTATATACATCACAAAAATATGTTGAGTGAAAAAAAAATTGTATGGAACAACACATACAGTATATGACACTGCTAACACACACTTTCAAACAAAACAAAACTGCAAATTACTTAGTGAGATATACATGGACATTAAGATATAAACATGGATGAGAATAAGTTATACCAAATGAACTACCTCTGAAGAGTGAGGAAAAAGATTGAAATTGAAGAATGTTGAGAGACTTTAACTATCTCTCTCTGTGATATTTTGGTTCTTCATAAGTAAGATAGGGAGAGAGAGAAATCCAAACCAAAGATGATTACTATAAGACTTTTCTAAAGTGTGGACATGTATGTTATTTTCTATACTTTTTATCAATGCTTGAAAAGTTTTGTTTAAATATATATGTATATATATAATTATGACAAAATTAAAGCAGAAAATGTATGTATCTATGTGGCAGATTAGATATGTATTACTCTGCATCTCTCTTATCCTCAATGCCTACAAAATGATAGCAAAGGAATTTACAGGCCATAAACCCACAAAGACAGGAAGAACAAAAGATTAAAAAACAGGAAAAGTTAATCTAGGTAGAAAAGTGGTAATTGAAGTAGTCTGAGAAACTAAACTCTAGAAATATTTGTAGTTTCAACCTAATGGTTGAGAAACTATCGAATCTCAAATAAAATAAATTAGGTGAGAAAATACAGATAGATACATAAGCAATTAAAATTGGAAATTAGTATCCAAAGAAAAGCAATTCCAGAGAAAGCAGATAAAACACTAAAAAAGAACCGTCAAAGGAATGAAGGGAAAAAAAAACTCAAATGGCAGACCAGGAAGTAAATTGAGAAGACCTATGAATCACTCTGAGATTTGACGCACCTTAAATGGAAGTTCTGAGATTTTCCCAGACAAAGTAAAAAAGACAAAAGAACATCAGAAAGGAATTCACTGGACAGGTCCACCATGGAGGAAATGATTTATAACCTTACAACCTGGAATTTTATACTTAGCCAAGGTATCAACTAGAGGATACTCAATTTTTAAAGAAGTAAATAAATAAAGTAAATAAAGACAAAGACATTTCAGATAGAAAATGTCTCAAAATCTCCCATTCTTAGGAAAATCCAGGGAAATATTCACATTAAAAATAAGAAAACTAGAAAAAGTGAAGTCTAGAATCTAGAAAACAAAACAAAGATCTAAAGAGAGGCGGAAGACCCAGGTTGATCAAAGTTACAGGATGACTGCTGTGCTTCAGTCACATCAAAAGAATTAAATACCTAGGAATAAACCTACCTAAGGAGGCAAAGACCTGCAGTCTGAAAACTGTAAAACACTGTTGAAAGAAACTGAAGATGACACAAACAGATAGAAAAACACACTATGTTCTTGCACTTGAAGAATCAATATCATTACAGTGAACATACTCAAGTTAAACTACATATTCACTGCAATCCCTATGAAAATATCAAAGGCATCTTCCACAGAACTAGATCAAATAATTCTAAAATTTGAAATGAAAACACAAAAGGCCCTGAATTGCCAAAGCAATCTTGACAAAGAATAACAGAGCTGGAGGAATCATGCTCCCTGATTTCATGTGAGTGCCTGTTAAGTCGCTTCAGTAATGTGTGACTCTTTGAGACCGCAACGGACGGTAGCCTACCAGGCTCCTCTGTCCATGGCATTCTCCAGGCAAGAATATGGAACTGGGTTGCCATGCCCTCCTCCAGGGGATCTTCCTGACTCAAGGATCGAACCCACGTCTCTGTCATCTCCAGCACTGGCAGGTGGGTTCTTTACCACTAGGGCCACCACTAAAATGCTACAATAATCAAAAAAGCCCCTGGTGGCTCAGATGGTAAAGATCTGCCTGCAATGCAAGAGACCCAGGTTCAATCCCTGGGTTGGGAATATCCCCTGGAGAAGGGAATGGCAACCCACTCCAGTATTCTTGCCTGGAAAATCCCATGAACAGAGGAGCCTGGCAGGCTACAGTCCCTGGGGTTGCAAAGAGTCAGACACAACTGAGTGACTAACACTTTTACTTTCAATCAAAACAATATAGTAGTGGCATAAAAAAAGACACACAGATCAATGGAACAGATGAGAGCCTAGAAATAAACCCATGTACTTATGATTAATCTACTACTGCTACTACAGGCAAGAAACCCTTAGAAGAAATGGAGTAGCCCTCATAGACAATAGAAGAGTCCAAAATGTAGTACTTGTGTGCAATCTCAGAAATGACAGAATGGTCTCTGTTCATTTCCAAGGCAAAGCATTCAGTATTACAGTACTCCAAGTCTATGCCCCAATCACAAATGCCAAAGAAGCTGAAGTTGAACAGTGCCCTGAGGACCTACAAGCCCTTCTAGAACACACACCAAAAAAAAAAAAAAAAATGTCCTTTTCATCATAGGGGAATGGAATGCAAAAGTAGGAAGTCAGGAGACACCTGGAGTAACAGGAAAGCTTGGCCTTGGAGTACAAAATGAAACAGGGCAAAGGCTAACAGAATTTTGCCAAGAGAATGCACTGGTTATAGCAAACACCCTCTTCCAACAACACAAGAGATGACTCACACATGGACATCACCAGACGGTCAATACCAAAATCAGACTGATTATATTCTTTGCTGCTGAACACAGAGAAGCTCTATTCAGTCAGCAAAAACCAGGCTGGGAGCTGACTGTGGCTCAGATCATGAACACCTTATTGCGAAATTCAGACTTACAGTGAAGAAAGTAGGGAAAACCACTAGACCATTCAGGTATGACCTAAATCAAATACCTTATGATCATATCATGGAAGTGACAAATAGATTCAAGGGATTAGATCTGACAGACAGAGTGCCTACAGAACTATGGACAGAGATTCGTGACATCATACAGGAGGTGGTGATCAAAATCATCCCTAAGAAAAATTCAGGAAGGGAAAAAGGCTGTCTAGGAGGCCTTACAAATAGCTGAGAAAAGAAGAGAAGCAAAAGGGAAAGGAGAAAAGAAAAGATAAACCCATCTGAATGCGGAGTGCCAAAGAATAGCAAGGAGAGATAAGAAAGCCTTCCTCAGTGATCAGTGCAAAGAAATAGAGGAAAACAAACAGAATAGGAAAGACTAGAGATCTCTTCAAGATAGTTAGAGATACCAAGGGAACATTTCATGCAAAGATGGGCTCAATAAAGGACAGAAATGGTATGGACCTAACAAGCAGAAGATATTAAGAAGAGGTGGCAAGTATACATAGGAGAAGTATACAAAAAAGATCTTCATGACCCAGATAATCATGATGGTGTGATCACTCACCTAGAGCCAGACATCCTGGAGTATGAAGTCAAGTGGGCCTTAGGAAGCATCACTACGAACAAAGCTAGTGGAGGTGATGGAATTCCAGCTGAGCTATTTCAAATCCTAAAAGATGATGCTGTGAAAGTGCTGCACTCAATATGCCAGCAAACTTGGAAAACTCAGCAGTGGCCACAGGGCTGGAAAAGGTCAGTTTTCATTCTAATCCCAAAGAAAGGCAATGCCAAAGTATGTTCAAACTACCACACAATTAATCTCATTTCACATGCTAGCAAAGTAATGCTCAAAATTAAAATTCTTCAAGCTAGGTTTCAACAGTACATGAACCATGAACTTCCAGATGTTCAAGCTCGTTTTAGAAAAGGCAGAGGAAGCAAAGATCAAATTGCCAACATCCACTGGATCATTGAAAAAGCAAGAGAATTCCAGAAAAACATCTACTTCTGCTTCATTGACTATGCTAAAATCTTTGACTGTGTGGATCACAACACACTGAAAAATACTTAGAGATGGGAATACCAGACCACCTGACCTGCCTCCTGAGAAATCTGTAGGCAGGTCAGGAAGCAACAGTTAGAACTGGATGTGGAACAACAGACTGGTTCCAAATTGGAAAAGGAATAGTTCAAGGCTGTATATTATCCCCCTGCTTATTTAACTTATATGCAGAGTACATCATGTGAAATGCTGGACTTTATGAAAGAATCAAGATTGCAGGGAAAAATATCAACCTCAGATATGCAGATGATACCACCCTTATGGCAGAAAGTGAAGAGGAACTAAAGAGCCTTTGATAAAAATGAAAGAGAAGAATGAAAAAGTTGGCTTAAAACTCAGCATTCAGAAAACTAAGATCATGGTATCTGGTCCCATCATTTCATTGCAAATAGATGGGGAAACAATGGAAACAGTGACAGACTATCTCCTTGGATTCCAAAATCACTGCAGATGGTGACTACAGCCATGAAATTAAAAGACGCTTGCTCCTTGGAAGAAAAGCTATGACCAACCTAGGCAGCATATTAAAAAGAAGAGACATTATTTTGCTGACAAATATCAGTCTAGTCAAAGCTATGGTTTCTCCAGTAGTCATGTATGGATGTGAGAGTTGGATCATTAAGAAAGCTAAGCACCAAGGAACTGATGCTTTTGAACTGTGGTGTTGGAGAAGACTCTTCAGAGTCTCTTGGACTGCAAGGAGATCAAACAGAAATCAACCCCAAATATTCATTGGAAGGACTGATGTTGAAGCTGCAGCTCCAATCCTTTGGCCACCTGATGCGAAGAACTGACTCATTCGAAAAGATCTTGATGCTGGGAAAGATTAAAGGTGGGAAGAGAAGGGGACTACAGAGTATGAGATTGTTGGATGGCATCACCAACTAAATGGACATGAATTTGATCAAGCTCTGAGAGTTGGTGATGGACAGGGAAGCCTGGCGTGCTGCAGTCCTTGGAGTTATAAAGGGTCAGACACAACTGGGCGACCGAACTGACTGAACTGAATCTATAACGATGATGGCAAGAATAATACAATGAAGAAGTTTGTTGAAGTGGTACTGGGAAAACTGTACAGCTATGTGGAAAAGAATAACTTTCTCTAATACAACATACAAATATCAAAATAAATATGTAAATATAAGACAAGGAATCCATTAGATTCCTAGAAGAGAAAATAGGCAGAACACTCTGACATAAACTATAGCAATATTTTTTAGGATCTGTCTCTTACCCCAAGGAAACAAAAGCAAAAATAAACATGTGGGACCTAATTTACTTAAAAGCTTTTGCACAGCAAAGAAATCATCAACAAAACAAAAAGACAATCCAATGAATGAGAAAATACTTAAGTGATGTGACTGATAAGGGGTTAATATCAAAATATATAAATAACTCCTACATTTCAATATCTAAAAACAACCTGATTAAAACATGGGCAGGAGAGCTGAATGGACATTTTTTCATAGAAGACACATGAAAAGATGCTCAACATTGCTAATCAGAGAAATGCAATCAAAACCACAATATCATCTCATACCTGTCAGAATGATTATCATCAAAAGAACAAATAACTAAGGTTGGTGAGAATGTGGAGGAAAAAAAAGGAACTCTTGTACACTGTTGGTGGGAATGTACATTGGTCAGACCACTATGGAAAACAGTATGGAAATTCCCCAAAAAACTAATAGAGCCACTGTATCATTGAGCAATTCCACCGCTGGATATATATCCAAATAAAAGTACTAATTAAAACAGATACATGCATGTAATATTCGCAACATTTTAATAGCCAAGATATGGAAGCAACCTAAGTACCCATCTACAGATGAATGGATAAAGACGTGATGTATATGTATGATGTGTATATGTATACACACATACATTCATACACAATGAGATGTTACTCAGCTATAAAAACTAATGCAATTTTGCCATTTGCAACAACATGAATGGACCTGGAGGGTATTATGTTAAGCGAAGTAAGTCAGAGAAAGCTAAATGCTGTATGTTATTACTTATATGTGGAATCTAAAAAATAAATGAATGATTATAGCAAAACAGAAACAGACTAACAGATACAGAGAACAAACAAACTAGTGGTTAGCTGTGGGAAAGGGAATGGGGAAGGGGCACGATAAGGCTAGGAGATAAAGAGATATAAACCACTATGTATAAAATAAGTTACAAGGATAAACTGTACAAGGCAGGGAAGACAGTATTTTATACATAACTTTAAATGGCGTACCATGTATAAACATTTTGAATCACTATGTTGTACACTTGACACTAATATCACATTGTGAGTCAACTATATCTCAATTTAAAAAACAAAAAAATGGAGGAGATCTGTGAGTTCCAGAAGCAATAACTGCAGTCAGAAGACAAAACAGATGAAAACTACCTAATATATCTGAGTGTATTTAGGGGATATCATCAAATCTGTTAGAGACTTAAGGGATAAACTGGTGACGGATGCAGAAATAACTTAAGCAAAATAAATAATAAAAATTAAAATAATTTAAGGAAAATTAAATTGTGATAATGAGGGGATCTCAAGAAGGACTTACTCTCCAAGAAAGTAAATGTGACTGAGGTACTTACACTGCTCTGTTATGTTCATAGTCTTAATATAAACATATAATACAGATCTAACAAAAAATGTGATATAAGTAACTGGAAGAATAGGATAATTATAGACAGAATAGTTTATGAGTGAATGTGATTGCATGCTATGTGCATATCATTTTTTATGTGTGAGAGTGGGTGTGTTAAGTAGTTAAGAGAACTAGTTTCTCATCCTTCCCACTAGGTATCCAATGGAAAACATAAAACTTTAAAAAATTCAAGAAAAAATAGTATAAAAACAGCATTCGCAAATACAGAAGCAAATATAAAAGAACAGCTTAAAAAGTTGAAAAGAGGTTTCCTAAGGGGAGCAAGAATTAGGCGTGAATAAGGATGGAAAAGAAAAACTTTTCAATAAATGTTTAGAAGTACCATTTAACATTTTAAAATGTATATTTATATTATATTGTGTAAATAAAGAGGAGAAAAGTGAAGAACTAATACTCAACTAGACAGTGAGACATTTTCATCGAAAGACAAAAGATTTACATGGCAAAGACAATTCACGGTAGCAGGAAAGAATGAGTGCCTAATTGAAGTGGAAGTGTATTTGTTCTCTTTAAACTAAAGAAAGGGGCGGAGGGGGGAGCTTTCCAATCATGCCAATACACTTAACAAACTTGATTGAGCAGAGCAGAAACCAGCATGCAACCAGAGATTAACTGCATGATCATCTTTGCTCTGAAGTTTTATAAGTTTCTCTCAGCACACTATGCCAAGCACACTTTTAGAGATGCAATTAAAATAAGAATTATCCCCAACCTACATTATGTTCTTAGGATTTGTTAGATACATTAAAAAATATTCTGTTTTACTTTTCATCAATGTACTCTAGATTTGGAGTGTATTTCCCTTCTCTTTAACTTTTAATTTGGGAGGCAATGACCACATTAATGACCTAATACCTACCAGTTACCACAAGGTAAAAGGATCTGTCAATATTGTTTTAGTTTTAACTTTCCTCTAGCACAACAGTGATATTTTTATTTTAAAGTCATCTCCCTAGTAAAATCATTTCTCATGGCAAACATGCTCATTTCTCTGTGCTTTTTTTGGACAGAATAGTCTATCCAAGTCAAATTAATAATGCAATATTACTTTCAGCTGTGGGAGCTAATAGGTCAGAGTTGGAGCAGCAGTAGAAAAATACATTGCCTAACTCACATAGAGCTATAAACCAGAAACAACCAAGTATCCCATCACACAAACATCCCTCTGTTCCAAATTATTTTTAAAATGTATTTCAAGACCCAGAAGGTGAATGCTCAGGTAGTCGAATCAAGAGAAAATGAGCTATACAAGAAATTAAGATCATACAACAAAAAGCACCTATATTCTTCCCACTTGTGCTAGGTCCTCTGAAATACAGAGGAGAGATTAAGATATGGTTCTTGCCCTCAAGTAGAATGCAGTCCAGCTGGAGACACACAAGTAGCACATGTGAAATGCAAAGAAAGGATCTGGAAATTCTTACAATGAATAATAGGTAACTGAAGTCAAAGGCGAGCGACGTGGGTGACACAGGGCTCAGAGAAAGGGAATAAGCAGAAAGAGGATTCTTAGAAAAGGTTGCTTTGTGTGAGGCTTTGAGGAGGGGCAGGAATTTGGGCCAGTGGCTGGAAGAGGTTTGAATCCTTTGTAGTTTAGAAACTGGAATTTGTAGTCTAGAAATTGGAAGCAACACATTGGGTTGGGGCGAGCTTTGGGAAAACAGGAACGAGGTCAGAGCTGAGTGTATTGTGGTTTACTTTTTGTCAATTTACTCTGAATTTGGAGTGTATTTCCCTTCCTTTTCTTTAACTTTTAATTTGGGAGACGATGATCACATTAATGATCTAATAGCCACCAGCTGCCACAGGTGAAAGCATTTGTCAATGTTTTAGTTTTAACTTTCCTTTAGTACAACAGTGATATTTTTATTTTAAAGTCATCTCCCTAGTAAAATCAGTGCTCACTGCAAATACTCTCATTTCTCTGTATCCACAAGGAGTTGGTTCCAGGGCCTCCCAGGTATACAAAAATCCACAAACATTCAAATTTCATAGTTGGCCCTCTGTATCTATGGATTCCGCACCTGGGAATTCAACCAACCATGGGTGAAATTTTCCTTTCGTGGTTGGTGGGATTCATGGATTCAAAGCCCACAAATATGGAGGACCAACTACATATTTATTGAAAAAAAAAATCCGAGTATGAGTGGACCCACACAGTTCACATCTTTGTTGTTCAAGGATCGAAACTGTATAGGCTTGAGCACATCATTGAGTGGTTCATCTAGGAGAAGCTGGGGGTCAGAAAGTGATCAGTCATTAATTTTAAACAAAACAGATGGAAACTGGGCTTCCCAGGTGGCGCTAGTGATAAGGAACCTGCCTGCCAATGCAGGAGACATAAGGGAGACAGGTTCAATCCCTGGGTCAGGAAGATCCCCTGGAGGAGGAAATGGCAACCCACTCCAGTATCTTGCCTGGAGAATCCCATGGACAGAGGAGACTGGCGGGCTACAGTCCATAGGTTCGCAAAGATTCAGGCATGACTGAAGTGACAGTAACACATGAAGATGGAAACTAACCGCAGCTTGGGAATGTCAATTCTCCAAAAATCAAGTTATTTCCATTGGCAACATGTGCACTAATTTCTTCTAGTGGTCTTGGGGGATTATTCTGTAGAAGCTAGATCTTTGAGACCTTTCCAGGCATCAGTGAACCATCATGACATCTCCCAGATTCCAATCACTGCTCACCTTTGCAGAAAACTGGAAGAAACCTCACTTCTGATAGAAGTAAATCATGGACAGTGCTAATCTCAGATTAATCTTAAAACCTGAGTTAAGAGAGGAAAGATGGATCTTTCTCTGAACCATTCAATCCACTTGTTCTTTGATTCTGTGTGTGTTTTCCCTTTAATATTTATTTCTTTGGCTGAGCAGCATGTTAGTTGCAGCCTGAGATCTTCACTGCAGCGTGTGGGATCTAGTTCTCTGATCAGGGATCAAACCTGGGCTCCCTGCACTAGGAGCGCAGAGTCCTAACCTCTGGACCACCAGTGAAGTCCTGTGCTGTTGTTTGAAACATCTACACACTTAGTTAGGAGTGCGTGGTAGCTAAATAGGGGGAAAACAAAGATACATTTCTACTAATCTGCTGGTGAAAGTTGCTCAGTAGTATCCAACTCTTTGCGACCCCATGGACCATACTGTCCATAGAATTCTCCAAGCCAGAAATCTGGAGTGGGTAGCCTTTCCCTTCTCCAGGGGATCTTCCCCACCCAGGGATAGAACCCAGGTCTCCCGCATTGCGGGCAGGTTCTTTACCAGCTGAGCCAGAAGGGAAGACCTAGGATTAGCACGTGCAAACTATTATATATAGAATGAATAAACAATGTCCTATTGTAGAGCGCAGGGAACTAACTATATTCAATATTCTATGATAAACCATACTAAAACAAAATATGAGAGAGAATATATGTATAACAGTCAATTTTCTGTACAGAAGAAACCTCCACAACATTGTAAATCAACCGTACTTCAGCAAATCCTTTAACATTTCAGGCAAAAACTCATACCTAAAAGGGGAAGTTGTATACACGGAGTTTCTTTTAATGTGAACCTGGAAATTCTTATGATATGATGAAGATGACCGTTTTAATGACAAAATTCAGTAGTGCTGAAAGAAACCTGGGGTAGTAGGGGAACACAGTGGTTTTCCAAAGAATTTAAAACTGCCGCACGGTAGGCAAAATCCAGCAGCACAAGCAATCTAAGCAAGAGTGACCAACAGAAGAACCCCAATATTAAGCAAACGATGATCATTCACAAAATACTGCAGAAAATACACCATACAGAAAGTGCTGCAACACCCAATAAAGAGGGATATTCAGTTGTGACAGCCATACCAGTGTGTGGGTGTTTCCCCACTCTACCAAGCAATTCTCTGATAGCCGGCTGAGAGTCCGCCTATTTACCTCAAGTCTGAACCCACAGCTTAAGGGCTCAGTCCTACAAGACCCCCACCCTGACCCCCACCCCAAACCCCACTCCCTGCAACCCCACAGACACTTCAAATGCCAACCACAAACCCCAACTGTCACCTGGGGTTCTGACCAACTGGCTATAGTTGAGTGGTTCCCTGGATCCCCTCCTTGAGGTTTATTAAGTTTCTAGAACAACTCACAGAACTTAGAGAAATATTCTTCTTACCTGATCTTTGTTATAAAGAGGAACAGTCGAATGGAAGCGATACACACGGCGAGCTCTGGGATAAGCGTGCAGGACTCCCGTGCTCTCTGAGTTGACCTTTCTCCCCCGGTCTCTAAGTTGGCCTCAAGATGGAGGCTCCTGTTTTGAGGTTTTTAATGGATGTTTTATTACGTGGTCCTGATTGATGACGTCATTGGCCAACAGTGATTGAACTCCAATTTTCTGTTGATGGGCAGGCTGTGTTCCCAGCTGGAAGGAATGATGCTGAAGCTGAAGCTCCAATATTTAGGTCACCTGATGCAAAGAGCCAACTCATTGGAAAAGTCCCTGATGCTAGGAAAGATTGAGGACAGAAGGAGAACAGGGCATCAGAGGATGAAATGGCTGGCTGGCATCACCAATGAAATGGACATGAACTTGGGCAAACTTTGGGAGTTGGTGAGGGACAGGGAAGCCTGGCATGCTTCAGTCCATGGGGTTGCAAAGAGTCAGACATGACTGGGCAACTGAGCAATGACAACAAGGACTGAGTATTAATAATGTATTTTTGAAAAGATCTGAAAACACATGGGCTACTGAGCGCAGCTGCAAGCATTGATACTAGGATGATATAGACAAAAATAAGTAAATACACTTTATGGAAAGTCTACTGTTTATCAGATACTATGAAAAACATTTAGGGACATCATTAGAGGATCTGAGACAACCATATAATATACACAGAAGTTAATTTCTGATTACTAGAAGAAATGTAGTATATATATAACACATGATAATTTAAAAAAGGAACTCTACAGACCTCATAAAACAGAATCATTTACACAGTATATTGTTTGGATTTCTCTGTCTTCAGGAAAATGTCATTCTTCTGTTCCAGATGGTTGATGATGCCTGAAATCTGATTTTCTGATAAGAGAGGCATTACACCATTGTTTTTATGATTAATACTGATACTTAATGAGTTGGATTATAACGAGGTGGATTTCTTGTATATCTTCAGTGTTAAGTTTTATTTTATATTTGGACAGTTTCGGTCTATCAGGCTGTCTGTCTCCATCTGCCTATTTTATTTCAACCTGTGTTGTCAGAGATTTTAACAACTTGAAAACTATCCAAGTAGTTCTGGAAAAAACAGAAGCAGGTTACAAATCCCTATTCCAGGGCTGCAGTGCACACACAATTAAAAGAATAGGAAGGAAATTCCTCAACATGCTGATACCATTAATAGTGTCTTCTCTGGGTGGTGGGATCCTAGTGATCTTTATACACTACCTGATACTCTTCAATATTTTCCAAAATGTTTACAATAAATATGCATTATTACTCACTCTTGAGCCTGTTGTCAAAATTCTATTTTACATCTGGTAACCATCAAGCATACCTTCAAGTTAGCACCCACTGTTTACAATGAGTCTCTGAAAGGTGGCTTTCACAAGGACGGCACAGCAGTTGCTCCTCAGCATGTGAGATCTTAGTTGCCTGACCAGGGATTGAACCTGCAGCAAATTCTTAACCACTCGACCACCAGGGAAATCCCCTACCATAGAATTCTTTGCTTTTTGAAGCAACAAGCAAAGGAAAGAGCATTAGCCAGGTTTGAGACAGTGACATTTATGGCGCCTCATTCCCTGAAAGGCACAATAAAATGGATTTTGACTTTAAAGGCCACAATTATTAGTCTCATCTCTCTTTGAAGATTTATCTTCATGGTTGAATGTTGATGACTCATGCACACAAGCATACACACACGAAACAAATACAGTCATACATGCACACACAAACACACCTCCACACACACAGAGCCACACAGAAGAGAGTTTAAATAAACAAAGGGTCTTGATTTTGGTTGTTAAGTAAGAATTCATTCTGTATTCTGTCTTCCTCCTCCTATGGCAGTGTTGTTTCCAGTAGTGATGGAATAGAATGAAAAAGCTGAAAGTCTAACATGAAAATGGTTTTGCTTTCCTGGCATCCACATAGATAGGTACCTTTAGACACATAAAACAGAGTTGGAACTGCAGGTGAAAAGAAATAACTTGTATTTTCTTTGGTCGCGTTTTTTGTTGCTGTTGTTAAATTTGACAAATTTGAGAATACAACATTTCCATGGTTGATACAGATATGATCGTTAGGTTAAGGTTTACTATTGCACAACTGACGTGACCACATTTCCCCTTGTTCAGCTTGGATCTTAATATATCATTTAGTGACTGGCCAGATAAAACATTTAATTTCAGGGCTAGCTACTTCTAGCCACACTAGCTGTGTCTGCTTTGCCTCTAGGCGTTCTCCTCATCTAGTAATGGTTCCAGCTGGACACAGCTCAATCTAGGATATGCAAGAATGTGGACTTAAGAAAACATTAACCCTCACCCCTAAGAATGGGCTCCCTGGTGGGCTGCAATACCGAAGACCTGTGTTCAATCCCTGGGTCGGGAAGATCCCCGGAAGAAGGAAATGGCAACCCACTCCAGTTTCTTGCCTGGAGAATTCCATGGACAGAGGAGCCTGGGGCCTGGCAGGCTACTGTCCATGGGGTCACAGAGAGTCGGACACGACTGAGCAACTAACATACACACACACCCCGAAGAATAACCCAATACATGATTTGCTGTAGTCAAAGAACAAATGGGTAAGAATGTAAACCCTGGGACTTCCCTGGCAGTCCAGTGGCTAAGACTCTGTGCTCCCAATACAGAGGGCCTAGGTTCAATCTCTAGTTAGGGAACTAGATTCCACATGCCACAGTTAAGACCCAGCACATCCAAGTAAAAAAAAAAAAAAAAGAATATAAACCCTACAACTGGGATTCAGTATAGTATAGATAGTTATGAGAAATTCAATAGAACCTGATAGAAATCAGATTGCAGGGAGGAACTACAGGGCTCGGAGGATAAAACATCAACATAAAGAAGGAATGAGCCTGGCCCAATAATAGGGAACACAACATGGAGGGAAGGGTATTTCTGAGTACACTACACTGGAAAGCATCTCAATTCAGCCCCTTGAAGGTGACTCAGCTCCCTTGGAAGGAGAGGTCTATGTGTTGAACTTCGGGTTGCATCCTTTGTGGATGTTGGCAAGCACCTGTGCTGGAAGATCCCCTCCTGCCATAACCATCTCCCTACATCCTAAGTGAAAAATGATGGTGCTAGAAAAGAAAGAAGTTGCTTATATAAGCCAGAGGGAGGTGAACATTAGATGTATAGCAAAAAGAGGTAAAAATTCCAACCAGTAAACAGATCACCGCAGAAAGCCAGAGGTCTGTGAAAAGGATGTGTAAAGAGGAATGGGAGGGTGGAAAGCCAGAAGACTGACATCACCATTTTGAGCTGGTGTAGGTGGTATCAGGCTTCCCCGGCGGCTCAGTGGCAAAGAATCGACCTGCCGATGCAGGAGACACAGGTTCGATCCCTGGGTCAGGAAGATACCCTGGAGAAGGAAATGACAGCCCACTTCAGTATCCTTGCCTGGGAAATCCAATGGACAGAGGAGCCTGGCAGGCTACAGTTCATGGCGTTGCCAAGGGCAGGACATGACTTACTAACTCAACAACAACAAGGCGCTATCACCTGGGCCAGGCACTAAAGCACAGTCGACTGATGAGAAGAGCCAAGGGATAGTCCAGGGCCCAAATAAATGCACAACAAATTCCATATCCTATTTACAACTTTGTCTTTGAACACCTGGAGAAATACAACAAACAGCTACTCAGCAGAAGGAGATTATCAATATTATGAATATAGGGTCTGATGACTACAAGAATGTGATTTAGGACTAATAAGCTGGTGAGCTTAGGGGGCATTAAAGAGTTTTATATATTACTTATACCTACACACAAGCAAATAAACTTGTTACATAAATATCATTTACAATAAAAGCTATACAACTTTATATATGAGCCTCATCTAAAACAAAGGTGAACGTTTGCTTTACAATTAAAAGAAAAACCATAGGAATCTGAGAAATGGTACTTAATATGTGCACACAAATGTCAAATATATTACCTTTCTTTGACAAATGAATTATGTTCAAGAGGAAACCAAAAGCATGTACAATAGAAAATGGCAGTGATACTCGTTCTCTGATAGCATTCATATTGTATGATTTTTTAAAAAGATTTACTTATTTGTATTTATTTATTTTGACTGCACTGGGTCTTCACTGTGGCCTGCAGGATCTAGTTCCCTGACCAGGGATGGTACCCAAGCCGCCTGCATTGGAAGCGCAGAGTCTTAGCCACTGGACCGCCAGGGAAGTCCCATATCCTTATTTTTAGAGTTAATACTGAAATGGAGAATCTTGTCAAGGGCCCCCTCCTTCTGACTCCCCTGAGGCCAGACTGGCTTTAGGCCTCTTTGACGTAGAGCTCCTGCCATAAGCTGCTAGGGAAATGGTGTTATTTCCATTTCAATGAAGTGAATACAAAGAACCAACAAACACTGTGAAAGCCTCCAGTTCATTAGCTTCCTATCACATTTGGGTCGCATGCTTGAACTCTAGGGTCCCCTCCCAGGCACAGTCTTGAGATCTGAGGCCTGCTAATTGTTCCCCCAGGGCTGTGTTCAGGCGACAATGCCACCCAGAACTGGAAAGAGCCCGGCTTCCTTGTCTTCTGCATCTCCTCTTTGTGCTAATAATTGGGTGCATCTTGAGGAAAGCTGGAAACCCCTGGTGACAGCTACCCCCTTCCCTTTTGGTGAGATAACCAGCTCATTAAATCTAAATGTGAAAGGCATTTTATTCTGAAGAGTCACATCCAAAGATTTACTCGCCCATTTTTCACCTGAGTCCCCCCTCCTGCTTGTGCCTTTGTATTCACTAATGGCCTTTCTCTAAGTTATATAATCCTGTCACGGGTATAAAAATATCACTCGGAGGCTGCTCGTTGGGGCTAAATCACTCAGCCGTTAGCGGTGACAGGGCGAGTGTCTGAGCCACACCAGAGGCAGGAGGACAGCTGTCCCCTCTCTCGCCGATGTCACTGGGCTGAGGAATGCTGAGGTTTTAATAAGATCATAAAGCTGAGTGCCACGGACTGGCAGGACAGGTAGATTTCATTAGCATTCAGAATGCCTGGGATAATAAACTAGAGCAATTGAGCAGAAATGGGCAATTTGATCATTCAACATTTTTTAACACCAGCCCAGCAGCTGGACCCGGAGAGGTTCCACTGACTTCTCCACAGGCGAGCCCACTGGTGACGCACAGGTGAACACACAGCCATCATTTTCTCCCACCCACACTCCGGGCGTGAGAGCGTTGATGGCGACTTACAGGCCTGGTGAGTGTAAATTGATGACCAGGAGGAGGAAGTCTTCATATATCTTTGCAGTGGAGGTAGCGGCCTTTGGTGGCTGACTTTCTTTTATGGCAAAGGGCCAATGGTGATTGAAGGAGCCCTGGTGCAATGAGAGGAGCCCCCAACACACACAGTACTCTCTCCATGTACGTGGTTTTCCTGTAGACACTCTAATCCAATGTGAGACTAGCCTTTAATGAAGTTATTCTAATGGGCTGAGGAACATCTTTTCCAGAACTGTCATCAAACCAAACATCATCAAAACAAACACTATTTTAATAATATAAAAACATAATATATAAAATTTATATTGTATGAATTCAAACCTTGTATACAAATTGACAAGATAGGACACCATCATAAGCAATCATGGAATTTTATATTTAATAAGACACCGAGTCATTTGAACTACTATACAATTTTTTTGTCTTTGCTTTTTTGTTTGTTTTTAGTTCAGTTTTGTTTTTTATTTTGAATGCCCTGGGTCTTCCTTGCTTTCTCTATTTGTAGCATGCAGACATCTCTTGTTGCAACACTCAGACATACTTGCCCCATAGCATTTGGGATTTTAGTTCCCTGACCAGGGATCAAACCCACATCCCCTGCATTGGAAGGTAGATTCTTAACCCCTGGACCACCAGAGAAGTCCCAAACCACTATAGAGTTCTTACTATTCATTTGTGCTTGTTTTTTAAACTGATAGTCCAATAAAAATAATTTTAAATTTAAACCGCTTCTTAATAAGGTGAATGAAGACTTTATCAGAGCTGATAAATGGAGAATGGCTTACTTAGATATTTATCCAGGTGTTTTTGAGGAAGTTCGATGTTGTATTCAGAGCCACATCATAGCCTTATGAGCATCTGACTGACCAAGTTCTGTTTTGAGATCTTACTGTCTTTCTACTTTGCTGTATCCTGCAGCAAAACCATGTATTAGACATCATGTTGGTTCTCTGGCTTTTGAACAGAATGCCCTTTAGTTTTCTCGATTTGTCATCTCATTTACGTTAGGTACTTGGCCTCACACCTTGTTTCATGGAGGGATCTCGTGTGTGTGTGCATACATGCTTGCGTGCGCAGTCATGTCCAGTCTGTGACACCATGGACTGTAACCTGCCAGGCTCCTCTGTCCATGAGATTCTCCAGGCAGGAAGACTGGAGTGGGTTGCATTTCATCCTCCAGGGGATCTTCCCCACCCAGGGATCTAACCCACATCTCCTGTGTCTCCTGCTTTGGCAAGTGGATTCTTTACCACTGACACACCTGGGAAACCTGAGGGAGCTCATATTTTCAGCTTAAATAGTAAAACAAACAAACAAACAAATCCCAAATATTCACTGCTGAAATTGATTCTGATATCATAACTTTAAAAACTTATCAGTTCAACCATAGAGACTTTATGTATTGATGTATAATGGGGGATTATCATCATCCTTCAGTGTCTTTTGGGGTAAGGCATGAGTATATATTTGTACATCGGGGTGTGGATACATATATATATATATATATATATATATATATATATATATGTATAACCTATCCTTGCTCCAGTGGATCTTCCCAACCCAGGAAACGAACCAGGGTCTCCTGCATCACAGGTGGATTCTTTTCCAACTGACTTATCAGAGAAGCCCATAAATACATAAACATACATATATATATTATGCATTTACACACAAATTGATTTCACCTTTCATGTAGTTTAATTGAGAAACTACCCACTCAGTGTACCCACTACCTACCCAATGACCACGTAAACGCATTTTGGAACCGCTCTTCACAGATGTCTTAATAGTCATACTATTAAAATGAGTATTATTACTGTCAGAGAGTATTCTATTGCAAACAAATATTTGTTTTCTATTTTTCTCCTCTTCTCCTTATTTCTTTTCTTTAATTCTGCTTCCTTTCACTCTCAGTTCTTCAGTCAATGGCCTCAAGAACTCACAGAATGTATGTACTGGAGTAGAAAGAATACCAAAAGAGAATTAAGAAGAACCTAAGAAATGAGGGCTGGGGAGTGGCAGACCCTGAGGGTCCTGGGGTTGTGAAATGAAGAAACTTACAGGGCAACTGATGGGCTCTGAAATTCAGAATCAAGTTCAAGTTCGGATTCTAATTAGAATACTCATAGTAGTTTGACTCTTGACTAGCTTGACCTCTGAACAATAGTTGAGTTATCTATAAAGTAGGGTTAAAAATTTAGTGATATTAGGGGATTGAAAGAGGAGAGTGAAAAAGTTGGCTTAAAGCTTAACACTCAGAAAACTAAGATCATGGCATCTGGTCCCATCACCTCATGGGAGATAGATGGGAAGACAGTAGAAACAGTGTCAGACTTTATTTTTTGGGCCTCCAAAATCACTGCGGATGGTGACTGCAGCCATGAAATTAAAAGATGCTTACTCCTTGGAAGGAAAGTTATGAACAACCTAGATAGCATATTAAAAAGCAGAGACATTACTTTGCCAACAAAGGTCCGTCTGGTCAAGGCTATGGTTTTTCCAGTGGTCATGTGTGGATGTGAGAGTTGGACTATAAAGAAAGCTGAGCGCTGAAAAACTGATGGTTTTGAACTGTGGTGTTGGAGAAGATTCTTGAGAGTCCCTTCGACTGCAAGGAGATCCAACCAGTCCATCCTAAAGGAGATCAGTCCTGGGTGTTCATTGGAAGGACTGATGCTGAAGCTGAAACTCCAATACTTTGACCACCTCATGCGAAGAGTTGACTCATTGGAAAAGACCCTGATGCTGGGAGGGAGCAGGGGCAGGAGGAGAAGCGGATGACAGAGGATGAGATGGCTGGATGGCATCACCGACTCGATGGACGTGAGTTTGAGTAAACTCCGGGAGTTGGTGATGGACAGGGAGGCCTGGCGTGCCGCGATTCATGGGGTCGCAAAGAGTCGGACACGACTGAGTGACTGAACTGAACTGAACTGAACTGAAGGGGATTATTTACGAGGATGAATTATGGGTGAAGCTCTGAATGTGGCCAGACCTGGTACTTTATGACAATCTAAGGGGTGGGATGGAGTGAGAGTTGGGAGGAAGGTTCAAGAGGGACGGGACATATGTATACCTATGGCTGATTCATATTAATGTATGGCAGAAACCAAGAAAACACTGTAAACCAATGATCCTCCAATTGAAAAATAAAATAATAAAATATAAAAGTGGCCAGGGTGCAGTGTTTAGATCTGTTCTCTCCTCTATCTACTGTAAGTCCCCTCATGGTCTTGGATAGGCTCAAGACTTCAAATATCATCCATATGCCAACAACTCCCAATTTATCTCTCTAATACAGGGCTCACCCTGAACTTCAGATCTGTATACTGAACTACTAGACACTTCTTGGATGTTCAACAAGCATGTACAATTTAACGTATCGCAAGTTGAGTTCTTTATCTTTATCCTTCATCAACCTCTTTTCTCTTGTGGTCAGCCTCATTTGGGATAAGTCTGCCGTCCCATTCCTCAGGTCAGCATCCTTGGAGGCATCTTGGACTCCTCACTTTCCTCCAAACAGATCCAACTCATCTGTAATCATGTGGGGTCTAACTTCAAAATAATTCCAGAACCCCATCACTTCTCAGTATCTCCTCTGCTAACAATCAACTTGTTATGGCTGACATTTATAGAATACTTCCCCAAACAATAGAAGATGCTTTTCTATTGCTCTTGAAGCATTTACCAAAGTAGACCATGTATTGGGACATAAAACACATCTCAACCATCATTAACTTAAGCCTAAGGCCCTAGCTAGCTTCCCTTCACCCCTCCTGGTCCACTATCTACCTCACCTTCTGTCGTGTTACCCTGAAGGCAAATTGGTGGGGGTGATCAGCGGTCAACAAACCTTGTCTGCAAAGAGCTGGGTGGTAAATGTTTAAGGCTTTGTAGGCTGCAGTCACACTGTGAAAGCAGTTGTAGATATTAATAATAAGAAGAAGAATGTGCATGGCTGTGCTTCAATAAAACTTCCTTTATGAAAACCAGTGCTAGGCCAGATTGCGACAATGCTTGGACATAACAGGGATTCCCCTTGGACTACACCAACGGATTCCACTGGGTTTGGTCAGTGGGGAAACATTGGCAAGAAATAAGGGTGAATGAAGAGAAGGTTAGCATCTGTGTTCTCCAACCACCTGCAGAGTCATATTATCCTGGCTACATCCCTCCATCTAAGGCTCAGCTGACATCAAGCATCTCTCTCCAGACACCACTCTCTGTCTCTGGATACTTCTGACAACTCTCTCCCTCATCCCTTCAAGCCGAGGGTAGCAACAAAAAATGCTCTGTCCCTTGCGGTGTCCCCACATCCAGCCTGTTGTTCTAGAATAGTCCCTTGACTAAACTGTTCAAATAACCCACTTGGGTGTGATGTGGTGTCCCCTAGGACCCTGACTGCTGCACGTAGATTAGAGCAGTAGCCCTGTGCCCCTGCCTCCCTCTCTCAGTCTGCTTTTAGCAGAGCAGCTATGGTGATCCTGCTAAGGCAGGTACCATCTGTCCATGCCATTCATCTGCTCCAACCTCCAGGGGCTCCCACACCCTCAGAGTCAACACCAGAGGCCCTGCAGTGGTCTGCGGGTTCTGTAAGACCTGCCCTCTGCTATCCATTCTCTCTCCCCTCATTTCCTTCCATCCTCCCCTCACTCTGTCTCAGGCTCCTGACTTCTTCATGGACCCTGCAGCCCATCAGGAGTACTCCTGCCACAGGCCCCTTGCACTGGCCATGCCTCCTGTCAGATATTCTCCCAAATATCCAGAGGGTTTCCTCCCTCACCCTTTGGCTTACTCCTCCACCTTTGCTCAAAAACCAGTGAGACTCCCACTTAAGACTTCATATCTCCCTTCTTCCTTTACTCCCAAGCCTGCTTTCCCAGCTATTTTATCTTACAGAACACCAGGTTCTGACTTAACTATACAACTTACTATCGCTTATTATCTCTTTCCCCATTATACTTAAGCCCCAGGGGGGCAGGGATTTTGGTCTCTGGATACCTACAACAACATAGACATTCAGCGCATGCTTATTGAATGAATACTTGTTATTTGTGAAAAGCATTTTGGACTTAACAGTTGGCGAACCTGGTCTAGAATCCAATTTCTGCTTCATTTTTCCATCATTCATTTCTCCCTCCCTTCACCTCCCACTTACTTCTTCCATTCTTTCTCTGATAGCCCTTGATAAAAATGTTTGTTTTTATAATTACACAGAAAAAATAAGAGAAATCTGCATGTATCAAAATCAAATACAATTCTCACCTCCTCAAACTTTCCATAGTGATCTCAATATCCAAGGTTCCTTTCCAACTGTTATTGATAGGCAAATACAATCTTAAAATCATGAACATAACGTAGGTATTATTTTTATGTTTCACTGTTTGACTTAATTTTTCCAAAATGAAACTGGCTCCTTTCTCTCCCGTAACCACTATGTTTCTTGAAAAATAAATGAACAGTGCATATAATATGAAAAGAAAAATAAGAGATATTAAAATCTCACCACCTGGGTTACCACCATCAGCATTTTGATGATCACCCTTATGTATATATCATTATGCATTTGTATATGTTTGTATGTGTGTGTATGTGTCTGTGTTAATGTTGCTCAGTCATGTCTCTCTCTTTGCAATCCTATGGACTGGAGCCCTCCAGGCTCCTCTGTCCTTGGGATTCTCCAGGCAAGAATACTAGAGTGGGTTGCCATGCCCTCCTCCAGGGGATCTTCCTGACCCAGGGATCGAACCCAAGTCTCCCGCATTGCGGGCAAATTCTTATCATCTGAGCCACCAGGGAAGCCCAAGAATACTGGAGTGGGTAGCCTATCCCTTCTCCAGGGGAACTTCCTGACCCAGGAATTGAACCGGAATTTCCTGCATTGCAGGCGAATTTCTTAAAAACTGAGCTACTCAGGAAGCCCACTTGAGTGGGTCTCCCGCATTGCAGACAGATTCTTTATCGCCTGAGCCACCAGGGAAGCCCATGTGTGTGTATAACACATATTATATCATTTTTTACAGAAAGAGGATGGCGTGATAAATTTTATCTTTATTACTGAATCTATTTAAAAAATGTAAATAAAAATGTGACTTCTCTAAGCAGGCAATAATATATATATATATATTACACTCACATATATATATAATATATAATATCAGGGTATTAATACATATTATATATAAAATATGTGATACCAGGGTATTAATATATATATATACATATATATATATATATATGTATATATATTAAACATGTGCATGCTAAGTCACTTCAGTTGTGTCTGACTGTTTGTGACCTTATGGACTGTAGCCTGCCAGGCTCCTCTGTCCAGGGATTCTCCAGGCAAGAATACTGGAGTGGGTTGCCATGCCCTCCTCCAGGGGATCTTCCTGACCCAGGGCCCGAACCCATGTCTCTTATGTATTCTGCATTGGCAGGCAGGTTCTTTACCAATAGTGCCACCTGGGAAGCCCCATATTATAATGTACACTGGTGTATAAAATAAAAGTTTACCCATAACATTCTTCAGTTCGCTTCATTTTCAAGTTGAGATTCCAGTGCTTTTTTCCCCCAAAATGAAGAAGTACAAGCTCTCTCAAACTTGAGTATTATCAACCTATTTTAAAGTAAAAATACAATTATTGTAAATCCTGAGTACTGACTTTAGTGATTTTGTTAAAATGTGACTTAATATATACTAATGTACAACTTAATAGGTTTCTTATGTTTATGATTTGCATGTAAAACCAAAGAAAGTTGATAAATTAAATATAGAAACAACACTGTAAAATCAATAATATTCAAATTAATAACATTAATTTAATATGATTCATGGTGCTGTTTTGATGAAACTAAATTGCTAACATTTGGTTTAATGATTGAATGATATAGCCTCAAGTTGGAGCCTAAATTTAATCTCTCTCAGTGTTTTCACTTCAATAATACAAAAATGTTCATTTGTAATTGTATTTTACAAATGAGTATTAATACCTTTAAGGCATTGTTGGCTAGCTCAAGTTAATCAGACCACATACTTAATCAAAACTGCCACCAATCAATTCATGATTGTAAATTTTAATGGAATTTCATTCTGTAGAGTTGTCTTATTCAATTACAGATCCCGGTAATCTTAGCATTGCTGCATTATTGAAATCTATTTTCAAAGAATCAATTTTTGCAAGGATTAGACACAGAAATAGTCACCATTTCATTTTTACTACTACCTTACCGTTACTGTGCTGGTACACACAGATGGGCATGTTTGCACGATGTTTGCTGACCATTTGCCTGTAGTCTGGACAGCTTTGCTACAGCTTCGGGTGTGTGATTTTGTAAGGCTTGAGATGGCTGCATTTATTACTCATTTTCCTATTTAAATCAAAGTAAAACACTAATTTGTAAGGTGTTCCCTGACACTATTTGGCTATCACTTGGCAGGAATAGGGCTTCCCTGGTAGCTCAGACGGTAAAGCGTCTGCCTACAATGTGGAGACCTGGGTTCGATCCCTGGGTGGGGAAGATCCCCTGGAGAAGGAAATGGCAACCCACTCCAGTATTCTTGCCTGGAAAATCCCATGGACTGAGGATCCTGGTAGGCTACAGTCCATGGGGTCACAAAGAGTCGGACACGACTGAGCGACTTAGGTTACATGGCAACGTTTGGTTAGAAGATGGTCAACATGGTGATAGAAAGTGCTATGTTTCATCACATAGATGATCACTATAACTAGGGGCTTCCCTGGTGGTTCAGTGATAAAGTATCCGCTAACTAAACCCCAACTTAATGAATTTTATTGAAGGTTTCACTGACCTGAGGGAATAGGAATTCTGCATCTTAGATTAGAAAACACAGATATAAGGAGGTTTTAGAGTCTACATGGGCTTCCCTGGTGGCTCAGTCAGTAAAGAATCTGCCTGCAGTGCAGGAGACACGGGTTTGATCCCTGGGACAAGAAGATCCCATGGAGAAGGGAATGGCTACCCGCTCCAGTATTCTTGCCTGGAGAATTCCATGGACAGAAAAGCCTAGTGGGCTACAGCTCACGGGGTTGCAAAGAGTCAGAAATGACTGAGTGACTAATGCTTTCTAAAGCTTACAGAGTTCTGGCTCAAAAAATAGTTCTGCAAACATGGGTAATTTACTCAACATTTCTGAACCTCTTTTTTCTTATTTGTAAAATGATGACCATTCTCACTGTTCATGGGAGAAAATCTGCACTGTGGAGTTTGTGGTGAGAACTTAATGAATTGAAACAGACCGAGTCCCTGGCCAGATCTCAGTGCTATGAAACTCTCAGTTGCCTTTACAAGCAGTGCATGGCTCAGCCTCTCACCCCAGGGACAAAGCCTCAACATTTAGGTTTACCAAGTTCCTAAATCACTGCCCTGAGTGGGCGATTATAGACTTAAGCACCAGCCAGATATTAAGACCCAATTTCACAACCACAACATTATATAACTTTCCAACAAGCGAGGGGATAATCTTTTTGCATAGGACCAGTCCCTGATCTAATAAAAGCATTTCTCTTCTCTAAGGTTAAGACCCACACTCAGTCCAGAGACAGCAGGCCAGTTAAATACTCATTCAAATGAGCTGCAACTCTCTTAAGAAGCAGTATTCAGGGCAAAGGGGGATACAAGGCAATTAAAAAACTTTTGTGGATGATTAAATGTTCACACACATGCTGTGAGCCACTTTCCATATCCGAAGGTAGTAAAAATAAGGACTAGGGTTGATTGGGATGGCTTATATATACATACACGCAGACATCTAAAGAGATTTTTCAATTAAAAAAAATTGTTGGCGTGTAGTCGCTTTACAGTGTTACGTTAGTTTCTGCTGGAGAGCAGAGTGAATCAACTCTATGTATATATGGATCCCCTCTTTTTGGATTTCCTTTCCATTTAGGTCACTATAGAGCATTGAGTAGAGCTCCCTGTGCTATACAATAGACTCTCTTTAGTTACCAACTCAATGGACATGGGTTTGGGTGGACTCCGGGAGTTGGTGATGGACAGGGAGGCCTGGCGTGCTGTGGTTCATGGGGTCGCAAAGAGTCGGACGCGACTGAACTGAACTGAACTGAATGTATATATGTCATCCCCAACCTCTCAATTCATCCCACCCCCACTCCCCCTCCTCGGTGTTCATTCGCTTGTTCTCTACATCTGTGTCTCTATTTCTGCTTTGCAAGTAGGTTCCTCTGCACCATTTTTCTAGATTCCACATATATGCATTCATATACAACACTTCTTTTTCTCCTTCTGACTTCCTTCATTCTACATGATACATATCAATATACACAATGCAATATCAGACATAAAAAGGAATGAAATTGTGCCATTTACAGGAATGTGGATGGACCTAGACACTGTCATACAAAGATTCTTTTAAAGCATCCAGTAGATATTTATTCAGACCCATATTTTTAAAAAATCCCAAGCACTTGGAACTCCCTGGAGGAGATGGTAACATGGGAGAAAGAAACATGCATAGATACGTGAGTACAATACAACAGGAGATGTGCTAGCTTGTGGATATTTACTAAATGCTGCGGAGGGGTTGAGACTTAAAACACATTTAAATCTTTTAATTTATTTTTGGCAGCACTGGGTCTTCATTCATGCACGAGGGCTTTCTCTAGTTGGGGTGAGTGGGGGTCCCTCTCCAGGGGTAGTGCCCAACTTCCCATTGCAGTGGCTTCTCTTGTTGCAGAGCACAGGCTCTAGGGCATGTGAGCTTCAGTACTTGTGGTACATGGGCTTAGTCGCTCTGTGGCATGTGGAATCTTCCAGGAGCAGGGATCAACCTGTGTCCCCTTCATTGGCAGGTGGATTCTTAACCACTGGGCCACCAGGGAAGTCGCTTAAAACGCATCTTGATAGATGAAGCAGGCTTTCTTTCATTTTAATTTTTTCCCCTATATACTTTGGGAAATATATTGCATTTACTGCCTTCCTGGAGCACTTGTGTTTTCTCTAGGGTCACAAATAAGGTGAATAATTGCTTTATGTTCAAGGCCTTCCAGACGTCCAGTAACATTTCCCTGGGGGCCAGGGGACTGTAAGTCAAAGAGCGATGGCGGCCTGGATGTAACGAGGAGCTAGGAGAGCATCCGCTCTCTTTCCTACAAGTCACCTGCAAGTTCACTTTTGTCTTAGAACATACATTTCCTGAGTCAGTGCAGGGAATGAGCCAGCTTTAAAAAAGCACTGAGTTGGTGGATTAAAGGAAAAAAAAAATAGAAGGAGGGTGAGAGAGCTGAATGCAAATTGCCAAGGGAAGCTAGAAACCAAGCACTGACACTGACTATGTTATCCGTGTAGTAACAGGGCCTGTGAGCCTGGCACCGACTGCCAGGAGCGTGCTGTAAGCCAGGGATTAGATCCAGTGCCAGGGCAAAGAAGTATTCCTTTTTCTCCCCACTGGAGCTCTGGCCACCTACAGTCCTTATTTCCATTATCTCTTCTTCCATGAAGCCACCTGGCCACTGCCAAGCTCTTCTCGGCTGAATGTCAATGATTGTGTTTATTCAAAGTCCTCTGCGTGTCTCGCTCTCCCTCAGCGTTGCCCCCACTGGGCCGTGCGGGGCTGTGGAGCTTTAGAAACCTGCTTTTCAACAGCTGGCAGCTACAAATTAACTTTTTGACTTCATTAGGCTAATATGCTGAATTATCCCCAATTTGGAGCACCTGATGCCCTCCCTGCCACTTCCCTCTCCCCCGCCCACCTCCACCCACCTCCTCTCATCAATCAGGGCCTGAGGAGCAGGCAAGCAGCATGTGGAGCAGCCGGCAGGCTCGGTCAGAGCCCTGAGTGTGTTTGTCCAGCCCTGCAGGACCACGGAGGGCTTGGACCGTTCTGACCAACGCAGCAACCAGGGCTGGTGTGAGTGCAAGATGCCGTGGCAGTCATGAAAAGAGTGAATGTGATTGGAGAGCTCAATCACCCTCCATCTTTGGACCACCTGCTTCCTCAGCCAGCAGTTTCCACGCTGGACAGTCTGGTGGAGAGCTGCCTTTGGGTACCACTGCCTTTGATTTTCTCCAGCATTTCTGGGAAATCAGACTAAGTGAGATAGCATCAACTTTCAACCCCTCCTCATTTTCCCATCAACCAGAAGACCAAAAGCTTTCACTTCACTTATGTAGTCAGTGAGAAACAAAAAAAGAAAGAAAAAAATCCCTCTACCCCTATGTTTTATTATCTTTTTTTTTTTTTTGGCTGAACCACATGGCATAATGAGATCTTAGTTTCCCAACCAGGGATTGAACCCCTGTCCCCACATTGGAAGCACAGAGTTTTAACCACTGGACCACCAGGGAAGTCCTTTATCATCTTTTCTTGAATCACACCTGACTGGGGCTCCCTTCCAGCTAGATTTCCTTAAAGCCCCCAAATAGTTCAACACAATCTATAAGGTTGAACAAAGATCTTCCCACTATCCTGTCAGGTTCAAGTACTAATTTTCATCCAAGAGAGTTTTCCCCAGAGGGCACTGAAGGAAAACCAGCACAAACACAACTCTTAAAAAAATCTCTTTCAGATCCATGGTGCCTGCTTCCCACAGCTTCCGTGGATAAAGTTCTTTTTATTTCATGGTTCTCCTGGAATCTCCCCTCCCTAAAAGCCTGGAGAATCAGGTTGGGGAGACAGAAAAGGCAGATAAACCGGATTTGCAGAAACAAAAACGCTAAAACATCCTTGGCTTAAATCTTATAAGGGGAGTTATACTTTGTAAAAGCAATTCAAATGCACTTTGTACATGGAGCGGTGGTGAAAATAGTTTCTTAGAGATAGAGTTGGAGAATGTGAACATCCATGCCAGAACCTTCAATAGGATATTTCTTGATTTTGTCCCCCATAGGTTTGTTTTCTGTAAGCTTTTATTTTTATAGTTTGTAGTTCTGGCAGCCATATGTCCTTATTTTCCTAGGACAATGCTTGTTCACACCTGTTATCCTGATATAATTTAGTAAAGTGCTTTCTTCTATTTTCAAATGTATTCGAATCAAATCATACTAAGCAAAGTAAGTGAGAAAGACAAATACCATATGATACCACTTGTGGGTAGAATCTAAAATATGACACAAATGAACTTATCTATGAAACAGAAAAAGACTCACAGACATAGAGAGCAGACTTGTAATTGCCAAGGAGGAGGGAAAATGGGGGAGGGATGGCTAGGGAGTTTGCAGTTAGCAGATGCAAACTATTATCTATAGAGTGGATGAACACCAAGGTCCCACTGTGTAGCACAGGAAGCAAGGACCCGCTGTGCTGCTCAGGGAACTCTGCTCAATGTTATGCGGCAGCCTGGTTGGGAGAGGGGTTTGGGGGAGAGTGGACACATGTGTGTGTGGCTTTGACTGAGTGGCTTCGCTCTGCACCTGAAACTATCACACTGTTAACCGACTATATTCCAAAATGAAATAAAAAGATAAAGAATCAAGATTGAAATGAGGACTCTGTTTATATGGTGAATGATTTTTGTCAATATATACATATGTATATAAAATCTATAATATATACATACATACATATATATATATATATATATATATATATATATAAGCTACTGCTTTGATGACAAATTATATGTTATTGACTTGCAAAATTTTAAGATTTACTGAGTTATCTTTTATCTCCACTTCAGGAAAAATAGATAAGAGAAATTAAAAATAAGTTACTCTTTCCATTAAAAACAAAAACAAAAAGGAGCACAGAAAGGAAATGTGTTTATACATATGTATCTGTATATATGTGTATGTGTGTATATGTATATAACTGAATCACTTTGCTACACAGAAGAATTTCACACATTGTAAATCAACTATACTTCAATAAAATAAAAAATCCAACCAAAATGAACACAGCATTCTAAGTCAACTATAGTTGAATAAAATAAATTTTAATATATTCTAATCAGGACAATAAGTTATAAGGTCATCCTATTTGCTGTGAACTCTCCAATGACTATATGTTCAATCTCTCAACCTCAAAACAATAGGCATTTCAAGTACCCTGTCTTTTCTGTTACCTTTTCCCCACATTTGGAGCAAAAAGTGATGGAGAAGTTGTGTGTTCAAAAGAGTATACAATTTGGAATGATACAGGTTTGGGTTTTAATTCCCTTGCTAAGTCTTGCTGTAACATTGGTCCAGTTAATTTAACTCTTCTTGTTCCTCACTGTCTTCTTCTAAAACAAAGAAGCTGATTAGAACTATCTTAAAAGATGATTGAAAGGATTACGTAAAGAAACTATGAGTGGATGCTAGCCTGGTGACTGGGAGTGGCATCTGGCGGAGGCTGCAAGAGCTACGGCAGAAGGTCAGCTGCAGCTGCACTAGTCACAGGTGGAGCAGTGTCAGGGTAGTGGAGAAAACAGCCCTGGATTTGTGTTCAGCTATTTCTCTGTAACAAAACAGCTCTGTAACCTTGGACAAGCAAGTGAATTTCCTCCCCTGAGTTTAGGTCTTACCTAAATTGCAATTTCTTTCTCCTGATTGTAAAATGAAATGATGTTTATGAAAAACTTTATAGACAATAAGTTGATAGGGACCTCAATCATTCTCTGGATGCTCTCTCTAGCAGTGCCGTTTGGGAGAGGATTCCTACATGTTCTGAGAAGGTGTTTGATGTTATAGTTTAAGGAACAGAAGTGTGCTAGATAGACTGGAGGATGAGGGTCCTGTTTTCTGAAGCTCCAGTGTCTGCCAGGAGCAAACTGTGAGCTCAAGTTAATGGGTGAAGGCGTACAGAGGTAAACCAGTTGTCCATGGAGGAAAGACCTTCCTAACAATCCAAGTGGTTGAAGATGAGATGTCGACTCTATGTGGCTGACACAAGAGCCCCCTTCTCTTATTTTCTCCTAGCAGGCTCCTGATTTTTAAGGTGGAAGAAGCCCTCTATCCTAGTGGAAGCAGCGCTGTTCCCTAGTCCTGGGAATGAACCATGCTGGGTCTAAGTCAAGCATGACAATCCCATTCCCTGGTGTCGGTGATCATCCCAGGTATGGACTCAAAGTCCATTTCTGGCCAAGGAGACTTAGAGTGTGGTGTGGAAGAATGGATGGGGGAGGGGAACTTAACTTCCAGGATAAAAAGACAGACCCTTCCCAGGAGTATGCCTTCCCTAGTTCCTATGTCCTGCCTTGACTTCACTGTGGAAAGTGTTTGGTAGCTGTCATGCAGTCAAGAGATGACATACATGAGTCTGAGTAGCCAGAATGGCAAAGACAATTCCATTGTGCCTAGTGAACTATTAATCAGCCCAGGAGTGTCTACCACTCATCAACTTAAAGGAGATCACATAGTATATAAATTGCTTATTCCACTCTTAGATCTATGGACAGAAGCATTCCCAAGTGACATATCTCCATAAGTTGGAGTTAGATCAATGAATCCAAAGACCATTTTTCTTGCTGTTGTTGTTGCTAAGTCATGTCTGACTCATTTGCGACCCATAGACTGTAGCCTGCCAGGCTCCTCTGTCCATGGATTTCCCAGCCAAGAATATTTGAGTGGGTTGCCATGTCCTCTCCAGGGGATCTTCTCAACCCAGGGATCAAACATGTCTCCTGCATTGCAGGCAGATTTTTTTTTTTTTTTAACCACTGAACCACTTGGAATGCTCAAAGACTATTTTAGAGTTTCTTTTTTTCAGTGTTTTCTTTCAATGTCTTTTGTGATTAATAGTTTGACTAAATATCATGCTTGGGTCATACAAAGAAGAAAAAATATCAGTTATAGATGGGTGTATCTTTGTGTATTTCTATTTCTTTCTTATTTGCAAGAATAAATGTGAAAATTACGGGGCAGCAAAAGTATGTTGTTCTCTAAAAGGAAGGGATTTTTAGACTCCCAATCCGTACATGCATAAAATCGTGCTGTGATTAAACCATGAAATGTAACTCACTCTATTGGTCTGAACATTTCTAATTTGTATTTTTGGATTCTGGCATCCTTTAATGTCTCCAGATCACATGATATGCTTATAAAAACTAAGAGTTAAAAATAATAAAAATATGATTTTAAAAACCACACTGGGCTTCCCTGTCAGCAGTGGTTCCATTTTTATGTGTCAGGATTAATATTTCTCACATACTAGCTCATTAAAATAAGTAACCTTGGAACACAGTGTCAGGTGGAGATTTTTTTTTTTTTAAGATGTGTTGGAAATTATGCAGCCATAAAGAGCATTCCCACTAATTATCTTGGCACTCATGTTATGCTGACCGGTTTGTCACCAAGTTGGGGGTGGCAAAGTAGAGAACCCCTTCCAGGCTGTCTCATGCATTGCTTTGCTGCATTTTCTCTCAAACTCATTTCCCTGATGCTCATATTTATGCAAAAGAGGGTAATGAGGTAGCCAAAGGTTATAGGGGGTGCAAAGGGCTTTGGGATGATGAGAATATTGGAAACTAGGGAGGCTAGCCTCAGGCCATCTGAAATTGAAATCTGGGGTTAAATTAATAACTCACACTGAACCCATGCCATTTTACAGTAAGTCTGTCTCCTCTAGGGTTGAAACTATGTAGTTTGACGTTAAAGGATCTCCAGACATGACACAAAAAATGTTTGAGACTATTCCACTGCAAGTAGCACCTCATGGTAGGGGACAGAAAACAAGGGGTTGGTGAGACACCCACTATTCAAACTTGCCCTAGAACATATTTGCATATTTCAGTCCATAGAATGTGTGTGCCTGTGTGTTGTCTTAAAGATTAATAATTGATCTTGCACATATTTGTACGTGCAAACAGGCATTTGTTCTATAGTCATGTCCTCATAATTCCCAGGCAAGTCAGTGTCAGCTGGGGTCTAAGAAAGCTCAGGAGCAGAGCAAGCTGCTAACTGGACTTGTGACTGTGTTTTCCTTTTACTTTATTTCTCTGCATTTGGGGACCAGGAACATTGAGATAACCTCTCAAAGTCAAGTTAAAGATATGGTTGACTATCTGTATTTTTCAGTGTAGGTGTGTTAAAGGAATGCTCCCGGGGGGAAAAAATGTCAAAGAACAACAGTGAGAATGATGCCTAGGAGACATAACAGATTTACCCCTTGTAAACACGAGCCTGGAACTGTGGGGTAGACCAAAAGACGATGAGATAGGTTAGCTTGAAAAGAGAAAACAGGATCTGACATTTCTCCCAAGCCATGCTTGCTTTGATGGACAGGAAAGCCCAGCGTGCTGCATTCCATGGGTGACAAAGAGTAGGACAGAACTGAGTGGCTGAACTGACTGACTGATGCTTGCCTTTCCAGGATTGGATGATGTGCTTGATTATGTTTCAAACTAGATATAACCTCTTAATAGGATTAAGAGAAGGACCCTGAATTGATTAGAAGAATTAAAAGTTGCTCTATCATGGCCAGTGAATATTCTTTGAACTGTGTATTTTAGAAAGTCATGGCTAAAACATGACTGACTGGAGGTAGCACTAGGGATAAAGGGGTGATTTAGCAACATTTGAAATTTAAAGTACTCAAAGCTGGACAAATCAAAGGATTCGTTTGTACAAATGAAGAAGACAGGATTTAAGTGATCTTTCTTCACGCCCTACAGAAGGTACTCCAAAACCCTGGGCCAGTGATACAGGTTGCAGTGTATTTTCACTTCCCAGCAGAGCCTTGTGAGCTGGGATATGAAGACAATGAATGAAACAGTCTCTAAGTTCTGTCCCAGCTGTTGTTGATGGTACCATCTGATCATCTGTGATGATGGGCCATGGATAATGGCCCACTGACGATGCAGAGATTGTGAGGTACACTTTTTCAACAAGAGGTACTTGTGATTTCCTTCCTTCCAAGAGCTTCTCTCTAGTCTCGAAGCAGCATAGAGTGAAACAAGAACTTTTGCTCTCCCTTAGCACAACCAAGATGAATAAAGGAGTCAAGGGTGGGGGTGGGGTGGGGTGGTGGTAAGAATCTCCCTTATTTAAATTTAAAAAAGAAAATGTAGTTTTTTCTGAGAAGTTCCTTTCCTGATTCTTCTCCAATAAGGTAATCAGAAGCTGTAGGGCAGGCTTGCTGAGACTTGTAATCACTGCCCCTATAATTTGGCCCTGATTTCTCCTCCAATTTGATTTTCCACAACTCAAACCCTGAGCCAAGCTGAACTGCATTTTTCTTTCCGCAAATGCCCACTGTCATGCTCTCCAATCCTCTGACAGTTTTCCCTTTCTCTAATGTTCAGTTTTACCATCAGGAAATGTCTGGTCTCCAAGTTGCCAGGGAGAAAAACCACACCTCAGCTTACTGCTGGTGAAACCTCAAAACCTTATGCTCAGGCTCACCTTCTTTAGCTTTTCTGTTTTTGTTTTTCTGTTTTTTGGTTTTTTAATCTAAGGTCATCCACATTTTTCAGACAGAAAACCCTTCTATGTTTTATGGGACATTATCCTGTAGTTGCTTGCTCTTTTATTTGTATCTTAACTTGATCCTCTAGATTCTTGCTATCAGGATTAGAACCACTTACATTTGATCCGTTATAAAATATTCCTTCTCCCTATCTCACTCTCCTGGTAAGCAGAACATTTCTCTTATGTACAATATTGAATACCTTTAAAATTATAGGTAGATAATAGGCTTCCCACGTGGCACTAGTGGTAAAGAAACCACCAACCAAGGCCAGACACATAGGAGATGGGGATTTGATACCTGGGAGGATCTCCTGGAGAAGAAAATGCCAACCCACTCCAGTAAGTCTTCTTGCTTGGAGAATCCCATAGACAGAGGAGCCTGGTGGGCTATAGTCCTTAGAGTCACAAAGAATCAGACACAACTGAAGCAAGTAAGTATGCAATAATTATAGAATTAGTTAAATGATGTTTTTCTTTTCTTTTAGTAAAAGTCTTACAGAGCAAGAACTGAGTTTATTTAACTCATTACTGAATATCTAGTGCCTAGCACTAGGTTGTAGGGAGCACTCATTGTAGAGAGGTATTCAATATTTTTTTATTGAAGTTCATTTATAATGTATTAATTTCTGCTGTAGAGCAAAGTAGTTCAGTTATATATATATATATATATATATATACATTATTTTTCATTTTCTTTTCCATTACCATTCATCACAGGATATTGAATAAAGTTCCCTATGCTACACGGTAGGATCTTGTTGTGTATCCATCCTATATATAATAGTTTGCATGTGCTAACCCTCAAATCCCAGTTCATCCCTCCCTGTACCCACTTCCTTCCTGGCAACTACAAATCTGTTCTCTATGTCTGTGAGTCTATTTTTCTGTTTCGTGGATAAGTTCATTTGTGTCATATTTTAGATTCCACATGTAAGTGATATCACATGGTATTTGTCTTTCTCACTTAGTTCACTCAGCATGATAATTTCTAGGCCCACCCATGTTGCTGTTTCATTCCCTTTTAGGACTGAGTAGTATTCTATTGTATATATCAACTGGAAAACTAAAAAATGGAAAGTGAAGTGAAGAAGTAAAGTCGCTCAGTCGTGTCCGACTCTTTGCAACCCCATGGACTGTAGCCCACCAGGCTCCTCTGTCCATGGGATTCTCCAAGCAAGAATACTGGAGTGTGTTGCCATTTCCTTCTCCAGGGGATCTTCCCCACCCAGGGATTGAACCCAGGTCTCCCGCATTGTAGGCAGACGTTTTAACCTCTGAAAAAATGGAGCTAAATACATAACTATCCAGCAAACACATGAAAAGATGCTCAGCATCACTCATATTAGAGAAATGCAAATCAAAACTACAATGAGATACCACCTCACACTAGTCAGAATGACTGTCATCAAAAAAGCTACAAACAATGAATGCTGGATAGGATGTGGAGAAAAGGAAACCCTCTTGCATTGCAGGTGGGAATGTAAATTGATACAGCCACTATGGAAGATGGTATGGAGATTCCTTAAAAAACTAGGAATAAAACCACCAAATGACCCAGCAATCCCACTCCTAGGCATATACCCTGAGGAAATCAAAACTGAAAAACACACATGTACCCCAATGTTCATTGCAGCACTATTTACAATAGCTAGATCATAGAAGTGAGCTAGATGTCCATGAACAGATAAATGGATAAAGCAGCTGTAGTACATATATACAATGGAATACTACTCAACCATAAAAAGGAACACATTTGAGTCAGTTCTAATGAGGTGGATGAACCTAGAGCCTATTATACAAAGTGAAGTAAGTCAGAAAGAGAAATATAAACATTGTATACTGACACATATATATGGAATCTAGAAAGATGGTACTGAAGAATTTATTTTCACGGCAGCAGTGGAGAAACAGACGTAGAAAACAGACTTAAGGACGTGGGTGGGGGAGGGAGAGGGTGAAATGTATGGAGGGAGGAACATGGAAATTTACAATACCATATGAAAACTAGATAGCCAATGGGAATTTGCAGTGTGATGCAGGGAACTCAAACAGGGCCTCTGTGACAATCTAGAAGGGTGGGATGGGTAGGGAGATGGAGGGGAGTTTGGGGAGGGAGGGGACATGGGTGTACCTATGGCTGATTCTTGTTGATGTGTGACAGAAAGCCACAAAATTCTGTAAAGCAAATATCCTTCAATTTAAAAAATTAAGTGTCAAAAAAAACCCCACATAGCTATCAATAATTACCTTAAATGTTAACGGACTAAATGCTCTAATCAAAAGACTCAGAGTGGCAGATTGGATCTAAAAAAAAAAACAACCAAGAACCTTCAATAATTTTTTGATGACTGATTATTAAGAATAATAATTGCATATTATGAATGAATGAATGAATGTTTGAATAATATTCTTCCTTTGGCTCTTTGTTTCTATCATTCCTTCTCTGTAATGAGAATGCCCTTCCCAGCCTCCTCCTTTTCTTATCCAAATCAGTTGGCTAATATCATCAGCTGATATTCAAATGAACTGTATCATATCACCCACCTTCTCCCACACCAGAAGACTCTTCAGTGCCTCCAAATGAAAATAATTGCTCCCTCCTCAGAGCTCTCATCATTAGAAACTTTTGGTGTCTTACACTCTAGTAACTCGAGTGCATGACTCTTCTCCAGGAAAATGCTGAGTGTTTATTGAGGATTGTTCAAGGAGAATAGTACAGGAGTCCTCCACAAGAACACAGCTTCATACAGGGGAAGGGTTCAAGAAGTGCCAAGCTAATCCAATCACTCATTTGTTCATTCACTTAACTATTTATTGAACCTCCACTAAGGTCCAGGCAGCTCTTCTAGGAATAAAATGGTGTGCAAGACACAGTCTCTGTCTTTACAAAACCTACAGTAAATGACACAGAAGAATTAACCAGCAATCATGTTAGGATGATAGGTATTCTGGTAACGTGCAGCAAAGGGGCACCAATGGCAGGCTTGCTGAATTCAGGAAAGGCTTCTTAGTCAAAGCAGGTACTTATGCGGAGTCCTAAAGATGACCTGGAGCTGACTGTGGCTCAGATCATCAGCTTCTCATAGCAACATTCAGGCTTAAACAAGAGAAATGGGGGAAACCACTAGGCCAGCCAGGTACAACTTAAATCAAATCTCCTAAGAACATACAGCGGAGGTGACAAATAGATTCAAGGCATTAGATCTAGTAAACAGAGGGCCTGAAGAACTATGGACAGAGGTCCGTAGCACCGTACAGGAGGTGCAAACAAAACCATCCCAAAGCAACAAGGCAAAGTGGTTGTCTGGGGAGGCTTTACAAATAGCTGAAGAAAGAAGAGAAGCTGAGGCTCCAATACTTTGGCTACCTGATGTGAATAGGTGACTCACTGGAAAAGACCCTGATGCTGGAAAAGATTGAAGACAGAAGATGAGGGCAACAGAGGATGAGATGGTTGGATGGCATCACCAATGCAGTGAACATGAGCTTGGGCAAACTCCGGGAGGTGGTGAGGGGCAGGGAAGCCTGGCATTCTGCAGTCCACGGGGTCGCAATGAGTAGGACATGACTAGGTAACTGAACAACAACAAAGATGAGTAGAAAGAGTCGGACACGACTGAGCGACTGAACTGAACTAAAGTGAACTGAAGGAAGCAGAGGAAAAGCTTGTAAAAATGCTCAAAGGGGATCCAGAGAATGACAGACTTGGGGAACAGAAAGGGTTAGGTGTGGAGGAGAGTAACTGGCAGGTGGAGGGGAGGCCAGAGCTACATTTTCACTTTAAAGGCAAAGTGGGGAACTTCCGCGGTAGTCCAGTGTGTAACACTTCGTGCCCCCAATGCAGGGGCCTGGGTTCGACTCCTGGTCAGAGAACTAGATCCCACATGCCACCACTAAAGATCCTGTGTGTCGCAACTAAAACCTGGCACAGCCAAATAAATAAGTAAATATTAAAAAGTACATATATAGGCGAAGGGAAACCACTGGATTGGAGAATTACATGACTGGATTTGTATTTTAGAAAATTCTGTTTTGTAGATAAGTTCATTTGTACCGTATTTTCTAGGTTGCTCATATAAGCAATATCATGTAATATTTGTCTTTCTCTGTCTGACTTGTTTCACTTGGTATGATAATCTCGAGGTCCATCCATGTTGCCACAAATAGAAATAGACCCCCATACATAAAAAACAAACTTAAGGTTTATCGAAGGGGAAAGGGGTGGCAGGGATACATTGGACGTTTGGGACTGGCATATACACTGTGCTATATTTAAAATATATAACAAAGAAGGTCTACTGTATAGCACAGGGTACATTGCTCAATATTCTGTAACAATATAAATGGGAGAAGAATTTGAAAAAGAATAAATACATGTAAAAATAAAGTCAATTAGACCATTTTAAAAAAAGGAAGTTCCCTCTGGCTAGAAAAATGAAAGCGCAAATAAATGAAAATAAAAGAGGATTTCCATGTGAAAGTTAAACTCTCTCACCTTGCATTTCTCCCTCTGTGTGTATATTTCCTGAGATTTACCATTTGTCCCCAAGGTAAAGCATATTGAGAATCTTGTCCTTTGGTCAATTTTTTTTTTCTATGAGACTTTAATAGTCTTCTCAGGTTGTTTAGAATTAATGAGGCAAATGTCCTCAATCAAGAAGCAATTTAAGAACATGCTGCTAATTTCAATGAGTTCTGTAAGTGAACTAATTTAATACCAGTTGACCTTTTTATTTAGGGAGAATGATTTGTGGCTGTATTTTCCTGATTTGTGCCTATAAGCCTTGGCAGTCTGAATGAGCATTTTGAGCCCAGGGGTAAACATTAATCATGGTACAAGGATGGTATATTTTCAAGTGGAGCATGGAACATTCACTTCAGTAAGTGGAAGCTTGTATTTGAAAAGAAAGGTCTTGACTGACTTTATTAAAATAGAAAGCTTTAATAGAAAAAAGAATACTATGTAACTGTCTCTGGGTATCCTCAGGAAATTGGTTCCAGGGCCCCTGTGGATACCAAAATCCATGGGATGCTCAAGTCTCTTATACAAAATGGCATAGTATTTGCACATAGCCTATGCACATCCTCTCATATTTTAAATTATCTGTAGATTACTTATAATGCCTCATACAATGTAAATGCTATGTAAATAGTTACCAGAGTATGGCAAATTCAAGTTTTGCTTTTTGGAACTTTCTGGATTTATCCTCTTATGCGCCCCCCCACCCCACCAAGTATTTTTGATTCCAGCTTTGGTTGAATCCATTGTACTTCTTTGGTGATAATGAGCAGGTAGACAAATGCTGAATCAGAATATGAGATTTTAAACATATCCTAGAGATTTTGCTACCCTATCTTAAAAAAATTGTTTTTAACCTCTTAAGAGCTGGGATGGTACCAGTTTCTTTTTTAATTCTTTAGCATAAATGAAAATCTCGCTTCCTGAATCTCAAGCACACTGAATGATACTTTAAGGATGCTGTCATTTCTTCTGTCTTTTACCACTTTGTCTAGCAAAGAGCCAATGATTCTGTAGAATTTTCTCTAAGATTAAGCTATCAGTAGGAATGTATCTTTAACTGATGAGTTTTGTATGAAGGGCTTTGCCTTAAGCCAGCAAATCTGCAGATCTATAAGCAATGAGAACATTTGACAATACCATCATACCAATAAAAGGAGAAAATATTATTTCTGCCACTGAAACAGTTCCCATTTAATGGGAAGTATTGTTATAAGTGTGGTTTAGCGCTGTTGAATTCAGGCTGAATCAGCAGCTTTCAAGCCCCTGGTAGACTCAGTCTCTTGAGAGACTGAACTGAGAAATGAACTGAAAAAATCAGGATGAGGTAGAATTTCTTTGAAAAGAGGTAAAAAGCACTAGCCATAATGAGGAGTTAATAAAATGACTACATTCACATTATGAACTCCTATTCATAAAAGGATACCATCAACAGAGCAAAAAACAAGACTTGGAGTGGGCAAAATAGAATATTGGTGAGTGGAAAAAGATGGAGGAGTAGGTGGAGTACATCCCTCTCAAAGGATACATCAGGAATACACCTTCAGACTCAGAAGTGCATGCAGAACATCAGGGCGGGAGAGCAGACAGGAGTATCTGACCAGCGGAAAATAAAATGCAGACCCACACAAAACTCGGTAGGACAAGGAACTAGAGGGAAAAACAGGAGTGTTAGTAGGACTGGACCTGCCCTCAGCAGGTGGGGGAACTGAACCAGGGGTCCAATCCCCACATGAGGGCAATTGTCTGAGTCAGAAGAGAAATATTTAAGGCTGGGAGTGAAACAGCTGATCTGTGTCAGCCTAAAAGAATGAGCATCATACAGTCCTTGCCACAGCCATACATATCCTGGACAGGGATGCAGGTCCCCTGGAAGGCACAGCAGCCAGGAGCTGGAAATTAGGGATTGTGGAGCAATCCGAGGGCGAGGGTTGCTGTTAACTGTGGAGAGACAGATAGAGGGGGTGTGAGGAAGGAGATTGTGATGCGAAATACCTGTGGAGCAAAGCCAAGTGGCCATGGAAGCAAGGTGATGCTGCTGAGTCATGCTTGGGGGTGGAGCCTTCACCATAGCCTCTCTCTCCCCACAGGCCAGCATCTACAGCTGAACAGAGAGGCTGGCCCTGCAAAGGCCTGACGCACTGAATATAGAGTTGGACCCCACTCAGGGTGCCTGACTGGCTGATCTACAGAGTAGAACCCAGCCAAGGGAGCCCTCTAAATGCCTGAAAGGCAGAGCTACGGAGAAAGTCAAAGAGGCCTCTGATCGCCAGCTACAAGAGGCTCGAAAAAAGCCTCAGAAAGGGCCATAACTCCTGGGGCAGAGGCAGTCCATGTCTCTGCACACTTTGCGCCGCCACAAGCCAAGCAGCGACACCACACTCACGCTCAACTCTCACTGGGGCAGAGCTGCCACAGGCAAAAATAATCTTGCATCTATGCATGCAGGGGTGCTTCATGTCCAACTCTTTCCGACCCTGTAGACTGTGGCCTGCCAGGCTTCTCTGCCAGGGGACTTCTCCAGGCAAGAATACTGGAGCGTACTGGCCAATACTGGCTGCCATACCCTTCCAGAGCACTCTATTTCCTGCTGCCCGAGCTGCCAACTCCCCTGAGGACCCGGTGCTGCCAGAGCCCCTGCAACCCAAGCAGCTGCACCACCTCCACGCCTGGCCCTCACTGGGCAGACCCGAGTCCTCCAGGGCAGCCTCAGGAGCAGACCCCAGTGGACTAGCCACATGCAGAGGTGGAAAGAAAACCACAGCTGAAACCCAGGGGCAGTGTGGCTAAGGAGAAGACCCAAACCCCTCCCACCTGCCGTACAAGCTGCAGATTAGATCCACACGATCCACTAGGCAGACTCTGTGTCTATGAAACATACATGAAAGGACACCGAGAGCTCCCACAAAAGAAAACGCACCGGTTCTGACAGCTGTGGACACTGGAGGCAAGAACACACAGGAGCAGGAGCAGATTAGAATCTGAGCTGCCCCCACAGCGGGTCCGGAGACCAGCACAGTGTTGGAGGGCATCCTAGGGAGGGGAGGTGGGCTGTGACTCCCAGCGAGGGAAAGGGCTCTGACAGCAGTGATGCGAGAAAAACTTTCATTATTCTTTTATTTTAACTTGTTCTGTAGATTCTTTGGGATTTGTTTTTTCTTTTTCTTTTTCCCTCTCTGTTGTAGTTGTTGATTTTATTGGCACCATGAAATCTAATTAAGCTTTTGAAACTTTATTTTTTTCCTCAGTAACATTTTTTTATTGTTGTTATAATCTCTGCCTCTACATTGGGCTTTTGTGGAGTTCTGCGGAGTTTTCCTTTTTTTCTCTCTTTTTTTTAATGTAATTTTTAATACCTATTATTATTTTTGATACATTCATTCCTTTGTTTGCTTTTCCTTCTCTTCTTTTCCCCTTGTAGTTAATCTTTAATGTATATAAATCTTCTTTATCTACCTCTATTTAACTTTGCATATCTATTCTTTCTTTCTTTCCTTTCCTCTCAACATATTTGTTAGGTTTATTTTCATTGCTTTATTCCCCAGTTGGCACCTTGCTTTAGTTCTGCTTTCCAGTTTGTGCTTTAGTTAGTTTTGTTCTTAACTAGTAGATATAATTTTTAGTTTCCTTTGTTCGGCAGGTCAATCTATTGTACTTTATTTTTGTTGGACTGTTTTTATTTTGTTTATGGATGTATATGTATACATGTATATTCAATCACAATTTTTATTGTTGTCATAAACATCTGCTTCTATGTTGGGCTTTGCAGTTCTGTGGAATTTACCTTTTTTTTTTTTCTCTTTTTTAAATTTTTTAAATCTATTATTATTTTTTCTATATTTATTCCTTTGTTTGCTTTTCCTACTGTTCTTTTTCCCTTGCAGTTAACCTTTAATGTATATAAATTTTCTTTATATACCTCTATTTAACTTTCTTTCTTTCCTTTCCTCTCAACATATTTGTTAGTTTTGTTTTCATTGCTTTATTCCCCAATTGGCACCTCACTTTAGTTTTGTTTTCCAGTATGTGCTTTAGTTTTGTTCTTAACTGGTAGATATAATTTTTGGTTTCCCTTGTTCACTGGCTCAATCTATTGTATTTTATTTTTGTTGGACTGTTTTGATTTTGCTTATGGGTGTATATTATGTATATATATAATACTTTTTATCAGTCACACTTTTTATTGTTGTTATATACATCTGCCTATCCATTAGGCTTTTGCAGTTCTGTGGAGTTTTTGTTTTTTTCATTTCCTCTTTCTTTTTCCTTTTTTTTCTTTTCTCTTTTTTATAATTTTAATTTTTAATCTTTCAAAACCTATTATATTTTTTCTAGATTTATTCCTTTGTTTGCCTTTCCTACTGTTCTTTTCCCCTTGCATTAATCTTTAATGTATATAATATAAACATATATGTATATGTGTATATTCAATTTTTTAAAATTATTGTTTGCCTGATTTTGTAACTGCCATTTGTCTGGGGTTCATCTTTGGTTTCTTGTTTTGGGGTATTTGTTTTAATCTCACTTAATGCCATAACAAACAATTTGTGGAATCTTCATTCCTGACCAGAGATCAAGACCTGAACCTTTGGAGTGGAGCATTGACTCCAAGATCCTAGACTACCAGAGAACTAACCCTAGGGAGTATCAAATAGTGAGAATACACACAAAGGAAACCACTCAAATACAAGATCCAGCATCACCCAACCACCAGTAGCATTCTGCACAACAAAACAACAAACAAACAAAACAAAAATACAAAACCAATCATCAGCAGACAGGATTACCACCTCAACTCAGCCTTGCCCATCAGAGGAAAACCAAGGAAACAAACAAAAACTCAGCACAAATCTCACCCTATACTAAGCTTACACAAACCACTGGACCAAACTTAGGAGGGCAGATACCAAAAGGAAGAAAGAATTCAATCTTGAAGCCAGGGAAAAGGAGACCTCAAGCACAATAAGTTTTTTAAAAAAATGAAAAGGCAGAGAAATACTACACAAATGGAAGAACAAGCTAGATACAGAAGACCAAATAAATGAAGGGGAAGTAGGCAAACTACCTGAAAAAGAATTCAGAATAAGGATAGTAAATATGACCAGAAACCTTGAAAACAAAATGGAGAAAATGCAAGAATCAATTAACAAAGCCCTAGAAGAATTAAAGAATAAACATCCAGAGACAAACAACACAATTACTGAAATTAAAAATACTCTGGAAGGAATCAATAGCAGAATATCTGAAGCAGAAGAACCAATCAGTGAGCTGAAAGATAAAATGGTGGAAATAACTTCTGAAGAGCAGAATAAAGTATAAAGAATGAAAAGAACTGAGGATAGTCTCAGAGACCTCTGGGACAATATCAGATGCACCAACATTCGAATTATAGGGGTCCCTGAAGAAGAAGAAAAAAAGAAAGGGTATGAGAAACTTTTTGAAGAGAGTATAGTTGGAAATTTCCCCAGCATGGAAAAGGAAATATTCAGTCAAGTCCAAGAGGCACAAAGAGTCCCATACAGGATAAACCCAAGGAGAAACACACCAAGACACGTACTAATCAAACTAACAAAGACTAAACACAAAGAAAGAATATTAAAAGCAGCAAGGGAGAAGCAATAAGTAACATGCAAGGGAAACCCCATATGCTCAACAGCTGATCTCTCAGCAGAAACTCTGCAGGCCAGAAGGGAATGGCAGGATATATTTAAAGTACTGAAAGGGAAAAATCTGCAACCAAGATTACTGTACCCAGCAAGGATTTCATTCAAAACTGATGGAGAAATTAAAAGCTTTTCAGACAAGCAAAAGTTAAGAGAATTCAGTACCACCAAGCCAGCTTTGCAACAAACGTTAAAGGGACTTATATAGCCAAGAAATACAAGAGAAGGAAAAAGATCTACAAAATCAACTCCAAACAATTAAGAAAATGGCAATAGGAACATACATATCAATAATTACCTTAAATGTGGATGGATTAAATGCTCCAACCAAAAGACACAGACTTCCTGAATGGATACAAAAATAAGACCCATATATATGTTGTCTATAAGAAACCCACTTCAGACCTCAAGACACATACAGATTGAAAGTGAGAGGATGGAAAAATATATTTCATGCAAATAGGAAGCAAAAGAAAGCTGGAATAGCAATCCTCATATCAGACAAAATAGTTCTTAAAATAAAGAAGATTACAAGAAATAAGGAAAGACACTACACAATGCTCAGGGGATCAATCCAAGAGGAAGACATAACAATTGTAGATATCTATGCACCCATCATAGGAGCACCTCAATACATAAGACAAACATGAACAGACATAAAAGGAGAAATTGATAGTAACACAATAATAATAGGAGACTTTAACACTCCACTCACACCAATGGACAGATCATCAAAACAGGAAATAAGGAAACACAAGTCTTAATGATACATTAGATTAAATGGATCTCCTTGATGTCTTCAGGACAGTCCATTCAAATGCAGAAGAACACACCTTCTTTTCAAGTGCACATGGAACATTCACCAGGATAGACTACATCTTGGGTCACAAGTGAAACCTCAGTAAATTTAAGAAAATTGAAATTGTATGAAGCATCTTCTCCAACCACAATACTATGAGACTAGATATCAATTACAAAGAAAAAAAAACTGTAAGAAACACAAACACATGGAGTTTAAATAATACATTTCTAAATAACTGGCAGGTTACTGAAGAAATCAAAAAGGAAATCAAAAAATTTCTAGAAACAAATGACAATGAACACACAACTCAAAACCTATGGGATGCAGGAAAAGCAGTTCTAAGAGGGAAGTTTATAGCTATACAATCCTACCTCAAGAAACAAGAAAACATCATGTGGATAACCTAACTTTATACCTAAAACAACTGGAAAAAGAAGAACAATAAAACCCCAAAATTAGTAGAAGGAAAGAAATTATAAATATCCAAGCAGAAATAAATGAAAAAGAAATGAAAGAGACAACAGTAAAGATTAATAAAACTAAAAGTTGGTTCTTTGAGAAATAAACAAAATTGACAAATCTTTGGCCAGACTCATCAATAAAAAAAGAGAGAAGAATGAAATCAACAAAATTAGAAGTGAAAAATGAGAGGTTACAACAGACAATGCAGAAACACAAAGGACTATAAGAGACTATAATGAACAACTACATTGCAATAAAATGGATAACCTGGAAGAAATGGACAGATTCTTAGAAAAGATCAATCTTCCAAGACTGAACCAGGAAGAAAAACAAATTATGAACAACCCAAATACAAGCACTGAAATTGAAGCTGTGATAAAAAATCTCCCAAAAAACAAAAGCCAAGAACCAGATGGCTTCACAGGAGCATTCTATCAAATATTAAGAGAAGCGCTAATGCCTATCCTTCTAAAACTCTTTTAAAAAACTGCAGAGGAAGGAACACTGCCAAACTCATTCTATGAGGCCACCATCACCCTGATACCAAAATCAGACAAAGATAACACACAAAAAGAAAATTTACAGGCCAATATCACTGATGAATATAGATGTAAAAATCCTTAACAAAATTTTAGCAAACAGAATTCAGCAACACATCAAAAAGCTCATACACCATGATCAAGTTGGGTTTATTCCAGGTATGCAAGGATTCTTCATTATACTCAAATCAATCAGTGTGATACACCATATTAACAAATTGAAAGATAAAAATGATATGATCATCTCAACATATGCAGAAAAAGCCTTTGACAAAATTCAGCACCCATTTATGATTAAAACTCTTCAAAAAATGGGCATAGAAGGAACCTACCTCAACATAGTAATGGCCATATATGATAAGCCTATGGCAAACATTATTCTCAATGGTGAAAAAATGAAAGCATTCCCCCTAAGATCAGGAACAAGACAAGGGTGTCCACTTTCACCACTATTATTCAACATAGTTCTCAAAGTCCTAGCTACAGCAAACAGAAAAGAAAAAGAAATAAGGAATCCAGATCAGAAATGAAGAAGTAAAGCTCTCATTGTTTGCAGATGACATGACACTGTACATAGGAAACCCTAAAGATAGTATCAGAAAATTACCAAAGCTAATAAGTGAATTTAGCAAAGTTACAGATTACAAAATCAAAACACAGAAATCAGTTGCATTTCTATATACTAACAATGAAAACTCAGAAAGAGAAATTAAGGAATCAATCCCATTCACCACTGCAACAAAAGAATTAAATATCTAGGAATAAACTTACCTAAGGAGACAAAAGAACTGTACACAGAAAATTGTGACACTAATGAAAGAAATCAAAGACAATATAAAGAGATAGAGAGATACTCCAAGTTCCTGGGTAGGAAGAATCAATTTTGTGAAAATGACTATACTACCAAATGCAATCTACAGATTCAATGCAATCCCTATCAAATTACCAATGACATTTTTCACAGAACTAGAACAAAAAATTTCGCAATTCATATGGAAACACAGAAGATCCCGAAGAGTCAAAGCAGTCCTGAGAAAGAAGAAAGAAGCTGGAGCAATCAACCTTCCTGACTTCAGATTATACTACAAAGCTACAGTTACCAGGACAGTATTGTACTGGCCCAAAAACAGAAATATAGATCAATGGAACAAGATAGAAAGTACAGAAATAAACCTATGCACCTATGGGTAACTTATTTTTGACAAAGGAGGCAAGAATATACAATGGAGTAAAGACAGCCTCTTCAGTAAATGATGTTGGGAAAACTGGACAGCTACATGTAAAAGAATGAAATTAGAACACTGCCTAACACCACACACAAAGATAAATTCAAAATGGATTAAAGACTTCAATGTAATACCAGAAACTATAAAACTCTTAGAGGAAAACATAGGCAGAACCCTCAATGACATAAAGTAAGATCCACTATGACCCACCTCCTGTAGTAATGGAAATAAAAACAAAAGTAAACAAGTGGGACCTGATTAAACCTAAAAGCTTTTGCATAGCAAAGGAAACTATAAGCAAGGTGAAAAGACAGCCCTCAGAATGGGAGAAAATAATAGCAAATGAAACAACTGACAAAGGATTAATTTCCAAAATATACAAGCAGCTCACACAACTCATACCAGAAAAACAAACAACCCAATCAAAATGTGGGGAAAAGATCTAAACAGACATTTCTCCAAAGAAGACATACAGATGGCTAGCAAACACATGAAAAGATGCTCAACATTGCTCATTATTAGAGAAATACAAATCAAAACCACAATGAGATATCACCTCACACCAGTCAGAATGACCATCATCAAAAAGTCTACAAACAATAAATGCTGGAGAGGGTGTGGAGAAAAGGGAATGCTCTTGTACTATTGGTGGGAAGGTAAATTGATACAGTCACTATGGAAGATGATACAGAGAGTCCTTAAAAAACTAGGAATAAAACCACCATATGACCCAGCAATCCCACTCCTAGGCATATACCCTGAGGAAACCAAAATTTAAAAAGACACATGTATCCCATGGTTCATTGCAGCACTATTTACAATAGCTAGATCATGGAAGCAACCTAGATGTCCATCAACAGATGAATGGATAAAGAAGTTGTGGTACATACACACAATGGAATATTATTCAGCCATAACAAGGAACACCTTTGAGTCAGTTCTAATGAGGTGGATGAACCCAGAACCTATTATACAGAGTTAAATAAGTCAGAGAGATAAAGATAAATATCATATTCTAATGTATATATATAGAATCTAGAAAAATGGTACTGAAGAATTTACTCACAGGGCAGCAATGGAGAAACAGACATAGAGAATAGACTTGGGGACATGGGGAGAGGGTGAGATGTATGGAAAGAGTAACATGGAAACTTACATTACCATTTGCAAAATAGATAGCCAATGGGAATTTGCTATATGGCTCAGAAAAGTCAAACGGGGGCTCTGTATCAACCTAGACGGTTGGGATGGAGAGGGAGATGGGAGGGAAGTTCAAAAGAAAGGGGATATATGTATACCTATGACTGATTCATGTTAAGGTTTGACAGAAAACAACAAAATTCTGTAAAGCAATTATCCTTCAATTAAAAAAAAAAAAAAGAATTTTGGCCACATCCAAAACTACCAAAGGGCTTGTGTTAAGAATAAAAACAGAACAACTGCCATATTGTAGAAAAATGGCCAAAAAGCTTGAGTAAGCATTTTGGGAAAGAGAAAAGTCCAGTGGTCAATGATATTTGAGAAGGAGCTCATACCCCTGAGCCATCAAGGCAATGCAAATTAAACTATTAGATGTCATTATGTGCCCACCAGATTGGCACAAACTAACAAATTGAACAATACCATCTTGTTTTGCCCAAACCAAGAGAAACAGGAACTCGTGCTGGTGGTAGGAGTACAACTGTTAAAAAAACGTTGAAAAACAACTTGGCATCACCTAGGAAAGCTGATGATATATGTAGTCTGTGACTCAGGATTTCCACCCCAAAGTGAGAAAGTCACGCACATAGATTGCTCATATGTTGCTTCAATTAAAAAATCTGGAAGAGAGCTGTGTTTTGTTTTGTTTGGATGTGAGGGAGTCTGGAGCAAATGTCGGGTGGAGAATTAAGGAGGGAATAAAGGGACTTGTGCACAAAGAGATAGAAAGGAAGGAGAGGGTGAAGGAAAGATTCAGGAAAGATGGAGAGAAGAAAGGAAGGAAGGATGGACAAGAGGAGGCAGCAGGGGTTGCGCAGGAAGGGACCTTGTCTGTGAGGCTCTTTGCAAAATGAACTCTCCTTGAAGAAACTGAAAAATGTTTTGATTTTGATGCTCTGCAAACCAGATAATTTTCTTTCATTTTTATGAGATACTACCTGGACTAAAGAAACCATTTCTTAAATTAGATGCTGTGGTCTTTTTAAAAAAAAAAAATTTGAAGAGCAGTTGATTGACAGTGTTTCAAGTGTTCAGAAAAATGATTCATATATATATATATTTTCAGATTCTTTTCCACTATAGGTTATTATAAGATATTGAATATAGTTCCCTGTGCTATACTGTAGGTCCTTCTTGTTTATCTATTTTATATATAGTTATATGTATCTCGTAATCCCAAATTCCCAGTTTATCTCTCCCCCACCCCTTCCCCTTTGGTAACCATAAGGTTTTTTTTTTATGTCTATGAGTCTGTTTTGTAAATAAGATAATTTTTCAGGGGGCTTCCTCAATGGCGCAGTGGTAAAGAATCCACTTGCCAATGCAGGAAATGAAAGAGACATGGGTTTGATCCCTGGGTCAGGAAGATCCCCTGGAATTGGAAATGACAACCCATTCCAGTATTCTTGCCTGGAAAATTCCATGCACAGAGGAGCCAGTGGGTTACAGTCCATGGGGTCACAAAAGAGTCAGACTCGACTGTGACACAGAGCACACACACACACTCACACATCATTTTTTCAGATTCCACTTATAAGATGCTGTGACCTTATAAGCTCATGTTGCCCCAAATCTGGGAAAGAATAGATGGAACCCTCATCCATCTTGGATTATAGGAAAAGAAAAGCCATTATTTGTCTAACACCTAGGTTCTCTGCATGGTACAAAACCCTCTTCATGTAAAAATCTGATTTAATCACCATATTATATTATATAAATTCTCAACACAACTCCAAATTTAACTCTAAACCTAAACTCTGTAAACTATTATCCATATTTTACAAAAACCTACTGTTATGAAAGGCAAAGTTGTCCAGGATTATAAAATTTGTAAGAGGTAGATCTGGAATTCAAATTCAGGTTCATGGTTCCTAAATAAAACATATAAGTGTACACAGACTTTCTGCCTTTGAGCCAGAGGCCAAAGCCACATGTTAAAGAGAAACTGAGCTGAAACCCTTTAAAATCCAGCACTGTGCCCTCCCGCCCCTCACCCCCCCCCAAAATCAGAAAAATGTCTTTTCTTGTTTGTTTCTTGCAAAAGTAATATCTCTTAGGCTTTACCACCCCTCCCCTCTCTTCTGTTTCATGATTTTAGGGGAAATGCACTCTTTTTTGCCATGGAGAATAAGGAGCACCTTGTTCTGCCCTGTCTCCCTTTTCTATGAGTTTTCCTTTCATTCTATTACTTTCTCAGGTGGTTCTCCAGGTAGGGCAGAAACACAGGAGGAATTCATCATTGTCAAGGTGAGACCCTTACCTTCAGGCATTGAGGTTACTTACTGAAAGGTAAAGGCTTCCTAGGTGGCGCTAGTGGTAAAGAACACACCTGCCAATGCACAAGATGTAAAACACGCTGTTTCAACCCTGGATTAGGAAGATCCCCTGGAGGAAGGCATGGCAACCCACTCTAGTATTCTTGCCTAGAGAATCCCATGGACAGAGGAGCCTGGTGGGCTACAGTCCATGAGGTCGCAAGGAGTTAGACACTACATGAGCACACATACATGTATATCTATACCTCCTAAATATGTATAAACATATATCTCCTAAATGTATATATAAAGATATACATCCGAGATAGATATACCCTTATCATATATACGCTTGTATATATGTATCTATATCTATGTATCTGTTAGAGCCCCAGAATCTTCTTCACTTATGCCCATGACTTCTGGGTTGGCTTTTCCACTTTTGTTAGTTTCTTCTTAGTCCTACATGCACTTTACATTGTATAGTCACAGAAAACCCTATATTTAGCCACAGTTCTCTGATGCCAGGCTGGAACCCATAGCCCCTGGTGAGGGATGACTTCTGTCTCTGTCCGTTGATGAAATCCTATCCTCACCTGTGTCAAACATCCAGAAGAAAAACATTTTTTTTTCTTGCTTTAATGTAAAAAAATTAACAAGTTCATTGGATGCATTGACTCTGCTCTTTTACCCATATTCTCTCATTCCAAACTCATTCAAAACCCTGGGCTGGGTCTTAGCAAGGTGGAGATACAGGAAAGACAATGGTTTCCGCCTTTTGGAAGCACTCAGAAGGGGAGGTCACTAAAGCATTTTTGACACTAGGTTAAGGAGATGAACACAGGAAGGAAGATCTTTGCACACCAAAAGCCAACTTTGGGAAGGATGAAAAATTTACACACTAAGCACCACTTTAATTGCCTCCAAGTTTTTTTCTTTTCCTTCTTCTTTTGCTTTTGGCAATTCATCTATCTTTAAAGTAACACATATCACTCAAACTAAAAGCAGTAATGGTCGTCAGTGACAGAAAGTTGGTAGCAACATCTTTTTCCTTATTTTTGGCTGCAAGGCACAGCGTGAAGTGAAAGTCAAAGTTAGTTATTCAGTTGTGTCCGACCCTTTGTGACCCCATGGACTGTAGCTTGCCCGGCTCCTCTGTCCCCAAGTTTCTCCAGGCAAGAATACTGGAGAGGGTTGCCATTTCCTTCTCCAGAAGACCTTCCTGACTCTGGGATCAAACCTGGGTCTCCCACGTTTCAGGCAGATTCTTTACCGAATTCCCTGGCAGGGAATCAAATACATGTCCCCTGCATTGGAAGCGCAGAGCCTTAACCACTGGATGGCCAGAAAGTTCCTGTTTATTTGTTTGTTTTTTTTTTTTGGTTTTGTTTTGTTTTCTTGCAACATAATTTTAAGTACTTGATACAACCATGGGAAATGTATATACCAGTGAAATCTAATGCATGCCCTTTATCAAGAAGTGTGTGCCACGTGGGTTATCTGAAGACATGTTTTACTTCCTCGGTAGCATGAATGGAAACTTTTCAAGATAATCCATCTAGCCCCTCTGTCTTAATAAGCGCCAATTTTTCTCCTACTCAGTGGGAGAAATATCTCAGTTCCTTGTGCTCACCCATCTTAAGCAAAGTGTCACAAGTGCATGTAGCCCAGAGTTCATAACATATAGAACAAAAGGCAAAGGAGAGCATTGGCGTATAAAAATGAAAAGTATAAAGCCTGTTTTGTTCCAGGATCTTCAGTGTTGGGGCCTGACACTGAACTTTCTTTGAATGGTGATTTCAAAAAGAAGATGGAAAATATTGGTGACTTTATTATTTTATTTTAACCCGTATTTAAAGTTAAGATTTCTAAGGTTCAAGTGATTTTTGTTCCCTCAAATTCTTTTTTTTTCTCTTGTCCTGGCTACTTTTAGCCCTGAACTTGATCTCTACATGTCTCATTGGTCTACATTAGACAGAAATAAAGAGTAATATCCAGTTTTATTGTTTCCAAAGGAAATTGTTATGACTATCAATAATGTAATAGAATTACATCAATAAACTAATACGCTGAGCTCTTTAGGAAAAAAAAGTATTTTACACGCAGTCTTTGCTTTTCTATAGATTTAAATGTGGATGATACGCTTATCTAAAAATGCTTACAACACACTTATATTTAGTATTCATTGCAGCATCCCGTCCTTTTTTGTTTTTTTTTAAAACATGGGGGATAAACTAAGTGAACACTTGGCTGTGGAAGGCCACCTGGTGTCAATGGAGAGTAACTACGGGCTTATGTGGAAGTTCAGGAAATGTGTTTCCTGCCTCATTGAACTTCTTGGTGTGTGTTTTACAAAAGGCTCTACATATCCAGACAACTCTGTTCAGCCTGTCTTTTCTTATCTCTGCAAACTGGAGGCAGTGACAGTACCCTTTTGGTGCTTTTTTCATTATTTTATGGTAACATTTTTATAGGCTTTAAATTGCCTTCAGAATGCTTGAACAACGTTTCACTATGGATACATCTGATGATTAGAGATTTTATCAGAAGTTCTGACTCAGAAGACTCTAGTACTGTTGTTCCATTCCCCCCTTCCCACATCCTTGTGTTCTTCCCTTCTGCTCCATTTTGTGTAGCTCAGAAATGTCTTGACCTCTTCCAACTCCTTTTGGAAAAATGTAAGGCCTCAGTTTTTAAAAAGGAACAAAGTGTCTGCTTTTTCCGGTGATGAAACAAGTATCCTAATGCAGTACTTATGGGAGATAAGTTGCAGGAGCCAATATCATAGTTATTTTTTATATTTTAATATGGTCAATATGGTAGACATACAACAGATAAAAGAAAGTCATCCTTCAACCTTGGTGAAAAGTTTTAAAAATAAAAATTTCAGAAATGGTAATGGTAGAACTTACCATATTCTGTTGTTTAAAGTAGGGGCAAATGGACTCATTCGGTTGCTCTTATCATCTCAATTGTTTGCTTAGAAACCCAGAAGGACTCACTCTGGATAGATTTCCATAAAGAAGTAACTCAGAATTTAAATAGACCTGAAATTAACGTTATTCTCTTTGTCCATTTCCTTCTCTCATGTGGTATAATGGATGATGCTGTCAATGAGTCATTCAGTTTTGGGAAATAACTTATGTCACCTAAACTATTCTTTTCAGTGCTTTATGGTTCTCGATGATGAATAGTGAAAGGATCATGGAGATGCCTAGTTATAAGGCGCTGAGCTTAAGGGCATCCCTCTTCTGTTCTTTGTCCTCCTGTGGAGGATTCTGGAAACTTGAGTGGGTCCATTTCCTGTGAATACTCTAAGATACTTTAAACTTTCAACACTCTTTTTAGGGACAGACAACAATCGTGAGAATCAAGGGCCTGGCCTCTCCCTTTTTGGGTGATCTCATATTTCTTAATGCCTCAGATTTACCTATGAATCAGAAGGGAAAATGGGAAGTGAGAAAATGATAAAAAATATTAAAAAAAAAAATTGTGTCTACTCTCTAATGGCTGATGCTGCTAGAAGTGAAGCATTTTGCTTTGAAAATGGATGGGATGCTTTCTGCCTTGCTGGAATGTCAGGAAGTATAATTCATTAGTGGTTTGAAAAGTGCTTTGAGCTAATGGAAAAAAAGGCACTGAAAAAATTCAGACTAATATTATTAAAAATGAAAAATTGCAACAGAGAAACAGATTTCCCCCAGAACACAGACATCAATATTACATCTACTATTACCCAGACAACCAGTTTGAGAAGGGAAAACTCCACTCATCTGGACATTTCATCCACATGTCTTGACCAATTTGACTGATTTTATCTTCCTACTGAATTGTATAAATTCAGCTGTTCTCTGAGAGCCTAGATTCTAGCTCCTATTTAGGGAGCAAAAATACAATAGTATTCTTAGGTATTAATACAATAGTATTTCAATTGAGTATTAAAATCTATACATATTACTTGGTATACTTACTCACTTACACTACTTGTTTTTGTTTTCCTTCAGTGATTCTACCTTAACATTTAAGGTCCTATATATTCCCCCCACTTTTCCCCATACAACTCTGGAAAATCATATTTCAAACCAATGCCTATCCTCATCTTTAGAGACTGTTGCCTTTATTATACTGCCACAGTAATTAAGATGGGACATTCCGAAGTAAATTTAATGGATGGCAGCATTTGTGCAGGTTTCTGAGAATATGAGGCATCTTATTGCTTTGTTCACATTTAGTTTTCCCACAGTAATGTTGGGCTGGGAATTAATGAACACAATTAGGGCTCTCTTTTGATATGGCAAACCTTTGAAACTCTTCATTATTGTGTTAACAGAACCTTGCTAATTTTCTCCGGAATGAATGCATACCTGTTGTGATGTAGATTATATTTTATAATGCAATTCATTAGGTTTTCACTTTTCTCCCTTTGTTTGTTGATTTCAGTTTCTTTGTTCATGGTATCATTCAGGTGAGTAATAATCTAGAAAAACTTTCAATACTCTTTTTTTAGGGAAGGAGTATAATTTATCTTAATGATAATTGTTTACTACTGCATCTTTCTTTTAATGTATGATTCAAATGCAAAGACCAAACAAATTAATAATAGGTATTTTTCAGTGCGCCTTCTTAGGTCCTTTTGAAGTAGTCAAGATGGTCCTAAGGCTTTCCTTCCTTTGAAACTTCATGTCCTCTGTCAAGACTTTGAACACAACTAATATTTTGTCATTACTTTGTAATGCAATGGAAACTGCCGGCAGCAACCAGAGAAAGTGAACATTAGGGAACAGAGACATATATTATGTTGATGCTTCTAGCCTAATTACTAAATAACTCTACACGGGGAACGGAAGGGAGCATAGGTTAAGTGTTTGCCTTTCAAAAAATTTTAAACTTAGTGAACTACTCCAAGCTTTAATGCAAAGGAAGGGTTGGCTCATGATAATTCACAAATATGTATGTTAACAGTATTATTTTATTTCTCAGCTGCAGAGAGAGGGAACATCTTTCTCATTAATAGCACTGAAAATCAGAATTGGAGTGAACTCAGGAAATGAATGACGGCTTATCTTTTCCTTTCTAAGGTGATGCATTAAATTTAACCCTTAAAAGAGATATTTCCTTTGCTCTCATCTCACTCTTAATTTTTTTTTTTTTTTTTTTTTTGCCACACAGCTCAGTAGGCCTGTGTGATCTTAGTTCCCCAACCAGGGATCAAACCTGTGTCCCCTGCATCAGAAGTGCAGAGTCTTAACCATTGGAACACCAGGGAAGTCCCTTCACTCTTGAATTTTTTAAAATTCTGTTGTTTACTCATTGGTCATTTTCATTCCTTCCTTATTCTCTCACTTTGTCTTCCTTCCTCTTTCCCTCCCTCCCTCCTTTCTCCCTCCCATCTTTTCTTCTTGGGTGAGAAAAAATAAAAGACAACAAAATTTTCTGCCAGATGAGAACCACATAAATGCAGAAGGTCAAAACTACCAAGTTCAGACCTGGACAATGCTTTGCAAGGCTTTCAAACAGCTCAGTTTTGTGTGTGTGTATGTGAGTGTCCATCCATTTTAGACAGCTTTAATGTCTCAGGATCTCTTTTGCCTAATCAAATTGGAGTTCGGTCTAATAGAAAAGTCTGCAGAGGATTAAGTTTAATGCACTATAATAGGTAACTGAGATTTTGTTAGTGCACATTTTATAAATGTGACTCTTAGTAAGGACCCAGAAAATTAGGTTTACAAGCATCTTGGACTGCTTCTGATGGCCTTTTTGCATCCTTCCTTTTATGTGATGATCTCCAAAGAGACCATATGAATGTTGGAAATGCCAAGTGAAGAGTCAGAGAAAGGAGGAAATGAGAAAGACCTTGAAGCCTGGTGTTTGGAAACCATTGTTTCAGGAGGCTGATGGTGAGATTAAATTGAATTGATTTACACAAACAATTGGATACAGAGTACCAAGTAAAATGTCAAATGCAAAGGAAGAATTACAAAATCTGTAAGCATAACAATTATGCAAAAGAGTAGTAATGGTTTTCACAGCAAGGGGCTAAGTGTGTCTGACTTTAGCTTATTTACCTCTGTGGCAGAGCAGAAATTAAGGACCAGGAAGCAAGCTGATCTCCTCATATTGTATTTGAGGACCCAAGAAACCTGCTACTGCTAGTGAGAAAAGAAGCCAATAGCTTACGGAAATCATACAATGACTACCCCAATGTGCTTAGAGTTTTACATTTTCAGAGTATTTCCACTTCCATGTTTTTAATGAATGTTCCCAATTATTTTGAAATGCAGATGACGCTGGTATCCCATTTTAAGAGATGAGTATACTAACATCTAGCCAATCACTGAAACAAGGGCAATTTTCATCCATTTCACTAACACAACTGAGTAACTATCTTACTCAACCTACATTCACTTACTGTTCATGAATTTGAAGTTTATATGAAGTTTACCATTACTCAGGCAATGGTAACCACTGATGATTTCAGAGTAAAGAAATAAGATTTAGAGTTGTGTTTAGGGAAATATCCACAGTGGGTGTATAACAGAGGAGTGGGGTGGTCCCCAGGAAGGACAGGAGATGGAACTAGTGGGATATTGGATGAAGAGAAAAGAATGGTTTTGACAGTAAATGAGAAATCTCAAAAGTGCTGGAGAAGAACCTGCTTGGGACATGGAAGGGCTTGGCCCTGGGAACTGTAGAGTGAACTCCCCCAACAGTGGCAGAAATAAGTTGGTTGGTTTTACAGGCATCTTCATTTTTCAAACTCATTTTTCATAAGTTTGGAGAGTAATTACATGAGTAATTGCCATGATGGAATCTGAACTCTTTTTCTCCAGAAACAAATCATCCCAGCGATGGAATAACTACTTTACTAACGTCTATTTTTTACTAATTTGAAGTCTGTGATCACTTGAAGAGGGTCTGCTAGTTAGAAATTTCTGTACCATCTGTAGAAAATAATTACCCGTTAGGCAAATTACTAATAAAGACAGGCTAGCATTGTCTTCAAAAAGTATCTCAAGGAAATTAATTGTTTTCACATATTCTGAAGCCACTAGAACACCAGTCACTGGCATATTATTAATTTAAAAAGTGCAGAAGTTTCATTAATATTACAACTACAGTGTTTCACAGCTTCCCATTGGAAATAGTTTAATTATATGTTATTGTTACTCTTCAGTTGCTAAGTTGTATGCGACTCTGTAACCCCATGGACTGCAGCCTGCCAGGCTCCTGTGTCTTTCACTATCTCCTGGAGTTGGCTCAAATTCATGTCCATTGAGCTGGTGATGCCATCTAATCATCTCACCATCTGCCACACCTTCTCCTTTTGCCTTCAATCTTTTCCAGCATCAGAGTCTTTTTCAATGAATCAGTTCTTTGCATCAGGTGGGCAAAGTACTTGAGTGTCAGCTTCAGCAACAGTCCTTTCAATGAATATTCAGGGTTGATTTCCTTTTGGACTGGTTTGATCTTGCAGTCCAAGGGATTCTCAAGAGTCTTCTCCAGCACCATAACTGGAAAGGATCAATTCCTTGGCATTCAGTCTTCCTTATGGTCCAAAAAATAATGTGTTAATTATATAACATATTATGTGCATGTGCTTGAAAAATGTGAACATTTCTGTATTCTGGATATTTCACTTCTGCCTAATTATTCTAAATTAATGTTAAGAATGTTTAGAGTTTACTGACATTGCAAATCTATAGATCAAATCCATAAAATATTTTTATTTTTCCTAGCATTCCACATACTCAAGGAGTCCTATGTTTAAACAAAGTTAAGCAAGTTTAAACAAGTTCAGACTAGTTCCAGAAAGTTTACACTGACTCTAATTTGGTTAGATATGTTTTATATTATGGAATGATATGAAAAGAAAGTAAAGCAAGCTGTTGATTTTCAAGGTTGTTGAGTTAATTTAAGCATAGCTAATTCTGCTCCCCAAATAAAAGGGCATTCCTGTTCAATTCTAAGGCGTTGTGATTTGCTCCACCATGAGACCGGGTCATAATCATAGACTAGAGAGGCTCAGCCACCAATCACCATGACCCCACTCATTTATGAATGACTTCCTCCTGAATTCCTGTTTGTATGCATGTGAAATTAAGTTGAAACAAACATCAACCACGTTTTTGTTTGGTGATGCTGCCAGGGTACAGGGGCTAATTCTATATATATGTTAAAAAAAGGAGCTTGAAAGCCATTCTTTCTTCCAGTGATTCCCAAGGTTGTGGCCCTAAATCACTTTGCCCATTATATATGCACTCTTAATTGAACAGTCTCTGATCTCTGCTAGTTGTATTGAATACTTGATGCAACTGATTTCTGTTATAACAATTTGGTTGCAAGAGGGGTGGGCCATTCTGTATTAAAATAATCAATTCACTTGATTCTTCATATGCATAACCTGCTTTTTGAAGAAATGTCATTCTTATACAGAGGAAATATCCAACACCTGCTTTCTAAGACATTGGAGAATGCCTTTATTTTCTCATGTATTTATTTTAGGCTTTGTTTTTTGGTCTGATTCTGACAACCTGTTGCACATATGAGCATGTGAATGTTCACATTTGATGCCTGTTGTTTCTCGGAGAGTTAAAAATGGAATTATCCATTCCTTTGGCTTAGCTTTTGCCTTATTTTAATTGTACCCAGGAATTTCTATGAAACCAAGTCATGTTGTCAGCAGTGGCCTCCCCATAGAACTTTGCCTTGTCAAAATAATTTTATCATTCATAAATATTTCAGTGAAAACCAAAGATGGCTCATAAATGATTGATTTTGTAGAGTTCACTGACCTTTTCTGTGAAGCCTTTTATTAAAATTAGTATAACCCATTCGAAATTTGACCATTAATTGTTAATAATGGGCTGACTAAAACCTAGGTTTCTTTAAAACATGAGAAATTGTATAGGTAGTTATAATGATGTATTAAAATTAAGGAGAAAAATTATTGTTCAAAGTTCGTTCTCAAACTTAGCAATATAGTAAAGTGTATTCTGATTTCTAATTAAATCAGGCAAGCTTTGCAATTGGAAGTCTTCTATACTATCTAGAGGGATCCAGAAGCAACAAGGTAAAGACTACCTTAGAGGCTGAAAATGAACATGGATGGGTTATTTATATGTTTAATCTAACCATTTCTTTGTTGAAATATGGCATTATTATTTTAGGTAGACATATAAAAATAATTATTACTTAACCAAAGACTACATGGCCTGAGAATTGAAATATTCTCATATTAGACATATTGGGTCATGGATATAGGGCTAAATTAGATTTTAAGGAGTCTTAAAATAGATAATGGACCTACAGGGAACTCAATACTCTGTAATGACTTACAAGAGAAAAGAATTTTACAGAGTGGATATATATAGACTGAATCACTTAATCACTTTGTATAGCAGAATCTAACACAGCATTGTAAATCAACTATACTCCAATAAAAATTTTTCAAAAAAGAAGACAGTTTTCTTGCTTTCATCATCACAAGAAAAGTAGATTTAAAAAATGACTTTTTCAGACTTTCCATATTCTCTAAAAAAGCACATACTGCTTTTATGAAAACAAAAGTTAAAAATAAAAGAAAGCAAAAGCAAACCCAGAAAACAATTCCACCAGCCATAGGTTCCATTTTAAAGAGCATATTTCCTTTTCAGTGTTTTTTAATACTTAAATTTTTTTACAATATATTCAAGGCAACAAGTATTTGAGATACATTATTATTATGTGCTATGCCTTGAGAATAAAATAGACTAGTAAGACAAAGGCCATGTTTTGCAGAAACTTACAGTATAACTGTAAGTTATAGGAAGACCAGTCATTCATTGCCTTACAGAAGCAAAAAGTGTGCCATAAATTCTGAATGGAAAGTAGAGACAATACTGTCATTGGAAGAGTTTGAAGAAGATAAAGATGCTTGACTGTGGTACTTAGGAGACCCCTGATGGAAACACTAGGTCCCCCGCCCCCAACCAGGGTCTCCTAGATTAATACAATAAACTGCAAGTTGGGTACCTAACACATCACAGGGCCGTCAAATACTACCATAAGAGATATGACTTCCTCTGCAGCAAATGCTCTCTACATCTGCACACATCCCCTGTTCTCACCATTTCCATGCAGACTGGCTGACTTACAAGGGTTAGTTTATAATGGCGGTAACTAATCACTAATTAATAGCACCCTTTTAATAGGATTTGTCCTTCTCCTCTCTCTCCTCCTTGTAACTTTATGAGTTTTCCTGGAATAACCTCCCAACTAAACAACTTCTATTTGAATCTCTGACTACAGCTTAGCTCTGGGGAACCCAAACAAAGACAACAATTTTACCAACTTCCTGTGCTGTGTTTAGTCACTCAGTTCTGTTCAACTGTTTGTAACCCCATGGACTATAGCCTGATAGGCTTCTCTGTCCATGGGGATTCTCCAGGCAAGAATACTGGAGTGGGTTGCCATGCCTTCCTCCAGGGGACTTTTCCCAACCCAGAGATAGAACCCAGGTCTCCTGCATTGCAGGCAGATTCTTTACCATCTGAGTGACCAGGGAAGCCCATGAATACTGGAATGGGTAGCCTATCCCTTCTCCAGGGGATCTTCCTGACCCAGGAATCGAACCAGGGTCTCCTGAATTGCAGGTGAATTCTTTACCAGCTGAGCTACCAGGCTTCTAAAACTTACTGTAGAAAATTCTAAAGATGCAGTACAAGATCATTCAGTAATATTCCTGTCTGCTAAGTAAGCTGTCAGGATTGAAGGCATGTTAGAAGTCATCTAATTCAATTTCCTTAGAGCAGATGCTCTAAGGTAACCTGCCTGCATCTCCTTGGCCCACTCTAGAGGCAGTTTTCTTATGCTCAGATGATTTCCTGCTGCTCTCTGATGGAAGCATGATTGGTCCATGTGGGATAAGACTAAGTGTCCCAGGAGCAAGTGGCAAGCAATAAAGGATGGGTGTTGATGAATAAACACCCTGGTGAAAAATTCTGAAATGTGACCATCTCAGAAGGTCTCTAGCAGGAGAGAGACCTTTTTAATTCTTTTTTAATGCCATTCAAAATTCTTTTTTACCCCTACTTTATGACCACACCATGCAGCATGCAGGATCTTAGTTTCCCAACCAACCTGCCCCTTGCAGTGGAACCATGGAGTCTTAACCACTGGACCACCAGGGAAGTCCTTCTCCAGCAGACTTTATTGCTAGTTTTCTACAGAGTCAACTCACAACTTATTGGTTAGCATGATTTTTATTTTCTGAGTCTCACTTTTTCACTTTTCACTGTGCTTCTTGGAGCCACAGCACTAATAAACTACTTGTATTCAAATCCTCGATCGGGGTGTGCTCTGGAGGAACTCAAACCTGGACACCTATTATTATAAAAAATAGGAAACTGGTCATACAACTCAATAACAAAAAAACAAACAACTCAACCATAAAATGGGCTGAAGACTTTATTAGACATTTCTCCAAAGAAGAAATACAAATGGACAATAAGCACATGAAAAGATGCTCAACATTGCTAATTATTAGAGAAATGCAAATCACAGCTACAGTGAGGTAACACCTCAGACAGATCAGAATGGCCATCATTGAAAAGTCTACAAATAGCAAATTCTGGAGAGGGTGTGGAGAAAAGGGAACCCTCTCAGACTGTTGGTGGAAATGTAAGTTGGAGCAGACACTATGAAAAACAGTATGGAGGTTCCTAAAAATCTAAAACAAGAATTGCCACATGACCCAGCAATCCCACGCCTGGGCACTTATCTGGAAAAAAACACTAATTGCAAAAGATACGTGCACCCCTGTTTTCACAGCAGCACTATTTACAATAGCCAAGACACGGAAGAAACCTAAATGTCCGTTGACATGTGAATGGATGAAGAAGATGTGGTACATATAAACAATGGAATACTACTGATCCATAAAAGGAATGAAATAATGCCATTTACAGCAACATGGATGGACCCAAGATGATCATACTAACAGAAGTCAAAAAGAGAAAGACAAATACCAAATACCACATAGTACCACCTGTGTGTGGAATCTAAAACATGACACAGATGAACCTATCTATGAAACAAACATAATCACGGACAGAGGGAACAGACTGGTCATTGCTAATGAGGAGGGGTTTGGGAAAAGCATGAAGTGGGAGGTTGGAATTAGCAGATGCAAACTGTTATACATAGAATGGATAAACAACAAGGTCTAACCATCAAGCACAGAGAACTATATTTAACATTCTATGATAAACCATAAGCAAAAGAATATTAAAAATGTATGTATGTATAGGTATAACTGAACTAGTTTGCAGTAGAGCAGAAACTAACGCAACATTGCAAATCAACTGTACTTCAATAAAAAATATTAAAACTTAAAAAAGGAAACTGAGACCAAGAAACTTGCATACAGGCCTAGGAAGTTTGTTAAGTAAAAGTGAAAGTCACTCAGTCATGTCCAACCCTTTGTGACGCCATGGACTGTATAGTCCATGGAATTCTCTAGGCCAGAATACTGGAGCGGGTAGCCTTTCCCTTCTCCAGGGCATCTTCCCAACCTAGGGATCGAACGATTATGGTACAAATGCAGTTTCTATCATGCTTTCCTATTTATGTAATACTTGAATTTAAGCATCCATATATATGTTATAATAGTCCATGATGTAAAAGAATCACAACTTACTTAACTAGTCCATAATGTTGGGCATTTGAGTTCAAGCATCTATTGAAGGAATCTTGGAAACTCATTGAGGAAAAAGAATTATTTTTTCAGAGAATCTACTGATTCCACCTGAACTGGAGGTATTTTCGCTTGCATTTATAAATGTCAGCGTCCACCCTCCTCTGTTTGTATTTATGAATACCAGATGGGCTCTTTTTGAATGATAGCACAGTAAACTAATGGCAACCCATTAAGGTCATTAAGGGAAGATGGTGTGGAATTTATGATCAGTGGGCTGTCATTTACGCAACCAACTAGGATCCATAAACTACAAGACAGTCTGACAAGGATTTGATTTCTGATCTGAATGAATGCATAGGAACCTCTACATCTGGAGACACACAGTGTTTTCCAAGCTCTTTTCCAATGCTGTCCATTTTTTGTCCCATTGATTATCGTTTTCACTGCATTATTCAGGAATAAAATTAATTGCTAACTGCTAGGTTTCCTGAGCACAGTCAGTTAATGCATAAGCTTGTTTACTGTGTGCCAGATGGTCCCACAGTTACTTGGGGATGGATGGATATTGACAAAACAGAGTCTTTGGTGCAAACTGATGCCCCCAAATAGTTTTATATGATGGACATCTGTAGCTGGGGGACTTGGAAAAAAGACAAGCTTTCTAAGTAGCTGCAGGTTCTTCCTGTCTCTGAAAAATAATCAGCCTTGCAAATGTCTTATTCTTTAACCCCAAAGCTCTGCATAACAAAGGATAGATTTCTTGGATATCTTTAACAGGGGTCCTACCCTCATGCTGCTGTTAAGATGGAAGATGAGGGGTAAGGGGATGGTGCAAGGAAGTTTGCAACGTGAGGAAGGGTCAGAAAATGGCAAATGAACCCTTAAGATATATGTTCTTAGCCCTGGAAATTTTGAAATTTTTGTTTTAGGACACTCAGAGAATGCTTGCTCTTCTGAATCCGCTTCCCCTGGAATTAATAACTACTGAAGGTGCTTTTCCTCATTTGGGTTGGGGCATCATCCACCCTTCATCAGATGTAGTGACTGAGAGGCACTCTCTTGGCAGGGCTGTCAGAGTAACAAATCCATCCAGACTTTGCCAGCTGTGCCGCCCAGGGAGGCTGTGTTGGTCCAGAGGCTGTCACCTGAACGGTGTGCTTCTGCAGCTCCAGGTGGGCTCGCCATTGCAGAATCATTTTGAAGAGCTGGGTATTGATTTTTTTTTTTTTTTTTATTTCAGGAAAAAAAGAGGTGGAATGAAGTTGCTCTTCCTGCAAGTGGCTGGATACAAAATGGTCTGTGAGTTAGCCCTGAACTCTATTAAAATCGGCAAATACCATCTTGAGGATGTTAGTTTTCTCCTTGATATTAAAGCCCCCGAAGCTCAAGAAAACATCCAAGTATGGAAGCCTGTTGCCTGGGAGGGGACCATATGAAACTCTTGTAAACTGTTAACACATGTGAGAAATGAGATTATTACAATCACATGAGCAATGCAGTAAGCTATTTGAGGGGACAGGAAGAGAAGCAGAGGCATTTGGCAAGCTCATAGCGAACTCTGAGTAGTAGTGGGTGGGTGGGTGGGGGGTGTTGCCCTACACCTTGTGGGGGCAAGGGGAGGGGGTCCCCAAGGGCACCCTTTACTTCCTGCTTAATACTGCCTCTACAGGGACGATTCTTTCTGCAGCACCAACAGGGCACTGTTCAGTGTCTTGCAAATTACAGATGTGTCCATGAATATTGATGAAGAATGATGAAGCAGGTATAAAATGTTACAGGGTCTCTGGAGAAATTCAAAGAGCCATTTCTTGATCAGATTAGGAAATAGAATGCCCATTAACATTATCACTTTGGAATTACCTCGTAGACAAAACATTAGCATTTAGTTCAAATTAAAGTTATATTTCTGCCTTTAGAATTTGAATAAACCTGTACAGTTCAGGGAAGAGAAGAAAATGTGTCATCTTTCAGCCACCCAATAAGGAAATGATGATAGGTGTACCTTATAACATCCTAACAGTCTTCATAATAGTTCTGCTTATCTCAGCACTGGAAATCCAACCATCTATATTCAAAGGATTGATGGCAGAGCGTTAATTTCATCAATATAGGCCCAACGGTTTAAAAAGAGGGTTGGATTAAACATTACATGGGGCTTGTCAGTTCTGACACTTGACAACCTAATGAAATACAAACAGAAGGAAAGTTTCTCCCTTTCTTTTCTGTCTCACTCTCTCTTGCTTTTTTTTTTCCTTCCCTTACTCAACTTCCCCCTCCTTCCTTCTCTCATCTTTTCTGCCTCCCTCCCTTCCTTCTGAGGCCAGGTTGGTGGAAAGGAAAGTTTGCTTTATTTTGGATGCTGGCATCAGGGAGGCAAGAGGGGACAGGATCACGGATGCCTGCCCAAAAGCCAGCTCCCCCCACTGACAATCGGGGGGCAAGAGCTTTCACAGGTGGAGGAAGGGGGCTACATGCAGAAACAGCAGTCAACTCTGACAGTCGTCTTGATTGAAATTGGTCACCAGTGATCTGACCAGCAGCATCGTGATTGTTTTAAGTACAGTTAATCTTCAGAGTCCGTCTGTTCCCATTTCCTTGAGGTCAGTTCTCAGAATTGTGGCTGCTTATATATCGTGGCTATAGTCTGGTCATCATGCAGTTAAATTCTCCACCTGGCGGGGGTTTCAGAATCTACAAGACAGCTCACAGGATATGCTCAGAATATTACCTATAGTCTCTGAGAAACAACTAAAGGTCCTTGACTTTGCTTAATGACTGCATTATTATTATTTGGTCTCCTCTGACTGTTTTCCTTTATTTCTGCGTGTTCTCACTTCTCTGATTAAACTTACTCATCGGTTAAATTTTCCCACAGACAAAAGGTAGGCAGACGACACGGAGGGCAAGAACCACAGGTTCCTCCTTTCTTTGCCTTCCTTCCTTCTGATGACAAGTTGTACCTTTTCATGACACACAAGCTTTCCTTTCAGTTGAATGATTTTCCCTGCTTCCTCATACATACAACTTCTTTCTGAAGGAAGATGGAGGACAGAGGATTTGTGTGATAATCAGAAATGACTACTTAGAAAAACTGACTACTCTTTTCTTCTGAGTTCAGTCATATATGTATGTATTGTACCTAACTTGGTATTGTTTAGGTGTTATCTTTAAGAAAAAAACTTCATTCCAGGAAAAAAAATCCACTGAGAAAAATCAATCTGCTGGGTCCACAGATTTGACTGGAAAACAAAAATAAACCTTGACGCTTAGGAAGGAAGGTGCTATTCTCCAAGTTTGACTAATGAGAGTTGAACCAGATAAACAGTGTTTATTGCTTTCTGGTTTTTATTGCATTTCAGGATCCCTGAAAATCAGCAAGTTCTGTCTGTTGTGGCTTTGGTTGCAGAGAAGTCCAATTAGTACAAGCCATACACGATAACCCCAGGCTCCTTTCCACACTATTCTCTGCGATTTTACAGAGGCTGGTAATTCAGAAGTGGAAGTTTCTCCAATCAGGTGCTTCCCCAAAAATGTGCCAGAGTGTTAAGCTTCATATGAATGTTCTAATTTAAGTATAGGGCAAAACAGTAGCATATGAGACTAATTTCTATAAAACTAAGTCAGTAGATTTTATAACCTCTGAGAGCTTCCATTTCTTTTTCTTTTTAAAAAAATTTTAGTACATGGTTGCTGTTCTTGGACTTGGAGAAGTAGATTCTTGCTCTTCAGTGTTAGACTTACTTCAACTAAATAACTGTCAAAGCTGTGTTAGTTGTAATGTTGAGGAACCTTAGCTCAGACAATCACAAACCGTGTCCTGATGATTACATTTACCCTGATGAGCTGGACACAGTATATAAAGGCAGCCTTGTGGATACTCAGAGAAAAGTTCTGGCCTTGAGATTCAAGAATGAAGCACATTTCAGCCCTTAAATTGGTCAAAAATCAGAGGATAAATATGCTGATGGAGAGTTCAATCTTTGGATTATGAGGTTTAAAAAATTACCTGCAGTTTTAATAGCACTCATCTATAGCACAAGTATTTAATTTTGATACCAATGGTGAAAAATGCAAAATAAGGTTTATAAAGATATCTAGGAGTCAGTAATTTCTTAGACAGAAGAAACTTCAAGTTTAGCAATATTGAAAAGCTTGAACCAAGTAACAAGGATTGGTTGTGAATACAGATCATGTCTCCAGCAGCTAGTTGTTTAATTCTAGGAAGCTTAGAGAGGCAAAAGAGGAGAAACAAATTATTTTCCTAAGAGCTATTAATATATTGTTAAAAACTATTCTACCACTAGAAGAAATTTCATGTTACGCCATTGTTAGTTTCCTTGAGCTCCGGAATTCTGTTATGATGTTTAAGACCCTAAGTCTTAAATATATTTATTAATGTTATATTTTTAGGGGGGAAAGGGGAGATAGTATTTATTGAATATGCTGCCTGGAACTTTAAAATAACAAATGAATTCTGATAGCAGTACCTTATCATTGGCATCACCCCCAGGATCTTACAGATGAGGAGAAACCAAGGCTCAGAAAGCTTCCATGCGACAGAGCTAAGATGTGAAGCCCTGATATCATTCCATTCCGCTGCAGGGAGAGAGTTAACTGACCATCCAAGATACTGAGGGGAGAACCATCTCCGTAGCTTCATTGCTCTAATGATTGTGTTGAGAGTGAAAAATGAGGATGTGCTCCACAGCCAATGCAGAGAGGACAAACAGATCCAGAGGACAGACATTCCTTGGCAACCTGTGAAACTACTAAAGATTCAGGACATCTGTCCAGGACTTTCTAAGGCAGACAAAGAGATGCTTAAATAATCAGGTGGATGGTTAGGCTAGTCTTCTGGGATAGCAGATCACAACTGGTTTGAATTGTGGGTACCAGGTGGGACATCAAACCCTCCCGATATGGTTCCGCTCCCCCCATATGGCTGTTTTAGTCCTTTAGCTCTGGAAGGCTCGGAGCCAGAAAGAAACTTAAAAATATATCCCTGGAGTATATTAAATGTGTTCAGAAGAAAGCAAGGAACTTGCATAGAGCTGAGGCCTCTGAGCATTTCCATGGGGGACAGTACACAGACCCGACAATCTAAGGAAGTGGAAGCAAAAGGATTTCAGGTACAAACCAACTTTGTATTGTGCTCCTTGTTAAATTGTGCTATCAGATTATTGTAGAAAACAAAATAAATGTGTTTGAACATTATTAACTTTCCCAGTTGATTTACTATGTGTTGTGGACATGTTTTTTCAGATCTCTGGTCTGAAGGGAGTGAACAAATAAACACACACTGTCTTATTACCATGATAAAAATTCTTTGAGTGTGAGACATAATTACCAGAACCTACACAATGGTGAGGTCTATCAACCTTTTCTAGACTGACCTGAGAAACTCGGTGAAAGATCTAAATATTTGTGGTAGGTGACCGTCTTCCTCTGTTGCCTTAGAAAAGCAAGAAGAAAGGAGATGTGCTGTTATCATGTTACAGATCGTGTCTGACATGGAGAATGCGGTCCCACAACACAGCCATTAAGCGCTGGGGTCAGAGGCAAGATTCATATATTCTGCAAAATGGCTTAGTTCAGTCATTCAGAGTCAACACATTCCCTTAAGACACAGAACAGTTGGCAGATGAAGGAGGCTCTTTGCTGCTGTCTTTGCCTGAAGCACTCAGGGTAATCTCGTCAACATGGTGAGTGTGACAAATTGCATCTGCTTATTTTTGCTGTTTTCTAGAGGTGGGAGAAGAGATTTAACTCGAGAGCCATCCTCATGTTTTTGCTCAGCCTGCCAGCCCTTTCTGTAATTCTTAGATCAGGGTACTCATTGAAGGTCTTGAGCACTGCAAAACATGCTGGGCAAAGAAATCAGTTCTCTTGGAAGAGAGCACTGGTGAAAAACAAACACTAGCAAACAACATACAAACATTGATTCCTTCCGATGGGCAAAGCAATTTGTTTGGGCGTTTCTTTCTTTATATCACTCTTTGCTTTCAGTGTATATGTGCGCACAAATGGGGCATGTGTGTGTGTGTGAGTGAGTGAGAGAGAGGCTGTGTGTGCGTGAAACGTTAGCATTAAAAAATTAACTCCTCCCTGACCCCTGCTAAGACCTCCAGTCAATTTTAAATATCATACGACTTCCCTCAAAATCAAAGGTAGCTTCTGGCTCCCAAATTTGAAGACAGATATGAAGGGAAGGAGAGCTGGGTCAGAAAGAAGGCAGGAGGTAGGAACATTTTAATCTGTCAGTAGGAAGTTTTTGAAAAAAATTCTAGAGTAAGAAATGAAAAATCTTGTGGGAAAAGAAACAGCCACAATAAAAGGTAGGAGTAGGTATTTCCAACAGCAACATATCCAAGAAGAAGGGGGTGGGAATTTAGGGGCACTCAAGGGCCTTCCTGTATTTTGATGCAAACAGCTGACTCATTGGCAAAGTCCCTGATGCTGGAGAAGATTGAGGGCAGAAGGAGAAGAGGACGACAGAAGTTGAGATGGCTGGATGGCATCATCAGTGCAATGGACGTGAACTTGGGCAAACTCCAGGAGATGGTGAGGGACGGAGAAACCTGGTATGCTGCAGTCCATGAGGTCGCCAAGAGTCAGACACAACTGGGTGACTGAATACAAGTGCCTTCCCAACTGAAAAGCTGCCTACTGGCCTTTGCCAGAAAGAAATCGGAGGAAATCTGTGTGAAAGCTCTGGACTGTTTTGACTGTATGCATGGACGTCTGAGGGAGAGACAAGCTCGGAAGTAATGGTGACTTGTTATGACAGCAATTCAGGTGTGTGTGTGTTTGTGTGTGCATGTCCATGTGCGTGAGTGAAAGTGAGAAAGAGAGAGAGAGAAAGAGAGAGAGAGAGCACAAGCTAAAAAGAGACAAAGAGAGGGTGAGAGAATAGACGGTCAAAAATGGACACTGCAGAATGCCTGGAGATAGTCTGGAGATGCATGATGTGAAAATATTCCCTGGGTACCAACTGATGATTTTCCTTCTCAACCCTTTAGCAATGCAGATGGTCCCTGACTTTTTGACTTAAAATTTTCACCACTATGATGATGTGAAAGCGATCGGCATTCAGTAGAAAGTATACTTGGGATTTTGATCCTTTTTTGGGTAAGCCTTTGAGGTACAATCCTCTCTGGTGTTTCTGGGCAGGGCAGCCTCAGCTCCCAGGCAGGCCACTGGGAGTTGATCATGAGGGTGAGCAACTGACATGCTCACAACCATTCCACACGCACAGAGCCCCTCAGTTTTTTTTACTTTCAGTGCAGTATTCAATCCATTAAATGAGATACCCAAGACTTCTCTATAAAACAAGGTTTGTGTTCAATGCTTTTGCCCAACTCTAGGCTAGCAGAAGTGTTCTGTGCACATTTAAGTTAGGCCAGGTCAAGCTATGATGTTCAATAACTTAGTCATATCAAATGTGTTTTTGACTTAATGGTATTTTCAACTTGCAATGGGTTTATTGGTTTGTAAAGTGACAGTCACTCAGTCGTGTCTGACACTTTGTGATCCCATGGACTGTAGCCCACTCTGTCCATGGAATTCTCCAGGCAAGAAGACTGGAGTGGGTTGCCATTATTTTCTCTAGGGAATCTTCCCGACCCAGGGATCGAACCCAGGTCTCTCTCATTGCAGGTGAATTCTTTGCTATCTGGGCCACCAGGGAAGCACCATACTTCATGGTAAACTGAGGAAGATCTGTGTGATCCGCAGTTCTCAATCCCAGCAGCCATTAGAATCAAGTGGAGGGTTTGCTTAAACACAGATTGCTGTGTTCCCAGAGCTTCTGTTCCCAGAGCTTCTGACTCAGGCGGCCTGCGGTGAAGCCAGGAGTTTACATTTCTCTCAAGTTCACAGGGAACGCTGATTCTGCATGCTGATCTAAGCCCCGTGCAGCAGCGTTCTACTGTATGTGTTTATTTTCTCTCACATTTCATAGATGAGGAAACAGCAGCCTCCATACAATGAGCAGATCCAGGTGTTGTGACTTCAATTCCAGGCTACACAATACAAATCAAAGTGATGTTTAGAAAGCAGATCTCTCTTAAGATTGGCCCTCATTGGTCTGTCAGTCATTTACAGCTAACCAAAACTTGGGTCAAATGTATTTCAGTCCAGAGACACCGTCATCCCAGGATCTGATGAACAGATCTTTCATATTGATGTTTTTCGCCACACAGCTCTCTTGAGCGTGCTGAGAAGCTTGTTATATTAGCCAGTTTTTCCTCACATTTTAATCATTTAAAATATCAGCTTTTTCTCATTTTAAAAATATCATTTGTGCATGTAGAAAATACAGTAATTGTGTAATGAAGAAAATAACAACTTTTAGTTTTCTCTCCTGGAAGTAATCATGGTCAATGTTTTAAAGATTTTGAGGTTAAGTTTTTAATAGAGTTGTATAAGCTTTTTTCTTTCCTTAAGTCTTTTTCTATTTTTTAAAGCAGACTTATTGATTCATATATTCAGATGAATATAAAATTCACATACCATATAATTCACCCATTTAAAATGTACAATTCAATTGTTTTTCATGTAGTCACAAAGCTGTGGAAGTATCACCACAATTAATTTGGGAACATTTTTATCACCCTAAAAGAAGCCATCACTCCCACCCCCTCTCCCCTCCCACCCAATCCTCCAGCCATGGAAACTACTAATATACTTTCTATCTCCATGGATTTGCCTATTCTGGTTAACTGGAATCATATGATACATGTTCTTGTGACTGGCTTCTTTTACTTAACCTGTCTTTTTTCAAGGTTCATCTATGTTGTAGCATATACTGGTACTTTAATACTGCTTACTGTTGAATAATATTACATTGTATGAATATACTATGTTTATCTATCCATCAGTGGACTATGTGGCTTGTTTTCACCTCTTGAATACTGTGAATAATGCTTTTGACATTTGTGTACACGTTTCTGTGTGGATGTATGTTTTCTATTCTCTTGGGTGTGGTGTGTGTGTGTGTGTGTGTGTGTGTGCGTGCATGTGTAAGAGAGAGAGAGAGCAAGCGAGGAGTGAAATTCCTGTAGTACACAGTTGCTCTGTTTTTAACTTTCTCAGAAGCTGCCAAACAATTTTCAAAGTTGCACCATTTTACATCACTAAGAGCAATGTATGAGGGTTTTAATTTCTCCCCATCCTTGCCACCACTTGTAATCAGACTTTTTAACTGGACACATCCTACTGGCTGTGAAGTGGTATCATATGGTGGTTTTGCTTTCCATTTCCTTAATAACTAATGATGTTAAGTATCAGTTCATATGCTAGCTGATGATTTGTGTAGCTTCTTTGCAGAAATGTCCATTCAGATCCCTTGCCTCTTTTAAAATTTGTTTCTGCATCATTTTGTGAATAAATTGTAAAAGTTCTTTATATATTCTGGATATAATTCCTTTATCAGATAAATGATTTGCAAGTATTCATCCCCATGTTATGGGCTTTTTACTATCTTGAAAGTTGTCTCCACTTCCTTTGAAGCACAGATGATTTTTTTCTTGTGATGAAATTCAGATAATTTTCTTCTTTTTTCACTTGAGCTTTTAGAGTCACATCTAAGAAGGTTTTGCCTAATCTAAGATCATGAAAACTGACTCCTATATTTCCTCCTTAAAGTTTAAAAGTTTTAGCTCTCACATTTTGGTCTATGATCCATTTTGAGTCAGCATTTTCTTATGATGTAAGAAAAGGGCCCAACTTCATTCTTTATCCTTTGTATATAAATATCCAGTTGACCCAGCACACATTAAAGAAACGATTCCTTTCCTCATTTACTTGTGTATATTTTCTATCATACATTTATACACATGGAATTTTCCAGGACATTTCTCTATTGCTTTAGGTATATTCCCCAATCTATTTTAAATGACAAGTTATTATCCTTTGGTAAATGTATCTTCCTACCTGCACATAGGAATTAATTTGGGAAACTGCCTGGCCTGAACTAGACGTCCTGTACTGACCACGTGACTTCATATCTCTTGATCATATCTAATTCACTGAGGTGTTGGGGTTACAGGGAGGTATCCACTCCACAAGTGCAGAATCCTTGGAAAGATAGAATCAGGAAAAGGCAGATGTTAGCTTTATTATTGATAAGGAGATTGGAAAACATGACTCAAGAACATTGGTCAAAATAGTTTTGTAACATTCTATCATCTTTGTCCAAAATCTAGATCTTGGGGAAGCCAACCTGCATGAAATATTGGTTCAATAAAGCAAGACATTTCACAGATCCAAAGTGGAAAGAAAAGCAAAGGGGAGAGTCACCTGGTTCTTACCATCCCACCTGAGAAATAGGACAATGCCAAAGCCTTCGACTGTGTGAATCACAATAAACTGTGGAAAATTCTGAAAGAGATGGGAATACCAGACCACCTGACCTGCCTCTTGAGAAACCTGTATGCAGGTCAGGAAGCAACAGTTAGAACTGGACATGGAACAACAGACTGGTTCCAAATAGGAAAAGGAGTATGTTAAGGCTGTATATTGTCACCCTACTTATTTAATTTATATGCAGAGTACATCAGGAGAAACGCTGGGCTGGAAGAAGCACAAGCTGGAATCAAGATTGTTGGGAGAAATATCAATAATCTCAGATATGCAGATGACACCACCCTTATGGCAGAAAGTGAAGAGGAACTAAAGAGCCTCTTGATGAAAATGAAAGAGGAGAGTGAAAAAGTTGGCTTAAAGCTCAACACTCAGAAAACTAAGATCATGGCATCTGGTCCCATCACTTCATGGGAAATAGATGGGGAGACAGTGGAAATAGTGTCGGACTTTATTTTTTTGAGCTCCAAAAAATCACTGCAGATGGTGATTTGCAGCCATGAAATTAAAAGATGCTTACTCCTTGGAAGGAAAGTTATGACCAACCTAGATAGCATATTAAAAAGCAGAGACATTACTTTGCCAACAAAGGTTCCTTTGGTCAAGGCTATGGTTTTTCCAGTGGTCATGTATGGATGTGAGAGTTGGACTATAAAGAAAGCTGAGCGCTGAAAAATTGATGCTTTTGAACTATGGTGTTGGAGAAGACTCTTGAGAGTCCCTTGGACTGCAAGGAGATCCAACCAGTCCATCCTAAAGGAGACCAGTCCTGGGTGTTCATTGGAAGGACTGATGCTGAAGCTGAAACTCCAGTACTTTGGCCACCTCATGCGAAGGGTTGACTCATTGGAAAAGACCCTGATGCTGAGAGGGATTGGGGGCAGGAGGAGAAGGGGATGACAGAGGATGAGATGGCTGGATGGCATCACCGATCTTAATGGACATGGATTTGAGTAAACTCTGGGAGTTGGTGATGGACAGGGAGGCCTGGCATGCTGCGATTCATGGGGTCACAAAGAGTTGAACACGACTGAACGACTGTACTAACTGAACTGCACCATCACCTCCATAGGGAAATATAGCCAGAAGGAAGAAACCAGGACTGTAACTCTAGTGCACTGTTTTTCAAATTTTAGCATGCATTAGAATCCACTGGAGGGATTGCTACAGTCATTTATTATTTTCATTTTGAAATAATTTTAGACAAAGAAAAGTAGCAAAAACAGTTTCCATATACTCTTCACCTAGTTATCCATAATCAGAGCACAGTTATCAACACCCAGAAACTACATTGACACAGTCATATTGCCAACCTATAGACCTTATTCAAATCTCACCAATTTTCCCAGTTATAGTCCTCCCCCCACCAACATTCCCAGGATATAATTCAATGTTTCACATTTCGATTTAATTGGTATACTCCTTAGAACCCTCCAACTCTGTGAGAGTTCTTCATTCATTCCCTAATTTTGTACAACCTTGGCACTTTAGAACAGTACTGTTCAGGTATTTTATTGAATGTTCCTGACTTGCAAATACAGATATTTTTACTTGTTAACCCTCTTCCTTATGCCCCTATTTGTTTCTCTTGTCTAATTGAATTGGCTACTATTGCAAATACAACTTGAATAACAGCAAAAGTAGCCTCCTTGACTTGTTTCTGAATCTAGTGGAAATGCCTCTAGTGTTTGCCCATTAAGTAAAATAGTGGCTTTCGGATGAGTTATGCATACTTTATGATTTTATTAAAGTAGCCTTCAATCTCTATTTTCTTGAATGTTTTTATTGTAGGTGGATATCAAATTTTGTAAAAGGTTTCAGCATATGTGGAAATATCATATAATTGTTTCCTTAGATATATTAATAGATGATGTCAATGGATTTCCTAATAGTAAACCTAAATTGCATTCCTGGAATACATTCCACTTGGTGACACTGTATTACATTCTCATTGTGATGTTGAATCTGTCTGCTAATATTTTACCCTAGTAAAATTTACTAGTTTTTCCTTAATATTCATAAGTGATATTGGTCTTTTTCTTTTATACTGTCTTTTATACTGTTTTATAGGTTTTCTTTTTTACTGTCTATTTTATACTGCTTTATAGGTTTAGGTATTGATATTATCCTTGCTTCATAAGAATAGCTAGAAAGTTTATCTTGACTTCAAATGCTCTTAAACTAAAGAACCCTGGAATGATCTGTCATCAGAAAGAAGGAAGGAAGTAAAATAGAGTAGGATCCTACCAGGTAGAGAAGTTAACTATATGACCTAGCGATTATCAGTCTAAGTGAAGTAAGTCATAAAGGGAAAGACAAGTACCATATGATATTACTTATATGTGGAATCTAAAATATGATACAAATCAATATATCTATGAATCAAAAAAAGATACAGAGAACAAGCTTGTGATTTTACCCAAGGCGGAGAGGGGGTAGTGGAGGGAAGGAATTGGAGTTAGCAAATGCAAACTATCATATATAGGATGAATTAAACAATAAGATCATACCATACAGCAAAAGAACTATATTCAATATTCTATGACAAACCATAATGGAAAAGAAAGTGAAAAAGTATACACACACACACACATAACTGAGTCACTTTGCTGTACAGAAAAATCAACACAACATTGTAAATCAAGTACACTTCAATAAAATTAAACTAAACAAATTATCTTTCTGCAGATGTTTAGATAGCAAACAGTCTTAGAAGATAGAGTGTCTAGACCCCTCTGGAGCAAAGGCAGGTTTGATTAAAGCTTAAAATCATAAAGCAAGCATTTTCCTCCAGAACAACAGGAAATACAATTACGCCCATTGTAGAAGATTGGGTTCCTAAAGCTCTGCAATCCACGGCATGTGAAGATACTCATGCTCCGCTTAGTAGCACCTGGTAGGGATAAAGCCTTAGGTAACTAAAAAAAATGCTATTACTCTGACTAGGGCTATTACTTTGAATAACAAACCATCCTTTGTCTCTGATTAGTGATCTCTTGTCTTCTGCTAACAACCATGAAGGCAGCAGTCTAGCTTATTTTTAAACTTGCAAGTAAAGTAAAATTTCAGACCGTTCATACTTATAGAGAGGGCCATGTATAAAAGCGTGACATTTGGAGCCACTACAGTCAGAACCCAAGCATTTTGCTAGCATATGAGCTGATTCACACCTGGAAGAAGGAGGGGCGGGCATGTAACACTTGAGATGTAAGAAAGGCAACAATAGGACCATCTTCTGGCTCAGCCCTTCTTGCAGCCTATTGCACAAACCTTAGATCCGCTTCAAGATGATGTTAAAGGTCTTAGCTTTTTTTAATGGGAGGACTTAGCATATTTAAGGGCATTCAGCCTCCTCAGAGAGACTCTCCTGAGAGAGACAAAACCCTATGGAACACCAAGGATAAAGCAGTGAATGATACTTGGGGTCTTGCTGCCCCAGAATGAGTTTTAATGCAGAAGAAAGTGAGCATTCTCCCATTAGAGAATGAGAAACTGCCCCACCCCCTGCAAAGTTCAGACACATTATTGTAATTAGCCCCATTGCCCTAGAAAGCACCTTTAATCCTTATGCTGAAATCAGACAAAAATTTACAAGGTGTCATTATGTCAATGGGGCAGCAAATGCTCTGGATTAAGGTGGACTCCTTAACAAAATGTGCTACTGGGGCATTGAGCAGATCAATAGACTAGAATCAAAAAGCCAGAAATAAACCTTTCCATTTATGGTCAGTTGCTTTTCAAGAGGCATACTGAGACAGTTCAAAGAAAAAAAGCATAGTCTTTTAGCAAAGTGCTAGAACTGATAGCCATATGTAAGAGAATGGAATCAGATCCTTTCCTTATACACAAAACTTAACTCACAGGAAGTCACCATTTAGAGTTTTGAAACTTTTAGAAGAAATCACAGTAGGCAAAGACTTCTTTTTAAAAAATCATGTATTTATTTGGTTGCACTGAGTCTTAGCTGAAGCACTCAGGATCTTTAGGTGCAGCATGTGGGATCTAGTTCGCTGATCAGTAATCAAACCCAGGCCCCCTGCATTGGGAGCTCAGGGTCTTAGCCCCTGGACTACCAGGGAAGTCCCAAAGACTTCTTTAATGTGAGAACAAGAAAAGAAGATAAATTGGACTCCATCGAAATTAAAATCTGTTGAATATCAAAGGACATCAAGAAAATAAAAGAACAACTCATAGGATGAGGTAAAATATTTGTAAATCAAATGCTTGATAAGGGCTTTGCATCTAGAATATACAAGTAATGTCTGAATCTCAATAATAACAGGATAAACACTTCAGTTACAAAGGATATAAATGGACATTTCTCCAAAGAAGATATAGAATCACATAAATAAGCCCATGAAATAATGATCAATATCATCAGTCATTTGGAAAATGCAAATTAGAACCACAATAGGATATGATTTCACACTCACTAGGACAGCTATAACCAAAAGGTCAGATAACAACAAGAATTTGGTAAAAATAGAGAAATTAGGACCCTCATGAGTTTCCCTGGTGGCTCAGATGGTGAAGAATCTGTCTGCAATGCAAAAGACCCAGGTTTGATATGTGGGTTGGGAAGATACCCTAGAGAACAGAATGGCTACCCACTCCAGCATTCTTGCCTGGAGAATTCCATGGACAAAGGGGCCTGGCAGGCTATGGTCCATGGGGGTCACAAAGAGTCAGACATGACTGAGTGACCAACACTTTCACTTTTTTCACTTTCAAATTGTTGATGGGGTTGTATTCTTACCTGATTTGGAAAATGGATTGCTTGCTCCTTCAAGAGTTAAGCATTAAAGTTACCATATGACCCAACAATTCCATACCTAGTTACCCAATATTTAACCCAAGAATGTTGACAACATATGTCTGCACAAAAACTACTACACAGATGTTAATAGTAGCCTTATTTATAGTAGTTAAACAGTAGAAAGGCCTGAAATGTCCATTAGCTAATGAAAGGATAAACAAACTATGGTATTAACAGAATGGAACATTCAGTGATAAAGAGGAGTGGAGTGCTGAGACAAGAGAAGGTGTAACAGATGAATCTTGTCAAGGAAGGAAGGGAATAAGGAATTGGGAGTCTTGCTAACAAGTGTACACTTTCCCTTTGGGGTGATGGAAATGTTCTGGAGTTAGATAGTAGTGATGGATGCACAACACTGCAATTACACTAAAAACCACTGAATCATACAGTTTAAAATGGTGAATTTTATGATGTGTGAATTATATCTTGATAATAAAAAAAAAAACTGTGTGCAAAAAAATACATGGCTGAACCTTGAAATCATTATGCTAAGTGAAAGATGCCAGACACCAAAGGCCACATATTGTACAATTCTGTTTATATGAAATGTCCAAAACTGTCAAATCCATAAAAACAAGAAGTAGGAGGGTGGTTGGCAGTGCTGGTGCGGATGGTGGTAAATGGGTAGTGACTGCTGATGAGTATGACAGTGCTTTTAGGGGTGAAAAAAAGTTTTAAAATTGATTGTGTTGATGGCTGCATAACTCTATGACAATAAGAAAAACCACTGAATTGTATACTTTAAAAAGATAAATTTTATGGCATGTGAATTATATCTCAATAAAAGTGCTATAAAAAGGACAACAATTTTACTTACTTAAGAAGTAGAAAGTTATGCAGTACCCATAAATAATGAAACAATTTAATAAATCTTTATAGCCTATATTATTTTAAAAAGGTGCTATAATATCGTGCGAGTCAAGGCCAAGTCCACAAAAAACTGTAAACCCTGTGATCCCAGACAAACAATAATGTGCCTGTGTTTGCTGAGTCAGAGAATTCCCAAAACTGAAATAGACAGGCTTTGGACAGATGAAAATATATTGGAATTTAATTTGGTTGAGACATAAGAAGGCACCATATTGCTCAAGACTGAAAGTAAACATATTTTGTGATTGGTGCCACCTGATTCCTCCCTCCTCTGCTATTCCAATTTCCATCACTTTAAGAAAATGGTCAAAGATGGGACTGATGTCTCCATGTCCCCAAAGACTACCAAAAGTCGTATATACCAGAATAAACTTGCTGCGAAACTTCTAGGAGGAAAGGGACTTAAGCTTTCATGGTTCTGTTGGATACAGGCATCCAAGTCTTCATCCTACACAATCTTGTGAGGGAAGAGGCACCTAAATTCCACCCATGGGTCTTAGTGGGAAAGGAAAGGCAACATGACCTTGTGGGTAGGGCCTTGGGCAGATCCCATGTACTGAGGTTGCTTCTACACCTGATGTAAAGAAAGAATTGACTCATTTATGCTTTCAATTCTCTGGCCTATAAATACATGATTATTCTGATCAGAAATTGTTGCATGTCAAGAAGTAACCATGCCTTTGGGGTCCTTAATTCTGAAGACCACTTTCAACTACAAGTCCATATGATTTAGGATTTTACCAGTTAGAACCTCTGGCAAAGGGAGCTAGCCTCTACCTGGAAGTGTTTATTGGGATTTTAGATATCGTATCTCCCATTCATTTGAAAAGCAGCTATTAGCTTGCTCTTGGGCTTTTCTCAACATTGAACCCTGAACTCATGGAGGATTTGATAGAGCCTATTGCCTGGTATTTCTATTTTGGAGTGGATTAATTTCTACTTTTTGACTGACAAGGTGGGTGTGGCCCAATAAGATGCTTTGCAATTGGAAATGGCATAGTCAACAATGAAGAGGGCCTGGCTCCAGCAGTATCTCAGTTTTCTGACAAAGTGATCACTGCAGATGATGACTGCAACCATGAAATTAAAAGACGCTTACTCCTTGGAAGGAAAGTTATGACCAACCTAGACATCATATTAAAAAGCAGAGACACTACTTTGCCAACAGAGGTCCATCTAGTCAAGGCTATGGTTTTTCCAGTAGTCATGTATGGATGTGAGAGTTGGACTATAAAGAAAGCTGAGCGCTGAAAAATTGATGCTTTTGAACTGTGGTGCTGGAGAAGACTCTTGAGAGTCCCTTGGACTGCAAGGAGATCCAACCAGTACATCATAAAGGAGATCAGTCCTGAGTGTTCATTGGAAGGACTGATGTTGAAGCTGAAACTACAAAACTTTGGCCACCTGATGCGAAGAGCTGACTCACTGGAAAAGACCCTGATGCTGGGAAAGATTGAAGGCAGGAGGAGAAGGGGATGACAGAGGATGAGATGGTTGGGTGGCATCACCGACTCAATGGACATGAGTTTGAGTAAACTCCGGGAGTTGGTGATGGACAGGGAGGTCTGGTGTGCTGCGGTCCATGAGGTCGCAGAGAGTCGGACATGACTAAGCTGAACTGAACTGAGTCTACTTGGGGGGAACTTCATCCTAAACTCCAGCCTATGGCAGAGTCACTGGCTCAGTGGAACTCTTGATTTCCAGAGGTTCTCCTGGATGCTGGGACCTGGTCATCAGATGGTTTGGCCAAACTGCTGTTTGATGACTTGCACTGTGCCGCTGAGTCAGCTACGTAGCTGTGACAATGGATGTGGTTGTGCCGATCCACAGACAGATTGTTCTCATAGCTCTGGCCAAAACCAGCCTTCCTAAACTTTGTCTTATTTTTTACTGATTCTTGAGCTGCTGCCAATAGTCTGGCTGTTTGGTCTGTCAGAAAACCAAAGGCAAGCAGATTAAAGACACACTTTGGGGCAAATTAAAGGTGCGTTTTGAAGCAGATTAAAGGCACTTTGGGAGTTGCTGATTGAACCATCTGTGTCACTCACAAAGATGTCCATGGTAAGGTCTGTTTTCTGATAAGACCAACTGTAATCTAGCTGCTCATGGAGCCTGAACTCCACAGATACACACATCTGCCTGGCTCCATCATCATACCATATGCAGTCACACACCAGCCTCCCGAGACGGGGCACCAGGGACTTTATGCTCTGATGCTGGCGGCCACGTTGTATGCCAGTCCAATCAGCCAACTCTGGCCATACTAGGTGGACTTTAAAAACTATAAGGTTGGTGCAAAAGTAATTGCTGTTTTGCATTGTTTAAATTTGCCGTTTGGTATTGGAATACATTCTTAAATAAATGTGGTTATGTTATACATCATTATAAGGTACATTTCTTGGTTTATGTTTTCTATGAATGAGTTATTACTTGTTTATTTTATATGCATTTTAGACTATGGCTATGATGTTAGACAAAAAGTAAATTTGAGTGATTTTTTTTTTTTATTCAATTTCAAAATGGGTCACAAAGTGGCAGTGACAACTTGAAACATCAACAATGCATTTGGCCCAGGAACTGCTAGTGAATGTACAGTGCAATGGTGATTCAAAAAGTTATGCAAAGGAGACGAAAACCCTGAAGATGAGAAGTGTACTGGTCAGCCACTGGAAGTTGACAATGACCCACTGAGAATATCATTGAAACTGATCCTCTTAAAACTATACAAGAAGTTTCCCAAGAACTCAGTATCGATCAATCTATGGTTGTTTGGCATTTGAAGCAAATTGGAAACGTGAGAAAGCTCAATAAGTGGGTGACTCATAAGTTGACCACAAATCAAAAAAATTGCTTTGAAGTGTCATCTTCTCTTATTCTATGCAACAATGAACCATTTCTCAGTTGGATTGTGACATGAGACAAAAAGTGGATTTTATAAGACACAGTGACAACCGACTCAGTGACTGGACTGAGAAGAAGCCCCAAAGCACGTCCCAAAGCCAAACTTGCACCAAAAAAATAGCTGTCACGGTCATCGTTTGATAGTCTGCTGCTGGTCTGATCCACAACAACTTTCTGAATCCCAGTGAAAACATTACATCTGAGAAGTATGCTCAGCAAATCGATGAGATGCACTGAAAACCACAACACCTGCAGTTGGCACTGGTCAACAGAAAGGGCCCAATTCTTCTCTGCAACTACACACGACTGCATGTTGCACAACCAACACTTCAAAGGTTGAATGAATTAGGCCATGAAGCTTTGCCTCATCTGCCACATTCACCTGACCACCAACTACCACTTCAAGCATCTTGACAACTTTTTGCAGGGAAAACACTTTCAACCAGCAGGAAGCAGAAAATGTTTTCCAAGAGTTCATTAAATCCCAAAGCATGGGTCTTTGTTTTTTTGTTTTTTTTGCTACAGGAATGAACCAACTTATTTCTCATTGGCAAAAATATGTTGATTGTAACAATTCCTATTTTGATTAATAAAGATTTTTTTAAAAAAGCCTAGTTATAAAGATTTAAATTTCAGGGTCTGAAACCACTATTACTTTTGCATCAACCAACTGTGTTGTGTTTTCAGCTTTCCAGATCATTCTCAGACTGAAAATGTGGTGCAGTGTTCCACACTGTATTGCAACAACCACTCAACAGTGGTACAGAAAGGATATTTGACAGACTTCCCATAGTCCTTGTTTTACACATGCACCTGCTATTATCCAGCATGGAATGGCTCCTCAAAACTTGCCTGAAAAAGAGTTCTGACGCTATCTCCTTAATCTACTCTACACTTTAGTAAGGCAGTTTGGTCCTTGAATGAGTTCTTCCCAGAGAGAGATCATCTTCTCTTAACTACTTCCTATCCTTAAGATGAAAGAAGTAGAAAATAATGCAGACCTCTTCTGTAGATCTGGAATTCCTCCCTGTTCTTTTTAAATTAATTTTTGGCTGTGCACAGGTTTTCTCTAGTTGCAGTGAGAGGGGGTTACTCTTCATTGCAATATGCGGGCTTTTCATTGTGGTGGCCTCTCTTGTTGTGGAGCGTGGGCTCTAGGGCCCTGGGGTTCAGTAGTTGTGGCACATGGGCTTAGTTGCTCTGGGGCATGTGGAGTCTCCCTGGACCAGGGATCAAACTCATGTCCCCTGCATTGGCAGGCAGATTCTTTACCACTGAGTTGCCAGGGAAGTCCCCTCTGTGATTAATTCCTGGGCATGACATTTTTCCTTTTTTCTAATGACAGCCCCAGGTCAGCCCTGTTGGCACATACGCTGAATGACAGACCAGCCTAAAAGGGTCCTAGGAGACTGAAACTTAATTCTGGTTCAGGTTTTGGAGTCTCTTGTTTGACTGACAGGGTTTAAGATCTTTACAGATAATAAATTACCTCTTGATTGGCTGTACTGCTAGCAGAATCCCTGATGGAGGTCCATCTGGGCCAAAATTTGCCACATAATGAGTCTCTGTGAGATTTATAAAAATTTGCTTTTCCCTCATGCACTCGGCTCTCCCAGACATAAGTTCTGAGTGCAAGTGGGGACCAGTCCACGTTTGTGGCGGTGGAATGAGAACAACAATCTCAGGGGGAGGGAACACATTAGATCCTGGGAAATATGGCAGCTCTCAGATATTAATGATCTGTCTTCCAGAGTTACCTTTGGAGATTTTCTGCAAAAAATGCCCTGTTGCATCTCTCCCAAGTGATTGCAAGTACCTCAAATTTAACCCAGTGTTGGGTCTACCATTCCTGACCAGTCCTAACCATGATTTGATCATATCCCCTCTTAACCCAGAGGAGGAAATGGCAACCCACTCCACTACTCTTGCCTAGGAAATCCCATGGACCGAGGAGCCTGGTGGGCTACAGTCCATGGGACTACAAAGAGTCAGACACAACTGAGCAACTAACACTTTCTTTTTCTTTCCTCTTAACCTGCTGACAAGTAACAGGGGATGGCCCCATTGTCTACCTGTCGTCACCTTCTGAGGTCTTCCCTACCCCATTCTTGGTCATCCCGCAAGGCAGGCAAATACAACCGTGTATGGTGTGATAAATATGACAGACTAGATGAATTGTACTTTGGAAGCCCAGGACAATTATTCAACCTGAGCTTGAAAACCTAAGACCTTCCATCTGACTAGGAGGCCATACTAAAGGTTCTGCCAACCTCTGCCATAAGACTGATGTGGGCTCTACTTGGCAGGCCCCAGCAATTATAAATTCTTTCAAGCAGTACCATGTATGCCCTCACGGCTGCATTGTGAGCAAGTCTCACATTCATTAACTTGTCTCTCTCTATAAATATGGTGACTTGTACTTTATAGATGTTCATAAGAGATCCTCAAGTATTTAAGGAAGTGCCAACAATAAATCACGTAGCCCTTGTATGACTACAACATGTCTCTGAAATAAAGCTACTCTTAGATATTGGTAAAGCTACTCTTAGATGCATAAGTCATTATTTATGCTCACTCTGTAGACATTTATCCATACAACATAGAGTCATCCATATGACAAGTGCCATGCAGTTAGAAAAATTGGTAAGAAATTTGTCTTTCACATGGGCTGATGTCATCAATGATGCAAACTTTACTCTAGAAAGCAAGCAATTAGCTCCAGTTCACTGGCCACTATTCCTCTTATGGCCCAAGGCACAGAGTCTGGGCAAATGCTAATATATCCTGCTGTGGCTGGATGTCTCAAGGACCTTCTAAAGTAGACCCTGATGGCTCATGTGGTAGGTTCAGCTGCCTGGATCTGGGATCCTGGGAGGAATAGTTGAGATTCCTACCACATGTTGACATTATCCTGCTTGGAGTCCTCTTCATTGTAGATTTTATTAAATGCTATATGTTACAAATTGAATGGACTTTGTCCCAGCTTCTATTGGTCAGATTAACCAGAGTAGCACTGGCAGGGGATACTAATGGCCAAATTCACCAGAAGCAGGGATGGCATAGAAATGAGGGGTGGACATTGTTGGGGAACAATTCTCCATGGGCCACTTACATTTCTGCACAATTTAGGAAGCAAGCCCTTAATTCTAGACTTGCACAGCAAACATTCTTGGAAGGCAAAGAGGTTGTATTTCCCTCTCCAGCAAAGGCCAGACTGACTTACAGTCTTGGAAGACAGTGATAGTGTCTCTCTCTGGAGCAAAGGGTGTGTATGCCTGCTTCCTGATCATTATCAAAGATTCCAGTGCCCTAAGCTCAAAGTTCCTCTTTTCGAATGGGACCTACTGAATGTGAATGGTTCATTTGTCCCTCTTCTTGTCTCTGTGTGAGGGAACCAGCATCGATGCTAAAATGCTAATATTCTGTCACTTGCTGTTGCTGGGAGTAGTAAATGTCCTTTGCCTCTGACATAAGAGTCTTATGTTTTCTATCAGCAAATCCATGAAAATGTGGCAGGCTAACTTGTTAGCTTGCAAGTAATGCTTCATAGTTCTTGATACTGTTTGGAGGAGCTACATGCCAGAATTAGAAATAGCACACCTAAGACTGATGACACTAAAGATGCTCAGACCTCGGCATGTATTTCTCTTGCTGGGGTGGGAGGGACAGGAATTCGGAGGGGGCAATGTGGAGCAAACCGATAGAGCAAACAGGAAGTCCACTGAGCTCGTTGGGCTGGCACCAAAGAGACTGGCATGAGGTAACAGTGGGAGAAACTTATGAAGATCATGAGGGCAGAAAAGGTTTGAAGAAAGCAGTTTGTTAAGGTGCATTCATCTGTTAGCATTTTGTAAAATGGACTGTGAGTCAACGAAACAAATTCAATTCAATATATTGAATATATGGAACACTTTCCAGGTGCAAAGCCGCTATGCTGAGCTCCACAAACAATGCAGAGATGACTGAGAGGAGACATAAGAGGCAGCTTATAATTTGGGTGGGAAATGTTTTGTATCAGATCATATTGTGAGTGTGGATAAAGTAAGCTAAATAAATTGCATAAATGCTATAAAAATAAAGAGGTGCAAGTAATAAGGGATTAGAAATTTTGGAGGAGGGAAGTTATGTGTGTAAATGGTTTTCCCACAGCTCCATCTGTGTTGAGTTCTGCATCTCTGGTTAGTCTGCATGTTTCATGCCCAGTGAAAAGTTCCTGAAGAAGCCTCTATCTGAAGGAAGGTCAGAGTGGAGATCTTGAGAGAGCATTCATTATGGGATCTAAATACCACCAAATCGTCATGGCACTGGCCTGGATTTACCTGATTTGGGTCTTAGAGTTGGGAGCACTCATCATTCATTGAGCTAAATACTACAGGAGATGGTGGACTGAAGGGGAAAAGGAGACATACAAAGAAAAGCATCCTTCATCTTCTACGTAGGGGTCTCCTTATGTGCTTATTTATAGACACGGAGAGACCAAAGCCCTGCTTCCATCTCTACCATTACTCACGGCAACACAAAGGTATCTCAGAGCAATCCTGTCACTAGCACATACCGTGATGCTTTCTCTCAAGCATCTGTGCACATAGATTGTGCAAAGTCAGCCTAGGATACAGTGATTCTTTAAAAGGTTTATACTTTTGAATAAAACACTTGAAGAGGGAGCTTTCTCTGCTGGAAAATTTTAAACACACAATTTATAGTTTTACTCCAGCAATAAACTCCTTTGGGACCACTTAGGGTGGTTGTAAGGATTAACCAGAGTTAATATATGTGAAAAACACTTGATAAACAGTAAAATGGCAGACACATTTATGAATATATCTATTTATTCATTCTAAGTCTTGGTCCAGAAAGAAGTTAAGGCCTATTATTTATGTTTCTATTCATAGTAGGTCATCTACCTTTTGGATAGCAGCAAATTAACTGAGATACTATTTTTAAAATATTTATTCGTTCTATTATATTTCTCCAGAGTTCCTTGCTGGAAAACTCCTTCCTTCAGAGGACAGATGTGCCTATGGGAAGACTGAAAAAATAGTATATATATGTATGTATATATATATATACACTTTCCCTCTGATAAGATACTTCTGTATTAGAATATTTAGAAAAGAAAGCTGGAAATATGAAAATTACCCTTGTAGATGATCATTGTTGACATTATTATACATATTTCAAATCATTTTTCTAAAGATCATACTTATTATTTGAGAATCTAGAAGTTATTTTTCCCAGTTAACAATATATTGTGATATTTTCTCATGTTTATAATATTCCTCAGAATCATCACTTTTAATTACAAATTTTCACATAGTGGTCCATTTGGAAGCAGCATCATTAATTTGCTTAACTATTGTTTTTTGCTTAGATAGTGTGAGAATTTTCTCTTAGTGAGTTAAACATACACCATGGACTTCCCAGGTGGTGCTAGTGATAAAGTACCCACCTGCCAATGCAGAAGATGTAAGAGATACAGGTTTGATCCTTGGGTCTGGAAGACCCCCTGGAGAAGGGAAGGGCTATCCACTCCATTATTCTTTCCTGGAGAACCCATGGACAGAGGAGCCTGGTGGGCTACAGTCCCTGGGGTCGCAAAGAGTTGGATGCGACTGAAGTGATTTAGCATGCACACCCACACCACGTAAGACAGCCATCCTATTCCTTAGATATTTAGCCAAGATAAGTGAAACATCTCTCCACACAGAGACTTACATGTATCAGATATTCATAGCAGCTTTAGTAATACTCCAAACTGAAAATAACCCAAATGTCCATCAACAGGGGAATGAATACACAAACTGTGGTATATACATACACAGAGATACTACTTAGCAATAAAAAGGAAAGAACTTCTGGAACATACAGGAACATGAATGAATCTCAAAACCACTGTGTGGACTGGAATAATCCACACACAAAATAATACATGCCATTTGATCCCATTTACATAAAAGTCTATAAAGTACCCTAGAGTGACGGCAGATACTTGAGGACAATAATAAAGGGAGGGAGGGATTTCTAAGGGACATGAGAGGACTTTTGGAGGTGATGGAGATATTCAGTGTCCTGATTTATCTGATTGGTTCACACATGAAAACATTAAAATTCATTTGGCTGCACACTTTAAATATGTGCTGTTCAGTGTACATTAATGGGATACTGCCATAAAGCAATTTAAAAACTCGACAGTGTGGGATGTAGGGAATGGACAAGTGGACACAGGGTGGAAAGTGGAGGATGGGATGGGCCGAGAGATTAGGACTGACATATATACCCGACCAGGTGTAAAACAGCCGCTAGTAGGCACCTGCTGCATAGCCCAGGGAGCTCCACTGAGTTCTCTGTGCTAACCTAGAGGGGTGGGATGGGGGGCACTGGGAGGGAGGGCCAAGAAGGCGGGGTGTGTGTATACATACAGCTGATTCAAGTGGTTGTACAGCAGAAATGGACACGTTTTAAAGCAATTATACTCCAGTTAAAAAAAAAAAAATAACCTCCACAGTTTGGTATGGACACAGAATGTTGACATCGATGACCGAGAGAATTCATAAACTGACTTTTACAAAACTGCTTCCTTTAACATGTTCTTAGAGGCTATTTTCCTGGGGAAAATGATAAGAACTTTTTAGAGAGTTGGGCACACACTGCATAGATGCCCTCCCAATGATCTTATTATCTACAGCCCCACTAGGGCCTAAATGTGTGCTTGTTTTCTGACAACTGGGAAGCTGCGTTTCCTCTGTGCATCCTTTATACCAGTATAAACTTACTCAGTAGCCTATACAGTTCTTTCCTGCGTAAATTAGTAGACAGAACACAACTAATTCATTCCCAAATTAGACAAGTGTCTGCTTCTAGAAATTAGAGTTTATGGGAATGGAGAGAAGAGAAAGGATTCATATGCAGAGCTATCTATTATTCATCATTGGTCAGATCCTGCCCAACAGAATCTTCTTCGAGTTCTCTAAACCATTATCTGACACAAGCTGCCTGGTCTCACGTGGAAGTCAGGAACTTGAACCAATCCACAGAGCACAGGAAGTTGGCCATGGAGATGGAGAGGGCCCACGTGGGGTCTCACTGTTAAGATGGCTCATTACTTTGACCTCACAAACAAAGAATAAAATCACAGTGATCCTTGAGACTGACCAAATTGCCCAGACAACATTCTGCTTTCTCACTGGTGCCTACCTTCTCAAAGCTACGAGACCACCAGATTCCAGACCTCTGGCTAGTGACCACAGGACTCAACTACAGGGTAAAAATTAACCATGCCTTCAGAGAATTTTTCATTGGTGGGTTATAAGAAAGACCCCGTTAGAAAGGGAGGACCCTGGTGCTCCTTAAGGGCCAGTCACCCTCTCTTTTCCCTCTAATACATTTTCCTATCCTTGCCTGACTGCCCGGCTCTCTTTCTTTTTCTCTGCACTTGCCTTACAGAGATCAGGACAGGAATCTCATTTGCACTCGATCATATAATGAAACCGAGAATCACAGTCTGGGCTAAGAACCCAGCAGACAGTTCCCACCTGACTCTCCCTACTGCTGAACTCAGGAACATCGCATGGGAAAAGGGAAAGTGAAGTTGCTAAGTCGTGTCCAACTCTTGGTGACCCCATGGACTGTAGCCCTCCAGGCTCCTCTGTCCATGGGGATTCTCCAGGCAAGAATACTGGAGTGGGTTGCCGTTTCCTTCTCCAGGGGATCTTCTTGACCCAGGGATCGAAACTGGGTCTCCCGCATTGTAGATAGATGCTTTACCATCTGAGTCACCAGGGAAGTCCTCGCTACATGGGAGGAACACTTAAATACCAATATCCTGTGGCAGCAACCTTTTTTTTGTTCCTACAGAAATATTTGTTACAAATATTAGTCTGCATGATTTAGTGGAGGGAGCACAGGTGTTTGAGCTGGCTTGGATGTGGGATAAGTTACATCATTTGATTTAAGTAAAATTTATTTTGAAAGGTTGTTGGGAGTCGAAATTATACAGAGTGAAGTAAGCCAGAAAGCTAAAGAACATTACAGCATACTAACACATATATATGGAATTTAGAAAGATGGTAACGATAACCCTATATGCAAAACAGAAAAAGAGACACAGAAGTACAGAACAGACTTTTGAACTCTGTGGGAGAAGGCGAGGGTGGGATGTTTCAAAAGAATAGCATGTGTACTATCTATGGTGAAACAGATCACCAGCCCAGGTGGGATGCATGAGACAAGTGCTCGGGCCTGGTGCACTGGGAAGACCCAGAGGAATCGGGTGGAGAGGGAGGTGGGAGGAGGGATCGGGATGGGGAATACGTGTAAATCTATGGCTGATTCATATCAATGTATGACAAAACCCCCCCCCAAAAAAATAGAATATATATTTATAAATTTACAATAAATAAATATAATATGGCAGTTCTATTTCCAGTTTTTAAAGAAATCTCCACACTGTTTTCCATAGCGGCTGTACTAGTTTGCATTCCCACCAACAGTGTAAGAGGGTTCCCTTTTCTCCACACCCTCTCCAGCATTTATTGCTTGTAGACTTTTGGATAGCAGCCATCCTGACTGGCGTGTAATGGTACCTCATTGTGGTTTTGATTTGCATTTCTCTAATAATGAGTGATGTGGAGCATCTTTTCATGTGTTTGTTAGCCATCTGTATGTCTTCTTTGGAGAAATGTCTGTTTAGTTCTTTGGCCCATTTTTTGATTGGGTCATTTATTTTTCTGGAATTGAGCTGCAGGAGTTGCTTGTATATTTTTGAGATTAATCCTTTGTCTGTTTCTTCATTTGCTATTATTTTCTCCCAATCTGAGGGCTGTCTTTTCACCTTACTTATAGTTTCCTTTGTAGTGCAAAAGCTTTTAAGTTTCATTAGGTCCCATTTGTTTAGTTTTGCTTTTATTTCCAATATTCTGGGAGGTGGGTCATAGAGGATCTTGCTGTGATTTATGTCGGAGAGTGTTTTGCCTATGTTCTCCTCTAGGAGTTTTATAGTGTCTGGTCTTACATTTAGATCTTTAATCCATTTTGAGTTTATTTTTGTGTATGGTGTTAGAAAGTGTTCTAGTTTCATTCTTTTACAAGTGGTTGACCAGTTTTCCCAGCACCACTTGTTAAAGAGGTTGTCTTTTTTCCATTGTATATCCTTGCCTCCTTTGTCAAAGATAAGGTGTCCATAGGTTCGTGGATTTATCTCTGGGCTTTCTATTCTGTTCCATTGATCTATATTTCTGTCTTTGTGCCAGTACCATACTGTCTTGATGACTGTGGCTTTGTAGTAGAGTCTGAAGTCAGGCAGGTTGATTCCTCCAGTTCCATTCTTCTTTCTCAAGATGACTTTGGCTATTCGAGGTTTTTTGTATTTCCATACAAATTGTGAAATTCTTTGGTCTAGTTCTGTGAAAAATACCGTTGGTAGCTTGATAGGGATTGCATTGAATCTATAGACTGCTTTGGGTAGAATAGCCATTTTGACAATATTAATTCTTCCAATCCATGAACACGGTATGTTTCTCCATCTGTTTGTGTCCTCTTTGATTTCTTTCATCAGTGTTTTATAGTTTTCTATGTATAGGTCCTTTGTTTCTTTAGGTAGATATACTCCTAAGTATTTTATTCTTTTTGTTGCAATGGTGAATGGTATTGTTTCCTTAATTTCTCTTTCTGTTTTTTCATTGTTAGTATATAGGAATGCAAGGGATTTCTGTGTGTTAATTTTATATCCTGCAACTTTACTATATTCATTGATTAGCTCTAGTAATTTTCTGGTAGAGTCTTTAGGGTTTTCTATGTAGAGGATCATGCCATCTGCAAACAGCGAGAGTTTCACTTCTTCTTTTCCTATCTGGATTCCTTTTACTTCTTTTTCTGCTCTGATTGCTGTGGCCAGAACTTCCAACACTATGTTGAATAGTAGTGGTGAGCAGCAATCCCACTTCTGGGCATACACACTCAGGAAACCAGATCTGAAAGAGATACATGCACCCCAATGTTCATCGCAGCACTGTTTATAATAGCCAGGACATGGAAGCAACCTAGATGCCCATCAGCAGATGAATGGATAAGGAAGCTGTGGTACATATACACCATGGAATATTACTCAGCCATTAAAAAGAATTCATTTGAACCAGTCCTAATGAGATGGATGAAGCTGGAGCCCATTATACAGAGTGAAGTAAGCCAGAAAGATAAAGAACATTATAGCATACTGACACATGTATATGGAATTTAGAAAGGTGATAACGATAACCCTATATGCAGAACAGAAAAAGAGACACAGAAATACAGAACAGACTTTTGAACTCTCTGGGAGAATGTGAGGGTGGGATATTTCAAAAGAACAGCATGTATACTATCTATGGTGAAACAGATCACCAGCCCAGGTGGGATGCACGAGACAAGTGCTCCGGCCTGGTGCACTGGGAAGACCCAGAGGAATCGGGTGGAGAGGGAGGTGGGAGGGGGGATCGGGATTGGGAATACATGTAAATCCATGGCTGATTCATAGCAATGTATGACAAAACCCACTGGAAAAAAAAAAAATAATAAAAAATTAAAAAAAAAAAAATAAATAAAAAAAAAAAATAAATAAAAAAAAATAAATAAAATAAAAAAAAAAAAAAAAAAAAAAAGAAAACCAGGCTTGAATAAAAGCATTTTCTTACCCTTGATAACAAGGTCTATGTTGATAGCCACTGTGAAGTTGGAACAGCTGACCTGCTGTTAGCAAAATGCTTACATGGACTGCAAGGCTGGGAAGAAAACCAGAGAGCCTGTTTCCTAAGAGGGCGATGAGCATGCCGACACGCGCTCTCCAAACCTTCTGACAGCTTGGGAAATCTCCGAAGTTACCTTGTATTTTTGGAAAGTGAGAAGCCAAAAAAAAAAAAAAAAAATCCTGGGAAGTCATCCAAGTTTTAAAAACATCTTTTCTCTCCATGGTCCTCCTGCTGTGATTTCAACTCTTTGCAGAGAAGGACAATCAATAGTTATTTTTAGATATTTAACACACCATGAGATTGGTAATTAACCAAGGCGATGTTCCTGAGAACAGTTTGCTTCTATATATGAAGGTAATATTTGCATAAGGGTTTTTCTCCCCTACAGCAAATGTCTGTTAGCTCATTGAAGACTTTAATTCCTGCCACCCACGTACAAAGGTCATGATTATCTGTCTTGCTGCAAATTGTTTTTCTCCCTTGTACCCAACCCCAAATGGCAGAATGGAAGGGAAGGGATCAGAAATCTTCAGCAAATAGAGTGGCAAAGAAAAGGTGTCTGAGAGCACCAGATCATAGTCTTCCTCTTTCGGAATAAAAAGAAAAACGATGTTAACATAAAAAATAAGAAATACATAGAGGAGAAAAGATAATAGTCGGTAAGGCAGTTCTATTAGCAGGTAAAAGAAAAGTCAGAATATTATGGGCCATTGTGTTTCTAAATAATACAAAAGAAGGAACACTCAGTCAAGAAAATTGCACTTATTTTATTCTAAACAAGCATACAGGAAATAACAAAGATGATTACCCTATGTTTAATAAGCAGCAAACTGACTCCTTGTCTCCATCCTCTTTGAAAACACAGTTTTTTAAATTAGGGTTTTTTTTTTTTTTTTCCCCATTGAAAGCAGGAGGCAGGCTCTCTGCAGCTCTCCACGTTCTCTGCCGGAGCTACGTCATTTTCTTATAATTGCAAGATGTGCCTTAGAGGCATGAAGAGATGCCAGGACATTAGCACATTGTGAACATCTGACCTCTGATTTGAGGAAATGATGAAAAATTAATGGGTGCAGATGTGCCCATCCGGCAGTGGACAGATGCTCTCTTTACACACCATTTAGAATTCCCCGGTGTGTTTGACTACACGATGATGAATATAGTGGCTAAATGAGATGAGGATCAGCAAGAGGGCTAAGAAAACAAAAGTTTATGCTAGAGGATAGCCACGTTGTTCCCCCAGTAACTGGCACTGGTGTAACCAAAGCATCCTGCTGGGAGGGAGATGGTTTCACTTGGGGGCAGATGGCCCACTCACACTGCCTCGAACATTGTGACTCACACCCTGATTTCTGTGCTTTGATATGTCCAGCCAGAGTCCAGGACAGGAGAGAGTCAAGTAGTTACGTATTTAATTTGGTGACCTCTGGTTTCATACCATTGACATTTATCAAATACTTTTTTATTGTCAGACTAGGCTATATTTCTGGTACTACCTCTATTTTTTTTTCCAGAAGATATAAGATACAAATAATAAGTAATATCTTTTTTCCAATAAACATGAATAAAAATATATTTTTTGGTATAATCTTTACAAATGAATTTATGTGAAAACAACTTCCAAGCAGAAAAACATCTTCTGTGAAATTTGAACCCATTTATTTAGACTCAAACTAGGGTATCATGTGAGAGTTGGACTATAAAGAAAGTGGAGCACTGAAGAATTGATGCTTTTGAACTGTGGTATTGGAGAAGACTCTTGAGAGTCCCTTGGACTGCAAGGCAATCCAACCAGTCCATCCTAAAGGAAATCAGTCCTGAATATTCATTGGAAGGCCTGATGCTGAAGCTGAAACTCCGATACTTTGGCCACCTGATGCGAAGAACCTACTCATTGGAAAAGATCCTAATTCTGCGAAAGATTGAAGGTTGGAGAAGAAGGGGATGACAGAGGATGAGATGGTTGGATGGCATCACCAATGTGATGGACATGAGTTTGATCAGGCTCTGGGTATGGACAGGGAGGCCTGGCATACCACAGCCCACAGGGTCGCAAAGAGTCAGACGCGGCCGAGCAACTGAACCGAACTGAACTGAGGGTATCAGAATAAGGTGTAACAGTGTAAATATATTTTGCTGAAATATAATTGACATACAGTATTATTCCCCAGTGACTCAGTGGTAAAGAATCTGCCAGCGATGCAGGAGACGCAGGTTTGATCCTTGGGTTGGAAAGATCCCCTGCGGGAAGAAATGGCAACCTACTCCAGTAATCTTGCATAGAAAGTCTCATGGACAGAGGAGCCAGGTGGGTTACAGTCCATGGGGTCACAAAGAGTCAAACATGAATAGGAGACTGAGCATGCATGAACAATACTATTGAGTTTCAGGTGGACGGCATAATGATTTGGCATTTGCATGCTTTATGAGATGGTCACCATTTTACTAGTGGTCATACATTAAAAAAAAAAAATTTATTTGGTTGCACTGGCTCTTAGTTGTGGCACACAAACTCTTAGTTGCAGCATGTGGGATCTAGTTCCTTGACCAGGGATGGAACCTGGGCCCCCTGCATTGGGAGTTGGAGTCTCAGCCACTGGAGCGCCAGGGAAGTACCTGATCACTCATCTTAATGCTGCATTATATCCCCATGCCGGATTTGTTTTGTAACTGGAGCTCTGCACCTCAATCTCCTTCACCTGTTTTCACCCCCTCCCCAACTTCCTCCACTCTGGCAACCACCTGTTTGTTCTCTGTATCTAAAAGTCAATTTTGTTTGATAAATTGAAAATCTTTATTAATCAATAAGTATTTGGTGGCTACATACCATAGGCCACAGAATGTACCACGGAGAATATTATACATAATGTGCAACATCTCATACATAATGCATAATATAATTTATAGTAATATGGTTAATTATTATTATTATTATTAATTTATTTATTTTTATTTTTGGTTGTGTCAGGTCTTAGCTGCAACTTCCTGGTGTGTGCATGGCAGGGTGGGCTTAGTCACCCTGCAGCATGTGGGATCTTAGTTCCCTGACCAGGGGGTTTAACCTGCATCTCCTGCATTGGAAGGCAGATTCTTAACCACTGGACTACCAGGAAAATTCCATGTATTATTATCTAAACTTGGATTTTGGTGTATTTCATATATAGTTATATGTATGGTGTTTGTATATTATCTGGATCTTCATAAATTCTGTTATGTAACAGAATTTACATTGTTATACATGAAATGTTCTGAAAGCAGATTTGGATAATAATCACAATAGGATCTCAGAAAGATGGAGGAAAATATAGTCTGAAACAAACAAGACTGACTTCATGGTAGAGTATAGATAGAGATCCAGGGTTAAAAAGGGTCTGAGAAATGAGCTTTGGTCTAAGCGGAGACACAGCTCTGTATGTGAAGCAAGCTCTGGAATTAAGACTGGCCTCATGGCCATTTGGAGGTCAGGGGAACATAGTATCTTAGGCAAGAAGAGGCCACTGGACTTTTGAACAGTGACATGAAATGATGAAGCAGGTCTTAGGGAATCACTTCCCACACTCAAACTTCAATCTGTTGGTATCATTGTTGTTTAGTCACTTCTTGTTGTTTAGTCACTACGTCATGTCTGACTCTTTTGCAATCCCATGGACTGTAGCCCACCAGGCTCCTCTGTCCATGGGATTCTCCAGGCAAGAATGCTGGAGTGGGGTGCCATTTCCTTCTCCAGGCGATCTTCCCAACCAGGGATTGAAATCATATCTCCTGCCCTGGCAGGAGGATTCTTTACCACTGAGCCACCAGGGAAGCCTGTTAGTATCATGTGTCCCCCTTTTTTGGATTCCATTTCCATTTAGGTCATCACAGAGCATTGACTAGAGTTCCCTGTGCTATAAAAGAGGGGGCATGTCTCTGTGAATACCTGATTCTCTTTGCCGTGCTGCAGAAACTATACAATATGGTAAAGCAGCTACACTCCAATAAAAAGTAGTGAAAACAGATCTTAGTGTCGTATCAAGGGAGGCACACAGATTAAATGAAGCATAGAGAAGAGCTCTGTTACAGGTGGCCCTGAACATAATCTGCACCCTTGGATTAGGCAGTGATTTGAGTCCATCTCCAAGTTGCTGAGCTTTGAGTTTGGATCAAGAACTCCACTACGTTCCCCAAATGGAGCACTCATACAGTAAGACGGGGAACTTGAGATGTCTCAAGAGAGGTCACTTGAACAAAACCAAAGTTTGGAAAATAGTAACAATATCTAAAGTTTAAATAAATATTTGAAGAAGTCTTGTTACTGAGATAATAGCTGTTTTTAGGTCCCCTACTAAAACTGGTAAACCCAGATAGATGTTTAAATTAAGCAATGAGGAAATTGGATCAAAGTAAAAACGTCACGACTAAAGACACTTAGAGCCCTAGAATAGTATAAAATGATATTTGGAATCTGCTTCCTTTAAAATAGAACAGACATCCTTCTACAAGAAAGATTTATGAGCCAAACTATTTAAAGAAAGAGAATTAGAATGAATTGAAGGAGACTTCCCTGGTAGTCCAGTGGCTAAACCTCTGCCCTCTCAATGCAGGGGTTTGATACCTGGTCAGGGAACTATATACCACATGCTGTAAGTAAGACCCAGCACAGTCAAATAAATAAAAATACAAATACATAAAAATAAAAATAAATAAAGTATTTTAAAATTGATTAGAATGAATTAAAGATGTCTGGAGATTCCTTCCAGAAATGAGATTCTTATGACACAAAGGAACCAAGGGCTCCAGAAAAATCCATAACATAGTTACTTCTTACATTTCTTCCCTGATCACACAGTCTAAACTTTTCTCTCCCACCATTCCTCGACATTCGATAAAATCTCCGTTGTTTCTTTCATAGTTTTAAGTGCTAATCTGAAATCATCTGGTTTATTTGGTTTAGTTAGTATAGCACTTCTTCCCCCATAAGGATGTATCAGAGAACAAACATATGGTTGCTAGGGGTAAGGAAGAGGGTAAGGGAGAGTCAGGTAGTTTGGGATAGCCATGAACACACTGCTGTATTTAAAATGGATAACCAACAAGGACCTACTGTTTGTTTTAGCACAGGAAACTCTGCTCAATGTTATGTGGCAGCCTGAATGGGAGGGAAATTTGGGGGAGGATACATGTATATGTATGGCTAAGTCCCTTTGTGGTCCAGCTGAGACTATCACAACATTATTAATCGGCTATACTCAAAAGCAAAATGAAGTTTTAAAAAAAGAATGTATGATCCATGAAGGCAGAGACCTGGCTATTACCTCCCCAGCACACAGTGCCTTGTTTTATATATAGTAGGTGCTCAATAAATATTTGTGGAAAATTGAGTTACATATATACCTGCTAAAGTGATGGGGTGAATGAGGCAGGGTGAGATAAGAAAATAGGATCCTCTCTCTCAGCACTTAAACTATTTACTTCAGAAAAGGCTTTCTGGAATTGCTTCAATTCTCTGCTTTTTGTAATGAGTGGGAGGGCAGAGTGGCAGCATAAGCTCCTCTGATTGAAAACTCAGGCTCCATGCAGCCTTAGCCCTTTCCTGGGTTTCTTGAAGATCGTTAGGTACCTCCTGGCCTGATCCCTTTTGCTCGAGGACTTGGCCGCCTTTCCTGAAATTATTATTTTTTTCTCTTCTATTATGCTTGTCCGATGTGGCACTTATACTTTAATGCCTAATAGATAAAATGGTCTCTGTCAGCCTGTACTTCTCATGCCTGGAGAAAGTTTTACTGCTTCATAAAATCCTGTAATGCCCCAGTGTTTAAAAAAGATCTATCACTCTATCAGTGGGTCTTTATGGGCTCTGTGTACATTTTTTTGCAATGCAAGGTTGGTTCCTGAAGCAAAAAGGGGACAGAGATAAATGGATCTCTGTGTGCTAACGAATGTCAAGAATTTGGCTCAAATTTATACTGAGGCGGTGTTAAGTAGTGAAAGCAACGTGTAGAAAACTCACTTGCAATAGCATTAAGCATTATGAAGGAATGGTAATGTAAGATTTTTCCCTTAGTAAGTGGCTACAGTAAGAGGACTTTTTTTTACTGGTTTGGGCTAGAGAGTCTTGATGGTTACTGTTTCCATTTTTCCCTCCTGACAGAGGCTCAAGGCCTAATGCCTGTTGAGTCTTGCTGGTGGACAGGGGACATTGGACACAATGCATCTCCGCCACCTGTTCTGCAGCAGCCATCAATGTATGGCCTGTAAAGTCTCTGAAAGGCATCTTTATCAAGGTGTAAGCTGGAGGAGGATTGGTCCCATCTCAGGCACACAATATATCTCCTGACTCTTGTTGGAGGGCTGCCTTAGTCGTAAGTTGCCTGGTCTCTGTCAAGCGGCTCCTCGTGTGTGTGATCACGCGCACTTGTGTGTGTGATCACGCACACAGACACTTGGTACTGGGGCTGTGTCTGCCCCTATGCAGGTGACCAGAGACACCTGGAGGAAATGCGTGTCAGCCAGGGTGCTGGGAACCCTCAAGCGGCTTCCTTGCTCTGCGGGGCTGCTGAGTCACTTCTGGCTGTGTCATGGGTGTGGGCACTCAGTTGTTCCCTCCTCATTCCAGCATCTGCAGGGAGAAGATGAACTCAGCCATCCCCTGCCCTGTGGCCAGGTGGTGGGAATGACCTGATTCCCTGTTGGTGGACACTTGGGACAAGGAGGTTTGTGACTCCCCTTCCCAGCCCTCTACCAAATAGCTCCTTCTCTTCTCATCCCTCTATCATGGGGCACTGAACCTTGTTGCTCAGAAACTCTCAGAGAGTAAATGAGCATCTGATTCCACACAGCTGAACACTTCTCTGTGTGTGTGTGTTAGTTTCAGAAAGCATTTGCTAAACAATTTGTTTATGCTCTACACTTTGATACAACTACGGTGCAAAACACATAGCCACAGTAACTGGAAATGGGACCCGATGCAGGGGTACTTGGCTAATTTAAATACTGTAAACAGATTAACACAGAAAGTTAAGAAAAAGGAAGCAGACAGCTCCTCCACGGATATGTCTTTTAAATCTTATCCACTGCACAAACTTTCTGCATCTCTGCAGCTGGACAAGTAGATACTGAGCAAATGCAAACGGAGTGCCTACTTCTTGTCCTACCCAGGATAGAGGATCAAAAACACACAGCATAAAACACAAAAGCCTGCCACCAAAGAGTTTATTTTTTATCTTCAAAGATGTGATTTTAAAAAGGAAAGCAAAGGAATGATCTGTTAGGGTTGAGATGGTCAGAAGCACCCCTCCCATTCCATTAGAACAACTTAAAAGGGCAGGTGATAATGCTATGAATAAGCTACAAGTCAAAAAATTGGACAACCTGGAAGAAATGGACACATTTCTAGGAACAGAAGATTTTCCAAGATGGAATCATGAAGAAATAGATAATCTGAACAAACTGATCATTAGTACCAAAGATAAATGGATAATAAATTAACTCCCAGCAAATGAAAGTCCAGGCTGATACAACTTCACAGAGGAATTCTACCAAACATATAGAGCATGGCTAATACCTATCCTTCTCAAACTATTCCAAAACAATGGACATTCTCAAATTCATTCTGAGTCCACCATTACTGATACCAAACCAACAACAACAGAAAAGAAGATTATAGGCCATCATGCCTGATAAATTTATATGCAGAAATCCTCAATAAAATATTAGACCAATGAATTTAATGATATGTAAAAAAGGGTCATTCTCCATGATAAATTGGGATTTATTCCAGGGATGCAAGGATGGTTCAATATTTGGAAACCAATCAATATGATATACCACATTAATGAAAGGAAGGGTTAAAATCACATGACCATTTTAATAGACACAGAAAAAGCACTCGATAATATACAACATGCGGGCTTCCCTGTTGGCTCAGGTGGTAAAGAATGCACCTGCAATGCAGGAGACCTGAGTTAATGCTGGGTTGGGAAGATCCCCTGGAGGAGGGCATGGAAACCCACTCCAGTATTCTTGCCTGGAGAATCCCCATGGACAGAGGAGCCTGGCGGCTACAGTCCACGGGGTCGCAAAGAGTTGGACGTGACTGACCAACTAAGCATAGCACATCTACTCATGATAAAAATGCTAATCAACATGGGTATAGAGGGAACATATTTCAACAAAATAAAGGCCATTTATCACAAACTCACAGTTAATGTCATTCTCTAATGCCATATACAAAAACAAACTTAAAATGAATTAAGTACCTAAATGTAAAGTTGAATAATGTAAAGCTTCTCAAGGAAAACACAGGAAGAACACCCTTTGACATAAATCACAGTAATGTTTTCAGATCCATCCCCTAAAATAAAGGAACTAAAAGCAACAATAAACAAATGAGACTGAATTAAATGTAAAATCATTTGCATAGAAAAGGAAACCATTGACAGAATGAAAAGAAAACCTACTGAATGGGAGAAGATATTTGCAAATGATAAGACCTTTATGTGATTAAAGTCCAGCACATATAAACAGCTCATGTAGTACATTCCTGGTGGTCCAGTGGTTAAGAATCCACCTGACAATGCGGGGAACATGAGTTTCATTCGTGGTCCAGGAAGATTCCACATGCTGTGGGGCAACTAGGCCCGTGGGCCACAAATACTGAGCCTGCACTCCAAAGTGCATGCTTCACAACAAGAAAGCCAGTGCAATGAGACATCCATGCCCTGCAACTAGAATACTCCCTGCTCACAACCAGAGAAAAACTGTGCCCATCAATGAAGACCCGGCACAGCAACACACACACACACACAACCCAACCCATGCAACTCAATATCAAAAAATAGTAACAGAAACAAGCACAGCCTGATTAAAAAATGGGCACAAGAACTAAATAGACATATTTTCCCCAAAGAGTAAAGGCAGATAGCTAACAGGCACAGAAAAGATGTTCAGCTAATCATCAGGGAAATGCAAATAAAAACCACAATGAGATTACACAGCCCACCTGTCAGAATGGCTTTCACCAAAAAGAACATAAATATCAAATGTTGGCAAGGATATAGAGAAAATGGAACCCTCCTACATGGTTGGTGGGGATGTAAATTGGTGCAGCCACTCTGGAAAACAGTACAGAGGGTTCTCAAAATTCTAAAAACATCAATTCCACATATCTGAAAGAAACAAAACCACTAGTTGAAAAGATATGTGCACCCCAATGTTGAGAGCGGTATTATTTACCATAACCAAGATAGGGAGGCAACCCAAGTGTCCAGTAACAGGTGAATGGATAAAGATTGTGGTATATATATACAATGTAGAATTACTCATCCATAAAAAAGAATGAAATTCCACCCTTCGCAACAACACAGGTAGACCTAGAGGGTGTTAACACTTGGTGAAATAAGTCAGACAGCAAAAGACAAATTCCTTATGTTATCACTTGTATGTGGAATCTGAATGTATGCAAATAATACATACATGAATGAATGTATGTATATACATATATAAATTCATATATACAAATGAATGTATATAACAAGGTAAAGCAGAAATAGATTCAAATATAGATACCCTGCTGTGGTTACCAGTGGAGAGAGGGAAGGGCTGAATAGGTGTAGGGGATTAATGGGTAAAACCTATTTACAAAATAAATAAGCAACAAGATATACTATACAGATAACAGGTAATATATCTGTGTGGTTTATTTATTTTATGTGTAGTCACTTGTTTCATTAACATCTTGACGTCAGAAGTGATAATTTGCCAAACTCTTTATAGAGCTTTTAGCCAGTATCTTTGAAAAGATATTTAAAATTTTTTAGGTAATGAGTGAGTACAGACCTTTAAGACTGAGGATATCCTTACGCATCTAAGTTTGATGTCATGGAAGATGATGATTTTCTCTCTATACTGAGCCTGATGCAACTGTCAAAGATGTGATCTTAGTTGGATGAACCATAGAAAGAATCAGGGTTGAAGTTTACTGTTTTTTAAACATTTTTTTTCAGCACCATTTTAATAACCTGTGAACTTGATCATAATCTTTCAAGTGGCAAAAGGTTTAACTTTTTATGAGTAAAATTTGTCACCCTGCTTATTTAACTTATATGCAGAGTACATCATGAGAAATATTGGGCTGGAGGAAGCACAAGCTGGAATCAAGATTGCCGGGAGAAATATCAATAACCTCAGACATGCAGATGACACCACCCTTACAGCAGAAAGTGAAGAACTAAAGAGCCTTTTGATGAAAGTGAAAGAGGAGAGTGAAAAAGTTGGCTTAAAACTCAACATTCAGAAAACTAAGATCATGGCATCTGGTCCCATCACTTCATGGCAAATAGATGAGGAAACAGTGGAAACAGTGGCTGACTTTATTTTTCTGGGCTCCAAAATCACTGCAGATGGTGATTTCAGCCATGAAATTAAAAGATGCTTACTCCTTGGAAAGAAAGTTATGACCAACATAGACAGCATATTAAAAAGCAGAGATATTACTTTGTCAACAAAGGTCCATCTAGTCAAGGCTATGGTTTTTCCAGTGGTCATGTATGGATGTGACAGTTGGACTATAAAGAAAGCTGAGTGCTGAAGAATTGATGCCTTTGAATTGTGGTGTTGGAGAAGACTCTTGAGAGTCCCTTGGACTGCAAGGAGATCCAACCAGTCCATCCTAAAGATCAATCCTGAATATTCATTGGAAGAACTGATGCTGAAGCTGAAACTCCAATACTTTGGCCACCTGATGCAAAGAGCTGACTCTTTTGAAAAGACCCTGATGCTGGGAAAGATTGAGGGCAGGAGGAGAAGGGGGTGACAGAGGATGAGATGGCTGGATGGCATCACAGACTCAATGGACATGGGTTTGGGTAGACTCCAGGAGTTGGTGATGGACAGGGAGGTCTGGCGTGCTGCGATTCATGGGGTCGCAAAGAGTCGGACACGACTGAGAGACTGAACTGAACTGAACTGTCAAAACATACTAAAGCCCCATCTTGTTGAGCAAAAGCAAATTGTTTACATTAATTCATCTGGTTAGTTCCTCAAATATGCTTCTAAATTTCCTAGAAATAAACACGTGCTATGTGCTGTGCTTAGTCGCTCAGTCACGTCTGACTCTTTGTGACCACATGGACTGCAGCCCGCCAGCTCCTCTGTCCATGCAGATTCTCCAGGCAAGAATACTGGAGTAGTTTGCTGTGCCCTCCTCCAAGGGATCTTCCCAACTCAGGGATCGAACCTAGGTCTCTTGCATTGCAGGAGGATTTTTTACTGAGTGGGTCACCAGGGAAGCCAGAAATAAACATGGTCAGTGAATTTTTTTTAGCTGTAAATCTCTAGCATCTGTGTAGATCTGAAGATTCTAGGAGATCAACAGCTGTTTGTTGGGTTGAAATTCCAACATTAAAAAAAAAAAATCACAGAAATAAACATGATCAGTGAATATTTTTTAGTGTTGGAATTTCAACCCAACAAACAACTGTTGATCTCCTAGAATCTTCAGGTCTACACAGATGCTAGAAACTTAGAGCTAAATAAGTCAGGACCCCTTTAGACATGTAGAATCTTAAAACTAGAGAAAATACTCAGAACTGGTTTTTCATATGCTGCCACTGAGTGAGTTTCTGATTTTCTTTAAAGAGATCTGGAAGTACAGAGTCGATGTCACAGGCTCTTGAGGCAATTTTATTAAATTCCTCATCTCTAGCTCCTAGTCTTCACATCATGAAATGCATGTACCACCGCCTTAGGAATTCTTTCCAGTCAAAAGACCTGAGTTGCCATAGTTGCTGTTAAAAGCATGTTGGTTGAATTGTATTCTTGTCTGGAGTGAGGTGGGTAGGAGAGTTTGGGATTTAGGAAGCAGAGAGGATAAGAACAGTTCTCTGCAAGCGAAGGAAGGAAGGAAGGCAGGGAGGGAGGGAGTGAGGAGGAGGTAGATAAGCTAGATATTCTGTACACTGCACAGATTTTGGGTGCTGGCAATGTTTAATGAGAACAACCTTCAGAACTTCTTGGCAAAAGTCACTGTAGATGATAATCATAAAGTTGAATGTCTAAATTAGAAAAGTAATCTAGTGTCAAGAACAAGATATACTAACAATGTTGAAACAGTTAAATTAGCATCTAAAATGTTGTGACAAACAGTGTCAGATCTCAGTAACATACGGAATCTTTTAAAACAAAAAATCCCAAACCAAGCTCATAGATGTAGACAATAGATTGGTGATTGCCAGGGGCAGGGGGCTTCAGGTGGGCAAATGGGTGAAGGGGGACAAGAGGTACAAATTTCCAGTTATAAAATAAATAAAGGGACAATATAAGTACAGTATGGTTGTTGTTTAGTCACTAAGTTGTATCCAGCTCTTTGAGGCCCCATTAACTGCAATATGGCAGCATGGTGGCTGTATTATTGAGTAAAAGTTACTGAGAGTAGATTTTAATATCTCATCATATGAAAAAAAATTTTTGTAATTATGTTTGGTGACAAATATTAACTAGACTTACTGTGGCGATCATTTCACAATGCATGCAAATACCAAATTATATTGGACACCTGAAACTAATATAACTCAATTATGCTTTCATTAAAAAAATGATTAGTTGTCAATAAAATAAAATAAAATGTTGTGAATGCATTTCCTAGTTTAAAATATGGTAGCAGGAAATGTATATTTACAACAGAGACTAACCTGCATAAAAGGGAGCTCTGCGAAGTACCTGGTAAAAACTAGCTGTCCTGAATTTTATTTAAGATTCAGGAGGTCTCAAAATAATATATGTTGGAATTTAGTAAAATGGACTAGATCTTTAAAATTAGGTATGATATGATAAATAGTAAAATTATCATTAACACAAGAGAAAAATGGTGAATGGGGAAGTGATCAGAGATAGGACTGTTGATTAAACATTCCTAGGATCTCTGTGCTAGTTCCGGTACATAAATTATTGAAACAATAGCTCAGAATCCTCTTTGTCTCCTAGGGCTGTACTAAACTTAGCCAGGAGAGGAAAAAGGAGAATTTCCGCAGGTAGCACTCTACCTATAGCTTGGAAGGAAATTGGAGAGACCTAGAGTCTATTTTCTAGATAGACTGAAGGAAAGGGCGTTCATACTGTTACCACTAAGAGTAATTCCTAGAGTCACTACCTGCTCTAAAATTCTAAGTGGCAATAGCTGACGTTATCTTTTTTTTTTTTTTAAACACTGAAGAAGTGCACTTTCCTAAAATAAATAGCTGGTTGGGGAAAGAACTACTTATGGCCAGTTCAGTGCCTTTTGCACTCCACCTGCTGCCTTGTGGACATGCAAGGTTTACTCACAGATGCTGAAAATTATTTCTTGAGAACCAGTTTAAAGTCCAGGTATAGCTGGTTTAGAAAAGTCATTTTGGGGTCAGGTAGGTCTCAGGAGGAGGAAATGTTGATCTATTTTACATGTACTCTATTTTGTTTCGGAAGAAGGGTGGAGATGAATTCTATGCAACTTGAGAATCGGGGTGTCCTATTTTGATGTAAAATCAGAATCTCTCTTATTCCTTCCCCCACTCCTGGGCCACACCAGAAGAAAAGTGTGACAGCCAGCACAGGGGTATGAATGCCTAGGCTTTTGATTTAGAAGGACCACCACAGGTTCAAAGCTCCAAACTAAGTGCTAATGTGGGAATGACCTGGAGTGATTTGCTTAACTAAGGTCTTGCTTGCATGTCTCTAAATGAAGTTCATAGTCTCAATCTCATAGGAATATTGCAAAGATGAAATGAAATAGTGTATGTGAAGGAAATCTAATGACAAACCTACATAGTGTATTAAAACACGGAGACACTACTTTGTCAACTAAGGTCCATACAGTCAAAGCTATGATTTTTCCAGTAGTCATGTATGAATGTGAGTTGGACCATAAAGAAGGCTGAGTGCTGAAGAATTGATGCTTTTGAACTGTGGTGTTGGAGAAGACTCTTGAGAGTCCCTTGGACTGCAAGAAGATCAAACCAGTCCATCCTAAAGGAGATCAGTCCTGAATATTCATTGGAAGGACTGGTGCTGAAGCTGAAGCTCCCATATTTTGACCATCTGATGCAAAGAACCAACTCATTGGAAAAGACCCCGATGCTGGGAAAGATTGAAGGCAGGAGGAGAAGGGGGTGACAGAGGATGAGATGGTTTAATAGCATCACCAGCTCAATGGACATGAGGTTGAACAAACTCTGGGAGATAGTGAAGGATGGGGAAGCTTGGCGTGCTGCAGTCCATGGGGTCTCAAAGAGTCAAATACAATTTAGCAACTGAACAAATGTGGCACCCTGGGATAAATGACTGACTCACTGAGGAAATCTTTAATAAGTGAAATCTTCCATATCTTATTTTCTAACGTGAAAAAGTATTAACTGCCTGGAGGACTTTTTTTTTTTAACAGATTGATGAGTGTCTTTTGGTTTTGTGTGAGGTTTATCATAAGGAGAAACCAATTTTGACACATATTTTCTTACACACAACTGTTTGTATCACAAACTAATCTATGAAAAGAACAGGGATGTCAACAGGGCCGAGAGGACACTTTCATCAGCTTTGTCACTAAAAGTACCAGGGACACAGTCTGTCTCACTCTGCAGGGGCCCAGAGTCAGGCCCCAAAACACCCAACAGTGCCAGTGCTGGCTGAAGGGGCTCAATCAACATTAATCTTTGAATATTACTTACAGAGTTTATGAGGAAGAAAATGTGATTAATCCACACAAAAAGAAAAAAAAAAAACCCATTTCTCAAGTGAAGGGGAAAATTCCTTTGAGCATAAACAGATTGCACTATTTATACATGAAATATTTTCTGTATCTATAAAGTTACCATGCTCAAGTATTCTAATTAATCGTGGTAGTTGCCAGGGAAACCAAACTAACTCAATGATAGGTCTGCAGGGAGGTGCTGTGTATTTGTGACTATGAAGCAGGTACTTCTGTGCTAAAACTGAGCAGATGCGTAAAGAGTTTAAGTGTTCTAGAGAACACAGTGTTATCTGGATGGATTTCCTTAAACAACATCTTGATTTCCTTTCTTTATAACAACTTGGTTTGATACATGGACTAACTGTAAGTGTGATAGATTAAGAAGAAGTAGTATTTAGGAACACGATCACCTGAAAAATCCCATGAACAGAGGAGGCTGGCGGACTCCATGTCTGTGGGATTGCAAAAGAGTCAGCCATGACTTAGTGACTAAACAAAAACAAATGATTGAATTAGGAGGCTGTGATTCCCACGGAGAGTCTTAATTCTATATACAGTTTGTGTTCGGCTACCTTATTATGAGAAGTAAGAGGGAAGCAGCTGGCAGTGAGAACATCATTTTAAAAATCCCATAAAATCAATAAATTTAGCTAAGTGACTGTTAGAGGAAATGGTGGGAAATTGATGGTATTTGGCTAGAGGACAAAGGATTGCCCACATTTTTCCTATTAACAGCCTGCTTTCCTATGAAGATACCGAAAAGATATACACGAAGAGCTAGGGGTAAATAAATAGAAGGTGAGAAGGCACGTTTAATCAGGTTTGAGGAAGTTTCTAACATGCTGTACTCATTAAGTCAAGTTTCTACAATTACTTAAATCTATTGTTTATTTTTATAACTCAGATGCCTCTTGCATTTCTTCACTGAGGTGGTGCATTATTGCATCTATAATTAGAGTTTAAAAGTCTACAACTATGTAATTACTGTCCAGAAATAGTATAATCTTATCTACCATGTAGACAATAGGTAATGCTGTCCTGATACCCAGCCTGACCACCCACCCATCCATCACATCTATACACTTATTTGGTTAAAAATCACTTTATGAGTTCCTACTCTGTGCTCAGATCTATCAGTATACAATAATGAATAGAATTTCTACCCTTAGTAAGACAAATCATGAACTGGTAATGGTAGAATCAAATGTTTAATAAATTACAACATTGTGAACTCTTTGAAAAGCTTGCCAGGAGCTCCAAGTTCAATCTATTTTCTATCTTCTTAAAAAAATCCAGCCTCTGGGTAAATTGCCACTTTTATCATTAGTTTCATGATCTATAGTAACATCCCTTGCTTTAAGTCCACTTTTTTATAGATCTGCTCTAGTTATTTTTTAGTTACTGTTATAATATTTCTCTCTGTGCATATATATATATGTGTATATATATATTAAATTTAAGGTATATCTCTGATCAGTAGCATGTGATTAAATGTATGTAAAAAATCTAGCCTGGTAATAGTAGGTTTTAAATTGGAAAGTTTGTTCTATTTAAATTTATTGTAATTACCTATGTATTTGGCTTTAAACCTACTATTTTATGTTTGCTTTTATCTCACCCATTCCTTTCTTCTCTCTCTCACATCTTTCTTGGATCAATTATTCTTATTATTATTTAATTTTTTATTGGAGGATAGTTATTATTTAATTTTTCTACTTTATTAGTTTGCAAGTTATATATTTAAAAATTTTTCATCTTCTGTTGTTTCAGAGATGACAAAACAAATTCATGGTTTATTAAATCTGGTATAAATTGGAATATTTAGCAATTCCTAGATGAAGCAGGGACCTAAGAATCCTTACTTCTCTTTGCTCTTCTTACCTTTTGTACCATTTTGTCATATTTATATTTCACCTATATTCCACCCCAGAAGACTCACTTCAGATAATTAGTATTTATACATATTTATTCACATATCTATTAACACTCTTCCAGTCGCTCTTCATTTTTCCAGCAATTTTTTTGTTTTCGTCTAGGACTGTTTTCCTCTGACCTGAAGTACTCAATTTAATAGTTCTTTTCATGCGAGTCTACCAGTAAAAAACACTTGGTTCTCGTTTTTCAAAAACATTTTTTTTTTTTGGTATTCATTGTTGAAGTATACTTTTCCTGGATATAGCATTCTATGTTGATAGTTGTAATTTCCTCCATCCTTTTAAAAATACTCCTTTCCATTGCCTTACTTCTTTAAAGGCTATATCTTTTTTACTTTGCTGCTTAGAAAAATTTCCCTTGTTTTATTTTGTCCTCAGGAGGAGTTTAATTATACTGTGGTTGGGTATGACTTCTTAAAACTAACACACATGTGGAGAGTAAAGCACTTTTTGCTTCAGTGGGCTGATTTTTTAAAATCAGTTTTGAAAAAATCTTGGTTGATAAATTGTTTTCTCCCTGCTTTCCTCTCTGACTACACATATATCCTAATTTTTCATTTTGTCCAAAGTGTCTTAAATTCTTTTCTTCTTTTTCCTAGGTGGTGCGCCTGTTCCCTCAAGTTCACTCTTCTGTTGTGTTTAATCTATTTTAAACACATAAGTTCTACGTTTCAATTTTTTTCAGATCTTGAATTTCTATGAGTTATTTTATAGATTCCAGTTTTCTGGTGAAATTCTTCTATTATCCTGAAGCTATTAATAACAACTATTTTATATCTCATACCTGATAAATGTAATACCTGGATCACCTAAGAATCTGCTTGTATTGAATATTTTTTGACCTTGCTTTCAGTCATTTGGCATTTATTCTGGGCATATCTAATAATTTTTGACTGACTGCTAGATATCATTATGAAAAATTGTGTAGATGTCTTGAGACTCTGGCTTTGGCTGTCCTTTTCCTGAGAAGAGTCACTTTTGTCTTGGGGCAGGTAGTTTGAATTTGGGACTGTGCTTTTGCGAGTGAAAGTTTTAGAATCTGTGATACTGGGTCTGTTTGGGTGCTCTTACTCCTAGGATGTAGCCTTTCTGGGTCTTAACTAGCAGCCTGTGATGTTTACCAGGGCCCATACAACTGATGTGAAGAGCTGATTTATTGTAAAAGACCCCTAATGCTGGGAAAGATTGAAGGCAGGAGGAGAAGGGGATGACAGAGGGCGAGATGGTTGGATGGCATCACCGACTCAATGGACATGAGTTTAAGCAAGCTCTGGGAGATGGTGAAGGACAGGGAAACCTGGCGTGCCGCAGTTCATGGGGTTGCAAAGAGTTGAATCAACTGGACAACATACAACTTAGTATACAACTTGTGATGTTTACGAAGACTCATACAACTTGGGCTTCCCAAGTGGCTCAGGAATCCGCCTGCCAGTGCAGGAGAGGCAAGAGACCTGGGTTCAATCCCTGGGTCAAGAAGATTCCCTGGAGTAGGAAATGGTAACCCACTCCAGTATTCTTGCCTGGAAATTTTCTTGGATGGAGGAACCTGGCAGGTTACAAGCCCGTGGGGTCACAAAGAGTCAGATACAGCTGAGCACACATGCACTCATACAACTTGCTGGGCTCTGAAGTATGTTTTTGTTATTCTATTCCCATGAGGTTGGCAAAAGTTCTGTTAAGTTTCCTAACCTCTTAACTGTTGCTATTTGCTGGTATTTCCTTAGCTTCTTTGTCTTTTTGCCCCAGATCCTTGATAAATGCCTGAAGGAAAAATACTTTTCCTTGGAAACCCAGGCCTTCAGGTCCTGGCTGCCATGGTAATGCCATAATACTTCCAAACACAACTTTAAAATTTTCCCTAGCTTTTCTAGTTTTTATTAGACATGTAGTTCGTTTGCAACAAATGCCTCCACCGCCAGAAGGGGGAATTCTTTATCATACTATTTTCCTAACATGCCACATTTATTTAAGCTTCACTGACAGGTCAGGATCATACACATTTTTTTCCCTAATGTTTTCACTTTCAGGAGAAGCCACAGCCTACTGTGTTTTTTTGGATTCATCAAGATTCATCATTCATTAATCTGTTGGCAAAAACATTTTTGTCTTTATTCAGCATCTACTAAGGTAACTTTTTGATCGTCTCCATAGTGAGACTAGGTCACTGAACTGAAAAATAATTTTGGTTCTAGCTTTTACGTGAACATCTCAAGTAATTTAAAGATTGTTTTTCTCCTGGTGGATTAAGCTACCTTTGTGCTGGAGCATGTTAACTATTTCTGCTCTCATGTAAGTAAATCATTGCAGACTCACTTCTTGACAAACACTTGAATCTACCTACTTGCAAGGCAGTTTTCTATGGTGTAGCTGCTTCACCTGAAAAATAAATTATTTGCTCGCTCACTAGGGAAAATTTTTAAAAAATGAGTTTTAGCTACTTCTGCAGAGCTTGACTCTCTGGATCTTCCAGAAGAGTGTCTTTGGTGAATTATTTTAAAGGAAGAGAGAGAAAAATGAATCCTAGACACTGCTGGTATGCTGGGAGACAGTGGAGTTCCTACGAGATCCTCCTTATTTCAGGAGCACTGTCCAGAGAGGAGACGGTTCTGCACCATTTGAATGGGCTGGCTTGTCAGCACATCACACAGTGCCGCTGATGGCACCAAGGACTGGAAAATGGAACTGCAACTACCAGGCATCGAGCTATGTTTTAACATTTAGTTATAAAGGCCATGTCATGCCCTCAGAGATGAAGCAGGAATATTAGGCCTGGCATTTTGAATTTCACATGCAAATTGGAAAATCCAACCTAAAGTAAGAAAGGACAATGTGAGTAAATGGACTAAGTTCAGGATTCTGAAATAGCTCCTGGGTTAGGCTAATCAAACTTCCCAGAGGCTCCTGTTTTACTCTATCACTGGCATAATCAAAGAAAAATGCCAAATAATACATCTGAATAATAGCTGAAGAGTACTCCCTGAGTATCTTATTTCATAGAGATTAGTAATAAAATGTATCCAGGTGATACAAGTCAATATTATGCCACAGTAATGTAGTTTGTTTCACAACTAGATTATCACACAGATTTTTAAAAAACTTAATGGTGTTCAAAACCTCCCAATAATGGTACCCTTATTGAATAGATTTATATTTTCCAAAGCTCTTAAGTTAGCCTTTCTTCACCATTTTCCAAAGTAGTTAACTGGCTTGCCCTAAAGCAAATTTTGAGGAAGCATTTGGGCCTGGAACCTGTCTGATTTTCATTTCACTGATTTTGCTCCCACTTCCACACATTGTATGCCACCTACAAACTAGTTATGATGAGAAACAGAGAAAACACATAGTTCTGTTGAAATAGGAACCCATTCTTTTTTATTATTCTAAATATTTAAAAAATCTAGTTAATACAATTCCATCAATGATTTTTTGTACAAAATTTGAATCAATTAGTATGTATAAAATAAAGGGATATAAATATAAAACAATTTATACTGCTGTAGTCAAGAACACAGCTACCCATGTGTGACCTTGGAAAAAATAGATACCCTAATGAAACACATCCGGACCCTTTAGTCCTTCCCTACCATGTCCTCCACCCGCCTTTTGTCTGTGGAAACGCTTTAGCCAAAGAATACGTTTCATCAGAGAAGTGAAAAAATACAAAAGCAAAGGAAAACAGTCAAACAGGACAAAACAGTAACAGTTTAGTCAGTGAGCAAAGTCAAGGGCCTTTAGCCCTTTCTCAAGGGCTATCGAACATATTCCGAGCCATGTCCTGTGAGCTGTCTTGTAAATACTGAAACCCCCCACCAGGTGGAAGGTGGCCAGACTGTAGCCATGCATGAGTCCATTCTTTTTCCTTTAATAAGCACAGGTGTGTGTACAGGAGGTAAGAACTGACTAAGAATGCATAGCTTTCACAGTGGGCCTTAGGCACTAGAAATATACTATATATATACAGTATTCAAAAACACACATTTGAAGTTCCTTTCCTTACATGCCTTTTAGCCATTAAAGCCCTTGAATGGATCCTCTGTGCCTCAAATAGAATCTAACTTCCACAGCTCAGCCTTCATCTGCCTGTCCCCATCTTCTCCCTTATTGCAATTCCTAGATTCTTCATGCCCTCTTCACACCTGGCCCTAAATCTTGAGAACTCTCTTTCTCTGCTGACCTTTGCCAGTCTAATTCCTTTCATTCTTCTGGCTTGCCATGGTTGCCACTTCCTCTAAGAAACATTTTCCATGGCCCAGATATCAATGAGATTCCCCTCCTAGGTTTTCAAGCACCCAATATTTACTTTATCAAAGGCATCACAATGGGCATTGGAATTGCCTATTTGTTGGTCTTTATTATCCACTATTCTCTATGCATGCTGTGTGTAGGATCTGTGTCAGTCTTGCTCTTCATTTTATTTCAGGCATTTAGCACCCTGCCTGGCAATAGCAGACACTCCATATATCTGAAGAATGAATGAATAAAAAATCATCCTGACTCTCTGAGCAAGGCCTTCAATGGGCGAAGACCTTCACAAGGACAAATATCACACTGATTTATTATCTAATACATACAACCATTTTCTGTACATGATCTCTGAGTTAATCTTTTTACGGAAAAAAAGTAAGAAAACAGCAAATATCTTGTGATAGATTGTTTTCTTGGCCAAGATTTCCGTGGTCCCTTTTGAGAATATTGCCCTAGTGAACTCACTCAGGGTCATGTAAAATGGAAACAGAAATGGCAAGTATGACTTTGGTGCAGTAGCTTAAAAGCCATGCATTGTGGCTTGCCACGTCATTGATCACTGATATGTTTCAAAAAGAAGCTTCTTTTAACTGAAACCTCAGATACTGTGGAACAAGCCCCAGCTAACTTGAACAGGGTGAGGAATAGAAATGTTTGTTATTTTAAGCCACTGAGATTAACACATAAATAGTATACTGTAGTCTACCCTGACTGCTGGAGATCCATTCAGCTGAGTTCAAATGAAGGGGAGTTTAGTGAAAAGATTCAACAGGGAATTTCTGGCACATCATAAACTAGAACCAAGAACATTCAGGTTTCATTGGAACAAGACATTAAAATGCCAGAAACTGGAGCTAATTTGTTCATATCTTAGAAGCAGCCTCACATTTCTGCTTCCCAAAGCTTACCTACTATTTTTTTCTTCCTCCCTCAATAAATTCTATATATGTAGCAGTTATAAATTTGACCCAAATGAAGATGATCTTAGGCCCTTGTTTCTACATGATCTTCCAGCTTGGAACCCACTACCAATTGCCACCTCTCTCTGAGTCTCTTGGTCTATATTATTGAGAGAGAGATTTATGATTAGATTTATGATTTTAGTGAATCTTTTTGAACCAGGTTAAAAGTCAGAAGTCGCTGGCTGGTCAGTATTACTGGTCACTAAAGTTTGTCCATCAGTTTGTGTATCTATGTGAGTATAGTGTGTGAGTGTGAGTGTGTGAGGGTGGTTGTAGTTCAGTAAGAAGCATGTGCTACAAAACATAGCTATTTGGAATAGCAAAGACTGTGATTGGGTTCTGTGTCTTAAAAGTATATAGGAAGAAGAGATATCTTAAAATATGTCAATTTGCCATGTTGGTTTTTTGAGGAAAGAAGTATTATTACTATTATTAGTATTATAAAATTTCAGATTATAAAACTAAGAACAGGTAGGTAATCTGGCTAAAGTTGCATACTAATAAGTAAAGGGCAGAGCAGATTTAAATTTTAAACTTTGGTATGTTTAGCTGACCCCAAATTTCATGCTCTGCAATATAGTAAATCACCTCAAAGATTGGAACTGTCTGCATCAGTGAAACAAGAATGAATAACTTTATTGCAAAAATGAAATAAAAATTACTTAAAAGTATAACACATGGGATTACTTTTGAGGGGAAGAAGCAATAATTGGTATACACCATGGGGAAGAAAAGGTTTCACAGCCCCCAAAATGTTTTATTCCCAACCCATTTTTCCAATATTTCATTGTAAAAAGTTTAAATGTGCAGAGCTTGGAGTAAATAGCCACATATCCACCTAGCTCTTAAAACTGAAATCAACATGTACACACCACTCTATTTAAAATGGATAACCAACAAGGATCAACTGTATAGCACAAGGAACTCTGCTCAATGTTATGTGCCAGCCTGGATGGGAGGGGAGTTTTGGGAAGAATAGATGCATGTATATGTATGCCTGAGTCCCTTTGCTGTCTGCGTGAAACTATCATAACATCCTTAATCAGTTACTTCAATATAAAATAAAAAATGAAAAGTTTTATTTTGATATATTCTTGCCTTACCACATATTTATGCAGCCATCCATCAAGCTATCTTATTTTTGATGCACTTCCAATTGAGTCGCTTGGCATCCTATCTTCAAAGACTTCATTAGTTTGTTGGAGTCTGGCAAAAATATCCTTAAAAGCACTCTAAGTCCTTGCTACTCAAAGTATGTCCCATGGCCACCAGCAGCACTGGCGTCACCTGAGACCTTGTTAGAAATGCGGACTCTTAGGACCTTCTCTAGATCTACTGAACCCCATCATCTGCATTTCACTAAGATCCAGGTGATTTGCATGTACAGTAAATGTTGAAAGGGACTGATACGGATGACCCTGATGAGAAACAAGGGTTGAGAAGTACTAAAAAGTAGTTTCATTACATGTTTCTTCCACTTACCAACACTATGGTCTCAATTTGAATCTTGGGGTTTTTAAATCTCTGTTGTGGGGAGAACACTTCACTTTCAGTAAGAAGGCTCGTATGTGATCATTACTAGAGCAGAGCCTAGACATAGGGTACCTGTCGTTTTCTCAGGAACAGACACAGCAGTGGCATCCAATTCGAATCCTCCCAATGGTGTTCTATTGTTACTCAGTTCTGTAGATAACAAAGGAGAAAATAATCTAGGTAGGATCCAAAGAGAACAAACGGATGGAACAGGTTTTTGAATTCAGTTAGATACAAACCTATTAAAGGCCTAGATGGTTTGAAGTAGGGGTCAGGGCTGCAGGGAGAAAAGCAGTTTGGAGGCTCAAAAGAAGTGAGAAATGATAAAGAGAAGTGAGAAAGAACAATTTCTTAGTCATTCATAGTTAAAGGTTAACTGGGATGGGGAAGGATGATATGGTAGAGGCACCGATTCAGAGAGGCCAAGAATTCATTAAAAGGGTGAAAAAGGGCCTGAGTAGATTGGCAGTGAGTTTACTGAAAATTAGTAAACATTTATTAACTCATGGTAGTCATTACACTGAGCATAAGTTCTTTGCTGATTAAAAAAAGGTATAGAGAAAAAAAAAATCATACATCCAGAAAGAGATAAAAGTGGCACGCTCCAGTCATGAGAGAAAACAGACACAGATCACACAACCCTAGCTCTCAGGACAGAAAGAAAAGTGAGCTACCCTGCAGAGTAATGGAATTTCAGAAGCAAGACAAAACAGCCTTCTAAGCATTTCCATGGCAAACTATGCGTCTCCAGATCACCAGAGAGTACCACCACATTCAATAGCCCCAAACAAAATCCCTAGAGATCTCAAGTCTTACTACTCAATTCTGTCATGCCAGCATCCTCTATGTCTGAAGAACTATTTCAGCCTCCCTCCAGAAGTGAGCCAGCATCCTTCCAGTGACTATCCTATTACCCAACCTCCAGGTGGAGTCACCGGTTCCCCTTTCTGTGTGAGTATGTGTCTGTATGTCTCTTTAAGTTCCCTAAAGTAAAAGTGGCTTCCCAAGCGGCTCAGTGGTGAAGAATCTGCCTGCCAAGCAGGAGACACATGTCTGATCCCTGGGTCAGGAAGATCCCCTGGAGAAGGAAATGAATAGCCACTCTGGTATTCTCACTGGGAAATTTTCATGGACAGAGGAGCCTGGCATGGAGTTGCAAAGAGTCAGACATGACTTCGTGACTAAACAACAAAGTAAATGCACAGTCAAGAAAGGGGAAGCCTTTCATAGGTAGAAAGTCCCAATACAACAGGATAAAAGGTTAAGACCATTTACAATATACCCTCAACATCATGAGTGATGGGAAACTTTTGTTTCCTGTCCCACCTTCTTAGGGGTATTGTATATTGGTACGGTTACGATGTCCTAAATGAACTGAGCACTTTCTCAAAAGTGTCACCTGATAAATGCCTTCTCTCCACCAGATGTTCCTCTTTCTCATCAGCAGTTATGGATGCTATTTTTAGCCAGGGCTGTGAGTTTTATCTTTCCAAGTAGGACTGTTGCTTCAGCTCCTTTTATTTTACTTTGCTTCCATTTTTTTTTTAAAGGCTCATTTCAAAAACTTTCTAAAGAAGCTTTCAGCAAATTTCAATGCTTTTTCTTTCTAGACACCTAAATAGAACAGGCCAAAGAATGTAGCCTTTAGACATTCTCTTAAAGGTTAGTACTTGATTTGCTGAAAACAATCTCAACTGTAGTGATTTAAAGTAAAATAATCCAAATCATCCAAGGATTGAATATTTTTATTTTGAAAGGGAAGAAACAAGTGATCTACAGGCAAAAGTCTGAAATACAAAGTTTCTGATGTAGATAAAATTTGCCTTCCATAGAAAAGGTGTCCTAACTCCAAAGAATAGTTTTGTTCAATCCCATCCCATAAAACATTGTAAGTGACAGAGGATAACAGGAGGTGTGCAGGATATTTTCCATTTTCCTTTCCAGATTCACTTTCCAACATATCCCACCTGCTCTGTGCTCAGGCCCTGACTGTTCAGGGCTATATTAACAGCCTTCCTGGTCCAGGACCTGCAGTTGGGTTTGGCCAATGGAAGGCATCAGCAGGATACATGAGGCAACAGGAGGCAGGGTTCTGGGTATTTATCTTCCAGGCTCCTTTCCTACTGGGTGTCCTCTGATTGTCTGCATCCCAAATGAAGTCCACAACTGCTGGGCGGATTTGTCTTTTCGAAAAATTTTTATTTATATGTTTGTTGACTGCGCTGGGTCTTTGTTGCTAGCACAAGGGCTTTCTCTAGCTGTGGAGAGCAGGGGATCCTCTCTAGTTTCGGTGTGCGGGCTTCTTATTGTGGTGGCTTCTCTTACTGCTGAACATAGGCTCGAGGCCACCCACACTTCAGTAGCTGTGTGGCATGGGCTCAGTAGTCGTGGTCAGTGGGCTTATGTGCCCCAGCATGCGGGATCTTCCTAGACCAGGGATCGAAAGGACCCATGTCCTCTGCATTAGCAGGTAGATTCTTAACTTTTGGACCACTAGGGAAGCCCCTTCCCACCCCAAATTCGTCTTACAGGTTCTCTCTTCTTATTCCTGCACCTGATTCCTGCCCTTACTCTGTGAGATGCAGAGATAACCACACCGCACCACCCACAAAAACACCCCCACCGTCTTTGGCTTTTGGGTATTTCACCATCCTAATTGTTTCCTTCCATTTTCTAAATACCTCCTTCTTTAAACTTACCTAAATTTCCCCATTTGAATTTTCCACATGCTTCCTGCTGGTGCCCTGACTGATACTAACAAAGTGGACCTTAGTTATACTAATTCATTCATTCATTTACTCATTCATCTAATCCTTTATTGATGCATTTATTCAACACATACGGAGTTATCTACTCTGGGCTCTGTGCACTATGCTCTTCCGTGCCTTAGGGAAATAAACACTGCGAGAAAACCCAGCAGGTAATCTCCACCCTTATGGAGCTTAGGTCTCCTCAGGGGAGGCAGACACTATCTAAAAGAAGCAACTGAATTAGAATATGTTAGAAAGTGGAAAGTGTTATGAAGATTTATGGAGGGAAAAGAGTAGGAAGCGTGTGTGTGGGAAGGGACAGGGTGTGATTTTAGATAATGTGGTTAGGGAAGGTTTCACTAAGAAGGTGGCATTTGGTTAAAGATTTAGGAGAAGAGAAATAAAAATCAAAGTAGATATATGAGGGAAGCATTCTAGGCTGAGGAAATTGCATCTGCAAAGGCCTGAAGGCAGGGAATTCATGGATGTTTGAGGACAGTGTGGCTGGGATAAAATGAGAGAGCAGGAGCATCCTGGGAGCTGAGTTCATGGAGAGAAGGGGATGTCAGAATGCATAGGCAGATAAACTCCAAGGCCTCCATTGGAGTAATTCAGGGAGCCCTTGCAAATTACTGAGCAGAAGAATGATCTATGAAGCTTGTTTTAAGGTGATTATTCCGGAACTTGTACTGAGAACAGGTGCTAAAGGAGTGAGTGTGGAATCAGGGAAGCCAATTAGGATACTGAAGCAATCATTAGGTGGAGAGGTTTTGGTAGCTTGGAGCAGGGAGGTATTAGAGGAGAGAAGTGGTCAGCTTCTCAATACACCCTGAAAAAAACAACTGATAGATTTACTGATAGATTGGATACAGTGTGTTGTCCAGGCTGAACATTTGTGCCTCCCTGAAACTCATATTTTGAAATCCTAACCCCAACGTAATGGTGTTGGTAGGTGATTAAGTATGGAGGGTGGAGGCTTCGTAAATGGGATTTGTGCCCTTATAGAAGATACCCCTGAGAGCTCCCTGACCCCTTCTAGCAGATGAGGACACGGGCAGAAGATGGGTATCTGTGCACCAGTAAGCACGCTCTCACCAGCCACTGACTCTACCATGATCTCAAAATTCTCAGCGACCAGAACTGTAAGAAATAAATTTCTGTTGTTTATAAACCATTCAATCTAAGGTAGTTTCTTACAGCAGCCAGAATGAACTAAGACAGGGTATAAAGGAGTGCATTCCAGAATAACCCCAGGGGTTTTAGATTAAGAAAACAGGAAGAGAGAGTAGTGGTTAAACTGAGGCGGAAGAGACTGTAGCAGGGGAAGGTTTGGGAGTGAAGAACTGGATTTCAAGTTTGGGCCTAGTAAGCTTGAGACGTCTATTAGACATTCATGTGCAAAATTTGCAAAGGTAATTGGATATATGTTTGGAATCCAGAGGAAATTCCTGGGTAGAAAGTATAGATATGGCTATCATTAGCTATTATATTGTTTGGGGGACCATACAAGTGAATTTATCAGAGGAATCCTCAATAGAGAAGTCTAAACAATGAATTTTTGGGTACTCCAACAACAAGATATTATGAAGATGGGGAGGAATTGGTAGTAGAGACTGAGACTGAGAAAGTAGTGAAGTAAAACTGGATAGTATGAAAACTTAGAAACGAAGAGAATACTGTGTTTCAAGAAAGACAGTGCTTAACTGTGTCAATTCTTTCTTACCAGACAAAGAATGAGAATTGTCTATTGGATTTAGTAACATGGTAGTCATTGGAATGAGCTCCGGATTATTACAATGTGTAAGACTCTTTATTGCCAGTAAAGATTCTTGCTCTTCTGCTAGTCTTGACAATCTGAGAGACTATATTGTGAACCTCCTGTGGGAGGGAACTATACATGATCTCTACTAGTTGAGGGTGGCCTCTGGCTGATAACAACAAAGCTGAAGCTCTCACACCTACAGTTTCAAGGAGATAAAATCCTGTCAACAACCTCAGTGTAGCCTGGAAGCTGATTCTTCTCCAGTCAAGCCAGGGGCGAGCTAACATTTAACAGAAAGGCATGGGTCATGTCTGCAGTCCCAGAATGTTCAGAGAAATCTGGACATTCGAAATTTTCAAATGCCCATATGTTCTCATTTCATCTCAGAGTCACATTACTTACCAATCAAGGCCTTAACCTTAGCATCACAGACTTGCCAGGTTTCAGAATTAAATCTTATATGATACTCCACTACCAATTAAGTCCTGGACCTGATCTTTGGCTTTCTTTTTTCCCTGCTGCAGCAGATGAGCTTCTTTGCCTGCTGCCAAAGAAGCTTTCATTGTTTGCCTTAAATTGATGATTTATTACCCTTGACCTTTCCTTATCTTTCTACCATGCTTAACAAACCTCCAGTAACAGCTCTTCAATTCTATAGTCTTGTAATTAGTATTTCCTATAGCTCTGAATGCTTGAGACAGTGGGTCTTTCAGGGTACTCTCTTCCATGGGTACACCCCGTCAAAGGTAGTCTAACAATGGCAGCATGACAACATGCTCAGGACCCGTTACAACTCCATTTCCCACCTGTGATGCTGTCCTTCATACCAACTTGGAGACTGATGCTGCAGTTCCAAAAGCTGACTGTAGAATCTGCCCTCTAGTGTCACTTATCATACTATGTGTTTAAGTTTCCGTCTCTGCTAAGCAGACTCTGAGATAAAGATGTGTGCAGGTGTTTTCTGTGGTACCAGTGGGAGTAAGGGGAGTAGGGCAAAGGGAGAAGTTGAAATGCAAAGCGTTTGTAACAGAGCAGAGTCCTTAGCTGATCTCACTGGGACAACAGAGTTGGGACTTCCATTCAGAGATGTCTCTGATTGAGGCAAAAAATAAATAAATAAAAAAATCCCGGATCTTTGTATCCCTACATCGATCAGTCACTGGCTGTAAAAACCTAGGGACAAGGTATAATCTTGGTCAAGTCAGCTGTCTCTGGTGGAGGGAAATTCCTGTGAGGAGCAACTCAACTGTGAGCCAAGAACAGCCAGCCATGGTAGCAGCTAGGTGACTAGACGCCTGTGCCCTGAAGTAGTGACCTGGACACCACGCTAGAGCAGAAAAAGGTAATGCTGGAGAGAATGAGGTTACTCAGAGAGACCATGGAGTTCAGACAGTTGATGAGGAGGTAGATCAGAGGATCATAGATCCTAATGATGTCTGTGGATTGTTGGAGTCAGCAAACCAGAGGTGACAAACTTCAATAACAAGAGATGGCATTTGGAGTGTGGGATGATTATAATTGAGATTTTGAAAAGCTTCATGCTCAGAACCTTACATGACCATTTATTCTAAAGATTGAATCATTCAATCAGAAAGTCTGGTCATATATCAAACTACTTGCCAAATGAAAGCTTACCTATATATACCAGTGTACAGTTCTATTAGAATTGTATGCCTTTAGACACGCCCACATATACAATCTTAAGAGTGTGGAAGGCTACAATCATCTTTGCTCCAGTGCTGGTGACAAATTACATTGAAAAGTTTGGTGACAACTAGTTTGGCAGTTTTCAAATTACCTCAGTGGAAGTAAATGGTGTTTTTGCATCAGAAGCAACTATCACTGTTTTTCCCCCAAAGCTAGTTAAAAAGTGGATATTAAAACACAAATTACCAAATATTCTTATTTGTCTATACTACAAAAGCCAATTCTCTTAGTTTCTGGTCTCTGAAACTCTTTATCACAATTGAAATGTAGAGATTCCTTGACAAGGAAAGTTTGTCTTTTTTCTAAATTGAAGTTTAGCTGATTTGCAAAGTTGTATTCATTTCAGGTGTACGGTAAAGTGATTCAGAGACACACATATAAAAGTATACTTTTTCAGATCTTTTTCAGAAATATATAAATGTATAGTATGTATACATATACACACACATATACTTCTTCAGATTCTTTTATAGGTTATCACAAAACATTGAATATAGTTACTTGTGCTATATAGTAGGTCCTTGTTGTTTATATTTTTTATATATAGTAGCATGTATTGTTAATTCCAAACTCCTAATTTATCCTCTCCCTTTCTCCTTCAGTAACCATAAGTTTGATTTCTATGTCTGTGGGTCTGTTTATGTTTTTTTTTTTTTAAATTAAGCTCATTTGTAATATTTTTTAATTTTTAGATTCTACATGTAAACAGTATCATATGTTTTGTGTTTCTCTGTCTAGCTTACTTTACTCAGTATGATAATCTCTAGGTTCGTGGCAAGGAAAGCTTTGCACAAGAAACAGAAGTTTGTAGATTTCACATGCCAAAGAAAAGTCTGCAGACTTTTAAACTCCAATTAGAATATGCTTCATTGGGAACTTCAATTTTTCATCCATTTCCAGCAGAAACTCACCATCCTCCACTAAATTTTGAAGGCTGCTGGAATAATTCAGGATGAAATGGCTACCTGCACACAGACATGAGGCAATGATGTGAACTTAATCAAAATTAGAGATTGAAAAGGATATTTGAACTATTCCTTCCTGAGAGGTAGATATTTCCTACAGTCCAATAAACTTTTATTAAAAAAATTCTACCTCTGATTCTATAGCTGTACTTACACAGGCAGGCATATATTTGCATATGAACAACTCTATTCTGGATAAAATCAGGTAACCAGCGGTCCCCAACATCTTTGGCACCAGGGACCGGTTTTGTGGAAGACAGTTTTTCCATGGATGAGGGGTGGTTGGGGTGTTATTCAAGAGCATTACATTTATTGGACACTTTATTGCTATTATTTTATTAGCATCACCTCAGATCATTAGGCATTAGATCCCAGAGTTCAGGGGGGACCCCTGAGGTAAACTCCCACTGCTTGACTTCTTTGAGAGCACCATGAATGCTTTCCCTTAATATTCATGATTGATTTTTCCATTTGCGTTGAGAAAGTATTGTGTATCCTAAAGCCAGGGTCCCAAATGGCATGAACAGGAAGGGCAGATAATCTCACAAACGTGTGTAGAATATTGAGCAGACAAGAGGGATAAAAAGAGAAAGAATTTATATAAACACAAAGTCAAGAGTGAGAAAATAGAACAAATTAATGATTTGACATCTATTTTATCATCTACTTTTCTGAAAACGCTGTTCTCATTCCTTTTTTTTTTTTTTTTCCCCCATTCTAATCTTAATCTTTCTTTCAGAGTTTTTGAGACTACTTGACAAAAGATAGCTGAATGGTTTGGATCAGTATGAATATTCAATCAGATCACTTTCGGGCAGCCTTCAGGATTATCTTTGCTCCTTCCCTCCATCACAGATAATAGAATGCTCTAAGGCTATTCAGTAATTTGAATGGAATCTGACTAAACCAGCATATGAAAGATATTTTTCATGAAAAAAACTGATGCACAATGGACAAAAAGAAACTATAAACCGATCTTGCTTTCATGGAAGAAAGATAAACTTATATACAGTTAGGAAGCTATAAAATCCTAATGAATATTTCCTGTAGCTCCTCTAGAGAGGCCAGGATTGGGAAAAGTGTACAACTGCATCATTCTAGTTATTTAAAAACTTCAAAAGGAAATACATTACATTATTGATACAATACTCGATAATATTAGTTGTGGCTACATGGATTTCTGTGTGTATCTTGGAATACATGTATATTATAATCTTCCTTTTTCTGTATGTTTGCAGTGTTTCATAGTAAAATACTATAGAAGAAACTTAGGGAAAAATTATAATATTAAAGTTGAACTGTATGGAATTTGTTGTCTTCAATTGTGTTTGCCCCAGGAAAATAGCAATTTCCTATGGTTCAAGATAATAGCATAGACACTTGAAATAGCTTCTTCCTAAAACCACTCATGGAACACATTTTTTTGGAAATTTAGTATTTTAGTTAGTGTGGCCCAGAAAAGGAAAACATGCTTAAAAGGTACAGTAATAGATAATTATTTCAGAAATACAGTTTCTCTAGAGTCAATGTTTATTTTGTAACCAGTGATGTTACTAGTGCATCCATATTATAGAAAATCTCTTTTTGTTGCAATGGTGAATGGTATTGTTTCCTTAATTTCTCTTTCTGTTTTTTCATTGTTAGTATATAGGAATGCAAGGGATTTCTGTGTGTTAATTTTATATCCTGCAACTTTACTATATTCATTGATTAGCTCTAGTAATTTTCCGGTAGAGTCTTTAGGGTTTTCTAGAGGATCATGTAGATCAGGTAGAGGATCATGTCATCTGCAAACAGTGAGAGTTTCACTTCTTCTTTTCCTATCTGGATTCCTTTTACTTCTTTTTCTGCTCTGATTGCTGTGGCCAAAACTTCCAACACTATGTTGAATAGTAGTGGTGAGAGTGGACACCCTTGTCTTGTTCCTGATTTCAGGGGAAATGCTTTCAATTTTTCACCATTGAGGGTGATGCTTGCTGTGGGTTCCGACATAAATCACAGCAAGATCCTCTATGACCCACCTCCCAGAATATTGGAAATAAAAGCAAAACTAAACAAATGGGACCTAATGAAACTTAAAAGCTTTTGCACTACAAAGGAAACTATAAGTAAGGTGAAAAGACAGCCCTCAGATTGGGAGAAAATAATAGCAAATGAAGAAACAGACAAAGGATTAATCTCAAAAATATACAAGCAACTCCTGAAGCTCAATTCCAGAAAAATAAATGACCCAATCAAAAAATGGGCCAAAGAACTAAACAGACATTTCTCCAAAGAAGACATACAGATGGCTAACAAACACATGAAAAGATGCTCAACATCACTCATTATTAGAGAAATGCAAATCAAAACCACAATGAGGTACCATTACATGCCAGTCAGGATGGCTGCTATCCAAAAGACTACAAGCAATAAATGCTGGAGAGGGTGTGGAGAAAAGGGAACCCTATTACACTGTTGGTGGGAATGCAAACTAGTACAGCCGCTATGGAAAACAGTGTGGAGATTTCTTAAAAAACTGGAAATAGAACTGCCATATGACCCAGCAATCCCACTTCTGGGCATACACACTGAGGAAACCAGATCTGAAAGAGACACGTGCACCCCAGTGTTCATCGCAGCACTGTTTATAATAGCCAGGACATGGAAGCAACCTAGATGCCCATCAGCAGACGAATGGATAAGGAAGCTGTGGTACATATACACCATGGACTATTACTCAGCCATTAAAAAGAATCCATTTGAACCAGTCCTAATGAGATGGATAAAGCTGGAGCCCATTATACAGAGTGAAGTAAGCCAGAAAGATAAAGAACATTACAGTATACTAACACATATATATGGAATTTAGAAAGATGGTAACGATAACCCTATATGCAAAACAGAAAAAGAGACACAGAAATACAGAACAGACTTTTGAACTCTGTGGGAGAATGTGAGGGTGGGATATTTCAAAAGAACAGCATGTGTACTATCTATGGTGAAACAGATCACCAGCCCAGGTGGGATGCATGAGACAAGTGCTCCAGCCTGGTGCACTGGGAAGACCCAGAGGAATCGGGTGGAGAGGGAGGTGGGAGGGGGGATCGGGATTGGGAATACATGTAAATCCATGGCTGATTCATATCAATGTATGACAAAACCCACTGAAATGTTGTGAAGTAATTAGCCTCCAACTAATAAAAAAAAAAAAAAAAGAAAATCTCATAAAATGTTAATTCTATTCCTGAACATCAATGTAAAATATCAATGTAAAACAAGAAGGGTGGCTTTAATATGATTGTTTTCTTGGGTGAAATTAGGAATTTTTAGGCTATTCTAAACAGAGCAAATGAAAATTATTTGATGTGTATGAGAAATTGAATATTGGGTTTCTAAATGTCCTAATTTTATGAACCTGTGACTATGCCACCTTACATAGCAAGAGAAATTTTGCAGATGTGACTAAGTATCTTGAGGCAATTAGCTGGATTATCTGGATGAGTCCAAGGTATTCACAAGGGTCTTAATAAGAGGGAGGCAGGTGGGTCAGAGTCGGAGACACCTTTTGGATGGAAGCAGAGAGAGAAAAGGAGATGTGATGATGAAAGCAGTGGTCAGAGTGATGTGGACCCATGAGATTCTAGAATCTGGAAAAGGCAAGGAAATAGATTCTCCTCTAGAACTGCCAGAAAGAACACATTTCTGCTGACCCATTTTAGGTCTCTGGCCTCCAAAACTTTAAGAAAATAGGTTTGTATTGTTTTAAACCACTAGACTTGTAACAACATGTTACAGTGGCAAGAGAGAATTAATGTGCAAAGCATTTTTTAAAAGGAAGAATTTCTGGGTTTCCCTGGGTTTCCCTGCCTGCCAATGCAGGAGACACAGGTTTGGTCCCTGGTCCAAGAGGATGCCACATGCTATGCAGTAATTAAGCCCACGCACTACAACTGCTCAGCCTGTGCTTTAGAGTCCGGGAACCACAACTACTGCAGACTGTGAGCCCTAGAGCCTGTGCTCCGCAAAAAGAGAAGCCACTGCTGTGAGAAGCCCGTGCCCCATAGTCAGAGAGTGGTCCCCCACTTGCTGCAACTAGAGAAAAGCTCATGTAGCAGGCAAGACCCAACATGCCAGAAACAAATAAATAAAATTATTTAAAAAAAGGAAGAATTTCCTTTACCTTTTTAGTTCTCATGTGCTCAGTGGCATATGCACATATTAAAAATATTTCTGTTAGATTCATTTCTGGAAGTTTAGGTTTAAAGTTCTATCAAAGGCTTTTTGAAGTAACACACCTTTTAGTGCTTGTAGCAACCCACTGCAGTGTTCTTGCCTGAAAAAAATCCCATGGACAGAGGAACCTGGTAGGCTACAGTCCACAGGGTTCCAAAGAGTTGGACACAACTGAGCACTTGTTTTTTTTTTTTTTTTTTTTCCTTCAGTGCTTGAATTAAATTTCTTCATCCTTATGTACTGCTGAGGATAGCAAATCCAAATATTTGGGTGAGTTTCCTCAGATGTATGAAAAATATCTTTCTCTCTAGGGGTTTCTCCCATTGATCTTAGTTCTACCTTTTGAGTCTACACTAAATAAGGCCAACACCTGTCTTACAGTGTAGTTCACTAAAATGTTGGAAGACAACTATTAGGCCCTTCTTCTCTGTAACATCACAAAAAATACTTCCATTTACTGGCTCAACAATCATTTCCCCCAGTGTTATTTAGATATTGGAGTGCATCATATTCAAGAATTTCTCAGTTTCTGGAAACAAATCATAGTTGTTCCAAGCTTGTCATGGGTTGCTTTTTTCTCTTGTACCATAGATTATTCCTAGGCAGTTATCTAGGCCTGTTCTAACAACGGCACAATACAGGGTATTCTGCTATTTTTTTCTCAGTTAAAAAAAAAAAAAATCAAATGAAGAGAAAGTTATTTTGATTTGGACATCAGTTTGGAAAGAGATAACATAGCAGCCATCTTGCAACCTTGAGGGGTCAAACCACAGAATAAAACGCAGAAAGTTGAGGATAACGGAGCAGAATGATAGAATGAATTTAGGCCTTTGATAATATCATTTAAGAACTGAACTGATACTTGAAGCACCAACTTCTAGACTTCTTGGTTTATGAGATAATAACATATCATATCATTGTTTTAGTCAGCCTGGTCTGCTATTAAAAAAAAAATACCACAGACAGGGTGGCTCAACCATAAAAACTCCTTGTCACATAGTTCTGGAGGCTGGAAGTATGAAACTGGGGGGCCAGCAAGGTTTGGCTCTGGTGAGGTTCCTCTTCCTAATTTGCAGATGACACCTCTCGCTGTTTCTGTAATGTGGTGGAGGGAGAGCAAGTGAGCTCTGGCCTCTTCCTTTTCTTACAAGGACACCAATTCCATCATGAAGCCTCCATCCTTATGACCGTGTCCAAATGTGATTACTTCCCAAAGGCCCAACTCCAAGGACCATCACACTGGGGAAAGGTGGGGGGCGGACGGTTAGGACTCCAACATATGAATTTGGGGGATACAAACATTCAGTCTGTGACAATTCTTTAAACCCCTTTTGGTTGAGTGTTCTATTACTTTCAGGCAAAAGAACCCTAACTCTGACATTTCTACTCCAGTTCCTTCAATACTGTCTATTTAAATTGGGTACAAAACTTTTCATACCCTTGGTTAATGTACATTGTTTCTCTTACACGTATCTATATCTCTTTTCAAGAGTGAGGGAATGGGCAGCGGCCTTGGTCCTGGTTTAGCCCGACAAGACAGAAAGTGATATTAGGTTATCAGTAATTTTAGATTTTATGGTTCTATTACGGCTTCCCAGTGGCGCTAGTGGTAAAGAGTCCATCTGCTGATGCAGGAGACATAGGAGTCTCAGGTTTGATCCCTGCATTGGGAAGATCCCCTGGAGGAGGAAATGGCAACCCACTCCAGTATTCTGGCCTGGAGAATTCCATGGACAGACGAACCCGGTGGGCAGCAGTCTCTGGGACCAGAGAGTTGGACAAGACTGAGTGACTTATCATGCACACATAGTTCTATTAGATTATGATTTCACAGTTTCTTCAGAAGCCTCAGCCTTTTGTTGACTCCAAATGAGTTCACCAGTGATTCTCTAGCATTTGCTAATCTATGTCTCATCTGTGATGTAATTAATTACACAGTTGACTTTAGGGACTCAAGTAGATGATCTTAGTCCTGTTGATTTTAGGCCTTTTGGATCTTTTGAAGATTTCTTATTTTCTATTGGGTTATAGTAGTCTTGGATTTTGATTTAAATTATTCCGAATTTACAAACTCCTAGCCAGTCACAGATGATCCACAGATGTGTTGAATGTTGTGTGTGTGTTTTTTTAAATCAACTTATTGTAGAAGACAGAGGCTTATGTGATTCCATGTGAATTTCCCTGAAGTCCATAAAGGCTCAGTCATCCAATTGTTTACAAATGTCAATCGCTGCTCAAGAATCCCTTTTAGACAGTGATTCCCTTTAAAGCAGGGACCAGGACTTATTCATCTTTTCCAGGTATTGGGGATGCAGAGCATCTGGTTCTCAGTAGGAATCCACAGGATGTTTAATGAACTGGTCCTCCGCTCTTGCCTGCCTATTAGCAGAGCCTGCGAAGACTTTATAATATACCGGTGCCTCACATTACTCCAGCAGAATCAGATATTTTAAGTGTTAGGCCCAGGTACTGATATTTCCAAAAAGCTCCTCAGGTAATTACAATGTATTCTTATTGTTCCAAACCACTGACATATTGAATCATTATTCTGTGACTCTGACTCAAATTCTTTTATTATGTCTGTAAATTTATCATATGCTAAGTATACTTTTTGTAATTTTTTTCTCCATCACATTTTGTTTTGATTTATAACGCATGTAACTATCTGCCTGTCTTCTTAGATGGTAAATTGCTTAGGATCTCAGACCCTAGTTTGCTTTATGTTACAAACAGTACAGTATCTTTCACGTAGTAGCTGTTCAATAGAGGCTTAAATAGAACTAAAGAATGATGTTTATGAACAAATATTGGAAGTGATTTGCCTGTTCTTGGAAGAGGTTGCTGAATGCTGTACTGTTTTTATTTTGCTTTCAGTGACAGTACGCTCCTTTTGGAATTTATTTCCTTGGTGGTTTTTTAGATGGCCTTCTATTAGAGTTTTTTGTTTTGTTTTTGGCATGTTTGTTAGCTTGTGTTCCTAGGCTCTTGCTAAAACAGTGGGTTTTAAACAGAGACCAGCCAGTATTTGGCAGAAGCATTTTGAAGATAGAAAATTTCACCATGTGTTTGACATATGCATGCTTGGTGTTTATGTAGTGGATATTTGATGTAAGGACCAAGATTATGTACGTGCTGTGAACCCTTCTTGGCCATGGAAATTGTGAATATCAGGGTATTTGAAGGCATACAGGAAAGTAAGGAATGCTACAGGAATGTATCAGAATGCTACAGTGACTTAGAATCGGGCAAGTCCAGAGTGAATTTTTTTCAGTAATTGAGTCATACATACTTGATACGCTCATTGCTCCCTCTGCTTTGTTATTACTGACTCAAGCATCTGATTATTATGCTTAGATGCTCTTGGATAACCTGACCACAAAATAGGGAGTAAGAAAACTCTACATGTTAGTATTTCTGACAATCAGTTGAAAATTACCCTCATGTAGGAACCAAATAAGTTTTCTATATAAAGGGCTTGCTTTGTATCTATTGAAGAATGTGATGTCATCAAGCTTGATTTCCTGGATTCATGCACTGAGAGATTTTTATTTTACCTTAAAAGACCAGAATAATAATGTTGAAATCTCTCTTATCCTAATTTTCCTGATTAAAATGAAGGAATCCAACTAGGTGAATGACTTTCCAAGGTTATATACCTCCTTAAAAGCACTGTTAGAGTTGAATCTGGGTTTTTATACTTTCTTTCCGTCCACTTGATTTGGTTGCTTTAGAAAAGAGAACAGACATTAAAAGGACATATATAATGCTCTGTTAGTTTATGAAATCCTCTTACAATGCTATATTGAATATCTATCTTTTCCTACTTTCCCAGATTTGATATTTGATTAACTTTTGAAATTATTGAAAATATCCTTATCTCCAGCATGAAAAATTATATCATACAATCACTCACATGGACAAGACTTTGTTTTGTCTATTGCTGGGGATTCTATCAAAATTAAATGGCAGTGGGTTTTTGAATGGCATGCTTTGGGGTCATAAAGTCATGACAACCTCTGTTTTGCATAAGGTTCACAGACAGAGTAAACAGCCAAAAAACTTTTAAAAATCACTATCAGATGATACTTGAGCTTTAATCAATCATAATAAGAAAAGTTGTAATTATTTAGTACAAAGCACATATGCTGGCTGAAAGTTTCATGCCTCTTCCCAATAATAGAAATGAAATGGTGAAAATCTGATTTGAACCAAAGTTATGTTTATCTTGGAGGCAGCATGATTCATTAGAAAGGCTAAGAAATTTGAAGCCAAACTGGGCTTCAGGATCCAATCTGAATACTGTCACTTTCCAGCTATGTGACTTTGGAATAGTTCCTTAACTTTTCCAAGATCCACTTACCTCATCTGCTAGATGAGAACAACACTGTCAGGGTTATATTTCAAGTTAAAAGAATATATATAAAAATACTATGCATGTAGAAGTCACATGTTTCCCCAGAGAGAGTTGAGAGATTCATATTAATTATAAACAACTTCTAGGAAAACAGCTAACATCAGGTTCTGATAAGATCTACGCAGTTTCCATGAATGTCTTACATTTAGCAGGCCCAAGAATTAATTTTCTCAGTGAAACAGTTGTTTCTTCTTGCCCGCTCAAAAGTTGAAAGAATGAGTTGTCTAATTGCAACCTTACTCATCTTTTGCGCATGCTCATCCTATGTCATACTAAGGCTTGCTGCCACAACAAACTTCTGTGACTAAGAGAAGGCAGGGAAAGGATTGGCTAATGCTTTCTAAAGCTTAGTCCTCTTTCTATGAAACTAGGCTGACTGAAAACGTATTTTACTTTTAAGAAAATAGAGAAGAAAGCACCTTAAGAATTACTGACATTTCAACAGTGACACCTAACTCAAACAATATAGTCACTAATATATTCCACCACTACTTATGATGGAGTTACTTAAGCAATCTGAAAATGCACCAAGAGAGAATATCTGAGTTTCCTAAGTGTTGGCTTAGTATGTGAGAAAGTGAAGTGTTGGTCATTCAGTCATGTCCGACTCTTTGTGACCCTGTGGACTGCAACCTGCCAGGCTCCTCTGTCCATGAACTTCCAGGCAAGAACACTGGAGTGGGTTTCCATTTCCTTCTCCAGAGGATCTTCCTGATCCAAGAATCGAACCAGCATCTCCTGCATTGGCAAGCAGATTCTTTACCATATGAGTCACACAGACATTGATGATAGAGCCATTTATACTGGTGAAGAGAGACAGGACTCTAGGAAAGTTCAAGCCACGGACAAAACTTAAAGTTATATATGCAGTAGGAAAAAACCTCATCTTCATTTTCTGAACTATTTTTTTGACAATGAAGAATAAAATAAATATATATTACTAAAAATGCCACATGCCAAAGATTTCTGCTTCTGGCCAAGATGGAGCTACAGGAACCAGGTTGACCCTCCTGCCTGAATCAGTCAGGAAATGAGCAAAAATATATGATGAGATGAACATTACAATTGCCTGAGATCATTGCTTGGAAAAGGTTTCCAGGCCAAGGTGCTCTAGGAAGAACCCAGATGGAGCCTGGGAAAATCCCTGAGTTGAGGAAAGAGACCTGCTGGGGAGACCAAAGCAACGGGGGTCCACAGGACAGAGTTCCAGAGAGATGAAAACTGCACAGGAAAGTAATTCCAAAGAGCTGTAAAGGGTTCATCTCAAGCATTCAGTGGAATACTAATAAACATTTGTTTGACAAAACTACTTAAGTTTGGGGAAAGACCTACCTGAAATGATTAGAGATAATAGAATCTCAAACATAACCAGAAATAATGCTTACTTTCAGAAGCCAGTTTGGAAAACATCTTCATAATCCCTGGGGCAGTGAGGAAAATACACAAGAGTCTAGCCTCAGTCATGGAGCATAAATTGCCCTATACTAAGCACTGCTCTTAGCCTTATAAATCTTAAAATCAAGACGGAAAGTATCACACCAATTCCAAGGATATTAAATGCATTTTAGAACAAAGCTTTAAAATATCTGTAGAAATACAAAAACATTCAGCATATAAAATATATGATGTCTGGCTTCTGATAAAAATTTAAGGCATGCAAAGAAGCAGGAAAATATAAAGAGATAAAAATAAAAATCAACCCCATGCAAACACAAATGTTAGAATTAACAAAACAGAACATTAAAACAGTCATTATAATTTTATTCCATATGTTCAAACAGTTCAGTAGAGTCATGGAAAATACATTTAAGTCCTGTAATGAATTTCCAAAGACTGAAAACTTTAATGCATAAGATAAAAAATATGTAAGATAGGATTAATGGCCAATTAGACATCACAGAAGGAAATATTAGTAAATACATAGTGATAGAATATACTAACATTGAAACACAGAAAAGAGAATAATAAAATAGAAAATAAACAGAGCATCAGTTAGCTGTGAGACAACTTCAAGCAGCCTAATAGTCAGGTAATAAAAATTCCCTAAAGAGAGACAGGTGGGTTGGTGGATAAGCAATGAAGAAATAATTGAATAATGAGTAAAATTTTCAAAATTTTATAAAAGCTATAGACTTATAAATCCAAGAAGCTTAATTAATGCCCAGAAAAGAAACAAGAATAAAACTATACCCAGACTATTAACAGCAAAAACCAGCGAGAAAGATAAAATTATAAAACAAATCAGAGTAAAAAGATGTTACATACAAAGTAATAAAGATATTCACTTGCAAACAGTGTGAGACAACAGTGAATCAATAAATCATATATCTGGTAAGGGATTAAAATCCACAATATATAAACAATTCATACAACTCAATAACAAAAATCCCCAAACTAATTTTTTTCAAATGGGCAAGTACCAGAATAACCATTTTCCCAAAGAAGACATAACGATGGTCAACAGGCATGAGAAGGTGCTCAACATCTAATCATGAGGGAAATGCAAATAAAAACTACAATGAAATCTTACCTCACACCTATTAGAGTGGCTACTTTCAAAAAGTCAGGAACTAAAAAGTGTTGGTGAGGATGTGGAAAAAAGTGAACTGTTACACACCAGTGATGGGAATGTAAATTGGTGCAGCAGTAATAAAAAACAGTATGGAAGTTCCTCAAAAGATTAAAAAATATAATTACCACATGATCTAGGAGTCTCACTCTTAGGTATATATCGAAATGAAATGAAAGCAGTATATTGAAGAGATATCTACATTTCCATGTTCACTGAAGCATTATTCACCATAACCAAGATATGAAAGCAACCTGTCTGTCCATGGATGAATGGATAAAGGAAATGTGGTATATATACAAGTGAAATATTATTGAGCCAGGAGAAATAAGGACATCCTACCATTTGCAGCCATGTGGATGATCTTGAGGGCATTATGCTAAGTGAAATAATCCAGATAGAGGATGACAAATACTGCATGGTATCACTTATATATGTTTAAAAAGTCAAACTCATAGAAGCGGAGTAGAAGAGTGGTTGCAGGAGGTTGGGGTGGGAGTGGTTAGGAGAGGGGAGAGGTTGGTAAAAGGATACAAAAGTTCATCTATGATATGAACAAGGCCTGAGGATCTAATGCAGAGAATGGTGACTACAAATGATAACATTGTAATGAATAAATGAAACTTGTTAAGAGAGTAGAACTTAAATGTTCTCACCAAAAAACAAACAAAAAAGTGTGAGGTGCTTGATGTACTAATTAATCAGATGGAAGGAATCCTTTCCCAGTATATATGTATGTCAAATCACCATGATGTACACTTTAAATATCTTACAATTTTATATGTCAGTTAAACTGCAATAAAGCTGAAATGAATAATATATACTATAAACCCTATAAAATAACTAAAAATGATTTATAATAAGCCAACAATGCAATGGAGATAAAATGAAAAAAAAAATCCAAAAGGAGACAGGAACAAAAGGAAAAAGAGAAACGAAGAACAGAGGGGATAAGGAGAAAACAAAAAGCAAGATACTAGTTTTAAACTCATACATAAAATCACATTAAACATAAGTGGTCAAATTAAAGGGCAGAGATTATCACATAGAATTTAAAAATGCAAGATCCAACTCCATGCTGTCTAGAAGAAATGCACTTCAAATATAAAGACACAAATAACAATAAAGGATAGAAAAAAAATTTACCATTTAAATAGTAATAAAAAAAAAAACTGGAGTGGCCACACTTAAACAAAGCAAGAAGACTTCAGAGCATATAATACTTCCAAGGACAAAGTTTATTTCATAATAATAAAGATGTCAATTCTCAAGAAGATATAGTCTTAAATGTTTATTCATTGAATAACTTAGCTCCAAAATATGCAAAGCAAAACCTGACACAATCTTAAGGAGAAAGAGAAGAATTCACAATTACAGTGGGAGATTTTAATACCTCTCCTGATAAACTACCAGCCAAGTAGACAAAAAAAAAAAAAAAATCCATAGAGATGTAGATTTGAATAACTCCATGCAATATATGTTCCAGTGTCCAGAAAACATTTATCAAAGTAAACCATAAGCTGGTCAATAAAACAAATCTCAACAAATTTAAAATAATTCAAGTCAAACAAATTGTGCACTTTTATCAAAGCAGAGTTAAGTCACAAATCACATAAGATAATTTCTGGACTCTAAAGTTCATATGGAATTGCAAAAGATTTAGAGTTGCCAGAATAACTTGAGAGAAAATAAAGGTGGAAAATTAATACTGCATGATTTTAAGACTTATTGTAAACCTATAATCATAAAAAAGTGATGTTGGTGTAAAGATAGACACATAACAATACAACAGAATAGACATTTGTAAAATAGACCTGCACATTTAAGGATAGCTAATTTTCAACAAGTTTAAGTGTTAGTCACTCAGCCATGTCCGACTCTTCGTGACCCCATGGATTGTAGCCCACCAGACTCCCCTGACCATGGGATTCTCCAGACGAAATATTGGAGTGGGTTGCCACTTCCTTCTCCAGGAGACCTTCCCAACCCTGGATTTGAACCTGTGTATTCCAGGCAGATTCTTTACCGTCTGAGCCACCAGAGAAGGCACACAAATAATCCAGTAGAGAAACTATTTTCAACACATAATGCTGACACTACTGATATCTATTTGAAAGAAAGGAGAAAAGGAAGAAAGAAAGATAATGGAGAACACTGAATCATACTTCACATTGTGTACGAAAAGTAACTAAAAATGAATCATAAATCTAGATATAATACCTAAATGACAGAATTTTTAGAAGAAAACAGAGGAAAAATTTTATGACCTAGGGCTAGGCAAATATTTTTCAGATATGATACCAAAGCCTGATTCATAAAATAATAAGTTTATATAATGGATTGTTTATATACAATTTATTAACTTGACTTTAAATACAGGGCTTGCCTGGTGGCAGTAAAGTATCTGCCTTCAATGCAGGAGACCCGGTTCAATCCCTGGGTCGGGAAGATACCCTGGAGATGGGTGGCTACCCACTCCAGTATTCTTGCTTGGAGAATTCCATGGACAGAGGAGCCTGGCGGGCTACAGCCCAGGGGTTGCAAAGAGTTGGACACAACTGAGAAACTGACACTTTATACTATACTTTTTATGCTGAAGTGCATCAGCATTTAAGCTTCTGCACTGTGAAAGCCACTGTTTACAGAATGCAAAGACAACCTACAAACTTGTAGAAATATTTGCAAACCACATTTGATGAAGGATCTGTATCCAAAATATAATACATAAAGAACTCTTAAAACTTAATAACATAAACCTGATTATAGAATAGGGGAAAGATATGAACAAATGTTTCAAAGACCACATAGAGCTGGTGAATAATCTTATGAAAACTTACTAGTGTTTGGGGACATGCAAATTAGAACCACAATGATATTTCACTCCTAGAATGGCTAAAAGCATAGACTGGCTATAGCAAATGCTGGCAATAATGTGGAAGGGTTAGAAATTACTATACATCATTGGTGGTAATGTGAAACAGGATAGCCACTTTGGAAAAGTTGGGTATTTTCTTCAGAAAGGTAGGCATATACTTATCGTTAATTCAGCCATTCCACTCCTAATTACTTCCCTAAGACAAATGAAAGTATATGTTCATAGCAACTTTATCCATAATAGAGAAAAAAACTGGACATAATTCTGATGTCCCTCAACATGTAACTGGATAAACTGTGGTATCTACATATAATGAAATGGTAAATGATAAAAAAAAGACCTACTGATAACCACAAAACATGGATGAGTCTCAAAAGTAATTATGCTGAAAGGAGTCAAAGAATATATATAGTATTATTCTATTTATATAAAATTCTAGAAACTTCAAACTAATCTACAGTGATTGCCATCCTCCCATACTTGTTTGGAAGAAAGCAAGACAGGAAGGGATAAAGGGAAAAGAAGCTGTATGTGGTGGGCATGTGCTCACTATCTTGATGTGATAATTATTTCAGAGATTTATACAAAGGTCAAAATTGACCACATTGTATACTTTAAACATATGTAGGTCATCTCCAATTAAACAAACAAACAAACAAAATTAAAACAACCCACTACACTACACATTCTTCTTTAACCAAAGAGCAAATGCCTACACACTACAACAGCATCATTGTTTTATTTCTACAGTTATTTCTATAGCTTTCATTATAGAAAGTACACAGAAGCTCACAACAGCTTCATATGTTTCATTAAATCTTCAAAATAGGTCAATGAGATTCTGTACATCAAGTTTCCAACTCTTTCCCCTATCCTAAATCCCACAAATGTATACCAAACTTGGAAATAAGATATTCCTCTGAGGTGTATCTTTAAAATCAGCATACAATCAAAGCAAAGGTCTGCAAAATCTCCACTCAGGGTCAAGAATGTTTCTAGGTAGAATCATCTGATTGCACTTTAAATGTCAACCTGATTGAATTTCCTAAGGAAAGAATATACCAATTGTGAAGGGATTTGCCACCAACAATAGAAGCCTAGGTAAAGGAGAATTTTTCAGGCCTCCTTTGTCCACAACTACTAAACAGTATCCAGCCCAAGAACTTGACCAATCCAATTTTGGGGACAACTATATGATTGGTATGAGGCTAGGTTCACAGATCTGAGTGTATGCACTTAAATATCTAGACTTTAGATAATTAAATATACTGTATCTTCAGAAAGCATCCTTTCAATAATAATCCAGCTTCTGAAAGACTCTGTCTTCAGGCAGATAGTGGGCTGGTCAGAGAATCCCAGTGCCCCGTGGTAGTTATAGTTTCAACTTAAATGAAATACAGGCTTTCAGAATTTACGCCCTCATCTCTGTGTGCATGGCTAATACGTAGTTTCACTGGGAAGATTGTCCTTCTGTCCTTCTCTTTGTCACTGCGGCTGCAAGATGGAGATGGAGAATGAGTCTTTGTAACACTCATCATGACAATGCCAGTTCATGGGGACCTGGCTGCAGCTGTCTATTTTCTATGAAATCTTTCTTTGATTATATTCCCATTTTTGGGATTTCTCCAATGAGGTATTGTTATTAGCCATTTCACAGATGAAAAAACTGAAGCTCAGCGATGTTGTTTTTCTTCTTCAAGTTCACCCAGTAGTAAAAGAAGCAGCTTAGGATCCTACTCAGTACTTCTGACCTTGACTGCAAACTCCCTTTGCTGCTTTCTGCTAATAAAATGTGGTCACCGTTAAAAGATTTATCTTTGTGATATCTGTAGGTGCTGGTAGAAGGCTGGGGGTGGGGGATCTGATGATCAGGTGATGGAGGTGGAACAGAGAGGAACCATTTCTTAAAAGGTATCTACAAAACACATAAAGGCGCTAATGTCTTACACTGTCCACCTAAACCCTGCCTTTCTGATAGCAAGAGCATCCAATGCCAAGATCAACTTCATAGCATTTACTGACTTGTTCAAACTCTGTGGGTCTCTGCTTTGACTCAGGAATAATGTGTGTGCATGTGTGTGCTCCATCTGTTTCATGAATGCAAACAGGCATGACTAGGTGAGTGGTTGTGGTTCTCTTTAGACATGGTTGCTAATTGGAAATGATACTGCTTCAGCATCAGATGCTGAGCTGGGATCTGATTGGGAATGAGTCTATGCTTCACTGCAGGAAAAACCTGAAGGGCTGGGATTATCAGCCTTAGTTTAGCAGCGAGCTCCATTACAGTTCATTATATGTGACCAGATGTCTCAGGGGACCTGGACGGCCCTGCTAACGCATTCAGGATATATCAGCCTGAGTGGCTTATATGTAAAAAGAGAGGAGTGAGGCATTTTTTTTCTCCCACTGGGCAAAAGTTGAGGTGATTAAAGTTGACGGAGCTAATCTGTTGTTGGGATCAGGATGACAGTTGGTTATTTCTGCATATTTCAGGATGACAGCCTCACCTCAGACTGTCTACTTCCCAAATGGAAGCGTCAGCATTTACCTGTCTTGCTTAGTAAAATGCAGCGTACAGATCTACCATCGACCCGCTGTCCGAGGGGGAGGTGAGGGTCTGGTCTTTCGTAAGGAATGAGAACTAGAATGTTAAGGCCTTCAGTGAAAAAAAATCAACTCTCAAAATAATTGGTGAAAAATGGTATGGATGAATTCATTTCCAACACAGAAATAGAGACACAGACGCAGAGAACAAACATATGGATACGAAGGGGGCAAGGGGAAGGTGAGATGGATTGGCAGGGTGGGACCGACATACACACAGTGCTATGTATAAAACAGATAACTAATGATAAAACAGATAACCAACTAAAAAACTTTTTTTAAATCTAGTAGCAATAAAAAACTTGGCTTTTACTATGGAATTAGGGTTCAAATTTCTTGAGGGCAAAAACTGTATTTTTTCTTTAGTTTTTGTACCACAGAAGAATAACTGGCATATAGTAGGTACTCAAAAAATATTTACCAGAGAAGGCAATGGCACCCCACTCCAGTACTCTTGCCTGGAAAATCCCATGGACAGAGGAGCCTGGTAGGCTACAGTCCACGGGGTTGCTAAGAGTCAGACACGACTGAGCAACTTCACTTTCACTTTTTCACTTTCATGCATTGGAGAAGGAAATGGCAACTCCAGTGTTCTTGCCTGGAGAATCCCAGGGACGGGGGAGCCTGGTGGGCTGCCGTCTATGGGATCGCACAGACTCGGACACGACTGAAGTGACTTAGCAGCAAAAAATATTTACAGTATTTCACTGAATCATGATTTCAAAAAGGAAGCCAAATCACAATTCAGAGTTGTAAGAACTTTGTTCCATTGATTTGTTTCAATATTTTCTGATTCAATCCCACCTCCCTGTGATTCATTACCCAACAGGGTTGAATTTACAATGGAAAGCTTGTTCTGGGTGGATCTGTCTACTTATACACATTTATTTGTAATATATTTTATTTGTATATTTTAAGCATTTTATTTATATAAATGTAAGTTTATATATTAATTCATAAATATTTATTTATATTGCATTTATTAATATAAAGTATGAGGGAAGCAGTGCCAATCAAAAAGGAAGTCTGCCTTAGGAGGATATTATGGTGGAAATGATTTCTAGTTTCTCAAGAAGCCTGGCAGACTATACAATGATTACAAGTTAGCTGGATTAGTTTTAACTTTATTTGTTTAGTTTTTGGCTGTACTGGGTTTTTGTTGTTGCACAGGCTTTTCTCTGGTTGCAGCAAGCAGGGGCTACCCTCTAGTTGAGGTATGTGGGCTTCTAATTGTGGTGGCTCAGCTGGTAAAGAATCCTCCTGCAATGCTGGAGACCTGGGTTCGATCCCTGGGTTGGGAAGATCCCCTGGAGGAGGAAATGACTAACCACCCCAGCATTCTGGCCTGGAGAATTCCATGGACTGCATAGTCCATGGGGTCATGAAGAGTCGGGCACGACTGAGCCACTTTCACTTTCACTCTTGCTGGGAGCACAGGCTCTAGCGTGCACAGGCTTCAGTGGCTGTGGCACACGGGCTTAGCAGTTGTGGCTCTCGGGCTCTAGAACACAGGCTCAGAGCTGTGGCACATGGACTTTGTCCGCGGCATGTGGGATCTTCCCAGATCAGGGATGGAATCATGTCTCCCTCATTGGCAGGTGGACTCTTATCCATCGAGTCATGAGGAAAGACCTGAATTTGTTTTAAATCTTTAAGACCATACCACTGGGTCTCTAGACTTTGGCTTTATTTCAAAATTCTGTAAAATATACAAATAAAATGTAGTGTCCTAGCCTTAACTATGTGGCTTAGATTTTGTACATATCTATTAGTTTTCTACAGATTTTTTATTCTTATATTTTATGCCATTTTTTATAACATTTTGGTATCACAGTTAAATTGATACTTTAACAATTCTTACTAGGTGAGTTATTTTACTTGAGCATTTATCTTCTAATATTTTTATATTCTTGAACTGATTATAACTATTATATATGTTATATAACTGCATTTCATTATAATTATGTTGAATCTATGTGACTCTAGTATTTTGTCATAATTTAAAGTATTTACAAATTAAGTCACTTGTGATGCCTTAAATAATGATATTATAAGTGATATATGTACACAAGTGTATGTAATACATACGTATATTCAACTTTAAAAATTTAATCTGTGCAAACTAATGACATGAGCATTGTTATAAAACTTTGAATATGGGATTTCACTGGCAAAGAATACTTAACAAAAAGTAAAGTATATGGCAAAACAATAAAATTTGCCTGACCCTTCAGAGATAGAGAAGTCTAGTTCATTTTTGATTCCATGCTGATAGTAGCTAATAGCTTTGACTCTAGGTCTGAATTGTTGAAAAGTGAAAGGAATGTATCAGTTGTTTCTATACACATATTTTCACCTGGAAGCAATACAAATAATCTCTGAAAAAGGAAAGTCTTAATTTGTCTCCAAATTAATTCAACCATCAATACATTTATCAATGCCAACTATGTATTCAATAGAATTCATTATGGTAGGCAGAAAGGAAAACACAAAAATAAATGGCATATTACCTGTCCTCACAGAGTTAATAGTTAATTTGGGGGAAAGAAGTTCAAGTATGTACTTTTTTGTTCTGTTTTACACTGCCATGTAGAATGTGTTGATGGCTATAAATAAGATTAAAACACAAACCTTAACTCAAGAGACTTATGGTATAGTAGGAAAGATAAAGCAAGCATATAAACACATTTAGTGATGGAGTATGAAATTTATTATTAAAAAGATCTAAATAAAGTGCAATGGAATTTGAAAAGAAAAGTGAACAGATGTAATATCAGTGGTTTCATTGACCAGGTGGCCTTTCAAATAAAGTTTGACAGACATGAAATACCAACAGCTTTCTAGTTACATTCAATATTTCTAAGACACCTAGGAGAGTTTGACAGTCTATCAATTTCTCTTAATAGTTATAATTCCAGATAGCTCAGGTGAGAAGTTATGACAGAATGTGACGTGTGTGTCTGTGTGTGTGACATTATAGGATAATGATAGATGATGTCTACTTTTTCAATCTCTTCCATGTCCATTAATTTAAATAAGCACATATTTATCATTGAATACCTGACCTATCTTTAGGCCAGCACTTTCCTCTGAGTTTTTAGTCTCACAAACCAAGTGCCAATTTAACAATTAGATATTTTAATACCCACTCAAGTATTCTTGCCTAGAAAATTCCATGGACAGAGGAGCCAGAGGATCTACAGTCCATGGGGTAGCAAAGAGTCAAACATGACTGAGCATGTATGCACAAACACACACAAACTCAGCATGTCTACAATTACACTCTTGATCTTCCCTTTAGTCCTGGCGGTGGTGGTTCAGTAGTTAAGTCATATTGATTCTTTCTGACCCCATGGACTATAGCCCTCCAGGCGTCTCTGTCCATGGGAGTTTCCAGGCAAGAATACTGGAGTGGGTTGCCTTTTTGCTGAGTATCTTCTTTCTGGTATATTGTAATTTTTTTTTTTTTTTTGGCTGGGAGGATGGTAGTTAAGGAATGGGCTGTATTGAAGAAAATTAAAATTTACAGGGCCAAGATAGTCAGAAAAAAGGCACAAAGCCTCCACTCTCTCATCATGTCATGAAGAGGAGACTAAATGCCAGAGTGTAGTGGGTCTCAGTAAAGAGAACATACCCAAACAATTCCTCTCTTTATAGTGTAGACATGAAGGAACAGTCTTGTCAGTGGGGCTACACAAGCTGTGGAGCAATTGGCCATTTGGATTTGGGGTGCCATTGGTTCACGGGAGCTATCTAGGATGGCCAGCTGCCCAGGGAATGTTACAGAGACACCAGCCTCATGAGAACCTAGTTTGGGTGCAGCCCCCTATTTTTGAAGGGACGGGGAACCCTCAGACCCAGCTAGCTCATTCCCCATGCAACCCTCAGACATGTCTAACTCTTTTGTGACCCCATGGACTACAGCTGCCAGGCTCCTTTGTCCATGGAATTCTCCAGGCAAGAATACTGGAGTGGGTTGTCATTCCCTTCTCCAGGAGATCTTCCCAACCCAGGGATCGAACTTCAGTTTCCTGCATTGCAGGCAAATGTTTTACCGTCTGAGCCACCAGAGAAGCCCTCCAGGCAACCCAGAATGAACTATTAAGATCATAATCTGACAGTTCTGCTCATTTTGTGCAGGGGCTAGACTGGGTTTAGCAAACTTTTTCTGCAAAGGGCCAAATAGAAAAGAATTTTGGCTTTGTTAAGCTGTATGGTTTCTATTGCAACTAAATAATTCTGCTCTTGTAGCAGCCAAAGACAGTATGTAAACAGTATATAAACAAACAAGTATATCTGCAACTGTCACAATATACTTTCAGAACATTTTCAATACCTCCAAAACAAACTCCATATACATCAGTCGTTATTTTGTTTCCACTTACAGGAATCCCTACCTCCAACTCCAGGTGACCAATAGACTATTCTCTATCTTAGAACCTCTGTTATCTACATCATTAATAAGTGGAAAATGCTTGCTTTTGAAGTGTAACTCAGCTGATAGATTCATTGGTCTTCTTCTAGTGTTGTCTTTATAAATGGCACCCATCAACACAAAAATCAGAAACATAGAAGTTACTCATGATACTATTTAACCTCATTCCCCAATTCAGCTAAACTATAGCTCCTATGACCTTTATTTTCTGGATATTTCTTGGATTTGTCTATTTCTTTCCCTCTCCATTGCTACCACTACAGTTCAAGATACTAACTTCACTTTGTTGTACTTTTGCTAGTGTTTTAAAATTCCTGACAGATATTAAACTTCAGGATTTAGGAATGAGAAATCAGAATTTCTTTGGAATTCTTTGGAAATCTTAAAGTGAAAAATTACTCTTTATTTTTCATAACAATTTATGTGTTTTTTGGTAAGGAAGTTGTAATAATATATTTTAATAACATTCACATCTACTTAAAAGTAATGAATGGTTATAATAAAGCATGCATCATTTTTCTTTGATAGGACTGTACTAAAAGTTTCAGAGATTTCCTACAAAAAGTAATAATAAATGCATGCTTTATAATTTTTATAACCAATATATTGTGACAAGATCCTCAGTCAGTTCAGTTCAGTTGCTCAGTTGTGTCTGACTCTTTGCGACTCCACGAATCACAGCAAGCCAGGCCTCCCTGTTCATCATCAACTCCCAGAGTCCACCCAAATCCATGTCCATCAAGTCGATGATGCCATCCAACCATCTCATCCTCTGTCATCCCCTTCTCCTCCTACCCTCAATCTTTCCCAGCTTCAGGGTCTTTTCCAATGAGTCAGCTTTTCTCATCAAGTGGCCAAAGTATTGGAGTTTCAGCTTCAACATCAGTCCTTCCAATGAACACTCAGGACTGATTTCCTTTAGGATAGACTGGTTGGATCTCCCTGCAGTCCAAAGGACTCTCAAGAGTCTTCTCCAACACCACAGTTCAAAAGCATCAATTCTTCGGCACTCAGCTTTCTTTATAGTCCAACTCTCACATCCATACATGACCACTGGAAAAACCATAGCCTTGACTAGACAGACCTTTGTTGGCAAAGTACTGTCTCTGCTTTTTAATATGCTGTCTAGATTGGTCATAACTTTCCTTTTAAGGAGTAAGCGTCTTTTAATTTCATGGCTGCAATCACCATCTGCAGTGATTTTGGAGCCCAGAAAAATAAAGTCAGCCACTGTTTCCACTGTTTCCCCATCTATCTGCCATGAAGTGATGGGAACAGATGCCAATATCTTAGTTTTCTGAATGTTGAGCTTCAAGTCAACTTTTTCACTCTCCTCTGTCACTTTCATCAAGAAGCTCTTTAGTTCTTCTTCACTTTCTGCCGTAAGGGTGGTGTCATCTGCATATCTGAGGTTATTGATATTTCTCTTGGCAATCTTAATTCCAGCTTGTGCTGCCTCCAGCCCAGCATTTCTCATGATGTACTCTGCATATAAGTTAAATAAGCAGGGTGACAATATGCAGCCTTGATGTACTCCTTTTCCTATTTGGAACCAGTCTGTTGTTCCATGTCCAGTTCTAACTGTTGCTTCTTGACCTGCATACGGGTTTCTCAAGAGGCAGGCAGGTGGTCTGGTATGCCCATCTCTTTCAGAATTTTCCACAGTTTATTGTGATCCACACAGTCAAAGGCTTTGGCATAGTCAATAAAGCAGAAATAAAGCAGAATAAATAAATAAGTAAAGCAGAAAGTGATAAGATCCTACATTTCAATAATATATAAAATTCATCTCTATTTGATAAAAAGACATTTAGTAACAGAAAACATTAAATAAAGGGAATATTATTACAAATTAAATGCCAAATAAAAATCATTTAGAAGTTGAAGTATGAGATAATTAAGCTATTTTTAAAGTGAAATTTACAAGTAACAAAAGCATTAATTGCCCTACTAGCCTAGATATTTGTCTCATGACAAATATTGCAGATGTAGAAAATTTTCTTACTTTGTTCACTGGTAGTCAAATTTTTAAGAGTTTGCTCAGAAGAATTTTAAGGTGGGCATTAAGGTACTTGTTACTTCATATGACCTAATTTTCTTTAATCAATATTCTGTTGCTTGGCCCAGCTTTGGTTTTGCCATGAAATCCATATTGTTTTTGCTAGTTCAGACTTTAGACTAGTTTCTAATTTTGTACTGAAGTACCTACAACAATATCCTCTTCTCTTTACACAGGCTCTGTTAGAGTGCTTACACTGAACTGTAACCCACAGTAAACTTCAAACACTAGTGAATAATTTATTGCAAAGTGTTAAAATAACATGACTTTAGACCTCCTAGCAAGCTTACTACTACTGCTTGGAATAATCATATGTCAAAATTGCCAAGTTAAGGATTTACATCCAAAACTTGTTATTTTTTCAGAACATTAAACATAGGATTTGCATGAAGTATACTGTATGAATAAATGTATTAACTGTTTTTATTTGTAAGAACAACTCTCTCTTATCAGCACACAGGGCCACAGATACATGTTTGCAATGTGACAAGAGCTACAAGACGAGAATGGTGGATTAGATCCTGACCACCTCTCTCCTATGTTTTCCCGTCTCAGTTCCTTCCACTCTGCCTGTCCTTGTCAGCGTTTCCTGCACTGGCTTTATCACTTGATGTCAGTGCATGTCTTCAACTCAGCAGTCCCCAGGTGGATCATGGAGCTTTAATTCTATCAGTAGGATTATGTTACTTTTCCCTGTTTTTCTGAACTCTTGACTGATTATTCTTGGGATTCAGAAAAAACAAATGTCCCACATGGAGAAATTCCCACATGGAGATCCTAACTCTTACAATAGTCCCTGTGTATCCTTTCTAGCTCACCTTTCATCCTTTATCATATTCAGATTTCCTAAAAACACAAACCTGGTGAGGGCATTCTCATGCTGAAATGTCTTTAATGGCTTCTCCATTGCTCTTAGGCTAAAAACCAAACCCTTAAAATGGTCTGAAAGGCACCTGGAAACCTCTCTGGGCTCTTCTTACACCATTCTTCATTTCATCATCTGTGTTACACTTGAACTACCAAGGGCTCCTTTTAACTCTGTGCTCTTCCCATCGTGGGACTTTTGCATGTACTGTTTCCTGCATCTGAAAATCCTTCTCCGTACTCATCCTTCTGATCTCAGATCAAATGACATTTCTTTAATTAAGTTTTCTCTACCTCCAGTTATGTCCAGTTTATTTGTTAAGTGTTCTCTAACTCTAACTTCTTTCCTACAAAACATTTGGCTCAATTTATAATTATTCTGCAATCTGTGTGGGGTTATCTGTCAAAGAGCATTCACAGAACATAGACGGCACTCAGAAGCATACGTTGAATGAATGTTGAATGAGTAAAATCATGGTTGAGGAAGAAGCAGGACAGTATATGTAAACTGTCTCTGGCAGATCACAGTTTTTTTAAAAAGTGGCCCATAATCACCTTTCAACAGTATAATGGAATAGCGATTATATACCAAGCACAATGTTAATTTCTGGAATACAAGAGTGAACAAACTGACAACCAAGATCCCCATCCTCATTGGAGCTTATGTATTCTCATGGGAGGAAACAAGGTGCAAAACAAGTACGTACACAAAACATGCTAGGTAGTGAAGGTACTATGGAGAAAAATAAATCATGGAGGTGGACACATGTTCAGGGGGTGGGAATTACACAGTTAAAACCGATGTCAAGTAAAGCCTCACTGAAACTGACAAGTGTGTGAAGACCTGAGAAAGAAGGACAGAAATAACCAACTATATGTCAATAAAAATTTAAATAAAAATAGAAAGGGACAAGAAGAGTGAAAGGACTATTAAATTCTGTGATTTCACAGCCAGTCACTTCCTGGAGTGTCAGGAGAGCACAGGTACTCAGTCAGGGAGGAATACTGGGTGGGGGACTGTTCAGTTCAGTTCAGTGGCTCAGTCGTGTCCAACTCTTTGCAATCCCATGAACCGCAGCACGCCAGGCCTCCCTGTCCATCACCAACTCCCAGAGTTAACTCAAACTCAAGTCCATCGCGTCGGTGATGCCATCCAACCATCTCATCCTCTGTTGTCCCCTTCTCCTCCCGCCTTCAATCTTTTGCAGCATCAGGGTCTTTTCCAAGGAGTTAGTTCTTCACATCAGGTGGCCAAAGTATTGGAGTTTCATCTTCAGCATCAATCTTTCCAATGAATATTCAGGACTGATTTCCTTTAGGATGGATTGGTTAGATCTCCTTGCAGTCCAAGGGACTCTCAAGAGTCTTCTCCAACACCACAGTTTAAAGGCACCAGTTTTTTGGTGCTTGGCTTTCTTTATAGTCCAACTCTCACATCCATACATGACCACTGGAAAAACCATAGCCTTGACTAGACAGACCTTTGTTGGCAAAGTACTGTCTCTGCTTTTTAATATGCTGTCTAGGTTGGTCACTGGGCAGCGGGTTTATGGAGAAGGATCATTCCACAGTAAATATACCTTGTTGTTGTTCAGTTGCTCAGTTGTGTCTGACTCTTTGAGACCCCATGGACTGCAGCATGCCAGGCTTCTCTGTGCTTCACTATCTGCTGGAGTTTGCTCAAATTCATGTACATTGAATAGGTGATGCCATCCAACCATCTCATCCTCCGTTGCCCCCTTCTCCTCCTGCCCTCAATCTTTCCCAGCAACAAGGTCCTATCCAAGTGGCCATTAGAACTACTAGGGATGACAACTAACAGTTACATATGCTGCCTACCTTCGATATACAGTTACCCCATTTTGTTTGTGTTACTGACCTCATTTTAAGGAGAAGGAAAGTCAAACTTAACATTTTAGTAACTGATCAAGCTCATTCAGGGGGGAAAAAAACAGAGTTGGTTATAGACTCTAGGAAAGGCTTACACTTTTTCTTTCAGAGCTGATTTTTTTTAGAAGAATAATATTAAAAGGATAAAAATGCAAACTTGATGCTTGACAACTGAATAAGCACAGTAATTTAGGAATACATAAACATTTCTTGTAGAACAGTCACTGAAAATATGTTGCAAGTGCAAGGCCAGCTTTGGCTGGCAGCAAAACAACAGTAAAAGCCATTTAGGAAAAGGGTACAGTACCATCAAGGCCTTTCTGATATTTAACACTTATTTGACTCCTTCAGGAGAACAGAGCAGTGAGAGAGCTTAGAGTGAATGAAAATGTTTTATTCACAAGCAGATGAAATGTCTTGGGCTTAGAGCAAAAAAAAAAAAAAAAAAAAAAAAATCTGTTGAATTTTTTCAGATGCCTAAAATTAACTTGCTCAATTTTCTTTCCACCCCCTGTATTCTTCATCATCTACAAAATGAAAGCTTTTGACCAAATAATCTCTGTTTCTTTCCAGCTTTTAAATTTCATGACTCTATTCAATTTGTTAGTTAACGGGGGAAAAGAGAGACTGTAAATTTAGTAGAAAAATACTATTTCATCCAAAAGATAAAATAACATGCCCTTGACTTAGTAATTCTTCACATAAAATAGCTTCCTCATTGTACTTTATCCTTAACACATCAGTAAAAAGAGATTTAAAAAAAATTCACTTTAAGCCTGATAGAGGTGGAAGGATCATAACTAAGAAAGAAAACACATTTACTCTCAGAATTCTAATCCCAGGTTGGAAGGATTCTCAAACATATTTTAAAATTAAGAACCAATGAAAATTTCTACATAATGAAAATAATAAAAATTCATCATCTTGAATGATTATTTAATTTGGATATTCTAGTAGTAAGTTTAATGTGTGAATGGCTAATTGTGTTGCAGAATTAAGAGAATGATAATGTCAAAACTATAAGTACATTTCAGAGACATTTTGAGTAGAGGTTTAAAATCATGTAAATATTTTAATAACAATATGTACTAGTATCTGGGGGCTTCCCTGGCGGCTCAGATGGTAAGGAGTCCGTCAGAAATGCAGGAGACCTGGGTCCAATCACTGGGTTGGGAAGATACCCTGGAGAAGGGAAAGGCTATCCACTCCAGTATTCTGGCCTGGAGAATTCCATGGACAGAGGAGCCTGGTGAGCTACAGTCTATGGGGTAGCAGAGTCAGACATGACTGAGTGACCAAGCGTGCGCGTGCGCGCGCACACACACACACACACACACACACACACGTATCTAGATATGAAAAGTCAAAGACAAGCTCATCATGTGAAATGCGAGGACTTGGGGTCTCTCAATTCTTGAGTTTGTCAAAATATCTTATCCTTTATAGGAGGTAATATAACCCCTATTAAGCTACAAAAATTTGAGAGAGGTATGTTCATAGGACTCCATTACTAGAGCAAAGTGAAGTGTGTTATTGATAATATCATCAGGTTAATCAAGAATTATTAGTAATAAGAAAATAGGTACTTTTAACATTCTGACACCACTGAAAACAGATCTATCAGCTGCCGCTTCAACAATACAAAATAACCTTAATGCGACAAGTTTTAAAAATCTAATGTTGCTACATTGCATAAATCAGGTAAGTTCTTTGGGACTTAATTTCTTCGTTTGTAAAAGAAGCTTGGGTTGGATGAATCCTTTCAGACCATGAGAGCACTTGATAAAAGTAAATGTTTACTGGACATTAACTGTGTGTCGGGAATTTTTCTAAGTGTATTTGCATATGTAAATTCATCTAGTTTGAAAAAAAAAACCAGCTTACTGTTTACTATTGTCAACTTGGTTTTATAGGGTGAAAAATAGAGAGTTTCAATCATTTGCTTAAGATATAATATCTACTGAGTGGCAAGACTGAGACCTGAAGCCAGGTCATCTGGCACCAGAGTTCAGAGTCTTAACCATAGTGCAATACTGCTGGTTTTTCAAATAACATGTGCTACTAGGCTCTCCCCTCTCTTGCTGGAGAACATTATCATTAGTGGGCAGAATAATCTCTTCCTTCCTAAAAAAGTATCTAGTTCCTAATCCCTGAAATGATTGGAAATGTTAGCTAATGTTGAAAAAGAGATTTCAGAGATACGATTAAGGTTAGGATTTTTAAATGGGCAGATTATCCTGGGTTATCTAGGTGAGCCAATGTAAACTTAGGGTCTTTACAAGAGGGAAGCAAGAATGTCACAGTCAGAAAAAGGGGAGGCCCAACGGATGTCATTACTAGAAGCCCAGGAATGCAGGCTGGGTAGCCTCTAGAAGCTGGAAGAAGGAACAGATTCTCCCCCTGGAGTCTCCAGGAGGAATGCAGTACTGTCAACATCTTGATCTTTAGTTCTGTGAGACTCATTTCAGCCCCTGATGTATGAACTGTAATATAATAGGTGTGTGCTATTTTCAGACACTAAATGCAACTAATACTCTACCATGGTGAGTTTCTGTTGATGGTCAGTGTGCTTCTCAGGTATGGTGAGTGGCATAAACACCATAAACCCATGGACTAGACAATCTCTAAGGTCTGTTTGGTTCTAAGATTGTATACATGTGTATGATACATGTGTAGCTACACGTGGTAAATCCCTGGCTTAACAGTTAGCCTTTAAAGAATATACAGTGGGAAAAGGACAGTCTCTTCATCAGGTGGTGGTGGGAAAGTTGGACAGCCAATGTAAATCAATGAAGTTAGAACACACTTCGGTAAAGAATCCGCTGGCAATGCAGGAGACCTAGGTTCGATCCCTGGGTCAGGAAGATCTCCTGGAGAAGGAAATGGCAACCCACTCCAGTAATCTTGCCTGAAGAATTCCAGAGACAGAGGAGCCTTGGAGGCTATAGTCCAAAGGGTCGCAAAAAGTCATACATGACTGAGCCACTAACACTTTCACATCATGCACAAAAATAAACTCAAAATGGCTTAAAGATTTAAACATAAGACATGAGACCATAAAACTAGAAGAGATCATAGGCAAAACATTCTCTGACATAACTTGTACCAATGTTTTCTTAGGGGAGTCTTCCAAGGCAATAGAAATAAAAATAAAAACAAATGGAACCTAATCAAACTTATAGGCTTTTACACAACAAAGGAAATCATAAGCAAAATGAAAAGCCTACAGAATGGGAGAAAATATTTGCAAATGATGTGACTGACAAGGGCTAAATTTCCACAATATTCAAGTAGCTCATACAATTCAACAAGGAAAAAAACCAAACAACCCAACTGAAAAATGGGGAGAAGACCTAGCAAACATTGCTCCAAAGAAGAAATACAGATGGCGAATAGGCACATGAAAAGATACTCAACATTGCTAATTATTAGAGAAATGCAAATCAAAATTACAGTGAATTACCACTTTACACCAGTCAGAATGTCCATCATTAAAAAGTCTACAAAAAACAAATGCTGGAGAGGGCGTGGAGAAAAGGGAACCTTCCTACACTGTTTGTGGGAATGTAAACTGGTCCAGTCACTATGTAAAACAGTATGGAGGTTACTCAGAAGACTAAAAATAAGGTTACCATACTATGCAGCAATCTGACTCCTGAGCATATATCCAGACAAAAATGTATTTCAGAAAGATACATATAGTCCTATGTTCATAACAGCATTATTCCCAATAGCCAAGACATGGAAAGAACCTAAATGTCCACAAATAGATGACTGGATAAAGGCAATGTGGTGTATATAAACAATGGAATACTACTCAGCCACAAAAAAGCATGAAATAGTGTCCTCTGCAATGACATGGCTGCAACTAGAGAGTATCCTACTAAGTGGAGTAGGTCAGAAAGAGAAAGACAAATACTATATGATACCACTTATGTCTGTGTCACTCAGTCACGTCCAACTCTTGGTGACGCCACGGACTGTAGCCTGCCAGGCTCCTCCATCTAAGGAATTCTCCTGGCAAGAATACTGGAGTTGGTAGCCACTCCATTCTCCAGGGGATCTTCCCGAGCCTGGAACTGAACCCGGGCCTCCCGCATTGCAGGCAGATTCTTTACCGTCTGAATCACCAGGGAAGCCCCAATACCACTTACATGTGGAATCTAAAATATGACACAAATCACCCTATCTAGAAACAGAAGCAGAGTCATGGACACAGAGGGCAGACTTGTGGCTGCCAAGGGGAAGGATGCTGGGGGCGGGATGGGTGGGGTTTGGGGTTAGTAGATGTCAGCTCTCACGTATGGTGCCTTGCCTGATGGCCAGGCAGGTAAAGAATCCACCTGCAACGCAGGAGACACAGGAGACAAGCACCTACTGTACCGCACAGGGAACCACACTCAATGTCTTGAGATAAACTGTAATGGAAAAGAATATTTTAAAATGAATATATATATATATATGTATAACTGGACCATTTTGCTGTATAGTAGGCATTAACACATTGTAAATCAATGACACTTCAATTAAAAAATACCCCTCAAAACAAACAACCCCCATTAAAAAAAACAGTAAGCTTTTAAGATGGTGCTTTAGTAATGACTCTGATAAAAATAGTAGTAACAGATTCCAACTCTATGTATGGGTCAATACCAGGAACTTAGAGTAAAATTAAGGTGATATATAGGTTCAGTATTTTTCTTAGTGCTTCATATATTCACCCAAATTATTTAAAACACTAAATTAATAAATGTTTCAACATAAAGTAACATATTAATGTGCCTCTTTAATTTCTTTATGGGAAAAAGAAATATCTAGTTGAGTTTATTTATGAATAAGCTCAATAAAAGAGTTTAATGAACTCTGAATTAGAATCAGATGATTAAATGACAGTCCTAATTCAACATATGAATGCAGTCAAGAAACCTTTTGCTCTCGTTTTATATACTAACTTTTTTACTCCAAGAAGAGTTAGTCACAAGCTCTAATATTCATAACTCAGTATTTAGACGTTTTGTGTTCAGGAGTATATTAATCTAAGACTGATTGCTACTAAAGCAGCCATAATGATATCAAAGTTAAGGTGAGAGAGATGAAGATGAGCTGATTAAGATAGTTTCAATCTCTCCCAATCCTAAGCAAAATCTGAGTCATGCTATTATAAGAAGGTTAATTTTAAAAAAGAGGATTATGTAAAATTCACAGACGGAAAATCTATGTGCATAATTCTTCATACCATCACTTGATGAACCTAACATTCCAAAATATCAGAAAACTCAGAGCTGCTCTGAAGACAATATTTAGCTGACACAACTAATTTTGATATTGTTTTATACTCAGGGTACATAGGAAGGAATTTTTATCAGTTACCTTCAGGGATATCAGAAGCAGGTTCTGAAATGAACTAATTGGTGAGCATTTTAAGAGGCACTTGCTCAGGAACATATAAATTACAGTGTTTTATAATGCCTTACACAACACTGAAATAATTTAGAGCATCATGGCAAGAAGCTAAATCTCAGTGGAGCTTTAAAAAAAAAACTTTTTTTAACATCTAAGGATTTCCAGTCCATGTAGAAAAGTGGATTCTATTTCCTAAAGAGAATGTAATAAGTATGTGAGTATCAGAACAGAGTTGCTTGTGTAAGCTCAGCTGGTTTTACCTGGAAGTTATTACTGAATAAATTGAAAATGATTGTATGCATTTTACCAAAACATTGTGCTGTCCTGATGCAGCATCTTCCATCAGCTGTGCGGGGTTAGGGAGGTCATCTGGGTTCGCAGTTGTTTCCAAAGCAGAGATTTATAAAGTACATGTTGCATAATTACAAAGGGGCAAAAGAATGGCTCCAAAAGAGGAAAGAATATGGGTTCTCAAGGATCTATTTACACAGAAATGACACAAATATATGAGCAAGATGGAGAAAAATAGAACACACAAACAAACACACAGTGATGTAACATGGGCTGTGACCAGGAGTGCTGAGGAAAGTAAAAATGAGGAAGGTCAATGTAAGTTTCGATTAGTGAGGAAAGGCTACTGTAGGAGACTAGTCTTGATCAGGTAAGTGCAGTTAACTCAGGATTTAGATGGTCTGAGGCAATAAAATAGAAGAATGCCATGAAGATGAGGATGAAGAAAATCATGCACAGCTCATTCATTTGTTAAAAAAAAAACCAAACAAACACTGAATGATGCCTATGTGGCAAAAGCTAATAATACAGTGAATAAAGCAATAAAAAAAATCACTTCCTTTCTATTTCACACTCCACAAAAGTAAGTAAAATGAGTGGTTTGTTAGATAAGTGCTATGGAGAAAATAAAGCAGAAAAGATGACCTGGGACTATTGTGAAGGCACAGTTAGGGTAGGTCCCACACAGATTGATACCTGAGTAAGATCTGAAGGTGGTGAGAGGGCAAATCCTACGGCAAATCTAAGCACAGAGTATTGAGGCAGGGGAGTCAGGCCCTGGGGTAAAATCCTGCCTGGCATGTGGGAGCAAGATTTGGCAGGGTATGTGGCTGAAGCACAATGACAAAAGGGAGAACTCTGGCAGGTGAGATAGACTGGTGTAGGCTCATGGGGTCATTTTAAGGTGCTGGCTTTTACTCAATGCGAGATGAGATAAGGAGTCATTGGAAGGTTACAACGCAAGAATGGTATGAACTTGTTTCTGTTTGACAGTATTTCTCTGGATGATGTGCTGAGAAGAGACTTCAGAGGGCAGGAGTGGAGGGAAACCACAGCCATGTAGTTAGCAGCTTCGAGCACCTAGGAGACAGCAAGGGGTGGCTTGGCTCACGACGGTAGCTGTGAAGTTTGTAAAAAGTGGTCAAATTCTGAATGTAGTTTGTAGGCTACTGTTGTTGTTCAGTCACTAAGTTGGGTCTGACTCTTTGTGACCCCAGGAACTGCAGCACGCCAGGCTTGCAGCACACCCACATTTTGCCAACAGATTGAGAATGTAGGAAGGAGGAGGAAGGAAATGAGGGAAGGAGAAGGAGAGAGAATATGAATGAGAATGCGTTCTGAGCGACCAGAAGGGTGGAGTTGCCATGAAATGGAGAAGGTTGGGAAGAGAGTACGTTTGAGGTAGAAGATCCAATGCTCTGTTTAGCACAAGTTGAGTAGATGATTCTTGTCAGATACTGAATGCGGATGGGTTGTGAATGAGTCTAGAGTTGAGGGGTTGCATGAGGGGTTTGCATGTTGTATTTTAAGACTTGGAGTTGCATGTTTCCAAAGCACGGAGTGGATTTAAAAAAAAAAAAAAGGAGCTACAAAGCAAGAACTCTAGGCCTCCAATGTTATGAGGTTGGTGAGATAAGGGTTGAAAGCAAGGAGCTAGATATAGGAAGGAAGAAATGCAGGGGGGTATGATGTCCTGCAAGCCCAAAGAAGAAACTGAAGGAGTAAGGAGAGCAATCCACGATGCCCAAGGTCACTGAAAGGTTAAGTAAGATAAAGACTGAGATTTGTTCATTAGATTCAGCTATGTAGAGCTTACTGGCAGCTGAAAGCCTTGGCAAATTCTGATTATGTTAATGTAGTCATCATTTTCCTATGCCATCGCTCCCTAGGGGTACAATATAGTTTCAATATCAATTATAAAACAGTTTCCAGCTTCTGGTGGTTTAAAGATATGATGAGCAATTCTTTGATATATTCTCCTTCAAAATATGGGGCTTAATACCCTTCCTCTTGAGTAGGGGGGGCTGCATTTAATGACTTGTTTCTTGCCTATGTGACAGAAATGAAAACCTGTGATGTCAATTAGGATGTTAAATACTGTGGCTTCCTCCTGGACTTAACTGCTATCTCATGAGATACCATGAGTGAGAATCACATAGCTAATTCCATTCCTGAATTTACCATTCACAGAAACTGAGATAATGACTGTTTATTAAGATTTGGGATAACATGTTATGGTGAAATAGATAACAAAAACAGATTTTAGTACCTGGAAGTGAGCTGTGATCATAAATGCCAAAAAAAATGTGAAGTGACTTTGCAACAAAGTCCAGAAGCTAGAAAAAACTTTGAAAGGATGTTCATGAACACTTATGTACCTTAAACAGACAATTGTAGAAGTTGAGACTGTCAAAGAGGCTCAAAGGAAAGCAAGTATCTTCCAAAAAGTATCTTTTTGGAAACTGAAAGGAAGGATCCTTGTTAAGCAGTGTTAGGGAGGTTAGCGACACTGTCACCAACAATAACACGGAAAGTAGAAAATGACTTAATGAACTGAGTGAACAAGGGAAAGCAATTTCTAGAGGGAATATTGAAGGTGCTACTTTCTTTCTTTCTACTTAGAGTAACATGTGAGAGGAGAGACATAAATTTATGCAAGGTCTGCCAAACCAAAAGAAGCTACGGTTTTGGCTTAAAAACTTCCCAGCCTCTCCAGATGGTGAAAGATGCTAAAATGAAGAAATAGCTTCTGTAAAAATACGGAACCGAGAACTCTGCCAGGTCTGATGTTGAAGCTGAGGATGTGGCTATAAAATCTCTTATTAAGATTTCAGGAGGATCAATGGTGCTGCCTCAGAATACCATTTAGTCAGAAAAAAGGGCCCCCCGCAGACCCGTATATCTCATAACTCCCCTCAATCAAATAATATGACTTCTAAGAACCTTAAGGGCTTTGTCCCTCAGCAGAAGCCCTAGATAGAGAAGAGTTTATCTCAATTTATAGGTGTAGATTTATCTAACGAATTGGAGCCCAAAAACATTCACAGGAGACCCACAAATTTTAAAGAATTACATCAGCAGAAACGTTGTCAGCCTGGACTGAGACAGAGATAGTGCTAAATAAAAAGAGATCTTTGAGCACCTCCCCACCCCCTAATTCAACTAACAGGAATCAGACTCAGAAAGCTACTCAGCTATAAACACATGTTGCCTTTTATTAAAAAGGAAAGACAACTTAGAAGGCAAAAACAATACTTCTCTATGACTCCTGGGGCCAAGAACCATGGAGAATTATTCCCAGGCTTTGAGTCCCAATCAAGAAATTGCCAACCTCTGCTAGACTGGACTTCAGAATGGTGTGGACCAGTGACTCCTGGGTATCTTCCATGTCTATAGGAGTGATCCTGTGTCTATCCCACAATTGAGTATTGGGCAAAGGGTGGGGAGTGGTAAAGAATCCCCCTGCCAATGCAGGAAATGCAAGAGATGTGGGTTTGATCCCTGGGTTGGGAAGAGCCCCTGGAGTAGGAAATGGCGACCCACTCCAGTATTCTTGCCTGGAAAATCCCATGAACAGAGGAACCTACAGTTCATGGGGTCACAAAGCATCAAACACAGCTGAATGACTGAGCACACGGGGAGAGAGGGACAGCTTGTTTCTTTAGTCTGCAGGTCTTCAGTCCAAAGGAACTGTACTCCAGGATCTATACTTACAGCATGGTATCTGCGAACCTGCCTTTCTGCCTCAATCTCATTTCTATGACATCATCTTGGATTTTAAGCTAACACTCCATTGGGGTTCTTGGGAGGGGATTGGTAAATGTATTCTGCATGTGGGACAAATGATATACAAGTTATGGTCAGAGTACAAAGAGTGGTGGTTTTAAAACATGTCTATAGATTGTTAGTATGCCTCTCTTTAAGAGGTAGAGCTTAATACTCTTCCCCCTTGGGTGTGGTTGGACTTAGCGACTCATTTCAAATGAATCGAGTTAGGTGTGAATGACAGAGCAGGACTTCCATGATGAGGATATAAAAGGCATTGTGGCTTTCTCCTTTTTCTCTCTCTCGGATTGCTTGCCTGGGGAAAGGCAACTGCCATACATAAGGACACTCAAGCAGCTTTATGAAGTGAGAACTGAGGCCTCCAGGCAAATATCACTGAGTGAGCTTGGAAGCAGGTCACCCAGCTCTAGTCAAGATTTCAGATGGCTGGAGCCCCAAGGGACATTTCCATTTCCGCCTCATGAGAGACCTTGAGCCAGAACCACTCAAATTCACGATCCGCAGAAACTGTGGACTAATAAATGTTTGCTGTTTTATGTCACAAAGTTTTAGGGCAAATACACAGCAACAGATAACCAAGATGAGACTCATTACCCTCTAGAAGGATCCCTGGAAACTTGACCTCTGAATTCTGCTTTAGGGGTATGTGAGTGTGTGGGAGGGGACAGGGCAGGATTACATGGCTCATGAATGGTACTGTTTCTTCTTTTTTCATCTGACTTTCCTCTCATGGTGGCAGGAGGCCTCGTTCTCTGCCATACCCCATATGCTGCTGTCATAGTCATCATTTTATTTTGCTCCAGTACTCATCACACTGAGAAGGAGAAAGTTTCTTCATTCCCACCTGTGTTATAGTCTATGACTAAAGCCATGAGAGATAAATTTTTAATGTGTTTAATTTCTAGCCTGGGCTCTAAGAAGGTTACTTTTACTTGCCCTGCTTTTGGTTTCAGCCCCTTCTTTCCTAGGAAGCTGCTAACAGTTTGTCCTTGAAGGGTGAGGCTGAAACAGTCAGAGAGACAACATACCCTAAGGAATTCATATCCTCTTTACCCTCTGCTTACAGACCACTGACCAAGGCAGGTGCCTGTATATCGTCTCCCTCTGAATATTCCAGTTAAGTGTGTGTTATCCACAAGCTTAATACATGTACAACAACGTGACTATGATGGGAAAGAGGGTTTTTTTTTATGTTTAAGAACTTAATAAATGGATAGTGTGATATGATCTAAAATATCTTACCAGATGACTACTTTGTAAGGTTCGTAAAGTTTAGGATTGCCATAAATGGTTATTTATAAGGATATAAAGTGTATTTCCTCACTAGAAACTGTCCTGAAGGGACCAGTAGGCTGACAGGCGCTTGGAGTTGCATAGACAGCTGTTTAACACAATCTCTGAGCCGTGAGAACAAAATGACAACCTCAGATCTCCTTGGCAAAATGACCGAAGGGACCTGCTCCCACATATGTTGTTTAACTTTGAGCCACTTGACTCTGCCACATGAACTACCAAGGGTTAAGTGCTGGGTTGAAATTCTGCCACGAGAGATCATCTCCAGCAGTCTGTGAGGTGGCTAGATATGAAAAGTCTACTCAGTAGGGCTGGTCTATCTAGACAATGACAGCATTTTCTAAGAGAAGATTGAATTTTATCAGTTATATCCGAGACATGTAGGAAGACTGTAATATGCTAAAAGAAACACACAGATTTGGAAAGAGTGGAAAGAGGAATGTTGGATTCTTCAGACAAGCACTTGGGCACCGCGGAGTGAAAGCGGAGCAGCGTATGAAGTTGGGCAAAAATGGATGGTTAGACTCTGTGCAGATCCTGGGCCCCCGGGATGTCTGAAAATCCCAAGTCTCCATGAGACCCTATTGCACCACCAGTGAGACTGGTTACCCTCTGTTTTTACTTCCGGTGTGACTTTACACTACATTCCTTCCACTAGAGAGAGCCTGATTATTTGGTTCTTTACATCAGGGGTCCCCCAGCCTCTGGGATCTAATGCCTGATAATCTGAGGTAGAGCTGATGTGATAATAATTGAAATAAATTGCCCAATAAATGTAATGCACTTGAATCACCCTGAAATCATCCCCTCAACCCTTGGTTCAGGAAAAAAAATGTCTCCCATGAAACTGATCCCAAGTGCCAAAAGAAATGGGGATTGCTGCTTTAGAGGACCATTATCAGACACAGCAGTCTGAGTTTTTAGGGCCAGCTGTTAACCTCTTTGAGCTTCCCAGGTGGCTCAGTGGTAAAGAATCCACCCACCAATGCAAGAGATGCGGAGTCAGCCCCGGGTTGGAATGTTCCCCTAGAGAAGAAGTGACAACCCACTCCAGTATTCTTGCCTGGGAAATCCCATGGACAGGGGAGACTGACAGGCTACACAGTACATGGGGTCACAAAGAGTCAGACATGACTAAGCACACACATGAACAAATGATTAACTTCATTATGTCCAGTTTGTCTTCCCATGAGCTTCCTCATGTCGACATAAAAATGACCTCTGACTGTCCAATCCTCTCTACCTCCACATCCAAATAACACTAAGGGTTGCCCTTTATTAGGTGAGGCATTGTCTGTAACACATACTGTTCCCAGTCCTCATACTAACCTGGGAATTTCACTCCCTGAATCAACAAATATTTATTATAGGACTTAGGATTCCCATTTTAAAATGAGGAACTTGAACCTCAAAATATTGAAGACTAGCCCACAATCACACAGGTAATCGTTGTCAGACTTGGGATTCACATCAAGTACTTTCTGGCTTCAAAGTTTCATCCACTGATCCAATAGTTTCCAAACCTGGCTCCGGACAAGAGTTTATTCATTCAACTAGTAAATACTGAACAACCAATGTATGTCAGTCACTGGTCAGGACACTTCAGATTTAGCAGTAAACAAAAGAGATGAAAACAATCTATATCCTAAGAGATAGGAACACGTAAAATGGTTAACTGGAGGGCTTAAAAAACAAAGATTCCCAGGTGTTAGCCACCCCAAATCACACTTTTGTAGGTTAGGAGGTAGAGCTTCGGTATATATATTTTTAACATGGATCCCAGATCATGTTTCAGTACTCAGTCTTGACCACACTTCACAAAATAACACTGATTCCTTCAAACCACGTTTTAATTTATTTTGGTTATTCTGTTCAAGTCCTTGATATTCAGGAATATTAAGAAGTATTCTTGAATATATCTTACATAGTGTTTTCTTAAAGGTAAATTTTAGGAGAAATGATAGGATTTTCTTAAAACTAGAGATTAACTTTAGGTAGTGCAATGTTTGCCAACTGATTATAGGGATCCTATAATGCATATATTTCTAAAAGTCTGATTAGGACTGGAGAGAGATTTAGAGAGCCTTTTGGATCCACTAGCAAAGAAAGCACTGATTTTACAGGTATACTCACAGGGCTTTTTTAATTATTGTTTTTAAAACAAAAATGTATCTCTGTTGAGGTTATTGATGATTACTTTAGAAGTTTGAGGGGTTTTTCCAACTTTTTAAAAATTAATTTATATTACAGTACAGTTGCTTTAAAATGTTGTGTTGGCTTTTACTGTGTAGCAAAATGAATCAGTCATGCATTTACATATATCTCCTGCCTTTTGGATTTCCCTTCCATTGAGGACACCACCATGCATTAAGTAGAGTCCCCTGTGCTTACAGTGTGTTCCCATAACTGACTATTTTATACATAGTATCAATAATATATACGTGTCAATCCCAATCTCAATTTTTCACACTCTACCTGAGAAGTTTGCCTCTTACAGATGTAGTACCTAAACAAAAAATAATGAAATTCGGAGGCCTGACCCCTGGAAATTCTAAGTCTTCAGATAAGGCATGAGATAAGGGGAGAGAGGTTTGAAACCTTCCACTAGGGTGGAAGGCATGTGGGAGGGGGGCAGGCAGGACAAGTGGGAACATTTGTTCCAGGCCTCAAGATGCTGACACGTGCTTTGATTTCATATGGGAAGTGATGGGGAGGTATTTCACTCCAAGCCGGGAAGGAGGAAATAGGCAATTAGAGCAATGTCTGGTCTGGGGAGAGGAAGAGCTACTGCCAAATTGATTCATTTGTTCAGGGAACAAGGAACTGCTGGTGAGTCACCAGCCCTAAGACAGGCTCCCTTTGTGGTCAAGAGATCATTCTAAAGCCCAGCATTGAAGGCATGAGACTTTTAAAATGACTTCACCCATCCTTTCATATCTTTCTTTAAATTTCTGCATCTCCGGCCTTCCCTGAGTGGCCTGAAGTTATGGGAAGTGAGCTTAGACTGTTTTAACAATGGCCTGCCTATGAGGTGTAGCACCGCCATGCTCAAATTAGGTTAGTGCCATGGAGGGAACATTCTCAAAGCCAGATACTAAAAGACAAGCTGTATTTCTCACTGTTTCCCTCTCCTTCAGCCAGGACTCTAGAGCACATGTTGAATAATCACCATGCAAGAAATTACCAGCATGAGTCAGCCTTATTACAGATGAACAGTTCATCGCTAATGTATTTAACTCAAGCTCTTGTTCTAATGAATTAACTGCACTTAAGTGGCCTCTTGCAGCTGAGAACTTGTTTGGGGATAACAGCTCAGATGCAAATCCCATCTGTAAACACCCCTTTAAAACATTTAATACTTGTACAACATTTGAATCAAGGATTCTTCCCAGATCTATTCTCAGAACATCTTAAAAGAAATGTAAACATCTTGTGATTTAAAAAAAAAAAATTCCAGCAATATGAAATGCATGCAGATGACCATTAGGGAGAAGTAAAAACAAATGTAGAAGGCCCTATAATTGAGATCTCTTTTCCCCTTGTGGCTGTGAATGTATACTCCCGTGAATGTTATTTCAGGGCAGTTTAACTATTTTACCAGAGAAAATTTCAGCTGATGACTGTATCGACAAGGCACAGAATCCTATTGTGGATCAGCTCTAAATCCTGTGAAGTCAAACAACCATTATTTGATTTATCCACAGTTTTGAGAAAGAAGATACACATGTCTAAAGTGATTCTTGGGAGTTAATATCATAAGTGCCAGAAGATCATCTAACCTGCAGTTCATCATGCAGTGATTTGAACAGCATTTGGGAGCCTCATGTCACTTCATTGAAGAAGAGTCTATAAATAAACACTGCTTAAAGTCCTTTGCCGATGAGCTAACAATGTCAGTGATACCTAGAGAGCCTGAGTTTCTCTAAGAACCCACAGCAGCTTCCTTAGTCAGTGACCATAGACAAAGTTCTCACGTGCATTATTCAGGTTTGAAAAGGGCTAAGCCAGCCTATACTGACCCTGAGCATGTAAAGGACTCATTGTCAATGACTCAAGTTTTAATAAGACACAGAAACTGAGATGCTATTCAAAGTTGGCCAAGACCTTAACAGAACATTGCACCAATTTAATGTCTGGAAATTGGATGGAGTCCAGAGGCAACAACAAGAGCGATGATTAGATGGTAGGGAAAAATAATAGTTCCTAGAAAAGCCTGAAGTCTAAAAAGATTGGGATTTTTTTTCTTTTTTTATTCTGAGGGAACTGGTAGCTGGAAAGTTTTTTTAAAATCATCTTTTTTATGACAAAATATTATAAAGGTAGATTGAGAAGTTGTACATGGAGATAGTACACAATATATATGAGTTTAGATAGAGTGTAAGGAAAATGTATTCTCTGGTTTGAAAGTTTTTCAAATGCCTTCTTGCTGAGGGTGATAAGGATGCCCTTTCCCCCCCCTGAGTGTTTGAGAATCAGTGGTCTCAGAGGCAGGACTGGCATTCCCTGGTCATCTCCACAATTAACTTTTGGCCTCTTTCAGTCTTGGTATAATTTCCTCTGGATACTTATTCATGGTTCTTACCAGACTCTTAGGGCTTCCCTGGTGGCTCAGATGGGAAAGAATCTGCCTGCAATACAGGAGACCCTGGTTCGATTGGCAAGATTCCCTGAAGAAGGGAATGGCAACTCACTCCAGTATTCTTTCTGGGAAATCCCAGGGACAGAGGAGCCTGATGGGATCACAAAGCATTGGCCATTACTGAGTGACTAATATCAGACTCTTATTGATTATAAGTTTTCTCTATTCTGGCATAAGGAAATATTATTTTTACTAATTTTTCAACTACCTATCTAGTTAGGTTTAAAATATTTGATGGAGCTTTACAAAGTATGGAGTCTGACATCTATTTTTGTACAGTCCAAACATACATTTATAAACAACGAGCTCCCTCATTTTATATATGGCAGACAAGTAACAGAAGTATCTTTAACTTACTGGCCAACTACATTCCCTTTCTGACTATTCTTGCTAAGGAAATGGCTGCAGACTGTAAAAGTATTAGTGATTAATTCTGCGTATCCTACCTAATTGAAGTCTCACATAGGTAAAGGTCTTTTGACAAAACCATTATATATTGTAATTAGTCAAATAGCTTTATAAATGGAGAATGAAAGAGATTAATGTATCTCTTTGACTGAATGAAAGATGTGTCTAGATCACTCTGAATAAAGGATATATATGTACTTATAAAACATTTTTTGAATGAATGAATGGATTGTATTTTAAAGGTAGTATCTTAAATATACAAATTACTCTCAAATTACACACTGGTGAAAAGTTCATACTGGCCATTGTCCTGATATTTGTCTTTTCTCAGGTAGATCATTTTGAGTTCAGTAAAGATATGTTTCTCCATCTTAAATTGATAATCACCTCCACCTTCCCTCTATCCATAACCATGAGCCATGGCAGTCAAAAATATATACCTACCATTGAAAAATCACTGCATAGCCACAGCTCAAGTGATTCCATAAATAATAAATCTAAGGCTCCCACCGTATCTCCTGTACCTTATTGAATCATCGCACACTTTAAACTGCTCCGTGGTGTGTTTAACAAATCTTTCACCATGTCCCAAAGTATTACTCATCATTTAGTCTGAAACACTTAGCAATTTCATAAAGTTTTGTATTCTAGCTCTAATGCGAGGCTTTAGAACAGAGCTGAAATGTTAAATGTGTTTTATGTAAGTAGAAGTGATGTGAATTCATACATTACTAAATGCTTTTACACTTCTTTCCATTTCACCATTAATGCTTTCCTCCTGCACGGCCATTAATTTTTGTTGTAGCCAACAGATTTTAAGCCTCTTCCTGCTCACTTGTAATGGAGCCCATAGACATGACAGAAAATAGAAGGTTTTAGACAGGCCTATTGGGTGTCCTGAAATGGCTGAATGTTACTGTGAATCATTTTGCCAGGGCAGGACTCAACGTGAAGGACACTGCAGGGTCACGGCCTGCTCCTAGGCAGGCTCTCCCATGCTGGTTCAAAGAGGGTAAATGGCAGAAGCCATCATGAATTCAGGGTCTCTCAAGCAGCCATGAAGCTTACTGTCTCCTCTCCATTTGTTTCCCATTCTACCCCTTTCTTCTTATTCTCAGCATCCTCAACAAACTTCACTTAGTCTTTTACCCCACCCGCTCCTTGCCCAGCTTCCTTTCCTGAAGGGTTGACTGTCAGCAAATCCAGTCCCTCTGACTGGACACACCTGTTCCCTTTGTTTCTCCACAGCAGACAAGTTGGCTCAAGAGGAGAAGTGATGAGAGTTACAATCGAGATGAGTTCCATTGCTCTATAGCCAGCTACAAAACAGCTTGCTTCTGGCACCCTAGAGTCTTAACTTAGAAAGCATTTAGTGTAAGCGAATACAAGTTTAAGGCAAAAAGAAATATTTCAAAGCTTAAAAAAAAAAAAAAAAAAAGAACCTTAGGGGACTTCCCTGGTGGTCTGGTGACTAAGACTCCACACTCCCAATGCAGAGGGCAGAGTTAGATCCCAGGCTCCAGAACTATTAATAGATTTTGCAAGCTGAAAACAAGAGTTCTCACACCACAACTAAAGATCCTGCATGCTATGTAAATATTTTTCAAAACAAATAAAAACAGAATCTTATATTAGGTTTAGAAAACCACTTTAGCCTCTTAACATAATATACTAAATGTGGTACATTACCAATATTTTCTACTGCTGTGCAGCTTATGTTTCTCTGTTTCCACCGATAAGGAGTCTGGGTCTCCCATCCTCTGCTCAGGATGCCACAGGGCTCCAATAAGGGCTCAGTCAAAGGCCCGCATCCGACAAGCAGCTTGAGGCCTCTTCTTAGTGCTATGGTGATTAGCAGAATTCATGTCCTCCTGTTTGTAGGAAGATGGTCCTTACCTGCTAAATTAGCCTATGGCCGCACCCCCTGCAAAACTCATTGGCTGATCGGAATGTCATCACGAGGCTTCTGGCTTCTCAATGGCCAGCAAGAGACCATTCCCCTGGCTTCTCCCGCACCTGATCTTTAGAGCCTCGTTTAATGGCTCACCTGAAAAGTCAGGCTCACCCAGAATAATCTTCTTCTTAATTAACTTGAAGTCAGCTAATTAGGGGTGTTAACTGCATCTGTAAAATCCCTCATCTGTGCCATATGACTTAACGGAATCACCAGAGTGATATCCCAACACCTTTGTGTGTTTTTTCTGTTTTTGGTTAGAAGAAATTTTAGGTTCCAACTATACTCAAGTGAAGGGTTGTCTCCCTGGGAAAGAGGGAGAATGAGTGAAATTAGCATACAAAAGGGGAAAAAAGTAAATATTTGTGATCAAGACACCGATGTTTTACTTATTTAAAATGTGCCCAGGAAATAGGAGAGAAAATGAATTCTGTAATTTTCACAAGTAGCTTTAAGAATCACTGTGTCATGTGCCTATTTGTCCCTTTACTTCTCCCTGACGACAGGGATGTCTTAGGTGAGGGTTGCTTTTTCAGCCTGAGGCTTGGAATGAAGAAAACTGGGAGAGATGTAGCCAAGTGCACTGAACATTCATGTGAGTGAAATAGAACCTGTGTTGAGATTTTGCTGTTTGTCATAGCATCCTGTAATGAACCCTGACTCACATACTCCCTGTGTGTCTTTAACTGTGATGCTTTATTTTTCTGAGACTCTGTTCTTATCATTCTTTGTGTCCTTATTTCATAAATATCATTTAAGATTTAGGTTAGGAAGTTTTCTATGGCTTCCCAAGCTGGGAGAAAAGCTTCTGTAGGCCTTGAAGCCCAAGTGTACGCCTTGACTGTAAAACTCACCACGTGATATGAAAATTGTCAGGTATGCCAAGACAGGAAGGATGGTCTGAATCTTCTCAGTATGCCCACAAGTAGCACAATGCCTGCGATGGTTTGGGGCTGTGTCCACTTGGCTAGACCGAACCACCTTTTCCAGAATTTGCTTTCTTGTGTATTTCTTGTTAGGATGGGCCACAAGGGAGGGAGATTCTTGGGAGGTTTGGAAGGCAGAAGAGAAGCAGCAACCACTTTGTAGCTTACACACATTGCTGATCTCCTGGCCTGCCTTCTTGGCAGGAAGCGGCGGCTGGGCCTGGTCTATCTTCCCCTGGACCCTCCACAGCTGCTTAGACTCCAGGCCAGGTATGTGTGTGACAATGTCTGTGTGTGTGTGTCTCCACAACCTGCTTAACTTCTGTCCTTTCTTACAAAATCAGGCAAATCACCACTTTTGATTGTTTAGATGGGCAACTTAGTAAATTTTGGGACACATGAGAAATTTGTTACTGTCCCCCAATACACACTGACATTACAAAATTAATTCTTTATGAAACTTTCTAGGAAGCACCTCTCCTGGATTTAAATTCAGGTCATTGACTGGATTCTTAGATTTAAATTCAATTAATTCCTCTCTTGGATTTAAATTCAGATTTTCATGCAACTGTTAAAATTTAGCTATTGTTTATTACCACATTCTCATATATGAACTTTTTGTGGAGGAGAATATAAGGAATTGAGCTTAGAGTTTGTTTTTATTGTTCAGTCTCTAAGTCATGTCCAACTTTTTATGACCCCATGCACTACAGCACACCAGGCTCCCTTGTCCTTCACTATCTCCTAGAGTGTGCTCAGATTCATGTCCATGAGTTGGTGATGCTATCTAACCATCTCATCCTCTGCCGCCCCCTTCTGCTTTTGCCTTCAATCTTTCCCAGCATCAGGGTCTTTTCCAGTCAGTCAGCTCTTCACATCAGGATGGCCAAAGTACTGGAGCTTCAGCTTCAGCAACAGTCCTTCCAATGAGTATTTAGGGTTGATTTCTTTTAGGATTGACTGGATTGATCTTCTTGCAGTCCAAGGGACTCTCAAGAGTTTTCTCCAAGTACCACAATTCAAAAGCATCAATTCTTTGGTACTCAGCCTTTTTTAAGGTCCAGTTCTCACAAACCACATAAATGACAATATGTAAAATACTCTGACACGAACAAAGTGATTGGTGATTTGCATTTCCCTACACTTTTGTATGCCTCTTGAGGAGAGGATGATGATTTTGTTATTCACTCCTGTGTTCTGAAAGCACACAGTGACGCTCACCGTTCCTTGTTTTGCACACGATAGATATTCAATAAATCTTTGGCATACTCAGTTGATTTCCAGTGTAGTACGTCTTACAGTCTTCATTTGTCTTTATTTGCTTCCTGTTCATTTTTTGCCTCCCACGAATAGAAGGAAAGGTCCATGAAGAAAGCAAGCTTATCTGACTTGTTTATAGCTATATCATTTTTTAAAAAGATTTTTTGATGTGGATCATTTTTAAAGTCTTTATTGAAATTGTTACAATATTGTTGCTGGTTTGTGTTTTGGTTTTTTGGCTTCAAGGCAAGTGGGATTTTAACTCCCTGACCAGGGATTGAACCTGTACCTGCTACATTGGAAAGTGAAGTCTTAACCACTGGACCACTGCTGAAGTCCCCAGATATTTATTAAATGCATAAATAGCATGTGTAAAAATATCTGGCATTTAGTAGGTGCTCAAGAATTTAAAAATACATTGTTTGGATATGGGCTAGTTAAAAATGAAACAAATTCAATTTCCCTTCAAATCAGCTTCTCTTCCCATGTATAGAGAAGAAAGTTCTATGCAAGAAAAATATATTTCAGGAGTTGAGACGCATCCTTCAGAAAAGTTGCATAGACATCATTATTTCTCTGGCCTTTTACAAAATCTAATGCAGCAAGAAAAAATGTCTTGCTGAATGACACAAAGCATTATCCAAAGCACAGGGGGTGTCTTAGAAGGTAGGTTTAGTCATACCATAATACGATTACATTGTTTTGAAGTTTCATTACTTTTTCATCTGAATGAATATGAAACCTAGAATATTAATACAATGAAGATTGGCAGTTGATGACCCTGCAGAGGCTGCTCCAAGTTGCTGATCAAACATGGACGGAGGTACCTTCAAATCTCAGAGTCATTTGTAGGTGTCTTGTCTGTAATCAGGATTTGCGAGTGATGGTGCATGAAGTATTCTCTGGTTATTGTTATTCAACACCATCACCTACCCTTGTCTGAGATCTTAAATGGGCTGTCTCATCTATCAAACCTCTCCCCATCCTATCCCCGCAGTATCTGAGATCAACAAAGCATGTAAAATTAGCACTTCACTCAGTCCTTGAGAGGGTGCTGCTTCTGACACGTGAGCCTTCTTCCTTTCCCCACCAATCTACAGCCCATTCTGCATTTGACTTTTACAAATACCTTCCCCCAGATATAATGAGGCCCCCCGGGGTTGAAAGGCGAAAGGGGTTCTGAGTGATGCCATTTCCTTTTCTGATGCCTTCGTGCCTGAGTGCCATGTGAAAGGTTTAATACCAACTCTATTCCTCTGATGCATATGACAATATAATATCCTCTAATTGCATCTGTTATGTCTTTGTACAAGGAGGAAAAATATTCTTTATGGTGGGACTACAAAATTACACATATTACAGCTGAATATTCAGGTATTAAAATAGGCTTTCCTGCTTGTTAGGGAAAAGAAGAAGCTGGAAATTGTTTTTATTTTTATTTTGCATTTCATGTACCATGGGCCTGACAGAGCTGCACTGGGTCATTTTACAGGTGTTTTAAAATACACAGCTCCTGTGTATTTCATAGGAATGCCTCCGGATAATGATGCAAACGTTTCTTTAGGTAAACAAGAAGTAAATCCAAGTTATATCATTTTTTAAGTGCTCTTAAGGGGAAAATTAAAGGGTGATTGATTGCCTTTTCTTAAAACAAATTCTATTTTGCTTTCTATTGCTTTTATTCAACCAGAATTGACCAGCTGACCAATTCAGGTAGTATTTAGTTAAGTGCATGTCCTAAGTATACGAAACTCTCTGGCTGCTTATGTGTCCAAATGCAACCATTTTCATGAACAAGCCCGGGTAAGGTAGAGTCCACACATTCTTTTCTTTTCCTAAACAAGGTGCCAAACATTTTGCATCTGGTTACCAAAAAAATCTATTAACTTGTATCTCTGAATAAACACACAAATGCACACACATAAACAATAACTTAGAAAAAGTTGCTTTCTCACTAGCTTTGCTATTGTCTTTACTCTCACTCTTTAGATCTACACAGAAACAAAACGTTTGGGAAGAAATACAGTTCTACTTGTTTGTATATTCTTGGTCCTGACCATGCTTATCAGTAACAGTGTATGGAGCTCTGAATAGATTTCTCTTGGTCTTGAGATGAAGCCTTAGGATGTAACTAAGTGACAGAAAAGAATGTCAAATGTAACAATTTTGTTGTTGTTGTTGTTTAGTTGACAAGTTACCTCCCACTCTTTTTGACCCCATGGGCTGTAGCCCACCAGGCTCCTTGCATGGAATTCTCCAGACAAGAATACTGGAGGGGGTTGCCATGCCATCCTGCATGTGATCTTCCTCAACCAGGAATCAAACCAGGGTCTCTTGTGTCTCCTGCATTGGCAGGCAGATTCTTTACCGGTGAGCCACCTGGGAAGCCCAAAGGGAAGGATAATAGCCCTTTTTTAAAGATGAAGAAACTGAAGCCCTGAAGTTCGTCCTATAAGGTCTGATTAGGGTAAATGAAGCAATCTGTGCTAATAGACTGCCTACACGCAGGTAGCTTAACAAATAAAATATTCACACTCACACAGAGTTCACTGGACACGTCTGCCATCAGGGAGAGGTATTCCATGTGGCCCTGCAGGGACCCAGCATCCTTCCGTCGTGATGTTGCACCCCTCTCCAGGCGATCTGCACTGTGTCTCCCTCATTTGGCCAGTAGATAGGGAAAGAGAAAGTTCATTTTTATGGGCCAGGCATGGAAATGACAAATATCACTTTGACTCACATTCCATGATTCTGTGGGCCAGTGCTCAGCAATATGGCCACTTTAAACAGCAAAAGAATATGGTAAATGTAGTCTATTTTGTGCCCAACAGGGAAATGAGGCCAGTTTTGGCAAGCACATGGCAGTTTCTGCCACAATCAGTAGTGAATCACAGAGCATGCCACCATTTGCGTGCTCTTTACATTGGACTATTCACTCTTGACAGTAATCACTCCTTGCCCCAATTTTAGATTTAGTTTGTTCAATTCCTCAACATAGGGAACATCCCATGAAGAGAGGGCATGTTTATAAATTCCATTTATTTCCATTATTCCACCAAGTCACTCAAAAAGTCACAGCTTCTCTCTAGAGGAGTTCAGAAACAGCCAGATAACAGAGAAGCAAAAAATGAGCTTTGACCATATCTGGGAATTTGAGTTCTGATGGGGACACCTCAATGCCATAGTCTGTCATTCCTGTTTTAGGTTTTGTGATAATAATTTAATACAAACTCTAGCAAGGTGTTTGCGCAGTTCTGTGATTTTTGCAGATAGGAGCTCCAGCAGGTGAAGGGGGAAAAAGCCACCCCCACGCCCCACCTTTTGCTATTTTCATCCCAGTACTGACTCGCTGCTAGGAAAGTTCAGAGAACCCACGACGGGAGCCCTGGAGCCTGGGGTCACACTGTTTCTCACTTTCCCTGGGTTTCTGTGTTCCCTGCGCTTCCCCCAAACTAGACTGCTTCCTCCTGATGGTCGCTCACCTGCTTTCCAATTTCAGGTCTCATGCAGGTGTGTGTAATTTTACCCAAGGCTTTCTCCAAACAGAATCTGTTCCTAATGTGTGGCTTGGCCAACTCTGTGTTTCCTTTTCACTGGCTTTTGAAGAACCCTGGCACTCAAAGAATGAAAGTAGGGTATTCAGATGAGGAACAGGGTAGCAAGCCACAGGGAGAGAGTTCACATGTATCTTTTAGGCGTTTTTCAGAAGGAACCAGCTTGTTTTTACCATTGGTGAGGACCATTTCAATTTTCACTCACCTTGGGCATCTGGGCAAGTGATTATCTGCAAAGTCAGGTAAGATTTAAGGAATCCGGCCTTTTCTCTCTCTCTCTCTCTCTCTTTCTTTGCTGCAGAGCCATGGGCCCTGCTCTAGTGCTAATTTTCTGATATAAAGGTGAAGGACGAGAGATGTTTCCCCCAGTCACCATGTGCAAAGCAAAGGAAGTCTCCATCTGCTCCTGAAACTCTGCTTTTTATGGTGTCTGTCAGGCTGCTTCAGCTTTGATGGACTTAAATGATAACATTCTTCCTTTTTTATTATTATTAGAAACAACAACACTCTCAAATCTTTCTCATTATTTTTTCATACGGTCTAGGATTTAGTCTTATTGCCACAGCCTCTGATGTTAAAATAATATTTACCCTGAAGCTTTCATCATACTTTCAGAGCATCTCTATTATTTTTAACCCATCACCAGCGCCATCTCCTTTGGCTTGCCGTGTTGAGGCTGGAGCAAGAAAATTATCAGTACTTACAGGTGGGGTGCAATCTTACCATCTACCCTCTCACCCCAAATTAGGAGGAATGGACTGCTGGACACTGGGAGCTAAAGAAGCAACCTTGACACCTTCACACTTAAAGTGATGCTTTTTCTGCTTGCTGTTCATTTCTAACTGGCTAGGGACAGATTTGTGAAGTAGAGAAGATTCATCTTTGGTTTTTTGGTCTTCGTCCTCACTGTGTTAAAGGGCCCCTAGGCGGTCTTTGTGTTGTTCACACTTCTCCCTACAATCCGTTTCTCAATTCCTTCAAACTCAGCCTGTCCTCTCCCTGAAGCATCAGTTTTCATCCATTCAGTGGCCTATATTGATCCCTCACTGTAAGGCAGGCAGGCTTTTTTGTACTTGAGATGTAAAGATGTGATCTCTATCACCCCTAACTTTCAAGACCTGGAAGTCTAGGAAGAGGAAGGGCAAACTTTGCAAGGATTTTGTGCAAGGCATCAGAAGTTAACTTCATGGTTTGAGGAGAATACAGAAGCTGGTACAAATGCTTGGTAGCCTGGAGCTGGCATCCCAGAATGAAGACGACTGAGCCAGGCACTTAAAGGTGAATCAGAAAAGTCGAAAAGGACTTCCCAGATGAGGGAATAGCGTGTGTACACAAAGAGGATGAGATACTCAGGGGAAAAATCTAAGACTCTGTTTTCTAACAACCCCCACTCAACCCAGAATACATGTTCTTCAGTAGACTGGTGGTTTTTAATACTACTTTATAGCCCTGACATACCTGAGATATGACAGCTGTCATTGGTAAAAGTTACTCTGAGACTCATAGCATATCAGAGGACCTGCATCTCTGCGGGGAGACAAATCAAGGGCTACGGTTCAGAAAAATTTTCAACAGTGATTTTGAGAGACTCTGGTTAAGACTCATGGGCACAGATGCTTCCAGGCCAGGGAGAACAGTCTATCATCTTTCCTTGGTAAACTGATAATTAAAAAAACAAAACAAAACAAAACCTGTAATAAAATAGAAATTAAAGTGTCAAAACAATAAAAAAGGAGAAATATTTTCAAGAGATAAAGGAATGGGGCTAGGTAGTTTTCATGGCGTATTTAAAACTCACCCTCACAGGGACTTCTCTGGGGGTCCAGTGGTTAAGAATCTGCCTGCCAGTGGAGGGGACGTGGGTTCGATCCCTGGTCGGGGAAGATCCCACATGCCTCCGGGCAGCTAAGCTGGTGGCCAGTCACTGAGCGTGCACTCTGGAGCGTCTGAGCTGCAGCTACTGAGGCCTGTGCTCCCCAGAGCCTGTGCTCTGAAGCAAGAGAAGTTATCACATGAGAAACCCATCCACCCCAACGAGAGCATAGCCCCATGCAGAAACGAAGACCCAGTGCGGCCAAAACCAAATAAACAGATCAGTAAAATGTACTCGTATAGACCTACTGTATAGCACAGGGAACTATACTTCATATTTTGCAATAACCTATAGGGGAAAAGAATCTGAAAAAGAATATGTATGTACATATAATTCAGATATATACATATATATCTGATGTATCAGGTATATATACATATATGTATATCAGATATATATACATATATCTGATATATACGTATATATCTGATATATCAGATATATATACATATATATACATATGTGTATATCAGATATATACATATATATACATATAATTCAGATATATATACTCAGGAGAAAAACTCTAAAACTCTTGTTTTCTAGCAAGAATCACTTTGCTGTACACCCAAAACTAACACAACATTGTAAATCAACTATGATTCAATAAAATAAAACATGCCCTTATAAATAAACAATGCCTCTATTGGCAGTGCCTATAAAGATTTATTTATTTAGAGATCTGTCTTCAAAATGCAGTTTTGGAGAGCACCCTTACGAAACTATAGTATAAACAGTTGGAGATTAGAGATATTTTAAGGTAAACATTATTTCCTAATCAACTAACAGATAAAGCAGAACATTTATACCAGAGGATTCAGCTTGGTATCAGTCTCAGTTGGCATGAAGGGTTTTTCTCTTATTTGCTTCAAATTTGTATTTTTAAAAATGATGCCTTCCCCAGGAGATTCGTTACCATATGGAAGAGTTGGAGCAGAGGGAACAGTCAGAGCCGGATAGATAAAGATGTTCCAAAATATGAAGGTCTCTGGAACAGGCCATTTTATGTTGTCTCATGGTGTGATGAGTGTAGGAGCTACAAAGTGATCAGATAGTAAATTTAGGGCCAATAAAAAGGAGACACTTCACAGGGCATGTTGTAGCTTGCTTGTAAGAATCTGACATGGAAGGTCAAGGAATTAAATAGTGGAGTTGGATTTATACTATAGCTGACTGTTTTTATGGCTAATACAACATTTATTGGTATGCTAAGATAAAGTTAATCAAGTCTTGTGCTTCAAGGTGGGGAAGTAAAGATTACCTCTTGAGAGTTCGGAATGAAGCTCTCCCAGAACCCTTCAGCATACACACTCACACAATCATTTAGTTTTCTCTCCTTGCTGGAAGCTATTGGAAGTTCAGGAATATTTGATGAACCTATGGCTTTAAAGGAAAGACAAGCATTACTCTGAAGCTGTCACATTCTCTGGGGTGCACTGCCCAAGCATTTTTCATCCTTAATTTCTCACAAGGCAGAACTTAAACCTTAATTCTATAGTTATATCTTTGCATAGTCGATGGCCAATATCCTAAATTCTCTGGCTTCTTTAAAATTAGGCTGTCCTACATTTTAGAGGTAGATGGATGGTTGGATTAGGCTAAGTCTTATCATCTGTTGTTCTTGAGATATATCCTCTAATCCAGTTCTCAGTGATCCATGATCATTTTATCTTTTTATTTTTTAAAAATAGCTTTGATCAAATGATACTTTAATTTAAAAAAAGTTTTTTTGGCAGGTCCACCTGGTATGTGGGATCTTAGTTCCCTGACGAGGGATTGACCCTGTGACCCCTACATTGGAAGCCTGAAGTCTTAACCCCTGGAAGGCCAGGGAAATCCCCATGACCATTCTGGATGATATGGTACTATGTCAAGCTGACAATCTGAAACACTGATAGCTCAGTATTTGGGGAAGGCACAAGAATTTACGATTTGGATTTTCCTAAAGACATAAAAAGGTCTCCTCACACGGTTAATTGCTCGTGATTTTGAGCCCTGTGTTTCACACCTTGAGTTAACTGGATTAGAAATGGTTGAAAGTTGAAGGCTAGAGAGAAGGAGGGTAGACACTATGAGTAGATTAATGTTATGGAAAAAATAACTAGGGTTCAAACCCAGGCTTTGTCACTTTGTCTCTGTGACCTTGACCAGTGATTCTTACTTTGATCTTAGCATCTTTCTTTATGAAGTGGGGATATTAAACATTAATTTGGATTGTTGTATATAGTTTAGATTTAACACATGGTGCTCAGTTGTGACCATTTTGTCCCCCAGGGAGGATTTGATGATGTTTGGATATGTTTTCGGTGATCACTACAAAGGACAAGGTAGGCAGATGCTACTGGCATCTAATGGTTGATACTGGCATCAGCAGGGGATGATTCTAAACATCCTACAATGCTCAGGGAAGTCTCCTGTCCAACCCCCACAAAGAATTATCAAGACCAAAATGTCACTATTGCTGAAGTGGAGAAACTGTGGACTTAACTTATGTAAAGCAAGTAGAGTCATGTCTGGCAGAAGTAAAGGCTGGGAACTGTAAACAGCCTGAATTGTGTCCGCCTAGACTTACATACTTCAGAAAAGGCAATGGAACCCCACTCCAGTACTCTTGCCTGAAAAATTCCATGGATGGAGGAGCCTGGTAGGCTGCAGTTCATGGGGTCTCAAAGAGTTGGACATGGCTGAGAGACTTCACTTTCACTTTTCACTTTTATGCATTGGAGAAGGAAATGGCAAGCCACTCCAGTGTCCTTGCCTGGAGAATCCCAGGGATGGGGTTGCACAGAGTCGGACACGACTGAAGTGACTTAGCAGTAGCAGGCTTACATACTGGAGCCCTAGACCCCTGTACTAAGATACAATTGTATAGTAATTCCTCCATATCCGAATGAGTTCTGTTCTGAGAAGGTAAGTCCAATTTTTTCAAAGTTAGCCAAGGTACCCAGCTGGCTAACACAACTGGCTGTACACTGCTGTTTCTGTGTTTGCTTCTGGACATCCTCGGCTTGAAACAAAGATACTGCACTACTGTACTCTATCCAGTACTGTGCAGGGAAGTGCACGAAAGCACAGCCCCGGTGGAGGACGCACACGTGACATGTGAACTAACTCACATGGTTGGACATGCAAATGTATGTACGCATGCTTGAAAGCTTACAACGTGAAGCTTTGTATGTAGGGGACTTACTGTATTTGGGAAGAAGGTGTTTTAAGTGGTGATTAAGTTAAAATGAGGTCTTTAAGGTGATCCTTCATCCAACATGACAAGGTTAGGGCCAGAGAGAGACCAGGACCACTTGCTCACAAGGATCACGTGAGGACACAGTGAGAAGATGACTATCTGCCATCTGTGGAGAGGGGCCTCGGAAGAAACCAAACCTGCTGACACCTTGATCTTGGACTTCTAGCCTCTAAAACTGAAAGAAAATAGATTTCTGTGGTTTAACCACATGTTCTATGATATTTTATTATGGAGTCCCAGCAGAATTATACATTAACAGCTAATATTATCCTTATTATTTAAAAAGTAAGCATTTGATTTGGAAAAATTTTACCACAAAACTCAGGACTAGAATACCAACTCCATACTGCTATTTTAATAGTGCATAGCCCCTTTAGAAAAACAGTCACTTGAAATGGTTAAAGCAAATTCAGAAACGGAAATGCTCGGCTCATGGATGTGGCAAAGTGTACTATTAGCAGGAATTGTCCCAGATGACTCAGTAGGTAAAGAATCTGCCTGCAACGCAGGAGACTGTCTGCAATGCAGGAGACCCAGGTTCGACCCCTGGGTTGGGAAGATCCCCTGGAGAAGAAAATGGCAACCCACTCCAGTATTTTTGCCTGGGAAATCCTGTGGACAGAGGAGCCTGGTGGGTACAGTCCATGGGGTCACAAAGAGTTGCACATGACTGAGTGACTAAACCACTGTCAAAACAGTAAGACCTGACCCAAGCAGAGTTCATAATGCTCTTTAAAGACTTATTTCTATTACTTAGTCCAAACTGACCAGCATCTGATGCCATGAACCTTGTAGGCATCTGCTGTTGTCATGGATTCCTGAGTGAGATCTGTACAGGGTGCAGAGATAGCAAGTGAGTCTTCTAATGAAAAACTGATTTTCTGGTCCTAAGCACTATATGGGACCCCAGTCTGGAGCCAAACCTGAGCATCTGCTGGAAATGAGGATTCTTTGTGCCTTGGGATGCTCTTCATGATCTTGTCCCCCACTCACACCTTCATTTGGAATGTTAAGGTCTTACCGCTCTGATGATAGAAGCCAGAAAAGGCGCCAAGGCAAGAGTGTTTCTCCCCAAGCTGAGGGCAGAAGTTGCCCAACCAATGTTTTCCTAAACATCCCCATCAGCCCTTCTCTTGGCTTGTTCCTTCCGAAGGGGAGTTGATCTCAGACATCAGGGAGAAGAGGGGAGGACGTCACTAACAATTAGTGAACATTAGGTGATGCTTTTATGAGGATGAAGCATGGCTGTTGTCACATGTGCTTGTACTCAATTAGAAGGAAGTGGTAATTACATGAATCCACAGTTCAAGAGGAGAACATAAACCATGTACCGGGAGTGAGATACTAGAGACAGTGAGCAGAGATCATTAAGGATGGTGCAGAGGCTAGACAAATCGGAAATTTATGAGAATTAGGAAAAGGCATGCCTTTTGGAAGTCACATGGAACACTCATATTTTTGTGAAAGCCTGACTCTGAAAAGTTTGGAAAAGATTGCATTTGATTCTGGCAAGCAGAGCCCAGCAAGGCAGGCTGGTTGAATTGCAGCCCTAGAAGTTCCTTCCTCCAGGTGTCCGAAGGCCACGGGTCAGAATGTAGGAATAGTTTATAGCCAAAGCTGCTTACAGCTCTTTACACTCTTTGGTCATTAGTGGAGAAATTGAGGTCTAGACAATAAAGTGATGCACCAACTTCAAACAGTTAGTTGTGCCAGGGGCCTCAGGTTTCAAGTGTTCTGATTTCCAGGACACTTTACCATGTGCAAGGCACTCATCCAAGGCAGAGTCAAGATATGAGGAAGCACTGAAATTGCACATCTATTCTAGAATATTCACTATCTTTTTGTTCCCATCCTCCTAATTATATCTACTTATCTTTTGGACCCTTCACTCCCACCACCTCCAGACTCTGGTATATTCATGAAGCTTAGATAATAGCCAAGAAATATTTTCAGTATGAAATAAATTCATAGTATAAAAGACTATTTAGGTTTTACTTAAGACTAAAGTGTTTAGTTTCAGTTTTTACCAACTCCAGCAACTCTCAAATTTCCTTTTAAATAAGAGAACACTGGAATAAATTGTATGGTTGCAGTACTACAGTTAAATGAGATTTTGAAAAGAGACGAGGGATCAAAGATTCTAGAATTTGAGAACAGAATTTGACAGAATTTGTTAACTGTGAAAACTGAAAAAACATATCAAATAGGAATACAAAAAGTAAAGATTTTAGGGTCTACATATCTTGGACCAACTCAGAGTAGGTTTGTTTATTATGTATGATCTTGGGCAAGCTACTTAGTCTCTTTAAACTGTGTTTTTTCCCCCCAATTCTAAAATGATATTTAATTTACTGCGTCCTTGTAAAAATTGGCGACAAGGTATGCAAGGTACCCTGTGTGTCTTATGTAGTACTGAGCAGTGAGGTAGCTTGACAAAAATGCCCCTCTGTATCAACAGCAGTTGGGAGGTAGCTTTGCTGTGGTCATCCAGGACTTCTCTGGTGGCTCAGCTGGTAAAGAATCTGCATGCAATGCAGGAGACTCGGGTTTGATCTCTGGATGGAGAAGATCCCCTGGAGAAGGGCATGGCAACCCACTCCAATATTCTTGCCTGGAGAACTCCATGGACAGAGGAGCCTGGTGGGCTACAGATCATAGGGTCACAAAGAGTTGGACACGACTGATCGAGTAACACCTTCACTTTTCACTTTGCCGTGGTCCTATCAAACCATGAGTTTAATTCTCCACATGGTGAATTGAGCCTCTGTCTCTGATTTGCTTTAGGTTGACAGTTATCACAGCAGTTCTGAATCAAGGCCCCTGTTTGCTTTCTTGGACTCTTGCAACTACATGTAAACATGCCTGGGCAAGCCTTCTGGAAGACAACAGACACATAATTCAGTCACCAGCATCACTCCATCCAACAGCCAGACAACCCCAGTAGCAGCACTGTCTAGCTAACAAGCATTCGACTGCACAGGGAGGCCTGCCAGGAGACCAGGAGATGAAAAGGCTTACATTTTCAACCTGCGGGACTGTGAACTAAATGAAGGAGTGTTGTTTTAACCCACTGTGTTGTGGGATGATCTATCAGACAGCAATAATGAACTAATACAAAGTAGTATTTTTCTTAGAGTGTTGAAATGATCAAGGACATTACCAGCTCCAGATAGTGTAAGGAGATCTTCAGAATTTTTTTTTTCAGAGTATAGAAGCACCTTCCAAAAATTTTTAATTTGTCTCTGAAAGTATTGTTGTTCTTTAGTTGCTAAGTCGTGTTGAACTTTTTTGTGACCCTATGGACTGTAGCCAGGCTTCTCTGTCCATGGGATTTCCCAGGCAAAAATACTGGAATGGGGTACCATTTCTTTCTCCATCTGAAAGTATTATTTTTGTCCAAAATGTCAGGTGGTAGCATCAATAAATAACTATAGCAAAGAGCAGATATTAATGATAGGAATATAGACTGGTAAAACATGGTCGTTTCTTGCAAAAGTTGCTCTTTAAAAAGAAAGGTAAGGAAGGAAGGACTTGAAAGAGCAGAGGAATTATTGGAGAATGATTTGATGATAGTTAGCAGATGATAGCAGATATTAATTACTTACTCATATCCAGTCTAACCACCCCCCCACACACACACCGCCCCCCACCCCCACCCCCCCCCCCACACACACAGAATCACTCCCCTTGTAAGAGCTTTTCCAAGGGCAGCCGGTAGATCACAGAACCCTTTACCCTCCTTTTCAGGAAACAGTATTAGCCTCAGGCCACCCATTGTCCCCAACTGTTTTCTGTTTATTTCTGGTGTCAGAAACAAGTCCATGTATCCCACCGGACAGTGACCTCTGCATCTTCAGATGCATTCTGACAGGGTACAGCTTGGCCCCTATCTCAGACTGAGGCTCCAGGAGGAAGCTGTGCTGGATCCCCAAGCCAGATGTCTGCCTAATGGGCAAATAAGGCAGGGTTTGCAAACAGAGATGGAGACTCCTGAAAGCAGTTTGCTTTGGCTCTCACTGGGAAACCAGGGTCCAGACTTCACAGAAGACTGAAAAATCAGGTCACATATGATGGGAACTTGAACAGAAGCAACTGTTGTTTTTTAAAATCTGTGTTTATAGATGTTTTTTTCCTGTATAAATATCTGTCAAGAGCAGCAGGCAAGAGGAAGTTTGGCAGACGAGAAAGTTTCTTCTTTTCAGCAAATTGTTCTTGGATACATCTTCGGCTGAACGATGGACCAAAAGCACCTGGCAGTTTCACCTTAGGTTTTGACAAAGAAATTGAGTTATGAAAGCGAGTCTGGAATTGTAGATCATCTCAAACTCAAATCAAAGTAATCTATAAAGCAAGAACAAAGAGAAAAATTCTAACTATTCTACATAGTCATGAAGATTTCACAAAAATTAAATTATATTTACTATGAGGGGGCAAAAGATCAGAGAATTGGAGCATTTTAGATATTCAACATGCCTTAAAGAGCCCAACATTTTACAGATTAAGAAACTGAAATTCATATATTTGAAGCTGCCAAGCAAGTACTTTCCCCCCCAAAAGCAGGTCAAGTTAGAGATCTGGGGATGCCCAAAGTTACTTGTGCAAATTAGAACCCAGCAGATTAATTTCTCAAGAATTTTCTTAGAGAAATTAGCAAATACAATTTCTGAGTTGTAGAAATCACATCTCAGTTTTCTGCCCTCACCAACTTTTCATTTCTAGCAACAGTACCTGAATATTCTGAAAATTCACCAAGTTAACTAATAGTCTATTTATTGCAGAAACCAACCCTCCACTCCATAAACTAAATTCTACCTGTGTGTTTGTACTTGTGTCTCACTAGTCACTGCCCTCAGGCTCCAACATCAAAATTCTTATTAGAGAGATTATTTCATCTATGACTTTCAATACCATCAGTTCCTTCAATGCTATACAAAGCTAGGCATGGCAGCTTCCTTTCAAGCCTATGGAATGGCTAATAATTAAGATCTTTCCCAGAACTGATCTTCCCAGTGGTCTGTGAGATCCTGTGTAATCTAGCCTTGGCCAATGTCTCCAACCTTCCTCCTCACCACTGACAGAAGCGCCTCCAGTCTTGTTTCCTTTTCTGGGGTCCAGGAAGCTCAAGACTCAGGGCCATTGCACTTGCCATTCCTACAACCTAGAAGGCTCTTCCCCACCTGCATCAGAAGACTGGCTTCTTCTGATTCTTCATGTGTCAGCTTGAAAACCTCCTCCTCAGAGCGACTCTCACAGACAGCCCTATTTAAATCTTCCCTGCCTAATATTTTCTACCATAACAAACTGTTATTTTACCATGGAGCCCTGACAGAGCCTGTTCTCAAGTGGGAGTGATCTTGCCCTCCAGAACAGACTTGGCGATGTCTGGTGACAGTTTTCCTTGGGAAGGGAGGGCTTCCTACTGGTATCCAGTGGGTGGAGGCCAGGGATGCTGCTAAACATCCTGCCACGCACAGAACAGCCCCACAACAAAGCCAGCAATGCCCGTATCAGCGCCAATGATGAGAAACCCTGGCGGCGCGGCAGGTTATTGACGGGACATGACCGCAGGTTGACCTGCGAGCTGGATCCAGGCAATCGGCGGTCTGTTGGCTCCTCCCCGTCCTTGAAATTTACCATCTGCCCTCCATTCCCACAGTGGGAGCCATTTTTTAGGAGGCAGTCATCAAAGACCAACGTGTTGTGGGTCCGTTCGGATGGTGGACGTGACTGAACCCCGCTGAAGCCTCTAAAGATACTTAAGAGACTCTGGCCGGAGGGTTCGGAAACCTGTCTGGCGGTACCCAAACAAGCCGTGGACGTAAGTTCCCTTGCTGAGTAAACCTGCCGCCCACCTATCTGAGCGGCTGCTTCTTTCTTCCGTCTCTGCCTGCTCTTCTGTTCCGGGGACCGAATTCAGATTTCACGGGGAAGGCTCCTAGGAAGTTGGGGACCAGCAGTTTATGCGCCAGCCAGGAGACCGAAGAAATGGGCTTTTGGGAAAGAGGCATCCTGTCCCCTCTGTGCAGACAGGGATGACCCTTTGTGAGATGTCTGTGGTTCAACAGGTGATTTGGGGGATGCCCCGAGGATGCCGGCTGCTTGAATGTGCTTATTTGAGGGATGGCCCTTGTGCAGTGTGACACAGAGGAGGCTGTGGCAGGTCGTTAATAAGTATTTGTTGTAGGAAAGTATGACCCAGTCATGTTTAAGGACAATGGCTGACAGCCTTTTCAGGCAAAACTAGGAAAAGACTATAGAGAAAAGATACATTGTAAATTTAGCAGGAGGCAGTTTTGTATGGCATTAGTGAAACGGTTCTTCTCATTGAAATCAAGAGGTTTCCTCATGGTTTGAAATATAATCCATTCTAGGTCAGGAGAAGACCTGTGAACAAAGTGTCAACAGATCAGTACTGATTGAAGAGACAGATTAGCCAAGGTGGTTCAGTCCCCAGTGCCAGTGTACCTGCTGGTGGCGGTGATTTAGTCGCAAAGTCACGTCCGGCTCTTGTGATCCAATGGACTGGCGTAGGTTGCCATTTCCTTCTCCAGGGGATCTTCTCAACCCATAGATTCTTTACTATCAAGCCACCAGTGTACCTGGAGTGATCACTAGACACAGAAAAGGAACTACAATATCATTGCTTGCAGTTGTAGCATGCAAACTTTTTGATCATGGACCCCTGTGCATACAGTTTTTTGAATATGCACCATGATAAGTGTATACATATTTATTCATAAATTATATGCATGTGCATATAATACAGGCATTAATATATGTATTAATAAGAAACCTAATTCACTCAAGTTGGAATTCATTAAGAAGCACAGCTAATGACATCCATTGATAGTGGATATAAATCCATATTTTAAAAGCTTTTCTTAGTAATTTCTAAAAAATTTTGGGAACTTTTTGGGAGCCCTCATTGCATTTGATTGTTTTCCCCTTGTAAAATTTACAATGAGAATATGCAAAAAAGATAGAATGTCAACTCTATCAATTTTTGTTTTCCCTTATACTTGCAGTATTGTCTTTAGTCAGCAGTGTTTTCACTCAGGAGTATATTAAGCAAGTTGTGTATACTTTTTTTAAGAATAGGGAATTTAAAAAAATGTTTTATTTTTATTTGGCTGCATTGGGATCTCAGTTGCAGCATGCAGGTCATTCATTGCGGTATGTGGACTCAGTGGCCCTGGGACATGTGGGATCTTAGTTTTGTGACCCACTTCCCTGTATTGGAAGGCAGATTCTTAACCACTGGACCACAAGGGAAGTCCCTCCAGTTGTATATTTCTAAGGGATGAAAGTGAAAGTTGCTCAGTTGTGTCCAACTCTTTGCAACCCTGTGGACTATAGAGTCCATGGAATTCTCCAGGCCAGAATACTGGAGTGGGTAGCCAGTTCCCTTGTCCAGGGGATCTTCCCAACCCAAGGATGGAACCCAAGGTTGTTGCATTGCAGGAGGATTCTTTACCAGCTGAGCCACCAGGGAAGCCCACGAATACTGGAGTGGGTAGCCTATCCCTTCTCCAGCGGATCTTCCCGAGTCAGGCATCGAACTGGGGTCTTCTGCATTGCGGGCAGATTCTTTACCAGCTGAGCTACCAGGGAAGCCCTTTGAAGGGATAGTTTAGTTAAAACTACACGATATCATGCATAAATCCATATGGAGTAAATTAAGTGGGCAAATGTAGACTGTGCAGTACTGTGACACTGAAAGCAAAGGGAATGCTTCCGTGGAACCGTCTGCATGGCAGGCTCCTCCTCTCTCTTCTGGGCACTTCATACACCATCTGATCCCTTTGAAAGCATGAAAAAAGTGAGAACGAGCTAATGTGATTCTCTACATAATTTCTTTCCCCTCCCCACATAAAAAAACTTTTAAGGGAAGTTCTCATATTTTCTTCCCATACTCCAGGTGATCATCTTACACAGCGGAGGAGCTGTGCATGCTTTCTTTGGACCTCATTGACTTAGAGGACAAGAAATACGACTGCTGTGTCCTTTGACCAAGAGTGGAGCAGGCAGACCCGAGAAGGCACGGTCTTGGGTTTGTGTGGAATGCCTTACCCCGTCTTCTTTCAGCTCTGGGTAAGGAAACTGATCTGTTTCTTTCTGAGACTGCAAACCGGCCCCAAAGGATCTCAATTGATACTCCTTATAGGAATGAATACATAAATGACCACACAGAGAGAAAAATGTGTTGTATAAATAGTCTCACCAAAAGAGGAAAAGAAACAAAACTATCTCACTTGGGGGTAGTGAAACCTAGTATGATGATCATTGGGTGTCAGAAACAAGTACTGGGATCCGTAGCCAGTGACTTTTGAGACTCAGGAAGTAATACACATCCCCTCAAAAGAAAAGTACAGATCATGTAGGAAGAAACGAAGAAGCCCCACAGCTATTCTTCTGGTTTGATATATTTATACCTACCCATCTCTGCTCATATATATATATGGCTTCCATAAATCTAATAGACCCACTCACACAGGAAGTGAGGAAAAAAATTGAGAAGTATTATTAATGCCTTCATGAACCACGAGAACTATGTAGCAGAATAACAGCAAGCAATAAATTATATGTTAAATAGCCTTGTTATTTCAAGTAAATTCTGGCCTCACAATGTTTTTATTTTTAGAATTATTATTTTTTTTTTTTCTTTTTTTTTTTTTTTTTTTAGGTTGCTTCCATGTTCCAGCTATTGTAAATAGTGCTGCATTGACTGTGTCTTCTTAATATATTAACAGTGAACCAATAACTAAGTTCTTGTTCTTCTTAAGGGTACATAAATCAATCAATATTCAAGCCTCTCTTCTGAGTTTAACACTCCTGGGAAAGATGGGCCAGGGGCCTGGCACACCTGTTTTGGGTGGACAGGTTCAGGGCCAGAAAAACAGAACTGAGTGCACGCTAAGTTACTCCAGTCGTGTCTGACTGTTTGCAGCTCTAGGGACCATAGCCCACCAGGCTCTTCTGTCCATGGGATTCTCCAGGCAAGAATACTGGAGTGGGTTGCCATGCCCTCCTCCAGGGCATCTTCCCAACCCAAGGATCAAACCTGTATCTCTTACATCTTGTGCATTGGCAGGCGCATTCTTGACGACTAGCACCACCTGGGAAGCCGGAGAACTAAGTATCAAGTCATAAATGGAACCTCTATGATTAGCATAACCACATTCTTCTTATTCACACAGTACCTTAGATTCTGACTTTTTTTTAGGAAGGCTCTCCAAAAATACGACACAATCGTGCAACTGTCAAGATGGATTAGAAATTCTTCAATCTATCACCAGCCGTATCTGTCTTAGAGAAAACATATGATTTCATCAGCAACTTGTCCTAGGGCAGCACTGGAGAAGGAGAATATGTAATTGGTGGTACTTCACCTTTGCCACTGCTATCCTCAAGTAAGGTCCTTTTCCTTGATGTGAGAACCTAGTGTAAAGAGTACTCAGTGGACAGGCCAGTGTTGATGAGGTTGGAGGGATCAGATATGCCGTCCACTCTCTTTTGTCACTCATTCAAGGCCATTGGGGCATTATGTAAACTGTTAAATAGATCTGCATTTGAAGTACCAGAGTAATGCTTTTTTCCCCCTCCTTTGTTTAAAAGACTTAATTTCTGCTCTTTGGTCAGATCTCACAATCAAGAACTCCTTTATGTATTTTAAGACAGAATTTCCTTGCCAATAGAGGTCCTACTATCTGAAGGCCCTATAGTGGTGCACATTCAGGGGCTGCTGCAAAACTGCCATCCTGGCAGAAGAATTACTATTTAGAACCAGAACAGACCTGTCATGGCACTGCTTATGTCCCTCGAGCACCTTACTTATGTATAGGAATTGCACATAATATATGTGTGTGTGTGTGTGTGTATGTGTGTGTGTGTGTGTGTGTGTGTGTGTTTCACAGCCTCATGGGAAATGATCAGTCCAGTTGGTAGCACCTGTATTATGCACAAAAGACTTACACTTTTGATCAATGAAGTATCCACAGATGCTCTGAAATTCTGTACTCAGTAGGTGATTCCTCATGTCCTCTACAAATAGAATTTGTCAAACACAAGATCATTAAAATATATAAAAGATTTGATTCAGTGAACAACCACCTGGAGGAATCGGAATGTGTGTTTGGGAGGTGGGCGAGAGTGGGGAGACAGTCAGGTAGAAATTCTTAAATATAAGAAAATGACAGCAATTTCTGTCTTAACCTCTTCAGCTCTGGTTGCTAAGTTACCATGGCATACCACTGTGTGTGCTTTTCAGTTTTTGGTTTTGGGCCTGACAGTTTGATTAATTCTCTGGAGTGTAAAATCTGCACAGTGAATATTTAAAAATTACACATGCATGCACACACACACACACCTACTCACCCAGCACCCCATTATTGCTTCTGATTTATAAAAATCTGTTTTATAATTAAATTGACATATGTAGGTGGAAACCTGAAATGACGCTTCATTTTGGGGAGAGAAAATTCTGTACTGTGTGATGTTTCTTGAGTTTTTTTCTTCAACTGTACCACCCAGTTCACACTTCCCAAATAGCAGGCATTTTTTTTTCTCCTTTAATGTTCATTTAACCCTTAACTTCATTCCTAAGAAAAGTGGAAAAATAAGACAAGTGTTATTTAAGAGTTGCCATTGCTTTTCCTTCTTCTGTGTGTCTTACTTGCTATGTGATTGAGTTCAAAGGTGTCCATAAATATTACTGTAAGCTGATGGACTAGTGGGCTGTGGGTTGTCAGACATAGTTATAGGAAGACATGTCAGTGTCAGCTAGCTAGACCAGTGGTGGTTCAAAATCCCAGGCATAGCATTAATGACAATGTAATGTAATTCAGTGTAAAAAATGTTTTTTAAACAATCATACCAAAAATGGCTTCCAAGCCAGGCTCTTTTCCTGTTCTGCAGTATTTTGTTGCAGGGATTCTATCCTCAAGATATAATGCCTTTCTCTCTCAGTCTGTGTACCACCCAGTTTTTACAGTTTTGAAGCAAAAGTGACAACTTGAGATCCTTATCACTAAAACATGGTGAGTCTTCTTAAAATCGATGAGAGGATTCATAGCAGCAGGTGTACAATAAGTGACTATATGCAGGTGAAGCTATTCTAGACGCTGAACAAAACTGACCTTTTATGAGCACTGCTGCGTTGTTACCCAAATGGGCATCTGACCTCCTGAGAGTGGCTAGAAAAGTCAGAATCTCAGACTCTGCCAATCAGGTAGCCAGGAGAAAATCTGGTTGGTTTAGTCTTTGGCATTATGCCTTTTTTTTTTTTGAGAATTGGGACTTAGTTGCTCTAAGTTGATCAAGGATGAGCTGGTAAAGGCTGGAATTGTTTTATTAACTAGAAACTCACCTGTGACCATTCTTCTTTAGTCTTCCTGCTACAGTTGCTCAAGCAAGATCCGTAAAAGCATCTCTTATTGTGTCTGTACTTAGTATCCTATCTCCAAACGAATGATAAGCCATATTGACTCTACATCTGAAATTTATTTCAGATGTGTTCCCTTCCTTTTGTTTGTTTGTTTTGGCTATGCTACCAGGCATGTGGGATCTTAGTTCCCGGACCAGGGATGGAACCTGCACCCCTCACCTTGGAAGTGAGGAGTCAACCTTTGGACTGAAATGTGTCCCGTTCTGGGTGGAGATTGTAATTGTGAAAATGGTCTTATTGCTTCTAGTCTTTTTCTACATCTTCTCCATTTCCTGTTCCAGAATCAGGTTTTTAAAATGTATCACATTATTCCCCACTTAAAATGTCAGGTAACTGTCAAAAATCCTTCAGTGGTTTTAGAATTTATCCCATATTCTTTATCTTCAAAATCTGTATGTTCTAGTTTATGCCAGAACCTCTCCAAATCTCATGTGATGAATCCATCCACAGTATCCTCTAAACACTCTCCTTATTTATGCTTCTGGTGCTTCCCACTTACAATTCTGCCCAGAACACAGATTGTCATCCTTACACAACTTCACAAAACTGGCTGCTTATCACTGTTCTCAACTTAAAAGGAAAAGGAGTCTGCTGCTGCCTTACTTCAAGTACTCCCTTGTGCATTCATTGCCTTAGCTCACTCTTCATCATAACGTAACTTTTTAATAAGTATTTCATTATCTGTTTATTTCCTGTTTACTGGCTTTCTTCTCCTTAGACTATATGTTCTGTGAGAACAAGGACTATTCTTGTATTATCCACAGTATATCTCCAGTGCCTACCTCAGAGCAAGGGAGATAACATTTGTGAAACAAGTGAATGAATGAATGTTGTTACAGATAGACATGGAAAAACACTGGGGAGGTGAAAGGGACGTGAAGTGACAGGAATCAGCTTGCAGCAAGAGTTTTAGTTGAACAGTGAGCCTCTCTTTTATATCTTCTGCTGAAGCAACACTTGATCACTTATGATTGTGGATACAGGCCCATTTCTCTAGGAGGAAGACATACTACTACTGCAAATAGAATCCGTACAAATAGATGCATTTGCTTGACTTGGCCTCTTACACCACTATGTGCGGCAAAGTTAAGCATTTGTCTCAAATAACTTCCCTGGTGGCTCAGATGGTAATTAGTCTGCCTGCAATGCGGGAGACCCAGGTTCAATCCCTGGGTCGGGAAGATCCTCTGGAGAAAGAAATGGCCACCCACTCCAGTATTCTTGCCTGGAAAATCCCATGGATGGAGGAGCCTGGCAGGATGTTGCAAAGAGTTGGACACAACTGAGCAACTAACACTACACTACATTGTTGTTGTTAAGTTGCTAAGTCGTGTCTGACTCTTTGCAACTTCATGACCTGCAGCACACCAGGCTTCCCTGTCCTTCAGTGTCTCCCAGAGTTTGCTCAGACTCATGTCCGTTGAGTCAGTGATGCCATCCAAACATCTCATCTTCTGTCATCCCCTTTTCCTCTTGCCCTCAATCTTTCCCAGCATCAGCATCATCTTGCCCTCAATCTTTCCCAGCAGTGAGTCGGCTCTTCACATCAGGAGGCCAGAGTATCGGAGCTTCAGCTTCAGCAGCAGTCCTTCTGTTATCATTGAGGAAAAAAGTGCATGTTTTCAACAGTACAGACTCATGGTCTGGTCCTAGACCCTAGGATATGCCATATTTAGTGGGGAATTTCCATGCATCACAGGTCAGGTGAAATCCTAAGGCAGGATGATGAACCACACGGAGAAAAAGTTGTTCAAGTGTTTAATCCATCACATCCCGTGTACCTGCACCTCAGGGAGGAGTGGTCTTCCATTTTCAAAAGGAAGAAAACCAGCTTCTGTTGAGCAGGGGTGCTTCTCGTCTTTTGCAATTATTCTGCCAAACACTGTTCTATATGAGACATAATTTATGTCTGTGGTGGGAAGGGCATGATGTGTTACAAGTTACGTTTCAAGTTTTTAAGGCTGCAAGTTACAGAATGATATTCAGAGAGCTGAATTTTTTCACTTATCATTTTTGATAAGTGAAGAACCACAGATTGCTTCAGACTATACAGATTAAACTCTGTTCCTAGTAGAAAGGTAATCAAGCCAAATAGAAAAGACTGTTCAGGCCGGCCACTCTCAATGAAAGGCTGAATAACACATTGGCAACTGGGTCTTGTTTAGCTTTCCTGCTTGTGGTTTGAGAGGAGGAGTCAGGAAGCCATGAATAATGAGAACCAACCACAATGTACTCTCTGGCTTAGGTGAATGGATCTGTCTTTCCTCAAGAAGGATGGAAGCAATGAAGAAACAGAAGAAGGAAAACAAATAAGATGAAGTCCATAAAAATCATTTGCAATACAAATGAGAATTTAAGCTGCAGACGAAAGCATGCTTCCAAAAATTATTCATCATTGGATATAAAAGTAAATTTCATTAAGTAGGTGGTTTGTATGCTCAAGAATATTCATAAAAAGAGACTCCAAAATAAGAGATGAGAGTTGACAGAAAATAATAACACTGGAATTTAACAGATGTTGACTGAGAGGCAGGGAATTGGTGGAGAGGGTGCAGGAAGAGTAAGAAAATGCTGCTTTTCTAATATTTATAGACAGGAAGCAATAAATTATGTCCTTTGTTACACCAGTGAGTTGAGAAAGTATATGATTCTTGATATCTGAGAGTACATACTCTTAAAATATGACATATATTTCCTAACTTATTAGGAAAATAGTAAAAGCAAACACCATTTTTTAAACACCATATTTATAATTTATAATAAACACATTTATTAAACACCATATAATAAACAAAAGGAAGCATAAAAACTAAAAGCATAAGAAATATTTAGGATATTTTTCCTTTTAGAGGCCAAAGGCTCATATTAGTTAAAACAACCAAAACATAGCATTTATATAGTTTTTATAAGAAGTACAACTATAAGAGAATTTCAATTAGTTAAAAATTGGGACAAAGATATATCGGGCAATACCAAGGAAAATAACTCCAGAACTGCTGGATATAATCAAAATAGAATCAATTCCAAAAGCAGTGTGGACAGATGCTGATTTTATTTTTATGGAAAACTCCTTCATGAAGATATAATAGTTCTAAATCTTGATATGCCAAATAAGGTCAAATGTAAATATATCCAATAAATGCCTTTAAATATGCAAGGAACAGTCAATCTAAGTATAGTGGTGAGGGATTTTTAACACATCTTTTAGTTTTTGAGAGATCATTTAGAGAAAAAGAATAAATGGGAATAATTATTTCCTATTTCTTAATATGTTTGGCATTGTGCCAGGTTTTAATGATGCAATCATATAAAAGAAATACAGTCCTTGCACTTTGGAGTTTAGTGTATACAGAAAATCTTATTCATGAAGATGCATGTATTGAAAGATGCATGTATATATTGAAAAATATATATTAAGAACGTGTATTAAGTATACATGTATATACTTCTATCTTCTGGAGAATATATTACCTTATAAATTATTCATGGAAAATTATTTAAAATGATACATGAGAAAAAGAAGAACTTTTCAGTTAATATATAGGTAAGATGCTATCACTATCATATTCTAAAAATAGAAATCGAGTACAAAAAATTAAAGAGACAAAGCTTTACTGAGTGGAAAAAAATCAGATCTCCTAAATAACTAAAGTATGATCATTGCAGCCTCAGAGTATTTAGGAGCTGAGGACAAGAAGAGCTTTATATTTGTATGATCATGAATAGTATATGGTCAAATCTGTGCTCAGAGATATATACATATTCTGAAATGCCTATCGAAAATGCATTAGTCAGGACTTCCTTGGGGGTCCATTGGTTAAGTATCCACTTGCCAGTGCAGGGGACATGGGTTCAGTTCCTGTTCCGGGAAGATTCCACATGCCTCAGGGCAGCTCAGCCCACGTGCCACAGCTACTAAAACTCGCCTTCTAGAGCCTGCGGGCCATAACTACGGAAGCCCACACACCACAACTGCTGAAGCCCACCCACCCTAGAGCCTGTGCTCCACAACGAGAGAAGCCCCCACAATGAGACCCCTGGGCACCCCGGCTAGAGGGTAGCGTGCGCTTGCTGCCACTGGATAAAGTCTACATGCAGCAGCGAAGACCCAGTGCAGCCAAAAAGTAAGTAAACAAAATTTAAAAAATGAATTAGTCAATCATTTTATTCTTAATACTAGAAAGAGATGAAGAAAAAATACCAGAGAATTGAAAGCTAAAAATAGATATTAGTGTGCCACATCTTCTTTTTCCCTTCATCTGTCAGTGGACATCTAGGCTGCTTCCATGTCCTGGCTGTTGTGAATAGTGCTGCAGTGAACGTTGGGGTGCATGTGTCTGAATTTGGCTTTCTCAGGGTGTAGGCCCAGAAGTGGGATGGCTGGTCATATGGTAGCTCTGATTTTAGTTTTTTAAGAAACCTCCATACTGTTCTGCATATTGGCTGTTTCAATTTACAGTACCACCAACAATGCAAGAGGGTTCCCACTTCTTTACATCCTCTCCAGCATTTATTTGTGGTTGTTTTATGATGGCCATTCTGACCCATGTGAGGCGATTGTAAACCCAGTATTGACTGATGTGTACATTGCTGGGGTCTTTGGCTGGAGAACACTGATACCTACAGCCATAATAAAATTAAAATGGTGCTTTTGTTCTTAGATCTAGGAACAAACTGATGAGAAGAGTGCACTGTAATATCATTTAAATTTTATTCTGTTTGTAGGTGTCAGTGTCCTCCAGCCAAAGACCCAGCAATGCCCACATCAGTCCACACTGGGCTTACAAGCCACTGAATCATGGGAGATTGCATACCATGGGGGACAAGGAAGAGGGGAGTCAGAAAGAGGGTGTTGTAAAGGACCTGCTATTAGAGTGGGGCTTTGATTAGGTGGTTTGTGGGAAGGTCTGAGAAAAAGGAGGTTTGTTGTGAATTGAATGCTATCAGAAAATGGGGACAGTTCTGTAACTGAGTATCTTAGCAAATCTTAGCTAGAAGGAGGGCAGGCGAGAGAGAGACAAAAGCTGTGACTGTCAAGAGAAAAAAGCAGCATTCACTCATATCAGCCAGGAGAGGGGGATGCTCAGTATTTTGTGGATGTTTCGGTGACAGTGAGTCCGTTTAGACCATGTAATAGTGTTCTCGTTTCGACTCTTTTTTTTTTATCATTGTTTCACAGCAGCTTGGTCTGAAGTTGCTGTTCTGTAAGATTATTTATGTCCAGCAGGAGAATGGCATAGCCCAGCTTTGAGTGACGGGTTTACCTGTAAAAACTCTCAGGTCTCCTTGTAATTGTCAGGTCAGTTTCTGGATCTCAGAGGCTGCTTTTTCTCACTGTCTTGTGTGCACGCATGCTAAGTCACTTCAGTCGTGTCCGGCTCTTTGTGACCCTATAGACTGTAGCCCACCAGGCTCCTCCGTCCACAGGATTCTCCAGGCAAGAATATTGGAGTGGGTTGCCATGCCCCTCCTCCAGGGGATCTTCCCGACTCAGGGATCAGATCTGCATCTCTTTTGCATCATGCATTCGCAGACAGTTTCTTTTCCACTAGCACCACCTGGGAAACCCATCTCACTATCTTATTTGGACTTAGTAGAAACATCTTATTTTTCCTATTTTAAAATTATTTTTAAAGATTTTCTTGTTTTTCTTTTTTCCTCTTGACTTTTACTTGAAGCTATGTAACTTGTTTCTATTCCTAGTGGTTACTCTCAAACATTTTTAAACAAATTTTAAAATTCCCCCTAAATTCTAGTTAGCCAATATCTCTGTCCTCTTGTAGATTGGCATATTCCAATATCTCTATCCTCTTGTAGAATGGCATATTAGCTTTGGAATTTTTTAACTCTGACATACTTCCATTCCCTATGCTATTGCTTCTATTTTAGTTTCATCTCATTTTTAAACAACAAATTGCATCGTTAGTAGTATTGTGAGTAGGTAGTCCATATTTAAATTCTGCTAACTTGGTGGCTTGGTGGTAAAGAATCTGCTTGCAATGAAGGAGACCCGGTTTCAATCCCTGGGTCGGGAAGATCCCCTGGAGGAGGGCATAGCAACCCACTCCAGTATGCTTGCCTGGAGAATCCCATGGACAGAGGAGCTCATGGACAGAGGGTCCTGGCAGGCTGCAGTCCATAGGGTTGCACAGAGTCAGACACGACTGAAGTGATTAAAAATCAGCAGCAGCATACAAACCAAACCAAAAACATGCTAAAAAAAAAAATCTTTTTCACATTTACTTTTTATATCCCCCTGCTTTTTTCCTGATTCCATTTTCTTTCCTATGAAATGGAATAGGTTTTCAAAGTTCTGTTCCTATTGTTTGTAATCTATAGATTATCTCAGTTCTTTTGTTTGTCAGAAAATATTTTTACTTTGTTCCCCACTCTTGTACAAAATTTCAGATTGAAAGCAACTTTGTTTCCTTGGCAAAATATTTCTTGGAGATAGTGTTCTATTGGCTTTGAGAATCTATTGGTGCTGATGTGAAGTCTGCTGTGTGGAAAAAGTCACATCATTTGGTTGCATTTAAGAATTTTTGAAATCGTTGATAATTTATTATTCCTTTCTATGAGTGTTTTAACATCTGTAAACCCTGCAGGTTTTGTAATATGCTAGCAAACCTGGTGACATTCCCCTTGATTGCTCATTTACTTGTTCACCAAATATTTACCGAAAGTACATTATTTGCCAGGCAGTATTTCTATGCGTTTTGGTTGTTGCTGTTGTTCAGTCTGACTCTTGGACTACAGCATGCCGGGCTCCCTTCTCCTTCACTGTCTCCTGGAGTTTGCTCAGATTCATGTATTGAGTGGGTGATGCTATCTAACCATCTCATCCTCTGTCGCCCCCTCCCCTTTTGCTTCAATCTTTCCCTGAATCAGGGTCTTTTCCAATGAGTCAGCTCTTCACATCAGGTGGCCAAAGTATTGGAGCTCCAGCTTCAGCATCAGTCCTTCCAGTGAATATTCAGGGTTGGTTTTCGTTTGGGGTTGACTGGTTTGATCTCCTTGCAGTCCAAGGGACTGTCAAGAGCCTCTTCCAGCACCACAATTCAAAAGCATCAATTCTTTGGCACTCAGCCTTCTTTATGGTCAAACTCACATCTGTACATGACTATTGGAAAAACCATAGCTTAGACGATACAGACCTTTGTCGGCAAAGTGATGTCTTTGCTTTTTAATATAATGTCTGGGTTTGTCATAGCACTTTGACTACATGCTAACAAGTGTCTTATGCATAAGCTATTGTATATGAAACAGGTTAGCCAAAGAGACTTTTCCTACTTTCTAGTTGTTTGGCCTCAAAAAGCTGAGAACAATAGCTGTCAGATAACCTATGCAAGATATACTAAAAGTTTGGAAGACTGTTTCATGACTACTAGCTTATTGATTATCTCCAACTTTTATAAAATAAGGCTATTAATTCATTGGAAGATTGGAAATAGGCAAAGAGTATATCTTTAGAGAGTTCTCAGAGTTCTTGAGGTCGTGGAAGGGAAGCTCACGAAAAGCTCTCAGAGAAATCAACATCTGTCCCCTGAAATCTGAGGGATTCAGAGAATAATGGTTCACACCTGTAAAATCTTTAAAAATTAGCAACTAGATGGTATAAACTTACTGCATGGTGAGAAGACAGAGGCTATAAGGAAAGTAAGCTGAACTTTCCCTGACAGTAGGGACAAGGAAGTGTAGTGTCTGTGGGCCAGTTGGGAGACCAGTGAAAGAATCTGTACTCAACCCTATAAGGCAGTATTGTCTTCTTTCTTGTACCTTGCATAGTTTAGTGAAGGTCTAAGGACTTGCTGCTGGTCCCAAGTAGTTCCTGTCCAAAATGAAGTAATAGTGCCTCAATTTGCCTTCTATCCTGAAACAACAAAGAACAGGCAAAACATATAGATTTTGAAGCACAAAATATCACATCATAAAGGACTATGATCCCTGAGAATTAAGGAAACAAATGGAGTGAGCCTTATAGTGGTCCCTACTGATTGCCTGGAGACAGGCTGTGTGTGGATGGGGCTCTCCATTTCTCTGGCTAAATGGGAGATATAGGAGCCCACCGAGGGTGAGGAGGCAGAGATCACAGGGCAGAGGTCCATTTCTCTGGCTAAATGGGAGATATAGGAGCCCACCGAGGGTGAGGAGGCAGAGATCACAGGGCAGAGGAGCAGGAGGAGAATGAATCAGAGAGAACCAGTCTGGAGATCTACAGAGGATCTCCTCCTGCTCTTCAGCTGACATCTGATCATTTCATGCATGTCAGAAGGTGTTTAATATCAGTGAGACAAATGCCTCCAGGTTTAGAGGAAGTGGTCCCCATAACGCAGTCAGGGTCGGGAATAGTTTCATTTGCACCAAAGTGGAAAGCTTCATGTGTGTGCTAAATTGCTTCAGTTGTGTCCAACTCTGTGTGACCCTGAGGACTGTAGACCCCCATGGCGCCTTTGTCCATGGGAATTCTCCAGGCAAGAATGCTGGAGTGGGTTGCCATGCCCTCCTCCAGGGAGGGGGTCTTCCCTTGGAGGAAAACTTCATGGTTCATGGGTCATAAATAGAGTACTCAGAAGGGTCTTTCCTAAGCAGTGGTGCAAATTTAGTTCTAGAACCCACCCAAATCAAACTGTTTTAAATACATCTCTGAATAAAGCTTAAATTATTTATTATAAAATAAATATGTCTAGTACTCAGTAAGGCAAGACTTACAAAGTCTGATATTGAATAATAAATTAACAGGCATGAAAACAAACAGAAAAATATGACACATAATTAAAGTAAAAATTGTTCCATTAAAACACATCTAGAAATCACATTGATGATAGAACTAATACAAGGGGACATCAAACCAATTATTGTAATTGTCTTCTGTATTTTTAAGAAGCTCTACTTTCAAGTTTCTGCTTTAAGTATGTTTAAAAATTACAAAAATAAAATCAAACTTTTGGAGATGGAAATGATAATATATGAGATTAAAAATATGCTCAATCAAGAGAATCAGAAGACAAGCCATACACTGGGAGAAAGTATTTGCTAAAGACATAAAGGATTGTTATTTATAATATACAAAAACCTCTTAAAACTCAAATGGACCAATGACCTTAGCAGGTACGTCACCAAAGAAGATATACATTATGTATCATTAGTCACTTGCAATCTTAGCAGCAATGAAATGAGATTATGTACACACCTATTAGAATCATCAAAATCTGAAACACTGGCAACACAATATTGCTCATGAGGCTGTGGAGGAATGGAAACTCTTATTCAGTGTTTCTGGGAATGCAGGATAGCACAGCCAGTTTGGAAGACAGTTTGACGGTTTCTTACAAAACTCAACCTACTCTTACCATATGACCCAGCAATAAATGTAAAATTTAAAAACCTCTATTAAATTTTCTTCCTTTTATGAGCTATTAGAGATAAATGGATATTTGGTATTCCTATAGTTTTGTGTTCTACAATAAAAAGAATTCAGGTAAATTTTATGCTGCATGATAACCATGCAAAAATGAAAATGTATGGAGCTTTTATAATTTTTATTTGTTGCATTATTGATTATATTCCTGTTTGACTAGAAATAATGGGAGCTAAATTCCCTGCTTGTGATTTTGCATGTCAGATGATTGAAAGAATTTTTATATAGATGAGCTTCTAGCTACATATTTGCAAATCTTGTTTTTCCTTCACTACTCACAGATTTCTGTGCCAGGTGTTGTAAGACACTTTCATATTGTGATACAGCCTCTATTTTTGCATCTTAATGCCACAGTGATGGTTGAGTCAGCACACTGGCCAGAAATAGAATCCCCAAAGCCATTTTTAATGGAATAAATAACAGTAAATTAACTTTACTGAGAAATACTTATAAACAGCTTAAATAAATCCCACTAAACCTAATGAATGCCCAGTCACTCCATTTCTACTCCATTCTAAGAGAAAATATGACAGAGGGGAAGTTGCAGTGGAAAGAGACATTTTTCTTACTTTTGCAAATTTACAAACACAAGTGACCTTGTGCATAGATTTCTTGGGCTCCTGCCAGGGTCTTGAAAGGAGCTCATACAAGCGAGGTTCCCTGCAGTATGAGATTCATGAGTTCATAGTAAATCCATCTTTGCCATCTGTCTTCTGTCTAAACTAGCACTGTGGTTAGGGTCCTCTACATCTTGACACCTGTTGGGTAAGGGACAGTTCATCTTCAGCAAGAGCTAAAATGCTTTTATTGAGTAGAAACCCAGAGTAACTTTTGGGTTGCTTAGCTTCTCAAGTCAATTATTTTCAAGCTATTTCGACATACTCGACATGGAACAAAGATAGGATTTAGGACGTAAGGAACTGGATACCTTTCTTTTGTTTTCTAGCCATGTGGCTGCTTGGAGAACCCAATAGGTCTCCTTGAAGGAAGACCTTAACTTATATATGATCTTCACAAAGATGATTCATTGATCATCCCACTAGCATATGAGCAATTTTGACTTGAGATAAGTAGTATGATTAACCAAAGACAGAAATAATTCATAATAGAAAAAAAAGGAAATGATTTCCATGACAATTACTATCATTTTTTTGAGCATTTATTTATTAAAAGCAAGGCAGTATATTTAACGATGCTGTGTATAATATCAGTTTGAGTCCCTGTAGGAAAGAGATGGCATGCCTACATAGGGTAACTCAGGAGAGTTTAATAAAGGAACGACTTAGATGAGGATGTGTTTAAGAGAAACTAATGAAAAATGGTAGGGTACCCTGGGACTGCCAATCTCAGAGAGCTATTAGCATACCTAGACTTGAAGGGGCTTACAGTGTGAGTGGAATTCATTGGAATTCTCCTGTAGGAGAAGGCTACCTGAGAAGAGCGATGGAATTCATTGGAGGAATGTAATTGCTGGCCAAACCATAATCTGGGAGCGAGGATGCTGGGGAATGAATTTCCCAACCACACCCTTCTCCTGCCGTGTGATCTATTGCTTGTCCCATTTGAATTAATTGAAGGCCAGATAGCAAGACAGCTGTTTGCATAGCTCTGTCTTTTAGGACACAGAATAGAGTCTGTCAAAATTTGTAGAGTGGGTCTGGAAGGGCAAATGAATATCAACAAATGTACTAGGCTGAAGTATATGAAACTGCCACCGTTTGACAGTGTTGAACCTGTAACAACAGTGTGTGTAGATCAGTCTACTATTAATACTATTTGGGCTTCCCTGGTGGCTCAGCTGGTAAAGGGTATGCCTCCAATGTGAGAGACCTGGGTTCGATCCCTGGGTTGGGAAGATCCCCTAGAGAAGGGAACAGCTACCCACTCCAGTAATCTGGCCTGAAGAATTCCATGGACTGTACAGTCTATGGGGTCACAAAGAATCAGACACAACTGAGTGACTTTCACGTTAATACCTTTAAACTTCACAACACACTTGCAAAATCTGTATTGTGACCCTCACTGTCTAGGGACAAAAGTGAGGCTCAGAGATGTTGAGTTTGAGATAAAAGGAAAATTCCAAAGAAGAAATTCTCAAACATTATTGAAAAATATTATCTATGCTGTCACCTAACTTATTTATTTTGTTTATAAAGAATAGACGTTTCAGAGCTCTTTTCCAAGTATTATCCCACTTAAAATTCACACACAAAAGAAAATGGTATGGTAATGTCTCAAAAAATTAAATATAGAATTGTTATAAAAGTCAGCAATCCCATTCTGGGTATATCAAAAAAGGTGAAAACAGGAATTTGAATAGATATTTGTACACCCATGTTCTCAGCAACCTAATTTACAATGGCCAAAAGGTGGAATCCAGCTAAGTGTTTGTGAACAGATGAATGGATGAATAAAATAGAGTATAAAATATACAATGGAATATTATTCAAACTTTAAAAGGAAGGAAATTTTGACACATGCTACAGCATGGCTGAGCCTTGACAACACGAGCCAAGTGAAACAAGTCCAGTCACAAAAGGAAAGATATTATACGGTACCTCTTATGTGAGGTTCCTAGAGTAGTCAGATTTATTCAGAGAGAGTAGAATGGTGGTTTCTAGGGACGGGCTGGGGGACAGAGGGGAGTTCTTGTTTTTGAGAACAGAGTTTCAGTTTGGGAAGATGAAAAGTTTCTGGAGGTGGCTGGTGCTGATGCCTGCACAACAGTGTGAACGCGCTTATTGCCACATATCTGTGCAATTGAAAGGAAGTTAACAAGGTCAATTTTGTTTTTTCACCACAATAAAATATACTTAAAAAAAATCACAAAAGTCTGGTCAAATTTATAGAGCAGTTAGTATTGTTAATAGCATCTAAACATAGGGATATGCCAAGACACAGAGAAGTTAAATATCTTGTACAGTATTATAGAATTACTGAATCTAGGAACTCAGATTCAACCCCATTAAAGGTTTTATGATCAAAAATTTAGTTTATTTTCTAGAAACAAACAGGCCATTTTACAAACCCACTCCAGGGCCCAGGCTAGTCCCAGGTTTATCATTTCTAGGGTCACTGAATAAGGCAGCTGTTGGTTTGGTGAAGAAAATCAAATCCATTTATGAATAAATAATGTGTTTGTCCAGAAGTTGTTAATTGGTAAAATCTGTAATTCTCAAAGGTAACTATTAATGATCTGATGCATAATATTTGATTCTCGTTAAACACTGTTGTTATTTTTGTGGTTTGATCTTCACAGTGTTTGTTCTCAGGGCTGAGGTCTGCAGTTTTGGGTGTCTCATCCATCACTGCCAAAAGTACAGAATCATAGAGGAATTTCTTGGTGTTTTTGTTGTTGTTGTTGCTGTCTTTCAACTTTATTTTCTGTTTAAAACAGTGGATGGGATTTAATAAATAAATATGTTTGTGTGTATGTGTGTGTGTGGGTGTGGGTTAGTGGGTGTGGAGAGAGAAAGAAGGAAAGAAAAAAAAAGAGGAAGGGTGAGTAATTGGGTCAATTTTGGTTTGCGAGTTTCCTTCTGAAAACATAAGCTTTTTACTGGTGGCTCAGGTGGATAAAGAATCAACCTGCCAATGCAGGAGATATGGGTTCAGTCCCTGGGTCAGGAAGATCCCCTGGAGAAGGGAATGGCAACTCACTCCAGTATTCTTGCCTGGGAATTCCCGTGGACAGAGGAGCCTAGCAGGGCTGTAGTCCATGGAGTCGCAAAGACTTGGACACAACTCAGCGACTAAAACACGATAAAGTTTGAGAAACACTGACAAGCAAGTTCTCAGCAAGAAAGAGAAATAAAAACAAAACAAAACAGATTATGTTAATACTTCAATATTGTAGGAATAGAATTCTGATTTTAATTGTAAATTAACATGTCGTTAATAAAAAATGAGCTAGATGGTACAGGCTGGATGACTGGGTGTCTTTACCTTTCAGATACCTGTGTAGAAAACCTCATTTAACAAAGGACACAGCAGAACACAATCTAAGGCTAAGTATTCTTGTTGAAATAAAGAACTATCCTTGTTAGGGATCGAGTTTATATATCTATTCGCAAAATTACCAAACACTTTTCTTTAATGCAGACATTAACTTGTATATAAACTAATTATGATATTGTCCAATCTTATTATGCAAAATAGACAAAAAAGGAAATCAGATCTAGACAAATCAGTTAGCAATATGGAACCACAGGGAGTGGCTATCAGTGAAGACTATGGGCTTATCACCTTTAAGTAATATATTTAGTGTTCTTTTAGGGTCTTAGCCTTAGGCTCCTTCGGTTTTGTGGGGGTAGAATAGGACCCAGAGATCGTGAAGATCCAAGGACTGAATCTAGATTTTATTCAAATTGAGAATTTTGATGTGGATCCTACAGTTACTCTTAAGGTCAGAGACTTGGTTATTTTTTCTTTCTTACCTAAATAGACGATACATATTTGGAAGGAAACAAAGAACAGGGATTAAACTCTAAAGCTGAGCGATTTGTTGGTGTGAGAAGGGAAAATCAAGGCAGGTCAAGATAATGCAGAGCAATAAATAGATACAAGCCAATAAGCTGTGGCATATGTAGAGATTCAGAACACATACTGGGGAAATTAAGGTTCAGGGACAAAATCCAGTCACTGGCATTCAAGAGTCCAAGGCACCAATTTAATCACTGTAAGTGAGGAACATGGCAAGAATTTGGTTATTGGGAACCTTATTATCAAGAACAAAAAGACCTGATAGTGAGACTAACCTTGAGGTTGAACTAGTGAATTATTGCCATATTTGAGCGATTCTTTTATGTCCCTCTTTGGGGGTGAAGATTAGTCCCAGGATTTGTGTGGAAGCTGGCTCTCTTGGCAGGAATCCAGAAAGCCCACTGAGGTTATGGTAGAAGTGGAGGGCTGGGTGGAAATCACAAAGTCCAGAGAAGAAGAGGAGCCCATTCTCAGGTGATCTAAGTAGGTCGTGGCTTGGTTTGTGATTTTTTAATTTCCAAACTTCCAAGTGTGAACTTGGGCCTTTTCAGAGTGCTTGTTGTGGATTTTAGCTGCTATAGGGGAGGGAGTTTTCAGCTTTAGGGAGCCATCTTTGAAGACTGGAGGGCACATTTGTCTAGGGCAAAATAAGGGAGACATATCTGTAGGTATTAATTTTTGAAACTGAGAATATTTGGATGCCTGATTCCTTGAGTGACTCTTAATTTTCCCTGGCTTCTCTCAAGTACTTATTTCTACCCCAAATGCCTCATCTCACATCTTCCAGCTTGGCTCTACATGTTTCAACAGTTCACATAAGCCACTGAACTTGTGGTTATTTATCCAGATCTGGTATTTGGAAGTTTGCTCACAAGTCCCTTTCACTGAAATCTTCTTTTCTGGGCACTGATTTGGGCTGAAAGTGAAAACTGACTCTTGGATCAGAGATGCCGGGCTGAGTCTGATAAAAGATTTACTGCAGAGTATTTAGAATCACTGAGCTTTGTTATGGAATTATTATAGACTTTCCCACTGGGATGCAGTGATTTATAACCTATGGATAGACAAAAGTGTTTAACTCTGTTCCCATTAATTGATTGAACAGTTTGCTTTCTGCTTTGTGCTCACACCTGCTCTTGATCAAAGCTGGTTCCTATTCTGCTCTTGGCTATTGCATGATGCTGTATTAATGGTTTATTGGTTCCACTGTGCCTATAACATGGCAGTTTATGATGTTTAATAAAATGACAAGTCTAAATAGTCTCTTGGCTTTAGACTGTCTTCTTAGCAAATTAGCATCATGATGTGGGTTTTCTTTGTACTTCAGAATTGCCGGTTTCTGCAAAAGTCTGCCACATAACACTTTAAATATTTTAAAAGATTCCTGCAATATATGAGAGGAACACCTCTTTTATAACAAGTATTTTCTTGATAGTTGGTATTGTTAGCCATTTGCTTCTGTCAGCTAGGGGACATCAGTAGGAGCCTCTTGGGAGAGAGGATCTGGATGAATGAAGGCAATTTTAAGCATGCTTTGTATCTCCTTCTCCTTGAAATCACATATTTTTGGGAGACTGAAAGGTGCCTAAGAAGTACACTGGGGAAGGTGATGACTTCTTTCTGAAATAGGGGAGGTCAGAAAACCTGTGATGTATTCAGCAAAACGGAAGTCCCATGATGGCTGAGTTAGGTTGACCTGTTTGATGTGCAGACCTTGGTGAGTTGGAATATTTTTTCTCAGTGTTATTTATTAGAGCTGCAAGGGAGGTAGGAATGTACACTTATTGAATGTGTACTCTTTACACTATGCTATTCCACCTCCAGTAATGAAAATGAAAGTCACTCAGTCGTGTCTGACTCTTTGCAACCCCTTGGACTGTAGCCATGGCTACAGGCTCCTCTGTCCATGGAAGTCTCCAGCCAGAAGACTGCGGTGGGTAGCTGTTCCCTTCTCCAGGGGATCTTTCTGACCCAGGGATTGAACCCAGGTCTCCTGCATTGCAGGCAGATTCATTACTGTCTGAGCTACCAGGGAATAACAAACCTTTGGTAATAACAAACCTTATTAAAGTCTTTCTACAGACCATGAATTAACAGCATGAGTTCTAGAGTCAGGATACTTGGGGAAAGTTCCAACTGAACAATTCTGAGATAGGCCAAGCCTCAGATTCCTCTGTAAATTGGGTAAAATATTATCTAGTCTATGTTTTAAGATTTAAATGAGCTAAAGTTAGTAAAGCCCTTAGTATGTGTGTGTAAATTGGTTCAGTCATGTCCAACTCTGCGATCCTATGGACTATAGCCTGCCAAGCTCCTTTGTTCATGGGATTCTCCAGGCAGGAATACTGGAGTGGACTGCTATGCCCTCCTCCAGGGGATCTTCCCGACTCAGGGATCAAACCTGCATCTCTTATGTCTCTTGCGTTGGCAGGTGGGTTTTTTTTTTTTACCACTAGCACCACCTGGGTATTAAATGAGCTAAAGTTAGCAAAGCTGTTGGCACAGTACTTGGCATTTAATAAACACTCTACAAATATTAGCAGTTATTATCATAATAATCTTAAGTTATAGTTATTTTAACTCTGTTTTACAGTTAAAAGGCAAAATAGCTGGTATGTAGAAGGAAGGAAAATGGAAGAAATGAATTTATAGCTGTGGTAGTTTTCCTTGACAGTGCCAATTTAATATATTGCCTTGTTTTTAGCTAAATGCTCAACAAATGGTAGTAACTGTCATGAAAAGGCCTTAATTTTTTGCAACAGCTATTTTTCTCTGCCCAAGGTTCATAAGAGGTCAGTCAGCCAGGTTATGTGGCCAGAGATTACGATCCCAATCTCAGTCGAAAGCTCTGGAAATGTGGGCTTGCAGGAGAGAGCAAGGAGGCAAGGTCATCACCACTGGAAAAACAAACCATGGAAACACAGACTCTGCTAATGAAAACGGTGCTTGCCTACAAAGAGCTTCATGATTTTTAATTGTAAGCATGGAGTGTCAAATCAAACAAGCCTAAAATAAGAATGAATAATGTCAAGCACATGTTTTTCCTCCTTCCTGGAGTGTTCTTATTCTCCAAATGCCTGGCTCTTCTTTATCCTCAACTTAAATGTCACTTCATCAAAGTGGTCTTATCTGACTTTCTTTTCAAAGTCACCTCCCCTTTGGAGGGCCTCGGCTCATCCACATGGTGTCTTTGGCCAAACTGGCAAAAAGCACTCCTTCCTTAAGACTGTTTACTTACATTGTGAGAAAATGATCTTAATACACCAGTTTACTTGAAAAAGACATTTTACTGCCATCTGCCGGGAAATTTTTGCAATAAATATACAAATCTGCTCTGCCCTGACACCGACGGTTCCTCCTAAGGTTGTGTTGTGTAAAACTGTACACAATATTCCTACAACCCTTTGTCCTTTATAACAACATCAAATACATGTCTGTAATTCACAGTATATATTATAGTCTGAAATTATTTGCAGTTTATTTATGTCTTGTTCCTCCACTAATTTAAAAGCTCCAGGAAGGCATGGACCATGTCTATCTTATTCACTGCTCTATCATCAGTACACAAAAGAGTGCCTATTTTGTTGGTGCTCAAAATGCGTTTGTTAAGTGAACATGATTAGATGAATGCTTATATCTATTTAATCTATTAGTCCAGTTTATCTATTCATACAGCTTAATGCAGCATATAGTATGATGTGTGTGTGTTTGTGTGTGTGCACGCATGCACTCAGTTATGTCCAACTCTTTGTGACCCCATGGACTGTAGCCCACCAGTCTCCTCTGTCCATGGGATTTCCCTGGCCAGAACACTGGAGCGGGTTGTCATTTACTTCTCCAGGGGATCTTCCCAACTCAGGGACTGAACTCCTGTCTCCTGCTTTGGCAGGCAGATTTTTTTTTATCATTGTGCCACCTGGGAAGCCATATAGCATGAAATCTGATTTAAATCTTGGTTAGCTATAGAAGTACAAAACATGTTGTATTGAATATAGTACAAAATTAATATCTATGCATTGACTGAAATTGAAAGCCTTGTTCTAGGATTTGCAAGGATTATAAATCACATAAAACAAGGATTTTGCCATCATAAAATTAAAATCTAACATGAATGATCATAACAGTAACTTAATTCTCTTTGGCTTTAGGATAACAAAAAGGATATTGGAGGTAAATAAAAGAGTAGTTTTGAAGTCTTGCTTTGATGGCGGTATGAAGACAAGAGTTACAAGAGTTTTGAGCCAATGCTTTGGCCACAGACAGGCCTTCTCATCTTTTTGGGTCTCAGTTTGTGCTTTTATAAAATATCACTATGAGAATTCTCAGCATGTTTTAGATTAAATGCCTAAACAGCATCCCTGTGTTGAAAATCCTGTTCAAGGTGATCACTTTAAGCTTCCTTAGACCATGAGAGTCTATGAATTTGATACCTTGTTGTGATACCTTTTTGTATCTGTTATTTTTTGTATCCATTAAAGGGAAGTGATATGGCATGTTTTTCTCTATCTTGTTATGAGTTTGGTAGATATACATGATGACATGCTAGTGCATGCTAAGCAGTCTTGAGCTTCTCTGGCTAATTTAACTAACAGAGTAATTTCCAGAGTCACGATCTGTTAACTATGTCAAATAAGAGTGTTGCCCTCCTACTCCTTGTGACATTAATGAAATAATCAACCTATACTTGTGCAAGTAAAATAAGCTTATAAATTGTAATTTGAAACATGACTAGTTATAGTAGTTGGGATCAATTTATCAAACAGTGTTTCAGGGATTTAGAGGAGATAAACTTAAATGCAGTTAATTGGTTATGTATATGATACCACCAAAAAGAGATGTCCTTTTCATCATGGGGGACTAGAATGCAAAAGTAGGAAGTCAAGAGATACAGAGAATAACAGGCAGGTTTGGCCTTGGAGTAGAAAATTGAGAAGGGCAAAGGCTAACAGAGTTTTGTTAAGAGAACATGCTGGTCATACCAAACACCCTCTTCTAACAGCACAGGACATCAAGGATATCATGTATACATAGACATCACCAGATGGTCAATACCCAAGTCAGATTTATTATATTTGCAGCCAAAGATGAAGAAGCTCTATACAGTGCGCAAAGACAAGACTTGGAGCTGACTGTGACTCAGATCATGAGCTCCTTATTGCAAAACTCAGACTTAAATTGAAGAAAGTAGGGAAAAACCACTGGGTCATTCAGGTATGACCTAAATCAAATCCCTTATGATTATACAGTAGAGATGACAAATAGATTCAAGGGATTAGATCTGATAGACAGAGTGCCTGAAGAACTATGGACAGAGGTTCATAACACTGTACAGGAGATGGTGGCCAAAATCATCCCAAAGAAAAAGAAATACAAGAAGGCAAAGTGGTTGTCTTAGGAGGCTTTACAAATAGCTGAGAAAAGAAGAGAAGTGAAAAGCAAGGGAGAAAGGTAAAGATATACCCATCTGAATGCAGAGTTCCAAAAAATAGCAGGGAGAGATAAGAAAGCTTTCTTAAGTGAACAGTACAAAAAAAAAAAAAAAAAGAGGAAAACAACAGAAAGGGAAAGCCTAGAGATCTATTCAAGAAAGTTGGAAATATCAAAGGAACATTTCATGCAAGGATGGGTACTATAAAGGACAGAAATGGTAAGGACCTAATAGAAGTAAAAGAGATTAACAGGTGGCAAGATACACAGAATTATTAAAAAAAAAAAAAAAAAAAAAGATCTTGATGACCCAGATAACCATGATGGTGTGGTCACTCACCTAGAGCTGGATATCCTGGAGTGTGAGGTCAAGAGGGCCTTCAGTTCAGTCCAGTTCAGTTCAGTCAGTCAGTCGTGTCTGACTCTTTGCAACCCCATGAATTGCAGCATGCCAGGCCTCCCTGTCCATCACCAACTCCCAGAGTCTACCCAAACCCATGTCCATTGAATCGGTGATGCCATCCAGCCATCTCATCCTCTGTCATCCCCTTCTCCTCCCTCCCCCAATCCTTCCCAGCATTAGGGTCTTTTCCAATGAGTCAACTCTTCGCATGAGGTGGCCAAAGTATTGGAGCTTTAGCTTCAGCATCAATCCTTCCAATGAACACCCGGGGCTGATCTCCTTTAGGATGGACTGGTTGGATCTCCTTGCAGTCCAAGGGACTCTCAAGAGTCTTCTCCAACACCACAGTTCAAAAGCATCAATTCTTTGGCATTCAGCTTTCTTCACCATCCAACTCTCACATCCATATATGACTACTGGAAAAACCATAACCTTGACTAGATGGACCTTTGTTGGCAAAGTAATATCTCTGCCTTTAAATATGCTATCTAGGTTGGTCATAACTTTCCTTCCAAGGAGTAAGCATCTTTTAATTTCATGGCTGCAATCACCTTAGGAAGCATTATTATGAACAAAGCTAGTGGAGGTGATGGAAATTCTAGCTGAGTTTTTACAATCCTAAAAGATGATGCTATTAAAGTGCTGCACTCAATATGTCAGCAAATTTGGAAAGCTCAACAGTGGTCACAGGTCTGGAAAAGATTTTCATTCTAATACCAAAGAAGGGCAATGCCAAAGAATGTTCAAACTACCATAGTGACACTCGTTTTGTATGCTAGTAAGGTTATGCTCAAAATCCTTCAAACCAGGCGTCAGTAGTATGTGAACTGAGAAATTCAAATGTACAAGCTGGGTTTGAAATAGGCAGAGGGGAGATCAAATTGCCAACATTTGTTGGATCAAAGAGAAAGCAAAGAAATTCCAGAAAAACATCTACCTGCTTCATTGACTATGCTAAAGCCTTTGACTTTCCACAGCAAACTGGAAAATTCTTAAAGAGATAGGAATACCAGACTACCTTATCTGTCTTTTGAGAAACCTGTATGCAGATCAAGAGGCAACAGTTAGAAACAGACGTGGAATAACAGACTGCTTCCAAATTGGGAGAGGAGTATGTCAAGGCTGTATATTTATTGTCACCATGCTTATTTAACTTCTATGCAGAGTACATCATGTGAAATGCTGGGCTGGTTGAAGCACAAGCTGGAATCAAGAATGTAGGAGAAATATCAACAACCTCAGATATACAGATGATACCATTCTAATTGCAGAAAGCAAAGAGGAAATAAAGAGCCTCTTGATGAAAGTCAAAGAGGAGAGTGAAAAGGCTGGCTTAAAACTCAACATTAAAAAAACTAAGATTGTGGCATCTGGTTCCATCACTTCATGGCAAATAGATGGGGAAATAATGGAAACAGTGAGACTATTTTCTTGAGTTCCAAAATCACTGCAGATGGTGACTGCAGCCATGAAGAAGGAAAACTGTGACAAACATAGACACCATATTAAAAAGCAGAGACGTTACTTTTCTGACAAAGGTCCATCTAGTCAAAGCTGTGGTTTTTCCAGTAGTCATGTATGGATGTGAGATTTGGACCATAAAGAAAGCTGAGCGCCAGAGAATTGAAGCTTTTGAACTGTGGTATTGGAGAAGGCTCTTGAGAGTCACTTGGACTTCAAGGAGATCCAACCAGTCCATCCTAAAGGAAATCAGTCTTGAATATTCATTGGAAGGACTGATGCTGAAGCTCCAGCTCCAATACTTTGGCCACCTGATGTGAAGAACTGACTCCTTGGAAAAGACCCTGATTCTGGGAAAGACTGAAGGTGGGAGGAGAAGGGGATGACAGAGGGTGACATGGTTGGATGGCATCACTGACTAGATGGACATGAGTTTGAGTGATCTCCAGAAGTTGGTGATGGACAGGGAGGGCTGGCACTTTCTCTTTGTTCCCCTTGCAGTTCATGGGGTCACAAAGAGTCAGACACAACTGAGAGACTGAACTGAACTGAACTGAACCATAGGTTCCAAACTCCAAACTTAGTGTTAATGTGGGAATGACCTAGAGTGATTTGCTTGACTGACTAAGGCCTCTGCTTGCATGTCTCTAAAGGGGACCGCAGAGGATGAGAAGGTTAGATAGCATCACTGGCTCAATGAACATGAATTTGAGCAAACTTTCAGAGATACTGCAGAATAGAGGAACCTGGCATGCTGCATTCCATGGGATCAAAATGAGTCAGACACAACCTAGCAACTGAACAACAGTGAAAATCATAGAAGAACTGAAAAGACAAAAACTGGCAGGAAGCCATTCAGAAGGACAAAAGGTGGGGCAGAAGTAGAAGCTGTCATTATTGAAGCAAGGAGTCGGGAGGTTCTTGCAGTAGCCACAACCATGAAGAGTAAGTTAAACAGAAGTTAGAACAATGAAAGAAAATGAAGCTCCTTTTATTTTCCCAATTCTATTGAGATATAATTTACATATAACATTGTGTAAGGATAGGTGTAATGTGATGATCTGATACACTTACAAAATATGAAATGACCACAATAGGGTTAGTTAACACTTCCATCACATCATATAATTGCCATTTATAAATGCTCAGAACATTTAAGATCTGCTCTCTTAGAAAGTTCCAAATATCTAATACAGTATTATTAAGTATAGGCACCAGGCTGTATATTAGATTCCTAGAACTTTTTCATCGTATAACTGCAAGTTTATACCTTTTGGCAGATATCTCCTCCTTTCTCCCAATCTCTAGCCCCTGGAAATCACCATTCTACTATATGTTTCTATGAATTCACCTTTTATAGTTTCCTCACATATAAGTGAGGTCATACAGCACTTGTTTTTCAGTGTTTGACTTCCTTCAGTTAGTGTAATGCCCTCAAATTTCATTAATATTTTCACAAATGGCAAAATTTCCTTGTTTCTTTGGCTGATTAATATTAAATTTTTATATGGTATCTCTCTATATCTATATAGATATAAAGATAAAGATATAGGTATATATCACATCTTCTTTATCCATTCTTCTTTTTCCACTTACCTAGGTTATTTCCATATGCTGGCTATTGTGAATAATGCTGCTGTAAACCTGGGGATGTAGATATCTTTTTGAAATTCTGATTTCATTAGCTCTGGATAAATACCCATTATGTGGTAGTTCTGTTTAATTTTTTTTTCCCTGAGGAACCTCCATACTGTTTTTCATAGTAGTTGCACCAATTTACATTCCCACCCACAGTGCAGAAGGTTGTCATTTCTCCACAACCTCATCAACACTTGTTATGCCTCCTTTATTTGTTGGTGAAAAAAGGCATTTTCTTCATGTTTTCTTCTAGGAGTTTTATTGTTCCAGGTCTTTTATTGTTTCAGGTTTAAGTTTTCAATCCATTTACAGTTAGTTTTTGTGAGTGGTATAAGAGAAGAGTCCAGTTTAATTCTTCTGCATATGGTTATCCAGTTTGTGCAATACCATTTATTAAAAAGACTGTCTTTTCCACATTTGGTATTCTTGGCTCCCTTGTCATATATTATATGAGCATATATATGAGGGTTTATTTCTGGGCTGTGGCTTTTGTTCCGTTGGACTATATGTCTGTATTTATGCCAGTACCACACTGCTTTGATTGCTGCAGCTTTGCAATATACCATGAAATCAGAACATGTGATACCTTAGCTTTTTCTATGTTTCAGGGTTGTTTTGGCCATTCAGGGCATTCCAAACAAATTTTAGGATTTTTTTTTCTATTTCTGTAAAAAAGTACATTTGAATTCTGATAAGGATTGCATTGAATCTATATGGATTTTTTAGTGTGGGCATTTTAACAATTTAATTCTTCCAGTCCATAATCACAGAATATATTTCCATATATGTGTGTTTTCTTCAGTTTCTTTTATCCAAGTCTTGCAGTGTGCAAATCCACCTGCACCTGCTTGGTTACATTTATTCTTGGTTAAATATATTCTTTTTATACTATTTCATTAATTTATCTTTCTGATAGCTTATTATTATAGTGTATAGAAATGCAGCTGAGTTTTATATATTGATTTTGTATCCACACAGCTGGGGAAGCTAGACACTGACGAGATGCTCTCTGACTTTCCTCCACAGGAGATATCACTAGAAGGACCGTCTTGGTCCTGAACTCTGCTGCCTTGAGGCAGAGGTTATGCAGTTGAAGTTCAGCTGTTCCTTTTACCCTCTTCTTTGAGTCCAAGTTTGGATTTTATTTTTGCTCTAGTGGCATGCTGGACTATTTCTCCTGGATTCCAGGACTCCAATAAAGGTTTTTCATCCATGGGTGACTAAATTTAGTGTCCTCAGAGGGCTCCCAGCTGCAGCTGTGAGGGGCTAGAGCCAGTTCATGGGCCACTTCAGGGTCCTCAGTTGGAACTGAGGTCTCTGTGCCTTTTACCTGACATATGAGTGGATGAGACTCTTCCTGGATCCCTAAACATAACATGTTGGGTCACACAAGCCCCTAGAAAGGCACTTTTGTCCATGGATGGTGTTCAGTTGTTGAGAGGGGACCACCGTGAAGGGTGTCTTATTCAGTCATCTCGCTAATGTCACTTGAAGCTGCACCTAAAGATGCTGCTTGAAGGAGAAAGAGGTCGAGGGGACCTGGTATTCTCTTCTTACCATGTTTCAATCTTTTACCAGGATCTCCTGCTGATAAAAAAAAGCAGCTGGAAATAGGCTTTCTGCATTTTTCTGCAATACAGGGTAAAGCAGAGGAGGCACATAAAATGGATTTGAGGGCAAATAACTCTGGGAAAGCCATAAATATCTCTCATCATTATCGATAAAGAAACATCCCAGCATGTAGGAAATTCATAAAGAATGAACTTTGTCTCAAATACTGCAAAGTATATTTCTCTAATTTCTCATTTAATTGTGATTACACTTAACACCAAAGCTAACAATCAAAATAGATAAACCTTTATATATGATCCATTTTGACTCTTAACTGTGATCAATATTACTGAATCTTTACACTTTCAACTCAGTCAATTACTACATGGCTAATCACTGAGAATGTTAAAAATATGAAATTGATCATGCTATAGTTGGTTTATACCATCATATAGCCTGGGTGTAAATTGCAACTAGTGCTAAGAATCTGAATGATAAGAGAAAAAGTCAAAATAACCTTGAAAATACTAAGATGGAGTTTAATGACAAAAAGTACAATTCTGAGATAAGCACAAAAAATGAGACTAGAATGAGAGACATTCTAACAACAACAAAATGATATTGTGATGGAGGAGGGGAGTTGAAATCACCTGATCTAGAAGGAAATTGAAGCAAAAACAATGTATCATTTTATGGACTATCATCTCTTTGAATATAAAGTGAAAATGAGAATTGAAACAAACAGCCTTGGAATACTACCTTACCTTGGCTTTGTCTTCAGCAGATGAAATTTTACTTAACTTTCAGGGTCTGTTTCAGTACTAACCTCCTATGGGATTTCTTTCTTCCAACTTCCAGTTGGATATTATTCTTTAGTAATTAGTTTGTGTATATCACATAGGCATTTATTATATCAGACCTTTTAAATAATTCTATTATTATGGGTTCATAATCTTGTATATTGTGAGCCACTGGAGTGGATTTAAGAGATTTTAATCACTTCATTTTGATATCCATCATTTGTACAGAAGGTTTTCCATAAATTTCTGATTGTCTAATTGACTACGAAGTTATTCATTCATTTCATAGGTATTTAAACATTTACAAATGCTCCCAATACTCAGTACTCTATACAGAGTTTTGGAATAACTTTTAGCTTAAAGTTCTTGAGTCACTTAAGTTTTATTCAACTTTTAATTTAAATGTACATGCAGAGAAGAGCCCATATTATGTATATTCAGTTTTTTAAAAAATCATGGTAGATTTTTAATTTTGTGAGTTTTTCTTCCTTCTTTTATCTGGATGATCCTATGATTATCTCATTTTTTTTTCTGTTAATGCAGTAAATTAAATAGATTACTTTTTGAACTTTAAAGCAAACTTGAATTAGAATACACAAGTTGGCTATGGTGTATTGTCTTTTAAAGATTTATTTATATAGCAATGAGTTTAATTTAAATTGCTAGTATTTGTTAATGATTTTTGCATCCATAATTATGTGAGATACTGATTTATAATTTTTCTTTTGTGTAATATTCTTTAAAAATTTTTAGAATCAACATTATGTTAGCCTTATTAATAGAGGCAGAGTATTCAGTCTTTTTTACTTTTTCTGGAAGAGTTTGTACAATTTGGTATAATTTATTCCTTAAATGTTTGGAAGAATTCACCAGGGAAGCCATCCTCACACCACCAGCATTTAGCAAGTGTTTCAGAGGGAAAACTGATCAGGCATTTTTGTTCCTTCTAATTCCCCAATTTAGACCACAACACAATCTCTCCAAAATTGTACTGATTTTTCATTCCTCCCAAAGAGTGTCTTAGCAAGTGCTATCACCAGGAAGAAATATGAACAGGTCACCTTGGAAATAGTCCATCTCTCAGAGTTTTAGATCCTCATTACTTTCACAGCTCTCTGATCCCTTAAAATGTAGGGTCTGGTAATGTCTATGACTTTTTCTGGTTATTATTGTATAAGTGCTGGCCTGCCAGTATGTACTGGATTCTACCTATATGTGTAAGTATAGGCTGCCTTACTTTTTCAGACAGATGATAGTTTTTCACTTTTCTGGAGAAAAGATTTTGGAAAGCTCAAAAGAGTTTTTTAATGTTTATGAATCCTTTTAATGTTTATGAATGTCACTCACTCATTGTTTGTTTTTATTCACAAAATAGTACCTGCTGATTTTAGCTATGAGATAGTCATTGTGGTCTTAAAAATTCCCAAACTGGTTTGGAATAAGAATTGCCTTTGTTCCTGTTTAAAACACATATTAAAGGGCCTCAGTTCTGGAAATTCTCTCAATGATTGGATCAGAGCCTAGGAATCTGTAATTTTAATATACTTTCTAGGCAATTTTGATTTAGTCCATCCACACAAAGGCATTTGGAAACCACTGAACTGGGAAAGAAGTGATTAAAAAGTAATGTTCTGAGTCACTATTTTTATGATGGAATGCAGGAAATTTCATGGACTGTGAATAGGGGGGAGATCAATTTTCAGTTCCCACTCCTAGTAGGTATGGAAATACAGATCTCTAAAAGAAGCTCAAAACCTTTTCCCAACATCACAGTACATAAAAGAAAGTAGAGTTGATGAAAAATTGCAAAGGTCCAAACTAAAAATTCTGATTCTGCAGGTAGAGCAGTGTCTCTCACCTGAGACTGTAGCAAGTTGTCCTGGAGGCTGAAAGCTATTTCTAGGATTATTTAGGAACAACCAAGAACTCTGGGTGATTAGTTAATAAGGACCCTGAAATAAGATGCAAAAACTTCCAAGCAGAGCAGGTTATGTGAGACAAGAATAATGCATGTCACACAGAAGTGCCCACCCTGGACCAAAACTGCTTTTGTAGCCCTTTTTAGGGAAAAGGAACGAGAATTTGATGTTAAAACCTTAATTGTTTCTTGTAAGTAATTATAGAGTAGAAATCTGTTTATATGAGATCTCATTTCAGAATAAACATTAGGTTATTTTATACAATAGTTTATTTTTAACACAAATCATCGTGTTGTCTTTTAATAGTTACAAATCTTTTTAAAGTATTATTATAAATGGTACACCTACTTGGTGATGCACCCTACCTATTGAGATCAGGAATTTGGCACTGAGAAATGAAAAAGGAGGTAAGGGCTCTTTAAATGAAGCCAGTCTATATGCGTCAGACTTTAGGTCACACTCCAGATCAGCAGTCACGCATTCAAAGAGCTCAGATGTATGACTGATATGATGTAACAAGTATGACTGTGAATTTATACCTGGGACACTGAGTACAGAAAAGTAAGTGCCCCATTTTTTTGGTTGAAGGAAGTTGAGCCAAGGAAGCTCCAGCAAGATGATCTTTAATGCATTTTAAAGGTTAAGCATGAGTAAGATAGGTGGGTAAATGTGCATAAAGGACTTTGGGCATGGGAAACAACATAATTGAGTAGAACATGTCCCCATATAATAATGAGGTGTGCTCTGAAGAAGCTTGGTAGCCATTAGGACAGACATATTGGGTATTAGTTAAAGTACAGATGGGGAATGGGGTTGGATAGTTCAAGAGATACTTGACTTCAAGTGACATTTTATTCTTTTAAAGAATTTTTTAAATTGCTAGCTTTTATTTATTTATTTAAGATGTCTTTATTTGGCCATGCCACACAGCATGTGGGATCTTAGTTCCCTGACCAAGGATTGAACCTGCACCCTCTGCAGTGGAAGCACAGTCCTAAACAATGGACCTCCAGGCAAGTTCCTCAACGGACATTTAAACAAGGCTAATAAGTTTGGATTTTATTCTGAAGGTGAATTGTCGTCATTGAAAGATTTTAAACAAAAAAAGTAGCATGAACAACAGATCATTTGGGCAGTATGCCATATGGTTTAGGAAAGGGAGATCCTAAAATCAGAATAAAAATCACAGTTATTTTCCAAGACCGCAATTCTGAGTAAGTAGAGGAAGACACGGATTTGTAGAAACATAGTGAAGACATAATTTATAAAACTTGGTCACTGATTTGCTGAGACACAGTGCAAAAGTGAACATTGGAGAATGGCCCTCTGTTCAGATTTCATTAGCATTACATTAGAAATAACCAAGATGGAAACTATATGAGGAAAATCATATTTGTAGGAAAAAACTAAACTCAGATATAAACTTGAGATGTTTTGAGTTGTTTGAAATGGAGACCTGATTCCTGGAGATGGAGCAGCCATCTTGGACTACAGGACGGTCCTGTGAATGGGGTCCTGCTGGCAGAGCCTGCATCCAGGAAGCCTGAGTCCCCAGAGACTTCATGAAGCAACTCTGCCATGCTGTCCCTGCACTGTCTGTGTTAAGACTGTATCTGGAGTAAGAAATACATTTCTGTATGATTTATGCCTTTTAATGCTATGATATGGTGCTACTTACTGATGCCTTATCAATGGTGTGAGCTCATTGGTGACTTTTGTTCAAGTACACTTCATGAAATAACAAGGCTTAACTCCATCGTTCTACATCATGCAGTAAGTGATATATGATTAAGTAATGTAATGTAGTAGGTGACGTCTACCCTTTCAAGAAACTCAACGGTAAGACCATGGTACAGCTTCTTTAAACTGTGAAGAAATTTCAAATGATGCCTCAGTAGTACAATAACAAGGCAAATTGCTTATGATTAAGCATTTTTAGAAAAGCAGGAGGCAAAATTGCATGTACTACATGAATACAATAACCCTATTCAGTGGTGCTGGGGAAGACCTAAAAGAATACATCAGCCCATTAAAAATGGTGGTTTGTGAGGAAAGGGACTAGTTGTGGTGTTTCTTTTTTTCACAGTATTTTATGCCAGACTTTACTTGATAAAATTAATTTTATTAAAATGGAATAGCTAAAAAAAATAAAATGGAATAGCTGTTGAAGGCATTGGGAGAGAGAACACTAAAGAAGACACAAAATAAAGGTTTTTTTAATAAAGAGATAATAACAATTTCTAATACAGAAAAAGATTGGCTGACAGTTGAGGCATGAATGTTTAGTGCCACCGACCTACAAATAGTGGCATCGTCTCCAGTATCATTCTTCAGCCCTCATGTAGGAACAGAGAAATTAGGAGGCTGGAATGCCAAGACCCAAGGTTTTTGGGAAGAGAGTAGAAGAGGAAAGGGATGAGGAAGTTGTGACTGAGAGGATGGACTTTTGGTATCGACCAGGAAAGGAGGGTAGGGAAGCAGGTAGACTGATTACTTCCTGGGGACTCCAGCCCCTCCAAGGAGGCCAAGATCAGGTATAATGTAGGTGAAGAAAGCAAGAGCTGAAAGGGTTGACATGATAAGGTGCGTGTGTGCTCACTCAGTTGTGTCTGACTCTTCTGTGATCCCATGGACTACAGCTTGCCAGGCTCCTCTGTCCATGAGAGTTTCCAGGCAAGAATACTGGAGTGACTTGCCATTTCCTCCTCCAGGGGATCTTCTTGACCCAGGGATCAAACCTGTGTCTCTTGCATCAGCAGGCAGATTCTTTACCACTGAGCCACCTGGGAAGCCCTTGATAAGAGGGTAGGTATTCAGATTTAAGATCTTAAAGGTAATACAAGTGATTACACTTTGCAGTTATGACTTTGGACTGGGCTACTGCAGTGGAGTGCTGTGTTCAAGTCCATGGAGATCTGTGAAGTTCATTAACTCAATAGTTAGTCATAATGTTTCAATAAGGCTTACCAATTCTTTAAGTTGTAATTATAAAAAAAAAAAAGAAAATTAAATTTAAATTGATTTAGTTTCTTCAAATTAAATTATTGATTGAAATGGAAAAAGAACCTGCAATTATGAAAAGTCTTTAAAAAATAAAGCTGAGAAAGTGTTTCTAAGAGGAAATACAAGATGCATAAGAAAGAAGATGTTAAAATTCCACTTCAGAAATTTCATTTATACCCTTGATCAGCCTAGTTTCACTTCTGAAATTTCCTAGCAACTGCAATTTTGTATGTACTATAAATGAAATTTATTTATCTCTTAAATTGTGAAATTCTTGACTTCATAGACTTTGATTTTGTACTGTGCAGTGTTTGGCACATTATGGGAATTCCATGTATTCTTTTATATGACTGCTTTTCTCCTGTTGTTGTTTAGTCACTGAGTTGTGTCTGACTCTTTTGTGCCCCATGGACTGTCACCCACCAAGCTCCTATGTCCATGGGATTGTCCAGGAAAAAATACTGGAGTGGGTTGCCATTTCCTTCTCCAGGGGGGTCTTCCCAACCCAGGGATTGAACCCATGTCTTCTGCATTGGTAGGCAGATTCTTTCCCACTGACCCATTACCCTTTCTGCTGGGAAGCCTATTTTTTTTCTTGACATGATGCTAAAAATCTATATGCTTACAGCTGGTAGTATGAGAGTTGGCCATTCAAAATGAATGTTCTTAGATTTCCAATCATGGAATTTTTTAAAGTATGAATAGAGTGCTTACTACTTGGGGATCGAAAGGGCACACTGACAACAGGTGGAATATTAAATGGTTCTATATGTTCCTTTCAAGCTTATGGATCCCGTGAGTCTTAACAATTAGTTGTTTGTTTCTCTTCATGTATTCATATGGTCATGGATCCCATCTCCTTTCACTGTACATTATAGAGCTGGAAAACTTACCAATTACCAGTAGTACATCTTATAACACAATTACAGAACCTCAGGGTTCAAAGAGAAATTAAATGTCAACTCATCCAAGAGCCCATCTGTTGGAAAACCTTCTGGTTACCTGAGAGAGAGTTTAGACACAAGGCAGAGAAAGAAAACTACTATTCAGTTCCCTCACTTCTTTTTCAGTATCATTATCTATCTTCCTTACAAATGACTCTTTTTTATCCATTCCTGAGTTTGTAAGGCATTGAAACATAAAGCAGTACACAAACAGAGATAAAAATGGTAATATTGCTTATTGGAGGGAGTAGTTTTAGATGTGTGGCCATAGTGGACATCATGTTGTTTAGTTGGTAAGTCATGTACAACTCTTTTGCAACCCCATGGACTGTAGGAGATGGTTAGATAGCATCACTGACTTGGTGGGCATGAATTTGAGCAAATTCTAGGAGATAGTAGAGACAGAGAAGCCTGGTGTGCTGCAATCCATGGGGTCACAAAGAGTTGGACATGGCTTAGCGACTGAACATCAGCAAGGACATCCTGTTACTCACCCCTGAATTTAACTGCTGCCCCCGCCCCCAGAAGGAAAGGCTTTGCCTGTTGAAGGCAGAGTCTTAATTTATAAATTCATCCCATGGTGGCAAACACACCAAGATACATTGTCTCTGCAGGAAGGGTGAAGTTAGTATGCCCTTGGTCTTCTAAATACACTGATTACATAAGTGACTCCTCTTCTTTGAGGAAGGCAGTGAGAAAAAGTTCTTGTCTTATTTTCTTTTGTGGAGAGTAGAGTAGAAATCTCCTCCATCTGCAAGTACCATTCTCTCTTTTCACAACACCCAATGCCCAATATGATCCTAAGTAACACAGGGGATGTTCACAAGATCACCCTCTTTGCTAAAAATTTCTGATGGTTTCCCCTCTTCCCTCTCTTGTTCCCCATTTCCTATGGCTCTGCTCTACATGCCAACAGGAACAATTGATCTGTATTTTCGATAGTGTGTTTCATCCTTCCTAAATAAGGTGTTGAATTGGACCTCTGAAGATCTTCCAAGACTTTACAAAAGACGTTAGGTGAGACACTTAGGGAGAAGTGATTCATAATAAGTGCCCTCAGATCACACATCAAGACAGAGAGTTGTATTGCAGAGTCAACCCCACCAGGTCTTTCAGCCACCAACCTAGCTTAGCTGTGATACATTATTATGAACACACTTTTTTTCAAAGATGATCTTCTTCGCCACAAACACAAGATATTCTGTTTGGGAACTGGGGTTCCTACAGCCCATTCATACAACCTCATCTCATCCATGATCGCCAGGTTCATCATATTTGCTTTATGTAGCTTGAAATCCCTAAATCTGAGGTTATATACTCAAATACCTATAGAGGCCAGGTAAACAGTGTAAATGAGCAAAGTAGAAAGGTGTAGTTGGTGAGAAAATAGCGGGTAGTGTGGCAAATAGAAAGTACTAGCCCCAGTTTAAACACACAACTGCTCTTCCACACTAAAAGTGTGTCATGATTTTACATGGTAAACTAGCTGCCTTTCTGTCTTGCAGTTTTTAAAAGGAAGCTGAGAAACTCAGACTTCTCTGTGAAGTCCCTTGAATGTGAGGTATTTATGTACACATGTGGCTGATTCACTTTGCTGTGTCGCAGAAACTAACACAACATTGTAAAGCAACTATACCCCAATGGGGAAAAAAAACGAATGTCAAGTAAAAAACAATGTGCCCCACACTAGGACAAGACAAAAACAAACTAAAACCACTAATGCTCAGCCTGGATGTGGCCCATGCGCTACACCCTTACAGCTGTGCTGCTGTGTTAAATCATTTGCTCTTGACCCACCCACCCTTCTTCGTAACACATGGGGTCTCTGCATGCCGCCTCCCCGCGGGTCCACTCTGCTTGACCCCCATGTTGTAGCCCCTGCCTCGTTACTGGAATTGTACTCTCAGAGCGAAGCTGAGCAAATAAATTTTCATAATGTGAGCCATGGGAAGTCATTTTCAGACGTGCTGCTTTTTCATTGGACCTGGCACCATCAGAGTGGGAAGGATTCAGGTTGGTTTGGGGAGTTGCGTGATTTAGTGAGCAAGTCGTGAGTAACCGTCTGGTAAATAGAGCTCCTAATTCTGGCTCTGTCATTTCTTAGCAGTGTGCACTTACTCAAGTCCTGCAGCTCTGCCGAATTTTCATTTTCCCATGTGCAAAGTGGAGACACTAATAAAGGAGTGTTACAAGGATTGAATGGGATAGTTTATAAGAAAGTACCAAGAACACCATTAAGTTTATTGAAACATGGGGCCTTATTATGATTGATGCTTTTAATATTTAAATCTGAACTTGCCTTGGATTTCTTTTGTTTTATTGAAATTGTTTCTTTTTTTTTTTTTCCTTATAGAGTGTAATTAACAAAAGGTTGTATTAAAAAAAGGGAATAACTAATCTCAAAGCAGGGTTAAGATTTAATGGTATATATTGATCTGATACAATATTGTCCTCAATATTTCATCCTTAGAACAGATATTTACTGAGCGCCTACTACAGGCCAGACTTTGTTCTGGGTACTGGGTATTCAGGGATGAACAAACAGGAAGGGCTCTGCCCTTATGGAACTTCAATTTCTAGTTATGGAGACTATCGTGAAGACTTAGGCAAATAAATACACAGTTGGATGTGGTTTAGGTGCTTTAGGGTAAGATAAAGCAGGATATGGAAATAAAAAGTGACAACAGGAGAAAGAGGAGCTCTTTTCAATCACATGGTCAGGGAAAGCCTCTCAGAGCAAGCGACAGCTGAACAGGGATGTCACTGACTTGCAGGAGAAGCCATGCGAGTGTCTGGGGAAAAAGTATTCCCGGCAGAGGAAGTGACAGATTCAGATCATCAAAGGCAGGAATGAGCTTGGTGTATTCAATGAGCAGAAGAAGAGACACCGGTGTTAACAGAACAAAGTGAGGGAAGAGCAGGGGGTAGGAGTTAAAGTGTGAGCTCGGAAGGGTGGATCATGCAGAGCCCTGTGGATCCCAGGATGGATAACAGTAGAGTCTGTGGATTTTGTTCTAAATGGTATTAAGTTTGAACTGGAGTGGGATCACCTTTCGTTGCTACAGTGAAGGAGAATTGATTTAAGTGGACAGGAGTGGAAGGGGGAATGCAGTCTAGGAGAGAAGTGATGCTGGCTATACCTGGAGTTGTAGCAGGTGGCGTGGAGTGAAGCGCTAAGATTCAGAGTATGTAGTGAAGCGGGAACCAAGAGCCCGAGCTGGTGGGTTCTGTGTGAGTGTGAGGAAAGGAGAAGTGTCCCGGTAAGTCCCGGGTGTGGGCCTGACTTACTCATTGTTGCTGTTTAATGAGATGGCAGTGACTAGAGGAAAAGCAGGTAGGGTAGAGATGAGGGATGAAAATATAAAAGTCTGTTTCAGATGTGGTATGTTAAATGTGAGATTCCTAGGAAGCAACCAGGTGGGGAGGTATCAAGTAGGAAGCTGATGTTTGCATCAGGAGCTGAGGAGTCAGGTGTGGGCTGGTGATGTAGAGGACATTTAGAGCGACAGGACTGGAAGGCATTATACAGGGAGACTGCTCAGAGGAGAGCACAGAGACAGAGAGCATGGCATCATGAAGCAGTCAGGAAGACGAGGAAGACCCAGCAAAGGAGACAGGAGAGGAGCAGCCGTGTGGGAGAAAAACAAATGAAAAGGTCGGCTGTCGTAGAAGCAAAAAGATAAGTAAGGAGCAATCAAATATGTCTGCTGCTTCTCCTGGGTAAAGTAAGACAGAGCCGGAGAATTAACCCTACTTGGGCAGAATGAAGGTGGTGGGAGCCCTTCAAAGAAGGGTTTTCACTAAGTGCTGGGCAAAGTCCTATGGGGAGAAAGATGGTGACCGTGGCTCTACACCACTTGTGGCCAGCTTTTTGTCCCCTGCTGTAAATACAAGCACAGAAATAGGCAGTACTCAGGAGGTTAAGTGGGGTCCGTGGTTAGTTTCTATAATATAGAGAGTGAATAAAGTGGCCGGGACAGGAAACTAAGTCAAGGATATGATGAAATCGGGGAGCAAGAATTATGACAAATTTTAGAACACATGAGTCACAGTTTCACAGGTTTCAAAGGTGTTTTGAATCTGACTGTGTATATAAGCAAGGTGATCTATCCTGAAAAACACCTAAATGGAATGTTTGAGTGCTTCCTTCACGATCAGGGGTCTGCATGAGGATCAGTTATGTGAGGTTTCTTTAAATCCTTCCTTGTTTCTGAATTTAGAGGAAAAGAATTCGGTCCTTCACCACTAAACATAAGGTTACCTGTGGTTTTTTGTAGATGGCCTTTTTCAGGTTCTATCATTAGCTTCCTCATAGATTTTTATCTTGAGGATGTGTTGGATTTTGTTAAATGCTTTTCATTCACCTATTGTGATAATTGTATGCTGCTTAATTTTACTCTTTAAATTTTAATATGGTGAATACGTCGATTGATTTTTCAAATGTTAAAGCAACCTTGTATTCCTGAAATAAACCCCATTTGGACATAAGTGTGTTATCTTTTTAATGTCTTGAATTGGATATGCTTAAATTTTGTTAAGCAATTTTTACTTTGTGTTTATGAAAGCTATTGGTAGGCAGTTTTGTTTTTTTTTTGTAGTTAGAAACTATTTTTCCTTTAATTTTTTTCTGAAAACTTTTATGTAGAACTAGTATTACCTATCTCTTAAACATTTGAGAGAATTCCTAAGTGAAGCTATTTGGGTCTGGAGTTTAGTATGTGAGGAAATTTTTAAGCAATTTGTTTGACAGCTACAGAGTTATTGAAATTATTCATTTCTTCTTCAGTCAACTTTTCTGGTTTATAGCTTTCCAGGCATTTGCTATTTCACCTAAATTGTCAGAATAATTGGCATATTATTTATCATATTCTCTTAGCATCCTCTAAATATCTGAAGAATCTGTAGTAATGTCAGCTTTCTCATTACAGATATTGACAACTTGTATCTTTTCTCTTTTTTCTGATCAATTTGGCTCGAAGTTAATCACGTTTATGGATCTTCTTACATAAGCAGATTTTAGTTTCATGCTTTTTCTCTAATATTCTGCTGTATTATGTTACACTGGTTTTTGTTCAGACCTTTATTATTTCCTTTATTATTAAATTAGGTTTAATTTGCTCTTTTCAATATTTTTATTATTTATTATGTTACACTGGTTTTTGTTCAGACCTTTATTATTTCCTTTATTATTAAATTAGGTTTAATTTGCTCTTTTCAATATTTTTATAATTGTGGAAACTGAGACCTTAGATTGAAGCATTCTTCTTTCCTGAAACAGCTGTTCAGTTCAGTCGCTCAGTCGTGTCCAACTCTTTGCGACCCTGTGGACTGCAGCATGCCAGGCTTCCCTGTCTAGCACCAACTCCCGCAGCTTACTCAAACTCATGTCCATCGAGTTGGTGATGCCATCCAGCCACCTCATCCTCTGTCGTCCCCTCCTCCTCCTGCCCCCAATCCCTCCCAGCATCAGGGTCTTTTCCAATGAGACAACTTTTCGCATGAGGTGGCCAAAGTATTGGAGTTTCAGTTTCAGCATCGGTCCTTCTAATGAACACCCAGGGCTTATCTCCTTCAGGATGGACTGGTTGGATCTCCTTGCAGTTCAAGGGACTCTCAAGAGTCTTCTCCAACACCACAGTTCAAAAGCATCAATTTTTCATCACTCAGCTTTCTTCACAGTCCAACTCTCATATCCATACATGACCACTGGAAAAACCATAGCCTTGACCAGACGGACCTTTGTTGGCAAAGTAATGTCTCTGCTTTTTAATATGCTGTCTAGGTTGGTCATAACTTTCCTTCCAAGGAGGAAGCATCTTTTAATTTCATGGCTGCAGTCACCATCTGCAGTGATTTTGCAGCCCAAGAAAATAAAGTCTTTCACTGTTTCTATTTTTCCCCATCTGTTTGCCATGAAGTGATGGGACTGGATGCTATGATCTTAGTTTTCTGAATGTTGAGTTTTAAGCCAACTTTTTCACTTTCCTCTTTCACTTTCATCAAGAGGCTCTTTAGTTCTTCTCTTTCTGCCATATGGGTGGTGTCACCTGCATATCTGAGGTTACTGATATTTCTCCCACCAAACTTGATTCCAGCTTTTGTTTCATCCAGCCTGGCGTTTCTCATGATGTACTCTGCATGTAAATAAAATAAACAAGGTGACAAAATACAGCCTTGGCGTACTTCTTTCCCGATTTGGAACCACTCTGTTGTTCCATGTCCAGTTCTAACTGCTGCTTAATGACCTGCATACAGATTTCTCAAGAGGCAGGTCAGGTGGTCTTGTATTCCCATCTCTTTCAGAATTTTCCATAGCTTGTTGTGATCCACACAGTCAAAGGCTTTGGCATAGTCAATAAAGCAGAAGTAGATGTTTTTCTGGAACTCTCTTGCTTTTTTGATGATTCAACAGATGTAGGCAATTTGATCTCTGGTTCCTTTGCCTTTTCTAAATCCAGCTTGAAGTTCTCGGTTCATGTACTATTGAAGCCTGGCTTGGAGAATTTTGAGCATTATTTTGCTAGTGTGTGAGATGAGTGTAATTGTGTGGTAGTTTGAACATTCCTTGGCATTTCCTTTCTTTGGGATTAGAATGAAAACTGACTTTTTCCTGTCCTGTGGCCACTGCTGAGTTTTCCAAATTTGCTGGCATATTGAGTGCAGCACTTTCACAGCATCATCTTTTAGGATTTGAAATAGCTCAACTGGAATTCCATCACCTCCACTAGCTTTGTTCAAGTGATGCTTCCTAAGGCCCACTTGACTTCATATTCCAGGATGTCTGGCTCTAGGTGTGTCATCATACCATCATGGTTATCTGGGTCATGAAGATCTTTTTTGTATAATTATGTGTATTCTTGCCACCTCTTCTTACTATCTTCTACTTCTGTCCATACCATTTCTGTCCTTTATTGTGCCCATCTTTGCATGAAATGTTGCCTTGGATCTCTAATTTTCTTGAAGAGATCTCTAGTCTTTCCCATTCTATTATTTTCCTTTATTTATTTATTTTTTTGCATTGATCACTGAGGGAGGCTTTCTTATCTCTCCTTGCTATTTGGTACTCTGCATTCAAATGGGTGTATCTTTCCTTTTCTCCTTAGACTTTAGCTTCTCTTATTTTCACAGCTATTTGTAATGCCTCCTCAGACAATGATTTTGCCTTTTTGCATTTCTTTTGTCAGGGATGGTTTTGATCACTGCCTCCTATACAATGTCACAAACCTCTGTCCATAGTTCTTCAGCCACTCTATCAGGTCTTATACCTTGAATTTATTTGTCACATCCACTGTATAATCATAAGGGATTTGATTTAGATCATACTTGAATGGTCTAGGGGTTTTCCCTACTTTCTTCAATTTAAGTCTCAATTTGGCAATAAGGAGTTCACAATTTGAGCCGCAGTCAGCTCCCAGTCTTGTTTTTGCTGACTGTATAGAGCTTTTCCATCTTCAGCTGCAAAGAATATAATCAATCTGATTTCAGTATTGACCATCTGGTGATGTCCATGTGTTGTTGGAAGTGGGTGTTTGCTATAACCTATGTGTTTTCTCGGCAAAATTCTGTTACCCTTTGCCTTGCTTCATTTTGTACTCCAAGGCCAAATTTGCCTGTTTTTCCAGGTACCTCTTGACTTTTTACTTTTTCATTCCAGTCCCCTATAATAAAAAGGACATCTTTTTTGGGTGTTATTTCTAGAAGGTTGTTAGGTCTTCATAGAACTGTTCAACTTCAACTTCTTCAGCATTACTGGTTGGGGCATAGAGTTGGATTACTGTGATACTGAATGGTTTGCTTTGGAAATGAACAGAGATAATTCTGTTGTTTTTGAGATTGCATCCAAGTACTGCATTTCATACTCTTTGTTTACAATGATGGCTAATCTATTTCTTTTAAGGGATTCTTGCCCAAAATAGTAGATATAATGGTCATCTGTGTTAAATTCACCCATTCCAGTTCCTTTTAGTTCACTGATCCCAAAAATGTCTATGTTCACTCTTGCCATCTCCTGTTTGACCACTTCCAATTTGCCTTGATTGATGGACCTAACATTCCAGGTTCCTATGCAATATTGCTCTTTATAGCATCGGACTTTACTTCCATTACCCATCACATCCACAACTGGGTGTTGTTTTTGCTTTGGCTCCGTCTCTTCATTCTTTCTGGAGTTATTTCTCCACTGATCTCCCATAGCATACTGGGTGCCTACCAACCTGGGAAGTTCATCTTTCAGTGTCCTGTCTTTTTGCCTTTTTATGTTGTTCATGGGGTTCTCAAGGCAAGAATACTGAAGTGATTTGCCATGCCCTTCTCCAGTGGACCATGTTTTGTCAGAACTCTCCACCATGACCCGTCCATCTTGGGTAGCCCTACATGGCATGGCTTATGGTTTTGTTGAGTTAAACAAAGCTGTGGTCCATGTGATCAGTTTGGTTAGTATTCTGTGATTGTGGTTTTCATTCTGTCTGTCCTCTGATGGATAAGGATAAGAGGCTTATAGATGCTTCCAGATGGGAGAGACTGACTGAGGGTTAAGCTGGGTCTTGTTCTGATGGGTAGGGCCATGCTCAGTAAATCTCTTATCCAATTTTCTGTTGATGGGTGGGGCTGTATTCCCTCTCTGTTGTTTGACCTGAGGCCAGACTATGGTGAAGGTAATGAAGATAGTGGTGACCCCCTTCAAAAGGTCCCGTGCAGTGCAGTAGTCAGTGCCCCTGACCCTTCAGCAGGCCACTGTCGACCCACACCTCCACCAGAGACTCCTGGACACTCATGCGCAAGTCTGGTTCAGTCTCTTGTGGGGTAATTGCTCCTTTCTCCTGGGTCCTGGTGTGCACAAGGTTCTGTTTGTGCCCTCCAAGAGTCTGTTTTCCCAGTCCTGTGTAAGTTCTGGAGGCTCTGTGGTGGGGTTAACGGCAACCTCCTCCAAGAGGGCTTATGCCATACCCAGGTCTGCTGCACCCAGAGGGCCCGCCCCCCGCGCGTGGCAGGCCACTGCTGAACTGTACCTTCGCAGGAGACACTGAAGCATAGTTCTGGCTGTCTCTGTGGGGTCTCTGGGTCCTGGTGCTCACAAGGTTGGTTTGAGCCCACTGGGCATCTCTGGGGGGAAGGGGTTTGATTCTAAACATGAATTCACCCCTCCTACTGTCTCGCTGGGGCTTCTCTTTTGCTGTTGGAAATAGCTGTAAAGCTATCAATTTCCTTGTAAGTACTGTTTTGTATGAACCCCACAGATTTTGATATATTGTGTTATCTTTTTGACTCAGGGACAGATACCATCTAATTCCTCAATTCCTTGTTTGATTAACAAACAACCATTTTCCAAATATTTGTGTGTTTTTCAGGTAACTTTCTGTCATTTATTTCTGATTTAATCCCATTTTGGTTTGCTCCATTTTGTAAGGAAGTTACCCCAGGATGTGCTCTGTGTCTTTCTTTTGTCCCTGCAGATCTGTTCTCTGCTCTCTACTTTGATTTCTTCCTTAGGAGGCTTTCTGTAGGGTTGCAGCTATGCGCTCTCTTTTGCTTTTGCATTTGTCTTTGCTTTTTTCCCCCCCACATTTTCCCAGTTTCACAGTTCCTGAGCTCTGTCAGGAACCAGAGGGAAGGAGGTGAGGCATATGTAGGCAGGGTGCTGACTCCTCTCCTACTCTCTTTGCATGCATATGTGCTCAGTCACTCAGTTGTGTCTGACTCTTTGCGACCCCCATGGACTGTAGCACCCCAGGCTCCTCTGTATTTGAGATTTACCTGGCACGCATACTGGAGTGGGTTGCCATTTCCTACTCCAGGGGATCTTCCTGATCCAGGGATCAATCCCGTCTCCTGCGCCTCCTGCATTGGCAGGTGGATAGGGTGACTCAGTTGGTGAAGAATCCACCTACAGTGCAGGAGACCCAGGTTTGATCCCTGGGTTCAGAAGATCTCCTGAAGAAGGAAATGGTAACCCACTCCAGTATTCTTGCCTGGGAAATCCCATGGACTATAGCCCACCAGTCTTCTCTGTCCATGGGACTCTCCAGGCAAGAATACTGGAGTGGGTTGCTGTGCCTCCCTCTCCTTAGAGGGGCCCTAATCCTAGATTCTCCCCTTGAAGAAAGATCAGCCAAGATGCACCAAAAAGCTTCCTCTTCTTCTGACTTATGATGACTGCTCTGCATTTTTGCCTTTTAGGACTAGTCAAGGAATAAACACTACAATTAGTAATCCCTGAATACTGCACTATCCCTTAGGGGTTGTAAATATCCTCTTTACTAAATTTCCTCAAATTACCCCAGTTTGAATGTACCATTTGCTTTCTCCAGGACCTGAACTGTTACAGAGGATACTTTGAAGGGTAGAAGAGACGTTCTCAAGAAGTTAGTAGGGGAGACAAGCCATATATTCTACAGCCTGTTGTGAATGGTCGTTAATGGATCTGTAAGTGTCAAATGAGTAAGAGATATCATTGGCTACAGGCAGTCCAACATGGGAAGAAGAATTCCAAATAATAAGTCCATTCTAAGTTCTTGTACAAGTTTGGAATACTTTTTTTTTTTTCTCAGCAAACAAAACTCTAATCCAAATTGTGAACTAAGAAATTTTCCATAATATTGTAGACTTCAGCGAGGCAACTGAAACATAGGGTATATTTGAAAAGGCAGAGATGTGGCATGAATTAACTTTTTTCCAGTTTAATGCTAAACTTGATTGTTCTTTAATTATTTAATATATATGCTTTGTTTCTCTGCGCCTATACATTTTCTGAAAAGACTTACAATAGCACTGTGTGACTCATTCCTGCCATCAAATAATGAATAAGATTATTGGGAAAACCAGCCACTTAAATTAGTGCTAGGGTAAGATTCTTTGGCCCTGATTCTAGGGAAAGAGATCAAAATTTTCCTGAGAAGTTGGATGGGAACAAAGAGAAATTACAGTTACAGCTGACACAGAGTCAGGTAGTTGAGCAGTGATAGCAGCCTTATATTTGAAAGGAGAATTTGAATCATCTGATAAGAAAGATTGTGTTTAGCCAAAGGCAGAGAATATTGGTGATATATTGGGAAGTAGAGTAGAGGGTAGCAAGAATGAAAAGAATTCAGGTAATATGTTGTGAGAAAAGAAACACTTTGTGAGTACTTATTACTACTGAGTACTGTCCAAGAGGCCTTGAAGTGATCCTTAAATAAATATCAGCAAAGTAGGTGAAGGAATAAGGTTAAGGTAGGTGAAGGTTAAGTGGATGCTTCCATAGACAACATGTAAATTTCTACACAGCAGCATTTATGGGCTGAAATGAATTAATGTGCTCAGGCTCCCAGGTGTTGAGACTACAGAGGGTTAAGGTTCAAGGGTGAAGAGGTAAACACATATGTGAATGTGTGTTTTGTTTTTGTTTCTTGAAAATGGATTGAAATGTGGACCCAAGCAAATGAGTCCTGACTTTGTTAACCATTGTGAAGCAAAAGCAGACGAAAACATATGAATACTTTGGGTAAGTTAATACTTTTGAATCCTTTAAAACTGGTTGACTTTTTTTTTTTTTTTTTTTTTGGAGAAGAAAAGGTGAGTACTATTTCTGCTTTATTGACTATGCCAAAGCCTTCAACTGTGTGGATCACAATAAACTGTGGAAAATTCTGAAGGAGATGGGAATACCAGACCACCTGACCTGCCTCTTGAGAAACCTGTATGCAGGTCAGGAAGCAACAGTTAGAACTGGACATGGAACAACAGACTGGTTCCAAATAGGAAAAGGAGTATGTCAAGGCTGTATATTGTCACCCTGCTTATTTAACTTATATGCAGAGTACATCATGAGAAATGCTGGGCTGGAGGAAGCACAAGCTGGAATTAAGATTGCCAGGAGAAATAAAAATAACCTCAGATATGCAGATAACACCACCCTTATGGCAGAAAGTGAAGAGGAACTAAAAAGCCTCTTGATGAAAATGAAAGAGGAAAGTGAAAAAGTTGGCTTAAAACTCAACATTCGGAAAACTAAGATCATGGCATTTGGTCCCATCACCTCATGGGAAATAGATGGGGAGACAGGGAAACAGTGTCAGACTTTATTTTCTTGGGCTACAAAATCACTGCAGATGGTGACTGCAGCCATGAAATTAAAAGACGTTTACTCCTTGGAAGGAAAGTTATGACCAACCTAGACAGCATATTAAAAAGCAGAGACATTACTTTGCCAACAAAGGTCCGTCTGGTCAAGGCTATGGTTTTTCCAGTGGTCATGTATGGATGTGAGAGTTGGACTGTGAAGAAAGCTGAGCGATGAAAAATTGATGCTTTTGAACTGTGGTGTTGGAGAAGACTCTTGAGAGTCCCTTGAACTGCAAGGAGATCCAACCAGTCCATCCTGAAGGAGATAAGCCCTGGGTGTTCATTGGAAGGACCGATGCTGAAACTGAAACTCCAATACTTTGGCCACCTCATGCGAAGAGTTGTCTCATTGGAAAAGACCCTGATGCTGGGAGGGATTGGGGGCAGGAGGAGGAGGGGATGACAGAGGATGAGGTGGCTGGATGGCATCACCGACTCGATGGGCATGAGTTTGAGTAAACTCTGGGAGTTTGTGATGGACAGGGAGGCCTGGTGTGCTGCGATTCATGGGGTGGCAAAGAGTTGGACACGACTGAGCGACTGAACTGAACTGAACTGAGCTGTGAGGGGGAGTGGCCTAGAAAGAGGATGGGTGGAATTAGACTTAGCTTTTCCTTTTTGTATCATGAAGTTCACCTTTGGTCTCATATAGCTTCTCCCTCTCAACCATCCAAAAGTTTCCAGTTAATCAGCCCCATCCTTCTTTTAAAGGGAATTAAGGACTAACTGTTGTTATCCAGGCGTGTCCCTTAGAGATCTTCATATAGACCCCTTATACACTCAGAATCATTTAAAAAAGAAAGATTTCCAGGTGCCTGTTATTGATGAAGATAAGTCTGAGAGCTTTGAAATATTACTTTAATAAATACCATTGATTATATAAATTAAACTACTTTCTACTTACAAACATTGTAACAATTTTTCTAGTTCCATTTTAATAATAATCTCCCTTTTCACATTGATCTGCTATGCTACTTGTATGATCTTTCAAAATTACATGTGTGTTGGTCTTTTTATGGGTTTTCTAATCTTAGCATTTGTGAGTTTGTTTACTTTTGCTTTAATACACTCTTGTCTTACCTAATGAAGTTTCATCATAAATCCTGATATATGCTGAGATAAACTCTTTCTTGGCTGTCTTTAGACATGTCCTGATTATTGTTGACTTTTTATACTCCCATAGAAGTTTAAAAATCAGCCTCATTCCAAGTCTGGATAAGTCTTTGATTGGAGTTGCATTGAGTCTATAAGCAATTTGGGATGAATTGACTTCTCTGTATGTTTCTATCACAAACATGATGTCAAGTCTTTCTTGAATGTTTCTCAGTGGAATTTTAATTTATTTGTTAATAGGGTTTTTTTTTTTTTTTTTTTAAATTATTTGACTGCACCAGGTCTCAGTTGCAGTATGTGGGATCTAGGTCCCTGACCAAGGATGGAACTTGAGCCCTCTGCATTGGGAGCACAGAGTCTTAGACACTGGACCGCCTCAGAGGAATTTTGTGATTATTTTTTGCTCTTAGGCCTTATACCTCTTTGGTTAGATTTATTCCTAAATATTTTACAGTGTTACTTGCTATGTTAATATCTTTATTTAAAAAATTGCATTTTCTTATTATTTGCTAATATATAGAAATACAGGGCCTTTCCAGGTGGTGCTAGTGGAAAAGAACCTTCCTGCCAATGCAGGAGACATAAGACCCAGGATTGATCCCTGGGTCAGGAAGATCCCTTGAAGAAGGGCATGGCAACCCATTCCAGTATTCTTGCCTGGAGAATCCCATGGACAGAGGAACCTAGCGGACTACAGTCCATAGGGTTGCAAAGAGTAGGACATGACTGAAGCGACTTACCATGGAGGACATAGAAATACAATAGAATTTTATATTTTGCACTTTTAAAACTGGTCAATTCTCTTTTTATAATAATTATATTTTTATATATTTTATAATATATTTTATAATAATTTTGATTCTTTTGGATTTTCCATGTGAACAATCATATTGTATGTAAATAAGAACAGTTTTTTCCTTCCTCTCAAACCTAGTCTTACACCTTACTTCTTTTTCTGTTATTATTCCACTGGCTAGGAAGTTGAATATATGTTTCTCACCATACCAAACAAACAACCTCAGATGCTCTGAAGACTCAAATATTAAATGGTAAAATTTTCTTAGATAATAGAGGTGATACAGGGGTAGGAAACATTTTATTCCACAGGATATCAAAACTACTAACCATAAAGGAAAAGACAGATCAATTTTAAAATGAGAACTTCTGGTAATCAAAAGATAGCTTGATGAAAGTGTAAAAAAAAAGCTATAAATAGGAAAAGAGTATATTGTCATACAAGCAATTGACAAAAGAGAGTCACTATCTCCTTAGTGGATGAAGAGCTTTTACAATATTAAAATGGGAAAACAGGCATTTCACAGAAGAAAAGATATTCATGACCAGTAACCATATTCTGTGATAATCAGCTTCATCAGTGAGGAAGGAAATGCAAAATAAGACCATAATGACATAACACATTTTGCTGATTTCATTGATTAAAATTTTACATGTCTAAAGATACCAAGTATTGAGTATGCAGATCAATAAGAATGCCTGTAAGTTGCTGATAGTGTAAACTGGTATAACATTGGGAAAATAAGGTATTGTCTTAGAAAGCTGAACACTTACACGTTTAATAAATGAGCAATTCAACTTTTTGGTGTATACCCAAGAGAAATAGTTGCACAAGATCAATATGACATAAATAAAAACTTTCACATCATCATAGTTTATAATAGTAAAAATCTGAGAGCAGCCTTAAGAGCTATAGTAATTAAATCAAAGCATATTCAAGTAATGAATTAGAGTAGTGAACTGAATCAGGGGTTTCCCAGGTGGTGCTAGTGGTAAAGAACCTGCCTGTCAATGCAGGAGACATAAAAGATGTGGGTTCAATCTCTGGGTTGGGAAGATCCCCTGGGGAAGGGCATGGCAATCCACTCCAGTATTCTTGCCTGGAGAATCACATGGACAGAGGAGTCTGGCAGGCCATAGTCCATAGGGATGCAAAGAGTTGCACATGACTGAAATGACTTAGCACGCACACATGTACTGAATCAACCTCATGTAGTAACTAAAATATGAATGAATCTAATGGAAATGAAAAAATACCAAATCCCAAAAGATTGTACACAGCCTAATATTCTTCTACAAAATTAAAAAACATGTAAAACTATGTAATATATTGTTAAACATACATATGTATTTCTAAAACCATTAAATATTAAAGGGAATAATTAGTACAAAAGCTGGGATTATATTTGATGTAGAAGGAGAGGCAGGAGAGCAGGATTGGGGAGAGCATATAGATAAACCTATTGTCAGAGTTTTACTTTATTGGGATGCATGGGACACTCTTGAATGTTTATTTTATTACTAAAATTCATAAATGAAATAAATTAATTAGTGTCATGTGTGGGATCACTGAAGATTATCATGACCTGAGGATTATAACTAATCTAATTCTGCACACATGAGGTTCTTTTAAATCATATACAACAAGAACACTTATGAGCTGCACTTAATTACTCTGCACAACCTCTCAGGGAGAAGAGTGTAAGGATAAGAGAAGCACTTTAGTGAAAATGCACTGTTGCCCAGATAAATAAACTCTTTCCCAAGAAAACTATAGATTGTGTCTTTCTTCATCATTGTTATGCAGAGATTAGCCAAAATTATTTACTTCCTATTCAGGGGATCACAGAATTTGATATTAATATGGACTGTAGACTTCATCCAACTCTGATGATTAAAAAGATTCTCTGATTATTTTTTAAATAGCTGCTTCAATTATGTAACCTTTTCTTTTAACCTAGCTATTATAATGCTCTTTTCTTAGACTCATCTTCTCTCTCTCTCTGTTTTTTCAGAGTTTTAGTCTTATGGCAATATATAATTTATATTTCCACTTAAGAATGTGATGATACTACCTTATAGCTTCCCTGATTTCTTTTATTAATAAGGCTCTGCTGCTGCTGCTGCTAAGTCGCTTCAGTCGTGTCCAACTCTCTGTGACCCCACAGATGGCAGCCCATCAGGCTCTGCTATCCCTGGGATTCTCCAGGCAAGAACACAGGACTGGGTTGCCATTGCCTTCTCCAATGCATGAAAGTGAAAAGTGAAAGTGAAGTCACTCAGTCGTGTCCAACTCTTCGCCACCCCATGGACTGCAGCCTACCAGGCTCCTCCGTCCATGGGATTTTCCAGGCAAGAGTACCGGAGTGGGTTGCCATTGCCTTCTCTGAGTAAGGCTCTAGTGTGTATATTTTCCTGGTTAAAGTATAAGCCTCAGCCCCTTTTTTTCTGAAGCATCTGTCAGAGCCCTAGGACAGGGGTTCCCAACCGCAGGGATCTAATACATGATGATCTGAGGTGGAGCTGAAGTAATAATAGAAATAAAGTGCACAGTAAATGTAGTGCACTTGAATCATCCCAAAACCATCCCCTCCACTCGGGTCTCTGGAAAAACTGCCTTCCATGAAACTGTTCCCTGGTGCCAGAAAGGTTGGGGATGGCTGCCCTAAAGCACTTGTCAAAATCACATTGGTGGGTAGGGGAAGGGGAGGGCTAGGGAAGGGGACAAGGCATAACAGAGAGAGTAAGGGGTGCTGAGGTGGAAAGTTATGAATGAAAAGAATTGAAGCAGAGAGAAAACGGTTGCCTTAAATCACTCAGTTGATTGACTGATTGATTCAAAGGAATACTTGTGGTGGCGAGAAACAGGCTAGCCAGAGACCATTTCTCCAGGATTTGGGCAAAATGCGCTTCCTATTTCATCCTACTGCTCTTCACCAGGTATTTGGGCCCAGACAGGGAGCCAGTTTTTTTTTTTTTTTTTTTTTCCTCTTGTTTTATTTATAGCTAGAAGTTAAAAGTTTCTTAATGCCTCCCCTCTTTATACCTGAGATTCCACTCCACAGGAGAGATGTCGGGTCACTTCTGACAGAGTTGTTGAGGACTTCTCACCACACAAAAGACCAGTACATCGGGAGGCAAGTTTCTGGGGCAGGAAAAATGACTTTAATCAGAAAGCCATCAGCCTGAGAGGTCAGGGGACTCATGCCTCAAAGAAACAGCTTTCCCCAGTCAGAGTTCCGGTTCCTTTTATACAGAGGATGAGGAAGGGGAGGGCAATCACTGTGATGCTGACCATCCATTGGCCGAGCCTGCTGCTAATGGCCCCGCCCTAACGGCCACCCTGGTGGCCCCGCCTTAATGGCCGCACCTTAACGGTTCCTGTGATAGCCCCGCCCCTAGGCCAGAGTCTCTTCACAGCGAGAAAGGAAGTGGTATCTGGCTTCTTGTTGCCAATGGACGCCAGAAAGATTATCACCGGGTGCTGTACTCAGGGTGCTCACGAAGCTCTCAGAGCCACCAGCGTCACTGCCAGTGTTGGAAGGAGGGGGCTGTGGCAGGTGAAATATGGGGGAGAGGTGGTAGACAGAAAACAGAACTGTTAATGAATTTGTGTAGACAGAACACAGTTTTTTTTTTAATCTCCCCCACCAAGCCTTTAAATTTTTTTCCCCCCAAAACAGTTTTGTTTAGAGAAAATCCTCTGTGGAATTCTCCAGGCAAGAATACTGGAGTGGGTTGCCATTCTCTTCTCCAGGGGATCTTCCCAACCCAGGGATGCAACCCTGGTCTCCTGCGTTGCAGGCGGCTTCTTTACCGTCTGAGTCACCAGGGAAGCCCCAAGAAAAACCCCAGTGCCCCGCATTTGTGACAGAATCACCTCCTAGGACAGATGCCAGGAGAAAACGGTGAGATCCAGAATTCTTACCACCAGCAGAATTTTCTGAAATATAAACAGTTTATCAGATGTAATGCATTTAGAAGAAAAATGCAATTGTTTTAAGAACTTAATTTCAAAAGACTGAAAGAGCCCGAAGTCTGAGCAGAAAACAGTGTCTGCTAACAGCACCAGATCGGGTCAGGCTGTGGGCACAGGAGACCGTTTTCACCAGGAGTTGATGGTGGTGGCGCTTTCTTTTCCCAAGCTGCCCACCCACACCACTGTGGGTTCCTGGCCACACCTCACAGTGGGTTCCTGGTCACAGTCAGGAAGCACTCCCCCAAGAATCCGCAACTGTTACCAGTGTGTTCCCTCCTCCAAGCACTTTCCCCACCTCTAGTGCCGCCCTGCTCCCCACGACCCCAGGATGAACCTATTCCTTCCCCTTTAACCTAAGATTCATCTAAGAAACGGATTACCTAGAATGTTTAATCTTATCATGTAGTCCCTGGAACTTGTTTTCTTTGAACTGTGTCTGAACCGTTGGTTTCTTTGCAGTCTGCCTTTTAATTAGATTCCTACTGTATCTATGAAAGCACCCCCCCTTCCTCCAGACTGACTAATCAAGTGCACCAGGAAACTGAAATTCCATCATAAAACAGTTACTAATGTGTGGGAGTGGGAGGGGGAGATGACTCAATTGCTGTTTTATTACCCAAATTGACAAAGATCTGTGATGGAGAGTGTGCGCACTGGTGTCGCGTGGCAACACGCTCGTCTAATTAATGAAGTGACAGCCTTATGCTGTGAAGTAGCAAAAGGACTTGACAAGACTCATGGCTTTTCTCATTGACTGAAACAGCTGGAATGGTGTTTCCTAATGTTTTCACAAGATTTGGCAGTAATGTATTACCCTTGTCACTCTTGAAGAGGAGGGAGGGATGAGTAAATTTTTTCCTCACTGTCATGTAGCCCAACAGGGAGACAGAGATGAGTTCTGACCACCCCACCCCACCTGCCCCACCATCTACCTGCCAATGCCCACCCCACCCACCATTCACACTACTGTCGAGATATCTCCATTGTCAGTCTTGCCTTTTGTGGTATCTTTTCTGGGAGAAAGATGGAGAAATCAACTGGGAACTCACATTAATTTTTCCAGGGAGAAAAAGAAATCAAAACATAAGGCCCTGATGCACAGTTTGTTAGTGATTCTGAATTCTTAAACGGAAGGGATCAAAAACAGAAAACTGGGACTTACTGTGAATTAATCACATATGAATAATATTGATGAATATTTTCAGTGACTAAGGACTGTGTCTTTATCAGAAGAGAAAGCATGTGATTTAATCTTTTTCAGATTTTTTTTTTTTGAGTATCTGTTGCCTGGCTACTTCTGTTGTTTGGCCAAATATTTGGGCCTCTGTGTGTTTGATTCTGCTCAGATAAGCAAAGGGGACCAGATGGATTTGAGAACTGTGTCTCTCATGAGTCTGGAGAGTCCTCTGGAGATCAGATGAAAAACAGCCTGCTCATTTGTGGGATTGCAAAGTTCCAGGAAAACAGGTCACATGGTACTACAAAGGCAATCATACTTCTGATATTTCAGATGTTTAATTCTTTTCATATTTCCCCTCCAAATATCCTCTTAAAAAGGGGAGGGGAGCTGTCTTTCTCTTATATGTTTCCTTGCTTGACACAGGTAGGTCCAGATTCAGGTCTAAAGCAGGTCTAATCCCAAGGTTACATGTGTGAAGTTTAGTCCTGAAAACTAACACTTTGGGGGAAGGTAAATGATTATAAATGTAAATTTCAACTCCCATTGGAGCTACTTGGTTGGGAAGGATTTCTGGGGTTGGCACAGCTCAGCGGTAATTATCGAGACTTGAACATAGTTTTTGTTTCAAGGGGAAAGACGTTTGGCAGCAGATCCCGCAGTCTCTAAAAGGCCACATCATTTTTTTCCCAGGGATGCCAAAACCTCTAATTTCCATACTTAAAATGTTAATGCTCTTCATTCACCCATATCCTGGTCCCCACTGGCTTTGTGGAACAGGTATGGCTTTTTCTGGATCGCTCTCATTACGGGAAACCACAGAGGCTTCAACATGGCAGGATTTCCCTGGGTGCCAATGTATCATTTAGGCCAGTCCATGTCGGACGGCTTTCAAATCTCCACAGCCAAACTCGTGTTTCACTTGAAGGGATAAAACAGAGCTATTCAAACAAATGGTATCTAAGCTTTTCGTACAATTCACAGAAAAGATTCATCACCTTTTTTTCTTGAGAAGCAACAAAAACAGTATATTTAATCATCAAATATGTGCCAAGTGTTTTGCTAACCAATGCAGAGAGAACCTGAACTGGAAGACACAGCTCTTGACTTTTAAAGGTGTGAGATTCCTTTGGATAATAATAATACATGTTCAAAACAAGCAGGGTGTGATCCTAAGGCTCTACCAGAGCTATCTAAATTGTGTATGTGAATACACACACACACACACACACACACACACACATTTTCAGAGAGAATTATAGTGCATTCATTCTTTCAACAAACTCTGTGCTGGTATCGAAGGGAAAAGGGGAGGAGGGATAAATTAGGAGTTTGGGATTAACACACTACTATATAAAATAAAAAAAATCTATAAAATACCATATATAAAATAGGGGGCTTCCCAGGTGGCTCAGTGGTAAAGAATAGCCTGCTAATGCAGGAGACTCAGGAGACGTGGGCTCGATCCTGGATTGGGAAGAATCCCCTGGAGAAAGAAATGGCAGCCCACTCCAGTATTCTTGCCTGGGAAATCCTATGGACAGAGGAGCCTGGCAGACTACAGTCCATGGAGTCACAGAAGGGTCAGACATGACTTAGTGACTAAAACAACAACCACAAAGATGACTGATATACTGTCTTCATCCTCACGGAGCACACAGACAATGCAGAAAGCATTAAACACACAGATCATTTTTTAGCAAATATTTATTGAGTAATTATTATCAGCCAGGCCCTATGCTGTCTGATGGAGATGGAAGACTATGACACTTATTATGGATCTTGCCTTTTATGGAGTTTGCAGTCATGCAATCATTTATAAGAACAATTAAGAATGTTAAGTACACAGGTAAAATGTAAAATCAACTATGTTCAAATCTTAGTTTTTCAATGTACTACCAATAAGTCTAGACACGTTTATTCTTTTTTCTCTAACATTTTTAATGTGGACTATTTTTGAAGTCTTTATTGAATTTGCTTCAGTATTGTTTCTGTTTTACGCTCTGGTTTTTTGGCCTTGAGGCATGTGGGCTCTTAACTCCCCAACCAGAGGCTGAATCCAATACCCCTTCATTGGAAGGCAAAGTGTTAACCACTGGACCACCAGGGAAGTTCCCTAGGCACATTTCTAAACCCCTCTGAGCCTTGCTTTCTTCTTCTGGAAAATAGGGGTAACAGTACATACCACATACATTTTGTAGTGATTAAAATAAGGAAAACAAGTCCCACAGTTAATTTCAGTGTCTTCAATATCACAGATGTTCAATTAATAGTGGTTATTTGTGGCTATAAATGAGTTTCTTTTAAAGGCAAGTGATGGTAGTATGTAGGTGGGGCAGCCAAGCCAGATGAGGGGTGCAGATGACCTGAACTGCACGTGAAGGATGAGAGGAATTAGGGACTCCCCTGGCAGTCCAGTGGTTAAGACTCTATGCATCCACTACAGGGTCTACAGGTTCAATCCCTGGTCAGGAAACTAAGATCCCATTTCCTTCACGCCATGTAGCACAACCAAAAAAAAAAAAAAAAAAAAAAGAGGAGTTAAGGGGAGGAAGAGGAGTTATGCAAAAGCACATGGGTCTGAGGAAGCAGCATGTTGCCCTAGGCCTGGAGGATAGAGTGCCCAGGGTGGGGAAAGTAGTGGTGAAGAATTAGGTTGAATAGGAAAGCCAAGATCTGACCATGAGGACCACGAATGTCTTAGTAAGAAGAGTGAATTTGTATACTGAAGACAATGAGAAATCGTTGGATAGAAATTAGAGGAACATTTCTCAAAGGAAAAGTTGCTTGAACTAAGCACTGGTTGACGGGTAGGATTCAAACGAATGGAAACAGAGGCTTGGGACACAGGGAGGGGAGAAGCAGGAATACAGATCTCAGGGGTAGAAGTGAGCTCAATGCTTAGAGGACTCATTCAGCTGCCACGTGCTTCCAAGCAACCTTAGGAGACTGTTGTCTTAACTGATGATTCCAGATGGGGTTTAGGGTTAGGGCAACTAAGAGTGTGGATGGCATAAATCCTCGTATATTACCTTCTTTAGATTGTTTATAGTCACATGGCTGTCTATCTTTAGGTTTTTTCTCTTAGTTTTGGAAATAGGGAATATGATCCCTTTCTCATTATTATCATATAGAGATGTTCCATATTTCCCTGCAGAGTCATTGATGCTTTTATACGTTACACTGAGCATGTCTTTTTGACAACTCCTGCCCAGCACTGAGTATAGATACAGTGTTTCCTAAATTCAAAATCTATCACATGATTTGGTCTTGCAGGCTGGAGATCAGTGTGGATGGTCCAACCATACATCCCTTGACTGATGTGTGTATGTTTCCACAGGGTGTCACTGTCTGGGGAAGACATGGATGGACTCAGCTGCTCCTGACTTGATTCTTCAAAACCGCCATCTCTGCAGTGGAACAGTTTCCCTTGTAATTTACTCCAAAAGTAAGTCTGTTCTAAAAGAACTTTTAAACTATCATTATTACAGTTTATTTGGTTTATTTTGTGCAAAGTTGTCTCTATCTCTCTAAAGACTGTTATATACCTTAAAAAACAATTTTGCTTTCCATTTGATTCCTTTTCCTATTTGACTTGGTCTCTATTTTTTATAATAGTGGTGAGATCTTAGATATGAATTGTTAGCATCATGTTGGCAAGGATGTCAGGATGTCAAAGTTTACATTTTTTGACTTTCAATTAATCCAGCTGTTTAACCTCACTTCCCGCCATGGTCACTCCAGGTGTTCTCCAGTTCCTGAGCCGTGCCTGTGTCGCCCACATGGGTCTGCTTGCTGCTTGTTGCTTTATTTTTCTAATCACCCAGGATCCACCTTTCGCTGCTGTATGAAGACAGTCACTTCTCAGTCACTATTTTCCATCTTCTGAATAATCTTTGACCTCCAGCTCTTTGTCATTGTGGGTTTATGACTTAATGGATTCCAGGAGGGAGAAGACATACGTGCGTTTGTTCAATTTACCTTTTTAAAGTAGAAGGGTGTGATTGTTTTAAAGATTTATAGATGTTTGGATTTAAAATAATAAAATAATTTGTTGATTACGAGTAAAGATAGTCTGAGACTGGTACACTGTGTTTAAACTTTTAAAACCTGGAGGTGAAGAAAATGTGAACATCTGAGATGTGCTGAGAATGTGCTCTCTATGGTTTGGAAGGCATAATGGAAGTTTATCTTTAGAACAATCTCTTTGTTCTGGGGTAGAGTCATCTTGGTTGTATTTCGTGATTCATTTTGTTGTGCTTAGGGTTACTCTAAGTGGTTTTGAAGCAAACAAAAAAGCAAATGCTTTTATTCATTTATTCGTTCATTCCCAACTTGGTGATTCATTCATCTGTTGGTTTACTTATACAACAAATACTTATTGAACCCTCATTCAGTGCCTTGCCTGGATTATAGGGAGGGAGGCAGACATCAGAGCTGTGTGCTTGTTATCAGGTTTCATAATGTGAAAAGCTGTGTCGAGAGGTTGGAGGGTGAGGAGAGCTGTGAAACGGTGGTTCTCCGCCAAGTCTGGTATCCCAACCCGGAAGCATCAGCCACAGCTTCCAGCATCTGGAGATTTGTTGGAACTGCCAGTACTTAGAGCCCACCCCAGACACACTGCGTCTGAGACTGTGTGGCTGATCACAGAAGCCTGGTTCAACTTCATGTGAGCTTCATGTGATTCCAGTGCATTCTAACATGTAAGAAGCACTATTCTAAAAAAGAAAAACAGCTTTAATTTAAAAAAGGTCAGTTTCGATATGTGAACCGGGAAGTAAAGCTGTGTAATATTCTGGGTCCACAAAAAGGGGAGAGGAGATGGTGAAAAAGAGCTCCGAGACAATGGGAATTTCCAAAGTCCATTAAAAAAATCCATCCTATATTCAGACTTGATTTTTCTATTTAAATAGGGATATGCTACTGTGTATCTGTTGAAGATTTCTGGGATTATTTTTCAGTTCATTTTATTGTGCTTTGGCACCCATTTGCTGGTTGGATATGGTAATCGGATCCTTATTTCATGGTATTTATGTTAAAACCATAGGTACCCCTGATGTTGATGGAGCCAAGGGATCAGCTGTGAAGGTTGTCCCATCACTGTCTGTCTTGCCGATGTCATGCTCATGGACAATGCTACTCTCAGCGTCACTCAGATATTCTCCTGACGTTCATCTTGTAGCTTTTACTTTTCTGGGGTTGTGAGCATCAGTTAATAAGAACTGGATTGTCTTAGTGATCCTGGGATTTTGCTCCTTTCAATGATGGTTGAACATGGATGAATATTGAATATACCTCCACTGTTCTCTTCCTTTGGTCATTTTTTCCCCCCAGAAGGCTTCTTCTAAGCTCATGCATGTAGATACCTAGGGAACTTGTCCCCAGCCCTTCATTCATGTCCAGATATGCCCCTGTGTTTAGGTTACAGCCATCGCTCTGTTACAGGCATCACTCAGTTGGGTCTGTTAATTGTGTGCAACGACATCAGCTATATTTGATGGTGTTCCTTCCTCTGGTGTCTGGGCAGACAACATAGCGTAAGGCAAAGAGACCTGGACTTAGCGTCAGAGCTGCATCTAACATCTCCAGATTCCCACAAAGCCATGTGGCCTAGGAAAAAATGTCCATCTCCCGTTGCCATATTTGCAAAATTTTGTCATCTTATGTCTAAGGATCTTCCCTTTCTAACACCCTATGATTCTAGGTACACGGGTCACAATCTGTATAAAAACATTACTTGGGCTTTTAGCCATGAATATCATACTGATTGGAAAATCAGAAGTATCAGTGGGTTTGGAGTATTGTGAGGATGTTAGAAGTGGGGGATTTAATGTCTGTTCTTTACCCCTCCAAATCCCAGAAGCTTTTGTAGAAATCCATTTCCTAGAAACAAACAGGAGGCATCAGGGTCTCACTGCAAGCTCACTGTTATGTGGGCAGGTTTGGGTTTCTCTGTTGTCACTGGTCTATGGCAAATTCAAATACATCTTCAACCATTAAGATTTTTGTGATCAAAACAACTCTTTCATTTCCTTCCTGCCATTCTTCAAATGCAAACCACTCCGTATCACTTATGGCTGTAAACATATTCTTAAAAATAATGATTATGTGTGTACTGGCCTTATGATGCTTATTATACTGGAGATCTGGTCCTAGGAATCAAGCCTTATTCATGTGGGAGACTGTGTTCAGCGCGATGTGTGACATATATGAGGTACGTGTATGGAAGTTTCGCTTAATTAATAAATGTCTGAGTGTCACGTGGATAGTGGTCTGTGGGCTGGTCTCAGTCCATGAACTTTTTGTTGCCAATCCATGATGAGAGAAGTATAACATTTGAGGATAAGTGATAGAAACGTTTATAATAATTTGACATTGCTGCACCAGCAAAATATGTGATCAATACACTTATTTCACTGAATAGAGCACACAATGTATTTTGTACATTGACCTTTTATCCTACAAAATTGATAAAATCACTTATCTCCTCTAGTTTCTTTTTGGTAGATTCATTGGAATTCTTTGTACTCAGTCATGTCATTGGCAAATAAAGAAAGTTTTATTTCTTCCTTTTCAATCTGTGTGTCTTTTGTGTTTCTTTCTCTTTTCACTAAGACCTCAAGGATAATGTTGAATAAAACTGATGATAAGATGGAATATTCTTGCCTCAGTCACCATCTAGAGAGAAAGCATTCAACCTTTCACCAGTAATTATGTTAGCTAAGACTTTTACCATAGATATCCATAATCAGATTGAGGACGTTTCCTCCGATTCCAGGTTTACTGAGAAATATTATTGTGAATGGATATTGAATTTTGTCCAGTGCTTTTCCTTGAAATCATCATGTGGTTGTTCTTTTTTGATTGTCAACATAGTAAGTTGCTTGACTGGTTTTCAAATATCAAAACAACTTTGCATTCCTGGGATCAGCCCTAGATGGTGATGATACAGATATTTCTGGATTTGATTTGCCAAAAGTATGTCATGGATTTTTGCATCTATGTTCGTGAGGGATATTGGTTTGTAGTTTCTCTTATTATATATCTTTGCCTTTTTTTTGAAATTGGGGTAATTCAGACCTCATAAAATCAGTTGGGGAGTGTTTATTTTCTTCTGTGTTCTGGAAGAGTTTTTGTGTAATTGGTAGTATTTTTTTCCTTAAATGTTAATTAAAATTTAGAGTCTGGAGTTTTCTCTGTGGAATTTTTCAGCTTATGATTTTAGCTTTTAAGACTAAGAATAAGACTATTCATATTTCTTATTTCACGAGCTTTGGCAGTTTGTGATTTTTAAGAGACACTTGTTCCTTGGAAGAAAAGTTATGACCAACCTAGACAGCATATTAAAAAGCGGATATACTACTTTGCCAACAAAGGTCTATCTAGTCAAAGCTATGGTTTTTCTAGTAGTCATGTATGGATGTGAGAGTTGGACTATAAAGAAAGCTGAGCACTGAAGAATTGATGCTTTTGAACTATGGTGTTGGAGAAGACTCTTGAGAGTCCTTTGGACTGCAAGGAGAGCCAACCAGTCCATCCTGAAGGAAATCAGTCCTGAATATTCATTGGAAGGACTGATGCTGAAGCTGAGGCTCCAATACTTTGGCTGCCTGATGTGAAGAACTGACTCATTTGAATAGACCCTGATGCTGGGAAAGATTGAAGGTAGGAGGAGAAGGGGACAATAGAGGATGAGATGGTTGGATGGCATCACCAACTCAATGGACATGAGATTGAGTAAACTCCAGGAGTTGGTGATGAACAGGGAGGCCTGGCGTGCTGCAGTCCACGGGGTTGCAAAGAGCCAGATACGACTGAGCGACTGAACTGAGCTGAACTGAACTGATTTTTCAGAATTTTCAGTTCAGTTCAGTTCTGTCACTCAGGCTTGTCTGACTCTTTGTGACCCCATGGACTGCAGCATGCCAGGCTTCCCTGTCCATCACCATCTGACAGAGCTTGCTCAAACTCATGTCCATCGAGTTGGTGATGCCATCCAACCATCTCATTCTCTTTTGTCCCCTTCTCCTCTGACACTCATCATCAATTATGTCTGTTTTTTCATAAAGTTATGATGAGTCCCTTACTATATTTTATAAAATATGTTTTGAATATTTTGAGGATCTTATTGATGGTCTCTCTTGTATACTTAATTTTGATTATTCATCTTATCCCTTTTTTCTTGGTTTGTCTGGCTCTTGTTTTCAGTTTCTTAAAAAAATAACCTATGGTTTAATTGATATCATTATTGTCCCTGTGTTTTCTATTTCATTGACTTTCTACTATTATCTTTCTTATTTCCTTTTTCTGGTCTTATTTGCTATACCTCTATTTATTTTTAGTGGTTGCTCTAGTGTTTGCAATGTATATCTTGAACTTATCACAGTCTATTTTCAAGTAAAATTATGCCACTTCATGTATAATCAAAAACCTTAAAATTATGAACTTCTATGTACTCTATGTTTTAATATACACATGTATAAATCCCATGATCTATTGTTATTTTCATTTAAGTGGTCAGTTACCTTTCAAAGAGATTTAAAGTTTTGAGAATTTTATTTTTATATTAACCTATATTTCTGGAGCTCTGTTTCTTTGAGTAGATCCAAATTTATATCTAATATTATTTTCCTTTCATCTGAAGAAATTTCTGTATCATTTCTTTTAGTGTAGGCTTAGAAACTGTCACTGGGCATAAGTTGGGTCAATCATAGAACTCACGTCTCTTCATTTTGCTTTTTTCAGAGGTCAGCTTCTGTCCTGCCTCTTTTCCAGTGCCTAATATCTCAAAATATATTTCTTGTGTTTTCCCAGCATTCTAGTTGTTTAAGACCAAAGAGTAAATATCATTCCTGTCATCCCACTGTAGCCTGAAGAGAAATTTCTGAATAGAGTACAGATCAAAAAGAATCTGTGATAGATTGGGAAAACAAAACAAGCACCACCTCAACAAAAACTGGACCTTCCCTATAGAAGAACATTGTTCAATAAAAATTTCTGAGTTGATGGAAATGTTCTGTATGTGTGTGTGCGTGTTTGAGTCACTCAGTCATGTCTGACTCTTTGTGACCCCATGGATGGTAGCCCGCCAGACTCCTCTGTCCATGGAATTCTCTAGGCAAGAATACTGGAGTGGGTTGCCATTCCCCTTCTCCAGGAGATCCTCTCATTCTTGATCTGCGTTATTCTCTACAGTAGCCATCAGCAAACATGTGGCTATTTCACGACTGAGAACTTGAAATGTGTAAGAATGTGTAAGAAATGTGAGTACTTGAGGTGTGTAAGAAATGTGTAAGTACTTAAAGTGTGTAAGAAAATTACATAGTAAAAACTTAATGGCCATTCTATTGAACAATTTATATCTAGAACCTTGAGAAAAATGTTGGCAAAACTGGAACAGGAAGAGTGTCAGCAAAGGAGAACAAAGCTTGATTGAGGTCAGGAGGTAGATGTTTATCTTTTTAGGTGGAACAGAGTTGAGTGATGTGTGCTTAAGGCTTGTGCTGCAGAAGAAGATAGGAAAATCAGAGAAGACACAATGAAATAATACAGTAAGGGTTAAATTAACTAATGTTTCAAAAAACACTTTGGATGGGTGTACCTGCCATTGCTGCTGATGTTATTTCCCTAGTGATCTGAAATTCCCTGGTGGGTCCAGCAGTTAGGATTCTGTGCTTTCAGTGCCAAGAGCCTAGGTTCAATCCCTGTTCTGGAAACTAGGATCCTGCCAGCCATGCAGCATGGCCAAAAAACAAAAAGAAAGAAATAAAGAAAAGAAACCACTTTAGAAAACTCTGAGGAATATACTGAGGTGTGGTTAAATTGTGGATGATTACACATTTCTACTTTATCCTTTCAGTATTTTTCAAATGCTTTCCATGAATGCTTTCCAATTCATCATAATAAAATCACAGTAATTTTTATAAATAAGGCCTTATAAATAAATAACTCCACCAGGTAGTAAAAAGTGGTGACACTGACGAAGTGCTTAACAATTCTGGTGAGAGGTTAGGAAGCTCAGAAAGAAAATTTTTAAATAAAATATCAGAACCCTAAAAAAATATATTATTTCCCTAGTGATTGAAGGTCAAGGTGAGCAGTTGTGTAACAGGCATGACAAATGAGTTAGGGACATGTGCCTCAGTTCAAGCTTTCCCTGCCACTTGGCACTCTGGGGATTTCTGACCCCTGTGAGGACAGTTTATGATGTCTGTACTGTGCCCCAAGGTACATAAGGAGGTAGCAACTAAATTAATAAAGGCTATCACCTCTTCCAGGATGTTGAGAAACCTGGCATTTTTCTGATGGGGAGCATAGAAGACAAGGGGTAGCTGCTATTGTCTTTCACAGGTATCTGATATCCAGAGTGATCATCCATAATAGCATCAATTTTTGGACGCTGTATTCCTGAAGTTCAAATATTGAAAGGCTGACTTGTCAGGAACTGTCTTGCGTGCAGTCTTCATGATAATTGATAGCCTGTGCATGTGGAAATATACGAGGGTCCTCCCAGTATGGTGGACAAGTCTGCAGGTCACGCATGAGTACTCAGTCGTGTCTATCTCTTGGCAGCCCCATGGACTGTGGCCTGCCAGGCTCCTCTGTCCCTGGGATTTTCTGGACAAGCATATTTGAGTGTCTGTAGTGACTTCAGGCTAAATCAGAGTTGAAGGGTCTGTTTTTCCCTTTGGATGCTTAATTACATTTGAGTGTCTGTATGGAAGTTTGATTGCGAGGTTATCATTTCAAGAAGGCCTTTTCATGATTGACCTATTTTTATGGGTCAAAGCATTAAAGAAAATAAGAGATAAATTGCATTGTTTTCCATCTGTGTCTGCAGTACCGCATATGTAATTCACTGGAAGATACATAAACACACAAACTTCTATTAGTCACTGTCAGGATATCTAAGAGCGTTCCTTGCTTGTACCTAGTCCACCATTAGTTTTAATCAGAAATATGGTGTGCTTGTGTTTTTCTTTGAAAAGTGCTTATCTTTAACACGTAATAAGCCAGCCTGTAGACATCAGTTACTGGATTGTAAGAGCACATTAGAGATTCTAAAGTGACTCAGGTAGGTCACAGAGGTACCTAGGGGTAGGACAAAATACCACACTGAGTTCATCCACAGAAAGAATATGAAAAAAAAAAATCACACATGAAACATCTTAAATAAGAAAGCTGGGAAAGGAGACTGGGCAGAACTGACTGGTGCAGAGTAGAAGACTGTGCTTGGAGGTGGAAAATGGGGTCTTTCCCAAGTTTTGTGGGAAGCCCAGTGCCAGGAGCATGAGCTCAGCTTGGATGCTCAGTCATTTCAGTCGTGTCTGACTCTTGACAATCCTATGGACAATAGCCCACCAGGCTCCTCTGTCCATTGGGTTCTCCAGGCAAGAATACTGGAATGGGTTGCCATGCCCTACTCCTGGGGACCTTCCCACCCAAGGATCGAATCTGCGTCTCTTACATCTACTGCATTGGTAGGCAGATTCTTTACCTCTGCCCCACGTGGGAAGCCCCTGTGACTTCAGACAGAGGGTCAACTCCTAGCTCTAATTCCCAAGTTACTGGTTCTGGGACTTTGAGCTGGCATCTGTCACAGAGAAGCAATACTTCCTACTTGTAACAGTTTTATAAAAATCATGAGAGTTAGAGAACCATGCTCAATATTTTGTAAGGGACAACATTATGAAAAAAATAGATATATATGAATAATTGAATCATTTTGCCATATACCTGAAACTAACACAACATTGAAAATCAACTATACTTCAATTTTAAAATAATAGTAGAAACCCAGTTTTTTTTTCTTTTAAAAAAAAAGATCACTTGAGTTAAAGTTTGTGTAAACATGAGCCTGAACATTCAGGTTAGCGTTTGGATATGTCTTATGGGGCAGTCCTGCCGCAGGACTGTGTGTGTGCGTGTGTGTGTGTGTGTGTGTTTGTGTGTGTGCGTGTGTGCGACATGGCATACAGGAGTTAGTTCCCTGACCAGGAATCAAACCTGGGCCCCGAGCCTTGAGAGCGTGGACTCAGCCACTGGACCACCAGGGAGGTCCCAGACCTTTCTGGCTGCAGACAGACACAAAGAGTTGGACACAACTGAGTGACTTTCACTTTCACTGGGCTTGCCTGGTGACAGCTGGTAAAGAATCTGCCTGCAATGCATGAGACCTGGGTTCGATGCCTGGGTTGGGAAGATCCCCTGGAGAAGGGAAAGGCTACCCACCCCAGTATTCTGGCCTGGAGAATTCCATGGACTGTATAATCCATGAGGTCACAAAGAGTTGGACATGACTGAGCAACTTTCACTTTCACTTTCTGTCCAAACCTTGGCGACAGGGTTGGGGCAGGGCAATGATACACATTCTGAGGCAAGGGAGGTGCTTCGATGACTATTTTTGTTTAAAAACACATTGGAATTTTTTTTTTTTTTGGCTGTAAAGGTTTTTTTTTTGTTTGTTTGTTTACTCTTTTTAAAAAATCACTATATTTAAGTAAAAAATAAAGGTCAGCAATTAAAAAAAAAAAACAAAAACACTATGGGAGTGTCGGAGGACAGGTGTGATTTCAGGACCATTCACTGTTTGTCTGTTTCTGAGCCTCAGGAGATGGACTGCAATGAACAAAGGAAAGCCTAGTTTCACTGGATCATTTCTGAGAGGAGCAGACCTGCTTTGTTGTGACTAAGTGTTGTCCTTGTGCCAATGAACGGCATTTCCTCCTTCTGGATTTCTACTGGAGCGTGATGCAATGTAAAAAAAAACATAGCAGCTTGATTGGTAAGGCGCACCCAACCTTACGTGGAAACATCAGAAAGATGCCATGCTGTGCTGGCTTCACAGTCTGCGTCATGTTAGCTAAGCTGCTGCTGCTGCTGCTGCTCCTGCTAAGTCGCTTCAGTCGTGTCCGACTCTGTGCGACCCCATAGACGGCAGCCCACCAGGTTCCGTTGTCCCTGGGATTCTCCAGGCAAGAACACTGGAGTGGGTTGCCATTGCCTTCTCCAATGCATGAAAGTGAAAAGTGAAAGTGAAGTCGCTCAGTCGTGTCCGACTCCTAGCGACCCCATGGACTGCAGCCTACCAGGCTCCTCCGTCCATGGGATTTTCCAGGCAAGCGTACTGGAGTGGGGTGCCATTGCCTTCTCCGGTTAGCTAAGCTAGTGGTCGTAAAAGAACGTTTCCAGTACCTAAGGAAGAGGGAATTCCCTGGGAGGTTAGTAGTTAAGACTGCATTTCCACTGCAGGGAGCACAGGTTTGATCCCTGGACAGGGAAACTATGATCCTGTATGCCACATGGTGCGGCCAGAAAAATAATAATAAATAAAAATGAAAAAAATAAAAAAACTAAAGAGAAGAGGAAAATGATGGCCATCACAGCTGTGAAGGTGTTCATATGGTAGAGTGAGATATCCCTATAAGATGTTCAAAATTGCTTTAGGGTGTGGGATTTTTGAGGGCACCTGGGTTTACCATTATGGAGGGAAAGGGCACTTCCTTTCCCCAGGTTTTAGACCTAGATTGGTGAAGCCTGAAGGATGTGAGGACTCAATAATTGTAATCTCTTTTCTCCTCTTCCTGGAGACACTTACACACTGGCAGCAAAGACAAAGATTTCTTTGCTCTAATTCCTATTCTACTGCTTCAGTTACCAACCCCCCCCCGCCCCAAGATGTCCCCGCAAGAAATTTTAAGCAGTTCCTCTCATTTAGGAATTTGCCAGATTGAAACACATCAGTGAGCCACAGCAGCTGAGGAAATCTGGTGAGGACAGTAAAGCGGAGTTGGGAGTCTTCTGAGTCTGTTTTCTGCTTCTGTCTCTATCTAATTATATGGCCTCAAGCAAATTATTTAATCTTTCAGGGCTCAGTTTTCCTGTTTGTAAAAGAGGGTGCTACATGACCTCTAAGCTCCTTTCTCTCTCTGACTTTCTGGGAGTTGCTCCACCTTTTAACTTCTCCGATTGAGGGTCAGGGGTCCCTCAATAAGTGTCAGAAGAAGCTACCATGAAGGTTGTAGTGGTCCCAGTAGTCTACTTAGACTGTATGGGAAATAGATGGGATGCTGGAGTGCTCAGTGGGTACTAAGGACACCTGTTTGAAATTCAGTGTTCTTTGGGGGTACTGGGAAGAGACAAGACAAAATGCGGCCTAAGATGCAATGGTGAAATCTCTCCCCAGCTTCATTTTCAGATTTATCTGAGTTGGGACTGGGGCTCATTCCTAGAAATCTGCCTACTACTGTCAGGCAAAGCAAGCCAATGATGATATGTGTTTTACTTTTGTGCATAGTAGATGGTTAGCATTCCTACAGAATAGTAATAATTACCTTTTACTGAGTGCTTGCCTAGTGTTGACCTAAAATAAATAGACTGCCTGTAAAATTGGGTTTATTTGGGATCAGTAGAGAATTACGGTTTGATGTCTGCAACCTTGGGGAGCCACATGCAAATCCCTGCATAGCAAGGGAAGAAGAACATTTTAATAGAGGGGGAAAGGAAGTTGGAGGGGATGGCTACAGTATATACAGAGTCCATGGTTTGTCAGTGGCTGAGTCCTTGCCTGGAAAGAAGAGGTGTCTTTCCTTTTCCTGTCTAGCTCAGCTCTCTTTGCAGGGCCTGTGAGCTCTCCCTTCTGGGCCCCCAGCTCTGTTTAACTGAGGTTTGTGTTTACAGTAAGTCTCCTACAGATGACCCTGCAAGTTATGAACTTTCAAAGATGTGAACACATTATAAACCTATTACAATATGATACTCTATAGCCGTTCTTTGGATACTTAGACCAACTTCGTTAGACTTACAAATTGGACTTAGGAATGTGCTCTCGGAATGGAACTCATTTGTATGTAAGGGACTTCCTGCATTAATTTTTTTTATACCAAATTAGTCATAAGTCCAAAATGCTTTACATTCATTTTTCTTATTTAGTTCTCATGATACCCTGTGAAGTCAGATTCATTTTATAAATGGTAAAACCACAGTTCAGGGATGTTTGCTGCCAACATTCACATAACTGGCATAGAGCCAAGGTTTGAATCTGCATCTGTTTTGACCCTCACTCAATGCTGGGCTTTTCTGTCGATTCCGTTAAGTCTGTGTCTGTGTAGCTCACATGCTGACAAGCCTCTCAGTGCAAAACATATCCACATCTTTGGGCAGTTTAATGGTAAATGAATTAATCAAAAATAATTAAACATCTCAAGCATATTAAATACAAAATAACTAGGACATGGTTGGCTCTCCACATGAATTCCTCCTGATGAAGCACTTTCTGCTGTGACAGAAATAAAATAAGGTCTCTTGGTAATTTGAAACATATATAGCAAATAATTCTACATTTATATGGTCTTTTTTTAAAAGAATTTGTATTTTAATTTTTAAGGTGCCATTTTAATATCTGTGCTGTAACTGATAATTATTTTGGGAAGGGGGCAGCTGGGGGGATTTCAGTAGCAGCACAAATAATTCTTTAATGCAACAGCTGAAAGGCTTAAGTCAACCCTGTACTTGTCAGAGAGAAGCTAGTCTGTAGATGTGCCTCCTGCTGCAAGGTCATTGGTTTGGGTCTAGTCAAAGTTGATCATGGAGGAAGGTCACCTTCACTCGATAGCTCCTTGGTGGCCTCCATAAATGAGATAGTGGACTTTATGCAATTTCCTCCTGGGCAATCACCCAGGACTAATTCTGAAGGCTCTCACCACAAATGGGAGGACCTTTCCGGGTGTAGACACTTATCATTGTGTCCTTTCAAGGTCTAGACTGCGGCTAATTCTGATAGTGATTAGTATTGTTATTATTATTATATAGTCACTCAGAGGCACCCAGCAGAATACCTGTTTGGATAAAAAGCACATTAACGTTAGTTGCTGTTAGTCATGATGGCTAGAGGTGAGCATGGGAATGAGCTTGAGGTTCATTGCTCCTCCACCCATCTCCTACCACACTTCAAAGTCCATCCCAGATCCCATCCCATCTCAAAGCTGTTTAGGACCAGCAGCCCATGATGCCCCAGGAATTCCCGTTGTCTCCGCTGTCTGTGGATATCTTATGGCTCATTGTCATTCATGACTTCAAATTATTATGCACTCTCATTTTGGATGCTCCAGTGGGAAATAGCAGTTAGGACATTAAAATCTTTCCTAGGTTTGTTTACTCATAAACCTTGGCTTAACTTAAGCCTTCCAATATCCTAATTTGCACAACTGTGTTCCTCCAAGGAATCCTTCATTGAGACCTTTTTTAATGTATCAAGTCCTGAAGTCACATACAGTAGCCACACCCCACCTTCTTCCTTACTGTTAGCATATATGAAACATCATATATTGAGGTGGGTATGCATTCTCTCAGTCTGCCTCCTTAATTATCCTACTCTGCTTACACCTTAAAATTCTTATGTTCCTTTGAGAAATAGGTGGAACAATGATTAGTTAACTAAATAGCTTAATATTTAAATCTGTAATCTCCTAAATCTCCTGAAAGGTCATATAGTGAAAGCTATGGTTTTTCCAGTAGTCATGTAAGGATCTGAGAGTTGGATTACAAAGAAAGCTGAGCACCAAAAAATTGATGCTGTCGAATTGTGGTGCTAGAGAAGACTCTTGAGAGTCCCTTGGACTGCAAGGAGATCAAATAGGTCAATCCTAAGGAAATCAATCCTGAGTATTCTTTGGAAGGACTGATGATGAAGCTGAAGCTCTAATATTTTGACCACCTGATGTGAAGAGCTGACTCATTAGAAAAAACCCCGATGCTGGGAAAGATTGAAGCAAAAGGAGAAGGGGGCAGCAGAGGATGAGATGGTTAGATAGCATCACTGATTCAATGGATGTGAATCTGAGCAAACTCCTGGAGATAGTGAAGAACAGGGAAGCCTGGTGCGCTGCAGTCCATGGGGTCACGAAGAGTCAGACACAACTTAGCAACTCAGCAACAACAAGTTTCCCACCATGGCCCTCTTTGATCTTTTAATCCTGAATACTTGTTTTCTTTTAATTATTGTGACTTCAGTTCCTTTGTTTCAGTGTTTTTGTCTCAGATATGAATCCCTGGCTCCGTGTCTGTAGTGATGTCCTGTTTTACCTGAACTAAAAGCCTCTCCTGCTTAAATATTTATCCCACAGGTGAAATAATGTGTATTTGTACCACAGAGCTGGGCATAGCCTATGGAGTCGATAGGCAAGAGAGGAAGTTATAATAACACAGCCATGGAAGAGTTAGTGGTGCTTATTTATAAATATACATGGAATCCACTGAATAAATGAATTCTCTAATAGCACCTCTGTGAGCAATTCCCTCCATTCCTTCCCACTGGGCACACTCAGCCCAGAGGGAATCCAGGCCACTGAGAACTCTGACCTCATGTGCTCACTGAAGGGGATAAAACCTCCTGATTCAACTGGTTGATCCTAGACTCAGCTCCCACCTGTGTACCAGTTACTTTAGTGATGTAAACAGAATTTCCTAGGTGCTTGCATGGCAGGCCTGAATTTCTCTCTCTTCACCTAGCTGTAAGAAATGCTGCATTGTTTAATTTTTCTAAATCAAATTAGTTCTGAGTTTATGCCCACGCTAGTCGTGCTTGGGGGGAAAAATCAAACTCAGTAATAATTTTGGAGAAAGGTAGCTTACGTGAGTGTCTGTCAACTGAAGAAATGCTCTCTAGCTTTTCTTGTGGTTGGCTCTGATATGCACACGTCTCAAGGCCACATGATCCATGCACCATAGGCAGACGTGTTATGCTGCCACCTTGGGTGCAGGGATCATGATGTAGCTCAGATCTTTAGCATCTGGAATCCAACCTCAGAAGACAAACCAGGTAGGTCCAGGGTGCGGTGAGGGAATTGGCCACAACTCTGTTTCCTTCTGCTTCTCAGGTCATGGAGTGGTGAATAATCTGTCTGCCAGTTCAGAAGACACAAGAGACGTGGGTTCGTTCCCTGGGTCAGGAAGATCCACTAGAGAAGGAAATGGCAACTCACTCCAGCATTCTTGTCTGAGAATTCCATGGACAGAGGAGCCTAGCGGGCTACAGTCCATGGGTCTAAAAGAGTCAGGCACAACTGAGCATACATGCACAACTGTTTCCTTCCCAGACTTTACATATTTCATCCTTCTCTAAACCAGGACACTTCCAAAAGTAAAAGAGAGCATGAATAAAAACCACACCAGGAAAAGAGGCATTAACCAGGGTGTATGATTATCCTATGTGAGGTCTTCCTAAATGAATCTTTAGAAACACAATGTTGATTTCTTTATCTTGGAGGTGATGACAGGGAAAGATGTTGCCACTGGTCGGATCTTTCTACCAACTCATCCTATTACATATGTGTGCCCTGGATCAAAAACCAACCCTCTTTCTGGGAAGGTTATTTTCCCTGGAAATGCATGGAAACAGAGAGGGAAAATGGCAACACTCTCCTGATCAGCAAGATCCACCAAAACTACTTTCAAGGATGTTGGCATAAAGGGTCTGAGACGAGATTACTAAGGAGCAAAATGGCTAGAGGCCTGAAAGGCCAATTTATCTTGCCTAGAGGCTGTCATCGGAGAAGGCAATGGCACCCCACTCCAGTACTCTTGACTGGAAAACCCCATGGACGGAGGAGCCTGGTAGGCTGCAGTCCATGGGGTCGTGAAGAGTCGGACATGACTGAGCGACTTCACTTTCACTTTTCACTTTTATGCATTGGAGAAGGAAATGGCAGCCCATTCCAGTGTTCTTGCCTGGAGAATCCCAGGGATGGGGTTGCACAGAGTCAGACACGACTGAAGTGACTTAGCAGCAATAGCAGTAGAGGCTGTCATTGCCCTTTGCTTCATGCTATGCGTAGGGAGTTAGCGGCTCCTGCATTGGGCAGTGAAGTTGCTGCAGAGCAGCCTTTTCCTGTCCTCCTGTCATCCCGTGGACAGCCCAGCACCCACTGTTTGCTGCAGGAGCCCAGTCTCTCCCCAGCGGACAGTTAGACGATTTGAGTGTGGAGAATGTCAGTCTTTAATCGAAAGAAATTAAAGAGAAACCTGATTATCCTACAAAGAGAATGTAAGGAAAAGTCAGCACCCACCACAGTCTTCCACAGGTTTATAGAGAAGAGTTTCTTTTTTTTTTTTTTAATTATTTTATTCAAGTATAGTTGATTTACAATGTTGTGCTAATTTCTGTTGTACAGCAAAGTGATCCAGTTATACATATATATGTTTCATATTCTGTTCCATTGTGGTTTATCACAGGATATTGAATATAGTTCCCTGTGTTATACTGTAGCTCCTTATTGTTTATCCATTTTATGTATAATAAAGGATACAAACTATCTTCTAACTCAGAAGTCCCCACCCACTCCTCCCCCCACCCCCTCTCCCTCTTGTCAGCCACAAGTCTGTTTACAGAACAGTTTCTGGATCATGCTGGTGACACTTTTGAGGTGAAGAGTTGATTCAGATGCTTTTGCAAATCTAGAATATTTTTTATTTTTTAGAGCTCTGAAAATATGTCTGTATTTCTTTTGTTTACAGGCTGAAAAAAAATGAGATTTTCTCCTGTATTGCCTGAGAGATGAAAAATATATTTTCTTTTTGCTTTTAATGTCCAAAGTGAAAAGTTAGTCAGTCAGTTGTGTTCGACTCTTTGTGACCCCGTGGACTGTAGCCCACCAGGCTCCTCTGTCCATGGAATTCTCCAGGCGAGAATACTGGAGTGGTTGCCATTTCCTTCTCCAAGGGATCTTCCCGACCCAGGGATCCAACCTAGGTCGCCTGCATTGCAGGCAGATTCTTTACCAACTGAGCCATTAGGGAAGCCACTTTTAATATCCAGGCCTCCGAAAAATCACATATTCTCAGATTCTTATTTGGGGCTTCCTTTTATTTTCTCCTCGTCCCCAACAGAGGAGACATTTGCACATTAGGAGGAAAATTTTACTTCATCATAATTAAATATATTCAAGAGGAATTTTCTGTATTTCAAGGAAAGAATGTTAAATGTGAGCTCAGGGAGGGTGTTGGTAGTGCTGGGTTTTATTTCCCTAGCCTGTAACAAGGAGTATGAAAAATATTGATTTGTTCCTGAGAGATGCTGGAGAACTTAATTAAAGTTGTTTAAGTACTTTGGGATATTTTGATAGAAAGAAGCATATGAAAGTGCAATGTGCTTTCATTTAATGTGAACTTTTCAGAAACCAGAAGGAAGCCTTCCCACACCCCACCCCATTTCAAAACAATATACCGGCGAAGATATCTTTTCAATATCCAGGTCTATTTGGTTGTGATAAATATAGTCTCTGACCTTTAACAGATGTAAAAGGGAAAACAGAGAAATTGGACATGCTGTGATGGCTATTGCCTGTTTTGCAGAGCTTCTCAGCATATTGATCGGCTGGCAGATGCTTCCAAGAGCTGGTCTACAACTTAGAAATCCACCACATTGGGGGACGAGAGTGTGGGCTTCTAAGACTGTACACAAGATAAGTCAAAGGGAACCAAGACTGCACAACTTCACTCTGTGACAAAAGGCCAGCAGGAAGCCTTGGCCGACTTTTGGCAGGGGGCAGACAATTTCCTCTCCATGGTTTTTTACACAGTGCAAAGCATATGTATCCCCACCTCATAACAGTATATGTGATGCCGAAGCGAGCACTCCCCACCTCATAACAGGCTCGGGGGGGACATTCTTAGCTGATGCCTCCAGGAACATGCTAATCTTCTGCTAAGAAAGTCAGTATGGAATTGGACTGACAAGACCTTGACTTCTTTCCATCACCCTGTCAAGGACTTGATGGATGCACTTTCTCCTCTTCCATTTCCCGGAGTTCTTTCATTGGCATGTGTCTGCTTAATGAAGTTGTTGAAGCACTGTCTCCTAACCTTCACCCATGGGAGACCTGGACATAGTTCCATACTCATAGAAAAATTCCTTTCTGGCAAGTCAGGCCCTGATGATGACTTCTTGATTGGGTTATAGTAGAAAGCTGTGCTTGGAGTTTTTGCAAGGGGCTTGGCAGGTGGCACTAAGTGGTAGGAACCTGCCTGCCAATGCAGGAGACCTAAGAGTCATGTTTGATCCCTGGGTTGGGAGGATTCCCCGGAGAAGGACATGGCGGCCCGCTGCAGTATTCTTGCCTGGAGAATCCCATGGACAGAGTAGCCTGGTGGGTTGTGGTTCATAGGGTTGCAAAGAGTCAGACATGGCTGAAGTGACTTGGCTGTAAGCAGTCTTAGAGCCTGCTTCCTGTAAGACTCCCTGTGTGATCACAGCGTGAGCTGTGCTTTCAGGGGACGATGGAGTAGGGGCTCTAGCAGGGAAGAGGAAGATTTACATGTGCTTCATGGCCTTGAGTTCACCTGAGGGGGCTGTAGGAATATAGTCACACACTGGACTGAAGGCGGAATAAGGGAAGTGAATTCTATCATTCTTGGGTGACCTCCGCTTCTTCCTTGGTTTATCTCCTAATGAAGGGAAACTTCAGCTGTAGGCTCAACCACCCCGTTTGTTGTTTTTGAGGCAGTCTCATTAGGCTTCAGTTTCCTGTATGGTGGGATTGGCTCAGTTCATGGCGATTTAAACTGGCCTGGACCACCTTCATGGTGGTTGCATATTGGTCATTGCAACTGTAATCAGCCAGCTTTGTCACTTTTACTACAGTTGTGGCCTTACCCTCATTGTGGAATTTCAGCTGGGATTTTTAGTGTTTGAATCTTGGCTTTTCCCACTGAAAGGGATTTGGTTATTCCTCTAGCCTCAGTTGGAGTAGGTAATGGCATCCCCTTCCAGTATTCTTGCCTGGAGAGTCCTATGGACAGAGGAGCCTGGCGGGCTCCAGTCTGTGGGGCCACAAAGAGTCGGACACGACAGAGCAACTTAGTGTGCTAGCCTTAGTGCCTCTGGGCATCTCCCGTGAGTATTTTGTGCCCACTTTTGCTCATGGAACCCCGAACGCACGTCCAACCCCGAACTAACCTCCCAGTGGGCCATCTGGGCAATTCCCTGTTGAAAAGAACTTTTGTGAACAAAAAAAGGAACTTTTTTGAGATTTGGGGTTCCTGGGGTTCTGATAGATTCTGGGCACTTAAGTGCTCATGTAGTACATTTTTCTCTCACTTTCTGCCATGATTGTTGAGGTCATGCAACGGCTAGCATTTCAGTTCCCTAAGCTGCAGGCACCTAGAGTTCTGAACTTTTGTCAGCCTGCTTCCTACAGGAATAGATTCTTCTAATCCTTTTTCTTTTCGAGGCTGAGTGGTTTCTGATTTAAGTTAGTGTTCTTGTACTTTTTCTGCTGCTGAAGAGTATTGCATATTATAGACATATCACAACTTGTCTTTCCATTGATGTGTTGTTTCTGATTTTGTTGTATTAAGAACCTCTCCATCCATGCATTTTTGTGCACTGTTTCAGTGGAATACATACCTGGAGTCATAGGGTATGAATAGTGTGACAGATAAGTGCTGAATGGCCTTCTTAACAGGCTACAGTCAGTAAAGCTGCCCAAGAAACTCTCAGAAGAATCTGAAAGACACTTGCTGTTTCATTGCTTGCACTGCTTTCCCTCTATGTGAGGTTAAGCTGCTTCCTTTGTATCCCGTGGATCTTAACTGAAATGTGACCTCCCTAAGGCACGTTTCCTGACCCCCACCTTGCCTCCATCACTCTCTTTCATGTCAACATGCCTTACTTTCCCCACAGGAATATTAATACACTGGACTTGAAATGGTCTAACTAGGTTACTTATTTTTACGTGCATGTTTTCCTCTCTTTCCATCCAGTAGAAAGCATACTTCCTAAGAGAATTCTGCCCTGTGTCCTCCGCACCTTGATAGGGGCCAGCACATAGGAGGTGTTCAGAAAATAACTGAGGAATGATTCATTTCTCCATGCCCTTCCTGACATGAGTTTTATTTCTTTCCAAACATGTTAAGAGCATTTACTATTGATTAGGTACTGTTTTACGCACATTACACATACTAACTAATTTAATGGCCATGACAACCTTGTGAAGTAGTTACGATCTCCATTATACAAATGAGAAAATAGACCGGGAGAGGCTAAGTACTTTGTGCAGGATTTGGAGGCTAATCAGCTATGAAGCGGGAATCCAGACTCAGGCAGAACCACTCTGATGTCTCTGCATGTAGCGTTACTGTCCTGCCTGTTTACTTGAAGAAAAGTGGTATCTCATCATTGTTTTATTTTTAATTCTCCTGCTTACTGATAATGCTGAAGCTCATTTCATGTCTTTATGAACCATTTATAAATCCCTGTTTTGTGAACTGGTTTTTTTTGTGTGTGTGCTGTTTGTTGATATTACTATTATTATTTTTAACTTCCTTTTTCCTCTGTCTCTCCCTCCATCCCTCCCTTCTTCCCATTTGTTATCCTTGTTGTATAGGGAAAGAAACTTTTGAATAATTCTATTTATTAAATATATGTATGTAAATATATATATATATTTCAAGTGTACCACATGATAATGTGGCATATATATATATGTGATTATTATGAAGTTTATTAATATATCATCTCCTCACATAATTACCACCTTTTGGTGATTAGTGTGCCTGAAATCTGCTCTCCTAATACAATATTTGTCTTTCCCTCTCTGGCTTATTTTACTTACACGGACATGAATCAGCCACGGGTGCACAAGTGTCCCCCATCCTGATCCCCCCTCCCACCGCCCTCCCCACCCCATCCCTCTGGGTTGTCCCAGAGCACCCGCTTTGAGTGTCCTGCTCCATACATCAAACTTGTGTTGGTCATCTCTTTCACATATGGTAATATACATGCTTCAGTGCTATTCTCTCAAATCATCCCACCCTTGCCTTCTCCCACAGAGTCCAAAAGTCTGTTCTTTACATTTGTGTCTCTTTTGCTGTCTTGCATATAGGGCCATTGTTACCATCTTTCTAAATTCCATATGTATCAGCTAGTATACTGTATTGGTATTTCTCTTTCTGACTGACTTCACTCTGTGTAATAGGCTTCAGTTTCATCCACCTTATTAGAACTGACTCAGATATGTTCTTTTTTTATAGCTGAGTAATATTCCCTTGTGTATATGTACACAACTTCCTTTTCCATTCATCTGCCAATGGACAGCTAGGTTGCTTCCATGAGCTAGTAGCACGAAGTCTTTCAGTTCATCTACATCGTCACAAATGGCAGGAGTTCCTTCTTTCTCATGACTGAATAACATTCCATGTGTATTCTTCTTTATGCATTCTTGCCCCAACAGACACTTGAGTTGTTTCTATATCTTTCTAGTGCATAGGAATGAATATGTGGGTTGACTTTGACTCTGATAGGTAAAATAAATAAACACAAACTTGGGGGTAGGTTCTTCCAGCAAATGTGCTCAGTCCTGATGGTGTAATCTTTAACTAGATATCTGTTGCTATTTAAGCCATAATTAAATTTTATTTTTGCAGGATTGTTCTATTTTTACCACAGTTAATAAGTAAATACAACCAATTATTATCTCCTTGGATTTAAAATTGATGAACTAAAGTATTAGGCTTACTTTGAATTAAAAAAAGAAAACAAACAAATTCAGGAACTTTCAGATGAGCCAAAAGGATTTTATTTGTATGCAGTTGGTAATTTGATTTTCAAGACAAAGAAGCCAGTTATTTGGAGAAAAAGTAGGCAATTATCAGTAGTAAAAATACATACAAACATTTCTGTTATTACATACTGTAGGGCAAATGTATCTGCAAATTTGATTTATCTTAAATTTCATCCACTTAGATTTATGCACACCTGTTTATTGAGTATAGCCTGCTTAGCATGTGCTATGCATATGCCCAGAATACAAAAATATGTAGACATTTAGAGTATATGAATTTCAGTTCACAAATCCAGGTGGATAAGAAATTGAACACTTTTAATTTTCTTTGAACCAATTTAATATCTGGCTTGAGTCCTGTCCCTGATGTATTGATAAGAAATTCAAGGTTAGTATGCCTGGGATTTCCCTCATTCTGCTCCCATGGGTCACGCCATACGCAATTCCGAGGCATCTATAATGAAGGGATGCTGGAGGGAGCCTCCAATTATTAGGTCTATCTATGTGGTGAGAGAGATCTCTTCCCTGTTTGCATGGCGCTGTTAGGTCCTTCCCCCCTCGCACGGGAGGAAAGACTCTTAGGAGGCTGGAGACACTGGTGCCTAAGTGGTTGTCTTGGACTTTGCTGCCAGCCCTCTCTGGGGACCCCGGTCCCACAGCTCTGTAAGCCACAGACAGACTTTTGTCCCTCTTCCGAATAGTCGGGGGAACACCTTAGTCTGGAGAAGTATCTCTCTGCCTCTTGCTTCTTCTTACATACCCTGCTAGCCCATCCCATTTCCTTGCTGCAAACTATAAGGTATTCTCTAGGGCTAGGCTATTGAAAAGAAAAGTGAAGATGTAGGGTGCCTCTGTTTTTGGCCCAGCCAACACCTCCCTTGAGGCAATGATAAGGATCCCTTCTTTATCTACCTGTGGACCTAGTTGAGATCAGCACAGTATTTCAGGAACTGTTGTAATTACTTTCTCTCTGGTCCCATTTCATTCTCTCTCTCCTTGTCCTCTAAGTCTAACCATCTCATCCATAGCTGCAAAATTACTCTTCCCAAAGATTATCTTCAACTTTTTGATCTCTGGTTCCAAAATCTTTCATATTTTCTAATTAATAATAAAATTAAGTCCTTACACATCAAATATTTGAAATCTCCCATGTAACCCTTACATGGCTGTTAAAATTAAAATGTTCCTTCCCATGTGTTTCCTTTATGTCCCTTATGCTCCAGCCAACTGAAAAGCAACTTAACATATATGCCTTCCCCTTTTATGTCTTGGTTTTCAGTGTTCCTTTCGTAAGAAAGGCCCTTTTCCTTTCATGCTGCTTTCCTTTTTAAAATTAATTTAAAAAACTGAACTATAGTTGATTTATGATATTGTGTTAGTTTCAGGAGTACAGAAAAGTGATTCATATATATATGAATCACCCAGTCGTGTCCAACTCTTTGTGACGCCATGCACTGCAGCCCGCCAAGCTCCTCTGTCCCTAGAATTCTCCAGGCCATTCCCTTCTCCAGGGGATCTTCTCAACCCAGGGATTGAACCTGGGTCTCCTGCATTGAAGGCAGATTCTTTACTGCCTGAGCCACCAGGCAAGCCCACATCCTTCTTTAATGAAGTGGAACAACTTCTCCAACCACCAGCTTGTGAGCAACTATGATTTGTTCTATAAATGAGATATTTGGGGTAGATCTGAGCCCAGACAAAATAATAAAAAAAATCACTATTGTCAATTAAAATATTTATCTGTTTTAACGTGTGTTTTATCTATTGGTCCTTCCTCTAACAGGGACAGTTTACCTATTCATAAAAGGAAACCTAGTCCCAAATCATTTAGATAAATAGTACTTCTGCAAGCATTGTGCTCACATAACCTCTCATGGGGCTTTCCGGGTAGCTCAACTGGTGAAAGAATTTGCCTGCAATGCTGGACACCCCGGTTCGATTCCTGGGTTGGGAAGTTCCTCTGGACAAGGGATAAGTTACCCACTCCAGTTTTCGTGGACTTCCCTGGTAACTCAGATGGTAAAGAATCCACCTGCAATGTGGAAGACCTGGGTTCAATTCCTGGGTTGGGAAGATCCCCTGGAAGAGGCATGGCAACCTCCAGTATTCTTGTCTGGAGAATCCCTGTGGACAAGAGGAGCTTCTGGTGATCTTCTGTGGTTGGCCAAGACTGAGTGGCTAAGCACAGCAGAGCCTCCCATGGAAAGCCTTGAAAACGCATTTTTAGAAATTTCTCCTTTCTCCCATGGCACCGTGAAGTGCACTGAGATTTAAATTTTCTTTCATTCTGTCACTTTTAAAATAAAATCTTTTTTTTTTTTTTCCCCTACTGAAGAATAAACTGTTCGATTGCTTTTGGACAACCTGGATTATAATAGTTTTCACAGGTCATTAGTGTATCTGACTGAATTAAATATTGAATGTGTCAATCCTTTTATGTTCTTCCTTCTGTCAATACTTTATAACTCTCCTGCCCTGTCTGGAAGGGCTAAAGGAATTGGAGAGACTTGAAGTAAAGAATGGTCCAGTAATACACTGTTGCTTCCCAGTCTTCTCTTTGTCTAAATGCTCCATTGATTGTAGCACTTGAAGTGTTGCCGCATTTAGCAATACAGGCTTCACATGATTTGCTATTTAACTTGCAGGAAAAGAGCCCAGCTCTTTCTCTCTCCTTTCCTTCTTGTGTGTTGACTGAAATAGCAAGTGTCATAACCAACTTGTCTGTTTACTTTCAGCCCATTGTTTTGGGAAGAATGGGGCGAAAACTGACTAGCATTCAGAAACAGCAGTCAGGAAAAGCACACATATGTTTTTCTTCTTATATATCAACTTGTTTAATCAGAGCATTTGTACTTTGATGTATTATTATTATTTCTCTCTATGGGAATTGATTTGTAATGTTACCTAATCAGTGTGGTTCCAATTTTAATCTTGGAGCTGGGTAATAAATATAAGACATTAATTTCCATAAACCATATATATTTGAAGGCTTCATTTACATAGTGAGCAATTTAGGCCTATAAATTCTAATGTATTTCTCTTCCTTTTGGGTTTCTGTTTGCATAACCTTTTTATAGCTCTGGAAAACCATAATGCTGCTCAATGCTGACAAATTTCTTGCTGTTGTCCATTGCATAAAAATGTGTTGTAAGTAACTCTGTAACACTCCCTCTGTAATTTTTCTTCTTTCTTTCTCATTCTCCATTGAGGATAATTTCCTTTTAAGGAGCTGAAAAATTCCATTTCTTTTCCCTACCAATTTCAGCATCTCACTTGGCAGTTTTCTATAGCCTAGTCTATGGTTCTGGTAGAGCTGGTAGCAATATAACTCCATTTATACCAAGCAGGACAATTCAGCTGTAAGAAAGGTGCTGGCTCAGCAGCTGTAATTGACATGACCTTTTTCTGTAAGAGATTAGGAGCATGGGACTGGATATAATTGAGAATTTGTTGTTCAGTGGCCAAGTTCTGTCTGACTCTTTGAGACCCCATGGACTGTGGCACTCCAGGCTTCCCTGTCCTCCAGTATCTTCCGGGGTTTGCTCAGATTCAAGTCCATTGGGTCAGTGATGCTATCTAACCATCTCATCCTCTGCCTCTCTCTTCTCTTTTTGCTTCAATCTTTCCCAGCATCAGGTTCTTTTCCAGTAACTTGGCTCTTCACGTCAGGTGGCCAAAAGTAGTGGAACATGTAAACTGAGTTTCTCAAGATAATGTTAGGATGGATTAAAGATGTTAAAATGGAACATCTCATTTCAGTGGAAAAAAAGAGAGAGAGAGATTTAACACATAGAAAATAGAATAAACTTCTGACCATTCATCTTCCACAGTTTCTACGTTCTTATAGTTTCAAATACTTAGACTTTTTTTGCTTTTTATAGACAACTGCCTTGAGCCTACTCTCACCCTAGTTTTTAGTGCACTTTCCTGTCCATTATCATGTATGATCTTTACAATATTTCCATAAGGTGTTGCTGTATTCATTCCTCATGCATCAGGAATTTCAGGACCAGAGATTCTTAGTATTGCATTGTTACTGGCATGATGGAAGTATTTATTGGGTTTATCTGGGGTATAGGAAGCACTGAAATATAAACCTGCTTATGCACAGTCATTAAGATATTAACACCTTTTAATAAGAGCACAGTAAATGTTTCTCTGGCTCCCCAAGCCTTTTGAACTTGAGGGAAGATGAATTACAGCCAAGACAGAAGTGGGCTGGCTCCGGCCACACTGTCTTCTCCTGTGATTCTCCTGAATGTAGTCCAGGTGGGTAGTGAACCAGAGTCATTAGCTGCTGTTTCACAAACAAGGTGAAATAAATCAGGGGTCTCAGCTCAGTCCTGCAAAACAAGAGTCAATTTCACCCTGCCTACCTCTGTTAGGCAGTCTCAGTGGTCAAAGATTAATTGGTACAAGAGAAGAGTGTTTACCCCTCTCGATCGAGTCAGACGGGTGCTGAAGAGGAGGCCGGCTCCATGTTGTAGCTCAGAGCAGAGCATAGCAGAGCTCAGAGGTGAAAATATAGCTTTACGATGAGGATGCTGAGCGGCGGTTCTGCCCCGGGGTACAGCTTACCTTACCGTTGACGCAGTGTTTCTCTGCAAGGACTGTGGGGACGGTGGGGGAGAGTCAGGCACACCCCCTGGGTTGCAGTCTTTGCTGCTCCGCTGGCAGCATTGGGGGCCAGGGTGTGTTGCTTCAACCCTTGGAGCCTCAGCATGGAGAATTATTGGGTATATGCGTGTATTAACGTTCTGCTGTATATAACACATTACCACCAATTTAACACCCATTTGTTACTCTCCAGTTCCTGTAGATCAGAAATCCAGGCACTGAGGGGTTGGCCTCCCTGCTAAGGGTTTCACAGGACTGTGTTGGCCAAGGACTACAGTTTTCATCTGGCACTCAAGATCTTCAAAGCTCACAGGCTATGAACAGAATTCATTTTTTTTTACCGAAGTAGCACTGAGGTCCGCATTTTCCTGCTAGCTTTTGGCCGGGAACTGTTCTCAGCAACTGGAAGCTGCCTGCAGTTCCTTGCCATGTGGTCCCCCATGGGCACTTCACGAGAGGGGCATTTGCAGTTTTTCAGGCCAGATGGATCACATCTCTCTGATTTCCTCTTCTGCTACTAGCCAGAGAAAAGTCTCTGCTCTTAAATTGGTCCTTGCATTTAGATTACGCCCACCTGGATAACTGAAATTCGCCTCACTCCAGGCAAATACTTGGCATGCAGTAAATGGTGATTCCTGTGTAAAATGAGGTGAAGATTTGATATTTTAAAGGATGTGCTGTTTCCAGTAACTTTTATGCATTTGTCTCCATTAAGAGAAATATCCTATGTAAATTCCAGTTGTTTTGTCAACCACAATGCCTAGCTTACCACCAAGCACATCTGTGCTTGGTACAGACTTGTTTAAATGGTATGGGCTATGGACAAGTAAATGATCCTTTCACACTAAAAAATCACTTTCACATTTTGAAGTCTGTAGTCTGTGATTCAGGATTCTCTCAAGGCATTCACATATCCATCCTCAGAGTTTTAACCAATATTCATTCATTAACAACTCACACATTTTAATTTATAAGCCAGGCTACTGGCAGTTCTTAGACCTCTATTTATAACTGCATGCTGGTCATTTCAACTTGTGTGTTACACAAACATCCCAAAGTTAAACACGTACCAATGGAATGTCACCACACCCACCCCACAGCCAAAATAATTTCCTTCTTTCAGAACTTCTGTCTCAATGAATGTATCATGTTCTCCTTGAGCTCCAAAGTCAGAAACATGAGAATTATTCGTGTTAGAGTCTTTTCCCTCTTAGTCCCTTCATGCAACTGGTCAAATTATGGCAATTCTACCTCCTGACTATATTAATGATTCCCTTGTTGTTGTTATTGTCTGCACCCTGGCCCTCATCATGTCCTGCCTGGGCTACAACGACAGCTTTCTAATCAGGTTTCCTGTTCTCAGGTTCTCCAGTCCATTCCGCAGACAAGTATCAGGTCATGTTTCAAAAGCACACATCTGATGCTGCTTCTCACCAGCTTTCAATGACTCAACTGACTGCCATGAAAAAGGTCTGGCCACCCAGCTCTGCCTCCACTACCTAGCTCTGCATGAATCTCTACAGATGATCTTTTTTTTTTTCCCATTTATTTTTATTAGTTGGAGGCTAATTACTTTACAATATTATAGTGGTTTTTGCCATACATTGACATGAATCAGCCATGGATTTACATGTGTTCCCCTTCCTGATCCCTCCTCCCGCCTCCCTCCCCATCCCATCCCTCTGGGTCTTCCCAGTGCACCAGCCCTGAGCACTTGTCTTATGCATCCAACCTGGGCTGGTGATCTGTTTCATCTTTGATAGTATACTTGCTTCAATGCTATTCTCTCAGAACATTCCACCCTCGCCTTCTCCCACAGAGTCTAAAAGTCTGTTCTGTACTTCTGTGTCTCTTTTTTTGTTTTGCATATAGGGTTATCATTACCATCTTTCTAAATTCCATATATATGTGTTAGTATACTGTATTGGTCTTTATCTTTCTGGCTTACTTCATGCTGTATAATGCGCTCCAGTTTCATCCATCTCATTAGGATTGATTCAAATGAATTCTTTTTAACGGCTGAGTAATATTCCATGGTGTATATGTACCACAGCTTCCTTATCCGTTTGTCTGCTGATGGGCATCTAGGTTGCTTCCATGTCCTGGCTATTATAAACAGTGCTGCGATGAACATTGGGGTGCACGTGTCTCTTTCAGATCTGGTTTCCTCGGTGTGTTTGCCCAGGAGTGGGATTGCTGGGTCCTATGGCAGTTCTATTTCCAGTTTTTTAAGGAATCTCCACACTGTTCTCCATAGTGGCTGTATTAGTTTGCATTCCCACCAGATGATCTTTTAAACATATTTTTGAGGCATACTTCACATATGATAAAACACATAGATACTGTATCTCTTTTGATGAGTTTAGATAAATATATGTTATTTGTGAAACTACCATCCAAGTAAGATATAAAACATGAGACTTGTCTTTTTCAAACATAAATCGTAGTATTTTACTTGTCCTAACTCTCAAAACCTTCCCCAGCACAGAATGGATTTCAGTTTCGCTTCTCACCTAGATCATCACACAGGAGGGAGCTGCCCACTTCTCCAGCCTTCCCTCCAGCCATCCACTCCTTCCCTCACACCTCATGCCTTGTGGTCTTTCCTCGTTGTCCCAAATATCCAGCCTCATCCCTGGCTCTACTTAGAGCATTCCTATGGTCTTCCTCTCACTTCGGGTCTCTTAAAGACGACTTTGTCATTAAACCCTTGTTTAAAGATTTGTGCTTTGGAGAGTTCCCTCGATCACCCTGTTTAAAACGGCACTCACATCTCCATGCTTTCCCTTACAGGTGTCACCATCTGACACAATTTTATACATTTTTGTATGTGTTTGCACTATAATGTGAGGACTTTAGATGTCCTGTTTACTGCCATATTCTCAATATTTGAAGTGTTGTCTGGGACTAGGTCTCAACTGACATTTATGAATGGAGGGGATGAAATCTAAACTTTATAGCCTGACATAAAACATGATCCTTCATGATCTGGCCTTTGCTTTATTTTTTACTTATAGTTTCCACTTCCCATCACTGTCTAGCCTTCAGTCAGTTTCATCTATGTCCCGTTCCCTAAAGCCACCGGATTTCCTTTCACCACTGAGCACATAGTCTCAGAGTTCTTAGAATGTCTGCTTCCTTCGTTTACCTTTCAACTGTTGGTCCTGTGAATGAAAAACGTTGCCTACCATATAAATAAACAAAGACTGCTGCAGCCATCAGACCATCACATCACAGCCACCCCAACTATGCACCCTGAAGAGACTCGAGATGAGAAAGCACAGAACACTTGCCCTAAATAGCTGAGGTGCATATCAAAGGAATGGTTTCAGTGAGCCCAGACTCTTGCATCTTCCCATACTTAGGAAAGCACTAAATTCCTTAACTTGATGTGTCCGATTTTCATTAATTAACAGTGACTTCTGGTGTTCTGAATACCTGGTCTTTGCTGCAAAAAATCCTTTAGTTTATCCTGCCTCCTCCCTTACCTCTTTGGAGCAGTCCCTCAGAACTCTCTGAGAGGCTGTTTCCTGGGCTTGAAGCTCAGGAATGTCTGCCGAATAGAACACAATCCTCAACTTTTAAGTTGTGCAGTTTTTTCCCGTTGACAGACCCTTTTCAGCTTGAGTTTCTTCCTCTGAGTGTCGCGCTGACACCTCAACACACTTAGGTCTCCCTGCTCCAGTTTTCTGTTTCAAATACTCTTCTTAAAATAGCTCCTAGAGTGTCCAGTAAACATTCATACTTCAGCAGTGTTGTTCTACTAGTACCTCAGCTCTTTTAGGATACTGACATGTCTTTTAATCTTTGTTTCACCAACACTTAGCCAGCTTAATGTGCCATTTGAACTCAACTGAGTTTGTTAAAAGGAGATAGAAAACAAAAGAGGTAGGTAGGAAGAGAAGAAGAAAGGACAACAAAATAGATATTTAGATCATGAAATGTGAGGATGTGAATTCAGTCCCTCAAAGGCAGAGTTCAGGGTCTCAGGAAAATAATCGAGTTAATGCATCCTATTTTCATTTATTAAATCTAGGACTTATTTACATTTAGGATTTCTGAATTCTTCTTACATCTAGTGTACATTTGTGTGTGTATTTGTGGCTGTGTTTCTGAAGGGAAAGAAGATTGTACAGAAGATTTATCAAGTAGTGTTTTGCATGTACACCCACAACACCTTTGCACGTGTGCTCAGTTGTGTCCAACCTTGAGTGATCCCATGGACTGTTGCCTGCCAGTCTCCTCTGTCCACAGGATTTTCCAGGCAAGAATACTGGAGTGGGTTGTCATTTCCTCCTCCAGCAGATGTTCCTGACCCAGGGATCGAGCTGCATCTCCTGCATTGGCAGGCGGATTCTTTACCACTGAGCGCCTGGGAAGCCCCTAGCAAATGGTATCACACATCAGTGTGATGCTCATTGTACATGTAACTAGTTCTCTAATGTTTTTTGTAAATGTGGGCAACATAGTCCAATGGGAAAGCAATCATTTTTTATGTAGGACACCCAATAAAACCCTGATTTTTCCTCATTTCAGTTTAAAAGTTCCTCCCTCGATCAGGCTTTCCTCTTGAAATTAAACAGACCAAGAAGAGTAGAGGAAAAGCTTTAGGGATGGTTGTATTAATCATGTATTTTTGTTTTGTGTATTTTATAATGCTTTGACATCTTGGTACCTTGGCTGGGGAGAGATTTTCCCTTCCACAGGTACCTAATTCCAGGAGAGAAGATGATTCTTGGATCAGCACAACTTTCAAATGCGAACCAACTAATTGAATGCCTACACAGCCTACCATACAGCCCTACCACCTCCTTCATTTAACTCTCATGTACTTGGTCAATACTTCCCTGCCGTAAATCACCGAGGACTGGGTGCCAGGTACCTGGACACCACCCCTGTAGCCCAGAGCCTGCTGAAATGATTTGAACTGTCCAGTCCTAAACTTATTCAAACTTGCCTACCCTGTCCGTTCCTTCCCAGGAAGTAAGGCTCTGGCCACACTTTGTTATTCCTTCTGCCTCCTAACCTGCCAGGGGGCTTCCCCACATAGACCAGCATAATGTGGCCTGTCTCCTTCCCTTGGGAACTGTGAGTACTGAAGGCTCTGTCAATGGCACTGACCTCTCTGCCATCATCTCTAGAGAGTCTCTGTAAGTTAATTTAGGCCACAGTGGACACAATGGCTCAGTGTAGATGAAACAAGAGCTAGTAATGAATCCTTTTATAGTTTGATTAATTCTAATTATCAATATTCTGCATTCCCCTTCCTCTAAGAATTGCCTGTCATAGTAATCATACCAGAAAAATCAAGAATTGCCCATGGTATTAATCACCCTAGAATGCAAGGAGCTGTGAGGAGAAGAAATGGAGGAATTCCCTGGGAAATACATGATCACACCATTCTCTGGAACAGCACTTCGAACAATCCATTTCACTTGTTCTCAGCCATCAGAACTGTTTTCCTGAATCATAAAATTCCCATTATGAAATAAACCCTGACATCAACTTGATTAGTGTGATCATAAATCTTAACAGCAGCATGCATGCTTTAAACTGCAGTTTTTTGGGCCACAATTATGGATTCTATTATTTCCCCTACCTACTGCAGTAATTAGATATTATTTCAATGAACAGCCAATTGTTGGCAGTATATTTTTAATGCATGTAAAATAATCATTGGTTTAAAGCCAAGGTTTTTGAGAGCTCAATGGAAATATATATTAAATAGTATTTTTATCAATTAATTTTGGATTAAATTAAAAAGGAACCAAATTATCCATAGTCTTTGCTTATAGAGTTTATATATATTCCCCCTTATATATAACTTTCTTTGAACCTTTACACATATTGGCACATCTATATATAGATCATTAGTTATTTTATTTGGATATTTTTCAAAGGGAGCTTTCAATTCTGAATTGAAAGCTTTGTAATAAGACTTTTCTTTGGACATTTATGTAAATGATACTGTTAATTTATGCAAATTTATATTTAATGCAAATTTACATAAATTAAAATAGCCCTGATGCTAAATGGGCCGCTGCTGCAGGATACTTTATGTACTTCAGTGCAGAAATGGAGGTTTGGAATTTGAGGCTCTGTAACTGGCTTGGTCATATTTTTGAAGGTAAAGGAGCTTCCAACAGATGACCAGACACAGTATCAATTCTTAGAATTTCCATTCACAATGAAACTCACTTCCAGGAGGTCGACTTTGCCCCTGAGTTTGGATTTCAGCTTTAGCATTATTTGTGAGCAAGGGCTTCCCAGGTGGCTCGGCAGTAAAAAATCTGCCTGCAGTGCAGGAGACGTGGGTTCTATCCCTGGATCGAGAAGATCCCCTGGGGAAGGAAATGGCAACCCACCACAGTGTTCTTGCCTGGGAAATCCCATGGACATAGGAGCCTGGTGGGCTACAATCCAGCAGGTCACAAGGAGTCAGACGTGACTGAGGGACTAAACAACAACAGCAACAGTTGTGAGCAAACTTGGGTCCGTTACTTGACCTTTGTTATCCTTAGCTTTATCATCTGTAAAGAGAGAGATTAAAATGAATGGTCACCAAAGTCTTCTCACCTGCCGACCTAAGAAACATAAGGAATTAAGGGACTGCATAACATAAACATCTAGGCTGTCCATGTATAGAAAGATAGAGAAGGTAACTGTATCATTTACTGCCTTATTAAGACACATTCATTCAGTAATATTTTACTAATAAACTAATTTTTTATTATATATTAGATCTGAAAGAAACATAAGATGGGCTCTTTGCTTCAAGGATGACCTCTATCTATCTCCCCATCTGAGGGTCATGAAAGAAATTCTAGTTTAGTCTTTGTTGTGGCCAAGTTATTTGATTTAAATTATGGCTCAGCAGCCAATATACAAAAAGAAATTATTGAATAGCCAGTCAGCTCGGTGATATTAGAAAAGCTGTTAATTCGTGTTAGTATTATCTTTCAGTTTTTGTTGTTCAACTTAATTTCCTTGGAAGAATGGCCATGAAAACAAATTAAAAAAATTTTTTTTCTGTAGAATTGTTTTTTATGATGGATATGACTAAAAAACTGAGTGGAATTCCAAGCTAAATGATCAAAACATTTATTGAAGTTTGGGTTTTCAGTGGTCTGAAAGGTTGTGAATGATTCTCATAGAGGCTATTAATACAAATCAAATAATCATGCTAACATGATAATAAGTGATAACAGTAATAATACAGAACCAGGCTCCTCAATGACAGGCATACCACAATCCTAAATCAGTTCAAAGATATGACCATCTAAAAATGAATAGGAGTAGGAAGAAAAACCATCTTATTTATGGACCACAAGCACAGAACCTCAGAAACTCCACTGTCCCCCTCTGAGAAGATATATCTGTGAGTGAGTCTCTTAAATGATTAAAAATCAAAGCGGAAATAACATGACACCAACCTTGTTGCTTGTCCTTCTTCTCTTGCGTTCCTTGACTGTTTATACACACACACAACATAAAATAAGGTACAGATAAAGCAGAGAGTGGTTCATTGTTGCCCATTAACAGATGACGGAGGCCTGCGGCAGAACGCCCAGTGGAAGGAAATCTAAGCTCACTAACTAAATATTCAATGTGCTCCCAAATCCTGATTATCAGGAAAAGAGCTAGAATAGCAAACGTACAAGCAGGCTCAATTAACCCTAATTAGTTCAGAGTCAGGCTACAAAAGACTTAATTAGCAGTTATTAGGTGCTGCTCAGAAGAGGAGCATAAATAATGGTTGGTAGCAAGCTGTGTTTAAGAGTCTCCTGGCTGAGTGACACCAAAAAAAAAAAAAAAAAGGTAAAAGCATGTTCCTCCACTGAGAATTAATTGTGAAATGATAATATGGGTCTTGACTTAAAGTTCATTTATTCAGAGTGGATTGTTGATATAGTGGTTTTTTTCTGGACAACTCAGATGCTTCAGGAGAGGAGTTTGAAAGTTGAATTCTAATGGTGTGATGGTTATTCTCTACCACACAGAGATGAACATCTGCTTTTGGGATGGTGAGTGGCTAATAGGGTTCAGAGGAATAGATGAAAGGTTTTCTTTGAACATTTCAGAAGTCAGTCTTTGGAGGGTCTTGCATTAAGGAGGTCCAGGGAGGAATGGTTGATGTGCAGAGGGCTGAGTTATAAGGGGCATAAAGATGAGCTGGAGACTGGGGCCTGCTTTGATTGGTCCAAGCCTGAGTTCGAGCTGTACATCAACTGGGTCCAGAACAAAGCCTCTTTCCTCTTTTCCTGCGCTGTCTACTCACCAATATGTGGCTCATAGGAGCTGGAAGTTAAGGACCCGTGTTTGACTTCAGAGTAAAATAATTTTCATCAAAAAGACACAATGTCCAGATTAAGATAAGAATCAGAAACAAGGGAATGTGATACACCTTCTCCATCAGTTTTGCTTTCTCTTGCTCTTTCTTTCTCTGACACTTTTATGGATTAAGTATGACCCTCAGAGAGGTAGAAAATTGTAATGTTCCTCTTAAGTTTTATAGCATCCTGCACAAAATATGGGCTTGGCATGAATGGAGTCAGGAATTAGTTGTAGAACACTCAGTTGTCTTATGTTTTATTGCATATTTGATTATCTGTATTTAGGTCAGTTCAGTTCAGTTGCTCAGCTGTATCTGACTCTTTGCAACACCATGGACTGCAGTATGCCAGGCTTCCCTGTCCCTCACCAACTCCTGGAGCTTGCTCAAACTCATGCTCTTTGAGCCGGTGATGCCATCCAACCATCTTATCTTCTGTCATCTCCTTCTCCTCCTGCCTTCAATCTTTCCCAGCATCAGGGTCTTTTCCAATGAGTCAGTTCTTCTCATCAGGTGGCCAAAATATTGGAGCTTCAGCTTCAGCATCAGTCCTTCCAATGAACACCCAGGACTGATCTCCTTTAGGATGGACTGGTTGGATCTCCTTGCAGTCCAAGGGACTCTCAAGAGTCTTCTCCAACACCACAGTTCAAAAGCATCAATTCTTTGGCATTCAGCCTTCTTTATGGTCCAACTCTCATATCCATACATGACTACTGGAAAAGACCATAGCCTTGACTAGACAGGCCTTTGTTGACAAAGTAATGTCTCTGCTGTTTAATATGCTGTCTGGGTTGATCATAGCTTTTCTTCCCAGGAGCAAGCATCTTCTAATTTTGTGGCTGCAGTCACCATCTGCAGTGAGTTTGGAGCCCAAGAAAATAAACTCTTTCACTGTTTTCCATTGTTTCCCCATCTGTTTGCCATGAAGTGATGGGACCAGATGCCATGATCTTAGTTTTCTGAATGTTGAGTTTTAAGCCAACTTTTTCACTCTCCTATTTCACTTTCATCAAGAGGCTTTTTAGTTCTTCACTTTCTGCCATAAGGGTGGTGTCATCTGCATATCTGAGGTTACTGATATTTCTCCCAGCAACCTTGATTCCAGCTCGTGCTTCATCCAGCCCAGCGTTTCTCATGATGTACTCTGCATACAAGTTAAAGAAGCAGGGTGACAATATATAGCCTTGATGGACTGCTTTCCCAATTTGGAACTAGTCTGTTGTTCCATGTCCAGGTCTAACTGTGCTGCTTGACCTGCATACAGATTTCTCAGGAGGCAGGTCAGGTGGTCTGGTATTCCCATCTCGTTAAGAAGTTTTCACAGTTTGTTGTGATCTACACCATCAAAAGCTTTGGCATTATCAATAAAACAGAAGTAGATTTTTCTGGAATTCTCTTGCTTTTTCTGTGATCCAGTGGATGTAGGCAATTTGATCTCTGGTTCCTCTGCCTTTTCTAAATCTGTATTTAATATAACTATAAATGTTATCATTCATAAAACTCTTTAAGCCTGGTCATATATTATTTCACAGACCAATACTGTTCGTTCAGTTCAGTTCAGTTCAGTCGCTTAGTCGTGTCTGACTCTTTGCAACCCCAAGAACCGCAGCACACCAGACCTCCCTGTCCATTACCAACTCCCAGAGTTTACCCAAACTCATGTCCACTGAGTCAGTGATGCCATCCAACCATCTCATCCTCTGTCATGCCCTTCTCTTCCTGCCCTCAATCTTTCCCAGCATCAGGCTCTTTTCAAATGAGTCAGTTCTTCACATCAGGTGGCCAAAGTATTAGAGTTTCAATTTCACCATCAGGCCTTCCAGAGAATATTCAGGACTGATTTCCTTTAGGATGGACTGGTTGGATCTCCTTGCAGTCCAAGGGACTCTCAAGAGTCTTCTCCAGCACCACAGTTCAAAAGCATCAATTCTTCGGCTCTCTTTGTTCCCAGAACTCCCACCCTGCAGCCCCTACTTTCATTCCTTCAAGTCCTGCTTTATCTTATATGCAGCAATGATACACCAGGTCCTTCTCACACTTTGAATATCTAAATTCTCCTTCTGTTCCCAACTGGAGAAAACTCATTGCTTTTACAAGTCCCATGTGATTAGTGTTGGACACACTAAAATAACCCCTCTTTAGAGTGACTTTGCTTAGTAACCTTGATTATCTCTCAGAATCCCTCTTGTCATGTAGCATAACATAATCCCAGGTACCATATGTCACATGTTTATAGTTTTAGAGATTATAGCTCAACCTTCCCTGCATCTACAACCTAGGACCCTCCTGGGGACAGAGGGTGGCAGTGGTCACTGGGCAGGAACTGGAGAGGGAGGCTACCAGGGTGCCAGCAGCCTGAGGTGGAGAGTGGGTGGCTGGGGTGTCTGAGTCCATGTCCTAGATACCTGGGGGGCAGAGGAGGAGACTTTACACATGGGCTGGGACTCCAAGCCTTCAGCACATTCTCCACTGTCCAAGAGATTCAAAGATAAGATTAGAAAGAATTTCAGATGGCAACTAGGAAATAATAAACCCCATTTGGGGTTTCCTGTCTTGAGTGTGAGAGCCTGTGAGACTGAGCTGACCACATACTCATGAAGCTATCTCTGAAAACAGACAATTTGTAAATATTTGCTATTATTATTTTCTACTGATAGTGATTTTGTGGACACTAGACTCTAGACAAAATACTCAGTTGCTTCAAAATACTTGTCTAATTTTTTTACAAATGGCTTTAAGTCAGTACTGATACAGAGGCATCTTGTATTCAGTGAGGCTCTTCCAAAGGACTGTCTTTAAGGACTCCAATTCTTGTTCTTGTTGTTTAGTTGCTAAGTCGTGTCTGACTCTTTGCGACCCCGTGGACTGAAGCCTGCCCGGTTCCTCTGTTCATGGACTCTAAACCCTTGACTGAAAGTAACTCTTCTCATGGCAGAGTTGGTAGTGACATTTCACAGGGAATATGCGCAACTCCTTTCTTTTTATTTTTCAGTTTTTTTTCTCTTGTTCTGGGTATTGTAACTCCCAAGCTAGAAATCTGACTTGTTTTACAATCACTGAAATTAATTAAAAATAAATAAACTTGAACATTTACTTTAAGTATTTCCTTGTTTCTTTTTTTTTAAGCTGATCGTACAATTCAATTCAAAGTCCCTTCTACAGAATAACAGAATAAGTTATGAAAATTTCAAAGTTTTGCCTTTTTTTCTTCTTTTGCTATCAGAGCTACAATAGATGGTAAAAGCTTAATCCCAAGGAAACGAATAAAGTGAATTGTTCACGCAATTACATATTATTTTTCTGTTATGTACAATTCTCTCAAGGGCCTGATGCTCCATGATTGACTGATCTATGAAGCCAGAGTCATGTCTGGTTTTGACCTCTAAGTATTCAACCACCTCTAAATTTTTGACGAGGTTGCTTAAAGACTGATGTGATTGAATCATAAGACTACTCAAAATCTACAACATACGCTTTGTTCTGTGTGGGGAAAAAATTCCCATCATCCATAGAAAGAGGAAGGGAAAATATAACAAATTCTTTAAGAGTGGTGAGCTGAGCCAAAAATGATACATACTGGAGAGAGATGCATCTGGGCTCTTGACTAATATAAAAAGGAGAATCAAAGTGCAGCAGCGACAGCAGACAGTGGGTCTAATTATCTCCAGAGGGGGGCATTAGGATTTCCGGACTCCAGCTGTCAAGCAGCTGTAAACTTCTCCAGGCTAGCATTTGAATTTTCAGAGTAAAACATCAGACCTCAGTTGCATCAAGAGACTTACAGGGTCAGGGCAGAGCCAAGCCAATCCTAACTCTTCAGATGCTGGGGGACTTGCTTAAACAAATCTGCTCACCTTTCCAGATGCATGGCTATGCCACAAAACTTGAAATACTCATAGTGATACCTTTGAGACTTCCAGACAGTAAGTGGGTTCTGATCCTAATATTTGTGAGATAGTTGAGCAACAAAATTTAATTTAATTCTAGTAATGTTTATAGAGCACTTTACATGGGGAAAGCCTTATGCCATGGAGACAGTATTGTTTGTGGTCAATGGCTGGACTTGTCCATTTGTGTAACCTGAAACAAGTAGGCTGATCTCTCTAAGTAAGGAGGTTCTCATGTGTATCCTGGCAAGAATAATTATATAGATCTTGGTCGTCTCTTTTTCTGCTTCCCTGGAAACAGACCCCCAAATGTGGACTGAGAAAAGATAGTTGACTTGCAAGGTGATCCCAGAAACACTGGTTAGGGAACAAAGTGGGGAAAGGAAAGAGAAAGCAAGCAATGAAGAACAGACCACAAAGTAAGTCATCACTGACACCTGGAGCAGCGACAGATTCTCAAATTATGGTTCAAGGTTGGCCAGAGTCACTCGAACACTGGTTAGAAATGTGGATTCTCAGGTCCCACTCCAGACCTCCTGAATTAGAAACCATGCAGCCTGGTCCAATAAACCCTGCAGGGAATTTTGTGGCTCCCTCAAGTCTAAAATCTGGTGAACTAGAGAGCATGGGCAAAACACTTGGCTCAGAGTGATTCCATGGCTGGTGGAAGGCAACTGGGCCATTGATACACCAACACCCTAAGTCATGATGGAGGGCTGTCAGAGAGAGGGTGTTGGAAATAAACCATAATTCTCCAGCACTTTCTCCCATGATGCCCTTGGGCAGAATGGACTCCAGAGTAAGCTCTTGGCAAAGAGATGTTGGCCCTGGCAGCTAGAAGTCCCAGGAACCTTACAATTCCTAGACCCAAGGACACATGGTTAGGGCACCAACAGCTATGACCAACAGCTACTGTGGTTTCTGAAGGATTGAGATAATATGCTAAAGGGCATACTGCAGCGTCTATCACATAATCCATTATATATGCACATCTAAGGATTAACAAGCTGTAATCCTTGCCCTCAGAGAGCAGAGCGTTTCTGAAGAGAGCTAGGATGTAGACTCATAAGAATAATCTAAGGCGGGGTGCAATAGATGCCACAGGTGATGGAATTGTAGGCGGGAGAGAACATACCTGATTTGAAGAGGAAGAAAGGCGTTCATGAATCAGTGGCATCTGAGATAGGAGGGGTAGGCTTCCGGGCTTGCTGAGATGAAACAAGAAGGGTGATAGAACTGTGAAGAAGGACTCAGGTCGCTGTATCAACTGCCAATGGGACGCAAGTGCCTCTTGTATCTGGATGTCTGAGCTGCACATATTCATTTACCAGATGGAAGTAATTTCTGTAGGCTAAAAATTTGAAATGTAAGGGTGCTAAGGTTAGTATTTCTTTGCCATTCACATCTCCAACTAGTGATTTTCTGTGAAAGAATTAAGGCTAACTGGTTTGAAAAAAACAGAAACAGATATTTCAAGCAGCTGCACAGATGTGTGGCTTCACTGGGACTCATATGGAAATGAGAAAGTGCTGACTTAATTTTTTCAGTAGCATTGTTACCACTATAACATAACTTTAATAGTCTTAGGCAGAACTGCCAATATTTACTGTGAGAATTTTGTACATATATGCTAAAACATCAGTTCTGAAGAGAAGGGTGGAGTGGAGAGAGGAAATAAGTCGAGTAGAATGAATATAGAATTCCATATTTTTGAGAGCTTTTAAACTGGGATCCCATTCCTCACAGCAAAATATATCCCTTGCTCTGCCACATCCTTCCTTGGTGTCCCTATTTCCTTGCTGGCCACTTCTTCTAAAGCCACTGCTGTAGACTGAATGTTTGTGCCCTCCACCACCCCCGCTCATATATTGAAGCTCTAGCCCTCAGTGTGAAGGTATTTGGGACCTTAGGAAGTAGTTGGGTCATGAGGGTGGAGTCCTCATAAATGGGATTAGTGCCCTTGTAGGAGGAGACATGAGGGAGATGATATCTCTCTGTCACCTGACAGCAAATCAGGAAGAGGATTCTCACCAGGCACCTTAGTCTTGGACCTTGTAGCATCCAAGGCTGTGAGAAATAAATGTCTCTGTTTAAGCCACCTGGTCTATTGTATTTTTGCTATAGCAGCTCAAGCAGACTAAGGCAGCTCTCAATCCCCGAGGTTTCAGTTCCTCATCAAACACATCACATCCCTAATGCCTCCCTCTCTTTCTCATCAACAGGCTCAGTGGAGAATGGTCCACAATTTTCCAGATATTGGGAGTCTCTTACCTTATAATAAAGGGGACTTTTGTTCTTACTTTATTTTTTTCCTGAGTTCTTGAGGATATTTGTGAAAATAAGCCTAGAGGAGAGGAAAGAGGGATTCGTAATGAGGTGCTTACATGAAGGGGAGTAGAAGAAGCTTAAAGTATTTAAAGGGTGAAGAAGGAGACTTCACTGCCAGCTGGGCTCTCCTCTTTTTTTAAATTGTAGTTTCTAGGTCTACTGTGGAAAGCAATGTATGAGTGTGTGTGTGTGTGTGTGTGTGTGTGTGTGTGTGTGTGTGAGTCACTCACAGTATGAAATCTATTAGTAGAACTTGCTGAGATAGTTGAAGACCCCCTGAGAGGTTTCCTGTTCCAGAGTTTTGTGTGTTAAAGTGTTGGTATTTAGTGGTGGTGAATCTCCTGGTGTGGTTAAGTGATAATCTGTGGTATGGAGAGCAACAATCTGCGCTGTATCCCGTTTTAGATGATGGGCTTGTCAGCACCATGTGCTCCGAAGTCTCCAAATAATGGACAGATAAACATTCTTATTCAGATAAACAAGATAAACATTCTTCTGTAGACCGAGAAGCAAAGTTCTAGAAATAATTTAGAAGATGTCACAAAACATCTTCTCCTTTAGTTTAAAGTTAAACATTATGGTAAGACTTTAAGCATGTAAATAAATGTCAAGTGCTTGACTCACTGGTCACCTCTTATGCTGATTCAGTATTTTATGAAGGTTTATACTTGGTACATGACTTTGTTCATTGTTTCCCCAGTGTTTTCCTTTAAGGGAAGACTTCACCACAGATAAAACACTGGGGTATTGAGTCGTTGTTGTCGTTGTTTGTCGCTCAGTCGTGTCCGACTCTTTGCGACCCCATGAACTGTAGCTAGCCCGGTTCCTCTGTTCACAGACTTCTCCAGGCAAGAATACTAGAGTGGGTTCAGTTCAGTTCAGTCACACAGTCATATCTGACTCTTTACGACCCCATGGACTGCAGCACGCCAAGCTTTCCCATCCATCACCAACTCCTGGAGCTTGCTCAATCTCATGTCCATTGAGTTGGTGATGCCATCCAACTATCTCATCCTCTGTCATTCCCTTCTCCTCCCACCCTCAATCTTTCCCAGCATCAGGGTCTTTTCCAGTGAGTCAGCTCTTCGCATCAGGTGGCCAAAGTATTGGAGTTTCAGCTTCAATTCAGTCCTTGCAATGAATATTCAGGACTGATTTCCTTTAGGATGGACTGGTTGGATCTCCTTGCAGTCCAAGGGACTCTCAAGAGTCTCCTCCAACACCACAGTTCAAAAGCATCAATTCTTTGGTGCTCAGCTTTTTTTATAGTCCAACTTTCACATCCATACTTGACTACTGGAAAAATCATAGCTTTGACTAGATGGACCTTTGTCAGAAAAGTAATGTCTCTGCTTTTTAATAAGCTGTCTAGGTTGGTCATAGCTTTTCTTCCAAGGAGCAAGCATCTTTTAATTCATGGCTGCAGTCACCATCTGCAGTGATTTTGGAGTCCCCCAAAATAAAGTACATCACTGTTTCCCCATCTATTTCCCATGAAGTGATGGGACCAGATGCCATGATCTTAGTATTTCTAAGAATACTGGAGTGGGTAGCCCTTACCTTCTCCAGGGGATCTTCCTGCACATCCTACATTGGCAGGCAGTTTGTTTACTGCTGAGCCACTGGGGAAGCCTGGGGTATTGAGTGTCTGTTACTTAAGTCAAGCCAAAAGGTGAGCTGAGAGTAGTGGGCCTGGCAGTGATCATGGTTCTATCATGGATTTTAAATCAGAGCTTGTTTGTGAAGAAGTCAGTCCATTGTATAGACTGAATAGAATTGGAGAATAGAGTGTAGACTGCAGCAGACAAATCAGAGGTTGAAGATAAAGCAATTAAAATGTATCAGCTATGCTATATGTATCTCAGTCTGGAAAACAAAATAAGGTATCTTTCCAGCCATGCAATTATCCCATTCCTTCATTTCGATAAACATCTCTTAAATAATTTCTAATATATTAATCCAGGTACTATCAGGGATACAAAAGGAAGTTAAGAAATGACCTTTTCTGGAGGTCATCAAAATAGCAACATTGAAGACCCCTACCTTTTCCCCCTCAGTGAAGATCAGCAATTAGATAGCTATCCATGAACAAAAACAGCCCTGGGAGTGCTCTGGATTCTGCTTAAGAGATTTTGCCAACACAATGGATCAAAAACCTGAGAATAACTATGGAAGGAGGGAAGGCAATAGCTTCATTTTGTTTGTATCATCCCCACCCACTGCTCCAACCCCAAGTCAGCATTGCTCAGCTCCAAACTGCAACTTCTCAGCTACAACGAGTTTCTCTCACCGGGAGAGGAACATTGAGAAGAGCCACGAGCTTTCCCACCCTCTTGAGGCTCCGAACTAAGGTCCTGATTTAGTTTCACCTGAAGCAGGCTGCGGAGCTGAGATGTTACAGAGATGCAGGGGCAGGAAAGAACACCTGGGCTGCCAAGAGCAGCCATTAGCAAGAGAAGTTGCATTCCCAGTGGTCTGTTCTGCAGGCAAACCCAGCAGATTTTGTCTCCAAAGCAACTAAAAGGCCAGTACAGCCTCCTTGGAGCCCCTGCCGTTTTCACCAGCTTGCGCTCCATGGGTATCCATAGTCACTAGTGCCAGCTCACTCCCACGTCTGCCAGAACTCAGGAACGGTAGCCAGCTCAGCCGTCCATGTCTGCCTGAATACAGGACACCAGCCTAGACCCTTGCAGCTGTCCCCACTGCCATGCACATGCTCAGGGGTGAGCTCCAGCTGTGTACAGGCACGGAACCAGCCTCTGCTGCCGCACGCATGCCAGGGGAGATGGCGTGACCATCGGAGAGCCCGTGCGTGTGGCTCGAATCAGACCCTGTCTTCTCTCACCGGCCCGCACCACTGTGCTCACCTACAGCCAGCCTCTCCGGCTGCGCTTGTGCCTGCCCCCAGCCTGCCCCTGTCATCACACGCCCATGGCAGTGTGCCTGCCAAAAGAGAGATTGGGCAGCTCCAGGAGAGCAGGCTGACAGTCGGGGCTCCCAGAGCTGCCAGTGAGCCTGTGGTTGGCCCCAGTCCGTCCTGCCTGCCCTGGCCCACGCCACTCTGTTGTTGTATGAAGCCAGCCCCGGCCACTACACGGGCACCTGCAACTGGCCCCCGCTGCCGAGTGTGTTCACACCGCTGGCTCCAGCCACCACTGCTGCCTGCCCTGGTCTCTAGCAGGTAGATCCGAGGTGCCACTGAGGATCCCAGCAGCCTTGCAACCGCTGCTACCCTCCCTCCCCATCTTGGTACTTACCAAGGACCACACAGTTGTTGATGCCATGAGCCGCAACAGCCTGAGTGGAAGAGACATCATACGCCCCGGCCCCCACCCAAAGCCACTACCTGCCTCCACACTAAGTGCCATGTACTTCTAGACTCAGGGACCCAGTAAGCTCCAGCGTGTCCCCAACCTTGAGTGAAAGCCTTCCCTTACTGTAGTTAATCTGTAAAGTCTGGGAGAAATGACTGCCTCCCCAAATGCACAAATACCTTTTCAAGGCTAAAGGAATCATGAAGAATTTACAGTATTCCTTTACCAAAGGGAATATAGTAAATCTCCAGTAATTGGCCCCAAGGAAATGGAGGTCCAAGAATTTCTTGGGGGACAAAGAATTCACAACAATTGCTCAGCGAGCTGCAGGAGAACACAGAGAAACTTCTTAACAGTAATAGGAAAAACATATGAGATTAAATTGAGAAGCTCAACAAAGATACAGAAAACATTAAAAAGAACCAAAGATGAATTTTTTGGAGCCAGAGAATACAACTGGACTAAAAAATTCAATAGAAATTTTTAATAGCAGATTTGTCCAAACAGAAGAGAAGAGTACAACTGAGAAGACAGAGCAACTGAAGTTAATCAGAGGAGCAAAAAGAATGAAGAGGAATGAAGAAAGCCCGTGCGACTGGTGGAATGACATCAGGAGAAAGTGATGTGTGCACATTGGAGTCCCAGAAGGACAGGAAAGGGGAAAGGAGACAGAAAGCTTATTTAAGGACTGAAAACTTCTCAAACCTGGGGATATATTTGGAAGTCTAACTTCATAAAACTAATCAATAACAAAAAATTTCAATCCAAAACTAACTTTTCCAAGATCCGCTAAAATGAAGCTTTCTAAAACAAAGACAGAATTTTAAAAGTGGCAAGAGAAAAAGGAGGTTCTCAAACCACTAAAGTGGATTTGTACAGATCAGCACAGATCTTGTGGTCCAGCAAAGAACGGGATGATAAATTCAAAGTGATGAAGGAAATAAAATGCCAACCGAGAATACTTTATCCAACAATGAAAATGCTGTCTTTCAGAGATAAAGGTGAAATAAAGACTTTTCCTAACAAATGAAGCCTGAGGAGTTTACCACCACTAAGCCTGTCTTATAAGAAATGCTGAAAAGAATTCTTTAAGCTGGCATGAAAGGATGCTAATTAGTAACATGAAAACATATGAAAATATACAACATACTAGTAAAGTTAATTATATGGTCAGATTCAGACTTGGTAACAAATAGTGCTGAAATATGGTTGTCTATTAACTACTTAACTGTAGTATAAAGGTTAAAGACAAAATACTAAAACACAGCTATACTACAATAACTTGTTAATGGATACACAATTTCAATAAAATATGTAAATTGTGGCATTGGAAACATAAAAAAGGGGTAAAAGGGTAGTTTTTGTGTGCAAAGTTAAATTATCAGTGTAAATAGTGCATTATGTTTAGTGTTTTATGTAAGCCTCACATTAACGACAAAGCAAACACCTACAGTAGATTCACAAATAATATAGAACAGGAACAAAAGGATAGCATTATGGAAAATAGGAAAAGCTATAGTAATCAAAATAATATGGTCCTGGCATAAAAACAAAGAGACCAATGGAACACAGTTGAGAGTTCAGACGTAACCCTAAAATACAGTCAGTGAATGTTTGACAGTGGAACCTACCATACTAATGAGGAAAGGATAGTTCTTTCCGTAAATAGTGCTGAGAAAACTAAGTAAGCACTCAACAAGGAAATTTGACACCTACTTTACACCACTCACAGAAATTAACTCAAAATGGGTTAAAGACTTAAACATAAGAACTGAACATGTAAAATTTCAAGATGAAAACATGGGGCTAAATCTCCTTAATATTAGTCTTGGCAGCAACTTTTTTGCAATACTGCACCAAAAGTACAGGCAACAAAAGTAAAAATTAACCACCAGAACTATATCAAACTAAAAGCATCTCACAGCAAAAAAAAAAAAAAAAAAAAAAAAATCCATAAAATAAAAAGGCAACCTATGGAATGAGAGAAATGTTTTCAAATTGAAATCATTTATCTGCTGAGGAGTTAATATTCAAGATATATAAAGAATTAATACAATTCAGCAGCAAAAAAAAAAAAAATCAATCTGATTGAAAAATGGTGAGAGGCACTGACTAGACATTTGTCTAAAGAAGACCTACAAATAGACAATAGGTATGTGAAAACGTGATGGACATCACTAAATATCAGGAAAGTGATGCAAGTCAAAACCATGAGGTATCACCTCCTACCTGTCATAATGGCTGTTATCAACAAGGCAAAAGATAGCAAGTGTTAGCAAAACTGGAAAAAAGGGAACCTGTTCTGCAAAGGCACTTTGTTGGGATGCAGGTTGGTGCAGCCCCCATAGAAGAGTGTCGAGGCTTCTCAGAGTATTAAAACTATGTCCACCACATGATCCAGCAAGTCCACTTCCAGGTATAGTCAAAGCCATTGGAATCAGGACCTTGATGAGATACATGCACTTTGTATAGGTACATGTATATCTATCTCTATCAGTCTATCATGGAAATACTGTCCAGCCTTGCGAAAGGAAGGACATTCTGTCATGTATAACAACACGGATGAAAAAAAAAATTAATTGTAAAATAAAAATTGTTCAGGGTCAGGAATCTGACAAATGTTAGGCTAAATAAAATCAACCAGGTGGACTTACAGAGTATCTCAGGGAAGGTCCTAGTGTGGATGGTGGATTATGTGTGTATCTGGTTTCATGAAGAGGCTGATTCACATGATACAAATCTTCACAGCTTTCCAGAAGCAGTACCAGTCAACGTTTAGTCACTTTTTTAAGGTTGTATTAGGAACTGATCTACTTAATGTACAGTGTAACTCAAGTTATAAAATTTTAAACAGGATACAAATTTTATCCTTTTTTTTCCTTTCATGGATACTCATAAAAATATTCCTTGTACTGTTAATGAAATTTCTAACTCCACTGAAATATGCAATATGCCACATTGCCTTCTATGCAAATTTAGTTTTTATACTCATAATAAGAGCACTTAGAGTCCACATTTAAGCAACAGTAATGTGTTACTAAAGCTAAGAAAAGGAAATGAATTATACATAGATTTTACCACCTCCCTTAGCTGATTGTATTACCTTTAGGCGCCATGACATATGTTCAGCATATGCCATACTTTTAAACCCTGACCTATTGTTGCAATTAGCGCTTGCTATATAATAAACTGCCTCAAGATGTAGTGACTTAAAACAACAATGCATTATTGTTGCTCACCGTTTTGTGAGTGGCTGTGCTTATGTGGGCTCTTCTTGTCTGAGGTCATCCATATGGTTGCAGTCAGATGGCAGATGTGTCCCAGCTGAAGGCTCATTAGGCTGGATGTCCGTGATAGCTTTCCACTCCCAAGTCTTGTGCCTCATCTGGAAGGCCCAGGACAGTTAGGGGTTGACTGGACATTTCTATCTATCCACAGAGCCTCTCCATTTGACTAGCTACTTTGGATTCCCTTACAGCACAAAGGTCTCAGTATAGACTGTGTGGTGTCTGGTTTTCCCTTGAATACATATTTCAAGAGACCAAGGCAGAAACTCCATTCTCAAATGATTCAGTTTCAAAATTATATTGTATATTAATGCATATATGTGGAATCTAGAAAAATGGTACAGATGATCTTATTTGCAAAGCAGAAATAGAGACACAGACATAGGGAACAAACATGTGGATACCAAGGGGAGCAGGAGGGTGGAGGGATGAACTGGGAGGTGGGGATTGACACATATACGTTATTGATACTGTGTATAAAATGGATAACTAATGAGAACTTACTGTATAGCACAGGGAACTATACTAGGTGCTCTGTAGAGTTGTAATAAGTTCTCTGTAGTGACTTAAATGGGAAGGAAATCCAAAACAGAGGGAACATATATATATATATATACATATAGCTGAATCACTTTGATGTACAGCAGAAATGGACCCAGCAGTGTAAAGTAACTATACTCCATTAAACAAAATAAACATGAAAAAATGAAACTAAAAAACTCCAAAATTCATGAAAAATCACTATGCACGGAAGGTGATTACTGGAAAGTGTGGTTCACTGGAGAATCCATCTTGGAAGACAAATGACCACATTGCTAATGTATGTGTTATGGAAATATGGTGATATCCAGCTTTGATAGACTCTTTGTTGTACCCAAATATTTAGTCGGCAAGTATTACAAATCCACGCTCAGAAACATCCCTAGAATAATCACTGAAAATCTGCTTGAGTTTATAGCAGTTTAACAAATGATTTCATTAATGATTATTAACTGTCTGTGATGTGCCAGAGGCTGTGCTGGACACTGATGACTCCTAAATGGGTGGGGTAGACTCACGAGGACACTGGGGCTCAGAAAGCATGAAGGGAAGTAGGATTGTCTTCTCCTAAAGCAGCAGAGTCAGGCACTCATACAAGTGCAGGGGCCCTGGGAATACTTGCTGAGGTAGGAAAGAAGACAGACAGGAGCAAAACAATATATTAGACTGATTTTATAAATAAAATTTAAGGTGTCTGCTATAATGTGCTCTGAAGATTGACCTTGGATATTTGAAAGATGTGTCTGTAATGTGTAATAAAAAAAATCCTTTATAGTGTCTCTTAAAATACACCTCAACCAAAAACACATTAAGTGAGTATCATGCTGCATGGAAATGGTTCTTAAGTTTTAGAGAAGCTCAGCATCAACTGGAGGGGTGGTGAAAACCTGATGCTCGCCCCATCCCCAGAGTTTCTGCTTCAGAAGGTCTTTCCATCTAGTTCTCAGGCCATATGGATGATGCTTGTAAGTGGATCACACTTAAAAGAGAATCACTGATGTGTGGTTATCCACATATAGAACAGTGGTTAAAAGCATAGATGTCGAGTCATAGAAAAGACACAGCGATGCATCTTAAACATGTTACCTAATCTTTCTGGCTTGATTTGCCAGGTTTTATAAGGAAGATACTTAATGGTAGCTACCTCTTTGGATTGTTGTTCAGAAGAAATGGTATGTAGAAAGAGTTCAATAAATGTTAATCACCCTGATAATTATAATTATAGAAGAAATATGTCCTATTCTCATATATCTTACCCAAGGCATTGTATGATTGTGCAATGGTGCACCTGTTTGCTCTGCAATCATCTTCCAGACTATTTAAGTGATGACTGGGAACTTTATGCCTTTCCTGCCTCCTTTGGAAAAGAAGAAATAACAAAACTTTCTGATTATCTGTTTTCTTCCTTATACAGTACATAAAATCTAACAACTAAATTTTAAAAAATAATCTACAGACTCAAAAATAAATCTTACTGTTTTCAAGTTAAACTCCTCCTGGGATTGGTATTAAAGGGGAATTAGGTTTGCATTAGTTGAGCTTTGCAGGATGCCCAGATAATGCCTCAGCAATCAAAATGTAATTATAAAATAGGAGTTTCAAATGCAAATATTTTTTCTTTTCAGTGTGAACTATAACAGTCAAGCATGTGGTTGCATTAAGGTGAAGATAACAGATTAAGTTCAAGATCTTATCAAGCTGTGTGGTCAAACAGAGAGCAGTAGTCAACAACAGCAATCCAATAATAAATAAAATGTATTTCCTTGACTATCAATAAATGTCATAACTCTTGCTTCTCCAGTGAAATGGTCTCCCTCATGAGGCTGCTGGGGGTGCATAGGATGAAATATGTCTTCCTGCCCTTGTTTTCCTTGTGTAATTACTTTATCCATGGGCTCCCACGCCATTCATTTCTGTGCCTCAGTTTACTTATCCAAACTGGATTTACATTTTTCAGTGTATTGTTTGTAGAACACTAGTCAGATGCTCAGTAGAAAAAGTTGTCAAAAAACTTCTAGAAGTGTGTTAAGCTTTATCTTCTTCTTCAAGAGTCAAGACCCATTTTAACACTAGAAAAACTCTAAGAATCCCTATTCTAAAAAAGAAAATCCATTTTTCAGCTATAATAGACCATGGATATTTCATAGCAGCTGAATATCTGAAAGATATAATTTTTTGGTTCCCCCCACAGTCAGTTGCCCCCACAGCCAGTCTCTCCCATTAGGAAGCTCCCATAAGCCTCTTATTCTTATTCATCAGAGGGGCAGACAGAATGAAAACCACAATCACAGAAAACTAACCAAACTGATCACATGGACCACAGCCTTGTCTAAACTCAATGAAACTATGAGCCATGCCGTGTAGGGCGACCCAAGACAGACAGGTCTTGGTGGAGAGTTCAGACAAAATGTGGTTCGCTGGAGAAGGGAATGGCAAACCACTTCAGTATTCTTACCATTAGGACCCCCATGAACAGTACGATAAGGCAAAAAGATATGACACTGAAAGATGAACTCCCCAGGTCGGTAGGCACCCAATATGATACTGGAGATCAGTGGAGAAATAACTCCAGAAAAAATGAAGAGACGGAGCCAAAGCAAAAACAACGCCCAGTTATGGATGTGACTGATGATGGAAATAAGGTAGGATGCTATAAAGAGCAATATTGCATAGGAACCTGGAATGTTAGGTCCATTAATTGAGGTAAATTGGAAGTGGTCAACAGCAGATGGCAAGAATCAACATAGACATTTTAGGAATCAGTGAAGTAAAATGGACTGGAATGGGTGAATTTAATTCAGATGACCATTGTATCTACTACTGTGGGCAAGAATTCCTTAGAAGAAATGGAGTAGCCCTCACAGTCAACAAAAGAGTACAAAATGCAGTACTTGCATGCAATCTCAAAAATGACAGAATGATCTGTTTCCAAGGCAAACCATTAAGTATCACAGTAATACAAGTCTGTGCCCCAAGCACTAATGCTGAAGAAGATTAAGTTGAACAGTTATATGAAGCCCTACAAGAACTTCTAGAACTAATATCAAAAAAAGATGTCCTTTTCATCATAGGGAACTGGAATGCAAAAGTAGGAAATCAAGTAATACCTGGAGTAACAGGCAAGTTTGGCCTTGGGGTACAAAATGAAGCAGGGCAAAGGCTAACAGAGTTTTGCCAAAAGAACACACTGGTCATAGCAAACACCCGCTTTCAACAACACAAGAAATGATCTACACCTGGACATCACCTAATGGTCAATACTGAAATCAGATTGATAGCATTCTTTGAAGCTGAAGATGGAGAAGCTCTATACAGTCAGCAAAACAAGACTGGGAACTGTTGCTCAAATCATGAAAACCTTATTGCCAAATTCAGACTTAAACTGAAGAAAGTAGGGAAACCACTAGACCATTCAGGTATGACCTAAATCAAATCCCTTATGATTATACAGTGGAAGTGACAAATAGATTCAAGGGATTTGATATGATAGAGTGCCTGAAGAATTATGGAAGGAGTTTCATGACATTGTACAGGAGGCAGTTATCAAGACCATCCCCAAGAAAAAGGAATGCAAAAAGGCAAAATGGTTGTCTGAGGAGGCCTTACAAATAGCTGAGAAAAGAAGAAAAGCAAAAGGCAAAGGAGAAAGGGAAAGATATACCCATTTGAATGCAAAGTTCAAAAGAATAGCAAGGAGAGATAAGAAAGCCTTCCTCAGTGATCAATGCAAAGAAATAGAGGAAAACAATAGAATGGGAAAGACTAGAGATCTCTTCAAGAAAGTTAGAGCTACCAAGGGAACATTTCATGCAAAAATGGGCACAATAAAGGCCAGAAATGGTATGGACCTAACCGAAGAAGAAGATGTTAAGAAGAGGTGGCAAGAATACACAGAAAAACTATACAGAAAAGATCTTCATGACCCAGTTAACCACGATGGTGTGATCACTCACCTAGAGCCAGACATCCTGGAATGCAAAGTCAAGTGGGCCTTATGAAGTATCACTATGAACAAAGTTCGTGGAGGTGATGGAATTCCAGTTGAGCTATTTCAGATCCTAAAAGATGATGCTATTAAAGTGCTGCACACTATATGCCAGCAAATTTGGAAAACTCAGCAGTGGCCACAGGACTGGAAAAAGTCAGTTTTCATTCTAATTCCAAAGAAAGGCAATGCCAAAGAATGTTCAAACTACTGCACAATTGCGCTCATCTCACATGCTAGCAAAGTAATGCTCAAAATTTTCCAAGCCAGGTTTCAACAGTACATGAACTGTGAACTTCCAGATGTTCAAGCTGGATTTAGAAAAGGCAGAGGAACCAGAGATCAAGTTGCCAACATCTGCTTGATCACTGAAAAAGCAAGAGAGTTCCAGAAAAACATCTACTTCTGCTTTATTGAGTATGCCAAAGCCTTTGACTGTGTGGATCACAACAAAGTGTGGAAAATTCTTAAAGAGATGGGAATACCAGGCCACCTGACCTGCCTCCTGAGAAATCTGTATGCAGGTCAGGAAGCAACAGTTAGAACCAAACATGGAATTATGGACTGGTCCCAAATTGGGAAAGGAGTATGTCAAGGCTGTTATTGTCACCCTGTTTATTTAGCTTGTATGCAGAGTACATCATGCAAAATGCTGGGCTGGATGAAGCACAAGCTGGAGAAAGACTGCCAGGAGAAATATCAATAACCTCAGATATGCAGATGACACCACCCTTATGGCAGAAAGCAAAGAGGAACAAAAGAGTCTTTTAACGAAAGTGAAAGAAGAGAGTGAAAAAGCTGGCTTAAAACTCAACATTCAAAAAATGATATGGTCCTATCATTTCATGGCAAGTAGATGGGGAAAGTGATAGACCTTCTTTTCTTGGGCTCCAAAATTACTGCAGATGGTGACTGCACTCTTGAAATTAAAAGATCCTTGCTTCTTGAAATAAAAGCTCTAACCAACCTAGACAGAATATTAAAAAGCAGAGACATTACTTTGCCACCAAAAGTCCGTCTAGTCAAGGCTATGGTTTTTCTAGTAGTCATGTATGGATGTGAGAGTTGGATTGTAAAGAAAGCTGAGCGCTGAAGAATTGATGCTTTTGAACTGTGGTGTTGGAGAAGACTCTTGAGAGTCCCTTGGACTGTAAGGAGATCAAACTAGTCAATCCTGAAGGAAATCAGTTCTAAATATTCATTAGAAGGACTGATGCTGAAGCTGAAACTCCAATACTTTGGCCACCTGATTCGAAGAACTGACTTCTTGGAAAAGACCCTGATGCTGGGAAAGATTGAAGGCAAGGGAAGGGGATGACAGAAGATGAGATGGTTGGATGGCATCACCAACTGAATGGACATGAGTTTAAGCAAGCTCCGGGAGTTGGTGATGGACAGGGAAGCTTGGTGTGCTGCAGTGCTGGGGTACAATTAATCGTAGATGACTGAGCGGCTGTACTGAACTGATTGATACTTCTTTGGAGTATCCTATGCCAAGCTATAATTGTCTCACACTTAGTGGATAGTAAATTCATAAACTGTCAATCAGTGATACTTTATCTAGCAAAACTATTCTTTGGAAATATGTGGAAAATATGTGGACATTCATAGATAAATAATAACTGGGAGAAGTCTAGGCTACCTGTCCTAGAAGAATGTCCTTTACGCTGCAAGGAAATGACACTCAATGTGAAACCAAATACGCAAGAAAGAATGAAGAGTAGATTTCGGGTAAGAAATTTAGATTTTGGGTAAATAAAAATTACTCTCACCATATATTTTTGTTTTCTCTTGATTTCTTAGAAATACCCATCAGATTGTTTAAAGCAATGGTTATAAGATTATTACAGCATTCGGTTGTAGATACAATAACATGACAATAATAGCACAAAGAGGGGAATGGAGCTGTATCTTAGAAGAATTAGGTCAGTAGAATCTGAAGTGGATAGTGATATATTGAGATCAGAAGATGGGGTAAGTGGGGAGATGTTGGCCAGAGGTTGCAAATCTGCAGTTATGTAGGGTGAATAAGTCTAGAGATCTAACATGTAGTAGTGTTCAATAGAGTACAGTAAGTCCCCTACTTATGAACCTTCAAGCTGAGAACTTTCAAAGATTCCAAAGCGCGTTCGCATGTCCAGTCACGTACATTAGCTCACGTCTGGTGTACATTGTCACGTGTGTGCGTCCTCTGTAAGTGTTTGTGCGTTTGTGTTCCTTACTGTTCAGTACTGTGCCGGGGGCAGGAGGACTGCACCTCTCCCCTCCTCTCTCTCCTGCAGTCAGCAACACTTCTTGCCTGTTCGCTTGGTGTCAGCGCCTGTTTGCCAGCTGTTGTGTCCTAGGACTGTACTTTTCTAGGTACTGTACTGTAAGATTAAAAATGTTTTCTTTATTGTTTGCTTGTTTTTAATGTATTATTTGTGTGAAAAGTGTTACAAACCTATTACAGTACAGTACTGCATAGCCAATTGTGTTAGTTGAGTACATAGGCTGACTTTGTTAGACTTATGAATGAATTGGACTTAAAAACACACTCTCGAAATGGAACCCTTTGGTATGTACGAGACTTATTGTATAATATTACATTGCATCCTGGAAATTTGCTAAGAGAGTAGATCTCAGGTGCCCTCAGGATACACAAAAACTTGTAACTGTACAAAGGTGGATATATTACTTACCTTGACTGTAGTAATCACTATCTTCTATATATATATATATAATATATATATATATATATATACAGAGACATCATACTTTACACCTTAAACACATACAATTTTTATTTTTAAAGAAGATGTATGTTGTGATGTCTAGTGTACGCCACTTTGAAAGTTAAATTTAAAAAATTAGAATAATATTTCAACAGTAATTAAATGGTTTATGAAAAAATGTTGGTTTAACACAAAAAGAGGTGGTAAAGAGAAAAAATACATGAAACATACAGAAAACAAGTTGCAAAATGACAGATGTAAATCCAACAATATCAATATTATATTAAGTATGAATGCACTAAAGACTTCAATCAAACATATAAATGATCAGTCTAGATAAGAAAAGACAAGATTTAATGATACTTACTATATGCCTGAGTCTACAACAACATTGTAAATCAACTATACTTCAATAAAAAAAGATTTAATGATAATCTTCTGTACAATAGACTTAGTTTAGAGTCAGAGGTACAGACAGGTTGGAATTTTAAGAAAGGAACAAAATGTACCATACAAACAGTAACCAGAAGAGACCTGAAGTGCCTATATTTAATAAATAATACAAGCATTTAATATAAAAATCTAAAAGTAAATAAATAAATGAAAATCTCTATCTAGAAAATACTAAAAAATATTTTTTGCAAACATGTGAACATATTATTGAAAATCTAGATATACTTTTAAACTGTTCAAGGGGACACAGTATATTTTTAAAATTTACCTATGAGGCTGTGGAAGTAAAAATGTTTGAAGCCTGCTCTTGTACACAAATTTTGGCATGGTACTGAAAATAAATTAATTTTCATGGAGTTCTGACTTAACCAAAATCATATACTTTTCGCGAAGTCAATATTAAAAGCTGTATTCTCTTTTTCAATCCTGAATGTCTTCTTTATTTTGAAGAACAACCATAGGAAAATCATTAAGTTCATAGATTCTGGAACGTCATTTAGAAAAGTCTAATTCAAAAAAAAAATTCTAATTCCAACAACAAAAAACTCTTAATTCCAACTCTTGTCTACTGTGTGACCCTATAGAGAGTTCTCAACTTCTCTGTGCCTCAATGACTTTATCTGTAAAGTGGGGATAATAAGGATATATATCTCATAGGAATTTTGTGAGTTAAATCATGTGGAAGATTTAGAACAATACCTGCTACAAGGAAAGTACTCTACAAATGTGAGTTATTTTTATTCAGGGTTTTGTCATATTCCAGTAAATGTGCTGGAGATAAACCATTATCACAGCTCCCAGCACATTTCCACAATGCTGGCACAGATTTTAGAGATCCTGACTCAGACGTTGAATCTACATCTGGACCTCCAGCCATTTTAGCAGTCAGCATTAGAGAGATTGAGTTGCAAAGAGGTAGCGGTGAAGGGAAAACCTTGCTAACAAGATAATATGTGCTGAACTTAGCAGGTTTGTGTGTTACTGCTGATGAAGGGGAGACAGTGCAAAATGTGAGACGTGGGACCCTCCGAAGAAAGTTGGTTATCTTGTGTATAATTTATTGCTTGCTGGAAGGCGAGAAGCAGAACACTGGGTCAGCAGGATGGCCAAGTGGCAACTCACCGACCTTAGACATTCATAAAGAACAGCTTTCTTTCCTCTGCTCCCCACTTCCCTTCCTGAACTCCGTGCCTGGCTCCCCCTCCCCGAGACACAAGCAATGGTCTCTAACCCTGTGTCTTTGTTCACAGGGGTCAATTTTTTCTGGAATATATCCCTCCCACTTGGTCCTTTTCCTTTCTCTACTTTGCCACCTGCTTCATTCAACTGAGAACTTACTATGTCCTAAAAACTGGGATGAGCACTGAGGATACAAATTCATACAATTTTAGAATCAAGCGTGAGTGAGGGCCCCATCACACTTTATTATGGTTGTGTACAGTCAGCGTTGGCATAGGTGTTCTGTGAGTGCAGACAGGATATCTTACCTAGCCTGAGGATGACCAGCAACCACCGCCTGAATGGTTTAGTGAATTGTAGTCAATTGTATAGATACAGAGAAGAAACGAAAGCAAGAAACACATGGATAGGTCAGAGGGGAGAGTGTGCTTGCTCCTTAAGGCTGAGGAATAGGGCACTTGGTGGGGAAGTGAAGAAGAGTGAAGCCGGGAACGTAGAAAATGCTCAGACCAAGAAGGAGCTTGGAATGATGAATGCCTTGCTGAGGACTTGGCCTTCACTGTGGCCATCATGGGAAGAGGCCTTCAGGTAGTATTGTGCTTTAGACAGGTTTGTATTTTTCAGAAAGAGAGCCCTGAAGGAAGTATGAAGACTGGGTGGATTTTTAAAAGTGTGGACAAGAATGGAGTCATCCATCTATTTAGGGGACTATTGAAAAACATCAATAAGGAGAAGATGAGGACCCACACTAAGTCACCGATGATGAGAAAGAGCAAAAGGATCGATCTGAAAGACTCTTGGAGAAACATCAATCAGTGTTCCTTCAGATCTAATTGGATATGTGAAGTGAGGTAGAACAGAGATACAGGGTGATGCTCAGATTTTTTACTTTGGTACCTGTGCGGATGGTGGTACCACTTTCCTGAGAGGGTATATAGGAAGTGAGGAAAGGGGGTAAGACTATATTTGAACACATGCCCTTTAGATTCAATTATTTATGTGTTTAAAAATATTTGCAGAGAAGCTACTTCCTGGGTGCCAAAGGCACCAGACATATAGCAGTGAATAAAACAAACATTAATTCCTGCCCTTATACCTAGAGGGTAACTGTGAGCAGCCCAGGAGGTGATTGAATTGGTGCTGGAGCTTAGATGAAAGATTTGGTCTAGAAATGTCGATCCAAAGGAAAGCAGCTTATAGCTAAGAATTGAAACTATCACTGAAGTTTCTATACTTTAAAAGACTCTTAGCTTAAAGAAAAAGAAGAATTTATGCAAATGTGGGTCAGAAATATAATCATCAAAAAGACTGATGCCAAAATATGTTGCATAAGTGGATATAAAGCATTTGAATTCAGGAAGTGATAATGTACCTCTGTACCTAAAGAAGACTCTGTACCACACTCTAAATGGGATGTACGACATTTACAGAAGAGTGACAGTGAGGGGGAACGATCTCAAATGATGTCTAATGAGGAATGATTGCATCAAATGGAGATGGTTAGCCTGGAGAAAGTGATCACAATTGTCTTCATAGAGTTAATTCTGTTAGAACTCCAAGAGGGATAACTAGTATCAGTGGGAGGACATTATGGGGAGAAAATCAGTCATAAGATTTGAAAACTGGCAACTCCCAGGATCTTCAGGGTGAGTCAGCAAGCCAGAGAACCAGAAGAACTGATGGTCTAGTTCCAGTCTGGAGGCCAGCGGGCTCAAAACCCAGGCAGGGAGAGCTGATCTTTCAATTCAAGCAAAGGCAAGAAAAATGCTGATGTCCTAGTCTGAAGGCCATCAGACAGAAAAGATATTTCTCTTACTTACAGGAGGATTTCCCATTATGTTCTATTCAGGACTTCAGCTAATTGGATGTTGTCCACTCATATTAGAAAGGCCATCTGCTTTATTCAGCTTCCCTGTTTAAACCTAATGGAAATACCGAGAATAGTGGTACAACAAATAACGGCACGCTGTGACCCAATCAGGACAACACAGAAACTTAACCGTTACAAGTGAGAACTGTTTCTATCCGGGGATTGGTTAACCTCCATCTCAGAGTAGACACATGGTCAGGATTTTTAGTCCCACTAAACAAGTGTACTTTTGGATGTTTATTCAAAGCTTAGTTCAAACAGACTCCACATTCTTGAAAATTAAAAAAAAATAAAATCACTCCACACTCATCAGTCCCTCTGTTCTCAGCGCGCAAAGCCTAGACAGCTGTGCATTGGTCAAGGTTAGCAGTGGCTCGTTGCCTTTCACAAGCACTGTCTAACCCACTTCTCAAACCAAGAACATCAGCAAAAGGCAAGTCCTCCTCTCATCAGTTCAGAATTGTTTGCCGTATTTGCCTTTCCTATTGTTTCTCCTCAAGGACCAGACTCATAAAACTTAAGAGAAAGGAGAATGAGAGCACTTCAAAAGTATTTTTAATTAGAGGACTTTTGTCTGACCCAATGCACTGTAAAACTCCAAGCTCTGACAGTGCCCTAGTTCCCATTTAATCTTCATTTCCCTGTTTCCCGTCAGCTGTGTGTGCAGATGCTAAAATCGTGTTTGTTTATCACGGGGCCGGGAAGATTGATGGTTGGGTGCCTGGTGGGCTGCCTTCCCTGCTCTCTTGGCATGGCTCCTGAGCTTCACAGCACGGGAGACTCTTAAACACGCTTAATGGGGGAGTTGGTCCCACATGTTCCTGTAACTGTCATCTGCTGATTTTTCAGCTTATGCTTTGGTTGAAGTTAAGGTAATTACAAAGTTATTATTTGTCATTTCCATTGTCTTTGGGGTCAGAAAGACATCTGTTGAAAGTTAGCATCATCTGTCATTTACGCCAGCCTGTGGTCAGCACCTGAGTGAACATACAAAATGAGGGAAGGAGATTGGTGCAGCCTCTATGGAGAACAGAGAGAAGGTTCATTAAAAAAAAAAAAAAAAATGTTACACTATGATCCTGTGGTTCCACTTCTGGGCATATATCTGGAGAAGATTCTAACTTGAAAAGATACATGCATCTCAGGGTTTATGGCAGCACTATTTACAGTAGCCAAGATATGGAAGCAACTTAAGTGTCCGCTGACAGATGAATGGGTAAAGAAGATGTGGTACATGTACACAGTGGAATATTACTCAGCCATTAAAATGGATGAAATAATGCCATTTACAGCAACATAGATGGACCCACAGATTATCATACTAAGTGAAATAAGTCAGACAAAGAATGACAAACACCATGTGACATCACTTATATGTGGGATCTTAAAAAAATACAAATGAGCTTATTTACAAAATGGAAATGGATTTACGGACACAGAAAACAAACTTACAGTTTACCAAAGTAGATACCTAGAGGTGAGAGAGATTCCCCCCCCCCCCCCCCCCCCCCGCCCAGTGGCTAGTGGTAATAAAAGTGTGGCAAACCCATACATGTGCACAAGTATGCACACATACAAAAAAACCTGACCTTACTGTGAAGTTTCACGAAGGCTGTGCCTCCTTGCAACACTCGCAGTGATGAACTGGAAGGGAACATGGGATGTTGTTGTCCAGGGTAGTCCCAGGATTTTTAAGATGCTAAAGTGGAGAAAAGTAATGGAGTCAGATGAACTATTCAGAGTCCTTTCTGCTGGGCTATTTTATTCCCTAACATGCTGCACATAATTTTCTTTACAAAATCAAAATGAGATGCTGTATTACCTACCCAGTGAAGAAAAATGTGGTGTATATGATCAGTGCTGGCGTTTTGAGCCCACTAATACTTTAATGTTTTTAAATCCAAAGTCCTAGGTTGATTTTTCAGTTCAGAGTTAGAAAACTTCTTTAGGAAAGTATCAGATGGGAATAATTTAGACTTTTGGGGTCATGTGATCTTTATCTAGACTAGACTCATCACTGGAGTTATGTCTGACTCTTTGCAACCCATGTGATCCCCATGTGATCTTTATCTAGACTAGACTCATCACTGGAGTTATGTCTGACTCTTTGCAACCCAATGGACTGTAGCCCACCAGTCTCCTTTGTCCATGGGATTCTCCAAGCAAGAATACTGGAATGGGTTACCACTTCCTCCTCCAAGGGATCTTCCCAACCCAGGGATTGAACCAGAGTCTCTTATGTCTCCTGTATATGGCAGGCGGGTTCTTTACCACTAGTGCCACGTGGGAAGCCCTTGATAAGTTTAGGGGATCTTATTCTCTTCTTATAGAGGGTTTCCCAGGTGACATAGTAGTAAAGAATCCGCCTGCCAATTCAAGAGACACAAGAGACATAGGTTTGATCCCTGTGTCAGGAAGATGCCCTGGAGGAGGAATTGGCATCCTGCTCCAGTATTGCTACCTGGAAAATTCCATGGACAGCGGAGCATGGCAGGCTCCAGTCCATAGAGTCTCAAAGAGTATGCGACACACACACGCATGAGAGAGTCATTTCCTAGGCAGGTTGATAAGAAGTCTAGGGGTCCCCAAGGAGAGAGGTCTGGAATACTCAAGGAGGAAGAAAGGACAAACTTTTTACTTTTTTTTCCCCTCTACATTCCTTAGGATTATATAACAATAATGTATCCTGCTTGAGGACACTCTCTGGATTAAACTCTCTGGCTAATTCTGTTATCTTAAAACATAAATTATGGGAGTAGGTCTGGTCTTTACAAGGATGTATCCTGCCTGAGGACAGTCTCTGGATTAAACCTCCTGGCTAATTCTGTTATCTTAAATTGTAAATTACGGAAGTAGGTCTGGTGAGGTCTTTACAATCTCCAGACATTCTGTGGATTCATTGGAGAGTATATAACTCCATTGCTAACACTAGCAAGGGGGTACTCTTTCTACCCGCTTCTGATGTCTATGTCAGAAGCTTTCTCTATCTCCTTTATACTTTAATAAAACTTTATTACACAAAAGCTCTGAGCGTTCCAGCCTCGTCTCTGGCCCCGGATCGAATTCTTCTCCTCTGGAGGCCAAGAACCCCAGCGTCTTTGCGTGATTCAGCAACAATCTTTCTCACACACACACACACACACACACACACACACACACACTCCACATACTCTCTCTCTCTCTCTTTCTCCCCTTTTATGCAGTTGTTCTACCAAAGAAGTTCTTAAAAAGAGTAGGAAGACAGGACCAATTTGAACTTTCATAAGGAAATTAAACTAAAATCAAAGATACTTACTTGGATATTTAAAAGCATGGGGAAGAATTAAGAAAAGTGTTAAAGTTTGCCAAAATTCAAGAATAAATTAAGTAAGGCCCACTTTTAGTATATGGGTTTTTTTTTCCCCCCACCGAGAAATTAATTCTGAGAAACTTTCTCTTCCTCTAAGGGTAGAAAGCAGGGAGTTTGAGAGACTTATGGTAAGATGCAGTGTTCATTACTTGAATACCAGCCTGCATGTATGTCAAGTTCAACCAGGTTTTTCAGGTATATGGTTGAAGGTTTATGCAGACTAGCTGGAAGAGTTCCCTTCATGTGCTAATATATATCTGCTACTTTCTAAACACAGCTACTCATTATAAAGGTTGTGGAGAGACTAAAAACGGTTGTGAAGGTAATAGCAATCCTTGTCCATTTGAAATAGGGGATAAATTGCTTCAGATAGGATATACATTGATGCAATTTACATGAATCAGGAAAAAAGATGAAATATGTCTATTTTGGCATCTAAAAAGCTCTGTGAAGATATTGCCTTTAATATTGATTAACTTTAGTACGAACTTAAAATGACAAAAATGTAATGACTTACTATTATAAGTCTTAGCTATATCTGTTTTCTTTCAGATAGTGTTCCAGTAAATTATATACATAGATATGAGTTAATATACATGAGTTATATACATGCAAGTATTAATATAAATGTAAGTAAAAATGTGGTTATTCTAACTGCTAAGTGAGACTTTTGCTGCATTCAGCATTTGATACAAGCAATTGATTGATTGCTACAGGACCAGTAATTGGTATAAACATCATACATTTGTGTTAATTGCAACAACATAAAAATATCATTTAAAATAAAATTAAAAATAATAAAATGTAGAAAGTCCTGACATTTTAGAACATGAACAATGTATATGAATTTCAAAAGTGTGTTAAATACTTTTTCATGTAATAAGTTAGAATAATTAATAAAATTACTTTTAAAGTTGTGTATTTAAATTATAGTCTGAAACAGTGGCCGATTTTATTTTCTTGGACTCCAAAATCACTGTGGACGGTGACTGAAGTCATGAAATTAAAAGACGCTTGCTGCTTGGAAGAAAAGCTATGACAAAACTAAACAGTTTTAAAAAGCAGAGATATCACTTTGCCGACAAAGGTCCATCCAGTCAAAGCTATGGTTTTTCCAGTAGTCACGTACTGATGTGAGAGTTGGACTATAAAGAAAGCTGAGTACTAAAGAAGTGATGCTTTTGAACTGTGGTGTTGGAGAAGACTGTTGAGAGTCCCTTGAACTGCAAGGTGATCCTACCAGTCCATCCTAAAGGAAATCATTTCTGAATATTCATTGGAAGGACTGATGCTGAAGCTGAAGCTCCAATACTTTAGCCACCTGATGCAAAGAGCTGCTTCACTGGAAAAGACCCTGATGCTAGGAAAGATTGAGTACAGGAGGAGAAGGGGGAAGCAGATGATGAGATCGTTGGATGGCATCACCGACTCAATGGACATGAGTTTGAGCAAACTGTGGGAGATGGTGAAGGACAGGGAACCTTGGCATGCTGCAGTCCATGGGGCTGCAAAGAGTCAGGCATGACTGAGCAGCTGAACAACAGCAACTTCACTTTAGGAGAAAAATAATGCTCGAGTGGTTTAGGCCTTCTTTACTATTGAGAATGATCAAGATGGTCAACAAGTGTAAACATTCAAGAAAATGGTACCTCAGAGGTATTATCACTACTTCTTTCCTTATGAGCTAAATAGGTAGGAAGTCTTCATGGAGTCATGGGCAAAGTTGTTAGTTTACAGAGTTAAGGTTTGTTCAGTTCAGTTCAGTTCAGTCACTCAGTCATGTCTGACTCTTTGCGACCCCATGAATTGCAGCATGCCAGGCCTCCCTGTCCATCACCAACTCCCGGAGTTTACTCAAACTCATGCCCATTGAGTCAGTGATGCCATCCAGCCATCTCATCCTCTATCATCCCCTTCTCCTCCTGCCCCCAATCCCTCCCAGCATCAGGGTCTTTTCCAATGAGTCAACTTTTCGCATGAGGTGGTCAAAGTATTGGAGTTTTAGCTTCAGCATCAGTCCTTCCAATGAATACCCAGGACTGATCTCCTTTAGGATGGACTGGTTGGATCTCCTTGCAGTTCAAGGGACTCTCAAGAGTCTTCTCCAACACCACAGTTCAAAGCATCAATTTTTCAGCACTCAGCTTTCTTCACAGTCCAACTCTCACATCCATACATGACCACTGGAAAAACCATAGCCTTGACCAGACGGACCTTTGTTGGCAAAGTAATGTCTCTGCTTTTTAATATGCTGTCTAGGTTGGTCATAACTTTCCTTCCAAGGAATAAGTGTGTTTTAATTTCATGGCTGCAGTCACCATCTGCAGTGATTTTGGAGCCCCCAAAAATAAAGGCTGACACTGTTTCCACTGTCTCCCCATCTATTTTCCATAAGGTGATGGGACCAGATGCCATGATCTTAGTTTTCTGAATGTTGAGCTTTAAGCCAACTTTTTCACTCTCCCCTTTCATGTTCATCAAGAGGCTTTTTAGTTCCTCTTCACTTTCTGCCATAAGGGTGGTGTCATCTGCATATCTGAGGTTATTGATATTTCTCCCGGCAATCTTGATTCCAGCTTGTGCTTCTTCCAGCCCAGCGTTTCTCATGATGTACTCTGCATATAAGTTAAATAAGCAGGGTGACAATATACAGCCTTGACATACTCCTTTTCCTATTTAGAACCAGTCTGTTGGTCCATGTCCAGTTCTAACTGTTGCTTCCTGACCTGCATACAGGCTTCTCAAGAGGCAGGCCAGGTGGTCTGGTATTCCCATCTCTTTCAGAATTTTCCATAGTTTGTGATGATCCACACAGTCGAAGGCTTTGGCATAGTCAATAAAGCAGAAATAGATGTTTTTCTGGAACTCGCTTGCTTTTTCAATGATCCAGCGGATATTGGCAATTTGATCTCTGGTTCCTCTGCCTTTTCTAAATCCAGTTTGAACATCTGGAAGTTCACGGTTCACATACTATTAAAGCCTGGCTTGGAGAATTTTGAGCATTACTTTACTAGCATGTGAGATGAGTGCAAGTGTGCGGTAGTTTGAGCATTCTTTGGGATTGCCTTTCTTTGGGATTAGAATGAAAACTGACCTTTTCCAGTCCTGTGGCCACTGCTGAGTTTTCCAAATTTGCTGGCATATTGAGTGCAGCACTTTCACAGCATCATCTTTCAGGATTTGAAATAGCTCAGCTGGAATTCCATCACATCCACTAGCTTTGTTCGTAGTGATGCTTTCTAAGGCCCACTTGACTTCACATTCTAGGATGTCTGGCTCTAGGTGAGTGATCACACCATCATGATTATCTGGGTCATGAAATCTCTTTTGTACAGTTCTTCTGTGTATTCTTGCCACCTCTTCTTAGTATCTTCTGCTTCTGTTAGGTCCATACCATTTCTGTCCTTTATTGAGCCCATCTTTGTGTGAAATGTTCCCTTGGTATCTCTAATTTTCTTGAAGAGATCTCTAGTCTTTCCCATTCTGTTGTTTTCTGTTAAGGTTTGTTAGTTGTTAGTAAATAACAACTTGCTGGTTACAAGTCATTAGTAACTAAGTTACAAGTTGTTAGTTTACAAATATTTAATGATTATTAAAGAGCTTTTCTAACCCAGAAGCTGCATTGTTGACCCATTTCAGTGTAAATACTTTATTTGAAACAATATCAGTGAAAACCCCTAAAGCCCATTAGTTTATGGATTGACTATTAATTTGCTAAATAATGGTTATTTCCTTAATTCCTATTGTGTACAGTGTATTGTACTAGGAACTGTAGAGGTCAGCAGTAAAATTTATGTTAGGATACCGTTTTATCAATAGGACTGGGCCTTATTGATCTTTGCATCTCCCATAATGGTGGAACAGTCTTAGTAAATAACTAGCAGTAGTTATCAACATTACTATTTATTGAATGCATGGAATCTACTGGGAACACATCATGTATAGATAAAAAAGAAATATGCCTACGGCACTAATATTAAAATGATCTACAGACTTTGAAAATGTAAATTGGGCTACACGATATATAGTGTATAATAAGATAACAGGAGATGTGTTCTATGCTCATGCTCTGCTACCAAAGAAGATGGTCAAAGTTTTTGATAATGCTTTATGTACTAAATTGTGTACCTCACAAAGGCCATAGGAAAAAACGTGCTACATATTTCCCCCAAAGGGGACAATACACACTACTCTTTAAAAATTTTATAACAGATTTCAAATGTCCAACCTAAAGGGCATTTTTGCCCTTCATAGATCTGTGCACAAGTATACACACTCTGGATTTGCGTGGCTTTAAGGGCACATGTCTAAAAGGGGTGTGACAAACTAGTGGAGGTCTTGAAGTGATAAGCCGTGTGCACAAATATATCACACAGTGGATTTTCTGGGCATAAAAGATACAACTGATTCTCTATGCAATCTAAACCTTACTCTTCTTGGGGAAATGACCCTTCGTTTATCCCTTTGTCATTATTAAGATAACTATTTCCCTTGCTTTCATTTTCTTTTTCATGGAAGGCTTCAAAAGCCCACATAAATAAAGAGGTGTGTAACTGCAGGACACTTGGAATGTCTAGACCACAGGAAGCCAGGTCATATTCTTTCATTTATATCCTCATGAAGGCTGCATGTCCTGAAATATGACAGGACAGGCAGAGTTGTGTCAGTGGCAAGATTAGTGACTCAGGCATGAAGATACTGGTGTTCCAGTGTTAGTTTTGCAGCTAGTCACCTTTGGACATTGAGAAAATCCCTTAAATTCTCTGAGCTTCAGTTATGTAATCTAGAAAATTAAATTTTTGCTAGTCTCATATCACGGTTTCTAATACCAATCTCCAATGAAAGGAGCCAGTGCTACTTAGAAAAAGTTCGATATCAGGACTGAGGTAGGAAATAGTGCCAGAAAGTCAGAAAGACCTAAAAAAAGTGATATGCCACAGAAGTCAACTGGAAGTACTCCCAATGACCAAAACTAGAGCAATTAAAGCCACAAAATATATAATGTGGTATAGGAATATAACTCAGAGCATAACCCAAAGGTTATACTGTCCATAAATTTGTATGATATAAATCAATAATTGAATAAATAAATTGGGAATAAAAGACAAATCATGCATATAGAAGAATTCTAAATGATTTGTATGAATTCTCCCCCCTCAAGGAGGTGGGACCTGACTCCTTACCCCTTAAATGCGGGATACACTTTGTAACTTGCTTCCAAAGATTACACTATGAAAAGTGGAACATAAACGTAACTTTCGAGTGGAGAAACCTTCCAGACACTACTAGTTATGATCAAGGTTAAGATTATCATGGATGAGTCATGTTGGTACCAACATCAAGTCATGTTGATACCCTTGATATGATGTGATGTGAGGGCACTTTACCTTGTTGTCTTCCAAAACCTCTCAAGAAAAACCCAAATTGAGAGACATACTACAAAATACCTTAGCCAGTATTCCTCAAAACTATCAGGGTCATGAAAAAGGAGAAACTGTCATAATCAAGAAGAGCATGAGGCAACATAAATAAAGATAATGTGATAATTAGGTGGGATCTTGAAACAGAAGAAGGAGGTTAGAGAAACATTAATGCAATTCAAAAAAAAATGGAAGTTAGTGAAAAAAATGAGGGTTGGTTCATTATTTGTGAAAATGGGCTATAGTAAGATGTTAACAATAGGGTAAGGTTAAATGCAGGGTATAGGGAAACTCTGTAGACTATTATTGAATCTTTTCTGTAAATACAACACTATCTAAAATAAAACATTTCTTTACATGGAAAAATGACATGGTTGGGTTTGGTGCTATGTAATAGGTTTTTGTTGTTGTTCTATGATATTAATACCTGGGGGTTGAAGTATTATTTCTTTTGTGAGTTTGGGCCAGAAGAAACCTGCTTATATTAGCTTAGTTTATTATAGAGGGTGCTGAGCCCTCCTTATGTCCCTTTCAACCCACACCTACTTTCTTAGCTCCAAACACAAAATTCTCAATACATGTTGATAACATGGAAAAAAGAAGATCGTGACTTTCTCCTCCCTGATAAACAAGTAGAAAGGAATCTTCATTCAGGAATGAAAACCAGTCTTTTTTTCTTTTTTTTAAAGTAGTCTTTTAATTCATAAGATATCCAAAAACAAACAAGTGCAAATTTTAAAATGGATATGCATACACCCAAGGAGATCCAACCAGTCCATCCGAAAGAAGATCAGTCCTGGGTGTTCATTGGAAGGACTGATGTTGAAGCTGAAACTCCAATACTTTGGCCATCTGATGCGAAGAGCTGACTCATTTGAAAAGACCCTGATGCTGGGAAAGATTGAGGGCAGGAGGAGAAGGGGACAACAGAGGACGAGATGGTGGGATGGCATCACTTACTCAATGTACATGAGTTTGAGTAAACTCCGGGAGTTGATGATGGACAGGGAGGCCTGGCGTCCTGCAGTCCATGGGGTCGCAAAGGGTCGGACACGACTGAGCGACTGAACTGAACTGATACACCCACATATATGTCTGTTAAAATCTTTGCATGACATAGGTGCTTATCAATACTCTATAATTCTTACTAATTTGCAGTGTCAAAAAGTGAGCAGAATCATTGTTGTTGCCCATGCCTTGGCACTTAAGTAGCTCAGCCCAGAAAACTGTCCTTTGTAAGCTGTGAATTTTCTGCAAGTCCTGGTGCCAGGATTATTTACTTTAAGGGTTAAATGAGGCTATGTCTGTGGTCTCAGAAAGGAATCAGCCTGCTTCCTTAAAGGCAAGAATTCAAGAAAGGCAAAGGGCTTTTTAGACACCTTCAAGAAAACTCGAATAACAAATTAAAAATGATACAGTATGAATCTCCCTTTATATTCCTAAATGATTCTGGGGATTTTAGAGGCAATATATTCATTATTTTTTTCATATTTTTTTCTTTTTTTTTTTTTTTGGCCGTATCACATGGCTGTGGTATCTTGGTTCCCAGACCAGGGATTGAACCTGACCCCTGCAGTGAAAGTACTGAGTTCTAACAACTGGACCACTAGGAAATTCCCTAGAAGTATAACTTTGACTTTGGAAATATGTCAGCATTTCTGACTCTATGGTGGCTTTGCTTCATGATGTTCCATTGTGCTGTCTTTCCCCACCATCTTTATCCACATGGGTCTCTACTCTCTCTAGTCAAGACATTATTAGTCAAACCCCCTCTTCTCTCCTGAAGTGTTGTGTGGATGAGTGAGGAACCATCAGGGGCCTTGCGAGAGATATGATCTTTTTAAATGCAAGGATAAGCTGAGCACTGAAGAACTGATGTTTTGAACTGCAGTGTTGGAGACAACTCTGGAGAGTCCCTTGGGCAGCAAGGAGCTCAAACCAGTCCATTCTAAAGGAAGTCAGTCCTGAATGTTCATTGGAAGGACTGATGCTGAAGCTGAAGCTCCAATACTTTGGCCACCTGATGCAAGGAGCTGACTCAGTGGAAAAGACCTTGATGCTGGCAAAGATTGAAGGCAGGAGGAGAAGCGGGTAACAGAGGATGAGATGGTTGGATGGCATCGCTGACTCGATGGATGTGAGTTTGAGTAAGCTCCGGGAGTTCGTGTTGGGCAGGGAAGAATGGCGTGCTACAGTCCATGGGGTCACAAAGAGTCAGACATGACTCAACGACTGACTGAACTGAACTGATATTGTTAAAGTCATCACCACCTGGTTGGCAAAAGGCAAAATCTTAGAGCAGCAACCATATTTGGCAGACCTGTCAGAGAAATTGAAATATTATGTCCAGTGAAGCAGGCGCTTGAGGGCAAGAAAAGGAGGAAAAAGGGAAGCATTTCCCAACTGATTTTGAAAGCAATACTATATTATGTTGAAAAGATAAAAATGATGTTTAAGGTACATATTTGTACATTCTATTATTTGATTACTCTTTCTATCCTGGGATTTCCTGTAATCAAATTTTTTGTTTTGTTTTGAGTTAATACTTTTCTTTGGCAAATTTGTTAAATCATACTAAACTGATGCAGAATTGCTGGCAAATGGAATAAATCTAGCTCTAATTTACTTCATATTACCTTATGTTTTGTATTTGCTTTAAAACATTTATATATATAATATATATATATATATAAACATATATAATATGTTTATTAAATGGTATCAAAAGCTCCAAAAACTATTTAAAAGAATAAACTTTTGTAAGGAGTATAAATGCTTTTGAAACTTCTATTACTAATCTTAATTTCAGTTTGTTGCTGTGAATTACTTAAACTTCAGATTTTCACTTTGCCCCTCTAATCCAAATTGTTGTATGTTCTAACACATAATAAAATTGGATCAATTTGAAAATACCTTAAAAGTCAACCTTTTAAATTCTTCAAACTCACCTTGTCCCAAAGTATTTGTATTTGCTTGTTTTGCATGCATCTGTGTATTCTGATTGTTTTGTGCTCTAATGAGTTAGCCAGAAAAGTTTTACTTCAACTGAGACTTTTAAAGGATGGAGTTTTCATCCTTTTTCCTGCTTGAGAACCCAGCCTGCCTGATGTCCTCACTTGATTTCCAGAAATTGTTTGTGTTAGTCAAAGAAAGTGTTAAAGCAACAGCTGGGTTTCTAAAGATGAGCCCTTAAGGGGTCGTAATAATAGAAGGAAGATCTTAGTGATCACCTGCCTCTTCATTTTAGGCTTCCCTGGTGGCTCAGATGGTAAAGAATCTGCCTACAACATAGGAGACCTGGGTTTCATCCCTGGGTTGGGAAGATCCCCTGGAGGAAAGCATGTCCACCCACTCCAGTATTCTTGCCTGGAAAAGCCCCATGGACAGAGAAGCCTGGTGGGCGACAGTCCATGGGGTTGAAAAGAGTCAGACATGACTAAGTGACTAAGCATGCACATCTCTTCATTTTACTGACTAGAAAAGCAAGGCTCAAAAAACCCAAAAAACAAAGGACTCCTCCAGCAAGTCTAGTGGAAGCAGTCAGGTCAGTCTGAACCCAGGTTTCCCCAAAACACACCTCGTGTGTTCTCGGTGCATCTCACAGACCCTGTGTGGGGGCCGTCCCCAGGGTCTTCCTTAGTGTTCAGGCTCATCACACTGGGTCACTGTAAGTTCCCTGCCAAGGGAAGGTTTCTCTCAGAAAAGAATACCTCTCTCTCTGAAGTCTCTTATTTTTTCGTATGTATGTTCACAGCAGTATCATTCCCAATAGCCAAAACACAACATTTAGAAACAACACAAATATCTGTAAATGGCCGAACAGATAAACTGTGGCATGTCCATGCAGAAGAATGTGACTGAATCATAGAAAGGAACAAAGGACTAGCGCGTGCTCTAACACCGAAGAACTTTCAAAACAATTAAGATGTCAGATGTCAGAAAAGATAACATATTATATGATTCCATTTACACGAAATGTACAGAATAGGGAAGTCCATAGCGACAGAATGGAGTCTCTCTTTTTTTTTAAGATTAATTTTTACTGGAGTATAGTTTACACTTTACACTTATACTTTACACTGCTGTGTCGGTTTCTGCTGCACAACAAAGTGAATCAGCGCTATATATATGTGTGTGTGTGTGTGTGTGTGTGTATACACACGATTTCCCTCATTTTTGAATCTCCTTCCCATTTAGGTCCCCACAGAGCACTCAGTAGAGTTCCCTGTGCTGTTAAGTAAGTTCTCCTTTGTTGTCTATTTTATATTGATATATGGTATCGATGGTGAATATATATTTCAACCAATCTCCTGGTTCATCCCCACCCCTTTTCTTCCTTGGTGTCCACACATTTGTTCTCTCTGGAGTCTTTGAATGGAGTGAGGAGTTCTGTTATTTAATATTAGGAAACTCAATTCATTTAAGTTGACCTCCCACCTGGACTGAGCTCATGCCAAGTCATAACTGTTATTTCTGCCCCCAGGCATTTGTATGGAGCCGGTCTCATGGGACTACTTCAGTTTTTGGCAAAACTCTTTCATCTTCAAGGGAGGAGCAGAAATAGGAGAGAAATCTTCAAAGCACATGCATATCAAACCGTTGTTTTCAATTAAGTCCTGTCCTCACTTGGCCCATTGAAAGAAATAGGTCAGAAGATATGGAGTTCAAAATCTGTCTCTCTTCCTTTATGAGACACAGTAAAGACTGAGACCTCACTTCTCTCTTTGCTCCTTTTAACATTGAGGAGACTAAGGTCCAGAGAGTTGAGGTCACTTTTAATACATCTCTGCTGTTGTGAGGAAAGTTTCTCTTTACCTTACTTTAAAAAGATGAGTTTTTAATCTCTGAGATTAAACTATAAGAAATATTGGTGTCTTAGAAAAACTTATTTTTTTCCATTTATTTTTATTAGTTGGAGTCTAATTACTTTACAATATTGTAGTGGTTTTTGCCATACATTGACATGAATCAGCCATGGATTTACATGTGTTCCCCTTCCCGATCCCCCCTCCTGCCTCTCTCTCCATCCCATCCCTCTGGGTCTTCCCAGTGCACCAGCCCTGAGCACTTGTCTCATGCATCCAACCTGCGCTGCTGATCTGTTTGACCCTTGATAGTATACTTGTTTCAATGCTGTTCTCTCTGAACATCCCACCCTCGCCTTCTCCCACAGAGTCTAAAAGTTTGTTCTGTACATCTGTGTCTCTTTTTCTGTTTTGCATATAGGGTTATTGTTACCATCTTTTAAAATTCCATATATAGGCATTAGTATACTCTATTGGTCTTTATCTTTCTGGCTTACTTCACTCTGTATAATGGGCTCCAGTTTCATCCATCTCATTAGAACTGATTCAAATGAATTCTTTTTAATGGCTGAGTAATATTCCATGGTATACATGTACCACAGCTTCCTTATCCATTCGTCTGCTGATGGGCATCTAGGTTGCTTCCATGTCCTGGCTATTATAAAAGTGCTGCGATGAACATTGGGGTGCACGTGTCTCTTTCAGATCTGGTTTCCTCAGTGTGCATGCCCAGAAGTGGGATTGCTGGGTCCTATGGCAGTTCTATTTCCAAGAAAAACTTATTTTTAAAGGATATCATCAAACTGCTCTAATTGAGACTACACTGATGATTAAAATCTGGGTTTTAAAAACAAAGAATCTACAGATACAGGGGTATTCTATTATGGCTGTGTTGCCAGATGTGATTTGCTCAAATTACTCAGAGAACCTCTATCTTCTTTTATTAATTCTCCATGTGTTGCCCTCCCAGAGTTGAGAGCTTGATCAAAGAGGATGGGGCTTTTCTTTATGGAGAAAAACTATATGTAGTTAGGAATATAAATGCATTTTCAATTTCCTTCTAAAGCCTGCCCATCAACAGCAAAATGCCATTTATTGAAGTTCGTAGGAAGCAAATTAGAGCTGAGAACTTTTGAGATCTATAGTAATATATTCAGTTCTCGTTTACATGTGGTAAACTTAGAAGACTTTGATAACCAATAGGAGATAATTCTATTAGAAACATAGGACTAATTTTGTAACAGCATACTTTACCCAGCAACTTTTGTTTTTCTTTCCCATAGGCGGCATATCATGGTGTTACTCTAATACTGCCAAGTAAATGCTCCTCAAACATCATGCAAGTTTATGCCCAGGGTACCAACTACATTCCCAGCTGTTTAGCAATGCAGTGTTTTATAGTAGTTCTGAGAGTGTACCCTGTGGTCCTGTGTGTGTGCTGAACGGGCATCTTTATCACCTTTTAAGTGGAATAAAGATTAAAAAATGTTGATGTACATAGCAGGATGGCTCCCAGATAAAGCAGCAAAATACACCCATCATTGGTGTGACTCTTTAAGTTTATAGGCTATGAGTATCAGACCCTTGTCCTAACTTAGTAAAGACATCATCAGTGACATTGATGCTAATAGCACAGGGTTAAAGAAAAATTAAATCTTGACCATCACTCTAACCATAAGTGTATGCCCAAATATTCCTATAGGGAGAATAATATTTTGGAAATACTTTATCAGTTAGCAATTCATGCTTTTCTTTCTTCTGTTATTATTTCTCCACCATTAAAGCTAGATCATGAAGACTATCGTCCCAGGGAAATAAATAAATATTTTTTAAAGGGCTACCATTGGGGAAAATGATAATATGACAGAACTAGAGGTCTGGGCACAGAAAGAGGGAAATAGAACTTTTTGGTGAGGGGGGAAATGGGGAAAGACAGCACAAAAGTAAGAGGACAGAGGAGTTCTCTGACTTCCCTCTGAGATCAAAATTCCTTTGGAGAAAAGAGGGTAGAACATCCAGGTTGTCCCGAGAGAGGCCCCATGGATGATTAAACTTCTGTCTTTTCAGGGTATGTAGGAGAGAGAGTAAGATGAAATCAATCATATTCTATAAAGAAAGGGTTATCATCATCATCATTGACTTACATTCATATATTTATGTGAGTTTAATCTCCCTACCTTCCTACAGTTAATAAAGACAAAAAAACATAGCTAATAGCTTTAGGCTAATGTCTCATTTAGGTATTAGCAACAACTCTTTAGTTTATTTCATACACAATTTAAAAAAATATGTATCCACTTTTTCCTCCTCAAAAACTATTCAGGTACTTACAAATGAAGGAGATATGACAAATTAATAAATAACAAAACTGAAACTTTTAACTTGATGATACGATCTTTTTTTTTTCTTTTCTCTTTATCTTATTGAAGTGCTTGCCATTTTTCAAAGTTCTAATGAACATGTGAACTGAAAGCTAAGTATATAAAAGTACTTTTAAATGAATATACCTCTTATGGAGAGAAGCCAAGGGAGGGAGTCCACAAGGATATGTCTTTATAGCCCAAGGCTCTGCCCAAGGGGGAGGCTGACGTTTTGTTGATGCTTTGATGTCTGTTCATCCCCTGGTTGACTTGGCACTACCCCACATTGGGGAAGGAGTAGCCAGGAGGTGGGGGACGGGGTGCTTGGGGAGACATGGGGGCTCTGGTGGGTGATGGGGGCAGGCACTGGCAAGTGGGAGGATATAAGAGAGCGCAGACACCCCTCAGCGAGTCACTGGTCCCATCAGTTCATCTGCCTGCTAGAGGGGTGGGGAGGGGTACTTTGAATCAGCTATGACAATAATGGTTTTTTAAAAAAGAAGTATGGTTATATTATAACCAAACATAATTGGAGATTATGAAATCAGCCTCTATTTTCACAAAGAAAACCTTTTATTCTTCAAGAAGTGGGGTGAGAGGTCAGCAGAGGAGAGTTGAGAGTAGTTAGCAGAAAAACAAAACATTTCCTTGTTTCATGATGATTTGAATCCTGTTCCTATTTGAAAGCCGCTGTACTTATTGACAAGGTTAAACCTTTGTCCATGAGTCTTTGTTCAGTGTTAATTGACTAAGAAAAAACATGCTTTCATAGGAGTGTCCATTAAACTCCAACCCAACTCATACTTCATTTTAAATTCCTGTGAGTGGGATCTGAAATTATGAAGGTTTCCTGGGAAGCCATACAAAAACCTAAACTCAAACCAGAATAAAATAGTTCACCATCAAATTCTAAGTGACAGTTTTAACTGGATGTTTTGTCCATTTAGCTGTGCAACAGACTAGACCTGTAATAATTCTCCCAAGCAGTGGACATAAAAAAGGAAAAAAAAAAAAAAACAAACACCCTCTATAATTTAATTTCCTCCTGCCTCTCGCCCTTTCCTGTGCTCAATGAATAAGCGAATTAAGTGTACGAAAATCCTCATCACAGTTTCCTCCCCGCCCTGTGAACACAGGTTTGGCTACTCTCAGAAATAATTGCCTTCCTCCTTTTACATGCATCAATAAACCGAGCTGCTGTGAACTGACATTGGTGAGAGAGGAGGAAAACTTAAGGTTCAGAGGTTTAAAAAAAAAAGAGCAATGAAATGTCGCTGCTTATATAAGCTTTAAAGAGACATTACCTGAGCTGCATACTTGGCAAGCTAGTCTTGGCAAGAAGGGCTTTGCAAACTGAATCTATTATGATGTATTGTAACTTCCCAGACCAAGAACATTGGCCCCTGACTGACATTCTTTGATGTCTGAAGGACTTTGCTTAAAGGCTGCAGCCTAAGACTGACCCTTCAGGTGCAGAAAGGGCTTGTCAAGGGCATTGATCATCAAGGCTTTTTTCCTGTTTCAATGTGGATGCTGTATAAATATTCAGTTGATTCTAGGGGAAATTCAGCTGCTTTTTAGTTCAGATAAATGTGACCTAAATGTTTTCACTTAGAAGAAATAAAGAAAGGAAGAAGGGAGGAAAGAACACTGGCTTAACATCCATTATGTCCTTGGTAAAACTGAATAGAGGACTTTTCAAAACTCCATCACCCTTCTCTGGTCTTTTGGTTTAACTCAGATCAGTAAGTGTTAGGAGGTGTGTTAGCTGCTAAGAGGAACAAGACAAGGAACATGGAACATAGGGTGTAATTGCTGTTTCTGTTAAGATACAAGGTGACGCGAAGAGTGACTGGACAGAAAATACTGACATCTGAAGATGAATTCTAGATGGACTTCATGTGAACTGGGAAGAGGACCGATTTCAAAAGCTTTCAGTATTAGATCCTGGAACAGGAAAAAAAAAAAAAAAAAAAGGACATTAATAGAAAAACAGGCAAAATTAAAGTAAAACCTGAAAGTGAAAGTTGCTCAGTTGTGTCTGACTCTTTGCTACCCCATGGACTATACAGTCCGTGGAATTCTCAGGCCAGAATACTGGAGTGGGTAGCATTTCCCTTCTCCAGGGGATCTTCCCATTCCAGGGACTGAACCCATGTCTCGCACATTGCAGGCAGATTCTTCACCAGCTGGGCCACAAGGGAACACCTGGGGCTCAGTTCGTGCATTAGTGGTGTTCTTCATTCACTAAGTTGTGCCCAGCTCTTTGAGACCCCAGGGACTGCCGCACGCCAGGCTTCCCTGTCCTCACTATCTCCCGCGTTAGTATTTGGTCCGCGGTTTTGACAACTGTACCACAGGGATGTACTGTACCGGGGCTGTCTGTACTATCTTTGCGACTTTCCTACAAATCTAAAACTATCACCAATAAAATGTTTACTCCAAGTATTGCAAATAAATACTCCATGAAAAAAATAAAAGCCTCCAGACATGGTTACACAGTCTCCTTCCATGCTGAAGCTCCAGGGCTCTTTGAAGTCCTGTCTTGCAATGGTGATGCTTAGGAATCTGTTGTATGTGTGTGTTAGTCGCTCAGTCGTGACCGAATCTTTGTGACCCCACGGACTGTAGCCCGCCAAGCTTCTCTGTCCATGGGATTCTCCAGGCAAGAATACTGGACTGGGTTGCCATTTCCTTCTCCAGGAAGGGGTCTGTTAGATCCTTAAATGAGTGGACTGGGCAGAAAGCCTGACCTTTTATTTTGTTTGCAAATGAGAGCAGGAAATCTGTGTCAGTCTAAAGATGTGCATCAGAAGCCTGCCTCTTGCAGTGGGGATGGCTAGAGACTAGGGCGTTTGTCAGTGGAGACTTTGTCCTTGGGACTGGATCCTGAGACCATCATCTTCCAGTTAGTGAGGCAGAGATACTGGAAAGTTGGGACTCTGGGAACCAACCTGCTGGAATCCTAGTGGCAGGGGAGCCTTTGGGTTCGGACAGTCAGCTTGAATTAAGAAAGCTGCTGAGATTCTAGGGCACAAGACTAGACTATCCCGTGCCTCAGTTTCCCCAGCCACAAAGGAGAAGAGGGTAGGTTGCCCAAAGATGTTTTCAGAATAAAGTGAAAGTGAAAGTCCCTCAGTCATGTCTGACTCTTTGTGACCCCATGGACTGTACAGTCCATGGAATTCTCTAGACCAAAATACTGAAGTTCAGTTCAGTTCAGTCGCTCAGTCGTGTCCAACTGTCTGTGACCCCATGAACCACAGCACGCCAGGCCTCCCTGTCCATCACCAACTCCCGGAGTTTACCCAAACCCGTGTCCATTGAGTCAGTGATGCCATCCAACCATCTCATCCTCTGTTGTCCCCTTCTCCTCCTGCCCTCAATCTTTCCCAGAATCAGGGTCTTTTCATGTGAGTCAGTTCTTTGCATCATGTGTCCAAAGTATTGGAGTTTCAGCTTCAACATCAGTCCTTCCAATGAACACCCAGGACTGATCTCCTTTAGGATGGACTGGTTGCATCTCCTTGCAGTCCAAGGGACTCTCAAGAGTCTTCTCCAGCACCACAGTTCAAAAGCATCAATTCTTCAGCGCTTAGCTTTCTTTATAGTCCAACTCTCACATCCATACATGACTACTCGAAAAACCATAGCCTTGACTAGACAGACCTTTGTTGACAAAGTAATGTCTCTGCTTTTTAATATGCTGTCTAGGTTGGTCATAACTTTCCTTCCAAGGAGTAAGCACCTTTTAATTTCATGGCTGCAATCACCATCTGCTAGCCTTTAAAGAGATGCCTGGAATAACAGGCAAATTTGGCCTTGGAGTACAAAATGAAGCAGGGAAAAGGCTAACAGAGTTTTGCCAAAATGCACTGGTCGTAGCAAACACCCTCTTCCAACAACACAAGAGAAGACTCTACACATGGACATCACCAGATGGTCAATATAATCAGATGGTCAGTATAATCAGATTGATTATATTTGTTGCAGCCAAAGATGAGGAGCTCTATACAGGCAGCAAAAACAAGAGCAGGAGCTGACTGTGGCTCAGATCGTGAACTCCTTATTGCTAAATTCAGACTTAAATTGAAGAAAGTAGGGAAAACCACTAGACCATCCAGGTAAGACCTAAATCAAATCCCTCATGATTACACAGTGGAAGTGACCAAATAGATTCAAGGGATTAGATCTGATAGAGAGAGTGCCTGAAAAACTATGGACGGAGGTTCATGACATTGTACAGGAGGCAGTGATCAAGACCATCCCCAAGAAAAAGAAATACAAAAAGGCAAAATGGTTGTCTGAGGAGACTTTACAAATAGCTGAGACAAGAAGAGAGGCTAAAGGCAAAGGAGAAAAGGAAAGATATACCGATTTGAATGCAGAGTACCAAATAGCAAGGAGAGAAAAGAAAGCCTTCCTCAGTGATAAGTGCAAAGAAATAGAGGGAAACAATAGAATGGGAAAGACTAGAGATCTCTTCAAGAAAATTAGAGATACCAAGGGGACATTTCATGCAAAGATGGACTCAATAAAGGACAGAAATGGTATGGACCTAACAAAAGTAGAAGATATTAAGAAGAAGTGGCAAAAATACACAGGAGAACTATACAAAAATGATCTTCATGACCCATGATCACACGGTGTGCTCACTCACCTAGAGCCTGACATCCTGGAATGCGAAGTCAAGAGGGCCTTAGGAAACATCACTAAGAACAAATCTAGTGAAGGTGATGGAATTCCAGTTGAGCTATTTCAAATCCTGAAAGATGATGCTGTGAAAATGCTGCACTCAATATGCCAGCAAATTTGGATAACTCAGCAGTGGCCACAGGGATGGAAAAGGTCCATTTTCATTCCAATCCCAAAGAAAGGCAATGCCAAAGAATGTTCAAACTACTACACAATTACACTCATCTCACATACTAGCAAAGTAAAGCTCAAAATTCTCCAAGCCAGTCTTCAGCAGTACGTGAACTGAGAAATTCCAGATGTCCAAGCTGGGTTTAGAAAAGGCAGAGGAACCAGAGATTAAATTGCCAACATCCACTGGATCATCGAAAAAGCAAGAGAGTTCCAGAGAAACATCTACTTCTGCTTTATTGACTACACCAAAGCCTTTGACTCTGTGGATCACAACAAACTGTGGCAAATTCTTCAAGAGATGGGAGTACCAGACCATCAGACCTGCCTCCTGAGAAATCTGTATACAGGCCAAGAAGCAGCAATTAGAACTAGACATGGAACAACAGAGTGGTTCCAAATTGGGAAAGGAGTATGTCAAGGCTGTATATTGTCATTCTGCTTATTTAACTTATATGTGGAATACATCATGAGAATTACCAGGCCGGATGAAGCACAAGCTGGAATCAAGATTGCTGGAAGAAATATCAATAACCTCAGATATGCATATGACACCACCCTTATGGCAGAAAGAGAAGAACTAAAGAGCCTCTTGATGAAAGTGAAAGAGGAGAGTGAAAAAGTTGGCTTAAAACTCAACATTCAGAAAACTAAGATCATGGCATCCAGTCCCATCATTTCATGGCATCCAGTTCCATCATTTCATGGCAAATAAATGGGGAAACAATGGAAACCGTGAGAGACCTTATTTTGGGGGGCTCCAAAATCACTTCAGATGGTGCCTGTAGTCATGAAATGAAAAGACGCTTGCTCCTTGGAAGGAAAACTATGATCAACCTAGACAGCATATTAGAAAGCAGAGACATGACTTTGCCAAGAAGGGTCTGTCTAGTCAAAGCTACGGTTTTTCCAGTAGTCATGTATGGATGTGAGAGTTGGACTATAAAGAAATCTGAGCACTGAAGAATGGATGCTTTTGAACTGTGGTGTTGGAGAAGACTCTTGAGAGTCCCTTGGACTGCAAGGAGATGCAACCAGTCCATCCTAAAGGAGATCAGTCCTGGGTGTTCATTGGAAGGACTGATGCTGAAGCTGAAGCTCCAATACTTTGGCCACCTGATGTGAAGAACTGACTCACTAGAGAAGACCCTGATGCCGGGAAAGATTGAAGTCAGGAGGAGGAGGGGCTGACAGAGGATGAGATGGTTGAATGGCATCACTGCCTTGATGGACATGAGTTTGAGTAAGCTCCGGGAGGTGAGGAATGGCAGGGAAGAGTGGTGTGCTGCAGTCCATGGGGTCACAAAGAGTTGGCCACGACTGAGCGACTGAACTGAACTGAGCTGAACTAGCGCTCCGCTTCTCCAGGGGATCTTCCCAACCGAGTGATCGAACCCAGGTCTCCAGTATTGCATGCGGATTCTTTACCAGCTGAGCCAGTTTTCAGAATAAGAACTAGTTAAACAAGCTGTGCTCCCTGTGGCGGACATGACCTCCTCAATGTCACCCGCCTGCCATCCAGATGCTGAGACAGGCCAGCCTCCAGAGCAAGGCTTGCATTGTCTGGAGATAGAACGGGCGATTACCCACACAAGGTGATCTGGGGAAAGGCATGAGGCCAGGCAGTTCAGAAGCACTCTTCTCTTAAAGCTGAAAAGGACTTGTAATTCTCATTACTCACTCTGTTTAGTTAGGGTAGATTCTGGAAAGCATCTTTTAAAATGCTGCCTCAATGAAACGGTATGTCAGCAAACACACCATCTATGTCCCATTAATAGGGCAAGATTAAGAAAGACTAAGAATCTCAAACCACCTTGCCTTCAGGGGGACTAGGAAAGGGAAAAACCTGAAGCTAAGAGCACTCATGTCTCATTCCTTGTCTACCTTTCCTGAGTCCTACTTCTTCACTCCCTCTGACCTTAGGACATACCCAGCTCTCATCCACTGCCAGTTTGGGCTTAAGAACAGAGACTATTTGTGGTAAGGTCTAGTCGCAGAAAATTCCTGCATAATGTCTGAAGGTGGAACATTAGAACTGATAAGTGTGTGATGCCAAATGAGACAGTGAGGATGGGCTCAGACCTCTTTCCAAAAATGGATCTCATTTTTCTTGCGAGGGACTTTTCTCTCCAACTACCACACAGACAAGAAACAGCAACAGAGGACAACGAGACTTGGAGTCTAAATCAGTGAGGACGTCGTTGTTCTCTTCCTGAGTTGTCCTCACCGTCTGTCAGGGAAGGAAAGACCTTCAACTTCAAGACAGGGTCCGAAAGTGGTTAATTAGAATACGTGTATGTCTAATTAAAAATGAGAATGACTCCTAATTATCGATTTCATTAGTCTTAATTATTATTTCAAGTGGATAACCATAGATTATTGAATAGACTAAAGTGCATCGTAAGGTCAATTCATAAAGATATTTTTTTCTTGCACAAAAGCACAGAGAAGGCTCACTATTGGGACCCAACCTATTCAGGGCCCCCACTTAAAATTAAAATATCCTACCTGCAGTGAAATAATTGTAAAATTCCAATACCTTTCCCAAGGGCAGAATATTGATGTTTTCCTCTCTTAGAAAGACATGCTTCGCCCTGGGAGTGCTTTACAAATGTTACCTAAATTAGCTGGCTTCATAATGAAGCTGACAGTCAGAATTGATCACCCTGAACAGTTACTATAAGTAACAATGACAATTTTGATCTTCTCCTATAGTTTTCTCATGGAGTGACAGCATTGCCCTCTACCTCAAATTTGAAAATACCAATAAATAATCAACCAGCTATCAAGGGCCTTCCAAAAAGAAAAGGGATAAAAAATGTTCTCAATTTTGATCTAGCTGGTAGTTGTGAAAATATATGTTATATGTAAAAATTCACTGTGTGGTAAATTAAGTTTTATGTGGCTTAATATAACTGTGTTATATTTTACAAATGTGAAGGCTCAGTGAGAATGTAAGAGTACAAGGGGCGCACAGAAACTAGAGCATTCTTTTAAGAGTTTAAATTTAAATATGTCCATCTTGTTTACTGAATTTCAAAATACTGATATATTGATTTCTTTTACTTTAAATAATAACTATTGGTGGAACATGTGAATTTCATAGGTTGCTGAAATATGAATATGTTCTCTGCTTTATCTTTAGCCCTTCATTTGATAATTTTTCCTGAATCTTTAATGTTCTGTTCCTTTATTACCCTGTATATTCACCAGTTACATCATATATCACACTATGTTGCAGTTACTAAAATTGTTCTATATCTCTTCAACTAGACTACCGAAGAAGGGATGATGGATTTTTTTGCTCTGATATCTAGCACAAGGCCTGGAATGTAAGGAATGCTTGATTTTCATAACTTAAAAAAAATTAGTTTTATGAAGGTAGAATTTATATACCATAAAAATCACCAGTGTTAAGAGTTCAGTTCAATTCAGTCACTCAGTTGTGTCCGACTCTGCGACCCCATGGACTGCAACATGCCAGGCTTCCCTGTCCCTCACCAACTCTCGGAGCTTGCTCAAATTCATGTCCAGGGATAGTGATGCCATCCAACATCCCTTCTCCTCTTGCCCTCAGTCTTTCCCAGCATCAGGGTCTTTTCCAATGACTTGGCTCTTCACATCAGGTCACAAAGTATTGGAGCTTTAGCTTCAGCATCAGCCTTCCAATGAATATGCAGGACTGATTTCCTTTAGGATTGACTGGTTTGATCTCCTTGCCATCCAAGGGACTCTCAAGAGTCTTCTCCAACACCGCAATTCAAAAGCATCAATTATTTGGCACTCAGCTTTCTTTATAGTCCAACTCTAACATTCATACATGACTACTGGAAAAAATCATAGCTTTGACTAGATGGACCTTTGTCGGCAAAGTAAAGCCTCTGCTTTTTAATATGCTGTCCAGGTTGGTCATAGCTTTTCTTCCAAGGAGCGAGCGTTTTTTAATTTCATGGCTGCAGTCACCATCTGCAGTGATTTTAAGAGTGCTGTATGGTAAATTTGATAACTCTTTTAGACTTATAAGCTTAAACTCCCAGCAAGATAAAGAAGCGTTCCATTCCTTTAAAAAAGGGTGCCCTGTATAGTCAATTGCTTCTACCATAACTCTCATCACTCTAGCAACCAGGGATCTGTTTTCTATAACAAAATGTTAGCTTTTCTAGCATGTCATTTAAATAGAATCATGAAGTATGTAAATTCTCTCCCATGTCTTCTTTCATTTAGAATGATGCTTTTTGAGATTCATTCATGTTGCTGAATGTGTTAGTCGTTTATTTTTTATTACTTATTTTGTATTTCATTGTATGGATATACCACAATTACTTTGTCCACACAACAGTGATAGACATTTGGAGTTTTTTTAAAGTTACTAATGAACAAACAAGTCTATAAGGATATACATATGTTTTCATTTCTTTGATAAACTTCATTAGAATGTGATCGTTGTATTGAATGGTGTGAGTATGCTTAAATTTCTTAAATTTTTAAGAAACTGTCAACTGTTGTCCAAAATGGCTCTGCCATTTTGCATCCCCTTCAGCACCATGTGAGAATTCAAGTTACTGTACTCCTTAAACCTCACTGGTATTTAGCCATTCTAAACAGTGTTAAGAAAGCCGAGTGCCGAAGAATTGATGCTTTTGAACTATGGTGTTGGAGAAGACTCTTGAGAGTCCCTTGGACTGCAAGGAGATCCAACCAGTCCATCCTAAAGGAGATCAGTCCTGGGTGTTCATTGGAAGGACTGATGCTGAAGCTGAAACTCCAGTACTTTGGCCACCTGATGTGAAGAGTTGACTCATTGGAAAAGACCCTGATGCTGGGAAAGATTGAGGGCAGGAGAAGAAGGGAATGACAGAGGATGAGATGGCTGGATGGCATCACCGACTCAACGGACATGAGTTTGAGTAAACTCCGGGAGTTTGTGATGGACAGGGAGGCCTGGCGTGCTGTGATTCATGGGGTCGCAAAGAGTCAGACACGACTGAGCGACTGAACTGAACTGAAACAGTGTGGAGGGTCCTTAACCTGTGTTTTACTTTCATTGCTTTACATTTTGAGTAAACTTTCATTTCCCTAATGAGGAGTGAGGATGAACTTTTTTGGTGTTTTCTGTCATTTGTATACCTTCATTGGTAACAGGTCTATTCAAATCATTGCCCACTTTAAAATTTGAGGCGTTCATCTTATTACTGAGTTGTAAAAGTTTCTTTGTGCATTCGGAATAGAAGTCCTTGGTCAGATAAATGTTCTGTAAATATTTTCTTCTAGTCTGTGGTTTGCTTCTTAATTCTTTTAACAATGTCTTCCAAAATGGATTTTTAAAAAAATTTTGATGTTTAATTTATAATATTTTATGATTCATGCTTTTTCATAGCTATCATATTGCTATTTGTTTCTATTTGCCCTATTGTTCTTTGCTTCCTTTTCATTCTATTCTGCCTTCTGTTGGAAACTTGAGTATTTTGTGTGGTTTCATTTTATTTCCACTATTGTCTTATTAGCTATACTATTTTGTTCTGTTTTTCCATTGTTGCTTCGTGATTTACAAGTTGCATTTTTAACTTAATCATGGCTAAAGGGACTATATTTGAAAAATAGTAAATGCAAGAAAGAACTCTTTTTTTGCGATTGCCTTTGACTAAAAGCAGAGACTTCAGCTAATGAAGTTGTCATAAATCCTTTCTCCAAGGGTTCTTCATAGGCAGGTAGGCAATCAGCCACTTGCGCTGGGATGAGATATTTTATAAACAAACATTATCACAAACTCTCCTATCTTCCCTTTGTCTTTCCTGAGCCACTTTCCAATGGAATCTCTTTCTCTGTCTTCCCTTTTCCCTGTGACGTTGGCAGAGAACCCCGGCCTCTGCCTGTTTTAGCAGCACGTTTCATCCCAGTGATCCCATGTGTATGAGCAGATAAATCCTGCCTTTCTTCTCTGTCCTCAGTTGATTTGTAGCTTCCCAACCACTGGGCCTAAGTTGGCAGAGGAGCTTTTCCCTCTCAATACAGCCCATCCTCTCATAATGCCGTAGCACTTTACAAATAGTGTGAGAATCTTTAAATAGGTTGTCCTTTCCCTCTTCTCTACTTTGTGCTATTGTCCTGCATTTCACATTTTATCAACTTACAACAGCATATTTCAATTAGGCCTGCCCAAAGCAGACAGTTTTCTTTTAAAAATATTTTAAAATGAGAAAAATGTATGTTTATGCAGCTCATTTCTGTTAATGGCAATCTGCATTGCTTTGTGTATATGATTCCATCTGAAAAATTTCCTTAACATTTCAGAGGAACTCTGTTAATAACTACATTTCTAAGCTTTTGTGTGTCTGAAAGTATTTTTGTGTGTCTGAAAGTATTTCATTTTCTTCTTTTTAGTATGTTCTGATGGGGTGATACTATATGTGATTTTTTAAAATTATTGTTTTTCTTTTCTATTTAATTAAGTATAGTTGGTTTACAAAGGGAAGGATAAATTAGGCACTTGGGGTTAACCTAGACACACTATTATATATGAAATAGATAAACACCAAGGAAGTACAGGAAACTATATTCAATACCTTATAATAACATAATGGGAAAGAATGTGAAAAAATATATATATGTAAACTTTCATATATATATTTATCACTTTGCTGTACTCCTAAAACTAATACAACATTGTAAATCATCTCAAAATGTTTTGTTTTCATTTTCAAAAAACATATTCACTAGATATAAAGCTCTAGGTTGACAGGTTTATTTTTCCTTAAAAAAATATTTTAAAATTTCCTCCATTTCCCCTGGCTTAAATAGTTTCTTATGGGCAGTATGTCATTATTCTTACTTCTTAAACTTTATGCACATGTGTGCTAAGTTGCTTGATTAGTGTCCAACTCTTTGTGACCCTAGGGACTGTAGCCCGCCAGGCTCCCCTGTTCATGGATTCTCCAGGCAAGAATACTGGAGTGGGTTGCCATGCCCTCCTCCAGGGGATCTTCCCAACCCCGGGGATCAAACCTGAAGCTCCTGCGGTGCCTGCAATGCTGTCGGATTCTTTACTGCTTAGCCACTGGGGGAGCCCATCTTAAACTTTATACATGATATGTATTTTCTCCTCTGTTTTTAACATTTCTCTTTTTATTACTGGTTTTGACAATTTCATTTTGATATGCTCTGATGTTGTTTTCTGTATGTTTATTCCTCATGGAATTTATGGAGTTTTTTGGATCTGTGAATTTATGTTTTTTTTTTTTTTTTAAATCAGATTTGGAATATTTTAACATTTATTTCTGTAAATATCTTTATCTGCCCCCGCCCCCCAGAAATCATATTACACATATGTTAAATGTTCTGGCATTGTCCCATAGTCATTGATGCCTTTTCATTATTTAGCACTATTTCCTTTTCCCTCTGTGTTCCATTTTGTACAGTTTCTATTGCTGTGTCTTAAGGTTTACCCATCTTTTCTTCTATATTATTGAATCTGTCATAAAATACATCAAGTATATGATCTGCTATTAATCCTACTCAGTGTATTTTTCACTTCGAATATTGTGTTTCCCATCTCCAGAGGTTTAATTTGGGCCTTTCTGTTGTCTGTCATTTATGTCTCTCCCAATCATATTCACATGTTCTATTCTTGAACATGTTCAGCATATTTATGATAGCTTTTAATATCTGCATCTACTAAATTTATTACCTGTTATTTCTAAATCAGTTTATATTGATTGATTTTTCTACTGAATCATATTTTCCTACTTATTGGAACACCTAGTAATTTTCTGTTGGTTGTCAGTGTGATATTGTGATTCATAAGAATATACATATTTCTCATGTATTTGGTCTTTGTCCACAGTTTCTGACTCATAGCTCCTAGAACACTTGGAATTTCCTGAGTGACAAGAGCAATTGGAGCAGCTTTTAAAAAAATAACATTTGGTCCTTTGTCCTCAGTTCCTGAAAAAACTTCAGAGTCATAAATGTGAAATGTGTTACTTGTCACTCATAACAAGCTCCTTTCCACCATAACTGGGTTTATGTTGATGGGCTGACTTTTGGAAAGCACCTAAGGAAGGGGACTGGTTGCCAGGGAAACCAACCTTGACTAGAGGGATGGAATATTTCTCTTCCCCCTGATCTCCAGGGAGAGGAGATGGGCCAGAGGATGAATCAGTCACCAGTGACTAATGATTTAATTAGCCATGCTAATGTGATGTAGCCTCCATAAAAACCCAAAAGGAAGAGGTTCAGAGCGCTTCCAGTTTAGGGAAGCAGAGTGCTTCCACATGCTTCCACGCAAGGACCCACGCTCCACAATGACAGAAGCTCCTTTGGAACCTCTCCCAATGTGTCTTTTTCGTCTGGCTGCTGATTCAGACAGATCCTTTGTAATAAACCAGCAATCCAGTTAGTAAAGGGCTTCCTAGGTGGCTCAGTGGTAAAGAATATGCTTGCCAAGGCAGGAGATGCCAGAGACTCAGGTTTGTTTCCTGGGAAGATCCCCTAGAGTAGGAAATGGCACCCCCTTCCAGTATTCCTGCCTGGAAAATTTCATGGACAGAGGCACCTGGTGGGCTACAGTAGTCCACGGGGTCGCAAAGAGTCAGACATGACTGAGCGACTGAGTACCCATGCAGTCGTCAGTAAACAGGTTTCTGGAGTTCCATGAGCCACGCTAATAAGTTAATTGGACCCGAGGAGGAAGTCTTGAAAACCTCTGATTTACGACCAGTAGATCAGAAGCACAGGTAACAACCTGGGCTTGCAGTAGACTTCTGTGGGACCGAGTCCTTCACCTGTGGAATTTGATGTTGTCACTGGGAAGACTGTGTCAGAACTGAGTTGAGTTGTAGGACACACAACTGGTGTTTGGAGACCTGCTTGTTGAATGGAACACTCTTCCTCTCCCACCCCCCCACACCAACACACTCCATTATTAAAATGGAGTGAAGATACAAAAAGAAAAAAAACGGTTATTTCATGTGAAAATTATGCAAATTTAAGGGAAATAGCAAGAAGTTGAACAGTGGAATCAGTATTCAGGAATATCCTATCGCAATAAAAATAAGAAGTGGAAATTATACCAGTTAATATCAATGCCAGCATTAGGCTCAATTAAATTAATTGTTCAGATGCAAATGGAAAGGGAAGTGAGGCATGGGAGTTCTGGTTTAATAGCAGTTTATGCAAAAATATCTCAGGGCTCTTGATAATTTTAGAAAAGTTCTGTGCAGGGTGACTTATCAAGGAGATTATTTTTTTAAATGTGATCCTTCAAGAAAAGACCTTCATAGAAATGTGTATCCAGATTAAAGAAGTTATGACTAAATCACTGTGTAATTCTCTACTGCTTTGTTTAGAATCCACTTTTATAAATGTGTTCTGTTACCTTTAAGTGGGGGCATTTATAAGCTAGATGTTCCTGGAAGAGGGAAATCATGGTGTACAATAATCGGCTCATATAGTGATATTTTTCTGCATCTGGCAGTGATTCAGAAATCAGAGTTTTAGCATCTCACGTGGTCTGGGTTCCATCCCTTTTGCTGAAACAGGAGCTGGGTTCTGTTTCGTTCTCTCCACATCCTGATTTTCCTTCACTTCAAGTCATTACGAATCTGAGATCATTTATGTGATCTTAGATAGTTTTGTCTAGAAATTACTGATCAGAAGCACTTGAAAAGAGAAAGGGAGACAATGGTCGGTATAAAGAAATCTTTAGTTTTAAGTGACAGAAACCCAGTTTAAACAAACATTGAGAAAATGAAAATGAAGTAACCATCATTGTATGTATCGGATGACTCTATATTTTTAAGATGGCAGTTCCTTTCAAATTGATCTATAGACTCAACACAATCCCTATCAAAATTCCAGCAATTTTTTTGATAGAAATTGTAGCTTCATGTACATGTATATGTATGTACATGTATACACATACACACACACACACAAACATGAAATGAACTTAGATTCACCACAAACAAAAATCAATTAAAATGGATCATACACCTACATGTGAAAGCTAAACCATGAGATTTTTAGGCAAAAACAAAGGAGAAAATATCTGACACTTTGGATTAGGCAAGGTTTTTTGAATGTGTCGTTACAAACACGATCCAAAGGAAACAGTTGATAGGCTGGACTTCATCAAAATAAAAATCTCTTGCCTTTCAAAAGAAGCCGTTATAATAATGGAAAAACAAACCTCAAAGTCTAAGAAAACATTTGCAAATTATATATCTGATAAAGGACTTCTGTTTAGAATCTGCAGTGTACTCTTATTGCAATCTAGTAAAAGACCAACAGTCCAGGTGGGATGCAGGAGACAAGTGCTCGGGCCTGGTGCACTGGGAAGACCCAGAGGAATAGGGTGGAGAGGGAGGTGGGAGGGGGGATCGGGATGGGGAATACGTGTAAATCCATGGCTGATTCATATCAATGTATGACAAAACCCACTGAAAAAAAAATAAATAAATAAAGGAAAAAACAAAAAACAAACTATGGGCCAAATTTTTGAAAAGACACTTCTCCAAAGAGATACATGAATGACTAATAAGCATAAATAAAAGAAACTCGGCATCATTCCTCACTAGGGAAATGCTAATTAAAACCATGGTGAAGTACCCCTACATGTGTTCCCAACAGAATGGCTATAATAAAGTTTGACAATATCAAGCACTGTCTTGGTTGTGGCCAAACATTGTTGACAGAGATGTAAAGTAATAGACTCACCTTGGAAACAGGTTTGTTTCTTAAACATTGAAACATAAATTCACAACACAACCTAGCAATTCTCCTCCAAGTCCTACCCAACAGAAATTAAGTGAAAACCTGGACTTGCCTAGTGGTCTGGTAGTAAAGGATCTGCCTGCCGATACAGGGGTCACGGGCTGAATCCCGGGTCTGGGAAGATCCCGCATGCCACAGGGCAGCTTAGCCGCTACACCAAAATTATTGAAGCCCTTGCACTCTAGAGCCTGTGTTCTACAGTCAGAAAAGCCATCACTCGCTGCAACTAGCGAAAACCTGTGTTCAGCAACAAAGATTCAATGCAGCCAAAGATGCATAAATAAATAAATAGAATAAGTGAAAACTTGTCCATGCAAAGATTTCTGTGCAAACTTTTTTAGCAGTATTACTTGTAGTACTCTGAACTGGAAACAATCCAAATTCTTATTACCAGGTGAAAGAATAAACACAATGTGATATATTCATATGTGTATGCGTGCTATCTTGCTTCAGTCTTGTCCAACTCTGTGCAACCCTATGGACTATGGTAGAATATTATTTTGCAATTATAATAGTGAACTATTGATACATGCCTCTACATGAAAGAACCTGAAGAACATTATAGTGATTAAAATAAGCCAGACTCAAAAGACTAGAGATTGTAAGATTCTATTTGTATAATCTTTGTAACAAAAAAGCCAAACTGTAGAGACAGAAAACAGATCAGCGGTTGTTTGACACTTAAATAGGAATGAAGATTGACCTTCAGTCATCACAAGAAACCTTTTTCGGAGTGATAGAAATAGTCTAAATTGAGTAATGTTGATGGTTGCATAGCTCTAAAAATTTACCAAAGATTATTGGATTATATATTAAAAACAGGTCTGTTTTAGGATATGTAGCTTACATCTCAATAAAATTGTGAAAATTACAATGACAAGGAGAGGTCATTCAGTCAAACACAAGTGGGACATGGACACAACTAGTTTTCTGGAATCGGACAGTAACCCTTGACTTAAATACCATGAATCAGTCTGTCTCAACCTCTGTGTCTCCGTGTGTGTGCTTGTGCGTACATTTGATTTATAATCACTTACCTTCATGTCAGAAAGCATAGATTGTTGGCTTACAGTTAAAAGCATCTTTAGTGGAGAGGGGTTGAAACTAACCCTCTTTTTGGTTAAAAACTCCAGGAAAGAACACTGATTTTTAAAAATTGAAGTACAGCTGATTTACAATGTGAAAATTTCTGCTCTACAGCAAAGTGATTCGGTTGTACATATGTATACATTCTATTTTATATTCTTTTCCATTATGTTTTATCACAATATGTTGAATATAGTCCCTGTGCTATATAGTATGACCATGCTGTCAGTCCATTATGTATGTAACACTTTGCATCTATGAAACCCAAACTCCCGATCCATTCCTCTCCATCCCCCTTGGCAGCCACAGGTCTGTTTGTCTGTGAGGCCGTTTCTGTTTCATGGTGGTGGTGGGTTAGTCACTAAGTTGTGTCTGACTCTTTGCAACTCCATGGACTGTACCCCACCAGGCTCCTCTGTCCATGGAATTTTCCAGGCAAGAATACCGGAGTGGATTGCCATTTCCTTCTCCAGTTGCTATTTCATAGGCATGTTCATTTGTGTCATATTTTAGGTTCCACATACAAGTGATATCATATGATATTTGTCTTTCTTATTCTGTCTCACCTCAGTATGATAATCTGTAGGTCAGTTCATGTTGATGCACATGACATTGTTTCATTCCTTTTTATGGCTGAGTAGAACACTGGTTTCCAGTGCTCCTTTGCAGTCAATGATCAATGGCATTTAGAAGGTCAGGCTCTCTCTGCTTTATTGTATATGTGCGTGTGTGCTCATAATTACACACACACACATACCCACGTGAAATGTCTTCTTCTATTTAATCTTAGTTAATCCTTAGGATAATTCTATGATGTAGATGTCAATATTTCCATTTCACAGATAGGGATATTGACATGTAGAGATGTTAAAATATGTCATGAAAGTCATATGACTAAAATGTTGGTGCTAGACTTTGAACCAAGCATATCAAACCTTTCTTCCTTTCCCTAAATAACACCTCTTCTTTGATCATTTCCTATCCTAAGAACTTGAGTGCTGCATGACTCCTATATCTTATATGTGTTAGATTGCCTTTAATTTTTCTAGATAAAACATTGTTGTGTGAACCCCTCTTAAACACATTCGTCTCTGAAATCTGAATAAGTGGATATTCTCTCTCAAATCTGGGGCTTTCATTATCACATTTTATGTGTTAGCTCCTTTTTGCTCCACACCACTGGTTCTCTGCTTTTCTGCAGGCGTTCTAATGTCTAATTTTCAACAGTTTCCCTCCAAATGAAAATTACTATTGGTATGGTAAGCATTTGGAGTTTTATTATTGATTTATGCCTTGGGTGAAGAGGTTAATTAAATGTGAATTTTAAGCCAACAACATGATTAGGAGAGTGAAGCAACTGGAATTCATGAATACTCCCAGAGCCATTAAAACTATTTAAAATGAACAATGACTGAAGGGGGGGAGTGGGGGTGGGTGGGAAGATGGGCTAGCCCTCTGTTACTTGTGACAGGATTAGTGAAATTCTGAAGAATAACACAATCTTTTCAAGGCTTTTTATTTTGCATTTATATTGACATTAGCATGGAATAGAATACATTCCTAATAAACCACTCTTCCGTATTCTCTTTGTTTCTTTTATTTCCAATTGCATCATAGAGGCTGAGCTCACCAAATCAACAGACCATACTAGAAGAAAGGGGGGGGATTTATGGGTTACCGGCTCTTAAAGGGTTCTCAGGATGACTTGTAAAGCTTGACAGGGAGATTCAGACTCAGCATCTTCATTCTTCCTGCCTTTCAAGATCTTTTAGAAGTCACAGTTTGAAAACATGAATCAAAAGTGGATCTTATCTCAAAAAGTTGCAGTATTTGCTGTTGCGAAATGAGGAATCTGGATTTGTTTTAAACTACGTTATAATTTCCATAAATTCAAATAATGGTGGGTTTTATATGGCTTTTGTATCTGAATCTCCCTCTAAATTTCAGGTGTGAGGGGACAGTCAGCCGATTCTGGTTAACGATGATGGTGTTCTATGACCCTAGGAGATTTCAAAAATTGGATGGCAGAGTTATATAAACATGATTGTTGACATGAACAACATAGGTAAAGTTTTTAAATTGAGTTCTTATTAAGAAAACTGAAGAATTACAAAAGACAGGATACATATATATTGAATAATTACATGGTTAGAGAAAAGGCATCTGTTTTAGAAACAAAGCAAATTGCTTATGACACTACAGTGCTGTTGCAAAAATATATTCTAAACATTGTAATAATATTTGTTGCTGTTGTTGTATAGTCATCAAGTCATGTCGGACCCTTCTGGGACCTCATAGACTATAGCCCACCAGACTCTTCATCCATGGGATTTTCCAGGCAATAATACTAGAGTCGGTTTCCCTTTCCTTCTCCAGGGGATCTTCCTGACCATGGGATTGAACCTGTGTCTCCTGCATTGGAAGTGGGTTCTTTACTGAGCCACTAGGGAAGCTCCATGATAGTATTTATCACATTTTAGTTTGTCTTTGGCATAGCCCTGTTTGGACATCTCCGGTGGCTTAGATGGTAAATAATCTGCCTACAGTGCAGGAGACCTGGTTTTGATCCCTGGGTTGGGAAGATCCCCTGGGGAAGAGAATGGCTACCCACTCCAGTATTCTTGCCTGGAGAATTCCATGTTCAGAGCAGCCTGGTGGGCTATAGTCCACGGGGTCGCAAAGAGTCAGACACAACTGAGTGACTAACCCTGTTAACAAATAGCCCTGTTAACAAATAGATCAGTAGCTGTAATGCAGCTACTGCATTGGAGAAATGATGCAGCATGCCAAATGGTGCAGGGGCACTTGAGAATCAATCTTAGAGCGCTGAAGAAAGCTACTGTTACTGTTTTCATCCTAGCAAATACCTACTGTGCTGAGATAACAGAAAATATATAGACACATATACTGGCTTGGAATCAAAGGCTCAGCAAAATGGAAGTTAAAAATCAGCCTAGGAATCAGATCTCTCAGATGAAAAGGATTAAAAATCCTGAGGAACAACTCAACAAATCCCTAGATCAGGCTGAAGAAGGGAAGAAGGAAACACTTCCTGCTTAGAGACTGTAATGCCATACGCTGAAGCGTTGCAGAAGCTCATGTGTTGCATTTGTGCAGGGCGATAGTAACAGCTGGGCTCTGGACAGTGAAGTGCTGACTTTTGTCTTAAAAGCTGCAGCTGATCAAGACAGAGGCGGCAACGTCCAAGCCAAGGCTGCCTGCTTCAGGGTGGTGCAGGACTCTACAAAGCTGGGAATCGTTTTTCTGTCCGGAGGGGCACACTGGTGGAACTTAGTACTTCTCAGGATCATGGGAATGATAACAGGACCTGGATCTCCCTTTCATGTTGACCTCTATTCCACTGTGTCCACAGGGAAGGTCATCGCTTCTGCTGTGGTCCCAGCCTCGCCTCCAGCCATTTTTTTTTACTTGGCTCCAGGTCGCCAGTCTGGACTTTACCCATGGCTCACTGTCTGCACAGGCTTCCCTGGTGGCTCAGTGGTAAAGAATCCACCTGCCAATGCAGGAGATGTGGGTTCGATCCCAGGGTCTGGAAGATCCACTGGAGAAGGAAATGGCAACCCACTCCAGTATTCTTGCCTGAAAAGACCCCCATGGAGAGAGGAGCCTGGTGGTCTACAGTCCCTGGGGTCGCAAAAGTGTTGGACGCGACTTAGTGACTAAACAACAGCAACAGTCTGCAGCTCCTACAGGTTGCAGGCAGCAGACCTAACCTTAGAGGAGGGTTTCTTAGCCTCAACACCATTGCCATCTGGGGCCAGGTAATTCTTTGTTTTGAGGGGGGCTGTCCCTGTGTGTTGTAGGATGTCTACCGTCATCACTGGCCTCTACCCATTACACCCCACTAGCACCTCGAATTATAACAATAAGAATGTCTGCACACATTTCTGAGTGTCCCCTGGAGGGACACGGATGGCTTGCCTTGTCTGAGAACCTCGGCTTTAAAGGTTTCTGCCTTTAATAAACAGGCCTTGGGAATTCAGCTCTCAGTCTAGATTGCTCACTCACCAAGACAGTGAAGGACAGTTTAAGATGAGAGAAGATTCTAATGCAGAAAACATTTCAGCTGATGACAAGATGGAGCTGTTAGAACCCCAAAGGCCACCCCTTTGAGTCTCTGAAGGGGTCCTCTCCAGCTGATCACAGACCAGCCTGCTTGCCCAGTTTGAGGACTGCCATGTCCCAGGGCTCTCCACCACCCACAAGTATGTTTGCGTGTTTCTCTGCTTCTGACAGACTAGTCTCAGGGGGGGTCAGGATCTGAGAAAACTCCCTAGGTTGTGTCATAAATCTTTTTTTCCCCCCAGGCTCTGATTCACTTCAGGGAAGTTGGCCATCTGAATATGCTCCCTTCTAGGGAAACCCTACACTCTACCCATGTGTGTGGGCGTGTTCTGTGCCCTTAATAGAAACTTACTTCAGAACATAAAAGCACAAAACTACACATCAAGCAGCAAGTGGGCAGCTTTTTCCTATCTCTTCCTTCTGAATGATATAAATAAGTGGTAACTGTTTAAAAAATTTGTGACATTTGCCAAAAATTTTCCCAGTAGAGCAGTTAAATTACATGGTAACCAAGGTCCATATGGGACAAAGGATGGGACTTTGAGATGAGAGATTTCATGTCAGTAGATGGAAGACGATTCTGATGTTTGGAGTCACTCAAGGTGGAGGCAATGTTTCAAATCCCTTTGGATACTTCAACCAGAAGCTGAAAAGTATTGTCAAGGAAAACCTGTGATTGTTCAAATGATCCTTTGGTTGTATGACTCTGTGGACACTGAAAGATAATGCAAACATCACAGAGTCCAGCAAGTCAAAATTTCAAGACTTTACCCTCAAAAATGCCCTACTTTTTTGATTCAGCTGAGTAGCAGATGCTACTTGAATGATATTCAGATTCATTAACAAGTATGAAGAGACTGATTAGTGCCTTATTCTGGTATGGGTGTGTGTTTGTGGGTGTGGGTGTGTGTGTGTGTGTGACAGAGAGAGAGAGAGAGAGAGAGTGAAGTACATTCATCAGGGTAATTAAGCAGTTTGGAATCATGATTAATTTAAAAAATATTAGAATTACTATGAAAATCACTCAGTTGTGTCAGACTCTTGGCGACCCCGTGGACTATACGGTCCATGGAGTTACCCAGGCTGGAATGCTGGAGTGGGTAGCCACTTCACTTCTCAAGGGGATCTTCCCAACCCAGGGATCGAACCCAGTTCTCCCACATTGCAGGCGGATTCTCTACCAGCTGAGTCACCAGGGAAGCTAGAATTACTACAGTGAGCTTATAAAAATGGTCAGATCACAAAAATCCATGGCTATACAAAAGTAAGGATGTGCTTTAGTTTGGAGAAGAGTAAAGCTCACTTAACATCTTTCACAGTCTGCCCTCCGCTCCGGGAAGGCTCCTGCTCCCCACCAGTCAGGACTCTGAGAATAGCATCTCTTTCCTCTGCCAGCAGGCTGCCCAGAGAGAGCAAAAGAAGAAGAACCGAGTCACTAAGTCGTGCCCGTCTCTTGTGACCCCATGGACTGTAGCCCGCCAGGTTCTTCTGTCCATGGGATTCTCCAGGCTAGAATACTGGAGTGGGTTGCCATTTCCTTCTCCAAGAGAGAGCAAAGGTAAGCCCTTAAGTCACTTGCTCAGTGCACACTTTAAATCCCTAAGGAGGCTGTGAGGGTGAAAGATTTGAGTAAAAGAGAGAGGGAAGTGGTGGGGGAGGGGGGCGCGGTGCAGGCAGCTCAGAGCTTATAATGAAGGAGGAATAGGTATAGAAGACGAGGAAAGACAGCAGTAGGACTTCATTTATATTTGGTTTAGTTCTTGTCTTAAGTTAATAGCCGAGAGGTAGAAGTGTTTACTACATTATTTTTCCAACTTTTCCTCCTGCCTCACCTCCAGCTCCTCTTTCTTCAACTCTAAGCCCAGGAATGAGCTTGGCTTACTGGAGCTCTATCTGCAAATCTTGACAACAATGCACCATGGAAATCAGCAATAAAATGTTACTTTCTCTCCTTGCCCTGGGAGTGAGTGGGTGGTTGGAAGTCACAGAAGAGTAGCTGCCTAAATGGTCTCCTACCTATAAAATACTATTGATATTTGTTTTCTGGAATAGTGGAAAGCAATGTGTTTTTTTGGTTTTGTTGATTTCTGAGCCTGTAGAATATTTATCTATTGAAAGGTTAGATTTAGAAAGAGCGAATCTTCCTAAGTAGCTGCTTGCAAGATGACTGGCAAGAAGCACAGAAACTTCTCACAACAGATTAATAATCAGAATTTGAAAGCCTTGAGAGGAAAAACGAAGATGCAGAATCATTTTTGTGTCCTTCTTTTTGTCTACACTGTACCTTGGAACTCTTCATTTTGCCGCTGTTTTACAGTACCAAACAAAGAGATATTGTGCTGACACATAGTTTTGGAGAGCCCAGTTGAATGTTTCGGGCTTCAAACTCCACCTGTGTGCCTGAATTATTGAATTCTTCACAATGGATTTCTTTCTCAACAAACAACTAGATAATTACTAAATGTCTCTAGATTTTTGGCTCATAAACAAACGTGCGTTTGCTGAATTGGATTAACTGAAGTCAGAGGAAATAGTTAGCCGGCAGTTGCTTGAAATGTGCTGTGGATAAAGAAAAGGCTGATTTGAAAGGTCTCTTTTTCTCCCTGTGCTCATAAGAAAAGTGAGGCTGGTCCTGAGGAAATATAATTTGCTTAATAGTTATCAACAGTGAACTTGTCTTAGCTTAGCCTGCAGTGACTGGAAGAGTTTATATTTCAGGTAAGGGCTGCACCTCCTATGAAGTCTGATCTTCTGGCAAAGGCCTGGGACCCTTTCCAGACATCACCAGCAACTCAGGTCGTTCATTCAAAATACATTACTGGATAGCCACATGTTTTTGACTCCGATTTTTAAATTTTCAGCAGAGATTGTGAGAAGGTGTTTTGAAAATTCTCAAATATGATTGTTCTGAATGATTTTTCTCATTTCTAAATAAAGAAAAGTTATCCTCAAAAAATGAAATCTAAATTTGGTAACTAAGGTGGGAATTCAAGCTACTTTTAGCCCGGGTTTACCATGAGGTAATAAGAGCCATTGTTTCAGCCAGGATGCAGTAGATGAAACTAGATATTCTCTTGACCCAGTTAGTTTCAAATTACTAGGGAGGAAGAATTGTATTACTGCATTTTTCATATATTTTTCTTTTCCCCCAACTTTGTAACTGAGACCTAGAAGGTGCTCAGTAAATATGTCATTAATTAATTTCATCATGGCTCTAAAGGAAATTCTAAAGAGGCATTCTAAAAATATTAAAAAATTTTTTAAGGATTAGTGTCAATCGTGGAATAAATTTAAGGCTATATAAACTTCTGTAAAACTTTTATGTACATTATCTGTACCTATAAAATAAACTTTTTGATTTCACTTATCTGCTAAGTCAGTCTTCATTTTTTTGGTCACATCTTCTATGATGTATTTTAATAATAGAAACAAATATATTCTTTGGTATATTTAATCAGCTCCTTGGGAATTAGCAGCTCAAAACTGAATTCAAATTTGAGAGTTCTGTCACTCACTAGTTGTAGAAACTTGGCCATGTTACTTACCCTGCCCAAATCTCAGTTTTCTCATCTGTAAAAAGGAGATGTTAAATACTCTTTGGAATTAAGTTAAAGGAGGTTTTATATATATATATATATATAATATATTTTTATATTTATATTTAATATTTTATATTAAAATATATATGATATATATATATATAAAATCAAATACAGGTCTCAACATTTAGTAATAACCACATGAATCCTAGCTCCTTATCTTACTTCATATCAAAATGCATTTTAAAGACATGCCATTTTATTTCTGTGAGAACTGAAGGTTATTAGAACCAATTCATCTCATCTCTTTATTATAATAGAACTGCTCATCCTTCTAACTGAAAACAAAGTTACTGTATGCAGTTAGCAAAGTTATTGTATGCAGCTGAAAGTAATAAAACTGTATTTGCCTTTCAAATAGCCATAATTTTGGCTTTTGTATGCATTTTAGTTTGGCCTCTATATGTCTAATATTTTCTGTGTAATTTCATGTCATTTGTTGCTACCATATTTTACTATGCCATTTATTCACCCCTAATTTTTCAGAATTGAGGAGGTTTTCTAAAATTAGAATGGAAACTCTCTGAGGTCTTCTGTTTGCTTGGTCAGTATCTTATTCATGGGCCACTCCATGAAACATGACAGAATAATAATTCTGGCAGCAGCTGGCAATGCAGAGATAGAATGCTGAGCTGAGCTCTGCAGTTTAAAATGTATATCCTGAGTTGTCAAGGTTGTTAGATTTAAAGTGTTTGACTTTGGAAAGAATTTGGACAGAATTTGATAGACAACTACTAACCCGGGCCTGGAACTCAATTCACCTCTGAAATGAGAAAGGTCCCACTTCTTTTCTGGTCCCTCCCCCGGCCCCTCTTCCTCAATCTCCTTCCTCCACGTGGTCCAAGGAACAATCACCCCGTGGACAGAAGGTGCATTGAGAATGTGTGCAGGGTGAGCTGACTCAGGAGAAATGCCTCCCCACCTCTCCAGTGGAGGGGTGCCTTCTCTTCCATTTCAAGCTGGACTAGAAATCAATATGTCATTATAAACATATATGGTGCAGGGAGAGACAGGAAGTGGATACATACCCAGGATAAAGTAATTTGGAAGCATTAGTTACTTTGAAATGTGCCGCACACCGAGGAGACTTGAACATTTCACAGTGGATTTCTTTGCCTCAATCAATGTCCTTTTTTCCCTCACTTGAAGCAGTTTTATAGACAAGCATGGTTACTTGCTTGGGAAAAGTTCAAATTCCAGTAACATTTTCTGACTGCTTGTCTAGTGCCCAACCTCTAATTGTGTACTTTTAACTGCAACCCGCATCATTTGCCTTGGGGAGAAAATTCTTGGTAAATTTAAAAAGGGGGGGGAAAGGAAATGTATGCTTCAGAGCATCCTGCAAGCAATGGTGTTTTGCACTCAATTGTTTTTCAGTAGCATACTATCTGGAGAGTAAACCCTTTGATAATGTTCCTGTTCCTCCCTCAAAAAAATGCAGTAAGTTAGTATGACAAGCATGCAATGATACATTAAATAGAGAAAGGGGCCAGAGCAGGATTTACAAAATTCTTCTCTAGCTTTTCATACTCTTCAGCCTTTTATAGATCTCCCTCAAAATATTTTTTCTCTTTCTGTTAAACTCCTTTGAACCATCCCAACCCAACTCAACTCCCAAGCTTCCTTTTGGGACACAGCTATCCTGCTCCCTGTTCCCCTGTAGAAAAGTCTTTTTTTTTTTTTTTTTTTTTTAATTTTTCTGCTCCAAGATTTCTCCAATCTTTCATCTTCAAACCTGCCCCAAATTTAATGAATTGTGTTTTGATAACTGCATGGCTATTCTGAACCTCTTTAAAAGTACTTTGGTTTATTTTCCAAGAATGAGGATACATTTGTACTGATGCAGCTTCACCCTCTCCTTTGACTAAGGACTGGGGTTTAGTCTTTGGAATGTGAATGGAGTCCAGCCAACTGGTCAATGTGGAGGTGGAATATATAACCCTGGCCTCGTTAACATGTTTCAGCTAATTGATTGACCTGGTCTTAATCCAAGTTAGCCCCATTCTACATTCTACTCCAAGTCCCACTTCTAATATATTTTTAAGGACTTAGTGGGTGATTATATTTAGGTACTTTATGGAAAATATATACTAAGAAGAAATGCAGATATTTGCTGAAACTGCTTTTAAATGATGTGAATTAAGAATGCTTGTTGAAACACTTCCAACCTAAGGTTGCCAGTCCTTTGGCCTGAACAGTGAAACAAACATTAAAAACATGAATTTGGGTAGTAAAGTTTAGCTTGAGCTCAGACTTCCCAACCCTTTATCCTTGTTAGTTGTTACAGTTGCTTGCTATCTCAATTCTGTCAAATATGAGAAAGAGACTGTGGTTATCCAGATAGATCTAATACTAAATGCAAAATTTAAGACATGCTATGTTATTTTGTTTGCCTATTTTTACCAACTTTATAAGTCCATATATTTTAAAGAATTTCACTGCTTGGCAAAAAAGTGTCAGAGACAAATACTGTATAATATCACTTATATGTGGAATCTAAAAAATTGAACTGGTGGATATAACAAAGAAAGAAACAGACTGATGGATTTAGAAAACAAAGTAGTGTTTACCAGTTGGGAGAAAGAAGAGGAGAGGAATAAGACAGGAGCAGGGGATTAAGAAGTAAAATATATCCATGTGAAAGTCGCTCAGTTGTGTCAGACTTTTTGTGACCCCATGGACTATTTATTTAGTCCATGGAATTCTCCAGGCCAGAATCCTGGAGTGGTAGCCAGTTCCCTTCTCCAGCAGATTTTCCTGACCCAGGAATCAAACTGGGGTCTCCTGCATTGCAGGCAGATTCTACACCAGCTGAGCTACCAGGAAAGCCCCCAAGAAGTAAAATACTATGTCTAAAATAAGTTACAAGGAGATACTATACAGCACAGGGATTATAGCCAAAATTTTATAGTAACTATAAATGGAGTATAACCTTTAAAAATTGTGAGTCACTGTGTCATACACCTGAAACTTATATGAATTATAAATCAACTCTACCTTAATAAAAACAAAAATGACTACTTAGCAAATTTCCAAAAATTGGTTTTTAACTTCAGTTTACTCTTGCATCTTTATACTCACTTATTCATTCATTCATTATTTATTGGATAATTGCAATGTGGATGAAAATAGGCTGAGAATTGTGTGAAGACCTGGTGTTTCCATTAGATTGAGATATATGCAAAGAGCTGTAACAGACAGAATATGAGACATGTCACCATAAAGGCATGGAGGACTGTGAACATTCATATATGAAAAAAGGAAAGTAGTTGAGCAAGAATGACTCCATGGAGTAGACTGTCTTGCCCATAATGTAAAGAAAAAGAGTTGAGGCATACCCAAAAGGAAGGAAACGGAGGGAAACTATATGAATAAGTCAAAGAGCAGAAGTCTCTGGTATGAATGGGACCCACTGGTTTGGTTGCGGAATAGTACAGAGAGAAGGGATCCGAGATAAAACTGAAAATGAGCACATGATTAATGAGTCTTGAAAGTCAGGTGAGGTTTTCTTTAGGTGGTAATAAAGAACAATTAAAAATTTGATATTATTGGCTTTATTTGCTTTTTTACCAAGAAAATAATCTATATTGGGATCAAAACAAAACCTAGACTTTGTTAGCCTCAAAAAGGCTCTTAAATCAGTTGAGGTAAAAAGTAAAGAGGTTCTGAATGAAGTAGCACAGGAAGGAAGAACAAATTAAAACAGGGTGTAATTGAAATTGTGAAGACAGCATAGACAGCTTTCAGAGGGATCGGGTTCAAAAACGAGACAAGTTTCATATTGTTTCTAGCACAGCACAGAGAAAAAACAGAAATATGTCAAAGAAAATTAGTTTAAATGCTCTCTCATTCACATAATTCTCCAATAGAGGTCTGTTCTTGGATCATTCAAATGTATTAAATTGCTTTCAAGTCAAAGGCCATTGACTCTGAAGTCTGATTGCTTCCATATGAAAACTGACCATCCATTGGAGCAAGAGATGTCCACCTGGTCCCCAGGGCAAACTTTGATAAAGGTCAGTCAGAGGCACTCATGTTTTCAGCTTCACAGCAACGATCAGTGTTGGCTCGTGGGCTTTACAGAGCTGGATATTTCATAAATCGCATTTATCCACGAACTCTACACACAAGTCATGTACTTGATGACAGCCTCAGCCTTCAGGAAACTCACTGACCTGTGAGGAGAAAGAGACCCTCTCTCCTCCATTTTATTTTACTTCCTTGCTACCTAATCAGTCCCTAATCCTTTATAATCTGATTTTCATCCACACTCTTTAGCTAAAACACCTACTTTAATTTATGTCAACATAGTCACTACATTGAGTAGCTTCTACTGGATTCTCATTCATGTCCCTCCAATCTGTGGTATTTGAAATTACTGATCACCTTCCTGGCCTCACATGTACTTTCTCCCTGACTTAACCACCTTCTGCCAGCATTTTAAGTGCAGACAGACACAGAACAAGCACACACTTCTTTTTTTTCTCTTTTACTCTTTCATTTATCTCTGTGGCATTTTACTAGCTTTTCTGATGAGTATTTTCCTCTACCGTTCTGTTTCTGGTCTTCCAGAGAAATCTGATTTTCTGCTAGATTATTTTTCCAGTCTTTTTGTCTCTTTTTAAGTGGTCTTTTCTTTGTTGACTTCATCTACCCTTACATCCGTATGCCTAGCTTTATTGAGATATAATTGACATATAACATTATGTAAGTTTTAGGTGTACCATGTGGTGATTTGATACATGTATATATTGTAAAATTATTACTACCAGAAGGTTAGTTAACACATCTATCAATGCACATAATTACCCTGTTTTCGTTGCTGTTTTTGTGGTGAGAACGTTTAAGAGCTAATCTCTCAGCATCTTCCAAGTATACAATACAGTATTGTTAACTGTAGTCACCAGATTCAGTTATTAAACATCTTACACAAACAAAGGAACACTCAGAGCTCTTGGCAATTATAAGTGATGAGTGAAAGACTGACTGTGAGAGGGAAGATTGAGAGAATAGGCAAGGCCAGACCCTGGGAGCACTTCTGTCAGAGTGAAAACGTAGACTGTATCCTCTAGGCAAAGGAGACCAATTGGAACTTTTTCAGTAGAGTGACGACAGCCTTACATTCGTTTCTTTTAGAAGGACCACACTGTAGCATAGTGGAGAATATTCGAAGCCAGGATGACAAATGGTTTCCAACTGACCATTCATTGGCACTGTGTTGAGGAAGATTCTGAGGCTATATTCAGGCCAAGCTAGAAGAAGGCCATAATTATGTACCCAGGTATGGCTGTTATTCCAGGGAAAACTTCCAAAAAAACATGTCTTCTTATCACTGCATCACTTCCTATATATATATATACATATATGTATGTATGTATGTATGTACACATACATATGTATGTATCTGACTTCTCCATTTAATGTCTATGAAATGTAAGGTGTTTTGAGGACTTACTGTAAGTGGAAGTCTGGGGAAGATTCAGCTTCCAAAAGAAACAAGATTTTTCTTCACTGTTAAAAGTGACTGTGGCTGTCAAGGGCACTGTGGTGGAGAAATGTGGATAATGTGTTCTGTATTTGCCATCAAAGAGCTGGGGAGTGAAGCCCCACCAGCAGAACGATGGGAGAAGCAGTTAGGAGGCTGCTGCTGAAACCGAAAATAGAAATGATGAGGTTCTGCATTAAGTGCATGTCAGTAGGACTGGAGAGAAGAGGAGGGATTTGGATGGCATTAAGGATGTAGTTGAAATCACTGACAGAACCATGGGATCACAATCATTTCATTGGCAGATGGGAGAAGAGCTCATTAGGAAAACTGAGAAGGAGGGTCGTGCCTAGAGACCTGAGAAAAAGAGACCGTGGTGTCTCCGGAGGCCAAGTCCAGTTCAGGAAGAAGTAAAAACAAACAACGACAACAAAAAAATACCACATTGCAGAGAGGTGAGGTAGGAAGTGGCTGAAAGTTGTCCATCGAATTTAGCTGCTAGGATGATTGACGCTGAAAAGAACGTTTTCAGTCTACAAGTGGGAGAGGAAGCCGCGTTAAGTGTTTTATTTCCTCACCTCCCACTCACCCTTTTCAAAAAGCTAAGCTGTAAAAGCGTGGAAAGTGAAGACACAGCACACTTCAGGTCATATCCCCTTTTTGTGGTGTTTTTGAGGGGGGAAAGGTTTGAGCATGTTTCTAAAGTAGAGACATAGGTGGCAGGGGGTGGGGATTAGAAGGAGAAAAGTGCCTGAACTCAGAAAGAAGTGATAGAATCTTGGAAAGGGAATTTTGGCTGAAAAATGTTGCCTGTCACATCAGTAAACAACAGATGTGGTGGCCTTTACCATCAGCCACTGTGGCCACCTGCCCTGTACTCTGCGCCCTGGGAGGATTCAGGATGGAGACAAGCAGGATGCTGGCCCTCCATAGTTAAGGTGCACGTCAAAGAAGTGATTTCAATGAGCCCAGATGCTTGAATCTTCCCATATATAGAAAAGTGCTAAATTCATTACCTTGACAGGTCTGGTTTTTCTTTAACGAACAGTCGTTTTTTGATATTCCGACTACCTGGTTTTTGTCCCCAAACCTCCCATGTGTCCTGACTCCTCCCTTACCTTTTTGGAGCAATCCCTCAGAGCTTTCTGAGAGGCTGCCTCCTGGGCTTAAGTCCGTAGCAAGTCCACCAAATAGAACACGATTCTCAACTTTTAGGTTGTGCATTTTCCCCAGTTGACAAAGGAAGGAAATGGGAAAGTGGGTGTGGATGCAGATTCACCTGTAGATGTTGGGGAGGAAGCTGAGGGAATTCATATATTGTCAATTCATCTTGTTTGGTCAACTGGGTTCATTTCCTGAGGCAGAGATGGGGCACAGGACCTCAGAATAATCATGATATTTGTACTGAATGTTATGGTGAGTTAGGGGCAGGTGACTAGCAACAAGTGAAAGATCATCTGAGAATTCCTGAAACTGAACTGTGTTTTTCAAATGAAATTCTTCCTTAGTACTTCTCTTAGTATAAAACGTCCTGTATCTGGCTGTTTGGGACAATGCTAGAAAGGGAAGTCTGGTTCTTGGGCTTGTTGCCTCTGTGGAGATGGAGGTGGGATGAAACCCAGGGCATCAGGTGAGCTGATTATTTCTCAATGAATCCTTGAAGCAAGTCTTGAGAAAATAGTCCATGATGTTGGTTCTTCTAGCTCTACATAATTCTGACAGCTCATCTAACTATCCTACCAGATCCCTGTAGAGCCTCCTTAGGAGGTGTCCTCCACTGGCTGAGTGGCATCCAATCTTATGACCAGCTTGGCACTTCTATTTAATTCTGTGAGGCTATATTTTTTTTTTTTCCCTAGGTACCTCTGGACTAAGAGCTTCAATCTTTAGGTTGATCCTGTTCTCATTGACCACACAGATCTTTCCCCAGGAAAAAAAATCCATGAGTTTCCCCCTAAACTGATTAATAACAGTGAGCAACTCTCCCCCAGGACAGAAAGCCTATAGGCCATTTCTAATAACTGACTCGGCATGGTCTGTTTTAGATGTGATGAGACAGCCTGCTTGACTCTATAAGCAGTTGAACCACAGCTGTGGTTTACAGATACCAAACGGCAGGGTGGTACCAGTGATTGGAAAGTTTGTGTTTGATAGCCTTGAAAAGTCACACCTGGGAATCTATGATGACTTTTTTTCTCTTATGGAATGGAGCTGGTTGATTCTTTAAGGTATAAGTCCCAAAGGGTTGGCATTTTAATTGTACGCGCGCGCGCGCACACACACACACACACACACACGTGTGTGTGTGTGTGTATAAACTCATACAATAATTAATTAAAATTTTGGAAAACAGATTAGCTCTTGCCTTCAGAGGTAAGGGAACCAGATTTAGGCTGAGATGAGAGGGTGGTCTAAGCAGTATGAATACTGTCAGCTTCACAGGGGCCACTGCCTATTGACGACCATGAATGGATTATGATACTAAATTTGGTTTGATGAAGACTTGACTTAGTGTAGATCCACATGCTGTTATCAATGATTGTGAAGTTCCAAATATCCTGAAAATCAAAAGTGGTTTTATAAATATGAGCAAATTCATTTGTTGTTGGCCAAACTTGACTTTAGTAGATGTGATTTTATCAAGTTTTGATTTTTCTCACTTAATGTGTTTTCCTGCAGAAATACTAGTTTTGTGGTTACAGGATGCTCTATTCCCACACCCTGATCACCAATTTATGCATTATATGTGTGTGTGTGCTCAGTCACTGAGTCATGTCCGACCATTTGAGACCTCATGGACTGTAGTCGCCAGGCTCACTGTTCATGGGATTTCCCAAGCAAGAATACTGGAGTGTGTTGCCATTTTCTTCTCCTGGGGATCTTACTGATCCAGTGATCAAACCCGAGTCTACTGTGTCTTCCTGCATTGGCCGGTGGATTCTTTACCACTGTGCCACTTGGGAAGCCCTCCATGTTATATGTACTGTGTAACTTATGAAATCTGGAAAATTCTGGATAGTAAGATACTTTCATCCCCAAGGATTTCAGATCAGGTATTGAGAGGCAATACTTGCGTCTATCCTGTCATAATGTAACTGCTATTGCCCACATATTTAGTGACATTTTGACGGTCTTTTCACCTTTATTTCCTGTAGCTCAGTGACTTGCAAAAGTTGCACATTGGAATCACCTGGAGAACTTTAAAAACTACTGAAGTCCGTCTCCTACCCTGAGACATTCTGATTTAATTAAGGTGGGTATGACCTTGATGTCGGCATTAAGAACTGTTCAGGTGATTCCAGTGTGCAGTGAAGTTTGGCGCTCAGTGGTGAGTTATTTCTGAGGACATGAATGTCAGTGGAGCAAGGCCGGGGCGTCCTGTGATGCTTCGTGACACTTAAGCTAAATTGGACTGAGGAGACGCAATTTGTGTTAGAGCCCCAGAGGATGTTTTGCTATGTGATGGGTTTTGTTTTTGTTTAGAGGTTCAGATGATAAAGAATTCACCTGCAATGCAGGAGACCTGAATTTGATCTCTGGGTTGGGAAGATCCCCTGGAGAAGGGAATGGCTACCCACTCCAGTACTCTTGCCTGGAGAATCCCATGGACAGAGGAGCCTGGTGGGCTGCAGTCCTTGGGGCTGCAAAGAGTCAGACACGACTGAGCGACTGACACTTTTACTTTCTTTGGTACTGGAGTCACAACATCATCATATTATATCACCGCCGCACAAAGACCCATGGTTTTCCAACCTCAGTATACACTGGATACTTGTGTCACTTGTGAAAACTAGTATGATAGTTAGAGTTACTTACACAGAGCCTCCAAAATAATCTTCTGACAAACAACTGATTTAATTATGTAACAACTGATTTTTGTCCTCAAAATTAAATGACCATTATGAAAGGAGCACGTTTTAAAAAATGTTTCCCCATTAGTGTCCTGGCTATTTACCAACAAAGGATATATTCTTTTCTAAAATATCCTAAGACCAACTGCACTCATTCTGGGTTGTGAGCCCTTACAAATAAGAAAAAAGTAATAAATGGAAGAATTTCCAGAAAATATGGGAGTTAGTTGGACTTCCAGTTGGTTCTTGAGTGTGTCTCTGATTTATTCACTTGTACAAATTTAATGATTTTAGAGTTATTAAGTTATGTTACCTATGTCAACTTTATAAGGATAAGGGTAGATTTATTTGATTAAAAGAAGTGTCTAGAGCAGACTAGACTTCAAGAATGAAAGGAACTATGTTTGCAGGGTTAAAAATGGGAATATAAAAGCACACATTTTATATTGTGAAGATCCTCGAAACATTTTGAATGTTTTCCAACTGATGCGGAAGGCAAATTCTCCTAGTTGGTGATTGAGTTATAATGTCACAAACTCACTTCCGCCTAGGGAAAATATGTTTTTATTGTTAAAGAAGGCAAATGAATTAATGATAAGCTTTGTCAGCAGGGAGCCCATGGCAGTCATTTTCCCCCCCGAGGGAAAAATGACTAAAAAGTGTATATTTAGTATTTGTCACAACTTCAAAGAAAACAACTAGCTTTTGCCACTGACTATGCTAGTTCTGTTACTGAGAGCTTCAAAACCAGAATTTGTTTTTATAGGCAGGTGCTGTTTTTCTCAGTATTTTGCATTGCTAGCCATCCAAATAGCAATTAAGGCCCAGCCAGCTTTAGAACTTGTGAAGCCAAACAGTGAGAATCGCTCCTTTAGTAAGTCAGTGTTCTCCAAGAGGTGTTTTTTAAAACCTTGTTTTGCTTACCTGGAAACGGGAATTCTGACTGCCATTGTCAATTGGAGGCAACCAAGAAAAGAGAAAATCTTCTACTGACTAAGGAGGATCTTTTATTGGGGATATCATCATAAGTGGGCAAGACCCATTCCTCCTGTGGAGTGAACTATTAATTATAAAGTGAACTAAAGAATAAACATCTTTACAGCTGCAAATGGTATGCTTGTGTTTCCAGTGTTAGTATCCAATCCTGCCTCACTTAGAAATGGAATTTACACTCTGGGATTACTTGGACACTCTTTTATTTATGTATGTTTATAATTTTTAAAGAAGAAATATAGTTGATTTACAATGTTGTGTTAATTTCTTCCTTATCGCAGTGTAATTCAGTTGTACATATATCGACATTCTTTTTAAGATTCCTTTCCATTATGGCTTATGCCAGAATACTGAATATAGTTCCCTGCGCTATACGGTGGGATCTGTTGTTTTTGAGCCTCCTTTGTTTTAAATCATCTTCATCTCCTTGGGCTCTCTGCGGGTTCTCCTCTGTGCCCTAAACTTGCCTGCGCTGAAATAATCGTTTTCTTGTATGGAGGCTTCTGGACCATTTTCACAGAGGTCTTTCTCTGCAGTTTCTCCTAATGCACACAACATCAACTACTTCTGTATCTATAGCTACTGCTGATTCTAATGATCCAGGCAACGCTGATAGCTTCAGCTTTTTCCTCTGTGTGCCCAGTCTGCTATCCTGGGGATGACTTCTTTCTGTCCATAGTGTGCTATACTTCTAAGGGCTTGTCCATCACCCCCCCAGACCCTGGCCCCCGCCACCCCCACCCCATCTGCCATGGGCTGACTACAATGGCCTGCAAACATTTTTACTTCTCACATCACTGAGGGAGATGTGTGAGGCGTGGCTTGGGGGAAGATTGGAAGGTGCTCCTCTCTGTTGGATATTTTTGGTAAGGCTGTCTTACTGTCCACAGTATAGCACTCTCAAATATAATTCCACCCTCCATGTTTCTCCATGCTGGCACATGACAAACCCAATAGAATCAAATCTCAGCAGTTCAGGACTTGATATTTGTTGATATAAAAATTTCCCTCTGCCTCTGAGTGAGGAACAATCAAACAGACAATAGGTGCTGAAGGTGGAAAAACCTCACTATCCAGGTGTGATTATGCAGGGGTTGGTGATTCGCTCCCACTGCTATTCATTCAGGAAATCTTGATAACGTCTCTTTTCGAACCAGTTCCTGGTAGTTAAAGGTGACCACGATTCTTTCCCTGTGTCTCGCTCAGAGGTCCATACTCGAATTTGATTACAGCTCACATTGCAGTGATATGCCTTCTGTGGTTCAATGGTAAAGAATCTGCCTGACTGGTGTGTAATGGTACCTCATTGTGGTTTTGATTTGCATTTCTCTGGTAATGAGTGATGTTGAGCATCTTTTCATGTGTTTGTTAGCCATCTGTATGTCTTCTTTGGAGAAATGTCTATTTAGTTCTTTGGCCCATTTTTTGATTGAGTCATTTATTTTTCTGGAATTGAGCTTCAGGAGTTGTTTGTATATTTTTGAGATTAACCCTTTGTCTGTTTCTTCAATTGCTATTATTTTCTCCCAATTTGAGGGCTGTCTTTTCACCTTGCTTATAGTTTCCTTTGTTGTGCAAAAGCTTTTAAGTTTCATTAGGTCCCATTTGTTTATTTTTGCTTTTATTTCCAATATTCTGGGAGGTGGGTCATAGAGGATCCTGCTGTGATTTATGTCGGAGAGTGTTTTGCCTATGTTCTCCTCTAGGAGTTTTATAGTTTCTGGTCTTACATTTAGATCTTTAATCCATTTTGAGTTTATTTTTGTGTATGGTGTTAGAAAGTGTTCGAGAAAAGGGAACCCTCTTACACTGTTGGTGGGAATGCAAACTAGTACAGCCACTATGGAAAACAGTGTGGAGATTCCTTAAAAAACTGGAAATAGAACTGCCATATGACCCAGCAATCCCACTTCTGGGCATGCACACTGAGGAAACCAGATCTGAAAGAGACACGTGCACCCCAGTGTTCATCGCAGCACTGTTTATAATAGCCAGGACATGGAAGCAACCTAGATGCCCATCAGCAGACGAATGGATAAGGAAGCTGTGGTACATATACACCATGGAATATTACTCAGCCATTAAAAAGAATTCATTTGAATCAGTTCTAATGAGATGGATGAAACTGGAGCCCATTATACAGAGTGAAGTAAGCCAGAAAGATAAAGAACATTACAGCATACTAACACATATATATGAAATTTAGAAAGATGGTAATGATAACCCTATATGCAAAACAGAAAAAGAGACACAGAAGTACAGAACAGACTTTTGGACTCTGTGGGAGAAGATGAGGGTGGGATGTTTTGAAAGAACAGCATGTATATTATCTATAGTGAAACAGATCACCAGCCCAGGTGGGATGCATGAGACAAGTGCTCGGGCCTGGTGCACTGGGAAGACCCAGAGGAATCGAGTGGAGAGGGAGGTGGGAGGGGGGATCGGGATGGGGAATACATGTAACTCCATGGCTGATTCATGTCAATGTATGACAAAACCCACTGAAATGTTGTGAAGTAATTAGCCTCCAACTAAAATAAATAAATAAATAAATAAAAATAAAGATTAGAACAAGAGAAAAAAAAAAAAAGAATCTGCCTGCCAATGCAGGAGACAGAGGAGTCTCAGGTTCAATCCCTGGGCTGGGAAGATCCCCTGGGGAGGAAATGGAACCCGCTCCAGTATTCTTGCCTGGAAAATCTCATAGACAGAGGAGCCTGGTGAGCTATAGTCCATGGGGTTGCAAAGAGTTGGACACGACTGAGTGACTGAGCACACCTGAAAGCGTGCATTCTTGTGTCCAGTCTAGTCCAGTCCAGTCCAGTCCAGTAGCCCAGTTGTGTCCAACTCTTTGCGACCCCATGGACTTGCAGCACACCAGGCTTCCCTGTCCATCACCAACTCCCGGAGCTTGCTCAAACTCATGTCCTTCGAGTCAGTGATGCCATCCAACTATCTCATCCTCTGTCATCCCCCTCTCCTCCTGCCTTCAATCTTTCCCAATATCAGGGTCTTTTTCCAAGGAGTCAGTTCTTTGCATCAGGTGGCCAAAGTATTGGAGTTTCAGCTTCAACACCAGTCCTTCCAATGAGTATTCAGGACTGATTTCCTTTAGGAATGACTTGTTTGATCTCCTTGCAGTCCAAGGGACTCTCACGAGTCTTCTCCAACACCACAGTTCAAAAGCATCAATTCTTCGGTGCTCAGCTTTCTTTATAGTTCAGTTCTCACATCCATACATGAATACTGGAAAAACCACAGCTATGACTAGATGGACCTTTCTTGGCAAAGTCATGTCTCTGGTTTTTAATATGCTGTCTAGGTTGGTCATGACTTTTCTTCCAAGGAGTAAGTGTTCTTTAATTTCATGGCAGCAGCCACCATCTGCAGTGATTTTGGAGCCCCTAAAATAAAGTCTGTCACTGTTTCCATTGTTTCCCCATCTATTTGCCATGAAGTGATGGGACCAGATGCCGTGATCTTAGTTTTCTGAATGTTGAGTTTTAAGCCAGCCTTCTCACTCTCCTCTTTCACTTTCATCAATAGACTCTTTAGTTCTTCGCTTTCTGCCATAAGGGTGGTGTCATCTGCGAATCTGAGGTTGTTGATATTTCTCCTGGCAGGCTTGATTCCAGCTTGTGCTTCATCCAGCCTGGCGTTTGGCATGATGCACTCTGCATATGAATTAAACAAGCATGGTGGCAGTGTACAGCCTTGACGCACTCATACAGCCTTCTTATGTAGTCATATCAAATTCTCTTCCCTGCAGAGTATCATAATCAAGGGTGTCTATCACTTGGCCGTGGTGCAGCTTCCTTGGAACCTAAAACTCCCATATATTTAATGGGGTTACCATTTCCAAATTATTGGGCCCCAGGTCCCTGGGAAAATGACACCAAATCATTCATCCAAGGAAAAGTGGGTTTCCTCTATTACTTTGGGAGCCATTTGTAATAAGAAAGAAATCTGACGAGGCAGGCAATTTGGCAGTACTCTTTGTCTTAAAAGTAAGCGAAGGAACTAGAGAAAACATGAGAAACGTTGTGTAAACCACAATGCTGTGCATGGTGGTCACATAACAGATGCTGAGTTAAACTGGGCTGAATGGACACCTGAGTGGAACTGTGTTCACTGCAGAGAGCGCTCACACAGAGAGCAGAGCAGGTTAACTGGTAATAAGTATTTCCTTCTGGATGTTCTTGATCATATTGAGCTGTTTACTCACTCCCTCCTGAACATTTAAACCTTTCTGGCTAGATAATATAGTTGCAAGACCAGATCCATGAATGGTCAGTGTTATTACTGGATGTTTGTAACAATATTTCATTCCCTATCTTACCCAGACTGTGGAAACATCCAAGAGAGATCTTGGCAATAGAGCTAGAAATTGGTAATAAAAGATAGGAATGCTGGTGTCCAGGCTCATTATAACCCGAGATCTCACTGCAGGCTTTCCTCAGGGCTGGGGGAAGTGTACGTGTGAAATAGACTTGGCAGTGGTGTCTGTCTGATTCTAATTCTTCTCAGCTACATAAAAATGCCCTCAATTCTGAACGCTGTACGGTAAAAGGCAGGAAAAATGAAAATAGAGGTTTTTATTTTACCTTGAGTTTTGTGTAATCTTAACAGTGAAAACTCTAAACCAAAGCATGTCCTTGGGATTTAATGACTAGATAGGCTTAATAGAGGATGAATAGACCAGATAGTGATAAATACACCAGGATCGTAATGGATTAAATGTTATCCTATAAAATTAGGAAATATCAAGCATTTATGTTCAGAACTGTGTGTCTGACAGGAAGCTGATTCAACACATTAACTAATACATTACTGAAAACTCTACAGCAGGACAGGGATTACCATGATTGTGGTGGAGTCAGAATATCTAATTAATTAATCCCTATTACTAGAGCAGCATGGCTCTTAACCAGGAATGCCTTTTCCACCTCATCTCTTTCTACTATTCTACTCCACCAGAAGTTAAACAAAAGTTCTTAATAAAGTTCAAACTTCTTTCATCAATCAGGTTAGAAGCACAGAATCCCTGTTCCCTGCTCCTCTGTTAGTTTTCTAGGGTTGTTGTAACAAAATACTGCAGCCTACTGCTTAAACAACATAGCATTTTCTCAGCACGCACCCCCCCCCCCACCCCCCCCAAGTCCTGGAGGTCAGAAGTCTGAGGTCAAGGTAATGTCAGTCGGGCTGCTGTCTTCTAGGGGCTGTGATGGGAATCTGCTCCATGCCTCCTTCCAGCTTCCAGTGGTTTTCTGGGAATCTTTGGAGTTCCTTGCCCTGCAGACACATTACCCTGACCTCTGCCTTCTGTTGACTTGGTCTTCTCTCTGTGTCTGTCTCTGTCCACATCGATCATTTTTATAAGGATACCAGTCATATTGGGTTCAGACCCCACTAGTGACCTAATTTGATTTTATTTGTAAAAGCCCTATTAAAAAAAATAAATAAGATCACATTCTGAGATACCAAGCTTAGAATTTCAACACATTTTACTGGTTGGAACAAAGTTTAACCCATAACACCATGATTCCACCAAACTGGGTCTCCTATCTGATCTGACTGATGTTAGGTCATAGGCAGAGTATCAGTGTAAATTGCTAGATCCTCTGGATTTCTGGGGGAACAGGGACTTGGTGACGGTATATGCTTTCTCCTTTGCTCTCATCAGGCAAGACCATCCCCAGAAGATGTGTTGCCCAGGACAAAGCAGTAGTTGATCTCTTTCCTAGATGGTGCTTATACATGTATGTGGGCATATATAACATCCCCCCCCCCACACACACACCCCTAAGAAATCTGTAAAAATAAATATTGAAAACAAACTCTAAAAAGAAATAGAAAGAAACAGTGACATACTACACATTCTATAGAGTAGTTGCCACTCATCAACGGGGAGATACGTCCCAAGACGCCACTGAATTTCTGAAACTGTGGACAGTACTGAACCCTATATATACTATGCTTCCTCTGATATATACATACCTGTGATAAAGTTTAATGTATAAGTCAAGCACAGTAAGAGATTAACAATAGTAAGAATAAGAGAGCAGTTATAACAATATACCATAATAAACATTATGTGAATGTGGTCTCTTTCTTAAAATATCTTATGGTACAAAGTTAATGTATTTTCCATCTTCATTAAGTACTTACCAACACTGTGGCTGTAACTTCTGCAGCTTGAGATGCCGCAGCAAAACTAGCATGACTTATTCCCTCTTCACAATTCGATGGACAGAAGATTTGTTCTTACCGTAGAGCTTGGTAACTTTTTTTTTTCATTTATTTTTATTAGTTGGAGGCTAATTACTTTACAATATTGTAGTGGTTTTTGTCATACATTGACATGAATCAGCCATGGATTTACATGTATTCCCCATCCCGATCCCCACTCCCACCTCCTTTTTTTTCTTTTTTTATCAGGTCAAGAACTTTATGACTTCTCTTTGGCTTATCTGCATTGCCAACATTACTTTTCTTGCCCTTTGGGGCCATTGTGATGTACAATAAGTGTTCCTTGATACCCTGTGATACCGCGGCAGCTGATCCAGATCCGATAACCAGGATGGGTACTAAGAGAATATGGGGCTGGACAACGGGATGAGTCACATCCTTGGTGGGACAAAGTGAGATGGTGTGAGATTTCTTCACTCTACTCAGAATGAATGGCATGCCATTTAAAACTCATGGATTTCTTTTTTATTTCTGGAACTTTCCACGTCTTATCTTTGGACTACAGTTGATGGTGGGGAAAAGGAAATCAGGGAGAAAGGGGGACTACTTATAAAAAGTAAAAATTCCTTGCCAGGAGGGCCTAGTTATTGTGTAAGTTATGCATGCAGGCAGGCCTCATTTTATTGTGCTTCACAGATTTTTTTTTTTTTTACAAGTTGAAGGCCTGTGGGGACTTTGCAACAGCATTTGCTCATTTAGTATCACTGTGTCATGTTATGTTTCCAACTTTTTTGTTATTATTTTATTGGTCATGATGACCTATGATCAGTCATCTTTGATGTTACTATGATGACTCACAGACAGCTCAGATGATGGTTAGCATAGTTGAGCAAAAAATTATTTTAAAATTAAAGTATGCACATTGTTTTCTGGATGCTTAATAGACAGTACAGTGTAAACATAACTTTTATGTACACTGAGAACCCGAAACATTTGTGTGAATCGATTTTTTTTCCATATTTACTTTGTTTTGAGTGTTAGAGCCAAACCCATGATACTTCCAAGGTCTGCTTATAGCTGAAAGCCTGTGTCTTTTTGTACCCAAGCTGGTAGATTCATCTCCTTCTCCTCCATGGACTGTCTAGCCCTCATGATCTAGCCCAGGGTGCATCTTGAGAAAACCTCCAGTTTATTGAATCCACAACGTAATTACTTGTGGTTATGACAAACTTCTTCAAGTTGACAGTTTGGGGCAAGCTGCATCAATGCCTATGGCTCTGATGCAGCGATTAGAAAGGTGGAAAGAACAGCAGGGCAAACACTCAATTATTTTTGCTGATTTGGTTTGCTTTCAAGTTCCAGTGGATAAATCTTTAAGGATACCAAAAATCTACTAATAAGCCACCTACGTACCAATGGCAAGGAGTGTAATACGCATGGAAATTAAGTTTTTCCTGAGGTGGAAATTACATTTTCAAAGAAGAGCTGGTAATCCTTTATAAGTAATGATCCATGAGCTATCTTTTCAAAAGGTATGTTCTTTGAGATGGTTTTGCCCACGTTGTACACACAGAGGGAAGAAGCTTTTGAAGGTGTATCTTTGCTGTCTTTGCTCCGGTTTGTAACAAGCCCTGCAGTCCTCGACAGTAGGTGGGCTTTCTCTGCGTGGTACCTGCTTTGGCTTAGCTACATCCTCATCTCTTACAAGGATGCTGTTGAAAATGGCTGAACCTGAGGAGACACCTGGTGGAGACAGAAAGCATTCTTCTCTCATTCTTTATACTTATTTCTTCTTTTCCAGTAACATTTCAGATGATATGAGCCCAAGGTAATGTCACAGAGTCTTTGTATTTTCTTCTTAGCAGTCTAGAGATGTGAAGCAAGTATACAAGCAGTAAAAAAATAAGATGCTATGTGAATTTAACCTCCTTATAGTATAGCTTAGATGCTATGAGTTTTTTTATTTATTCACTAACCTGCTTGTTCATAGGTGCATTAGGGAAGCAAAGGTCTTGGTCCTATGGGAAGCTCTTATATTGAGCTATGGAGGCAGAACATACAGTCATCAAGAGAAAGGATTAAAGATGTAATTGCAGGGGACTGAGACCACATGTAAATGTGAAATGCAGGGGACTGGGAAAGACGTCATAAATGGGTGGAGTGGTAGAAGTGGGGTGTTAAGCAAGTAGAAGATTTGACAACAAGGTCCAACTGTGTAGCACAGAAAACTGTGCCCAGTATCCTGTCCTAAACCATAATGGGAAAGAATATGGAAAATGATATATATATGATATATAATATATATATATTTATATGGGGGGATGTGTGTGAAACACTTTGTTGTATAGCAGAGATGAACACAACATTGTAAATCGGCCACATTTCAGTAACATCTTTTAAGAAGTAGAAGATTTGGTTGAACAGAGAGGGAGAAGTTGCCATTAGGCTGAGGGTGTATTTCTCTAAAGATAAGATGCATGAATGGCAGGTGGGAAGGACTCTGACTTGTCTGTAGCAGCGAATACATTAGGAAATAATGAGAGAGAAGTCAAACTAGCTTGGCAAGGCATAGCTTACTCAAAGATAGCTCCTTAGCCTCAGAAATGAAAAGCTTTCTAGCCTCACATGGTATATGCAGTAGGCCATCTGACATAATGGAATCTAAGTGGTTTGGAGTCAAGACCTTTTGAGGCTGAGACATAGAATTGGGATACCATTGCCTCCCTTTTTTTCAGTTGGCAAGTAATAAAGACAAAGTCAGACTCCAGGGGTGTAAATAATCTCCACTCCTAAAAAAAAAAAAAAAAAATCTTTTGGCTACTCTACTTGCTCTGCTTGACATGTGGGATCTTAGTTCCCCAACTGGGGGATTGAACCTGCGTTCCCTGCATTGGAACAGAGAGTCTTAACCACCGGACCACTAGGGAAGTCCCAGTTTCTACTCTGATAGAGCAACGTAAAGTCATGTATCAAAGCGGATTGCTACAGGCAATGGTGAGAAATGTAGCTAATGATGCAGTGTACCACAAGTAATTCCCTTAAATGCCCAGCCGTGTTGTCCTCATCTCTAAAGTAGAGGGACAGTGCCTGTCCCTTCACCGCAAGATAAATACAATAATTCATATCTGTATAAATTTTTATTCAGCAGTAAAGCACGATGCGAAGAAAAGGGCAATTATTTTGCACCTGCTTCTGTTCTTTCCCTCTAATGAGAACAGAAAATCCCTTCAACAGCCACCTTCCCCCCAACCTCCAGTGGCACCTTCTTACTCTGGACTGAGCTCTGTGTAGAAGAATGTCTTCGCAATAAGTGCTTCCCGAAGAAATGTGGGATGAAAGATTCTGCAGTGACTTTGGATGTATCCAGAAGAATGATTGGAAAAATGAAAGTCTTGCAAGTTGCTGATGCTTTCTTCCTAGATGTTCGGGTGATGCAGGAGATACGTTATCCATCAGAAAAGTTCTCTTGAACGCTACTCTCCCTGGAGCGACAGTGTTCTTCCACTGCCCACCTCCACGCGTTCTTGTCCCTTCTCCTTTATGCCAAAGTGGCAATAGGTATGACTGTGGGCTTGGGTTCCCGGTGTGGACAAGAGGAAGCAGATAAACTAGGACTGACGTTGAATGTTCCTCTTTTTAGCATTAAGCTCTAGTTAAAAGTGAGTTAACCTCCCAGACACATTCAGAATGTTGTTCAGAGTTATTCATGCACATGTTCAAAGTTATTAATTCATTCAAAACATATTGACTCTCGAGGGCAAAAAGTATAGAACTCAGCGTTATTTAGGATATAAGATAATATGTTACTTTCACATTTGAGCAGCTTCAACTCCAGGGCATGAAAGATATTTCTTAGGAAAGCAGGTTAGGAGATGTCAGTGGTATTTAGTCATCTGGATTAATTCAAGAGGGGAGGATGAGTTTTCCTGATTGTCTGCAGCAAGGCATAAGTTCATAAATGACTCAGTTTAATCAAGGTTGACTTTGAAAGGAACTGGGGCTGTTCCAGCTAACAGTTGGCTATTTCAATGGGGACAGTGGTGAAGGGAACCGAGTTTCACATATCTGTGCTATGAATTCCAGTTCCTAACTTCACAGCTAATCCTCCAGTTTTGGGGGCAGAGACTTAAACTGGGGGAGCCATGAATATTAATATAATCTGAGATTTCATAGATGAAAGATGTGACTAAGCTTATTCAGAATTGAAGTCTGTACAAAACCCAGGCCACGTGGAAAAGTTCAGGCACGAGAATAAAGAAACAGCAACCAGAAAGACTCACATTTTGCCACTTGCCGTGATTCTTTTCCACTCCTCGTGACCAAATCTAAAGGCATTTCCACATTAAGTTAAGCTTCAGAATGGTGTTTGTCTGTTGTAAAACTGAGCTAAATTCCTTTAAAGGCAGAGGCACTATGCAGGTTGCTCAAGTGTTTTGATTGGATTAAAACACAAACTTCTGGAAACAAATCTATTTGGAATCCTTCATATGTATGTGATTTTTCTCTCTCTCAAATTCCCTTTTTTTCTTTGCAAGGCAATGCCTTGCAGCTCCTTTTCCCAAGATAGAAAAAAATCAATGATTACCGACAATGGTCCAGCACTCAAAAACAACTCAGAAATAGCAAATCAGTCTGTGTGTGTGACAGAAGAGGACAGTGTACGTGGTGATAGAAGGAGCTACTGTTTCAGGCTTCCTCAGGGCACTTACAAGGATCAGTGCAGACAGCACGATTGGAAAAGGGGAGGCACCAGTTTCACCGAGAGTTATGAAGACCCTGGAACTTTCCTTCAGCCGACTTGCCTCCGCTCACTCTTTGTGGCCAGATATGATGTCTTCCTCATCTTTAGACACTGAGTGGATCCCCTGGACTCTTACTAGACCATGGGGCAGGATCAGCCAGCTAAGAGAAGAGGCAGTCACAGCAGGTGCCTGACGTGGAGTTCTTCCAGTATGAGTGGCTAGAAGCTTTCATTTTATAGCCAACAGCAAAATATAAAAGTCTAGACTTGGAAGTCAAATGGTTGTGTTTTATTATTTTAACTATCTTGAGATATGCTTGATAGACAAAAAGTTGTATGTATTTGATGTGTAAAACTCATTGAGTTTGGGGATAAACATGCATGCATGAAATTATCATTACAGTCTATGCCATAAATGTATTCATCACCTTCAAAAGTATCCTTCCACCTTTATTTCTTCTCATTTGTGCATGTGTGATAAGAACACTTAATGTAAGATTTACTTCTTAGCAAACTTTTAAGTATTCAATATGGTACTAATAACTATAGTATCTATGCTGTATAGTAGGTCTCTAGGATTAGTTCACCTTGCATAGTTGAAACTTTGTAGCTGTGATTGATCTCTCCAAGGGAGAGTGAAGGACAGAGGATCCTGGCGTGCTGCAGTTCATGGGGTTGCAAAGACAAAGTCACGCACTAAGGCATGACTTAGTGACTGAACAACATCGACAAGCTGTGATTTATAATCCAGGCTTCCTAACATGGCCTTAAACCAGTGACAGTGTCAGTTCTTGAGGTAAAATTCTCCTGGTTATGTAACAAGTGTCTTATGAATTTATATCAAAGAATAACAATGTGTCATTTTAACCACCTCAGGGGTGCAGTTACATACAGGTATTCATTGGAGAATGCTCTAGGTCTAGCGGAGATTAGAGGATCCTTGAGGATAAGATGCCTAAGGAAAATTAGGAGTAATTCTCTGGCAAATCTGGGAAGAGGAAACTACAATGGCTATGGGGAGAGGAAAGGAGAGGTGACTTTGCAAAAAAAAGAAAAAAGAAAAAAAGGAATTGTGGTTTCCCTGGTGTCTTTAATATGAGGGAAATGAGAAAAACATGGGAGACAAAGGTAACACAGGAGACGGGGAAACGGTGGCAGCCAAGATGGACTTGTGGACACGGAGTTGGGGGAAGGAGAGCGTGCAGTGGCTTGGGGAAGTGGCTCTGATATACGAACACTACCATGTGTGAGATAGCTAGTGTGTGGGAAGCTTCAAGCATAGCACAGGGAGCCCAGCGTGGTGCTCTGAGATGTCCTAGATGAGTGGGGTGGGGTGATACATGCATAGGTATATCTGATTCATGTTGTTGTCCAGCGGAAACCAATACAGCATTGTAATTATACTCCAATTTAAAAAATTAAAAAAATAAAAATTCCTTGCTAATATAAAAACAATAATTCCATATCACTATGGATGTATTTTCCATTGTTACTTAAGTGTTTCCCAAGCAGATACAACCTGGGGTCCTAAATTGGCTGAAACTCCAGGTAGACCAGGGAAGTATATCCTGGAGACTTTTGTTCTACTTCATCTTCCCTGACTCTTCTGGACTCAGTTGCATTTTCACAGGGCTTTCTTTTTGTGCTCCCACTGTGGCTGCCAGCAACTTTGGCCTGCCATGCCTCCTCACTTACATGAGCCTTTCACCTCAGTAATCTGGACAAAGTCCCCCAGGTTCATTCCAACAAGACAGGCCTGGGTCACATGCCCACTCCTGAACCAATCACCGGGCCCAGTGGGTGGAGGCTTTGAATGGCTTCAGTTAGGTGTGTTTTTCTCATATGCATCAACTGATGGGAGAACTGAATCCCATGTGATCATGTGGACCAACAAACGGGAAGATTTGGGGAAGTTTGGAAGGGTATGGATGCCAGGGAAGCAACAAGAAATTGGCTGTTGAAATACAATTAATTTACACACTAGTTGAGTTACGAGCATGCAAGCTTTGGTGACCATCAAAACATCTGCTCTATACTTGTTCCCCTGTTAGCCCAGAGTACGGGATTAGATGGCAGTTTATCCTACACTGGGTTCAGGAGAAGGTAAAGAGGCTGCATAGTCAGTCAGTCTGACCCCTCATTTCTGCTCTATACACTTTGGCTAATTCTCAATAATCTGGATATTGAACTTAGAAATACTATTCCTGTCTTCATCTGTGTTCACAGTGCTTGACACCAAATAGACCATCATTCAACAAATGTTTGCAAAATGGAGATGACTGTCTGACTGTACTAGACACACCGATTTTGATGTTTGGGTTTAATTCTCCTGTTTCCTAGATCATTCTCACCTGGATAGCTAAAGTCCTGCCCAGACACTCTGTGCCTAGAGTCTCCTATCTACAGATTCTCACATAAGACCTGGTCCCTGCTTCCTGGTCTCCCCACTTCTGTTTCCATCTGCGACCACCAACCTCTGCGCTGTCTGTATCAGGGCTCCTCAGTGAATGTCCTAGGACTGCCGACTCTAGGAGTGCATGTGGTGCAGAGGGTGGGTCAGTTGTGTTTATGGAGAGGGATTGCAGAAAGAAGAAATGTTTGGTTTAAAGAATCTTGACCTGTGGTTGGAAACCGCTGACCAGAAAAATTAGTGAGATAAAATGAAAAGTAAAAATAAGAAGTGTGTGGTGTGGGTCTGGACATTTCTCCCATCTAACTTCTAAATTCCATCGTCAGTGTTAGGGATGGCTTCTAGGAAAGCATTAAACATTTGCTCAGTGAAATAGATGGGGTTATTAAATTGGTGGCTTCATTCAACAAAAGCAAGGTTGACCAGGTGCAAGCAGTTAGTTAAGACACAGAGCTTGAACGTTCCACTCAGAAAACAGGTCCAGACACTGGTCCCCAGAGACCAGACACCATATACAATGGGGCTAAACCATAGGAAGCAATCTGAAGACGAGATGGGCAGATTGGATTTTGAGGTGGAACTTGGGACAAAAGATAGAAGAAACTGTAATAGAGTGTGACCATAGAAATATCAAGATATCTTTTGTACTCCTCAGATATCGGTTTTTCCAGAACAGAGTAGCAAAACCAAAGAAACAAACTACTTCTTTCATCAGTGAGGTTTAGAAATGAGAGCCCTGGGTACCATGTGAGGATGGTCTCCACTCGTTACAGAGAGGTTTGGGGTTGGATGCTCATTGCAGACGACTAGGAAGGGTCAGACTGATGCCCGAATCACACTTTTGGTTCAGCCCAGTCACCCATTCAGACAGTAACCATGACTCCCAGGGGCTCAGCAGGTGCTGTTTTGGACTGCACAGTGTTCCCACTGCCCCCTCCCACTGCCCGCTCACTGTGTTGTTTTGTCTGCCATGAATCAGAGAACTGAGTTCTACATCTTGAGTTGCTCAGAATGCTACAGATGTTTCCCATCCTCCTTCCAAATTCTCCCTCTTTTTCAGCCTGTAGGCAAAGGCCAAAGGGCAACATCAAAAGCAGCAATGTCTCTGCTGTCTGATCGCCTCTTAGTCTCTGGCTTTTCTTGGACTTTTCACAACAGTTTGGATCCCGCCTCATTGCTTCTTTACAATTCTGTTCAGGGAGCTGCTATGCGTTTGAATGGAGCTTAGTACTTGGAACACACAGGGATTGAAACCACATCCAAAGACATTGGCAGTCAGAGTCCTCATTCTTCAGTACATTCCAAAAGCCTCTGCGTTTCCTACTGACTCAGATGTTTATTTACCACCCCCCCATCCCATATTTCCTCACAACTCTGCTCTACTATCCCACCGTTAGTGGGACCTCTTTTGGGGGGGCCTCTTCTTTGAGGCATGTACCTCCTCCATTACCATCATGGCCACCCACATTATTGCCTAGATGAGAATGACCAAATCCAGGGAGATTAAGTGATTTTTCTAGGGTCACACGACTAGTAAGTGGCAGAGTCTGATGAAGCCTTTTAGTGCTAATTGTTCATACAAAATAAAAGGACAGTTATTGTTACAATAATCACTTAAATCCAGCACATGCTGATTACTTCAAGCAATACTCAAAATAACTTTCAAATCCACAACTTGGCGCTGTGCAGGAGACTGGTAAGATATTTGTCAAAATGATACAAAACAAGAGAGGGTTGATGATCTATTATCTTGAGCATTTGCCTTTCAGGGAAATTGTCATGAAGTCAGAAAATTACATAAACATTATGAGAATGTGACTCAAAGTATTTCCCCTTAAACTTAATAATGAAACAATCAATTAGGCATCTCTGGATTCTCATTTGTTTTCTTGCTGCAAGGACAAAGTGAATAATACATCTTCGGGGAAATGTTCTCTATTAGGCCTGATTGACAAAAGTTTCCCAGTGAGTGAGCTGGTCCCAGTATAAAGATGTTCTGACGTAAAGAAATGAATGTTAATGAAGAGAGAGCCTCCTTGCCTGACCATTTTAACAAGATGACAAATATTAAGGAAATGTTTTCTGATCCCAAATTTAGTATTTAGAAGTTGAGATCCTCCTAATTTTTATTCCAGGAATGATAGTCACCTGCAAACTTCTAAGATATCTTATTGGAGAGATCAGAAAGTGACCTCTTCAAACTGAATTGGTTTTATTCAAGTTCAGTACTGGAAAAATGGTTTAGATGAAGTAATGGCCCTGGATAATTACGACATTTCGCTCTACGCTGATTCCATCACATTTTTTCAGATAAGGACTTATCTTTGGGAGCTTATCAGAATCACTCGAATCTTTTTTCCCCCTTCACTTGGGACTGTAAGTGTTCTCAGCGGATTGTACAATGCCGTTAATTAGCCGATTTTTAGTGATTCTTAAAGTTGTGACTTGAAAGATTACCATCTTTCAAGTAATGCTAGCATAATGCTGCCATGAGTTTAACAGAAGAAAAATTAAGTCAAAACACTTTACTGTGGCTTTTTCTAGAATACTGTTTTTTTTTTCCCCACTTTGGCAAAGCTTTTCAAGTCCTTTGCTTCAAGCTGATCTTGGTAATTAAAAGAATGATTTTAAGAAAACCTCTCAAAAAGGGATTCTGCATAATAAAATTCATTAAAATGCAATATTCACAAAATAAGATGTTTTATCATAACTATATGGAGAGGAAAATGGGAAGGAAATTAGGTGCTTCCTCCATATCTATTGCCCATGTGTTTACTGCAGTTTAATTGTGTAACTGAGAACTTGACACATTAACAAGCAGTTACCAGTTAGAGCTATTAACAAGTAGGGCTATTAGCTCGATTTCTCTTTAGAGCCTTGAGAAAGGGAGGGAAGAATGAAACTAGGAAGGAAGAAAATTCCTACTTGCTAAGTTGTCCATCGGAAGAGCAGCCTTTTCATTCTCATGAAAGTGCCTGGTGAAAACAGCTAGTGCACTGGTGAGGAAGACTGGTTCATTGACATAATACAGTACAAAAACCCACTTATCTCAGAAATAAGGAAGATATCTAAGCTTAGAAGAAGCTGTTGTAATCAAGCAGATGGGGTAGTCATTCACAGAACTCACTGGGCATTATGGAAATACAGCAACCGGATAACTAATGGACTATCCCCCAGGCTGGGCTGTTGTCATGGATACACAAGCAAAGTGAGCCTTGCAGTAAGCCTGGCTAAGCCAGGCTGCGGAAGCCCAAGTGCCACCTGTCTGTAGCCAGCCCTGGGCGTTGGTCAGACAGGTGAGAAATTCTCACTGTGATCTATTTCAGAAAAACCCTGGACAAAAGTAATTGTGAGAGGAAGGAGGAATTAAGAAGAGTTGTTACATGCATTCCAAGATATCTGATTTATTAAAAAAAAATGTTACAGGATAGGTGGCAAGTTATGTAATGCAGTAATGTAAACCGAACACTTTCAGAATCCAGTGGTCATTTCTCCTAGTTAATATTAGCAATATTTTTTTTTAATAAACAGATTATTGCTTCAGTCTGAAAATGCCACTTGGATTCAAAAGAGAACCATTTAATCATGTCCTAGCTTGTAACATATCTTAAGTACTTTGCCTTAATAAATGAGATTTTTGTGTTGTCGTTTAATATTTTTTTGCTATCGATAGCTTGCCTTTCCAAATTGGCTAATATCATCTAAAGGATAAGAGATTCCATATGATCCTGCTTTTACCCACAGTCCATCTAATTCTCCTACTTTAGAGGCTTAGTAGATACTTTCTGACTTATTTGGGTTTAACTTCATGGGGCATTTTGGACATCTCTGTAGAGTAGATTCCCCCTTTCGGGCACACACTTCTGATCATCCTCTTGTCTCAGCTGCCTTCAGGTTGAGGACCTTCCGGCCTCCCACCACTCGCTGCTGGATGACTTGGGCCTGGTCCAGACCCCAGCCTCGTGACTGGGTGCCTGCTGCCTGTTCACAAATTTGCTGATAGTAATACTAACCCTGAGTCACCTGTTTTTCTTCCACTCTCTGGATTCCTCCAATAAACATTCCTTCCTTTGGAATGGCTCTCTGGTCTTAAGTTTTCTCAAATCAGGCTCATCTGCTGGGGGCGTTTACCTGTTTCTGCCCCTTGTATGGTGCCAGGGTCTGGTTCAAGAACTGGCCTCATCCACACAGGCCTACATCTGCTGGAAGTCATAGGACCTGGCTTCATTTAGCACCACGGAGAAGACAAATGGCTTATCCAGTCATTCATGAAAAGGGGGTAGGATGAAAATATTTATAAGGGGGGATCATTTCTAAACTGCCTGCATTCCTGGGTGCCTACTGATGCCCCTGCAGTGAGGAGACATCAGGAGTTTACGACAGAAGGCAGTTGAAGCTACTTTCAGGTGATTGGGTGGATCTGGGACTAACTCCATCCCTTGGAAAACTTTGTCCAAGCCAGCCCAAATGTTCTCAGTTCACACGAAATGCTGCTTTTGGCAATACAGCGATATTCAAGAGCAAGCTTTACAATGCTCCATTTCTTCTTAATTATTAACTGGTTTGCCTCAAGGCATGTGGGGCTTCCCTGGTGGCTCAGAGGTTAAAGGGTCTGCCTGCGATGCAGGAGACCTGGGTTCGATCCCTGGGTTGGGAAGATCCCCTAGAGAAGGAAATGGCAACCCACTCCAGTACTCTTGTCTGGAAAATCCCATGGACGGAGGAGCCTGGTGGCCTATAGTCCACAGGGTCGCAAAGAGTCCGACACGACTTCACTTTCACTTTCAAGGCATGTGATAGAAACCCATCCTGTAAAAATATCATTGATAAAATGTTTCCAGATAAAATTTTTCTTCATTAGAATCTCTGGGTGCACGCATGCATGTTGTGTGTTGGGGGAGCTTCCAAAGACATGAACCAATTATTGAGTTAGATCATCATGGTATCTGGTAAGGCATCAGTTTAAAAACAGTGAGAAGTAGTCACCGTATTTACTCTTTATTTTTTGTAAATGTTTATATCTTTCACTTAAAAAGTGCTGAGGGACTGGACCTTGGGATGTACAGACACCAATTAACAAGTCCTTATCACCCGTGAAATGAGTAGAAACTCCTTAGTGGCTCTAGGGTGTCCCTCCATCTCGAGCCTCAAAGACTTCTTCAGCCTTGTTCACAGCCATCCTCTTGCCTGCACTCCATGTTTTACATTTCCGAGCTTCCTGAGGTTCTTAGAAAGCCAGCTTTTAGCACATTTTGCCTTCATGTGGGTGGTTTTGCTTTTTCTCAGATTTTCTTTGTTATAACTTGTAGATATTCACCCTCAATACTTAGCACACAGTTCTCCTCCTCTCTGAAATCTTCTCTTCACAACTGAGATCAGGTTGGGTAAGTGGAGAGCAGGAAGCACACGCTCTGAACCTGGCGTGTACACTAGCTGTGTGGACCCAGGCAGGCCACCTCACCTCCTTGGGTCTCTGTCCTCAGTATCATGATCACTTCCGTCATTCAGAGGACAGTCACGGTGGGGAGATACTAAGGTGACTGAGAGCTCAGGAAGATCACGGAGTTTGCCATTTATTGGTTATAAGTTCACCCAACATGGGCTTTCCTTGTGGCTCAGATGGTAAAGAACCTGCCCACAACGAAGGAGACCCAGGTTTGATATCTGGGTCTGGAAGATCCCCTGGAGAAGAGAATGGCAACCTACTCCACTATTCTTGCCTGGAGAATTCCATGGACAGAGGAGCCTGGTGGGCTATATAGTTAATGGGATTGCAAAGAGTTGGGCATGACTGAGTGACTTAACCCTTTCATCCAAGATACTTCTTTTTCTTTTTTTTTGCATTTGGAACCACATACCTTTGTAGGCCTTGGGATGCAATTCACTTCTTAAACCATGAGGAAGTACTCCCACAGAATCCTCCCTCTTGAAAGTGAACATTCACAAGGCTTGAGGGAGCACAGACCCCAGAGACTGGAGAGGAAGCTTATGTCTTATGTCCCTGGCCAGGGAGAATAGGAATTTGGCAAGAGCAGAATAGAAAGATGACAGATTTGGAGCTGTGAGCCGGAGTGCTGAGTGCCCATGGGGAATACACAGTAGCATATTGCCTGTGTACACTTTCTGAAGCAGTCGCTGCCAGCCCGGGCAGACACAGCCTATTTATTGAAGAGCGTTGTTTCAGTTTCCCTAAAGCCCCATCAGAAAGGGCAGTGTTTCTCTGAGTCCACATAAAGCTATCGGCTCGGGGAGAATGGTGGTCTGCAGCCTTCAATCCACGTTCTTTTTAGAACATGGAAAGACAAAACACAAAAGAGTCTTGCAGAATAACCTCTGGTAAAACGTGACTGAATTCTGCATCGAGTCACTGAGCGTGGGGCTTCTTATTGCAAGTTGGATGGATGCTGGGTACCTGGTGACAAGGCTAGAGGAAACGATGTGAGAGGTAACATTTTGTGATTAGGCAAACCTCTATATTCAGCTCGGCAGGAGGTAATGTTAAAACGGCTTGTGAATTTTACAAAGCATGCTGTAATATCTTTCATTAACATTCCCTTTAGCTTTAATGGTAGGTAGTAACTGCTGACAGGTGACAGCCATTGTGGGTGCTGCTAATACAGCTTTTCCGTGGAAGACAGAATAAATGTGAGAACCCATTCCACTTGAAGAGGATACCTGGGGAGAATCAAGTTGGTGGGCAAAACATGAACTCTAGAAGCTTGTCGCTCACTGCTCCCTTATATTTTGCTGTGAAGAACGTAGGTTTTAGTAAATCGATGAAATAGGTTTCTGGGAACTGGCATTCTTTCAAGTCCCTTAGGCTGCAATATCAAAGCAGTCAATCCTAAGGGAAACCAGTCCTGAATATTCACTGGAAGGACTGATGCTGAAGCTGAAGCTCCAATACTCTGGCCATTGGAAAAGACCCTGATGCTGGCAAAGGTTGAGGGCAAGAAAAGGGGAGGACAGAGGATGAGAGGGTTGGATGGCATCACTGACTCAATGGACATAAGGTTGAGCAAACTCTGGGAGACAGTGAAGGACAGGGAAGCCTGCTTTGCTGCAGTTCGTGGGATTGAAAAGACTTGAACATGACTTAGTAACTGGACACTCTTTCAATAATTGTGATATCCCTGTGATCACTAGGGATACGGGGAAGACAGAGACTCTGACTTGCAGCATCTCTTAAAGCATTCTGACATCATGGAACATGCTCGCATCTTTAGAGCAGGAAAACTGACGGCTCAACCAGTTCCAGTGAATGTATCACAAAAATTAGTATCACCCACATCCTTTTCCGTTAGTCTTATTATGGAAGACGTTAGTCTTATTGTTCTTCCAGGTCATCTCTTTCCTCTGCCATCATAGTAAACAAGGCACTAGAAAGTGTGAGCCAAGAGAGCAAGACCTTGCCCGCCTAGCTTTCTGCCTAGTGACCAGCAGAGTCCATGGCCCGTTAGTGAGGTTTTGTAAATATCCATTGGCTGAAAGAGTATCCCGTGTAGTCAGCAATTTGGCCCTCTAAGTAGATAGACATGGGGAAGCAAGTCTGGAGAGATCTTCCTCTCAATTTGAAGGTATTTGACTTAATTCTCCCATCCAGTGATGAAGTTTTTATTTTTAAAGATTTTTTTCGATGTGGACCATTTTTAAAGGCTTTATCAAATTTATGGCAATGTTGTTTCTGCTTTTTGTTATGGTGTTTTGCCCACAAGGCATGTGGGGTCTTAGCTTCCTAACCAGGGATCGAAGCCTAACCCCCAGCATTGGAAGGTGCCGTCTTAACCACTGGACCACCAGGGAAGTTCCCATTGATGAGGTCTTTTTCCTCTCTCTTCTAGCCTGTTAGATCCATATTTTCACTGGACATAATTCTCAGAATCATATGTGTCCTTCCTAAATTCATTTCCACATGTTCAATAAGCTGACCCAAGCATATAGAAAAACCTACATGAAGATTTTGAAAGTGCTTATGTTTGGGGAGAAGGTTTTGTGATGCCTGCTAAAGAAACATGTGACCTTGACCCGATTTCCAGCCATTTGGTTCTTTCACATCCTATTTGAGAACAATGTCTTTTAACTTCCTGGAATATAATAAAAACAAAGAAAGCAGCAACAATATTTTGATTTAAAATGAAAAATTTGCATCAGGCAAAGAAGGTCTATTGGATGAATGTGTATCTGGAAATAAAGTAAAATTTGGGAAGTCCAATAGCCTTATTGAGTAGATATTATTTGGTTTGAGTTGGAGCGTATAGGTTACCAAATTTTAAAAGCATTGCAGCACTCTGAGCTTCGATTAGATTATGGACCAGATGTTGGTTAATTTCAAGCTGTAAGTGTGATCAGAACAAGAGCAACTGATCCATCCTCCCAGTTTGCTTTTCTTTAGTTTGGGACATAACCCTCTGGAGGGCAAGACGTAAACCCTCTGAAACTCAAGATGAGCAGATGGGCAGGGCAAGGAGTGGGCAGGACAGAATTCATCTTCCAGGTTCTGGGGCCAGTTTATCTTTGCAGAGGCCTGGCCTGAATATATGGTGCTGCCAGCCTGGGTCTCCCAGTGAGAGATATAATTTTCGTATTCTGAAACCATCTTATTTTTCATCGTGAAAATTTGACCACAGACAGAATGTACCAGGGTCCTGAGACAAATGAAGGAAAATCATGTCTATGTTCCTGGTAGGTGACATTAGCCACAGACAACAAAATGACTCCATCTGTAGCTCTCCTCAGTCTCCTCGAAATTCAGTCCTAATGGTTTATGCTTTTTGGAGCAGCTCTTCAAATTAGAAGGAACAAGAAATAATCGACTGAGCATCCTTTCTGCTCCTTACCTGTTGTCTGCCTTTGTTACAACTAGGCTAACTTTTGTTTTCCAGTTGTGATAATAATGGAAAAAGCAGAAAATGATCCCTCAGACTGGAGACAAGCCAGGAATAAACTGAGGCCCCAAACTTTGTGATTCTTCCCTCTACTGGCCAGCCTCTTAGAAAATGATTCTGATGAGCAGCATTAAGAAAGAAAGAGGTGGCTAGTGGTAAAAATCACAGCCTTCTATGACATGTAATGGAGGCTTGATCCGAAGCAGGGATCCTTACACTCTGTTGTGCAAAAGAATCACCCGGGGCCTTTGAAAATACAGACTCTGATTCAGCAGCTCTTGGGTGGGGGCCCAAGAGTCTATGGTTCACAGACATCCTTTAATTAAGAAGAGTCTAGAGACTCCTTCCGTCACTTACTTGTGACTGAGTTAGTGACTTAAACTCTGGGAACATCAAGTTTATTTATTTCTCAGTTGGGGTTAATACTATTAGTTACATGCATAACTATCTCATAAGGATATTATAAGACATAAAGTAAGATCCATATGTTTAGTTTACATGTGTATATATATATATATATATATATATATATACACACATATCATACATTGTGATCATACAGATCATACATACAGATCATACATTGTGATGCTTCATATAAGTAGATTATTGAATCATCACCAGTCCACATGTATTCTTTTTTAAAGAATTTAAAAAATTAAAATATTAAATTAAAATTAAAAACTTAAAATTAAATTAAAAATTAAAATATTTTTTAATTTGACTGCATGAGGTCTTAATTGCAGCCTATGACCTTCTCTAGTTTTGGTGCACAGGCTTAGCTGCCCCATGGAATGTGGTAACTTAATTCCCCCCCCCAGCATTCTAACCCATGTCCCCTGCATTGGGAGGCAGATTCTTAACCACTGGACCACCAGGGAAGTCCCAACATATATTCTATATTACTGCCATTATTATGACAGAATAAATGGGAACCCTTCTCACTGCTAAGCTTTCACGATTTCTTTTTCTCTGTAAAACAGCCTCTACTATTCACATTCATGGGATTTCACCTGATTGAAAAATCCAGGAGGAAAGGGAGGGGTAAATAAGAGCCACTGGACACAAATAGACTTGCCCTGGCCACGAAGGCCATTGCCCTTCATGTGGGGAATCTCAAAATGCGAGGCTCTTGGGAAATCTTCACCTCAGTACTGTTCAGATTGCCATTTGATTGTTACTGCAAAGGAATGACTAGATAAGAAAGTCAGGAGATTTTAAAACCAGTTTGGAAGCAAAAGAAAGTGCAATGAAGTAGCACTCTCTTGGGAGAAGGGTGTAATGAGCTGAGATTTGTGCTTCCATGTGGCAGGCCCTCCCCACCCTCCTCACTCACACACACACACACACACACACACACAAACACACACACACACACAGAGTCAGGAACATAAACTTAAAAAAGGAGTATGTTTCTATTTTTTTTTTTTTGGTGGTAAAAAAACACTTTTTTTTTTTTTTTGTGGGTTTTGTCATACATTGATATGAATCAGCCATGGATTTACACGCATTCCCCATCCCGATCCCCGCTCCCACCTCCCTCTCCACCCGATTCCCCCGAGTCCTCCCAGTGCACCAGGCTGGAGCACTTGTCTCATGCATCCCACCTGGGCTGGTGATCTGTTTCACCATAGATAGTATACATGCTGTTCTTTTGAAATATCCCACCCTCACATTCTCCCACAGAGTTCAAAAGTCTGTTCTGTATTTCTGTGTCTCTTTTTCTGTTTTGCATATAGGGTTATCATTACCATCTTTCTAAATTCCATATACATGTGTCAGTATGCTGTAATGTTCTTTATCTTTCTGGCTTACTTCACTCTGTATAAGGGGCTCCAGCTTCATCCATCTCATTAGGACTGGTTCAAATGAATTCTTTTTAACAGCTGAGTAATATTCCATGGTGTATATGTACCACAGCTTCCTTATCCATTCATCTGCTGATGGGCATCTAGGTTGCTTCCATGTCCTGGCTATTATAAACAGTGCCACGATGAACATTGGGGTGCATGTGTCTCTTTCAGATCTGGTTTCCTCAGTGTGTATGCCCAGAAGTGGGATTGCTGGGTCATATGGCAGTTCTATTTCCAGTTTTTTAAGAAATCTCCACACTGTTTTCCATAGTGGCTGTACTAGTTTGCATTCCCACCAACAGTGTAAGAGGGTTCCCTTTTCTCCACACCCTCTCCAGCATTTATTGCTTGTAGACTTTTGGATAGCAGCCATCCTGACTGGCGTGTAATGGTACCTCATTGTGGTTTTGATTTGCATTTCTCTAATAATGAGTGATGTTGAGCATCTTTTCATGTGTTTGTTAGCCATCTGTATGTCTTCTTTGGAGAAATGTCTGTTTAGTTCTTTGGCCCATTTTTTGATTGGGTCTTTTATTTTTCTGGAATTGAGCTTCAGGAGTTGCTTGTATATTTTTGAGAGTAATCCTTTGTCTGTTTCTTCATTTGCTATTATTTTTTCCCAATCTGAGGGCTGTCTTTTCACCTTACTTATAGTTTGCTTTGTAGTGCAAAAGCTTTTAAGTTTCATTAGGTCCCATTTGTTTAGTTTTGCTTTTATTTCCAATATTCTGGGAGGTGGGTCATAGAGGATCTTGCTGTGGTTTATGTCGGAGAGTGTTTAAAAGAATGAAACTAGAACACTTTCTAACACCATACACAAAAATAAACTCAAAATGGATTAAAGATCTAAATGTAAGACCAGAAACTATAAAACTCCTAGAGGAGAACATAGGCAAAACACTCTCCGACAGGAGTATGTTTCTAAACAGCTAGCTTCAAGCCAAAACTGATTGTGAGTCACTGTTTTTAGAAATGGTCTCATTGCAGACTTGGCTTATCTTATGAGTAGAGGAAGTCATTTGTCCCTGTGATCAAAAGGAAGCCAGAGGTCGTATACAATTTAAGAGAAAATATTTTTCCTTTATGTGTGCTCCTTTCTGTAGATCTTTATGTAGGAAACTGTGACTAACTGTGTGTTCTGTTGCAATTAACCAGGGCAGGGCATGGGCCAGCCTGGCTGTCACCAGCTGGATGGCACCAGAATATAACTTTGTGATACACAGCCTCTTGAAGACAACAAAAGGTGAAAAGGTGCTTTACTTGCAGGTGAGAGGAACAGATTCTAGCTAATTTTCTAAAAAAGGGGGATCCATAGGAAAGGCAAGATGGGATATGTGAGATTGAAAGGGGGCCCCAGAATCAAGCTTGAAAGAGATAGGAACAAGGAGGCTTCAGGTGGTCTACCAGCAGTAGCAGCTCCAGAATTTCCCCAGTAGCTTGAGTAAGTGCCAAGATTTCTATCCTTCCCCTGAGAAATCAGTCCCTAATAAAAGTGTGATGAGCCACAGCTTGAGTGAAGGAGCCTTGAGAGCGAGTTTTGGACAAGAAGTCTTGAAGAACCACCTTCATGTCCGTAGCAGGAGGGCAGGCTCCAGATTTAATACTCCAGGAGTTGTTAGGAAGTGCTGATGACCAACAAAACAAAGCAAACAAGCAAAATGCCATTAAAGGGGGAAAGTCCAGTAGAGAAATGGAATTTCTTCCCTTCAAACCCCCATGTTGACTTTGTCTAGACCCCATGCTGGTATCTGATTTCTCTCTATGTAGACCAGAAGCTGGGTGCTTTAAGTCTTTAGGGTGGTGGCTTGGATTCTCGGCCATGGCATAGAGACAGGCAGTCTCCCCTGCATGGTTGTAGGACACAAATCTTGGTGACACCAGCTAGCAGTGGCCTCTGTATATGTGCTGAGTCAGAATTGGTTTGACAGTCTGGAACTGAAAACAACAAAAAGCTAAAAAAAAAACAACCTACGTGGACTCAGTAAAAATGGGAGTCAAGATAAGAAGCTTAATTATTGATAGATAAAAAATAATGTTCAAAGTAGAAGAGGGTAGGACTTTCCTGGTGTCCAGTGGCTAAGACGCCATGCTTCCAATGCACGGGGCATGGGTTCGATTCCTGCTTGGGGAACTAGGATTCTTTGTGTTACATGGCATGGTCAAAATTAAAAAAAAAAAAAATGTAAAATGGGGGGATGAGAAACAGGAGGGCAGCTCCCTGAGCAGCTTTGTGTTCAGTTCAAATGGTATGTTTGATCTTGAACTTTAAGACAAGTCTCAGAGGAATATACACACAGAACACGCTAATCTTTCCAATGACCAAAGATTAGTATGGACCCAAACTCAAGAGCCATAGGCTGATAAATAAGTAATTCAGGATCAATAGCAGCTTGTGGCAAACAAGGACATCAAGGGTATCCAGGAGAACAGGAGAGGTGGGGAAAGGTACCATCTTTTCTAATCACAGAACAAATCATCATGGCAAATCATGTCTAATTTTGACTATCATTATTATTAAGAAGTGTGATCTTAAGACCAGAAATCTCTGTACAGTAGTCACATGAGAATTCTGCTCTGGTAAAGGGTTTTGTTTCTATATGGACTTGATAATATTCAAGGGCCAGCACTTAAATTGCATTACAGGGATGACCAGCCCCTGTGGAAGAGCTGAAACAAAGCTACACAAATCATCAGGTGTCCCTGAGCAGAATCAGGTTCTGAAATCATGGTCACCCATCCAAGTTTCTGATTGGTTCTCTGATTTCTTGAAACTGGACACCTGGTGTAGGGATTCAGTAAAGGTTTCAGGGTTGTAGGCATGCCTTTGTCAGTCTTTACTGCCTATTCTTCTTCTAATCAAATGTGTTTAGCATCTCACTGAAAACCTTTTGTCTAAGCAAGCAGGATGTAGAGTTGAAAGAAATTCTGAGTCCTTATTTTCAGTTTCAAGGACACAAAATATTTTCCCTTCCATTATCAGATCTTTAAGAAAACTTCGATACTATTGGAAGCTGGGCAAGTACTGATAATAAAACAAACAGGCAAAAACTTGAATGTGAGCAGACGAGAGGAGAGGCCAACAAAGTTCCACAAACAATGGTGAGCTTTATACACTGTCATTCAGGAGAATATATTTGGAGATGTAGTGAACAAGTTTGAACCCCTAAGGAATGACGTTAGCCTGTTAATCTGTGTCATGTTTTAGGATAAAAACTTTAAGAATGGGGATTCTTCTGAATCCATGCGACTATAGAACTAAATGGAAGCCACCTGTGTCAACCTGACAACTCTGACTCAGAAAGATTAGGCTCTAAAGCAATACAAAATTTCACTGTTTGCTTCAAGGAATTTCTACAAATCAATTTATGGGAGCAAACAGTTTGCTCATGTGGGTAAATAACTCTTCTATGAGGATAAATAAATTGTTCTCTTGGACAAACAGCTCACTTATCCAACAAAGAATTTCCTTATCAAGATTGGCTTTAAGACTGACACCTCAAGGTGTCTGTTCACCAATCTTAAAGCATCATGTAAAGAAAAAATATGTGAAAAAAAAAAAAAATGTGAATCCAACCAGCTCCTTTCCTTGAATGACAACACCCTTCAAATGTCTTCCCCTGAACACTCTCTTCTAAGACACTGCTTAGGCACTGCCAGGGCTGTATCCTCCCCGACTGCAGTGAGCCAGATCAACTCAGGTTTGCTTCCTCAGTATGTTTTCTGGTGTTTTTTGGGGAGTCCAGAGTTGACTTGCCCCCTATTCCTCCACGAGCTGCTTACTGACACCATCTTGGGAGACTTCTGTCCTCTGCAGAGAATCTCCAAGACAGCTAGACGAGGCAAAAGACCAAGTATAATGAACTGAGGATGGACTGGGGTGGCCTCATCCTGTTAGTCTTGTCAGCTTTCTTTGTGAAGAAAATCTGTCTCAGAGAGAGGGAGAGATGGTCTCCTCAATTTATTTTCAAGGCAACTCAGATAAGTAATCCATTTAAATAATACGGGGACTTTACATAGAATAGAAATTTCTGTCTTCTTCTTTTTTTTTAATGGAATTGGCAGGAAAAGCCAAAGAAGCCCAGCGCATTAGATCCCTAAATATTTAGCCATGCCTACTGTAAATTCAGAGAGCCCACCCTGCCTGTTGGGCCAGCATGTCAGCGGAAGCTTGTCAGTGCTACCCTGGGCCCAGAGAGGACTGTGATCTCTGAGCCTGACACAAGCTTGAGGAACAGGCATTCCTGTTTCTGACACAGAAGTGAAAGCCAAGCACTGGAATAACTAAATTAGCTCATTCTGACACTATTGTTTTCAAGAGCTGTGACCGTCATTGACATTTCCATGGCATTTAAAGGCACTCCACAAATACCTTATAAATACTACCTAATGCAAAGCCTGACCTTCCCCTTAAAATATAGCTACTTATGAGATTTATTTTCTTCTCCACATTTTCATTTTCTTTTGTGTTGTCCATGGATGGTTATTTATTTATACCACCTCTACTTCCGCCAAAATGATTTGAGGCTGCTTACAATAGAAGTAAAAATAAAATGAGGCCAAACTGTGCATCCCATTAAGAGTAAAATACAGGTTGCATACACTTTTCATAAAAAAGTTAGCATTATTTACTGTTTCTCAGCCCTCCAGTTCAGTGTGCTCAGCATTTAATTGCAAAGTTTCCTTCTAAGAACATTCTGCAGGGTTGGAGGAAATCCTGAATCCAAATTTCCAAATCCAAGGAAGCAAAACTTTTTTCCTTCACTTGTCAGTTTTCAGAGAACTTCAGTTCCATTGACAGTATCAGACTGTTAATGACCTTGATTCAAAATGTGCATATCGCACACACACACACACACACACACACACACACACACATACACTCACTCAATCAACAGATCCATCCAACTTGCTTCTCCCCTATTTCCGCTTGGAAAAGATTATTTAAATTACGGTGTGGCAGACTTTTCTTCAGAGAAATAAATATTTCTTCAGAGAGTAAATATTTTTGGCTTTGGATCTCCATTGTAACTACTCAGCTCTGCTGTTGTAAAATCAGCCATAGAAAATATGTAGTGAATGGACAAGACTGTTCCAATAAAACTTTACTTGCAAAAACAGGCTGGGGGCTGGCTTTGATTGATTGATCATAGTATACTGACTCTTTTTCTAATGCTTTCCATTACTCCAGTCTAGGTTTAGAGTAAAAAGTCAAGTTGAGGAAATGAAATTAGCAATAAGTATTTAAAGTGATCAGAAGACAGTTTTTGGCTCTATTGCTCTACCTTTCTTTCCCTGTTTTGTTTTTTGTTTTGTTTTCTGTTTGTTTGGTTGGTTTGTTTTTTGCTAGACTGTATTACCACTATTCCTGTGTAGTGGAATGAATAGTAGCCCCCAAAAGCTGTCCCTACTAATCCATGGAACCTGTGAATGTTATCTTATTTGGAAAAAGGGCGTTTCCAGATATGCGTAAGTTAAGGGTATTGATATAGGGATATCATCCTAGAAGATCTGGATAGACACTAAATTCCATCACAAGTGGCCTTAAAAGAGAGAAGCAGGACTTCCTTGGTGGTCCAGTGGTTAAGATTCCGTGCTTCCAATGGAGGAGGCATGAATTTGATCCCTGGTTGGCATCTCACATGTCCTCACTGTATGGCCTAAAAAAAATAAAAAAAATACTAAAGAGAGAAGCAGAGGGAGATTAGACATACACACAAAGGAGATGGTGATGCAGTGATGGAGGCAGAAATTGGAGTGATGTGGCTACAAGCCAAGGAATGCCAGTAACTAGAAGAGGCAAGGAACAGTTTTCCCCTGATCCTCGAGAGAAAGGGCAGCCCTTTGAAAGTGATTCAGTCCAGTGAAGCGTGTTGAGATCTGGCCTCCCAGACTGTGAGAGAATAAACTTCCATTGTTCTTAGCTATCCAGTTTGTGGTGACGTATTGTAGCATCCGTAGAAATGTAATGTACCTATATCTCCTTTCTCTGGACTGGAAAATTATTCTCTTTCTGTTCACTCAGCCCTTATCTTTAAAATGCTTATTTGACCTACGAGTGTATAATTTTAACCAACAGTTCTATTTTCTACTGGAATCATACAGGGAAACAAAAACACTTTAATTTCAAACATGCCATTTCCAATTCCAAGCCACTGTTATCCACTATTTCTATTCTCTAAATTTATTCTTAATGTTACAATAGTATTATTTTCTTTTTTTTTGCAATTAATGATTGTTTACCTACCTCAGTATATTTACTAATTTTACCAATTTATTTGCTTATTATTAGTTCTAGTTAAGCTTTGGGATTTAATTTTCTTTTTACCTCATGCATTCTTTAGAAGATCATTTAATGAAAGTCTGTAGAGGAAAATTCTCTTACTCTTTGTTTTATAGAAAGAAGAAAGCAGTTTGAAATTTGTCTTTATTGTGCTGAATGCTAAGTTACTTCAGTCATGTCCAACTCTTTGTGACCTCATGGACTCTGTAGCCTGCCAGGCTCCTCTGTCCATGGGATTCTCCAGGCAAGAATACTGGAGTGGGTTGCCATTTCCTTATCCAATGGATCTTCCCGACCCAGGGATTGAACCCACATCTCTTATGTCTCGTGCACTGGCAGGCGGATTCTTTACCACTGGCACCACCTGGGAAAGCCCCAAATGACAGCTTATTAAAAAGCAGAGACATCACTTTGCAGACAGAGGTCATAGAGTCAAAGCTATGGTTTTTTCCAGTCATGTACGGATATGAGAATTGGACCATAAGGAAGGCTGAGTGCCAAAGAGTTGATGCTTTTGAACTGCGGTGCTGGAGAAGACTCTTGAGAGTCCCTTGGACTGCAAGGAGATCAAACCAGTCCATCTGAAAGGAAATGCGCCCTAAATATTCACTGGAAGGACTGATGCTGGGGCTGAAGCTCCAATCCTTGGGCCACCTGACGCCAAGAACTGACTCATTGGAAAAGACCTTGATGCTGGGAAAGACTGAGGGCAAGAGGACAAGGGGGAGGCAGAGGATGAGATGCTTGGATGGCATCACTGACTCAAAGGACATATGTTTGAGCAAACTCTGAGAGGTGGTGACGGACAGGGAAGCCTGGCGTGCTGCAGTCCATGGGGTTGCCAAGAGTTGAACATGACTTAATGACTCAACAGCAAATGATAGTTGAGCTGGATATAGACAATTGCAATACTACATCTCTACATAGACAATTATTTCTTCTAGCACACTGAGGATATCATTTCATTATCTTCTTAGTTTTACTGTGCTGGGAAGGAATCTACTGCTAGTCAAATGTGTTCTTCTTTTGTAGGTAATTAGCTTTTTTCCCTTTTGGTTGCTTTTATGTCCTTTTTTATTTTTGTTCTGCCTGTAGTCCGAGTCCCCGGTCGGGAAAGAAGACTCCTCGAAACAATGCAACTTGCAATAGGGGAATTTATTACTAACTCGAGCCAGGGCCTCCCGCCCTCACCAGGTGTGTGAGGACGAAAGGCCCCAAGCCCCAGTTCTCTCGGGTATTTATTAGGTCAAAAAAAGCAGCAGATAGTTGGGGCAAGCAGATTGGTTACACAGTAGGTAGTTGGCGCAAGCGGATTGGTTACACAGTTGCATGGTAATTTTTGTTGGCCCAATGTGGGGCTTTCAGCTTTCCCCTGATAGGTTCCCTTTTTCTTGCTAGGCATATGTTGATTGGCTAGCTCCAGGAGGCCTGATAATTATGTTACCCTAGGAAACCAGGCCTTCTCCTAATCTAGGCTGCCTGTCATGGCGTTAGCCATGACAGCCTCACAATTTTCTTTGCTCTTCTGTAGGGTTTTTGACTCAGAAATTCTTGAGTTTCATCAATCTCAAATTCTGTGTGTATCTTCCATTCTTGAAAGTTTTCAATTTTTATTTCTTTAAATATTGTATTTCCTTCATTTTCTATCTTTTTTGAATGTCTAAAATCTTAAAGGTGTATATGCTAAAATCCTTATTTTATCCTTCATGTCTCTTAATCTCAGTTTTCTATTTTTAATATATTTTTCCTCTGGGCTGAGTTATCAGCAATTTCCTCATTCTTCCCCTCTTCTGGTTAGTTAATACTCTATCAAATCTTTTTTTTTTTTAATTCATCCATTGAGTCATTACATTTGTTTTCATTATTAGTTTTATTTTCTTCTTTTGAAAGTCTCCCTTTTTTCCATAATGTCCTGTTTTCATTGTGATTTTAATTTTTTTCTCCTTGCCCTTTAATATTTTTAAATAAACTTATAGTCTCTTCTAGGTTGTTCTAGTATACCTTGTGATTTCTATGTGTCAAGTCACAGGCAAGGTAGGACATTTCCTCAAGAAAATATAATGTCTTATTATGAGCTCATATTCAGTGGGCGTTGACTTTTTTGTGTGAGATCTGTGCACTGTGACTTTTTAGATTTCCAAGTGGAGTGCTGTGGCTTGATTTTCTACCACAGAGCAGCAATTTGCTGTTCTGAATTCAGTTTATATCTTAATTTGTCAGATTGGGATACCTGTGGCATGAGGGGTATTAATTAAGGTTTCACATCTGTTCATGCTGCAGTGTTGGGGTTTTGATTTTCATAAGAAATTTTTCTTACCTCTGAGAGGTCCTGGAGAATGATATGTTTTCTTATTGTCCATAGCAGTGAGTGGAATTTTTCTACCCCCTTGTCTTTGAGAAGATGAGCCTTCAAGAGACTTCAGTTGGTGCATTGTTCTCAGTTTTGGCTTTCTTCTCATGCAGTCTCCGAGGAAAGTGCTGTTTTCCTAGATAGATGTTAAATCAGAACTAAAGTGTTCAGGTCTAAAGCTAGGTCTATTACCCTCTAGATCACCACTGAGTCAGCCTGTAGAATACTGCCTTGGTTATGAATTCTCTATTTCTGAGAAAGTGATTTTTGCCATCTTTAAAACCTGACTGTATATGCTTCTGATTTTTTACAGGTCCAGGATAACTATGTGTTTGGACCTATAACAGAGGTCCATGTTAGTTTAAGTCTTCCACATTGCTGAAGATGTTTCTAAGAAAAAAGAAACATTAAAAAAGCCAAGAACTAAAGAATGTCTCTCAGCTAATGTTCAGACACAAGGTGTGAATCACAGGAAAGATAAGGATAAGGTCTGGATGGCTACCCATTCCAGTATGCTTGCCTGGAGAATTCCATGGACAAAAGAGCCTGACAGTCCAGGGGGTCACAAAAGAGCTGGACATGACCTAGTGAACGAAACAATGACAAGCCAATAAGCGCATCACTTACATGCTCTCCTCACACCTCTGGTACTTTACTTACCTTATTCTGTGCTTAGTAGCCAAGTCCTGTGCAGCTCTTTGTGAACCCATGGACCGTGTAGCCCATCAAGCTCCTCTGTCCATGGGATTTTCCAGGCAGAATACTGGAGGATGTTGCCATTTTCTTCTCCAGGGGATCTTCCCAACACAGGGATTGAAACCGCATCTCCTGCTTGGCAGGTGTATTCTTTACCACTTCACTAACTAGGAAGCCCATTTTACTTACCTTATTCTATATCGATGCAGTTTTAGGACTCTTTTATTCCCATTAGACTATAAGTCCCTTCGAAGCAGAGGTAGTAACTTTTTAAAAAATTTTTTTTCATTTATGCCCCCAATAGGTAGCACAGGGCCTGGTATAGAACATATATGTGCTCAATGCATGTTTATCTGTATGGGTAAAGTTGAGTTCAACAGATACCAAATTCTGATAACTGTCCCCCTTAACATTGTTCTCTTGTTAACTAATTTTTGAATGTCAAATGATTGGTTCCTTTTCCACCTATTGGATCAGAGGGCGTACCTCGTCTTTCCCTGAAGTGCAGCAAAATGGAGTTTGACTTGGAACTGATGTATGAAGTTCAGCCATTTAATCTTTACTTTGCGTGGGAACTGCATGCTAATTAGTAAGGATGCCCCCCCCCCCCCCCGCCCCGACCCCACTCCCTGCCCCAGCCCTGGGCTCCAGCTGAATGTCTCTCCCTTTAGAGAGTCTGGAGGTGCTGTCCATAATCTACTCTAATGGAGCCAGAACCACAGCCTCTCTGCCTTCCCCTCTCAGCCACAGCTTGAATCCGTTGTGCTCTTTTCTGCTACTGAATTTGAAGAAAGGGCATTTTACAGACCAAACATGAGGAAATAGTTTCTAAGATATGGTTGTGGGGGAGGCGCTTTCCCTCTCTACTCCTCTTGAATTCTTGTGGCTAGATGAATCATAAAACGGATGCAAAACGGGTTAACAGGAGAAAAAAACCCAGATCTTAATTTTTGCACATGGCGATCTCATAGAAGTAAGACCTAAGAAGTAGCCAAAGCAGGCAGCCTTTATACTTTTTAGACCAAAGGAAACAAACAAACAAACAAAAGCCAATATATTTTCAAGGAACTGACAGGACAGAGAAACTTCGGTTTTGTGTGCTCAATTAGTGAAGAATCTAAACAGAATTTGGACTTGGGATAGTAAATGAAAGAAGTAACAAGCTTTATTTAAATAGACTTCTTGGCCTGAATTCCATATCTTTGGTGGTAAGAGTGTCCTTCTACCTCTAGATACAGAATGCATGAGAGATTTCTTTCCTGTCTTCAGGGAGACAGGAGGGAGGGTCAGAGTGTCCCTCTTGTGTGGGCCATGTCTTAAATAACTTTAATTCAAAATAACCTATATGCCATTGTGACATACTTTGGGCAGCCCACCCTGAGCCCCCCATCATATTGTATGGGAGTAGCGGGGCTGAGGTGGACCTCTGAACCAGTTGACCTGGGTCTGCTTCCCACCTCTGCCATGAAACTAGCCTTGAAGGCTCTTTCCATCTCTGCAGACCCACTGCTGCCACCTTCTGGTGAGAGGAATGGACAATCTCTAAAACTGAGACCGAGTTGTACATTGTTTGCTAGATGTGTGTAGTTTTCAAAAATGTGTTTGATGTAAAGACCCAGAAGGTCTCAAACTACAAAATCAAATTCTAGTGACTGCGTTTTTGTGCTAAAAAAAAAAGAGCCAATGGGAATAAAAGTCATTGACTTGGACTTTTAGGTCAGGTCTATTAGGTTGCATGATGCAGAACCCAGATTTTTCCAAACAATGCATCTCCTGCTGGTCTTGATGAGAATATCCTGGTAGTATTCCACAACTGTGCGCTAGAATCTCAGTTCCCCTTGCCTCCGAATCATGAGAGTCTGACACTGGTAACTAACCTGCTGCAGGCTCTATTGAAAAATAGACTCTCTTTTTGATTTTTGTAATTTTACTCATTTGCAAGAGCAGAAGCCAGTCACGAATTCAAAGTTTTCAGTTTGCAGTCTCCTAAAGAGAAGCTTTACTTAGTTTCAAATTTTGAGATTGGCAAAGAGATTAATTATAATTTTTCTTTCCTTACACAAGTCTATGAAAGGCTTAATACAACAACAGATCCCTATCTTAGATCATTATTCGTGAAACCCTATGGATCATGGTGAGGGGGGAATCTCTTTTTGTTTATTAATATAGGGGAAAAAACGACAAATTTTCAATAGCATTCCACAGGCATGATTAAATACTCTTAAGAATGTGAACCGAGGTGATTTCTATCATCTTTGAAGCGCTACAAAGGAAAGAAATAAGAAGACTTGAAGCTTGGAAGAAAACTGAAGATCAGATGCAAAATCGGTAAGGGTAGAGGGAGGAGAGAAACTGGCTGGGGTGGATTTGATACTTTGGAGTTGTTTTTTAGGTTGTGCTGAACAACTTCTCAGAATGTTCAAGATAGACCTGAGGAGACAGGAGACAGACTGTTTCATGATTATATATTTATGTTTGTGAATGTGTCCTACGTATATATCTTCTCTCTTCCTTTATCTTTTCCATGCTATTTTGACATTTAACATCTTCCTGTGCAAACTATTTGCTTCTCTTTGTTGATTCATTTTCTTCCAATTACCCTTTCATTTTTCTGTTTTTGTCCTCATAGTCTACCAGCCACATTATAGACTAGAAACTATATTTTAAAGCATTTATTCAATAAACCTTTACTTTGCCATTTTGTAGTATGGGTTAATATTTTATAATATGTATGTCACATGGTAGAAATTTAGTAGCTAGCTTATATGTTTTTTTATTCTTTGTCAGTGACCCTACGTAAAATAGTTTCCTATTTCTATAATATAAGAGAATTTATCTAGAATTCCATCCTTGCTAAGGAAATATCTTTCATGATCACTGGTCCTATATTTAATAGATTGCAGAATAGGAAGAAACATAAATAAATGTTGTTGTTGGCATGTCCTGCTGTATGGATGATATTTGTTTTCATAAACTCCTGCAACACTTGAAACTCTTTCACCAAAAAATGTATTGTGGAGAACTGAGGACAGATTGGGAGATTCTCCAGAATTTCTTAAAGACTGAGTTCATGGTACTACGCAGTGTTAGAGCTGGAAGTAAGTTTAAAGCTCATCTAGTCTACAGAGCTCATCTTTCAATCATGGGGCAGCCCTTCCTCCAGTCTTGCATTTGAAGTTAAACCCAGAGAGACCAGGGTGGTGTTTGTCAAATATCACAGAGCACTAGTTGGTACAGTTGTTGGAGCCTGAGCTTAGAACTGTTGAATTCCTTGATCAGGGATTGTTTCTATAACAGAGATCTTGGAATTCTCAGATATGTCTCTCAGATATATAATTGTAAATTCATTGACTTAAAATATTTTTATTTTATTAACCATTTTTTTACTAAAATTAATAATTGTCATGTACACACAAGAAGATAAACATAGTAAGAAATGAATAATGAGGGAGAGGAGTAAGAGGTACAAACTATTAGATATAAAATAAGCTACAAGGATGTATCATGTAACATGGGTAATAGAGCAAATACTTTATATTAACTATAAATGGAGGATGATCTTTAAAAATTGTGAATCACATTATTATACACTGGTAACTTATAATATTGTAGAGCAACTGCACTTCAATTTTAAAAAATGAAATGAATAATATAACAAATGTAACATCCAGATAAAAATGAAACTTGCCAACAACACTTCCCACTCCGTGATACAGCTATCGTAAATTTTTTGTAACACATCACATATATTTATATAAAGAAAATGTGTATTATACATAAAATATTTATTTAAAATTACTATAAATATATATATCAAATATATTACATATGTAAATATATAAACTATATATGAACTCGTCCTTAATATGGTTAATGTAATAGTTATAGTTAATAGAAGAGCCTGACAAATTTTTAAACTTTATACAAATAGTATTTAATGCATGTATTCTTCTGGGACTTGCTTTTTTCATTCCTTTTCATATTCTTAAAATTAACAAGGAAACACAAACCTTAAATGACACAATGGACCAGCTAGACCTAATTGATATCTATAGGACATTTCACCCCAAAACAATCAACTTTGCCTTTTTCTCAAGTGCACACGGAACCTTCTCCAGAATAGATCACATCCTGGGCCATAAATCTGGTCTTGGAAAATTCAAAAAAATTGAAATCATTCCAGTCATCTTTTCTGACCACAGTGCAGTAAGATTAGATCTCAATTACAGGAAAAAATTGTTAAAACTTCAAACATATGGAGGCTAAATAACACGCTTCTGAATAACCAACAAATCATAGAAGAAATCAAAAAAGAAATCAAAATATGTATAGAAATGAATAAAAATGAAAACACAACAACCCAAAACCTATGGGACATTGTAAAAGCAGTGCTAAGGGGAAGGTTCATAGCATTACAGGCTTACATCAAGAAACAAGAAAAAAAAACAAATAAATAACCTAACTCTACACCTAAAGCAATTAGAGAAGGAAGAAACGAAGAACCCCAGGGTTAGCAGAAGGAAAGAAATCTTAAAAATCAGGGCAGAAATAAATGCAAAAGAAACTAAAGAGACCATAGCAAAAATCAACAAAGCTAAAAGCTGGTTTTTTGAAAAAATAAACAAAATTGACAAACCATTAGCAAGACCCATTAAGAAACAAAGAGAGAAGAACCAAATTAACAAAATTAGAAATGAAAATGGAGAGATCACAACAGACAACACTGAAATACAAAGGATCATAAGAGACTACTACCAGCAGCTCTATGCCAATAAAATGGACAACTTGGATGAAATGGACAAATTCTTAGAAAAGTATAACTTTCCAAAACTGAACCAGGAAGAAATAGAAGATCTTAACAGACCCATCACAAGCAAGGAAATCGAAACTGTAATCAAAACTCTTCCAGCAAACAAAAGCCCAGGACCAGATGGCTTCACAGCTGAATTCTACCAAAAATTTAGAGAAGAGCTAACACCTATCTTACTCAAACTCTTCCAGAAAATTGCAGATGAAGGTAAGCTTCCAAACTCATTCTATGAGGCCACCATCACCCTAATTCCAAAACCAGACAAAGATGCCACAAAAAAAGAAAACTACAGGCCAATATCACTGATGAACATAGATGCAAAAATCCTTAACAAAATTCTAGCAAACAGAATCCAACAACATATTAAAAAAATCATACACCATGACCAAGTGGGCTTTATCCCAGGAATGCAAGGATTCTTTAATATCCGCAAATCAATCAATGTAATACACCACATTAACAAATTGAAAGATAAAAACCATATGATTATCTCAATAGATGCAGAGAAAGTCTTTGACAAAATTCAACACTCATTTATGATTAAAACTCTCCAAAAAGCAGGAATAGAAGGAACATACCTCAACATAATAAAAGCTATATATGACAAACCCACAGCAAGCATCACCCTCAATGGTGAAAAATTGAAAGCATTTCCCCTGAAATCAGGAACAAGACAAGGGTGCCCACTCTCACCACTACTATTCAACATAGTGTTGGAAGTTTTGGCCACAGCAATCAGAGCAGAAAAAGAAGTAAAAGGAATCCAGATAGGAAAAGAAGAAGTAAAACTCTCACTGTTTGCAGATGACATGATCCTCTACATAGAAGACCCTAAAGACTCTACCAGAAAATTACTAGAGCTAATCAATGAATATAGTAAAGTTGCAGGATATAAAATTAACACACAGAAATCCCTTGCATTCCTATATACTAACAATGAAGCAACAGAAAGAGAAATTAAGGAAACAACACCATTCACCATTGCAACAAAAAGAATAAAATACTTAGGAGTATATCTACCTAAAGAAACAAAAGACCTATACATAGAAAACTATAAAACACTGATGAAAGAAATCAAAGAGGACACAAACAGATGGAGAAACATACCGTGTTCATGGATTGGAAGAATCAATATTGTCAAAATGGCTATTCTACCCAAAGCAATCTATAGATTCAATGCAATCCCTATCAAGCTACCAACGGTATTTTTCACAGAACTAGACCAAAGAATTTCACAATTTGTATGGAAATACAAAAAACCTCGAATAGCCAAAGTAATCTTGAGAAAGAAGAATGGAACTGGAGGAATCAACCTGCCTGACTTCAGACTCTACTACAAAGCCACAGTCATCAAGACAGTATGGTACTGGCACAAAGACAGAAATATAGATCAATGGAACAGAATAGAAAGCCCAGAGATAATTCCACGGACCTACGGACACCTTATCTTCGACAAAGGAGGCAAGGATATACAATGGAAAAAAGACAACCTCTTTAACAAGTGGTGCTGGGAAAACTGGTCAACCACTTGTAAAAGAATGAAACTAGAACACTTTCTAACACCATACACAAAAATAAACTCAAAATGGATTAAAGATCTAAATGTAAGACCAGAAACTATAAAACTCCTAGAGGAGAACATAGGCAAAACACTCTCCGACATAAATCACAGCAAGATCCTCTATGACCCACCTCCCAGAATATTGGAAATAAAAGCAAAACTAAACAAATGGGACCTAATGAAACTTAAAAGCTTTTGCACTACAAAGGAAACTATAAGTAAGGTGAAAAGACAGCCCTCAGATTGGGAGAAAATAATAGCAAATGAAGAAACAGACAAAGGATTAATCTCAAAAATATACAAGCAACTCCTGCAGCTCAATTCCAGAAAAATAAATGACCCAATCAAAAAATGGGCCAAAGAACTAAACAGACATTTCTCCAAAGAAGACATACAGATGGCTAACAAACACATGAAAAGATGCTCCACATCACTCATTATTAGAGAAATGCAAATCAAAACCACAATGAGGTACCATTACACGCCAGTCAGGATGGCTGCTATCCAAAAGTCTACAAGCAATAAATGCTGGAGAGGGTGTGGAGAAAAGGGAACCCTCTTACACTGTTGGTGGGAATGCAAACTAGTACAGCCGCTATGGAAAACAGTGTGGAGATTTCTTAAAAAACTGGAAATAGAACTGCCATATGACCCAGCAATCCCACTTCTGGGCATACACACTGAGGAAACCAGATCTGAAAGAGACACATGCACCCCAATGTTCATTGCAGCACTGTTTATAATAGCCAGGACATGGAAATAACCTAGATGCCCATCAGCAGAAGAATGGATAAGGAAGCTGTGGTACATATACGCCATGGAATATTACTCAGCCATTAAAAAGAATTCATTTGAACCAGTCCTAATGAGATGGATGAAGCTGGAGCCCCTTATACAGAGTGAAGTAAGCCAGAAAGATAAAGAACATTACAGCATACTAACACATGTATATGGAATTTAGAAAGATGGTAATGATAACCCTATATGCAAAACAGAAAAAGAGACACAGAAATACAGAACAGACTTTTGAACTCTGTGGGAGAATGTGAGGGTGGGATATTTCAAAAGAACAGCATGTATATTATCTATGGTGAAACAGATCACCAGCCCAGGTGGGATGCATGCGACAAGTGCTCCGGCCTGGTGCACTGGGAAGACCCAGAGGAATCGGGTGGAGAGGGAGATGGGAGCGGGGATCGGGATGGGGAAGACGTGTAAATCCATGGCTGATTCATATCAATGTATGACAAAACCCACTGAAATGTTGTGAAGTAATTAGCCTACAACTAATAAAAAAAAAAAGAAAAAAAAAAGATTTAGTTATTGAAATGTATACACACTTATGTGTCTATTTCTAGCTCCTTATGTGTGTGCTCAATAATATATCAGTATATAGATATTTAACTGTTTATTTGTTCATACTCTTGTTTATGGACATCTGATTTGTCTCCAGTTTTTTGCTACTATCTTCTGGTACACCACTACAAGTTATTATCCCACATGTAGAGCTAGCAGCTAAGTTTTTGTCTTATGGAGTATGTGTGTGTTCATATTGTTTTCCTACAAGTGTATGAGTTTTTATTTTTTACTATTTTACAACTTTGCCAAGAATTCATGTTGTCAAATTTAAAAATTCATATTAGTCTTGTAAACGATGCTTTTTTTGTTATGACACTTTAGTTTTTATTTCTCTGATTACTGGCAAAGTTTAAGTGGCCATCCTAATATTCTTTAGCTGACAAGTAGTAGAGCTAAGATTCCAGCCCATGTTTGACTGGTTCTAAATGTTTATGTTTTTTCCTTCTTTACTGTATCTGTTTTTCATCTTGATGATATACAATACATTATTAAGCCTAAAATACTTTAGAAGATATTAAGCATTGAATAATAAATATTCACTACACATACATGCTTTGTGTACATGCATGTACGAAGTTGAGGACAGGAGACAAAAATATGAGTTGATTTTATGTGAATTAGATTTATATCCAGGCGAAGAATTACCTCACAGCAATTGGGGGAACTGAAATGTGGCCTATATTACTCCATTAACAGTAGGGTCATAAGTAATGGGTATTTATACTGTACTGATATTCCTTAAGTTGGTCTGTTTTCCTAGCTGATCGATATCTCAGAGAAACAAGTGTCTAGTTCCAAGATCTCAGTTCTTTTCTATTATTATGTCTTTAATAGAATGATTAAATGTATAAAATTGGTACAGTAAAGAGATACTTATGTAAGGAGATCTCAGTTCAGTTCAGTTGCTCAGTCGTGTCCGACTCTTTGTGACCCCATGGACTGCAGCACGCCAGGGCTCCCTGTCCATCACCAATTCCCAGAGTTTACTCAAACTCATGTCCATTGAGTCGGTGATGCCATCCAACCATCTCATCCTCTGCCATCCCCTTCTCCACCTGCCTTCAATCTTTCCCAGCATCAGGGTCTTTTCCAATGAGTCAGCTGTTCCCATCAGGTAGCCAGAGTATTGGAGTTTCAGCTTCAGCATCAGTCTTTCCAATGAATATTCAGGACTGATTTCCTTTAGGATGGACTGGTTGGATCTCCTTGCAGTCCAAGGGACTCTCAAGAGTCTTCTCCAACACCACAGTTCAAAAGCATAAATTCTTCGGTGCTCAGCTTTCTTTATACCATATCTTATATTCATTTATTTGAAAATGACTGCCATTCACAAGTTGTTCATAGATATGAGTATGCTTCACACCTTGGTAGGATACTCCATATCTTAATACAGAATATAGGGGGAAATGTAAAACTGGTTAGGGGAAGTCTCATGTGTCCTGAGTTCCTATATTGGGCCGGGTTCTCCAAGCAATAGAGCCTATAGGATCAATATAGATATAGATATATAAAGGTATAGATATAAAGATAGGAGATAGATGATAGATAGGTATAGTGATAGATAGTTCTGCAGATAGATAAGGAATTGGCTCACGTGATTATAGAGACTGAAATGTCCCAAGATCTGCATTCAAATGCTCGAGGATCAGTAGAGCTAAGGGTGTGAGTTTGAGTCTGAAGGCAGAAGAACACTGATGTCCCCATTCAAAGCCTGTCAGGCAAAGAGAATGAATTTTCTCTTTGCTCAGCCTTCTATACTTTTCAGACTTTCCATGGATGGGATGAGGTCCCCTACATGGGCGAAGTCAGTCTGCTTTACTCAGCCTTCTGATTCAACTTTCAGTCTCATCCCGAATCATCCTCACAGACACATCCTGAATAGCATTTAATCAGATATATAGGCACCTTGTAGTCCAGTTCAGGTGACACATAAAATTAACCATTATGGTCCTTTTTATAAGGAAAAGTGTCAAGGTTTGGGTAGCATAGATGTTTAATATGTGAAAGAGAAGTGAAGGTACTAGATACATGTGCAGATTCTTAGGTTCAACATCCTGGGTTAAGCCTGACTCTGTCATTACTATCCATATGATCTTGAGTGACTCAGCTAAATGTTCTGTTACTTTATCCATGAAACTGATGTAATAAAAGGGATGGCTTCATGGGGTTGCATGAATTAAGTCAGTTTATTCTTATCAAAGTCTTGAAAGAGAGCCTGCCACATTATATTTGTTGTTGTTCAGTTGCTCAGTTGTGTCCGGGTCTTTGCAACACCATGGACTGCAGCACGCCAGGCTTCCCTGTCCTTCATCTCTTGGAGCTTACTCAAACTCATGCCCATTGAGTTGGTGATGCCATCCAGCCATCTCATCCTCTGTTGTCATCCCCATCTCCTCCTGCCTTCAATCTTTCCCAATATCAGGGTCTTTTCCAATGAGTGGGCTCTTTCCTTCAGGTAACCACAGTATTGGAGCTTCAGCTTTAGCATCAGTCCTTCCAATGAATAGTCAGGGTTCTAAATGCTTGACATTTAAATGCCACATTCTAAATGCTTGACAAATCTTAGTTATTTCTATTATTTATGCTCCAAGCTAGGGAACAAGACATTTTTCCTTCTAGTCAGAAACACTGATGTTGGCATCTAGAAGCATATTTTAGGTGAGAATAAGGCTGAGCAATGATGGTGACAATAAGCAGTGTAGTTATCTGCCTCCATGAGGAGATGTAAATGTATGTAGAGGAGGAAGACAGTGAGCACAAGAGATCCAAATTTTTAAAAGCAAATTTATTAAAAATCACCTGTAATGATCTTGTGTCCTGGCCACATTCCTTTAAAGTGCCTTAAAACATCATTAAGTATTTATCCTCAGAATGCACCATGGAGTGGGTGTTTATGTGTGCTGTAGAATGACATAAAACTGTGTTTACTCTGAAAGCCAATTTAGACTAATAGGAGAGGTTGATTTAAATTAGCAAAAAATCTAAACTATAGACTACTTTTAGCAGCATTCATTTACATTAAGTTTATTTAACCGACTTCACATATTTGAAAATGATGAAGTATAGCTTAGTAAATAGCCCTTGGGGACCAACTTTAAAGACTAGATAAGAACATTTTATTTTTACATAATTTGCTGTATATTTCAACTGTAATTAAGGTAGGTGCATAAATAGCATTTGATTTCTTAAACATATTAAAAATCCTTCCTAAAGTTTCCACCACGTTTTTAAGTAGGTTTTGCTGAGTAAAGGTAAACACAATGCTGATCGTTAGCAGAATTGTCACAAATACTGAATCGAGCTTGAGTTAGTGAGATAAAAATCTATTTGTATAGTCCTTTTCCTTAGGCCCTACCGTGTCTTGAACACTTGAAACCTGAGATGAAATTCAGAGTCTCTAGAGCTGCCTTAAGGTTCAAATTTCTGGACTTCCATAATTACATATTTTGGTGAAAATGTGTATATAATTTGTATGGAAGAGGTTATTAATTCTTAAATAATCTAGAAGGTCAGTGATGAGAGGGCCAGAATCTGAGAGGGTAGATCTAAGCGTCCAGTTTTCACTTCTTTGGAAATTCCCAAAGCATTGTCAGCAGATGAGTAGGAAGGGAGTGAACATCAAACATGGTGTACTGAGTTGGGCATCGTAAGTATCACCCGTCTCTCTGATAGTGTCACTGTCATTGGCTCAGTTTAACTGACCAGGAAATTGAGTGTCTGAACTGCTATTAACAGCTAGTATGTGCTGAACACAGGATTCGAATTTCAATCCGCCTGACTCCACAGCCCTTTGGACCGTATGATTCCATTTCCATACTCGGTCAGTTTCCGTCAGCTGCTGCATCCTTCACGAGTGCACCCTGCAAATCTTGTCTGCTAAATCCCAAGCCCCATTGTTATGGACTGAATGTTACTGATCCCCCAGATTCATATGTTGGAGCCCCAGCCCCTAATGTGATGATATTTAGAGGGTCAGCGTTTTCCATTTTCATGAAGTCATGGAGGTGGGGTCCCTGTGATGGGATTAGTATCCTATCACGAATTAGTCACTCTCTCGCCATGGAAGGCTAGAGTGGGAAGATGCTCATTTGAAAGCCAGGAAGAAAGCTTCACTAGGAAGCGAGTACGCCAGCACCTTGATCTTGGAGTTCTTAACCTCCAGGAACTATTATAAATCAATGTCTGTTGCAGTATTTTGTTATAGCAGCTGAAGCTAGGTAATCTACTCATTCTCCCAGAGATGGTTCCTATTGTTGCCAAATAATCAGTTTTCAAAAAGTGAGAAACATAATTCTTATACTCTTATAAGCTGAAAGTGAAAGTTACTCAGTCATGTCCGACTCTTTGCGACCCCATGGACTCCATGGAATTCTCCAAACCAGAATACTGGAGTGTGTAGCCTTTCCCTTCTCCAGGGGATCTTTCCAACACAGGGATCAAACCCAGGTCTCCCACATTGCAGGTAGATTCTTTACCAGCTGAGCCACAAGAGAATCCCAAGAATACTGGAGTGGGTAGCCTATCCCTTCTCCAGGGGATCTTCCCGACCCAGGAATCGAATCAGGGTCTCCTGCATTGCAGGAGGATTCTTTACCAACTGAGCTACCAGGGACTGAACATGCATCAGAGATTTCATCCAATTATCCAACAATGATAAGCTGCTAACCTGTTTCAAAGAGCATTTTGAGAAACAGGGTATATAGTCCACTAGATAAGGCATTTTAAAATAAATTTGCTGAATTAGAGACACAATTGGTTAAAATAAAATGGTTCAAGTCCTGTGGCACAATAAAATCTGATGGGTAGCATCTCTTCCAGACAGAAATCTATGAGTTAACGTGTAACTTCATGAAGTCTGAGCTCCCAGTAGTAAATAGCAAAGTCAAACAGGCACATTCCCTGAAATAACTGTACAATCCATGTTAAATGATATTCCAATGGGACATTGAAAAGACATGCCACCCACCTTTTTGCTTTAGGCCCAAGTTTAAAAGAAATTTTCTCCTAACGTTCTGTTACTATTTACTCTCCTAGCACCTACTTACCTTTTTATAAGATTTATGACAGTTTATATCACGGTTTACCTTTGTCATCTCATCCTCTTTTAACTTCAATCTCTTTGAAGGTAGGGGCAGTGTCTCTCTTCTCTTCATGGTAGATTCAGCACTTGGGTAGCGCAGAGCACAGTGCCTGTGATGGAACACATGCTGGATGCACTTTCATTGAATAAATAAATGAATTTGAATTACGTTTTGCGTGTTCATGAGTGGGCTGCTCAGGTGGTTTTCTGATGGACAGAAATCCCAGTAGCAACAGAGGCATCAGCCTTTGCTGTCAGCAGCAGTGACACTTTTCCCAAAACCCTGACATCCAACCTTCCAAACTCCTATAGGCTCTTCTCCTGGGTTCACCTCATTTCTTAGGTAGCAGCTTCCTTATATCTAGGACGAAATCCTCAGGTCCCTCGGCAGCTGGGAAGTTCAGTTTCATCCTCTCAATGTCGCTTCCTTAGGACTTTTCACAGCAGAGCTCATGAGACTTTTTGAGTGCCATGTAGCTTTCTCGGGAAATTTATGCAACAACTCTGAGGACAGGATTGAAGGGAACAAGCCTCAGTCTGAGAATGAGTTCCTTCCTCATGTTCCCTCTTGCTGTGCTCAGCTTGTCTTGCCCTGTCTGTCACGAGCAGAACTTGCTGCTGTTGTTGGTCTCCTTATGCTCCATAGGGCATCAGTGGTATGAACAGCCCTCAAGACGGTGCTCCTATCAGAATCACCAGGGGCAAGGATGAGATTTGCAACTGTCTAGACAAGCACAGATCTCCGTTTATACAGCAGAGAGCTTACCATCTTGCCATGTTCAAACTCTTGCAACATGAACTTCAAAACACTGTCTTGGTCCAATCTTTCCCTCTGGTTCCTTAGCCTCTGGTTTTCCCTCTTCCCTTCTGCCATTAAAGTGTTCTCTGCTGTGGCTTCCATTCTTCTTTGGGGGCTTAAAATGTCTATGTGTTGAAATTCCCAAATCATGTGTTTGTATTTTAATAAGAGACACTATTTATCTGCTAAGACTTAATGTAAGCCAAGTGGGCAACTGCAGGGTTGGGATTTTAGGCACTGAGTAATAAGCTCATGATGTTAAAACTCATTTCTGTCACAGACTTCTACTCTTGCTACCCATAGGATGGCTTTGTCATCCTAAACCATGTCTATCTCCTAACACTCAGCGCCAGGAAAGATTTAATTAATGTAAAACATTTGTAGCCTTCCAGACATACTCTGCTAGGCAATCATCCTTATGGAAAAGATAGTGTTAGTACCATGAAATGTATTCCTTAGAAGTCAGTATGATAAACGTCCAGCTCTTTCTTCATTTGCACACTGATGTTTTGGATGATATTTTCTGAGGACTGAACTTGGTAAATTTTCTAGGATCTAATTTTGAGGATCTTACGCCTTTTTGGTTTCCTGAAAAATATACCATTGGACTTTTTTTTTTTTCCTCTTTTTTCTTTTTGCCTCCCTTGAAGTCATCAGGAATTTTGTAGATTTTTCCAATGTCTCACTTAAGTAGTTTTTCTTATTTGGCTGCATGCAAGGCACGTGGGATCTTAGTTCACTGACCAAGGATTAATCCCATGCCTCCTGCAGTGGAAGGGCAGAGTCCTAACCACTGGACCACCAGGGAAGTACCTCACGTTAGTCATTTTTCACTGGTCAGTGTTCAGGTGTACTTAGTATATTACAGCGTTATAGTCAAATCTTTTATGGCAGCACTGGAAAAATTGTCTAAAATATTCTCTTATCTTCAGCATCAGCATTTTTTCATTATTTCATCATAAATTAAATTTACATAGACAACTAAATGAACTAGCAATCTATAAGGCATAAAGCATGACACAATATTAATAAAAACTGTGCAAAGTATTTTTATGCCTTGAGAAATTGATCTTTAAAAAAATACAGGAAAGCCAGTGGAGTGTTTGTTAAATGATGAAGCATTTAAAGAAGGTTGTTATACACATATCTAATAGGACTAGCTTAGATACCAACTGTATATTTAGTATTGTCTATGTGAAACTTGAAAATAAATCTGCCAAAAGTTACTACTTTTAAATTATGGGAGATAGTGTTTAGATAGTGTGTATTTTACCAATTTGTATTGTTCTGTGTGCTTGAAAACTTCATAATTAAAAGTGAATCAAGTTGAAGAGTCACTTGTGTAACAGAAGCCAGTTTTGGTGAACAAACATCCTTGTACAAATTTTATGTGTGTGTAATGCACGGGAGGCTGTGGAAAAGCACACTTCTGATCATTAACCCCCTGGGTTGGGAGAGAAGAATGTAGATGAGAGGAGAAAGAAAAAATTTCATAATTTGTACATATTTGCATATGTTGAATAAATTGTTTCACTGGTTGCAAAGAAAATGCCTAGGTTTAGTAATTAAAGAATTTAATGAAGACAGTTTGATGAAAAATGAGTAGATAGTATGAAGAAGTAATTCACAACAGAATCAATATGGATAACAGAATATTGGAAAAGAATGTTAATCCTTATAGTTGAAAAGTTCATATTGAAATGAGAATAAATTGCATCCTGTCACCCCCAACTGATTGGAGAAATTAAAAAAGGACATGGGAAAAAAGACATCACCAATAAGAATATAAATTGGCCTAACCTTTCCTGTCTAGAAATATATATATACAAATATTTTAAGGAAAACATTTAATAAGCCTTTAAAATGCTTTATTAGGAAATTAGTCATCATGTGTGCAATACAAAGAAAAATGGAAGCAATCTTAATGTCTTTTGATAGGAAGTAAAAAAACCAAATCATTGCATCTAAGCAAAAATTTGATATGTAGCTATTAAAAATTACAATGTAAATAACAATGTGTTTATTTATGAAAAAGAATGACAGTGTTACATTGCTAAGTGGAAAAATAAGCCTAAAAATATTGGCTTGCAGAATTCTACTTTGTAAAAAAATTAATCAATTCAATAAAATGTATGAGTGCTTACATTAATAAAAATTCTTAACAAAAAGTTAACTCTTAAATGTATGCTAAATATTATTTTTATCTTAGTCTTTTTTGCATGTTCTCCAGGTTCTTCACAATGAGAATAATAAATTTCTTTTATTATCGGAAAGTTTAATAAAAGCCCAAAGTTCAATGAGAAATACAAATATCTATCCAGAGTAAAGCAGACATAATTAGAGATCAATCAATTCATTATTATTGACATGAAAGATAAATTGGAAGAATATTTTCAAAGTTGGGGGAAAATATAGAAAGTATGAGAGAAATGTAATCAAATATGCAGTGATTTTGAAGACCAAGAAAATAAAGTCTGCCACTGTTTCCTCATCTTTTTGCTATGAGATGATGGGACTGGATGCCATAATCTTAGTTTTTTTGAATGTTGAGTTTTAAGCCAGCTTTTCACTCTCTTCTTTCACCTTCATCAAGAGACTCTTTAGTTCCTCTTCACTTTCTGCCATAAGGGTGATTATCATCTGCATATCTGTTGTGTAGATATTTTTCCTGGCAGTCTTGATTCCAGCTTGTGCTTCATCCAGCCTGGAATTTTGCATCATGTAGTCTGCATGTAAGTTAAATAGCAGGTTGACAATATATAGCCTTGACACACTCCTTTCCAATATTGAACCGGTTTTTCTTTGATGTCCGGTTCTACCTGTTGCTTCTTGACCTGCACACAGGTTTCTCAGCAGGCAGGTAAGGTGGTCTGGTATTTCCATCTATTTAAGAATTTCCACAGTTTGTTGTGATCCACATAGTCAAAGGGTTTAGCATGGTCAATGAAGCGGAAGTCAATGTTTTTCTGGAATTACCTTCTTTCTCTATGATCCAGTAGATGTTGGCAATTTGGTTTCTTGTTTTTCTGCCTTTTCTAAATCCAGGTTGTATATCTGGAAGTTCTTGGTTCATGTACCGTTGAAGCCTAGCTTGAAGGATTTTGAGCATTATTACCTTGCTAGCATGTGAAATGAGCACAATTGTGTGGTAGCTTGAACATTCTTTGACATTGCCTTTCTTTGGGATTGGAATGAAAACTGATCTTTTCCAGTCCTGTTGCCACTGTTGATTTCCCAATTTGCTGGTATATTGAGTGCAGCCCTTTAACAGCATCATCTTTTAGGAAATGACATAGCTCAGTTGGAATTCCATCAACTCTACTGGCTTGTTCCATATTAATGGAAATGTGTGTATATACACATTACATGCACACATATATATACACATACATATACCTATGGATAGCAATAAGTACATCTAACCCCTAAATTTGGTATTATTTAAATATCATTTTTCCAATAAAAATACAACTATGTTCCTTGGAGAGTTGGCTGATTCCAGAGCTTGAACAGGGAGCATGCAAAATGAGCTTATATTATCCTCTTGTGCAGAAAAGTAAGGAAGTGCTAAAAAAATAACTGATACATGTCAACAGGACATAGAAATAGGCCTGAAGAGACTCTTGGTGGACAAATGAGGACAAGTTTAAGCATCAAAATAAAGGATCATAATAGATAATACATTGATTAAGTCAAGTGGGCCTTAGGAAGCCTCACTACTAACAAAGCTAGTGGAGGTGATGGAATTCCAGTTGAGCTATTTCAAATCCTAAAAGATGATGCTTTGAAAGTGCTGCACTCAATATGCCAGCAAATTTGGAAAACTCAGCAGTGACCACAGGACTAGAAAAAGTCAGCTTTCACTCCAATCCCAAGGAAAGGCAATGCTAAAGAATGCTCAAACTACTGCACAATTGCACTCATCTCACACGCTAGTAAAGTATTGCTCAAAATTCTCCAAGCCAGGCTTCAATAATATGTGAACCGTGAACTTCCAGATGTTCAATTTGGATTTAGAAAAGGCAGAGGAACCAGAGATCAAATTGCCAACATCTGATGGGTCATTAAAAAAGCAAGAGAGTTCCAGAAAAACATCTACTTCTGCTTTATTGACTATGCCAAAGCCTTTGACTGTGTGGATCATCACAAACTGTGGAAAATTCTGAAAGAGATGGGAATACCAGACCACCTGACCTGCCTCTTGAGAAATCTGTATGCAGGTCAGGAAGCAACAGTTAGAACTGGACATGGAACAAATGACTGGTTCCAGATAGGGAAAGGAGTTCGTCAAGGCTGTACATTGTCACCCTGCTTATTTAACTTATTTGCAGAGTACATCATGAGAAATGGTAGACTGGATGAACACAAGCTGGAATCAAGATTGCTGGAAAAAATATCAATAAGCTCAGATATGCAAATGACACCACCCTTATGGCAGAAAGTGAAGAACTAAAGAGCCTCTTGATGAAAGTGAAAGAGAAGAGTGAAAAAGTTGGCTTAAAGCTCAACATTCAGAAAACAAAGATCATGGCATCCGATCCCATCACTTCATGGGAAATATATGGGGAAACAGTGGAAACAGTGACAGACTTTATTTTTTTGGACTCCCAAATCACTGCAGATGGTGATTGCAGCCATGAAATTAAAAGATGCTCATTCCTTGTGAGAAAGGTTATGACCAACCTAGACAACATGTTAAAAAGCAGAGACATTACTTTGCCAGCAAAGGCCTGTCTAGTTAAAGCTATGGTTTTTCCAGTGGTCATGTATGGATGTGAGAGTTGGATGATAAAGGAAGCTGAGTGCAGAAGAATTGATGCCTTTGAACTGTGGTGTTGGAGAAGACTCTTGAGAGTCCCTTGGACTGCAAAGAGATCTAACCAGTCCATCCTAAAGGAAATCATTTCTGAATATTCATTGGAAGGACTGATGCTGAAGCTGAAACTTCAATACTTTGGCCACCTGATGCAAAGAACTGACTCACTAGAAAAGACCCTGATGCTGGGAAAGATTGAAGGTTGGAGGCAAAGGGAATGAAAGAGGATAAGATGGCTGGATGGCATCACTGACTCAATGGACATGGGTTTGAGTAAACTCCTGGAGCAGGTGATGGGCAGGGAGACCTGGCACGCTGCAGTCCATGGGGTCACAAAGAGTTGGACACAACTGAGTGACTGAACTGAACTGAACTGAAAATCGAAAACCATGAATTCATAAGCTTTCAAAATGAAAAAATTGGAATTTTGTGAAGAGCAGAATATTTACATTTTATATATTTTCAAAGAACCCCTGGCCTAAATACTTATTATTCCATATAGATATGTGTGTATGAGTGTGTGCACATGGACGTGCATATTGTAATTCTGTATGCACATATGCATATGATCAAATAGTTAAAAAGTGTTGGAAGAATACACAGTACGCTACTGCAAATGGCCAGCTCTAAGGAGAAGGATTCTGAGAAAAATAGGGGACATGGTACCTTGACTTATAATCCTTCTTCGTATTTGGATATTTTTACATGGCATGTGTTTTAAAAATATGATGATGGTAATAAGGTAAAATTTTGAAAAAGTAGAGGAAGAATGGAAAAAGATTTACTCAATTGGAGGAAAATGATCGGAGATAATAACCAGTGACAGCTTTCGGCTCAATCACATGCTATCAAGGGCTGCGATGCTAGTTACCTCTGTAAGATTAGGAAGGATGTGAAGTGCAGGTGACCAGAATGGGGAAGTGAAACGTAGGAAGATACAGGGTTTTGAAAGTTCAGTATCTCATTTCACTCTTCACTTTAGCTTTTCATACAATAAGAAATTATTGCTCCCCATGGAATGATAGATTTATACTTTACCCCCAATGCTTCAGCAAACACTTAATCTTTACTTCTGCTCTGCTCAGCTAGCTTTATTCTTTCAAGAAATAGAAAAGCCCATAATGTACATAAATCCAATCTGGACCTCCCTCCCAGGAAATTGTGGAGCCCAGTTAAGAAAGAAATTCCTTAAAATTACAGAACCAAATCAGCTGGGCAGGTTGCTCTGTTTGTTTCCATGGGAACGAGTGAGCCTTTCTTCCTGACCACTTTTCCTCATTTCTACTTCCCAGGCACACACACTTGCTAATGAATTTCACACTGGGTACTTTTCCTGAACAAGGTAATATTTCTTCACAAAAAGAGCTCCTGGAGCTTCCTTACTTTTCTTGAAGCCGGTCATATTACTGAGTCACAGATCACCCGTGCCAATTAGACAGGAGGATTCAGCCACACTTTCCACTAGCATCCTGATGCATTCATTTTAATGAGAACTTGAGGTTGTTAACACACTCACTGAAGACTCACTAAGTAGCTAAAGTCAGGGCCCAACCTCCACATTCCCTCATGCATCCCCAACTCAGAGCTGACAACAGTCCGGACAGTCAGCATTCAAACCAGTAATTAGGGATCCTCTCAGGCAAAATAAATGGCCATCAATGCCATTAAGAATGTGAGTTCTCAAAGCTCAGGCAGAATTCAATGTGCACCCACAGGGTCAGGCTTCAGCGAAGGTGGGTAAGGGGGACAGTGGTACCCTGACAGCAGTGAGCATTTACTGAATATTCTCTATGTGTCAGAAACTCTTCCTGAGAAGAGGAGCTTCTTTTCCTAAATCTATCTTTCTCTCCTGCCACAGTCATAATTTCAGTGCCTAAGTTTTTATGAGAAGATCCTCTAAATGTCAAATCAGAGTTATGGCTCCCAGACCTAACACATCTGTGTGTAATTGTTTGGTTTCTTTGATGTGATTATGGAGAGGAAGTCAAAGGGCTGGAGAATTAAAGCTGCTGTCAATACTGAATTAGGGTTGCACACCTCACATAGATTAATGTATAGTATGATTTCTAGAAAACTCAAGCTCCTGCACACACATACACATTCCAGTAAAATACAGACTTCATCTGAGCCACCTGGTGCCTCGTTCCTGTTGCCATTTTCAGTATATAGAGGTGGACCACACTCTCCACCTCACCTCTCTTCTGACCTGACTTTGAACCTGGATTTCACCTGTGTCTTACTCTAAACATCTCAGCCACACTTTGTAATTCAAGCATGGGATTACTTGGAGGGCTTCACGGAGATGCTAAAATCTATTAGAAATCCATGTTAGCAGAGACCTGGAGCTTTTTGCGATATATACAAATATCAAATCATTATGTTGTATGCCTGAAATTAATATAGTGTTATATGCTGATTATATCTCAATTAAAAATCTTTAAAAAATTACTCTTCTTTCCTTGCCCACATTCTTTCACTGAGTGTAGTGGGCTTCTTAGACACTATAATATTCTGGATATGTATGGATGTGTTTATTTGCATAATGTACAGAAATGGCCTATTTTCCATAGTGAGTAAAAGAATTCTAAATCTTAATATGTGCAATTATGTTGTCTGCAAATGTGACAGTTCTGGATACTTAGCACACTGCAAAACCGAGTTGTGACATTGAAATCATAATGGCCATAGCTATTCTAATTAGTATGTTTATTTGTGATTTATTTCCAGCACAAACTATCCCTGGATAACATTAGTTAGTACACTTGTGGACCAAGGGGCTGATTTATCACAGGCTCGTGATCTATAAACTCCAGTGGAGAGGTTGGGGACAAGAAAGGGAAGAGAGTAGGAGAGAAAGGGAGGGAGGAGGGAAGGGACAGAGAGAGGGAGAGAGAGGGGGAGGGAGACCGAGAGGATGGGACAGGGAAGGAAGGGATGAGGAAAGAAATAGAGGAGGGAGGGAGGAGGGAGGGAGGAGGGAGGAGGGGAAGAAGAAATCAAAGAAAGGGGAGAAATGTTGGAGTGAAGTGAGAAGGAATGCCAAAAGGCTAATACTGATAATTTATAGGAGCTTTTTCATAAACAACTTACCTTCTCCATCTACATTTAGATATCTGAATAACTATGTTGTAAAATGTTTTAACACCAACCACAGGTGGTCCAATGTAATTTTAAGTGTCAGCATCTTGGATTTCTGTAAACTGATAAGAGAATAAGACGTTGCTATTTCTCTAGTACTGTACATATTAGGTGCCAACTCAGTGAACAAGTTGTACCAGCCAGACCAAGAGTGGGAATTCCTCACCCATGCACAACAGTGCATTGGAGTAGTAACTAGTTGCTGTGAATCTACAAAAGTTTCTTGTGTGGCCCTCTGAGGTTGGGCAAAAACAGTGAGCATCAAAAAATGCCACGGTCTTACTTACATCTTCACATTTTCTGTTAATATCCCATCGCTACAAAAAGAAAAGATGGTATCAACAATATGTAATTTTCACCTTGAAAAATAAATTGGTCTCAGTAGCTCCCTGCCATCTGTCTACCATATGTGAAGACTTTCTAATAAAAGAAAATCTCTCCTCTCCCAATTACTCTTTGTTAACTTATTTTCTTTTACATAAAATTATTTTTATGACTATAGAATTAATACATATTTGAGGTTGAAAATCTTGAAAATTATAAACAAGAAAATGAACTCTGTCCATAATCCCAGCACTCAGTCAATTTAAAAACATGTATGTAATAATATACCCCAGGACTTTTTAAGAAAAAAATTGTTGGGGAATATTAATTACCTATGTCTGGATTAATGATAAATGATGATTTAATTATTAATGATGAATTCATTTATGATTAAATGGTAATTAAATAGATGAAAATGAACACTCTTGTTCACTTTTGAACAATATAAGTACTTGATCACTCAGATCAATGTAAGTACTTACCCATATAAAATATTTTTATTGAAGTATAATAGACACCCAGAAAAGAGCACTAATCATAGGTGTTTAGCTTTATGTATTTTTCATGAGCCTAAGTGTGTGTACTGATCAAGAATTAAAAGAGCCCCAGAATATAGATACTTATGCTCCTATCTTCCTCCAGTCATGACCCTCACCTACTATTCTGACTTCTAATATATATCAGAAATTACTTTTGTGGGACTTCCTTGGAGATTCAGTTGTTAAGACTCCATGCTTCCACTATGGGGGAAGTGGGTTTGATTCCTGATTTGGGAAGTTTGAATACTGCCAAAAAAGAAAATACAACTTATTAAAAAAAAAAAAAAAAAGAAAGAAAGAAATGGCTTTTGTTTGTTTTAGGACATCATATAAATGAAATTCATACAGGTTTCTTCTTTGGAGTCTGGCTTTATTCCATTGGCATTATAATTACAAGATATCCATTGCTTTCTTCTATATGTGTTTTTGTGTGTATTAAGATATTACATGTAACTTTAGTTCCGATATTATTAATGTTTTAAATTCATTTGTTAAAAAAATAATTTTGAAATTGCTTAAGCTGACCCATAAGAAACAGTGAGCTGTTAATTTAGAAATCAAGTATTAAGATCTTCAAGGATGCCCTTCCCTGATAAAGGCAAATGTAATGCACTCAGCCTTGTGTTTTTTGGTCTTCTTTGCTTTGGTCTTATTGTTACAAACTCTGTTTATCTCTTTAAATTACAGTGGAGAGAAGAGTTATTTTTAACATTAAGTCCTTGTCAAGAGTTCAGTGGAGACAGGAGAGTAATAAAGAAGTCCATCCTATATCATAATATTTCAGGGCTAGAAGAGAACGTAGGCATTACGTCTAACCTCTCTGGGCTAGAGGCTTAGACAAAGTAAATAACTTACTGATGTTGTACAGCTAGTTATTGGCAAAGGCCTTCCCCAGTATTCTTTGTAATATGCCTTGATATATCACAGTTTTAGTTTGGGTAGATTGTGGAACTCTTGCTAAGAAAAATATAACAGCCTTACATTTGGCAGTTTCTCCACACTTCTTATTTAGCTTAATGGTCATCTTTCTTCCACTCTGTATGAAAGGATGACTGGCCCGAGGATGAATTAAATGTTATAGAATCATGCCATGTTGAACTGTAAGGTCACAGTTTTTATATAAGTCAGCACATTTTTCAGATGAGGAAAATGAGACTCAAAGGTTAAATTCTAGTTGGGCAAATTTGGCACTAGAAACCAGATGTTTCTGTTCCTCTTTCAGGGCTTTCCATTTCATGCTAGTAACTGCTCATCTGTTAGGGTTGGAAGCAAATTCCGGGTTAGTCACTTCCTCTTAGTACTGTTCTTGGCACACGGTGGCGCTTCCTCTGGGTAGATGTTACTCCCCTTCTCACTGGTTTCAGGACCCCACTACCACTTCTCGGCAAGATTAGACATGGATGGTAACCTGGAGGTGGCGAACTTACCAGGAGTTTGTCTACAGGGTGTGTTTCTGGAACACAGTTCAGGGAATACACACATGTCTGAGAGGGAACAGTTTTTAGAGAATAGAACAAGTTCTGTCAAAGACATTTTTCCGACAGCATCGGGCTCCGAAGATATAGTCTGCTAATCTGTAACGCAGGGTGTCCAACAGTAGCCCAGGGAGTCTTCTAAAGAACTCAACGAGCTGGGCAAGCACAAGCCATGCTCATCCCCCGTCTTTCTTACTAGCTTCCTACTGTAGAATTCGAAGATGCCGGATCTGCTTGCCGTGTTTCTTAGAGGTAGCATTTGAAGCAAAGTCTAGCTATACTTTCTTTTATAAAAAGAAAAATGTATCTGAGGAGTGACCAGCCCGTATGCCTTTCTTTCTTCTTGAGATGCGTTAAGGTATAATTAAGATGGGTGCACGATGTAGGACATGCAGTGTTCATTTTGCTTGCTTTAAAGTTATTCATGATTATTCCTGATTAACATCATATGATAATGTGGAACTTGGTGCTCACACAGCCGTGTTGTGACCAACAGAGGAGACACTGTCTACTGGGTGAAGAAGAGCTAAAGGATAGGATAAGCCAGACTTTGCGCTAAGGACTCTAGTAAATGTCTGCATTATTTACTTTATTATTTGTTGGTTATTCTGCTATTTCAGCTGATACCGCACTGCCTTATTCTTAATGAAATGTGTTGACTGAGGGCTTCCTGCTGGCTCAGCTGGTAAAGAATCTGCAATGTGGGAGACCTGAGTTCGATCCCTGGGTTGGGAAGATCCCCTGGAGCAGGGCATGGTGACAGAGAGTAGAGAAGGATGCTTCATGCTTCTTTTGGTACAGAGCATCACTGCGGTGCCTTGAGGATACCAGGTGACACTTGGGAAGATTTTGGATTTGTGAGCTTGGGAGGTAGCACACTTAGGGCTGATTAGCTCAGTCCTGGTGGACGATGCATACAGTGAAAGTGGAAGGTGCGCTTAAGAATTTTCAATGAGACATCATCCAGGGATCCTGGGGCAGGGCAGGACCAATACAACAGAATGAATGTTTAAGAACTCCTACAGACTGGAAGACTTCCAGAAATAACTGAATAAAATCTAGAAGAGCACTGGATATCCTGCACAGGCAAGCAAAAGCTACAGCCGTTGAAACAGGTGGCTCATCTTGTAAGACCTGGAGAAATTCAGGTTGTACAACTACTTTTGGTGATTTACTTGTTTTGCAATTAACCAACTGTAAGATAGATCACTTGGAAATTTGGCTTTGACTCTAGAAGTTCTTCAGTTCAGTTCAGTCGCTCAGTCGTGTCCAACTCTTTGCGATCCCATGGACTGCAGCATGCTGCGCTTCCTTGTCCATAATACATGCTTTTCATGACTTTTAATTTAAGATTCCTCATTTTAATTTTTTTATTATTTATTTGTTTGGCTGCACCTGGTCTTCACTGTGGTATGCAGAATCTTTGATCTTAATTTGGGCATAAAGGATTTTTAAATTGCAACATGAAGGCTCTTTCAGTTGCAGCGGGAATCTAGTTCCATGACCAGGGATTGAACCAGGCCCCCTGCACTGGGAACACAGAGTCTCAGCCACTGGACCACCAGGGAAACCTCTAAATTCCTCATTTCAGAAATGACAAAAGCAAGGTCAGAGGATTGGATTAGTTTGTCTCTAAATTTCTTTGGGCTATAATATTCTCTATCAATGCAGTTCTGTCCCCGGTGTAAATGAGTTATCCCCTTACTTGGGCCACCCACAGGGGAACCAAGGCATCCTAAACAGCAAGAGACCAAGAACTGACAGTTTAGCTTAGAATCATCCTGACAAATCACGCTCCTGGTTGAATAGAACTTCAGAATTAAACAGAGTTTCTTTTCCCTAAACACACATTGAAATGGCTAATCAGCAAAATAAACGGGTTTTACCAAATGTTCAGAGACTGTAAATTGTAGTTAGCACTCATCAACAAATTAAAGCATTTCTGGGGGACCGTCCTCCCAGCATCCTTTCTCCCTCTGCCAAAGATAAATTCTTGCAGTGAGCTTTCTCTGATGCTTTCCATTTATTATGCATCTTTATATAGGGGTTAATTTCAGGAGGTTGATGTTGAGGTCATTATTTATAAGATGGTGACTCCAATCCCAACAGCGGCATCTGTAGGAAATTTGGCTAATGGTAGACTAGCGCGGCCTGAAACAGAATCCAGTTTTTCATTTAAAAATCAAAAGAAATAATAGCCTGTCAGTCATACCAGATTCAGTAGTTAAATTTGTAGACTTATTCAATGGTATACCAGTAAGAAATACAATCAAATACAATTCTATTTGTAAGTGTACTGATAGTTTTATTTTAAAAAGCAAGATACTATGCTAATCCCTACAGGGGCTACTGAAGCTGAGTTAAACATTGTTTAAGCTGCTCAGAAGTATATAATGTGCTGGTGGTGTGTGTGTGTGTGTGTGTGTGTGTGTGTGTGTGTGTGTGTAAAACACAGAAATACAACCACACAAAGTTATATCTTTAAGCAAAGAGGAATAAAGATCATCAAAGAAACAATGTCCATGAAAAATAAGAGAATGTATCAACTGTTGAGGAAATCCAAATGGCTTCATTGGTTATGTCTTCTTATAATGGGGTTTTAAACCACTTGCAGGATTTAAATGATCAGAAATGGTAGAAAATCCAATATATGGAATTCTTAATTACTTGAGCTAAGATGTGAACACAGCAGTGTGTGGACAAGGTCAGGGGAGTACACATAACAATGTATTTGAACTTGTAAAGTTAAGCTGGGACCATGATACTGATTTTTATGGTAGCTAATGTGAGATAAATTCAGAATGCAGCAGAACTGTTTTGTTCACATACCATTCCAATAGCCCTTGAATCTATCATAGCTAATGTTTCTTTTATTTCTAAATTGCCCCACATCTTCTAAGATTGCTTGTCGTAAGGCAACAAGTGATTATTAAGGTATTTGTTAAGAAATTAAACTTAACTGTGGTCATTTCTATGACTTGGTTAATTGCTGAAGATTCATAAAATCTAGATGTTTCATACTATTCATAGTACTATTAGCATTCAGAAAACATAATCATTAAAATTTTGAAATAAAGAATTGTTAGCTTGTGAATTAAACATATTTATAATTCATGTTTCTCAGTCAGTGATCAGTTGGCTTCAAATCCATCCATCATTTGTCACCATATACTCTTAAAATAGTCTTCAATTATAATTGTGATTTCTAAATGGAGTAGGGAAAACACAGGGGAGTTTTCTCCTCTTATAAGACTTTTTAAATGATGGTAAAAAGTTTTAAGTGAATACATACTCATGGTCAAACATAGAAGGGGGGATTTAAGAGCCAAAGAAGTTGTGAGGAAGCCCATGAGATTGGCTAGAGATGGAATTGGATTGAAGAATCATTGGAGGCTAATAACTAAACATGGAGGTGTGTTTAGGAAAGTTTCATAAAGTTGAGAGTAGCGTGTTCTAATAACAACAAAAAAAGTAATTTTAAGTGAATAGAATGGCAGGCAAAAGTGAAAGTAAGAACATAGGTGCACAAATGTTACAATTTTAATTGTATCACTTGGTTAAAGAAATGATTTACTTTTACAATCTAGGACAAAGATTGTAAATTGGATCAACATTGGAAGCAAGGTAGACACTAGAGGTGGATGTATAGAGACAGCAATTAAAACAAATTTTCTGGGAAAATGTCAATGGAAGTAGTTGTGCTGTATTAAAAACACTTTTTAGAACAATAGAAATAAAATAAGTTTTAAAACAGTATAGAAAAATAGTGGAATAAAAGACATCTAATATATCCAGTAAAAGGCAGAAGAAAGAAAACAAGAGGACGCATAATAAGTAAAGTCTTAAGAAACAACAAAAAGAATTAGTCCAGAAATATTAGTGATCACAGTAACTGTGACTAATTTAAGCTAATCTACTGAAATTTTCAGGAGAAGGCAATGGCACCCCACTTCAGTACTCTTGCCTGGAAAATCCCATGGACAGAGGAGCCTGATATGCTGTGGTCCATGGGGTCGCTAAAAGTCGGACACGACTGAGCGACTTCACATTCACTTTTCACTTTCATGCATTGGAGAAGGAAATGGCAACCCACTCCAGTGTTCTTGCCTGGAGAATCCCAGGGATGGGGGAGCCTGGTGGGCTGCCGTCTATGGGGTTGCACAGAGTCAGACGTGATTGAAGTGACTCAGCAGCAGCAGCAACTGAAATTTTTGGTCTGTGATAAAAGCAAAGCCATCCAAATCCTGCCATTGTTTACGTTATAAAAGACACTAGATGATCAGTTAAGAAAAACCTGTAAATACTCATTTAGACTCATGCCAGACATAATTCCAATCCTCACAACAATGCCAGGAAACATACCTATTTTTATTTTTGTTTTACAGACAGGGAAGTTAGGGCACAGAGGGGTTACTCACCTTACTTACACTCACCCAGGTAGTAAGTGGCAGGGCCAGGTTTTGAACCAAGACAAAGACAAATTCTGGCTTCAGAATCTTGCCCTCAATGTTTTAAATAGTATTATGGTGAAAATAATAAAAATTAATCATGTGCAGTAGTGTTACCAGAGAAGACAAATTTAAGTTGAAAATCTTAAAAAAAAGGAAAAATAAAAAATTTCCTAACTATGAACACAATAACTTATCAAGAAGATGTAATATTAATGATTATGAAGCAAGTGTGCCTTTTGCAACATTTCTTTGAAATGGATAAAGGAAAATTAATGCAATGACAAGAAGATGTAGTCCCACAATTAAACTGTATGACTTTAAAACACTTCTGTCACAAATGGGACATATCAAGCAGAAATAGAAAATGAGGTATATTGGGCTAGGGTATGCTTTTTATGTTAGAGCTTATTATTGTCAAAATATGCACTGCATTCCCTTTTAGCTCTTCCCTGTGAGGAGCACCCTAATGAAAGTTTAATTCTTTCTACATCATTGATACCAAGTTTGGCTACACAGTGTATCCTTTGGCTTAAGCAATGTGAGTGCAGGTGACATGATCCACTTCTAGGCACAAGCTTTAAGAAGCATCATGTGCCGCAGCATCTCTGTGGCTCCCTCTGCCATAGCATCAAGAGTGTGTGAGAGGCCATGCTCCTTTATCCTGGGTCCTAGAGCAAAATCTGAAGCCCACCATGGGTTATATCACATAAACAAAAAGTCATTGTTGCTATGAGCCATCACAGTTATGAGGTTGTTTTGACAGTATAAATTGGCTGCAGTTGATTGATGGAACATTATACTAACAAATAATCCTCAAATCTCAAGGCTTAAAAAAGAAAGGCTATTTTTCACAGAATCTCAGTGCCCTAGTGACTCAGCAGGGGAGCCCTGCTCTGTAGAGTCAGACTTCAGGGATCCGGCTGGGAGAGGCTACACCTCCTTTTCATGCTACCATCTCAAAGTGAAGCTCCAGAGACCGCAGCTACAAAGGACAGCACGGGAAATTGCGTCCCTGGCTGTTTCTTGCTTCCACGAGGAGTAACACATGTCACTTCCACTCACATTCTATTCTCTCAAGCAAGCAACAGGGCCATGGCTGAGTCAAAGGGGGCAGGGAAATAGAAACTTTCAGTGTACCAAGGAGGAGTGGAGACTTAGGTATATTGGCGGTTGTTCCGATACTGATATGATGTCTACCAACCTTGACAAGACAGAACACATATTTTCAGGAACACATGGGACACTTGAAAAACTTGAGCACATCTTGGGAAGAAAGGGAGTCTCAACAAATTCTAAAGTATTGGTATCACATAGAGTACACATCATAAATAGAATTCACCCACAAAAGATATCCTAAAATTTTTATTATTTAAAATATTTAAAACCCTATTTTACATGATTTAAGTATTGAGCAGTAAGTAGAAATTAACAAATACTTGGAAGTGGACAAGGAATGTAAAATTGTAGAATGAGCAATACTCTAAAGAAAAATGCATACCATTCAATGATTTTTTAATGAAAAGGGAGAATAAATATGTAATAACCTTTAGTTTGCAAAAGCTTATTGAAACAAACTCAAAGAAGGAAAATTGTAAATGTAAAAGCAAAAGTTAAGCAAACAGCAGTGAGACTATATCAGTAGAAACAACTATTTTTTTTAAAAAAAGACTAATAAATACTTGAAAAATATTCACAAGAAAAACAAAAAGAAGAACAAAGGAAAACAACAGCAAAAATAGAAACATGGCTATATGCAAACAGCAAATATTGCAATATATAAGAATATTAGACTTCACTTTCACTAGTTGGTATAGTCAGTCTTTTTATTCTTAGATCATGTCTTTCAAATAAATTTAAATGGTAGTGAAAGATCTACCTTTCAAAAGGCACCAAACATTCATAATTTACAGAAGAATTCTGCATAATAACATCAAAGAACAGAGGAACAGATAATTCCAAGTTTTACAATTATTCCAAAAAATATAAAAGGATGGATTACTACCCAACTCATTTTACAAGCTAGGATAACCCTAATTCTAAAACAAGAAAGAAAATTAAAATGTAGGCCAGAGTAGGTTAAAATTTATTACAGACAATATAATTATCTACCTTGAAACTTCAAAAGAACTGACACATATTAGATAATATGTGGACTGATACATAATCAACACACAAAAACCAATAGGTTGGTATATTCCTGCAACAACTAATTCAAAATAGTAGAAAAGAAATAATACTCACTGAAGCTGCAAAAATAACACAGTATGTCAAAATTAACAAAATGTATTATGTCTTTATTCCTTATGGAGAAATATTAAATTTACTGAAGGAGTTAGATATTAATAAAAGGAGCAAGAAAAATCATAGTTCAATATTCAATATTATGATAAAAGTGGCACTTCAGATCAGTGGAGAGAAAATTATTCTATAAATGTTCCTAAGAAAATTTAAAATGCTATAAAAATAGATTTATATATCACATCATTCAAAACAATAAATTTCATAAAGATTAAGGACATAAACATAAAAAGGAAACAATTCTAAAGATTCGAAAGAAAAGATAGAAAACTATATGTCTCTGTATAGGGAAGGCCTAAAACAAGTCATAGAAAGGAAAAATCACACAAGAGAAGCAAATATTTTGTGATTAGACAGACTTCTTTTGATGCTGATGATTATTAAATTTTAATACTGTGCTAACTTGCACTCTTTTAAGGGCCAGAAAAGTGAAAATGAAAGTTGCTCAATCGTGTCTGACTCTTTGTGACCCCATGGACTGCAGCACGCCAGGCCTCCCTGTCCATCACCAACTCCCGAAGTTTACTCAAACTCATGTCCATCGAGTCGGTGATGCCATCCAACCATCTCATCCCCTGTCGTCTGCTTCTCCCTCCTTCAATCTTTAATTAAGACAAGGCTCTTAAATATGCTCAAATGGTCTTACATTTATTGTGAATGTACACTGACATGATATTTTCACTTCAGCTGGTTTAGATCAGAGGTGGACAAATCCAACCCACTGTCTTCACAAATAAAATTTAGTAGAACACAACCATATTCATTCCTTTTCCTGTTATGTATGGATGCTTGCTGCTACAATGACAGTGGAAGAGCTGTGATAGGGATCTTATGGTCCTTAGACCCTAGAACATTTATTCTGTGACCCTTTGTGGAATAAGTTTGACAATCTTTGCTTTCTATCACCATCTCCCTCTGCGTGAACCTTCTCTCTGTTACATTTGCTTCTGTGTCAGGAGGCACTGGATTGGCCAGGAACGATTTTTGGGGTTTGGCTAAAGAAGTGTTGGGGCTTTCCTGGTGGTTCAGATGGTAAAGAATCTGCCTGCAATGCAGGAGGCATGGATTCGATCCCTGGGTCGGGAAGATCCCCTGGAGAAGGGCATGGCAACCCACTCCAATATTCTTGCCTGGAGACTCCCACGGACAGAGGAGCCTGGCGGCCTACAGAGTCCATGAGGTCGCAAAGCATTGGTTACCGCTAACGAACTAACACTTCTACACACATAGAGACGTGTCAAGTGAGGGAATACACTCAATTTAGATTTAGTTGCATATATTTAGGTGATTTACAATAAACTATGTGGGTGAAAGTAAAACATCCTTGAAATTAAGGAGTAAGCAGCTATGTATTTTTTTCTATATGTTATATTTATTTATTAATTCTTCCACATGGCAGATACAAAAAATTTATAGAGGATTTGCTTTTTCTCAATGGTTAGTTAAAAATGGAAGTTCTCTCCAGTTGGAAATGTATTTATTAATGCAGTATTATACTTATGAATGCAACACACATTAAAAAAAATTTTCCCTTGGGAATTCAGTGAAGTAAAATTTTATCACTATTCCTATGCTTGTAGAGCCCCCAAAATTTGTAACACTGCTGCAAACATTTGAGTACATTTGTGGGTAAAGTCTCAAGTTTTATATATATCCATTTTAATAATAATAAAGGATAAATGTAATCAAACTATAGAAATAACTATATTAACTTTTATCCTCTCTATAGAAAGTGTTACAAAATCCTTGATACATGACAAAATCATCAGAAGTTTGGGATACTTATAGTATTTATCATCTGTTCTATATTTGTAGTCTGTTGCAATTTCTTTTCTCATCTGAAATATTTACTTTGACATTTTAAATTAATTTTATAATTGTTCTTCTTTTTAATGAGAATTTTGGAAATTGTAAACCTTTTTGACCCCAAAATCATGGATCTGACTCTCATATATGAAAAGAAAAATTCCATAGACTAGGTTAAAAGATAAATGGCAAACTTAAAAAGTGCATTGTAACATATATTACAGAATTAACATCAAGGTAGGCAGACAAATTTACACAGCCAAACAAATACATTTTAAAAAGCTTTCCAAACAGGAAGAAAAAGAGTAACTGCTTTTATCATTTTTGGCATTGCAAACAAAAGAATGGACCCAAACTGGGTTAAACAATGAGAAGTTCAACATAAATTCTCCTCCGATCCAATTTTTCTAGGCTCTGACTACTTTGCTTCTCATTTTTCATGATCCCAGACCTTGGGTTGGCTTTTCTCATGGGTTCAATGATTGCCAAGAGTATCTGGGGTGACCCGATTCTTTACTCAACATGTCTTTACACAGAAGTCCTGACCTTTGTGCTGACTAAAATATCTGTGAATTAAGCCTCTCTGCACAGGAGACTAGCAAATACTGATTGGTTTAAATCTGTGTCACCTGAATCAATTATTGTCACATGAGGGATGGAATTGCTTTAACTGGCTTCTGTTAATCCCCTTGGATAGTTAATTCTGTCTAAACTGCTTTACATGTGTGCAAAAAGTGAAATGAGTATTAGGGAGACCATAACAGCACATTGGATAATTTACAAAGAGTATAAACAGATAAGTCCCCCAAAAGAGGTACACATATGCAGTAAACTTCAGCAGAAAGCTGGGTGATGGCCACATAATGATTTATGATACTATTCTATTCAGTTTGGTAAATATTTGAATATTTCCAACAATACTATTTAAAAATTTCCTACCAGGATTGTGGATTTTTATATTTTCCCTTTATCTTTCAATTTTTGTTTTACATATGTGATGCTATGGAATTAAATAAATAAGTATTTAGACCTATGATGCCCTTAAGATAAATTGAACTTTTTATGATTATACTGTGAATTGCTTTTCTCCAATAATGGTTTTAAAGTCTATTTTGTCAAATATTAATATATTTCACATTTTCCCTTTCTGAATAGTATTTACTTGGTATTTATGTTCCATCATTTGGGTTTATATCATCTGCATTCATATGCTTTAATTCTATTATAAACAATATAAAATTTGAGATGAATTTAATAAACTTTGTCTTTTACTTAGTAAATTTAGTCAATTTACATTTATTGTTGAAAAATAGAGAAAAGCATTCCCTTATATCCAAAGCTGGCCAGGCAATGAGATGGGCCTTGGTGTTTCTATGAGCTGGCCTGGACTCACTGCTGGGTTACAGTGTTCTCCTGTGAAACATAAACAGTTCCAGAGAACATGAACATCATATAAGGTCTAGATGTGACTATGATGGAAAAGACACAAACAAGAACTCTATTAATCACGTTGCAGCACAAACAAAAACATTGTCCAAACCAGGAAAAAAAAAAAAAAAAAAAACAAGTAATTCTCTTGTCTGATTAACACTCGTAACTCCTGCTTCTGTACTAATTACGGATTTAGCCCCATTTCATTTCTCCTGCCTCTTAGATAAAATTCATTAAGATACATATTCACAGAGTTTTCCTGCTTCCTAACAATACTCAGTCCTAAGCAAATCAAATCCTTAAACTCTCCCTCAGACACTCAACATGACCAAATCTTATTATAAATTCTTCTAAAATCTCTTGAGCTATGCTGTGATCTCCCATGGTACACCTAGAGTCAAAGATGGCTGGGTTTATTGCCTCATTGTTACAGGAAGAGAGCCTACCATCTTTAACTATAGGTGTCTCTCTGATGGGCTTCCCAGGTGGTGCTAGTGGTAAAGAAACTGCCTGCCAGTGAAAAATGATATTGAAATAATACTAAATTTGGGTGCTGGGTGTGATTATTGCTATGCACAGGTATGCGTGCGTGTGTGCTAAGTTGATTCGGTCATGTCTGATTCTTTAGAATCTCTTCCTCTCTATGCACAAAGTAGGCATTATTATAATAATTCAGTCCATATGTGTTGAGTTGTGTCTAGATATTTATCATTACCTTTGTTCACCATTCATTTATTAAATATCGACCTTCTACTTGGGTTCATCTGTTTAAAGCACATTCTTTCAGTTTGACATGTGTTTCATAATTATTATTTCATATTTCCTCTTGAAAGATATTTCACTTAGTACTTAGAGACTGTAGACTGCCTTTCCTTTCTCTGATATTGTCTGAAGGCTAAAAGGGAGCTAAAAGACAGTTGACAGGTGTTCTTCAGGGTGTTAGGTAATTGGTCTTTTTTATTTCCATAATTTTTTTTTTTTAGAATTTTCTGGTTTTCTTTGGTACTTTTCAGCTTCACTTTAACGTGTCAAGGTTTGAATTTCTTTTTATTCATCTGGCTTGGAATATGCCAGAATTTTTGAAAGACATCAGCATTTATATCTAAGACACTAGCATTTAGATCTCAATTCTGGTGTTTTTCCAACAGTTTGGAAAATTTCAAGCGTTTTATCTTTAGATATTCCTTCTCCATTTTGTTATCTTCCTATGAACTATGATAGTATTTTAGAACTTCTGTTGCTTTTTTTTTGTCTCTATCTCCCTTCATATATTTAGTCTATTGACTGTACTCTGGATTTCTCCTCCACATCCACCATCCAAAGCATGTGTTATTTTGTACATACCGCACCTTATTTCTGCTGGATCCTCTTCATGGTGACTTTTATCCTGACCTGTTTTATGATTTAGCACTGTAAAATGCTGTTTTACTTGGAACTCTGTTCTAAGCCTGAATGAACTTTGAGTTCTTCCAAAGAGAATTTGCATTTCTTTCTGCCAACAACTGTAATGATTACCAACTGAGACCACTTTAACCAAAGTTCTATATTTGAAGTTTTTCAAACCATAATGGTAACCATGGAACTTTCCTGGTGGCTCAGTGTTAAAAATCTACCTGCATTGCAGGATCCTTGTGTCAGGAAGATCCCCTAGAGATGGAAATGGCAACCCACTCCAGTATTCTTGTCTGGAGAATTCCATGGACAGAGGAGAATGATGGGTTACAGTCCATGGGGTTGCAAAAGTGTCAGAGACAACTTAGCAACTAAACAACAACAATGACAATGCTAACCATAGTTTCAGACTGCAATCCTGTGTGAGGCTTAGCATATAAAATGACTCCTCAGGGCTTAATTCTAATCTCTCTGTCCAGCACTAAAGAATCCAAATGGCAACTTAACCTTTCTGTCTCTTTTTGTGTGAGGCTTTATTATTTTTTTATGCTAAAGTTGAGGATAGGGCTCTTTGCTTTCCCAGCTTTATTCATGAATTTTTCTATTGAATTTCATACCTATGTTGGAACCAACAAAATCATCCAAAGAAGCTTTAAGGTCTCTAGAGTGTTGCTAGAAACATTCATATCAAAACCTATGTTGACATTGGCTTACCTCCCAGGGTTCGGTGGATATCTTATTTTGTGTCAACTCAATACTATATTTTAAACTTAATTTATCTGTAAGTTTAGCTATTTTAAGTAGACAGTTCCTTCAGTATGCCTAATCTGTCATACTGCTGGATTCAGAACCCACTTAATGTCTTTAAGCTTAAGTTTCCTCATTTGATCCGTAAAGGACCAAATTACATGATGTGCATAAAAGGTGGCCTCTCAACATTAAGTTATGATCAGGATTCTTGGGTAGGTAACAACAAACATCTTACTGATAAGTCCACGATGTCTCCTATCAAACTATATTCTTTGGACTGTAGTATCAGGGGCTTCCCTGATAGTTTAGTTGGTAAAGAATCCTCCTGCAATGCAGGAGACCCCAGTTCAGTTCCTGGGTCAGGAAGATCTCCTGGAGAAGGCATAGGCTACCCAACTCCAGTATTCTTGGGCTTCCCTTGTGGTTCAGCTGGTAAAGAATCCGCCTGCCATGCGGGAGACCTGGGTTTGATCCCTCAGTTGGGAAGATCCCTTGGAGAAGGGAAAGGCTACCCACTCCAGTATTCTGGCCTGGAAAATTTCATGGACTGTATAGTCCATGGGGTTGCAAAGAGTCGGACATGATTGAGCAACTTTCACTTTCACTTTATCAAAGAACCGATTTTTTATTGAAGAGCAATGTTATCCATAGAACATAGTTTGGGAAATGCTGGTACAGGGGAATGTGATCATTAATTTGTCTCTGCTTTGAAGAAACAAATATAGTTTCTTAACATGAAGGGGCATGTCATGTATGGGAAAATCATGGAAGAAAAGGTGCTAAGGTACATGCGAAAGTTCAGTGGAACAGGAGAGGAATTACTGTTCTGTAATGTTTAAAAATGTAGAGCTATTTAGCCATAGGTGCCTCTAAGGTGACCTAGGAGATCACATTGAAAAGTTCAGAAATAACTTACATCCAGAGGGAAAGAAAGGCAAACATACAAATGGAAAAAAAAAGTCAAAGAAATTCAGACTGGTGAATATGCTTTGTATGATCGAATATTTCTTTATCTCTTTGTGCAGTGATTAAGAATTTGAATGATAAACCTAGAAGATGTGGGTTTTGGTTCTGGCTCCGTCTCTCAGCTTACCCTCTGTCTATTTACCTCATTTCCACAACCATCAAATAAGCTGATACTCTCCTGTCCAACCTGCCTCTGTTCTATAATAATCCAAGGAGATGTACATTCATTACTGCACCCCAGGGCTAACTGGGGTCCTTGATTTGAGTTAATCCACACATGGATAATTCATCAGGAAGCACCCATGACCTTTTATGTAAGAGTGTAAAGAAGTACGTTGTGGGAGGAGAGAAGGGATATAGCTGGCAGGTGTCAGCAACTCCTTCCATGCCATTTCTTCTCGGGAGTAAGAGCTTCCATGAGTGTACGGTGGGTAGGAACCCCTGAGAGGTGAGAGATTGTGGAGAAGTGACAGAAAGTTAGAGGCTAGGGAAAGCTCCCCTTGAGGAGACGGATGGGGTTTGAGGCAGGTCCCAAGAACAAAAATATTGGCACGACTCCTCCTCTCAGCACTAAAATGCCCTTCAAAGTGAAAACGTGCATAGACAGTGGAGGGTAAGAGCTGATAGTAACCAGTATGCTGAGTGTCTTCAAGTTACATTTGGGCTAGAGATTGAGTACAATCGTGGCCAACGAGCAACAAACGCCAGGTTGAACCCAAAGTTAAGTTCTTATCCAGTCCTTGGGAGTCAAGAAAACCCCAATCATGGAAACTGAATAGCAAATTTCTGACCATGTGGAAAAGTCATTTTTGAAAAGAGCTGTAGCCATTCACAGCCCTGCATGTTGTGGTGGAGTGTAACTCATACCATCTACAGCAGTTGTAAACACATTTGGATCAGTTATGGCAAAATTAGACTGAAAGAATGGGCTTCCCAGGTGGCGCAGTGGGAGAGAAGCTGCCTGCCACTGCAGGAGATACAGGAGACGTGTGTTTGACCCCTGGATTGGGAAGATCCCTTGGAGAAGGCAGTGGCTGCCCACTCCAGTATTTTTGCCTGGAAAATTCCATGGACAGAGGAGTCTGGCGAGTTATAGTCCATAGGGCTGCAAAGAGTCGGCCATGACTGAGCGCACACACACACACACACACAGAGACTGAAAGAACATTCTAAACAGCAACAGGAGCCAAAAGATGACATGATTTTATCTTCTGATAAGTTATAAGCCTGCTATTAGCCTGTTGTGTAAAATTGCATTTCTCCTTTTAGCTTTTCCCCCTTGCTTTTTAGTTTTTTTCTACAAACCCACCACTCTCTAACATTATGTACAATTCACTAATTCAATTTGCTCCTTGTTTATTTCCCCCAACTGGAATGTAAGCTACCCAAGGGCAGAGATCTTTGTCTATTTTTTTCCATTATTTTATCCCCAGTGCCTGGAAGATGGTCTGGATTGTCTGATATTTGGTAGGATTTGACATTTGATGAATAAAAAAAAAAAAAAAACATCTTATAGGAACATAACTTCACAGTCTGTGAGACAAGGGAGCATTTGGCTTTGTTTTCCAGATAAATAAAATGGCCAAGCTTGTTTTAGGCACAAGCAGTATATATACAACTCTTATATCAATTTAGGTGAATATAGCAAAATTCCTCAGAGGTACAAAAACCCAGGTAAACAGAAACAACACCTTTCCGCTTTTCTCCTTTACACTGCACACTGTTAACACAGTAAATCTCCTGTAGCTCAGATTTCATGAAAAAGTGCAAAAGAAGGGGCAGACAGTCCAAACAAACTGAGCAAAGAGAAACAACCTGGCCAACTTTTATTTTCGTCTACTATACGTCAAACTGAATTGGGCTCTGTGTATTGTTTTAATTAAAAAATAATCCTCTTGAGTACAAGTGAGAATGAAAAATGTAATCATTGGCCAACCTGTAAATTACTTCAAATAGTGTTTCTGGAACCTTAACGCTGATGGCATATTCTGTTTGTTAATAGTCCCCTATTTCATAGAAAATTACTCTTTGTCATTTGCTTAATTTGCCACACTGTACACATTGACTTATTTAGATTGAATGGTGTGGGGTAGAATATGAACTTTGAGCTTTTTCCAATTACATTCCTAATATTCCTTTTTCGGCAAGTTGTGTTCTTAAGAAAATACAGCTTTTTTCCCCCCAGCATTCTTTTCTGTAAGACACACACACACATTTGGATAATATGTTTTTCTACAAGTTTTATATTCACAGGTAATTACATACTGTAAGATTTTAGTTTAGTTTTAGATTTTTAATCTTAGCCGTTTGCTGAAAACGATTATTTATGAAAAAACATTACGGCATCATCTTAATTGTCCTACTTTCATGAAAAATTTTAAACCGACAACTTTGAATTGTAGACTCTTTAAAAGCCAGGTAATGCAAGAGTTATTCTACATTCTATCCTTGCTGATTTCTGATGAGGAAGAGGAGGCAGCAGCAGTCCTTGGGAAGGAAGAAAGCCCTCTAAATCAAGGTTTTCAAATTTTCAGAAGTAAAATAATTACAAAATAACTGCCACATGCCTGACAAGTTATGCAGCTGAATAAAATCGACTAGTATTAAAGATTTCTCACCATCTGGGATTACTGTGCTCGCAATATCTCTGATAAATACTATCCATGTTATGCAGTAGTCAATCCATATTTGCTATTTAGTATTTGGTTCATTGGTCCTAGTTAATCAGTAGATCTTAGAAAATAGATAACATGTTTCATCAAAAAGACTAGCATGATCAAATAAAATATGTTTATTACCTAAACTTATATATGCGAATTCTTTCTGCTGTCAAATTAAAAAGTTCATGTTAGTCTTGTAAATGACTGTTTGTCAAAGGCTTTGGTGTAGTCAATAAAGATGAAGTAGATGTTTTCCTGGAACTCTCTTGCTTTTTCGATGATCCAACAAATGTTGGTAATTTGATTTCTGCTTCCTCTGCCTTTTCTAAATCCAGCTTGAACTTTGGGAAGTTCACGGTTCACATACTGTTAAAGCCTGGTTTGGAGAATTTTGAGCATTACTTTACTAGCCTGTGAGATGAGTGCAATTGTGCGGTAATTTGAACATTCTTTGGCATTGCGTTTCTTTGGGATTGGAATGAAAGCTGACCTTTACCAACCAAGTGGCCACTGCTGAGTTTTCCAAATTTGCTGGCATATTGTGTGCACCACTTTCACAGCATCATCTTTTAGGATTTGAAATAACTCAACTGGAATTCCATCACCTCCACTAGCTTTGTTCATAGTGATGCTTCCTAAGGCCCACTTGACTTGCATTCCACAATGTCTGGCTCTAGGTGAGTGATCACACCATCGTGGTTATCTGGGTAATGAAGATCTTTTCTGTATAGTTCTTATGTGTATTCTTGCCACATCTTCTTAGTATCTACTGCTTCTGTTAGGTCCATACTGTTTCTGTCCTTTATTGTGCCCATCTTTGCATGAAATGTTCCCTTGGTATCTCTAATTTTCTTGAAGAGATCTCTAGTCTTTCCCATTCTATTGTTTCCCTCTGTTTCTTTGCACTGATCCCTGAGGAAGGCTCTCTTATCTCTCCTTGCTGTTCTTTGGAACTCTGCATTCAGATGGGAATATCTTTCCTTTTCTCCGTTGCCTTTCACTTCTCTTCTGTTCTCAGGTGTTTGTAAGGCCTCCTCAGACAAGCATTTTGTCTTTTTGCATTTCTTTTTCTTGGAGATGGTTTTGATCACCACCTCCTGTACAATGTCATGAACCTCCATCCAGAGTTCTTCAGGCACTCTGTCTATCAGATCTAATCAATTGAATCTATTTGTCACTTCCACTGTATAATCATAAGGGATTTGATTTAGGTCATACCTGAATGGTCGAGTGGTTTTCCCTACTTTCTTCAGTTTAAGTCTGAATTTGGCAATAAGGAGTCCATGATCTGATCTGAGCCACAGTCAGCTCCCAGTCTTGTTTTTGCTGACTGTATAGAGATTCTCCATCTTTGGCTGCAAAGAATATAATGATTTCAGAATTGACCATCTGGTGATGTCCATATGTAGTCTTCTCTTGTGTTGTTGGAAGAGGGTGTTTGCTATGACCAGTGCGTTCTCATGGCAAAACTCCATTAACCTTTGCCCTGCTTCATTTTGTACTATGGTTTACTGACTATGCCAAAGCCTTTGACAGTGTGCATCACAACAAACTGTGGAAAATTCTTCAAGAGATGAGAATACCAGACCACCTGAAGTACCTCCTGAGAAATTTGTATGCAGGTCAGGAAGTAACAGTTAGAACTGAACATGGAATAGCAGACTGGTTCCACATTAGGAAAGGAGTCCATCAAGGCTGTATATTGTCACCCTGCTTACTTAACTTATTCTTTTTTTTTTTTTTTTTGTAGGTTCTTATTAATGTCCCCCATTTTTTTCTTTTTTTGTATTTTTTTTAATTTATTTTTTTGGGGGGTTTTTTCATACATTGATATGAATCAGCCATAGAGTTACAAGTATTCCCCATCCCGATCCCCCCTCCCAGCTCCCTCTCCACCGGATTCCTCTGGGTCTTCCCAGTGCACCAGGCCCGAGCACTTGTCTCATGCATCCCACCTGGGCTGGTGACCTGTTTCACCATAGATAATATACATGCTGTTCTTTCGAAACATCCCACCCTCACCTTCTCCCACAGAGTTCAAAAGTCTGTTCTGTACTTCTGTGTCTCTTTTTCTGTTTTGCATATAGGGTTATCGTTACCATCTTTCTAAATTCCATATATATGTGTTAGTATGCTGTAATGTTCTTTATCTTTCTGGCTTACTTCACTCTGTATAATGGGCTCCAGTTTCATCCATCTCATTAGAACTGATTCAAATGAATTCTTTTTAACGGCTGGGTAATATTCCATGGTGTATATGTACCACAGCTTCCTTATCCATTCATCTGCTGATCACCCTGCTTATTTAACTTATATACAGAGTACATCATTCCAAATGCCAGGCTGAATGAAGCACAAGCTGGAATCAAGACTTCTGGGAGAAATATCAATAACCTCAGATATGCAGATGGCACCACCCTCATGGCCGAAAGTGAAGAAGAAAAGAGCCTCTTGATGAAAGTGAAAGAGGAGAGTGAAAAAGTTGACTTAAAACTCAACATTCAGAAAACTAAGATCATGGCATCTGGTCCCATTACCTCATGGAAAATATATGGGGAAACAATGGAAACAGTGAAAGACTTTATTTTAGGGGGCTCCAGAATCACTGCAGATGGTGACTGCAGCCATGAAATTAAAAGACACTTGCTCCTTGGAAGAAAAGCTATGACCAACATAGACAGCATATTAAAAAGCAGAGACATTACTTTGCCAACAAAGATCCATCTAGTCAAAGCTATGGATTTTCCTGTAGTCACGTATGGATATGAGATTTGGACTATAAAGAAAGCTGAGTGCCGAAGAATTGATGCTTTTGAACTTTGGTTGGAAAAGACTCTTGAGAGTCCCTTAGACTGCAAGGAGATCAAACCATTCAATCCTAAAGGAAATCAGTTCTAAATATTCATTGGGAAGACTGATGCTGAAGCTGAAACTCCAATTCTTTGGCCACATGATGCGAAGAACTGGCTCATTTGAAAAGACTGATGCTGGGAAAGATTGAAGGCAGAAGGAGTAGGGGATGACAGAGGGTGAGATGGTTGGATGGCATCACCAACTCGATGGACAGGAGTTTGAGCAAGCTCCAGTAGCTGGTGATTGACAGCAAAGCCTAGAATGCTGCAGTCCATGGGGTCACAAAGGGTCAGACACAACTGAGCGACTGAACTGAATTGAATTGAATACTGTGTGTACTAAAATCAATCCAGACGGAAGAGGGAGTAGAAGGATATGCCTCTAGTAGATTGAAGGACTCAATGTTTTTCTCAAATATTACTTAAAGCAATAAATTCCAATTTACACCTAATAAAATTAGCTACACTTTAAATGAAAAGTATGTGGAAAGACACTTGGTTGAGAAATTACCAAATTCTGAGAACTGAAATCTGATAAATTTGTTTGGAACAGAGAAATGAATAAGTCAATTTACACTGAATAAAACAGATAAGAGTGATATCTAGAAATATTAATTGCATGGTGAGTGTACACTTTACTTCTGTAGGAAATAGAAGATTGACTAAATTGCAGTCATCTTTGAAATTCAGTTTGTATCTGCTTTTCAATAAAAAATAATTTATATTGCTTTGCTAACACCGATGGTGTCTAAATTGAGACATTGGGACCTGGCTGTACCACAACATGATGGCTGATTGTCATCATTTTGGAGTCCTTCTTCTAGCCTGTTAGTGCTGGGGACTTACTTGTCAACTAATCAATTGATACCAATGCCAGGAACCCACAGGCCAAGCATCCAGTCACATGGGGATCCAGTCATGCCTATCGGTGGGCCAGCTTTAGCTGAATCCCCTTCTGAACAGTCAGCCAGTTGTCCTGGGACCCAGCACTGCCCCCCAGTGGGCCCAGTACCTGGCCCTGCTCATCAGGAAGTCAACACCAGCCCCTAACCCTCTGTTCCTTGTAACCAGCTGGCCTGGGACTAGGCCCGGCCCACCACTGGCCTGTACCAGCTTCAGGATCTCCTGGGTCCCAAAGCCAACTGCCTTGAGACACCCCAGACCATACTGCCAGTGATGCCAGAACCAGGCTTGGCCCACGAGTACATTGGGATTCTGTAAGTCCTGCCGCCAGCCACCCCAGTACCACCCAGCCCACCCATGGGAGAGTACCAGGCCCAGGACTTCGCAGGCCAAAGATTCAGCGATGCCAGGAGCCAGTCCCACTCACCGATGGCCAGCAGCTTCTGCATGCAGCAGGGCCCGACAGCCAGACAGTCTGAAGACCAGCCGCACCTACCAGTGTGCCCACTGTCGTCAGCCCTGCCACAACAGGAAGGCCCATGAAGCCCATAGCAGGGAAGCCCCAGAGCATACAGCTCTGGTGAGCAGAGGGGAGTGTGCTGCTGGGCCCCATAGGAAAGCTCTTACATCAGGCCACTTTTCCAAGATGGTGAAATGCAGACAGCCTGCCTAATACATGGAAGTAAAAACAGGAGAAAGATTTAGGCAAAATGAGGTGACCAAAGAATATGTTCCGAATGAAGGAACATGGTAAATTCCAGAGGAAGAACTAAACAAAGGGGAGATAATCAATCCACTTGATAAACATTTCAAACTAATGATCATAAAGAAGCTCATGAACTTGGGAATTGAATGGATGAGCAGAGTGAGAAGTTTAACAAGGAGTTAGAAACTAGTTGTGTTGAAGAATACAGTAATTGAAATAAAAAATACACTTGATCAACAGTACAGTAGATGATAAGAAGAATGGGTCAGCAAACTGAAAGATAGACTAGTGAGAATGATTCAAGCTGAACAGAAAAGAGAAAAAAAAAAAAAAGAATTTAGCAAAATGAAAACATCTTAAGAGACCTCTAGAACAACCTCAAGCATACTACCATTCACATTATCGGGTTCTAGAAGAAGAACAGAGAACAACTCGGTTAAAAAATAGCAAAGAACCTGAAATAGACATTTTCCCAAGGAAAACATACAGATGGCAAACAGATACGTGAAAAAAGGTTCAACGTCACTAATCATTAGGGAAATACAAATCAAAATCACAATGATTATCATCTCCCATCTGTCAGAATGGCTATTATCAAAAGATAACAAATAACAAGTGTTGGTGAGGATGTAGAGAGGAGGGAAGCTTCATGCACTGGAGTTGGTGATCCAAACTGGTGCAGTTTGGAGATTCCTCAGAAAATTAAAAAAATAGATACATATGATCTAGCAAGTCCACTTCTGGATATTTTTCTGAAGAAAACAAAATACTAATTTGAAAAGATATATGCACCCCTAGTTTGTTCCAGAATATTTACAGTGGCCAAGATATGGAAGCAGCCTTATGAACAGATAAGGAAGATGTGGTGTAAGTACACAATGAGCTATTACTCAGAAGTAAAATGAGTGAAATCTCAACATTTGTGACAATGTGACTAGATCTGCAGGGTATTATGCTAAATGAAATAAGTCAGATGGTAAAGTACAAATGTATGATTTCACTTATATGTGGAATCTGAAAAACAAAACAAATGAGAAAACATGACAACAGAAACAGAGTCATAGATGCAGAGGACAGACGGGCGAGGAAGACGGGTAAGGTGGGAGTGGCTGCGTGAAACCAGTGAGAGGGATTAACTTCCAGTTACACTATGCAGTGACTTGAATTCTCATCCCTGTGATCCAAATTAATGAAAACCATACCATTAAATTAATAGACAGGCATCTTTTGTTTTCAATACACTTTTATAAAGTGTATTTTATGCTATTTATGATACTTCCACTTATTCATAAAATTAAATGTGCAGGTTTGTATATTTTATTCCTCCAAACCCAAGGATCAGATGAGTAGAAAAGAATAGTCAATTATTTCTCAATAAATGTGGGGGGAAAAAGCAAAAAAATTATGATTAAAAAATAACTTAATTTGGGTAGCATGACCTTCTGGAAAATATCATCAACTTTGTAGCAGTTGTTGTCCAGTTGCTAAGTCATGTCTGACTCTTTTGTACTCCATGCACTAGAGCCCATCAGGCTCCTCTCTCCCTGAGATTTCCCAGGCAAGAATACTGAAATGGGTTGACATTTCCTTCTCCAGGGGATCTTTCCAACCCAGGAATCGAACCACTTCTCCTGCATTCACAGATGGATTCATTACCACTGGGCTACCTTGGAAGCCCAACTTTGTAGTTATATGAGACAAAAATCAAATGGTTTCATGATTGAAACAGCTAATTTTGTGTAATGATAAACCACACACACATATTTATTAAAGACCTTAGGAATTATATTTGGGCTGGAGACTTCTCAGATCTTGACAAAAACTGGGTGCATCCAAATGGGGAAGGACAGAGGAATTATGTGAAGCATCTCAGACCTATCTTCCCTCTGCCTGCATCTCCTGATTGTGTTCTTGGAAATTATTAGTTAAGTTTGACACTGAGTAGAATCTCTGATTCTTTTCAGTTCGACAATGTGACTGTTGTGTTATCTTGAGATTTAAGCCGAAAGAAGAATCTCTACAAGTGGAGTTTTAGATATTAAGATTCCTTCTTAGAGCCATGGCAAGTATGTAATTCAATTGAATGTCAGCTTTTCTGTATACTTGGAATATAGTTCTGGTCTCTAATAAGACCAGGAAATATCTGTAAGTGTTCCTGAGTATTAATTACTGTCATCAGAGTTCCAAGATGAGAAGTAAATGGAAGGACATAAGAAGAGAAATAAAGTGAAAGTGGTGGCTATAATAAGAAAAAAAAGAAAAGGAAAATGAAAGGAAAACAATGAGGAGGGGAAGAAAAATAATGAAAAGAATGCCCTATGTTGGAAAATACTAAGACCTTCTAATTGCTGTAGGTGCTGTTGACTCCAGCTCAAAGGTTGCTTGCTGCTGACCTGGAGCGGAGGAACCAAATGCCAACCTGCCAAGCTTCTCATGAGCCATCAAGTCGAAGCCAACCAATGTAAGGAAAATAGGTTTACTCAAGGAGAAAGCATGACATTATTTCAAATGTTGGGAAATAAACTGCCTTGAACTAATGTGAATAATAGCAATAAATAAAGATGGATAGAAATGAATATTGCATTTGGTTTTGGTCACCAAACTTACACAAGGATAAAAACGGACCTGAGGAGAATAATCAGAAGATTCAATCCTATGTCAGGTCAAGACCCAGTATCTAAATATTTTAGAGATTTACCAGGGGGAAAATACATGAACGGTTTTTGTTAGAAAAAAAACTTGTACTGTGAATACACTGGAAACATAATGGTGAAGGGTTGAGGAAAACAGATTTTGTTTGCAAACGGGAAATAGTATTTTGACAAAAAGTAACATATAAGAATCTAATGAAAAATCTTGGCAGGGGCGATTTCCTTGACATTTTATGTCTCAGCAGAGATGTTACAGATTAAGGATCAGAAAAATGAGGTAATATAATACATGTTGTTTACTTCTAATTCGTAATATCTGTTATTTTATGGCACACATTGGGTGCCTTATGTTCTCGGATGGTTCCAGTTTCAACATAACATGAAGCTTTTACCATGGTCAACGCGGCCCTCTGAGATCTTCCTCTTGTTATTATTTGACTGTGTTTCCTACTACTCTTCATCATTCACTCTGATCCAGTCCTGTAAACCTTATTAAAATTTTTAAGAAATGCCTGCTTTCTCACCTTCTGTTCCCTTTTCCTGGGACATTGTGTCCCTGGCTATCCAAGTTCACACGGCTCACTTTCTGACTTCAGTGAAGTCTCTGCTCCGATGTCGTCTCACAGGAAAGGTTTCCAGGACCCTGCTACCTAAAATAGCACTTTGTTCTCTACCTTCTTATTCTGTGTTGCTGTCTTTATAGATGTTTTTGCCATCTTCTATTAGTATTTATTTACTTTTTTCCACCACCTAGAATGTAAGTTCTATAACAGAAGGGACTATGGTTCGATTACTACTTTATCTTCAGAGCTTAGAATAGTAACCTCAGATCAATAGTAACTATCAGATCAATAACTCTACCACGTTTGGCATTCTCAAAAGAGTACCTCTGAATAGTTTGATTATTTTAATACTTCTTGATAAAAACAAAAAGGGTGAGTGTGTGTGCATGTCTGAGCACACATGCATTGCATGTGTTTGTCTAAAGCTCCAGTATCCACTTCACATTTGATGTGTTTAGTCTACCACGGAGACATGTGCAAAACACAGTTGGAGACAGAGGGAACTGAGGATAGTGGCACAGATATCTTTGTTCGCCTTCTGAAACTTACGTTTCAGGAAAAAAGATTAAAAATTATAAACATTTCAAATGAATGTAATTTATGCTAGGCTCACTTCAAGAAAGAAAAGAGAACACAAATGTCAGTGATGAGTCTTGAATGATTCATGTAAACTTTTCTTGGAAGAATTTACATTGATGAAACTTTTTAAAGCCCAAGGGCTAGACTGGAACTAAAGATAGCCTAGAGACTCATTAAATATCTTGCACTGTTTATCATGTGACTACATTTTGTCTAGTGTATGCTTCCACTACTTGGAAAATGATGAAGTGTACCTGCTTCTACAAGTTTCCATTTTATAGGAGGAGAAATGAAGGCTGAGTGGCTTGTCCAGCTCCAAATAGCAAACTAAACCCAGAGCATGGCCACCATCCCCCATTCCCCTTTCCTTGTAGACTGTGTATGTACAATTCTAAACTATAGAAGCTGAAGCAATTTGAATATATTTAGAGATGCTTTCACATGAATGCCTCCTTTTCCACATGTGGCAAGCTCCAACTAGTAGCTTTACAATCTGGAAACCCTAGAAAGCAGAAGCTTCAGAACAAGCTGTTATCACTTTGATAGCAGCTGAAGACTCAGTGTATGTCAGCCTACTCTGAGAACAACTACTTGTCAAAACAGCCTAAAAAATACAAAGGCAATAGAAGTTCACACCGGAAGTAGAGAAGGCATTCCCAGGCCTCTTATCAGGATAACTCACTTTCAAGAAAGATGGCTAAAAATCAAGAAAGTAGAATCACGGATACTTCCAGCATCATGCCTTGTGTACTCGTCCTGTGAAGAAGAAATAGAAGGAGAGATCTGTAGATGGATGGATAGATAGCTAGATAGATACAGAGGAAAGAAGAGAGGGATGACGGAGGGAGGGAGGAGGACAGGGAGGAAGGAGGTAAGAGGTTCATGCCATCTGTTGTTCCCATAAAGAGCTTTTCTAAGAGTTCTTCCCTGTGACTTCTACCTGCGCTTCACTAACCATGGTCACATGAACACTGGGTCACATGGTATCACATGAGCACTTCCTGTTTCAAGGGACAGACGCTGTTTGTCTGTGTGTTTCTTTTCTCTTTGCTTTTAAGCTGACTTTGTGCCATCCTAAATAAGATTAAAATTCTGTTAAGAAAAAGGGACGAGAACGCATATCAGGAGAACCACTAGCATTAGTTGTTTCTGCCACAAGGACAAGATCTAAATTCTCACAAGTCTGATTTTTATTTTACAAAGGAAGAAAGAAAGTGCCTCTTTTTTGGGAAAAAGATAAATATTCCAGGCAATTATGTGCATTTGTGAATCACTGTAATTTCAGCTTCAATATTCAGTTGAGTGGCAGGACTCAACTATCTATGTTTCACTAAAATATGTTTCTCTTGATTCCTTTCCCCAATAAAACATCTGGCTCCATACTAGAATTTTCATTAAAGGAGCACAGGGAGCTTCAACATAATTCATCTATAAGTCTTTTTCTGGCAAGTCCTTGTATAAAACCATCTTCCCTTTAATAGGAATCTGATACTCTTTTTTTCTGGCATAAAAGTTACATTCATCTAGTATAATGAAGGTTTGTTTTTCAAGAGAGGTTCTTTTTGCCAATAAAATGAGAAATAACGTGGGGAGGATGGATGTTATGTTGTTATGGGATGATATATTATTATTTTCAAAGCTCTTGAGGAGAGAGACTCAACCTTGTCAGCCTTGATTTATGTTTGTTCATTCTGTGATTCAGTTGGAAGGTCAGGTGAGCTTTACTGAAATGTTTTGTTATGTACTTTTTTTTTTTACTTAGTGGAATGAAAAGCATCCAGTACCCCTGACCTCACTCCCCATTTCCATTGTTAAAAGCTGAGCTTTTATTGATTGGATGCTGCATACTTCTACGACTAAAAAAAGTTATTTAAGCATAAATAAATAAATGTGTGTGTGTGTGTGTGTGTGTGTGTGTGTGTGTAGTCACTCAATCATGTCCGACTTTTTGTGACCCCAGGGACTGCAGCCTGCCAGGCTCCTCTGTCCGTGGTATTCTCCAGGCAAAAATACTGAAATGGGTGCCATGCCCTCCTCCAGGGGATCTTCCCAACCGAGGAATCGAACCAGGGTGGCAGGTGGATTCTTTATGTACCTAACTCAAAATAACCTTTCCAGAGCTCCTTGAGATTATTTTATTAATGGGGAGATTAGGGTATAGGTTTGGAAAAATTTTAAAGCTCACTTATAGAGTAGCTTAAGTTGTGAACAAAACTCCCCAGTATTTTCTTTTTTGTAAACATTTTCCCACATGAATCACAGCATTGATTTAACAGAAAATATAGAGGCATAGCCTACTTGAGAATGTAAAAATAAGTCCTGAAATGTTACTGTATTATTTCAGTGTCACTTGCATTTTTAAAGGTGTGGGGCAGTAACAAAAGATGTAATTTTTTTTTTTTTTAAGTCCACAAAGGGTTTCTAATACATATGGGAAGAGAGCATATGATAACAATATTGCTTAGTAAAAAAAGAAGATGAAATTGTTGAAAAAATGGTGTTGGAACAATAGTTTAGTTATAAGGAAAAATAAAACTAGATATGCAATTTATACAAAAGATAGTTCTATGAGCATTGATTATATGTTTGATAATGTTCAAGGCAGTGGAGTCTTCTTAATCAGGACATTCAACTAAGTACAATGAAGTGTAAAATTAATACATTTGATGGTGTAAAATGTCTGTTTTTTTTTTCTTTTTTTAGTGTGTGTACATGTATGTGAGTCTATATTACATTCCCTTATTGTAAGGCCTTATTGTAAGGCTTTTTCCTTTCTTTGTAGTCATTTTTTAAATGAACAAGAGTTCTGAATTTTAATAAGTTAAATTATCAAAGTTATGCTTTATGTTCAATTCTTTTATATCCTATTTGAAAGCTTTATTGCTTACTCAAAGGCCATGAGGGTAATATTCTTTGTTATTTTGTAGAATCTTTTATCATTTTACATTAGATCTATGATCTACCTTGAATAAAAGTGTGATTAATTACTTCCATGATAATCCAATTGATCTAATAACTTTTATTGGAAAGATTATTCTTTGTTCATCACGTTTACACGTCGCATAGTTACATATTAAGGGATAATGTATATGTGGGTCTATTATAGGCTTTCACTCTATTTCCTTACTCTTTTTAATTAGGATATCAACACTACATTGTAATTTTCTTGCTTTATTTCTCTGCCTTTAGAACTTCCAGCATAATATTGAATAGAAATGGTGATAGCATGACTGCTTGTTTAATTGCTAACCATAGTAGAAAGGTTTCAATATTTCATAATTAGATGTATTTTTAAAATTTATATAAATGAAGTTTTTAATCAGATTAAGAAAGTTTCAAACTTCATTGCATCTTTAAAATTATTTTGGATATTTTTGGACCATTATACTTTCATATGCATTTTAGAATTAGCTTGTTAATTTTTACTTAAAAAAATTAGGATGTTGAAGCAATTGTTTTGAAACTTTAGGTCAAAATAGAATTCAGATCTTTACCATATTGAGTTTTCTTATCCATGAACATGGTATGACCCTTCATTTATTTAAGTCTTAAAGTTTATTTCAATCATATATATCTGTGTATATATAGATGGATATATAAGAGGAAATCAGTCCTGAATATTCTTTGGAAGGACAGATAGTGAAGCTAAAGCTCCAATACTTTGGCCACCTGATGTGAAGAACTGGTTCACTAGAAAAGACCCAGATGCTGGGAAATATTGAAGGCAGGAGGAGAAGGGGATGACAAAGGATGGGATGGTTGGATGGCATCACCGACTCAACAGACTTGAGTTTGAGTAAGCTCTGGGAGCTGGTGATGGACAGGGAAGCCTGGCGTGTTGCAGTCCATGGGATCACAAAGACCTGGACACAAATGAGCGACTGAATTGGACTGAACTAAGTTTAGTGTTATGTGAAAGAATCTGGTTGATATTTTATTATACTTATTTCTGAAAGAGAACTTCTAGAGTATTGTTTCCTTGAGAGTTATATAAGTCCTATCAGTTATGTTTTACTTTTCTAAAATCTTTACTGAATACCTGTGTTCCCAAAGGAGGTTCTCTACTTTGGCTGGTGGTAAAACTCTGGAGATTCTCAGGTATGCATAAGCCCGGGAAATTGTTTGACTGATGCAGTTCCCAGTAATTTGCTTTTCCTAATATTGTTATTTGCCTGGATTCTTGGAGTTTTCCCCCAGAGAAAAGAGACTGCATTCAACAAGTGATTCAAGGTGTCTCTTTTACAGATTTGTGGAGCTCTTTCTCAGCCTAGCTCCCTCCTCTGTGAAGCT